>NC_081410.1:3840723-5272390 GCF_030272615.1 Cryptomeria japonica | reverse complement strand
TATGCCAAATCATAGAGGATGGGCTACCCGTGATGAGGAGATCATCAACATATATCACAAGAATCAGTATGTCACCCTCAAGAAGTTGAATGTACACTATGTGATCACAGTGAATACGAGAGAACCCATTGGAGAGCAAGAAAAAATCCATCTTCTCATACCAAGCCCGAGGGGCCTGTTTGAGACCATACAATGAACGCCAAAGTCTGCAAACCAAAGAACTATCCTGTACAAATCTCTGAGGTTGTTTCATATAGATTTCCTCTTGTAGATCCCCGTGCAAGAAGGCACTCTTCACATCCATTTGAAAAACAGGCCAATGCCGAGAAGTTGCAAGAGATAGTACAAAGTGAATGGAATTCATCTTGGCAACAGGGGCAAATGTCTCGAAGTAATCAATACCCTCAACCTGTGAAAACCCCTTCGCAACAAGACGTGCTTTGTAATTATCAATGGAACCATCAGCAACATACTTAGTGCGATATAACCAGTGACACCTAACCATCTTTCTACCCTTAGGAAGAGGATAGAGATCCCAAGTATGATTCTTCATCAAAGAAGAATATTCCTCCTCCATAGCACAATCCCACTCAGGGTGACCTGTCGCCTTTGAAAACTTCTAAGGATCATCTAAAATAGCATGACTAAAAAGACTAGAACCCACAATATGAGAACGAGTGCGACGAGTATCTGAAGGATCACCAGCCATAGGACCGGCCGCCTCAACAATAAGGCGAGCCCACTTGGGCATTTGAGGTGGAGCAGGTGGAGGTGGGGATGGTGGATCATCAGCACCATTATCAGAATCATTCTCAAAAATATCCTGAAGGGGTGCAGGGGTCGGAGTAGGCAGAGGAGTAGACACTGGAGTCGGGATATCCACTGTGGGAAGATGCTCATCAAACTGAACATCCCGTCGAAACAAGACCTCTCAGGAATCAAGATCAAACAACCTGTACGCCTTAACATCCTCACAGTAGCTAACAAAAATGAGTGGTCGGCTCTTCCGCTCCATGGCTTTCCTCTGAGCATCAGGAATAAAGGCTTATGCCTCACTGCCAAACACTCGAAAAAAGGAAACATCAGGCTTGTCATGAGACCAAGCCTCCTCAGGAGTCATATGTCGAATAGCCTTGTGAGGCATCCGATTCTGAATATAGTTGGCACAATTGACGGCCTCAACCCAAAAAGACGAATCCATGGACCTGGACTGAATCATACAATTCGCCATCTCCTGTAAAGTTATGTTCTTACGTTTAGCGACACCATTCTGCTGAGGGGTGTAGGGAACAGTAAACTGATGCTGCAAACCATGCTTAGTGCAAAAATCTTTGAAAGCCTGATTCACATACTCCCCCCCATTATCTGTACGTATCCGTTGAATAGAACATCCAGACTGCTTCTCTACATATGTCTTGAAGATTTGAAATGAATCAAAGACATCAGACTTGTACTTAAGAAAGTACACCCATGTGTGTCTGGAGAAGTCATCAATAAACGTGAGTACATACTTGGCCCCTGAAAAAGAAGGAGTGGGAAATGACATAGGTCACTGTGAATCAACTCCAAGGGTGCCAAAGCATGAGAGGCTCTTCCCATCAGAAAGGGATCTCGGCGATGCTTGCCAAGCACACAACCATGACAAACACCATCAGTGCAGGAAATCTGCGGGAGCCCAAGAACAAGTGCCTATGTACTCAGCTACTGAAGATATCTGTGATTGACATGGCCCAATTGCTCATGCCAAAGCTTACTCACTGAATCTGCATTAGCTATTAGAGATGAACCTAGACCCAAAGAGGGCTTAAATTCATCAAATTTGTAGAGACGAGATGCAAAATCCACACGATCAGTAGCCAAAACCAAATCAGGGTCATGGAGGTCCTGAATAACCACATCATGCGGTGAGAACTCAACTGTCTTACCAGAGCCAAAGCGGTGAATCTGATAAATGGACACGAGGTTCATCGAGATGTCAGGGACAACCAGAACATCCTGCAGAGTACCCCCATCCAAAGTGATAGAACCTGAACCCAAGACTGAAAGCTGAACTGAGTCACCCACTGCAATCTGTGAAATACCACAAGAGGCAAGAAAAGTGACCAACTGTGGAGTGTGTGTCATATAGTGAGAAGCACCAGAATCTAGAATCCATGTGGACCCATAGGTCGTAGCCCGAGCAGTAAGAGCATGACCTTTCCCTGTGGAAGGAGAAGACGCCTGAGGTGAGGAAACGTGATGCTGCTGCATGGCTTCCTCTAAAGCCTCTAATAGTTTCCAACACCTGGAAACGGGATGTCCTTCCTTGCCACAAAAACTGCAAGTGTCTCTTGATTTCTTCTTAGTTTTGGAGGAAGACTCACCAGACTGTGAAGATTTCCCTTGCTTGGGAGTAGACGAAGGTTTAGAATCAAACTTAGGAGGTGGCTTGGAGGAAGACTCACTGCCTGCAAAATCCTTCTTGGGCTTCGATTTTTTCTTTTGTTTCTCCTTCTCCTTAGAAGACTGAGCAACCAATGCTTTGTTCTTGGAGCTTGAGAGCTTATCCAGCTGAGAAAGATGAGACTGCTCATGAGACAATAATTCACAAAAAACATTAAAGGTAGGCATGTTGAAACGAGTACCCAAGCCATCCATGGTGGAGTAGAAAGCAGAGGCAAAAAACTGAAAGTGACCTCGTAGCTTCGAAAGAATCAAATGAATGCACTCTGTATTAGTCTTGTTCTTTCCACATCCTTGAAGAATAGATCTAGTAGTCTTGAATTTGTTCAAAAAATCCTCAATAGTGGGAAAAGAATTAGGAGACAAAGAAATCAACTTTACCTCAATCTGTAATACCCGAATCTCATTGACCCTCCCGAAGAGAGAATCAAACTTCAACCACATATCCCAAGGAGTAAGCAACTCATCAAGGTGAAACAGAAGACTGTCGGAGACATGTAAAGAGATCAAACCCATGGCCTCGTCCAATTTGTTCCTGTGCATAAGAATCTCATAAGGACATTGCAGTACTGGTTGAACCTCATCCAAAGAAGCCCACAACCCTCGTGCCCTGAGAAGCCTCGTGATGTGGGGCTTCCAGGTGTGATAGTTGTGTGAAGTCAACAACTCAGCTGAAGGATCTACCATGAGAACAAAAAAAAACTCTACACCTGCACCTGCTTGTTGGTTGTTTTTATTATGTGATCTTTCAGAATAGACAGAAGATGCAGAAGGGTTTGTTTGGTTTGAGAGTTTAGGTGTTCTTGATTTCTGATATAAATGATAGAAAGCAAGAAAAAAACACCCCCCCACAATAGAGAAACTCAAACCCTAGTACATAGTAATGAGAAGGAAGTAGTGCAGAAGCAAAACAACTTCAAACTGATATCTCATGTATCTGGTGAAAATTAGGAGAAAAAAGATCACAAATCTGAATAGAGCATACTGAGAGATTTCCAACGCCTATTCGTTTTCGAAAAAACAGAGTCTGTTTGTCCATTCTACGGCCCCGGAAGTGCAAAAAAGAAGCCCGACTTTGACTGGTAAAAACTACAGTCAAATAGAAGATTCAGGAAAAAAATCCACCACCACGAGGTCCGGCTCGGAATCACCTTTCTGATGCTTATTTGTTCGCCAAAAACTGACTTCGGATGTACAATCTAAGCCCAAAAAACCAACCCCCTCACAAAAAGACTAGAGAGGAGGAGCTAGTGGTGGGTTGGGCGAAGGTGGGGCTCGAGCCCGGGCTGAGCGGAGCGCTGGCCACGCAGAGGTGGCAGCAGGGGCCGGGTAGAGGTGGTGCAGCCCGGGCTGAGCGGAGCGCTGGCTGGGCGGAGGGGTTGCCGGAGGGGACATCCGGTGGGGCTGCCAGAGGTCGGCGGGGCTGCCGAAGTGTGCAGTCGGCGGGGGCCGGGGTGGACAGAGGGTGGCGGGGCTGCCGGAGTGGCGCTAGACAGTCAGGTCTGATGCCCAAAAACCTCAAAAAATTGCCTTTTCGCCTTTGTGAAATGCTTTGTGATTTTTTTTTAATTTTTTTTTGGTGATTTTTGTTTTTAAATAAAAAAAATCCGGCCTGCATGCCTTCAAAAAAAAATTCTCGATTTGTGTGCTAGGGTCGTACGGCCTGGTTGGGAGAAAAATAAATCACCCAGATGCTCAAGAGTCAAAAATAGAGAAATTTTATATGACTTTAGGGGTTTTTGGGCCTTCTGAGCACGATGGCGAGGTCCGTTTAGGCCCAAAGTGCTAAAAAAAAAACCTTAACCCTAAGCACACAAAAAATGCCTGAAACCCCAGATCTACTTCAAATGCAAAATTCTCAAAAAATAGGAACAGGTAGCTGCAGATCTGAGCTCTGATACCATATAGGAGTTGAGAAATACAACCCCATAGTAGCCTAAAGATCTTCTGCAAGTCGAATAACCTGTTACAAGGAGAAGCGATGAAGCAATAATTTGAAGAACACACAAAACACAGGAAAACTATTCTCAAAAGATGAGCTCAAATTCACCAAAAAGTATTGTGAAAAGATATTATAATGAAAAGAAAAAATAACCTCTAATAGGTCAAGAAACCCTAAAAAGGGAAAACCCTAGGCTTGCACATAATAATTAATAAAATAATTAATTAATATGCACCTAATGTTAGCTTAAGTGTAAAAAGATAATTGGGAACTTAAAGAATTAAACAAATATTGTTTAATTAATCAAGTAAAGACCCAATTACTCTAACAATAAGCACCAAGGCATGAAGAGTTGGGATGTCCTGAATGTCACGTCCTTTTGATTTAGCAAGCGAACATAAGCACCAAGGCATGAAGAGCCAGGATGACCTGAATGTTTCTTGTGTGCAAACACACCAGACAAAGCAGAGTTTCTTTCTTTTCATATGAAATATTGATTATCTTGTCTGCAATGACCTTTTTATCGTAAATATCCTAGGACATATTAAGTATGCATCCAGATTGCACAATAAAGAAATTTACTCAAAACAGACAAGGAAATGGTTCCAACCTCCCTGTAGCATACAAAAAAATGGAGTCGAGGTATGTGTGGCAATTTCACCTTGATGTGAAGGCACTTATCATAAACACCCAACTTATGAGATGTCTTCAGATCATCAAAATCATTCCTACAAGCAGAAAACAAAGAAAAGTATTATACCCCCAGTCCTTGCTCCTCTCAGTCAAGATATGTTGAGACATGGACCAGCTAGGACTCGAACCTAGGACCTTCCATATGCTTATGGAGTTCTCCACCACTGTTCTATTGGTCCCTCTTGGACTAGTCCATCGTCGGTTCCGTTGTGGCTTATTTCCAACACCAACATCCCCCCTTAAGCCACACCTCTCATGTGCTTGGGGCTCCTAGCCTGGACTTGGCTCCGATACCATGTTAATACACGAACCAGCTAGGACTCGAACCTAGGACCTTCCATACATTGTTGGAGTTCTCTACCATTGAGCTATTGGCCCCTCTTGGACCAGTCCATTGTCGGTCCGGGTGTGGCTTATTTCCAACAGCAATAAGATAGACTTCCTTGAGTTACTCAGAGGGAATAATAAATGAAAATCAATTTAAAAGACATCATACAAAGAAAATTTCAATCATATCTCAAACAGTTTTAGTGATTGTTTTCATTGTTCTTGTTTTCCTTATTTATTCAGTGGTAAAACCCTGCAGTGGTTAGGAGACAGGTAACTGACTCGGATTGGATGACCTGGTACAACTAGCATAAAGATGACATGATTAAACTGCTTAGGACATTTAGACTGATCGGTTGATTACCCCAAGACTAAGACATTGATCGGTTTCAAGCCATGAGGGTTCCAAGAAGAACCGAGGTGTCACAAAAGTGACTGAAGGATATGTACAAGCTAAAGAAAAGATGCAAGAAAGCGGGAAATAAAACAAGAAATGTAAAATTTGTATTGATAGATGGAGCACTTTAGTACAAGAGGTGCCTATTTACCATGTTTTCACCTTCTTGGTAGATATTCTCTTTTTATGATTTTTTTCAGGACTTTTTATGATTTTTATTTTTATTTTTTTTCAGCTATGCCCCCAGTATATAGGCCTATATGATATGATTATCTGTAGAATGCATGTGGAGATAATGAATTTTTGATATGATCTATGTTAATGCAATATGCATGATGAAGACACATTTCCTATTTGAACAAGGATGACTGTGTTTGTTTAGCATTTTGTAATACACCAATTGAATTGAAGGTACAAAACATTTCATAGATAAGCGGTCAATCGATCTTTAAGGTCCCTTGGAACATCCAAATTAACACACTTAGTGACTAGGATTTACAAATGGAGACACGAAAAAAATTCCCCATTGGTTCTTGAAACTTTGATATATATTTTTTCCCCCTGTGCGTGCAAATGAGTTGATTCTCGCTCTGGAGTTCACTAAAGATCCTTAGCATCCTATATGACTCATTGTGTAGATTATTCTAACTTTAAAAGCATCTTGAATAGAGCCTCACTACCAACAAGCTTTTAGAGCTCCGACGAGGTTATAGACTGTAATTTCTCAAATATTTTTCCATTTCCAATAGGCGTTCATAACCATGATAGAGTTACTCGCATGTTCCCATAGTAAAAAAAAATTGTCGCATCTGCCTGCTTGATATTTCAGTTATATATCATTTCTCTCTTGTCTTGAGATGAATATTTTGCATAGCACTTTATTCTTTTTTATTTTTCTTGCCTTGATTTGTAAGTAATGAAATATACTTGGGTGTGACAATTACAGCAGCGCTGAAGTAGAATTTTATATTTTTCACTAGTCATATGATCAACTAGGTGTCTAGAATGAATTAGAGATTTTTTTAATGTGTTTCAGATATATCAATTGATAGATTTTGGGTTAATAAGTCTCAAATAGTGAAATCACTACCCAACCATAAGTTAAGCATCGTCATGGGATGATGTTGAAAATGAATGACCTTAGGACCTCAAAGACTTCATGTCCGAATATCTAAAAAAAGAGACAACTTTTGTTTGTCTTGAATGCAAACAAATGATAAACTTGGACAATTGCCTTATTTTATTAATGCTCATATATGCAAATGCAAAAAATTATGAATGTGATGCATTTAAAAAAGAAACTATGTGTGATGCAGTGCTTTGATTAAAATGATATGCAATACGAAAAGCAAAACCTAAACTAACCCAACCCTTAGATATATTATCGTTTGAGGTGCATGTTTTTCATAGGGTCAGGGAGTTTTGTGCAGGTAGTTCATTGGTCTTTGTTTGAAGAATCAGATAAAAATGTCTTTTCCAATAGGATATAAGGACTTGGCTAAGTGTACATGCTCATCATCTCCAATGTCGATTTCCTTAGTTTTTGGATTTTGTGGATCATCAGGGGGAAATCCAACTCTATAACCCATGAATTCAACTATAACCTTATCACTTTCAAAGCAATCCAACTGTGGTAGATTATCTTGCCCCCAATCTATCTCTTTGGAAGATAATGGATGCATTATAGGATATGGAAGAAGGACTCCAGTATCTCACTTCTTTGGATGGTACCCTTGAAATATGTTTTGTAATAAACCATGGCTATGAAGGTATGCTCAAAGATGTTGGTAGGATGATGAAATGAAACTAGGGTAAAGTCTTATGCAAAGGATTGGATAAGGGGGATGGAAGGGTGAAAAATAGGTGTTGGATAATGGATTAGATATTGAAAGGTTGGTGCATGAGTGAATGGAAATGTTGGCGGGATCAACATTGGCACATATCTTGAGGGGTGGAGTGATGGAGGAAAAGTGGATCTCAAATTTTAAGATTTGGATGGAGTAACAACTAGGAATTTTAGGACATAAGGATCCAAAATGGATGAAGGAGGTGGTGGAGAAATAGATTTGGAAAGTTTGGATGGAGGAATAACAATTTTGGATGCCAATTTGGATTTTTCTTTAGATTGTTGTGCTTCAAGGAGCCACTTAGGGATCCACATGGTTTTTTATTTTTCAGGCTTTTGTAGTTCCTTGGAATGCATTGCTTCTACAAGTGCCTTAAGAACCCATATAACTTATGATTTTTCTTTCCTTTTCTCAATGGGCCTTTGTGTCCTTTAAGATTTTTCTTCTTCTTTTTGGATCATATTTTGCTTTGTTTTGACATGTCGATTAGAAGGGACATGTTGATCCTTTAATACATGTGGATTACTTGACTTATGACTTTTATGCTTGGCATCCGAATTTCTCGAAGAAGGAAAAGAATATGTGGATGAATACAAATGATATGGAGGTATTTTGGATGGACGGAAGGTGCTCAAAGATGTATGCCTTTGTTGATCTTGCATAAGGGATGGAGGGATATAGGGGCCTAAAATGGATAGAAGGGG
The DNA here is from genome assembly GCF_030272615.1 of Cryptomeria japonica. Taxonomy (NCBI): domain Eukaryota; kingdom Viridiplantae; phylum Streptophyta; class Pinopsida; order Cupressales; family Cupressaceae; genus Cryptomeria; species Cryptomeria japonica. The sequence goes on along the minus strand of NC_081410.1, from coordinate 5,264,038 downwards.
TGAAGGGGAAGGCGTGTATCTATATTTTGGTTTAGTAGGGATACCAACATCTTTATGAATGTCACTGAGGCCATGATCCTTAATATTTTCTTTAATATGGAGAGGTTCTTTCTTGTGAAGGTCTACCCCTTTGCCTTTATAAATATTTTGACTTATAGGATACACTTTGCTTTGGGAAGAAGATGCGAGTCCATTATGAGGTGGAGGTGGGATGTAAGGAATGATAGGATCATGAGAGGGATTTGTAGGAATGATGGATCCTTGAGGTGAACATGGAGGATTATGACAAGGAGATGAAGAGATACTTTGATCTTGACATGGAAGTGGACCATTGGATAGAGTAGGAAGGGTCTTTGACTCTTCATTTTGAATAGGATCTTTTGAAAAGATGGAAGAGGTATCATGATCTTGCTTAGGAAGTGGATTAGGAATGGGATTTGGAAGGATGATATTCTCTCGAGATAGAAGGGGATCATCTTGGAAGAAATGGAAAGGTATAAGAGTATCATCATGGGATTCTAGGGAGGTAGGATCTTTTTCAACCATTGGACGAGATTGAAAAGTTTCGGTGTCTTGATCCTTCTTTATGATAGGACTTGTTTCTTCATTTTTCAAATTATCCTCTTGACATGGAGCCACTTCTAAGGAAGGGGTAGTATTGTTGATATGCATGGGTAATTCTTGGAAGGTGTTCATGTTTTTGCATAATGGGGAAGCATTTCGAATGGGGCCTTCTGGAGTGGGTATGATTGGAATTGGAGTGCATGATGGCATAGGATCTAAGATATCTGAATTATATAAAGGATTTGTATGAAAAAAAAAGATTAGCTTGTATTTGTACCATGGATAGCCCTTGAGGGTCAACATGAGAAGTTTCATCATTAGGTTCATTATTTGAGGGATATGGTATGGATTGTTGTTGAGAATCCTTAGGAGATGGAGGCATCATGGAAGTGATGGAGGATATATGTGGACCATTGCTAGACACAGGTTCATAATTTTGATCATGCTTGGTAATGGCATCTAGTTTCTCCTTAGGTGAATTATTAGGATCTTAAATTTCAATAACATCATCATCAAGGAGGTCTTGAATTTTATGTTTTAATTCCATACATATTGAACTCTTATGTTTGTTATGCCTATGACATGCACAATAATGACTCAAAACTTCACATCCCCATGTGGTCTTGTTAGGCAATATGATAAGATTGTACTCAAGAAGCTCTTCCAAAGCTTACTCAATAGATTGCCCCAAAGGTGTAAACTGTCTATCTAGGGGATAGATGTCTTTTTGTCTTGGTGAAAGTGTCTTGTGATCTTGTATGATATTTGGCTTTTGATTTTCAATTACTTTATGTTCCACCTTATATAATTGTTTTAGCATTCTTGAAGTCTGGTGTTCTTTATATCATGAAATTTTATCTCAAGAGGGGCCATTGAATCTTTTTGTTGGGCTTGAATGTCATATATTTCTGTCTTGAGATCTTGAATTTTTTGGGTCAAGGTAGCCATGGAGATTTATGATAATTTTGATTTGCAAGAATGGATTAGTTTGTAATGAGTAAGACTACCTCTTACTTTTGTCAAATTTTTTTAGAAGAGCTTCTAGTTCGAACAAGCATTTACAATTGATGTGACCAAGAGCTAGAAGTGATATAGATGTCAAGATCAAATCGAAGCTAGTTGTTTATTTGAGGTAATGAGTGGATGAAGAGATTGAGACCACGTCTGGTTTTGGGAACGATCTATCCTATATAAGACGTGCTCTAAGCGGATCGAATTGATCAGATTGATGGATGATTGATTGAACTAGCTAGGATATAGTCGACAAAATCGTGTAACACAATAGCAGGGGTACACTATCAAGATTTTTATACTTGGGATGAAAAAGACAATACATATGCTCACTGTAGGACTGATTAGGCAAGTATGATAGATTTGAAAAGGCACAAAAAAACACAGGTTTCTCGGCTAATGAAATCAGAGGCTCGTATGACAAAATATTATGAACCAGATGACAATTTACTAGTTACAAGATGATAAACTGGGAATCTCATACCAGTTACTGCCTTAAGCTGTTTGGACTCGTACGGCAATTTAACACTTATCAGACAACAATTCCTAGTAGGTAGTACAACAAACTATCAAGAACCAAATGACAATTTAAGGACTTCTAGATGACAAACTGGAAATCTCGTACGAGTTGCTACCTTAAGTTGTTTCGACTCATACGAGAGTATAGCACTTACCATATGACAATTCTCATTTACTAGTATGACAAACTAGAAAAGATGAACCCTATGTGTCAAGACTCATATGACAATTTAAGGTTAACCAAACAACAATTAACAGAGGCTAGTACGACAAACTAGAAGACTCGTATGACTTAGGAATGAACATAGACGATTTTCTGACAAGAACAGAGTTTTGACCACTGAGTTTTTTTGATGTTTTGATTATTTTCTCTAGTTTCAGGGTTTTAGTTTTAGTTTTAAGGACAAAAATATAGAAAACATGCAAGATGTAAAGTGACTTCAAGCACAACACGCTAATCCTAAGGAACTTGGCTGAGAGAGAAAACCTTTGCTTGCAAGCTTAGGTACACACCCAATAGCTAATCAGAATACGACCACTGAGTCTCACGCAATGGATTCTCAACGCCGTATTAGCCAACTCAAAATGCTAATGGGGGCACGATATGGCAAGTATCTTGGGAGAGTTACTATCTCTCTTGCACAAAGATTATCCCCCTTTCGGAGGTGAACCAAGTAGCTTCTATCTTAAATTTCTTAATAAGGACTTTCATTTGAAATTACCCCTTGAAGTCGCGCAAGCATGATTGAGGCCTATAGCCCGACAAGGTACCGAAACAAGATGTAGTCACACAAGCATGATTAAGACTATGAGGCCCTACAAAATGCCCGATATGAGAGATCTCAAAGAGAAAACTCAAATAACTCCATCCTCTAAGACTTTAGTCCCAAGAGGCCTATTTATTATAGTGAGTTGGAGTGCTTAGGTCTATTTGTACTCACTTGGGTCGTTCTCATAGGGTGATTATTTTTTCCCACTGTGACAGGCCTGCTAAAGGAACACAAATCTCAAAACTAGAAAAGCTTCAACGGTATAGATTTTTGATTGTTTGTATAAATAGGAGCATACTCTCCTACCTTTTAGACTCTTCTCAAACACCAAAAATAGATTTGTTCATTTACCATATCACAATTTAAGTGCCTACAAAACAATTAAGAATACAAAAACTTTACTTGAATCTCCTCAGGCAACCAGCAAAAACAACGAATCAATAGTCATATTATTTTTGAGCGACAGGCGTGTTCTTGGACAAATGTTCTACAAAAACTGGTTAGGCTATGAAAAATCTCTTAGGCATACAGAAAACAAATCAGGGTTAGTATTAGTATTACCAAATTTCAATTAAAAAAACCCTAAAATGCAGTATGTTTTTTATATGATAAAATAGAGTATCATATGAGTATTCTCACTTATTCGTACAAGTATTCACAACATATCGTACAACAAAGTATAAATTCTTGTCCTATACCTTGCATAAATTCATACGATCTTTTGCAGGAATTGTACGGACATAATTCAAAAAAATAAAATGGAATGATCTGCAAGGCCTAAAAATTGTAATCTCCTGCCCCATGGTGGGCACCAAAAATGTGTGTGTGAAAAGTGGTAATCTATACGCTGTAAAACACAAACACTTTAATAAATCATTGCATGCATGGTTAGATAGATATAATCAATGAATATAAAAACCATAACAAATCGACCTATTGCCTTCTAAAATATGCGAGTATAGATTTGCTCTCATATTTATCTAAGCAATAGCAGTGACTAGACTACACCAAGATGAAGGATTTAATCTATATGAGGACAAAACTAAGCTAAATGGATGCAAGATTAAGATAATTAAGCTAGATGGATGCAGATGGGGTTGCAACTATGAGTCATTTGAAGAAGAACTCACAATTGCATATTTAATTAAGTTTTGTTGAAAGCATGGTAGCAATGTTGGTGCTCTTACATTAGAGCTAGAGTTCTTATGGTATTTAATCTAGAAGCAATGCTATGTTTAAGAGGATGTTCTAAAAATTAAAACTTAAATGATGGCATTGCAAAGGAGATAGGGCCTGCATCCTAGGGAGTTTAGGGATTTCAAACAAAATGAGAAACCAAAATTTTTCATGAATCCAAGTTTCTGATCTTGGTTGAAATCAAAATGGGCATATGGGAGGAACATAATATATCTGTAGAATTTGGACCTGATGTCAGAAACCTGGATAGATGGCAGAGAGATTTTTCTAGACCTAAAGGGGATCATCGTCCTAATCTTGGTGATCGCAATACCTTTACGGCTGGTCAAAAGACAGACTAGCAAAGGGTGCGGGAGAAATAATGGAGGCCTGAGAAGATCCCAAGATCTGGGCTGGTTGAGAGGTCGAAACCCAAACCTTATGATAACCACAAGCTATCATTTTTTTCTAGATAGTCAAAGCTGGAGTGATGTAGTGGCTTTTTTCAAAGACAGAGGTTTTTTCCTGAAATGTTTTGGAGATTGGTCGGTGTTTTGTCATGTTAAAAAGTGGTGTGAAGAAATGTGGCCCTTCAAGATTGAGATTAAGACTATGCCAAATGGTTATTTTCTCATCATAGCAGAAAACAACAAAGACAAGAATTGGATCCTACAGAATGACCCCTTTTTCTTGGGAGGAAGAGGAGTTTCAATAAGGGATTGGGAGCCAAATTTTAACCCTATCAAAGCTTCGGTGGAGGAGGTTCCAGTCTGGCTAAATTTATATAACCTCCCCAGGGAATACTGGAATGAGGATGTTTTTTCAGATGATTGGAAACAAATTAGGGTTTTACCTTAAATCGGATGAAGCCATCTCTAAAGAAGATTTTAGTTCTTATGCGAGGATTTGTGTTAGTTGGAAACCCAATTTCCATCTCCCGACATGGATAGAGATCAACACAAACGTAGGGAGTTGGATGCAACAGGTTGAAGTTGAGGAGTTTTTGGAGAAATGTTTGGTCTGTAACAAGGACGGTCACTCAAAAGAGGCTTGCTTGAACGGACCTAAAGGAAAACAAATTGATGACCCTTTGGAAGCTAGAGTGGAACATTTTGTTGAGGTACATCGAGAGGATGGACAGTAAAACCCTCACAAGGCAGGGAAGCTACCCCAGCCACTGCCAGAATTAGTGAAACTTGGACCTCCAATAGAGGACCCAAAGCTAGATGGTAAAGCAGGAGGGACCTATCCAACATCCCATTTGGATTCCACACAGCTAGTGGAAGAAGTGCTCAATACGATGGAGGCTTCTTTGAATGTTATAGATGCGAGTATGGGGGGTTCCCAGGGGGTTCATCCCATAGAGAGGAGTTTCATGCCTAGGAGAAATGTGATATCCTGAACGCTGGTGCAGGCACAAGGTCGGGAGAATAGAATGGTGACAGTCCTTGGGAAGTAGAAGAATAAGATTGGGGTGCTTTTGATGGAGAGGACATACTAGAATGCAGAACTATACTGCAATCGGATTCTCAAACTGATAAAGTGACTATTGGAGAAAATAAATCCAAGGGTCGTAAACCAAATAGAATCCGGATTGCGATGGCAGGGAATGCTAAAGGTCAGTCTAAATTATCAGTAGGGAAGGGAGTTACCCTTCCTAAAGGACAATAAAAATCCTTAGTTGGAATGTCAGGGGTTGCAATGCTCCTGACAAGCATTGTCTGATCAAGCGAGGGCTTGACCAAGTGAAACCAGATATTGTATGTTTGCAAGAAACTAAGTTTACTAGGGAAGATGCGGCGATTTGGCTAGGTGTTGGGAGATTCTGGGAAGGAGTGTTTTCAAGTGCTGAGGGTTCTTCGGGTAGGCTGGGGATAATCTAGAATCCAAACCTCATCAAGGTAGAAGAAATCACTAACTCTCATGCATGGCGGGTGTGTAAGGTCCACTCTTTTGGTATTAATTGTGACTTCTTTTATATCAATGTTTAAGGACCTACGAGAGTTAATCTACAGTTGGATACTTGGATTCAAATATCAACTATCCTAAGTAATTTTACTCAAGACCTAGTTGTGCTTGGGGGAGACTTTAATGCAATCTTGGATTCTGGTGATAAGAAAGGAGGTAGAATGGGTATTATTGCATCCCCATTGGGTTTTCAAATTTTCATTTCAGATAATGGCCTATAAGAAATTAAGACCAACAAAGGGTTTTATACTTGGTCTAATCGGAGGGCAGGTAGGGAACACATAGTCGAGAAGTTGGACAGCTTTTTGTGGGGGGTAATTGGGCTTCTAAACCCAGGTCCTTTTTGAAGCTAGGGTATTACCCTTGGCAGCTTCTGATCATTTTCCTATTGAGCTCCCCATTTGTCTAGATTGTGCTCCGATCCGATGTCCTTTTAAGTTTGAGAAAATGTGGCTTTGTGACTCATCCTTGAAGGATTTTGTCACTTTAACATGGAAGGAGGCCCCTGTGAGAACAGGTTCGGGGGCATTCAGATTTTTCAAAAAATTGCAACACCTCAAAGGTAAATTAAAGGAATGGAATAGGGTTAAGTTTGGAAACATCTTTGATAATAAAAGTGAGGTTGAATCGGAGTTAATGGATTTGGAGTGCTCTATTTTGAATCATGGAATGACTCTGGATTCTTTTAACAAGGAGAAGCTTCTAGAATTAAGACTTAATGAACTATTGGCTAGGAAATAAGTTTACTAGAAGCAAAAATCAAGGGAAGGTTGGCTAAAGGAAGGTGATAAGAATACAAACTTCTTCCATAATTCAGTTAAAATTAGGAGATCTTGGAATAAGGTGACTAGTATAAAGAATAGGAATAGTGATGTTTTACATGACTTAGAGGATATCATTAAAGAAGAGGTGGATTTCTTTATTGAGATGTTATCTAAGAACCACAACCTGGACTCTTGACACTAGGAAAATCTTCTGAGTAATATCCCAAAATTAATTTTAGAATATCAAAATCAATTCTTGTAAAAACCTGTTTCAATGGATGAAGTGAAACAAGTTTTTTTTCAATGGGGGGCGACAAAGCCCCGAGACCAGATGGTTTCCTCGCCCTTTTTTACCAATAATAATGGGAAATTGTGGGTCATGAATTATGGCAAGTGGTGGAAGAAGTGAGAGTAAATCTAAAAGTGGAGAAAGAGCTAAATTGCACATTCCTTACTCTAATCCCTAAAGTGGAGAAGCCTTCCTCTTTTGGAGATTTTAGGCCCATTGCTTTGTGTAATGTGATCTATAAGGTGCTCACCAAAGTTTTAATGAACCGATTGAAACCCTTAGTCAAATATATAATATCAGAGGAAAAGTGGTTTTGTACCAGGAAGATCAATTATGGAAGGAATTATAATAGCACATGAAGCTATTCACTCTATTAGGCAAGCAAAGGTGGAATGAATTCTCATCAAATTAGATATCAAGAAATCATATGATATGGTAGATTGGGAGTTCTTGTTCTGTGTCTTGGAAAATTTTGGTTTCTCATCTCACTGGATAAACTGGGTGAAAGCATGCATAAATGGACCGTGGTTCTCAATCTTAGTCAGTGGTAGCCCTCAAGGTTTTTCCAATCTTCTAGGAGACTAAGACAGGGGGATCCTCTTTCTCCTTTTATTTTTATTATCCTGGCAGAAGTTTTGGGAAGATACATCCAGAAACTAAAAAATGAGGATAGATGGAAGGGTGTCTAGGTAGCTGATGGTGTAGATCCTATAACACATCAACAATTTGCAGATGATGCAATATTGTTTGGAGACTCTTCTTTAAAAGAAGCTTGAACTAAATTAAAAGAACCCTCAACATTTTTTGTGAGGCATCCGGGAAATAGGTGAATTAGAAGAAATCTGATATTTTAATTTTTAATACGGATTCTAGAAGGCAAAGAGAAATTATTAGGATATTAGGTGTGAAAGTTGGCACCCTTCCTGGGAGATTTTTGGGAACACCTTTGTTTGGGGGCCCAATAGGACTCATCTGTGGCAGAGATTATTTGACAATTGTGTGAATAAGTTAGAGGGCTAGAAATGCAAATGGATTACCTCTATGGGTAGGCTATTATTATTGAAATCAGTCTTGTCAGCAATTCCTATCTATTCCATTATGTGTTTTAAAATTCCAAACAAGATATCCAGTAGCATCAACCAGTTTATGAGAAAAAAAAATCGGAATGGGAAGGGCGATCGGGACAAAATTCCCCTGGTTGTCTTGGATAAAGTATGTCAACCTCGTCAGGTGGGAGGGGCTAGACTGAGGAAGTGGTTCCTTCTAAACGAAGCCATGGGAGCGAAACGTATTTGGCAGATGTATGTAAAGCCGGACCATAAATGGGTTCATATCCTCAAACATAAGTATCTGGATTCGTTAGAGGCTGAGAGGATTTTTACTGTTCGTGAACCCCCTCGAGGCTCAACAATCTGGAACTTTATTTTATCTTGTAGGAAACTAATTACAAAACACATTACTTGGCAAGTAGGGAATGGGGAGAAAGGCAAGTTTTCGATAGACTCTTGGGATGGGACACCAACTTTATATTTGAGGGAGAATATTGATACTATTAAACAAGTTACTGAAGACATTTGGGGAACAACAGTTAAGGATTATGTACAAGCAGAGATTTCTAATGGAATAGAGGTTTGGCAATGGAAAAACATGGATGAGATGCCTTTATCTCCTCAGTAGAAGAGTTGCCTTAAAAATATTCTAGATGAGTACTCCCCAACTCTTAACACGAAGGAAGATGTCATCAAATGGTGTGGGTCAAAATTAGGTGCATACTCAGTTAAAATTTTCTATAATATTATTGAGAATGCAAACCTCCAACCGAACTAGTCTTCCCAACTTTGTTGTAATTCTAAGTGTCTCCCAAACGCGGGAGTGTTTACCTGGCTAGTTTTGAAGAGAAGGATTCTGACAGGAGATAGGATGTTGCGTCTGGGTTTCAACGGGTCCTTTCAATGTGCCATGTGCAAAAAACATTAGGAATCATTAGATCACCTGCTTTTAAAGTGTGATTTCACTCAGGGAGTGTGGAGGTTTGTTTTGAGTAAATTAGGATGGTCAGTACCCCTTCTAGAAAATATCACTGACTTCCTTAGGAGTTGGTTTGTGGAGAAGAAAAAATCTTCTCTTTCGAGTGTATGGACAATTTTGCCTTCCACTGTGGTCTAGGAATTGTGGAAAGAGAGAAATAAAATAATATTTCAAGATATGTGGGAAGGGCTAAGATCCTTTGTACGAGTGCAAGAAGTCTTTGGAATGGTACTAATAATGAGGCGGAAGCTCGGGTGGCCTTACTAGTAGTTGAATTAGCAACAAATATGAAGGTGACGAAGGTACACTTGGAGGGTGATTCCCAAATTGTAGTCCAGGTGTTGATTAAAGGCCACACACCGTGCTGGAAATTGAACAAATATGTACATAATATAAGTGAAAAACTGAAATATTTCCAAAATTATTGCATCTCGCATGTGAAAAGAGAAGGAAATGTTATTGTGGATGGGTTGTCGAATGATGCGTGTGATCTTGCGCTAGGGGAGGTGAGGTGGTGGGATAGCAAAAAAGAAACTGTTAAAAGGAGTTAAGATCGCTTGCCAAGTTGGTATGTCAAACAATTCAAATTTCTTGTCAGAAAGCCGACTTTTCTTTTGCATAAGGTTGAGTTAATCAGCATTTATTGCGAAATGTTCTCTGAATTGGAAGTGATGGTGGAGTATTATGCATTGAATATCATTTTGGTACTGCCCGCACATTTAATGAAAAGAGTTGGTAAGTTGGTGAAGACAAGTTTTAATCAGTTTTCATCATAATTCTCTGCAAACTTCAGTGAGTTTAGAAATGGAAGCCAACTTCACTCTGGAATCATCCAAGCTTATGTCGGGTTTTCGAGGACCCGTCCCCCTCAAGAATCTTGAGAAAATGTTCTTGGAAAAAGACCCTCTACTCTTGAAGGCAATTCAGCTGGTTTTGGGAGAAGAGGTGGCAGTTATCGGCCATTGTTAGAGGTGTAGTGCTAATATCTACTCGCTCATCATGGCGTGGGGTTTGGAGTTGGGACACACCCGTGAAGAGGTGAGGAAAGTCTTGCAGAGAATTGTTCCAAGAGAGTACCTACTAAACTTGGAGTCCCTGCTAGAGTGGGCGGTGCTAGGATGGGGTTTTAATCTTGCCGAAGGTATCCTAGAGGAGAATGAGGAGCTGAGGGTGAGACATTCGCGAATCCAATTTCTTCACCACCATGAAGAAGCCATAACTCACTTTAAGGATGATGTGAAGTAAGGATGGGAAGGGTTAATATTTATCCATATTATGGGTATTGAAGATGATATTCGGTTGGAGGGTGGGGAGAGAGTGGTGGAGGACTTGAGACATGGGAGGCCGATAATAAGGAAATTATCAGCAAAAATGGAAAAACATAATGCAGTGGGTGGTGTGGTGGGTGGAAGCGGTGATGACTCAAAAAAACTAGCTTCACGAGGGGTAGCAAGCGAGGATGCAGAGGGAAGGACAGGAGATTCACACGCCTCCATGGGAAGAGGAGGCTCTTGTTGATTCAGAGTGGTTGCCGAATCGATCGCTTTGGCTGCAAGAGAGTTGAAGCAAGGGAGATGAATTTGTCACTGCATGCCAGGGTACTTCTAGCTGACATTTTCCTCTATTTTGGTTTAGTTAAATTTTCAGTTGAAAAATTTAAACTTTCTTGTTTTCTTTAAGAACTGTTAAAACAGAATTTGTCTAATTTTTGTATGGCAAGATGTAATATGTGACTTATCGTACTCGTAGCATTGGGGTGTGGGGTTAGTGTGGGCGCAAGTTATTGGTTTTGAATTTCTTGGTTTTTGTTGGGTGGTTTGGATGAAATATGTGGGTGGGTTTTGGGGAAGTGGTTTGATATTTAATTATCTTATTGAAGTTGTACTGTTTAGTTTTAAATACAAATATTACCGATAAAAAAAAAAGCTAGATGGATGCAAGATTAAGCTATATGGATGCAAGCAATCATGATTGAACTAATATGCAAAAAACTAAGATGCAATAATCTCAATACATAATATTCTGAATGACTCTAGAGCAAAAACTGCATAATAACAATAAATCTCCAGGGTCTCTTGATTGAGAGATGAAAGGTTGAATTCATAGAGAATCTAGAGAGAGACCAATGGTCAAGATTGATTAATGATGAGTGGTTGATACTCTTCAAGAGAAAGCACAATCTAGGTAAATTGAAATGATTGGGTGCTTTAATTCAGTTTCAGAGGAGATTAAGATTGAGTTTATTTTGAGATAAATTCAATTAAAGCCTAATTTAATGCATTTGAATTATAAGTCTGAGTTTGCATTGGAGATAAAATCAATTGAAGTCATGCACTTGATATAAAATTAGTTAATTTCATGCATATTTCTTTTATTTGCTCTATATTTTTATTAGAAAAAGCCATTTTAATGCAACTCAATTTAATATATTATTCAATTTAGAGATATTATTTCATGCACTTGATATATTATTTGCTCAAGATTTCTTTGATTTTAAATTTAGAGAAAATGATTTATTCAATTTAATTGTTTTTTTTGCTTTTCTAAGATTTCTCAAGTTATCTCAAATTTAGAAAAAGAAATATCTCAAGTTGATTTCTTTTCTCAATTTAATTCCTTTTTTGCAAATTAATTCATTTTTAAAAAAAATTAATTCCTTTTGATGATTAATGGCAAATTTATTTATTAATTAAATATGCTAGGATATTTAATTAAATAAATAGGATAATTGATTAAAATGATTTACTTGGAATGATTAATTAATTAAATAAACTTTTAATTAATTTAGAGTGATTTATTTGCCATGTGGCATTGATGATCGAGGAATTAATTAATTAGATGCTCAAGATTGATTTAACTGTCTTCGATTAGGACCTTGGTGATGTAGTCAAGATTAGGGGGCCATGGTTTAGATGACAATTTTTTAGGGTATTACACACAGGACGCAGTTAAGCCATGTCACAAGCTCAAGTATTGTGTTGCATGACACAAGAAGACCAAGGGTGCACACCTTGTATTCTTTGCATCTGTTCATATATTGTCTCTCATTGGGGAGTAGTGATTGCTTCAGGAGGTGATTCTACCTTGTTTTGAATAGGTTCTTGAACGTGGTGTACTTCCTCATAAGATACTTCTTCTCTTTGAATGGCCAACTCCTCTTGTTGTTTCTCTTTTTCTTGGTGTTCTGGTTCTTTCCTTATTGTTTCTACTGCTTGATGTAGGGCCTCTTTCCATAAGTCCTCATTATATTTCTTCTTTTCTTTCCACTGAGGTTTTTGATATTTATTATTCTTTTGTCTTGGGGGTTGATTGTGTCCATATCCCAATCCTGTCTTGTCTCGAGAAAACTGTGAATGAGGGTCCAATGGTTCTATAATGCCTTCTTGATGCTTGCCTATAGGTCCTTTGCCATTGTATCCCATCTGTTACATGATCAGGTATCCTTTTCCATACTATTGTGTTGGTATAGCTGTCTCCATAGTAGCAGCTATGTCTTCTCCCTCATCCTTGTATAGCCAACTAAGGATGTCTTTTTCTTATGATTCGTGTGCTAGTGTACCCAATTGAATGAACTTACCATCAAACTTGGTGATGGGTTGTGTTTCTTTATGTGTCGATGCAGAAGGTTGTCCATGATATTTTGGTGATGTTGGTAAGTTGGTTAGACACATGGGTTTGAAAGAGTATTCTCCCATGCCTTGCTCTTTGATTTTAATTTTTTGTTTGAAATCCATGGATAAAGATTTGAGCTTTTCTTGATGCTGGTCTAATGCTGAGGAAGTTTGAGCTTCCCTGTTGTATGGAACCAAGCTATCTTGGGTTGCCCCCATAGCATTGCAATGTTGTAAGGGATTATTATCTACTGATATAGAAATCTCTTGCCCATTATATGGGAATTTGATACACTGGTGGTAAGTTGACGGTACTGCTTGCATTTCATGTATCTAAGGACAACCCAATAAAATATTATATGTGAGGTCTATGTCTAAGACTTGGCACATAGTGTCTCTTTGTATCGGTCCTACTTGAATAGGAAGTATCATTGTTCCCTTGGATGATCTCTATTCATCATCATATGCCTTGATGGTGATATTTTTGTGTGGATCAATAGACTATTTAGAGAAGCCTAATGCACGGATAAGTTTTAAGGTATAGATATTGAGACCAGCTCCTTCATCTATTAATACTCTTTTAACTCGATGTTTGTAGACTGAGACTTCAATGTGAAGGGGAGTATTATGTGGATGGCTTAAAGAGATATTATCACGTTCGAAAAAGGTGATATTATGAGGCCCTATCATGTGAGCCACCATGGCTTGAAATTTGTCAATATCCAGATCTTGAGGTACGTTTTGTTTCAACTAGTGCTTGTTCCAGGATATCTTTATGTTTTGGTGAAAGTTTGAGTAACTCAAGTATAGATATTTGAGCAGGGGTTCTTCACAGTTGACTTACCAAATCATATTGAGTCTTAGGGATAGTGGTTGATGTTGATGTATACCCTTTCAAAACATTTTTTTGAGCTCGAGTTGTCACATTGATTGATGTATGGTCTTGTTTGTCTTTGATTTTTATGATATTTATCTGATTATCCTCTGTTGATATATGATTTATAGTGTTGTTGTGCAGATGATTTATGCAAGCTCCTTGTGTATCATTTGATGATGAAGCTCCTTCTTTGTTGTAATTTGGAAGAGGATTTTTAAAAGCGTCATGATCACCATTCGTTTTGAGACCATCAACTGTTAAATCACCTCAATCGATCATATCTTGAACAATGTTTTTAAGCCTCATGAAGTCATTTGTGTGATGTCCTTTGTTTCGATGAAAATCACAGCATTCCACCAAGGTGGTTTAATCTGAGGTTCGAAGTTGTTTATGGCTGGTAATGTGATGATCTTGTTTGCCAGGATTTCTCAGAATGTTGATTCTAAGGATTGCCCGAATGGTGTGTAAATGTGTTTATTTGGAAAATTGTTGGTGTTACCCCTCGAATTTGGATTAGGTCCTCGATTTGTGTTGTTGCCTTGGGTATTGTTGGTGGTGTTTGTTTTGAAGGTCCCTGATTGGTATTTGGTGTATAAGTGTTAGTGCCTTGGTTAACACCCTTTTGATTCTTAGTAGCCTGAGGATTACCAGATAAAGCCAATACTGGTTGTTTGGACTTCATATCATTAGCATCAGTTCCTCCCTCATTAACGGTGTTTTTGTTTCTGGTCCAGAACCTAGATTTGTCTAAGTTGTTATTGTTGTTCTGGTTGTTAAAGTGAGAGTTGGGTGAATTAGCTCCTTCTTTGAAGAACTTTAATGTTCCCTTTTTTACACATGCTTCCTCTACTTGTATTTTGTTTTTGATTAACTTGGCAAAAGATGGTATGCGTTGGAGCTTGAGTATGTAACTCATCTCACTATTTAGATTGTCGATGAAAATTTCCATCTTTTCCTTTTCGAGCACATCTCGAGGATATCTCGAAACCATCCGTCTCCAATGTTGAAGAAACACCATGAATGTTTCATTGTTTTTCTGTTTGGTATTACATACATCTAGAATGGTGATTGCATGTTGAATATTGTAGGAGTATTGAGTGATAAATTTATTGACCAACTCATCATAGGATCTGACGGGAGGTGTAAATTTGGATAACCACTCCATTATTTGTCCTCCCAAACTTCTTAGGAATAGCCTCATCAAATAAGTGTCATCGTGGGCAAATTCAAGGCTCATGGTACAAAACTCCCAAACATGATCACGGGGATCACTCTTACCATCATATTTATCATATTTGGGTATGTTTGAATTCGGGGGAAAAGGTATCATGTTTAATCTTCTTTCAAAGAGGTAAGGACAAATTTCGTTTAAGGAATACCGTATTGTGGTCCCCTGTTGCATGTCCTGCATTTGTCTTTGCAACATTTGCATTTGTTGTGTAAGAGCAACCAGGGGTGTATTGGTTTTCCGAGGGAAGGGTTCTTCTCTTTCATTATCCCTAGTTCGGGTATGGGTATGTTCTGGTATGTTATGTTGTTCAGGCATATTTTGTTCAGGGTCACGTGTTTCCTCTTCTCTCTATTGTTCTCGATAAGTGTAATTTTGAGACCTTGTCCCAAATATTTCAGTATCAAAGTCTTTAGGAATCCTAACTCCTTTGCTTGTTAGCATGAGCATGTATTTTTCTTTGTCAGCCTCTATGATCTTTTCCATAAGTTTTTGGAATGAAGGTTTTTCTTGACATTCTTGAAGGAGCTCCTCAGTAATATCTATTTCCTCTAGATTTGGATACTCAAAAGGATTTGATAATCTTCGACCCATAGTGGACTCTGGTTGTGGTTCAGTTTGCTTGTTTCATTGAGAGTGAGTGACAATGGGCATCTAGTAGAAACTTTTCATGACAAAAGGGACAAACTCTTCTTCTTCGTGTTGTTCAGGGGTTGGGGGTTCAAATCGAGTTATGTTATAAGTGATGCAAACTTCTGGGAAGAAAGTTAGGTTGATCTTTCCTCCACGATTTAAGCGTTGACTAAATGCTGATTTTTGGCAAAAGGATCTACTTCTCAATGGTTCTTCATCAAATTCATTTGATTTGTCTTGAAGATATAAGCGCATATGGCAGAGAAAGGTGTGATGTGATTTGAAGATTTGGTTATTGATGTAGAGAAATCTATTCCGTTTGGCAAGTTTCTGGGAACTAGGTTGTCATTTCTTCAACTTAGTGTTGTGATGAAGACTTTTTATTCTCAAAATATGAGGAGTGGTCATACACGAGTGATCACTGGTTTCCTTTGATTTGGTTAGATTATGGTATTTTGTTTGAAAACTTAATCCTACTTTATCAAATGGAGGTTTAGATGCCCCCCACGACAAAGTGCGTGAAATGATATGGAATAAGAGTTTCCCCTATATGGAGACTCGATTTGACAACTTAGGTTTAAACTAGGTATGTTTTGTTTGATGGAATCAATTTAATTGGTGGACCTTTTGATCAATGTGATGATGTTACCTGATTTTGATAGGAGAAAGTGTTATCCCTAGCTAGTTTTGGATTCTGACAACTGTTGTTCTAAGAATGACTTGTTTGATTTGTTTGGAATATTTTTCTAATGTTTTGGTTCAAGTTTTTCCTGGTGAGGTCGACTGAGAATCCAAAAGGGTATCCAAAATTGATGATAATTTTTTTTCAAAAATGCTCATTTTTGCTCTCTATTTTCTAAGTTTTACCTATGCGCTAAGACAAAGACTGGATGTGCTAAAGTTTGATCTAGATGCGCTATTTAAAGCCACCAATGCGCTAAGCTACCTGTGCTACGCGCTAAATCAGAGTTTTGAATTTTGATGATAGGGATGATTATGTGCTAATATGTCCTTAATAAGCGCTAATGTTTAGACTCAAAGCGCTACAGTTTGCCCCCAATGCGCTAGGTTGATGCTTCAAAGCGCTAATATGGTGCCTAAGAGCACTAGTGAAAATTTTGCTAAATGTTCAGACTATTATGTGATAGTTTTGATACTAAATGTTTAGTATAGATGCCAAGCTAATAAGATGTGAGGGGGGGGGTGAATCATACAAACTTAATCTTCCATAAAAACAACAGTTTCAACCTCGGTAACCTTATCAGAAAAACTATAAAGCATGCAAACTCATAAACAGATAAGATCACAAAACATATAACACCAGATTTAACGTGAAAACCCAAATAGGTAAAAACCACTGTGGGATTTCGGACCCACTAAGAAATATACTCTTCTAGAGTATGCTCAGTTAAAAGCAAATCCTGTTAAAGATTACAAAACACATTGCTAAATGTGACCCGGTTAAGGGATTTCCATCAGATCTGTTAGGATCTTCACCTTGTTAGAAGTGACCTTGTCAAAGGATTTCAAACACTCAATCAGAATGTCACCTTGCTAGAAGATTTACAAATAAGACTGTTAAGTCCACTCGGTTAAGATATTTTCTGTCACTTTCCAAAATAACAGTAATAAAAATCTATCTGCAACTTCACATCTAAAATGCTAAAGCAGATTCTTATTTGCTCGATACAATCTAGTCATAGGACTTATCTTGTCCCTCTACTGGGCTCTATACTCTGTTTTCAAAATAGGTCTTCAAGCTTCTGTGCTCGGTAAATACTGTGTAGCATCCCTGTGCTTACACTTGCCCTCATACATTGTTTATCAACAATTCCTTATTTATAAACAATTTGCCAACCGCTTAATCTCCTTGATCACATTTCCCATGATCAATCATAGTCATCAGATCTTCAATATTGACTAGGTTCACTGTATCCTTCGATCTGAAAAACATTTTACCCCGCCTTGGAACTTGCATACATTTCTTGGAACTTGTGCTAGGGTATTGTGGTTCAATTTGAGTTGTAGATCTTCTTGCCGATCTTCCTTTGCCATAGATTCTTTAACAATCTTCATGCACGACTTACTAATCATTTAATCAACTTCAGCTCATCAACTTCCTTCATTAAATAACGCATTCAATCATTTAATGCATTATGTTATTACTCGGTTGCAACTCGATGAATACTAAACTTCACTCGATAGACATTCTGCCTTCATTAACCGATAGCTATAACCTTAGGGTTTACCGACTAGGTTCTTTGCTCGGTAATATAGTATAGTATTATCCTTACAAACAACAAAATATGTACGATATCAAAACAATCTAAAATATCATGATCTCATCATTGTCTAACTCGGTAATAGTTGCCCATTGAATAACTTATCTCTCCCCTTATTCATCATATTCTTTCTGTGTCTTTTACCGACTTCTTTATACTCATCAAAACATACTTCTTAAGATATGGCAACATCATACTGAATTAGAAAATCAATTTCTTGACATCAATGACAAAATAATAATATTAAGATAGTAAATATCCTTAATCAGTTATATCCATAATCATCAACAACCTTCTCAATATCCTTATTGAAATGCCAACAATCTCTCATTGTCTGTTATAATGCCAACAACCTTCTCAATATCCTTAAGTTTTACCTATGCACTAAGACAAAGACTGGATGTGCTAAAGTTTAATCTAGATGCGCTATTTAAAGCCACCAATGCGCTAAGCTGCCTGTGCTACGCGCTAAACCAGAGTATTGAATTTTGCTATGATAGGGATGATTATGCGCTAATATTTCCTTAATAAGAGCTAATGTTTAGACTCAAAGCGCTACAGTTTGCCCCCAATGCACTAGGTTGATGCTTCAAAGCGCTAATATGGTGCCTAAGAGCGCTAGTGAAAATTTTGCTAAATGTTCAGACTGTTATGAGCTATTTTTGAGAATGAATGTGCGAAGTTTCAGCTTTGATGCGCTAATGTTTGCCTCAGATGCGCTGGGATATTGCTCCTACACACTAAATTGCTTTGTTTGTTCTGATTTTTATTTTCTTGGAAATTTTCAACACTTGTTTAACTTTGATGGATAATTTTCAAAGTATAAATTGCAAACACAACACGAAAAAGATAACCATTTTTTGCCTATTATAAACAAAGAGTGCATGTTTTGCGGGGATGTGTTCAAATCTCCAATGTTTTCTCTAGTTTGGATACAAATAATACAATTCAGATAGACTCTTTATTTAAATGTCATCAACAATACCATATCCCACTAGTCTCGATACTCCGTCAACTCAAACAGTCGTGTCACCCCCTAGGGGGCACCCGTTTTTTTGTCTTTTGCCAGAAATTAACCCAAAGTGAATTGTTTCACAATTGAGTAGCTATCTTGGGAGATATATGGTGAGTAATCTTGGGGGTGGATTCTTCCCCACCCTTGCACTATGATATTGAGGATGTTTGGATACTAACTCGGCTCAAGGTTTCTAATGCTAAGGTTCGTAATCAAACTTCATGTTCAGTCTCCAGTGATAAACTCCCTCGGGAGACTTCCCAACCTTTAGAACAAAAGCTTTACGCATTGTAAAGATACTGGAGGAAGGCTAATCGTTGAGAAAAACCATTGAAGGGACTTTCGTTACCCTCCACTTTTGATTATAGTGGGTTGGAACACTTGGCGATAAAGTCATTTTCCACTTAGGTCGTTCCCCTCTCACCGACCATTTAAATGGCGCTCTAAGAGAAACTTAGGAGGGCAGGCCTGCTAAAGGTTTTAAATGCTTGAAATACATAAATCGTAAGAGTGGTTTGGCTTTTTGATCAGCTAGTTAAGTGGAGAGCATATACCTTCCACTTTCGAGACAAGGCACAAAATGATTATTTTAAACCTTACAATTCAGTTGTTTGCTAACTTCTATTGGGAGATATTGCTCCAAAAAGGCATGGTGTTATTTTTAACTTTCAAATCAGTGATTTTCTAATTTAAGTAAGGAAATCCTGGTCAACAAAGCAAATTCTTCGATATGGTCAACAAAAATGAATTCGATAGGGGAAGGATTTCCCTCTTTTGCTTTATCTAGAACTTGGAAAAATGAGGTTCTTTAACTTATGCAAAAAAATAAAATGGATCCTTTTAGATACCAAAGGATGGTGAGGTTCTTTTTAAGACTTTGAATAAATAAAGTTTGTTTTGTTCTTTTTAAACCCCAAAACGAAGTGTTTTCTCTTCCTATGAAAGCAAGGTAAGGTTTTTGTTTGTTGTTCTTTTTAAGTAACCCAAAAGGAAAATGAGTTCAGTTTTACTAATAAGGAAATGAAGAAAACTTCAAATAACTAACTTAACAAAGTTAGAAACAAGAAAAATTTAATCAAATGCCTAAACTTAGTAAAAGGAAATCTCCCAACCCTGCAAACAAATGTTAGTGACCTGCAATAAAAACCAGTTAGCAAAAAGAGTTTTCAAGGTGGACTTCTACAAGTCTAATTTTTTGTCTTTGTTACAATTGTGTTTTTCTCTGTGTTTGTTATGCGCTAATCTACAGACCAGATGCGCTACAGAATCGCACCGATGCACTAACATAAAATCCAGATGCGCTACATTGTTGTATGGATGCGCTGCATTGATGTTTTAAAGCGTTGAGGCTTAATAGGAATTAGCAAAAGTGTTATACGCTAAGGTTAAGGCGGGATGCGCTAAGTTTTAGGTCCAACACGCTAAACAGTGAACAATATGCACTGAAGGATAGACCGGACGCACTAGAGGATGGTATCAACGTGCTAATTCAAGTTTTCCATGTACCTACAAAGTTAGTCCTGCATCAAAAATGATTTGATAAATGAGGTTATGCACCACAGTGGGCGCCAGAAATGTGTGCGGGAAAAGTGGTCATTTTTATATGTCTACATAAAGCATCATAATAAATCACCAATATATAATCCAAGTCATAAGTATACCATCACTAACATCAATATATCCATCTCAAATAAAATATAATAGTAATCATGTCCTAAAACATATAAGCATCATAAAACAATCCAATAATAGGGATCACATGAATATATCCACACACAGACACACCAAGGAAATAAACCACACATAATGAGTCAAACATAATCTAACAAGTAAAAATAATAAGTATCTGAAGAAAATAATGGAGGGGTACTACAAAAAAGAGAGTTGGGGAAGGGGAGAAAGAGGTGAGAGAGAGGAGAGAATTTGTGTGAGGTAGGTAGAGAAGAGAGGCGAGATACATAGTAGAAGGGTATAGAGAGGTAGGTTTTAAGCTTGGGGAGAGATGATAGAGTGAGATAAAGAGATGGAGGAGAGAAGGGGATAGGGAGACCGATGGGAAGAGAGATAGGTCTAGAGATTGAGAGAGACAAAGAGAGTAAAATAGAGATAGAGAGAGAATGATAATAAGAGCTTATGGTTATTAAAAATTAGAATAAGTTTGAGAAATTATAAGATCTAGAGCTTGGGGAGAGAGGAGAGAGTGAGATAGAGAGAAGTAGAGAGGTAAGCAAAGGAGAGAGATAGAAAACAAATAGGTCTAGAGCATGGGGGAGACAAAGAGAATGAGATAGAGAGATAGCAAGATAATGATGATATGAGTCTATCGATTACTAAAATTTGACTGTCTGAAAAATCATAAGATCTTCTAAAATGTAGAATTTGCATTATGATCCCTAGAGATATGAAACCATTCACAAACATCCTATCAATATATACATAAAATATAACTTAAAGTAAGAGAAAATATAACTTATACTTTAATGTTATATATTTTATGTATATATCCTAATGGAAAAAAAAACTAAGAGAAGGCCAAAGGCATTAACATCTAGGGGCATCTTCCTTTTTCTAGATTTATGTCAACAAAACACGTACATGTTTGGCTTGTTTACCATAACACATACAAGTTATAACGCATGTGTGTTTTGCTCTCATAAAAGCACATACATGTTTTTTATTTAAAATAACATGCACATGTTTTTAATTCAAATAACACATGTTTTTGGCTCATATTTTTTGCGCCTTCACACATACGTGGATTTTGAATCTAGCAAGGACACATGCATTTCATCCATTTTAGGCAAAAACAATTGTAGTGGCCACTTTTTTGTTCATTTCCTTGGTACACATACCCAATTCTAAAATCATATTACCATTCCTAAAAAATGGCATACCATCTACATAAAATGCAATAATGGGAATGCAACCATCTTTAGTTTTGAAATACACACAATGGTCAGAATCAAATCTCTTAAATCCCAAACTCAATACATAGGTGTCAAATTTGTGGTACCACATCCTAAGATGTTGTTTTAAACCATATAAAGATTTCTTCAACTTGCATACTAGATGTTCTTTATCTTCAACCATGAAATGCTCAAAATGTGACATATAAATATCTTCCCCCGAATTAGCATGAAGGAATGTTGTCTTCACAAGTGATAACAAAAAATGAATGGAATGTCAGCTTCTCTATAGGAGAGAAAATCTCACCAAAATCAATCCCCTCCTTGTGAGAATACCCTTTATGAACAACTATGCCTTACGCTTTTCAACACTACCATCAAGATCCAATTTTTTTCTTGAACACCTATTTATAACCAATGAGTTTACGTCCATTAGGAAAGGGTACCAAATCCCAAGTATCATTTTTCTTCAATGTAGCCATTTCTTCATCCATGAATTTCTTCTAGGACTCTACATCATCCATAACCATAGCCTCTCTAATAGTCATAGGCTCATCAATGTTACCAATCAAGGCAAAACCACAATTTGGATATAATAATGAATAACTAAACCTTTCTAGTTGTCACTTCTCATGTGTAGGCCTCCTCAATAGTTGAGGTTGAGGTTCTTCTTCTTCTTCTTCAAAACTTTTAGATCTTCTTGCGATTTCCTCATCTTCGATTCTAATGGGAGTACATAGTTGTTCTTTTTTTAGAGTAAGTGGAACAAGAAATATCTCCTTATTTGTCTCTTCTTTCTCTAACTACAATACTACAGTGGAAGGTTACGTCTATCTAAAAATTATACTCTTTTTTTATAAAGAACCTTTTGGGCCACTACATGCCAAAGCTTGTACCCTTCTACAGTGACACCATGGCTGATGAATATTTACTTAACAACCTTATTTTCTAACTTAGGGCTCTTCTCACTTGACACGTGTACATATGCCTCATAACCTAATACTTTGGGATGTGTCGTTGAAGGCTTTCTACTAGACCATGCCTCCATGGGTGTCTTATCAACAAGAGATGATGTAGGAGATTTGTTGCTAAGATACCATGCAATACCTACAACTTTATCCCAAAACTTATGCTCAAGGCTAGTATCACTCAACATACTCTGAGCCATCTTCATCAATGTCCTATTTATTCTCTTTACAACTCCATTTTGCTAAGGGGTATATGGAATTGTCTATGTCCTTAAATCTCATGCTCTTTATAGAAAATTTCAAACTCTATAGAACAAAACTCACCACCATTGTCATTCCTCAAACATTTAATCTTTCTATTAGTCTGATTTTCAATCAAGGATTTAAACAAGCCTTAAATTGACTAAAGACTTCAACCTTACTTTTGAGGAAATAAACAACTGTCCTTCTACTGTAGTCATCTATGAAAGAAACAAAGTATATATATCTTGATAACGAAGGAATGTTTATAAAACCAAACACACGTTCCTGGATGTAATCCAACACCCTAAAATATTTATGACAACTTTTATAAAATTGCATTTTGTACATGATTTTTTTTACCAGGGATACAATGTTCACACAAGTCGAACTCAAGATTGTAATCTTCAAGGCCTTCTACAAGGCTCTTATGTTTCAAGGTTTTGAGACTCTTCTCACCAATATGGTTGACTCTTGGGTGCTATAACATCATATTCTCTATTGGAAGCTTCATTTCCAAAGAATGAGCACCCTTAGGTACCCAAGAAGCATGGCCATCAAAATTAAATGCAACATATATCTTCATTGCTTCATCCAATGTAATTTCCTCGCTTTGAAATAGAATTTAATAATAATAAAATTAAAGTATTAAGCATTAAACTAAAATATAAATTAATATAATTAAAATTCAATTAAGTTAATGAATGGTCAAAAGACATGAAATGAGAAGTTGTGACTTCCTCAAACATGAGATATAAAAGGGAGAAGAGAACCTCATTTGAGGGGGGGATAATTTGGGGAATCAAAAATATAGATTTGATTTAAATAAGAAATGAAGATCTGGTTGTGAAAGGTTGTGTCCCTTTCAAAGGGTAGAAATAATGAAGATTTGCAATCTTTCTAAGGGTGCTAACAATGAAAGGGTGTGTCTCTTGCCAGAGGGAATACATGATGAAGAGGTGTGACATCTCCCTCAGATTGAGAGATATAGAGGAAACAAATCAAAAACATCTAGTGATATAACCATGGATCAGATCAAATCAAAACTATTATTAAGTTACAGGCATTAACATATTTGTTTTTGGTGGTATGCATGGGGATGCGCATAATAGGTATGCTTAATATATGAAGCTTGATAATGTTCTTATGCAAAATTTAGTAGTAATATTTATATAGACTTTAATATGTATGATAGACATACTTAATTTCATATATATTCATAATCCATGAGAAGTTAGTATTCTCATAGCCTAGTCCTTGATATTTCTGCTAATGCCTATGGAGGATGGGCTAGAGTTGTGCTAAGGGAGAGGCAGTCCAAATCCAACCAATTAGGTGGTCCTGAGATGGGGTAAGTATTAGTGTCTTGTAAACCTTAAGGCAATAGTCTTGAGATGGGGTAAGGGCTTGCATCCATAAACCTCAAGGGAGTGTGTTGTATTTTGGTTTCTTAGTGCCCTAGTAACATAATTACCCCTTCCTCCCTGAGGGTTAGGTAGTAACAAGGTTAGATCACAATATAGAGGGATATGAATGATAAAATGTGGAATTAATTGAAAAAATTATAATAACTTGATAATGCATTCAATATTGTATGATAAATTCTGAAAACATGACAGCGTCCAAGTAGAGGACATCACATCTAACAATAACGATGAAGAATCTAAATATTTTTTCTTTGACTTATTAGAAGAACTATTGCACTAGATAGTGCATGCATCCAACATGTATGGGGTTCCTGCTTGAAATCCTCTATCCAAACCATATCTCCTATTGTCATCTTACATCCTCCACCTGCATCATTCAATTTACTTATTGAAAGGAGGTTTCATGCCAAATCCAGGATATGCAACACACCATCAACTCTCTTAATTCTACCATCAAGGAATTCAATTCTAACTCTTCCATGACTAATTATCTCCAAAGGAGAATTGTCACCAAGATACACCTCTCCACCATCAAATTCTTCATATTTTGAGAATGAATCTCTATGTGAGGTCATGTAAAAAGATGCTCCAGAGTCAATTAGCCATACATATTTTGATGCATGTGTTGCTAAAGCTACAACTAGTGCTTCACCAAAATAATCATTATCCATTTAAATCCTACCATATTTGCTTTCCATATTTTTCTACAATTAGATATCAACAACATCACTTTTGCAAAAACTCACTAAAAATTATATTAGTATAAAAAACCCAACAAATTCCACAACTGATATCAAAGTTGATTAGGCTTTGATACCAACTGAGAAGGAAACTAGGTGACAAAATATAGCTTCGTACATTAATCTATGTAGGAGAGTGAATACCATAACACACAATTTTCATGGCAAAAATCTTACAAGCAAAAAAACCACACTCTAAACATTTGACTCAATTGTATTAATAAACAACAACAATTACAACACAATCTCAGAGCTATGCTCTTCAAGAGTCTTCCCACTATTATAGGATTCTAGAATACTTCTAGTAGCATAATGACGTCTCTTAAAATATTCAACCTATCATACAAAATGAGCTAAGACACCACATATAATATAATCACTCCAACATGAAGTATGGATGGCAAACATTCCCAAAACTAACTCTCACACCTAGAAGTGAGCAAGAGTCCTATATGTCATGTTGTCATAGTCAAGACTAAATGAAAATAGCAATTTACAAAATCATCACTTGCTAACTCACTCAAAATCTCAACCTGCTATGTCAACTCAGCATGCCACACACCTAACACGTGTGATAAATGTTAGTTGCTAAAAGACAACTCCAATCCATAATAGAATTGCAAAACGAGTCTCTTTAGTTAACATAAGAAATTTCCAAAACAATGTCCAATAAAAAATGGAAATATATGACAATACCATCCTAAAATATAATATCTTCCAAGTGGGCACAAACTTCCTAAAAAATAGGAATTATATCATCTCATCACCTGCCCTGTGAGATGCCACCTCAACAAGAGATCCCACAAAGTGAATGAAAACTTAGGAAGTTAATAACTGTAGCCTTGTAAATTCTATCCCTATACAATTTCATACTCACTTAGGCCTCAATTTAGCGTTTTGGATTTCTATGCTTTGATTATGCTTGATTCTGCTCACACCAGCTTCAAACTAGCAATTCAATTTTTTCACCTTACTCTCTGGCCCTTTGTTCAGCCTTGATGGACTAGACAGGGGTACCCAAATGCCCTTGTCCTCTAGATAGTGGTGCTCAAGAGCCCTTGTACAAGATAAAAGGGCCTAGTTTTGGACCCTTCAATGATTGGAAAATGCAAGCGAGAATTCCTTATTTGTGTCAACCTACTTCATAATTTTAAACATGTTTCATTAGGTGAGGTATAAAATCAAGCCTTACCCCTTCATTTGAGACATCCATTTTACATCTATCCACAAGTTTCCCATTCAATTATTTGAATTCAAGTGAGCAAGTGATTGAACATCATCAAGGTAGTGAAGGAGAGGTCAAGTATTCAAATTTAAAGCATTCAAGATGAAATCCATGATCAAGTTCTTATGAAGACTTCTATGCATTCCTACATGACAACATCAACCTTTTCATGAAGACTTCGAAGCAAGATTTGTGAAGTTAGTTCACATTTGTCATTGCGCCAAAAGATTGATTTGTTAATGTCTGATATAAATGCTAGAGATAAATGGATCCATGAGAGGCGGTTATTTCATGTCTCGAATCTAAAGAGGGACACCAGTGATTAGTCCAACAATCCCCCCTTGGTATCAACCAAGGGGATGTAAACTCGTGAACTGACTCTGATACCATTTGTTGGAACATGTTTGTCATTATGCCAAAATATCAACCTGTTAATGATTGATATAAATGCCAGACAAACGTATCCATGGGAGGTAGTTAGCCCATGTCCCAGATCCTAAGAAGGAAATCCGAGATTAGTCTAATAATGTTGCCCTCAATGTGGCCCAAGGGATTTGAACCTGTGACATTGCTTTGATACCATTTGTTAGAACATGTTTGTCGTTGCGCCAACAAAATGACTTGTTAAATCCCGATACAAACACCAAAGATAAATAGATTCACAAGATGTGATTAGTCCATGTCCAGAATTTGAAGGGGGACACAAACAATTTGTCCAGCGGGTATAACATTCCAATTCAACTTTTCAATTTTAGATCTAGTCTCTTCCTTTTCAAGGCATGATTTCCATTTCAACTATAGGGTTAATTCCAAACCAAGGGTTTGACCTAGAAAAACTCCTATCAGCCCAACAACAATTTTCCCTTTACTATGTGCAGGTGACATAATCTAGAGAAATCAAATATAGAATTAAGAGAGCAGACAAAGACACATAGAACTAACTTCTGCAAAGGCAAAAAAGTAAGACAAAGGTCTCCCAAGCACCATTGTCCAACACTTTTTGACAAAACTTCAGGGAAAGACTTATAACAACATCTTGATCCTAAAAAATATCTTTATTGTATGCATTGGATGTCATGGACAAGGGCGCCCAAGCACCATTGTTCAACATATTTGATATGAAACTGTCTATGCATGTTGGTTATTGTCAATTTCGTATCTTTAGTCATAGATCTTGCATTTCTTTTACATTACTTTCATATCTAATTTTCAATTCAATCAAGGAGAACTAAATTCACCTTGTGCTCAACCTCTTTCCCATCGAATTGGAGGTTGAGCTAATTGAGTTCATCCTACACCTTAAATGTAATAATTGGAAATAGGTTTAATTCCTTGTTTGCGTACATAAACTTGTGAACTCTATTTCCACCCCTTTACAACAACTTATGACATAAACAATTATGTACACCATTTAATTAATTAAAATCAAATAGCCAATGTTAGGATGCCAAAGTTGGGACACCTTAATCCCAACACTATTAGAAACACAACTACCAATGCTTGTGTTGCCAAGGCTATGACAAAGGCTTCACAATCATTGTGAGAGGATTTGTTTGAATTTGAATTAGAGGGATTTCTTTTCTTCTTCTTTTTCTCCTCCTTACTTTCTTTACAACGTCGGTCGATTTTGCCACATTTCCAACACTTTTCCTTAGACTTCTTGGCAGACTTAGATCTCTCACAAGATTTAGATCTACCTATTTTATCTTTCTTGTCCTTCTTCTTGTCTTTCTCTTTTGATCTTCCACAAACTGTAAGGGCCTCCTTAGTTGAATCAAAAGGTTTTCTCTACATCTCTTCAGAAAGTAATGATGAACTACCACCTCATTCATTTTGAACTTGGTGGTTATCTCCTAGTAGCCATAATAAGGTGGTCCATAATTCTCGCAAAGAATAAAATAGAAGCATGTAATGATCTCACTCCTCTATCTTGTCGCCAATAGAATCCAATTGAGTAACTATCATGTTGAATGCATTGAGATGATTGACAATAGATCCTCCATATTTAGTTGACTACTCAAATTCGTGAGCTTGGGTGAGTGAATGATACATAGATCTCTTGTTTCACTAGTTTTAATTGATGTACTAGTCTACGATTCTACTTCAATGGGTTGCCTGCCTATTTTATTTGAGTGTTACTATCTTCACATAATACATTTTATTTCTCATGAATAGCTAATTTTTAGGGATTTATCCTAAGAAATATCTCCAAGCTTATTCCAAATATCTTTTGCACTCTTCTTTGCATGTACATTCAATAGAACAAAATATGCCAAACATATCTGTAAGGATGTTAAGTAGCAGAAACAACTTCCTACACCAACCTTGAGAAGAGGGTAATGCAAAAAAATTTACAGATCATCACAATAGTTATAGAAACTTAACAAAAATACTCATAAATAACATTCATACCACAACATGGTAATTTATGTGGGGAAAACCCTTTTGGGAGAAAAACCCCACACTCCAAAAGCCGCCCAATATATTATTCAACAATCAAAAACATATTACAATATACTTGCAGAGCAAGATCTTCACAAGAGTGCCACTAATCAGAGATTTAGAGGTAACTCAATAGCCATAAGACTCTTACACACAACCTCTATCTCATGCACCTCATATATAGGAGATACAATACAAGAAACCGTCAAACGATATTACAAAACCATGGGCTGAAACCACCCAATAAAGTATAGCCAACCTTATCTCCAATCTAGATGCCCTATGAGGTGTTAAAACACACATAAACACGTGCCCCTCCCTTTAACAACTCATTTATGTGTCCGATACAAATTATATTTCCTATTTCAAGAGTACAAACTTCTGGAGGCCATAACTTGCGAACCATGTGTCTGATTAACAAATTGTTTGAAGTGTCGGAAAGCTCGCGAAGTGCTCTATCACCTTGTCAACCGCTACGTTGTTTATGCCCACTTTTCAGGGCATTTTGGGGCCTCTAAATTCCTCAAAATTTATTTTAAACCTTTCATTGGACCCCTCCAAAATGAAAACTTTAATATCTTCAAAACTAATTGTGATCTTGTGACGAAACTTTACCCAAATGCTTATCTAGCCAACCAGAAGTTTTGAAGAGAATTTCGCACCATTTCGTGTTGAAATGAAAAGTTACTAGAAATAGTAACCTCATGTAAATGCAAGGTTGAGACACCATTTTTCCAACAAATCTCCCACTTGTTGAACACCTTGCAAGAGCAAAGGGAGTATCAACACAATGAATCAATTTTTGGGACCATAAGGCCCATAGACTTCGAACACCATCTGAACTTCTCTATGTTCACAACCTTAGTTAAAGAATTTGCAACTATCATCAAAGTTTCTACCTTAACCAGCTTCACCCTTCCATCTTCGACCATAGCTTTGACAAAATGATACTGAACATCAATGTGCTTGGTTTGGGCATGAAATGTCGGGTTCTTAACTATGCAGATCACACTCTGACTGTCACAATAAACTATCACGGCTCCTTGTTTTATTCTAATGTCTGAACATAGTCTCTTAAGCCAAATGGCTTCTTTACAAGTATGTTTAGCTGTCATATACTCTTCTTCAGTAGTGGACAAAGCAACCACAACCTATCACTTACTCATCCAACTAATTGCACCACCAAATAAAGTAAAAACATAAGCACTGGTGGATCTTCTGTTATCAATATCACATGCCTAGTCTGAATCCACATAACCATCAATATCAAAGGAAATCACATCTCCAACTAAATTACCGTGATAACACAAAGAATACTATGAGGTAGCCTTCAAATATCTTCAGACTCTTTTGACTACATCCTGATAAACTCTACCAGGCTTAGAGATATATTTGGAAATAACTCCCACTACTTGGGAAATGTCTAGTCTAGTATACACCATAGCATAAATCAAACTTCCAACTGCACTCTGATAAGGAACTCTACTCATGTCTTCCATCTCTGATGGGGATGTAGGACAATCTGCAACAAATAATTCCATTCCAACTGTAAAAGGAACAAATAATGGTCTACAATCTTGCATGTTGAACCTCTATAACACTTAACTCACATACTTACTCTGGCCTAACCATAGCTTTATACTCTCCCTATCTCTTATAATTTCCATCCCAATAATGTGTTTTGCTGCACCAAGATCTTTCATTTCAAATTTAGCAGCGAGCTCAGATTTTAGTTCTAAAATCATACCTTTCCCTTGACCAATGAATAACATATCATCAACATACAATGCAATGTATAGGAAATAATCACCATCATATTTATAATAAACACGATGATTTGATTTGGAACGCTCAAATCCCAAACTCAACTCATATGTATCAAATTTTTTGGCACCGCATCCTAGGACTTTGTTTGAGGCCATACATGGATTTCTTAAATTACAAACCAAATTACTTTTACCTTTTACCGCATAGTGCTCTGGTTGTGTCATATAAATATCCTCCTCCAAATCACCATGAAGGAAAGCAGTTTTCACATCCATTTTCTCAACCTCTAAATCATAAGCAACAACAATAGAAAGCAAAAATCTAATGGATGTCATTTTTGCAACAGAAGACAATATCTTACCATAATAAACACCCTCAACCTGAGAGTAGCCTTTTGCAACCAACCTCGCTTTATACTTCTCAATGCTTCCATCTAAACCAATCTTTTTCTTGAACACCCATTTACAACCAACATGATTTTGCCCTTCAGGCAATGGTACAAGATCCCATGTGTCATTCTTTTTCAAAGCTGTAATTTCTTCTTCCATAGCAATCTTCCAAGATTTTGCATCATTTATACCTAATGCCTCTTCTACAGATTTTGGTTCATCCATATTAGTATTCAAATAAAAAATACATTACCAATCATCAGGTGAATACCTTTCAGGTGGTTGTCTATGTCTTGTAGACCTTCAAACAAACTAAGTTGGAGGTTCTTCCTCCTCTTCTGAAGATTCAAAACTAAACGAGCTCTCCTCAACTTCCTGCCTATATTGGGGTCTCGATTCAACTCATTCAGACGTAGAAGGGAATTGAATCACATCTTCCCTTTTAATCTATTCTAGCTGCAATGTAACAGAAGGAGACTTAATTTCTCTAAAAAACAATACTTCTACTACAAATTACCTTTTGTGCAATAGGGTCCCAAAGCTTGTATCCTTTCACACCATAATTGTACCCGATGAAGATACATTTCACAACGTTTTTCTCCAACTTTGTTTGCTTCTCCTTCGACACAAGTGCATATGCTTCGCAACCAAATACTCTACGATGTCTCAATGAAGGCTTGTGACCCGACCATGCTTCCATAGGTGTTTTATCAACAAGGGCTGATGTAGGAGACTTATTAATCAGATAGCAAGCAGTGGCAACAGTTTCAACCCAAAACTTTTGTTCTAGACCAACACCACTC
Organism: Cryptomeria japonica; assembly: GCF_030272615.1. Lineage (NCBI taxonomy): Eukaryota > Viridiplantae > Streptophyta > Pinopsida > Cupressales > Cupressaceae > Cryptomeria > Cryptomeria japonica. The sequence goes on along the minus strand of NC_081410.1, from coordinate 5,232,396 downwards.
AACATACTCCCAACCTTCTCCATCAGTGTCTTGTTGATTGTTTCTGCAACTCCATTCTGTTGTGGAGAATACAGAGTTGTCTTTTATCTGTTAATGTCATAGTCTTTACATAATCTATCAAAATCATTAGAGCAAAATTCACCACCATTATCAGTCCTCAAACATTTAATTTTATTTCTAGTCTGCAACTCAAACATTGCTTTAAATTATTTAAATCGGTTGAAAACTTCAGTTTTACTCTTTAGAAAATATAACCATGTCCTTCTACTAAAATCATCAATAAATGAAACATAATATGTGGAATTTCCAATCGAAGGAACATCTGCAGGACCAAACACATCAGAATGAATAAGATCCAAAACACCACAAGATTTATGAGAACTCGAGTAAAACAAAACGTGGTTTTATTTTCCATAAATGCAATGCTCACAGAAATCAAAGTCAATATTACAATCATTCAAACCTTCAACGAGGTTTTTATTTTTCAAGGCCCTTAGACCCTTTTCTCTAATGTGGCCAAGCCTTTGGTGCCATAACATAGTCTTCTCTACAGGTAACTATGCTTCAAAAGAAAGAGCACCCTTAGTGATTTAGGAGCATCCTCGGTTCATAGCAATCTTGCATCAACCAAAAATATTTTCCTTTCTATTTTGCTTTTTGTTTGCAGTTTCATCATTTATTTCTGTGTGTCTCGGATTTGGATCATTGGATCATGTGGAGTTGGATTCTACTTGAAGACTTGATCATCTTTCTTATTCCCAAACCGCAAAGCATTTGGATCATTTTCTGGCAAGTTATCGTTATCGGTTTCCATGACAGTTTCCTGTTACTAGTTGATAGTTTCCTACTACCGATTGCCTGGACCTATTTGCATTTGTGATCTATGAGACCCCTTCAGTAGCTTGCAGAGCCCTAAGCATTGATTCCAATGTTCCTTGGCGTGTGGCTGACCTTTTCCCATGATCTACACTTCATCCTTTGGATTTTCTGGAGGAATCTCTTGGCGGAGGCTGACCTTGTTGATTTTACACGTTAGGTCTTGTTCGTCGGGTTTTGACCCCTTTTTGGGCCGACCAGATCCCTTGGATCATATCAATCATTGTATTGAGCATTAGAATGTAACGATCAAGTAGCTAGACAGAGCGTAGAAGATAGATCTTAAGATTAAAGGTCCCGATAGTGACCTATTATGTACTTTGAGCATGTTTTAGTAGGCCTGTGAGTCGGTTTTTGTAACCCAGTATTTACTGGTTGGTTATAATCATTTTTCATGAAATAAAACAATCTATTCTGCATTGTCTCCATCATATCTCTGTGTTTCTGTTGTGCTTACTCTTGTTGACCGGTCCAGATTGATCTCTTTAAGGTCCCTCCTAACCGATGACTGCTTCACTTAGGTACCCAAAAGTCATTTCCATCTGCTGAAGGTGAAACCCTCAAATGTTCCGATGAAATATCCACATATTTACTTTTTACAAAAGTGCTATTACACTCAATAGTGTATGCGTCTACCTTATACAAAGTGTAGAACCTAACACCTTTGGCAATTACCATAGCACCCTTAATCATCTTACATCTTGCTTCAGAAAAGACTACCTACACACTCACATCTATCAATTTGCTCGCAGATAACAAATTTTGTTTTAATCCAGGGATATGAAACACACCATTAATCATTTTTATTCTACCATCAGAAAATATGATCCTAACTTTACCTCGACCAACAATGTCTAAATGTGAATCATCACCCAAGTACACCTTGCCTCCATTAAATTCTTCATATTTAGAAAACCAATCTCTATTGGAAGTCATATGAAAAGATGCACTTGAGTCAATTAACCAGACATCATTACTTGCATTAGTTGCCAAAGCTGCAATAAATGCATCAACAACTTTCTTCTCAAACTCAAAATCAGAATCAAACTTCTTTTTCATCTCCTTTTCTTCCTTGCAGTCCTTACAGATGTGACTTGGTTTACCACAATTCCAGCAAATGACTTTGGACTTTTCAGGAGATTTTGATCTCCCTCTCGATTTGGACTTATCGCGCTTCTCATTCTTCTTGCCTTTCTCCTTGTTCAAATCACCATTGTCATTACGCCAAAAGCTCAAGTTGTCAATGAATGAGAGAGCGTCCAGAGACAAGGATCCATGTGAGACGAGAGGAAGCCATGTCGTGAATCCTAAGGAGGTGCGATCGACTGGCCAACAATCCCCCCTCAACACCGACTGGGGTTCTGCGAACTTGTTTTAAGGAGACCACAGGGTGACCTCCTGAGTTTTAAACCCGTAACCCAATGCTCTGATACCAATTGTTAGAATCACTGCTGTCATTTTGCCAATAGCTCGAGCTGTCAATGAGTGGGAGAGTGGCCAGAGACAAGGATCCACATGAGGCAAGAGGAATCCATGTCACGAATCCCAAGGAGGTGTTGACCAACTGGCCAACACTCCTTAGGTCTTCCATGAACAATTAGGGTTTCCTTTGAATTGAGGGATACCTTCCTTCACATCTCTTCACCAAGTAGGGCACCCACCACATCTTTAGACTTCAAAACAATAGAATTACTACCAATAGCCATAACAAGAGAATCCCACGAATCATGCAAAGAACAAAGCAAGATCTGAAATTTCTCCTCTTTGTTCATCTTAACACCAACAGATATTAATTGAGCCACCAACATATTGAATGCTTCCAGGTGGTCTGTAATTTGTCCACCCTCTTCCATATTCAAGGAATACAATTTCTTCCTCAAGAAAATCTTATTTAATAAAGATTTCGCGTGATACATTTCACCAAGCTTAGTCCATAGCGTCTTTGCAAAGTTTTTTTCATGGACATTGATCAGAACGGACTCTGCCAGACACAGTCTGATTAGACCCTTGGATTTTCTGTCCATAACATCATACTGAGCTGTCGTAGTAGGATCTGAGAGCCTTTGGACATTCGCATCAACAACATCCCACAAATATCGATCTATTAGCAGATATTCCATCTTCAACTTCCACAACTCAAAATTCTTTCCATTAAATTTCTCCATCTCTATTTTTCCTAACAAACTTGTCATCTAAAAAATTTTGCAACTAGATCAAAAAGTGTCTTTTGTACAAGCTCCCACCCAAATTTGGATTAGTTCAAAAAACTCAACAACCCACAACTGAAACCAAAGGTGATCAAGTTCTGATACCACTTGTAAGGAAGTTAAGTAGAGGAACAACTTCCTACACTAACCTTAAGAGGAGGCTAATGCAATTTTTTTTAAAAATCATCACAACAATTACAAAAACTTAACAGAAATACTCATAAATAACATTCATACCACAACACAATAATTTACGTGGGCAAAACCCTTTCGAGAGAAAAAACCCACACTCCAAAAGTTGCCCAATATATTATTCAACAATAAAAAAAAGTATTACAATATACTTGAAGAGCAAGCTCTTCACAGGAGTACCACTAAACAGAGATTTAGAGGTAACTCAATAGACATAAGACTCTTACACAACCTCTATCTTATGCACCTCGTATATAGGAGATACAATACAAGAAACCATCAAACGGTATTACAAAACCATGGGTTGAAACCACCAAATAAAGTATAGCTGACCTTATCTCCAATCTAGATGCCCTATGACGTGTTAAAACACACATCAACATGTGCTCCTCCCTTTTACAACTCATTTGTGTCTGATACAAATTATATTTCCCATTTCAGGAGTACAAACTTTCAGAGGCCATAACTTGCAAACTGTGTGTTTGATTGATGAATCGTTTGAAGCGCCAGAAAGACCGTGAAGTGCTCTATCACCTCATAAATTGCTATATTGTTTATGCCCACTTTTCAAGGCATTTTGGGGCCTCTAAAGTCCTCAAAATTAAGTTTAAACCTTTCATTGGACCCTCCAAAACGAAAAAATTAATATCTTCAAAACAAGTTGTGATCTTGTGATGTCACTTTACCCAAGTGCTTATCTAGCCAGCCATAAGCTTTGGGGAGAATTTCAAACTATTTCATGCTTAAATGAAAACTTACTATAAATAGTAACCTCATGTAAATGCAAGGTTGAGACACCATTTTCCCAACAATATCCTTATGAAGATATTAGCTTTTCAATTAGGCACATCCCAAATATCTTGGGCCATAATGACTGGTTTTATTTCAGTAATTGCAACCCATAGATCTCATTATGAGCATATCCTCCATTTTTAATTTCCACAGTTTGAAGTTAGTGTCATTAAACTTCCCCATCTCAATTTTTTCTTGATGTGCTTTCCATCTTTTTCCCACAACAAGCTTTTGAAAATACTTAGGGAAAGCTCCCACTTAAACTAAGATCAACTTACAAAAAATATGTTACCCAACAATTACATAATTAAAATTGACCAGACTTTGATACTAACTGAAATGAAGCAAAGGTGCAAAAAAATATTTCCTAACACTAATATAGTAGGGGAGATATTACAAATTTTCTTTATAAATCTTAACAAGAAACACATTCACATAGAGATAATAAACATGTAAATAGTAATACCATAATGAATACATGATATATGTGGGAGAAATCGTTTTGGGAGGAAAACCCCACACTCCAAAAGTATAGTACTTTATATTTCCAGTAAGCTTATTAGTTATAATACAATATCAAGACTTAACTTTTCAACATGAGTATACAAACAACAACCCACAATATTGATTAATTTTGATAACATAACACTTTTCTACAAAACACAACATACATAATGCTCTCCAAGACAACCTTATATATAAAATCACAACAAAGGATGAAGGTTTTAGACCAAGTCGAACGAGATGAGCACATCCAAATTTATTTGGCACATTTTCAACCAATTGTAAGCATTCAAATGACACATGTACATCATCCTTTGACCCATTTGAATCCTCAAAGTTGGATGCCCAAAATGTGCTATAATTAAGTACGACATATGCCTTACACATCTTACAAATCTCATAAAACTATCATATCTAACTGTAAAAGTTGTTAAATACAACCTCACAAAACCCAATGAATCCCTGTATGCAAATAACCTGTTACAACAATGGAAGATTCACAAAACACAAAGATTACTTTGAAAACCTAGAGCAAAAGAATGCAATAAATGATAATCAGATTAATGAATTATAAAAGGGATCAATCCTTATAAAAGAAGATCTGTTGTCCTCATTTTTGTTTTCAAAAATGAAGGACCATTGCATGAAATTTTTGTAAAAAATGAAAAATTCTACTCTATGGCACTCTTCTCGAGGCAAAATTTTGACTAATCCTTGGACTGGCTTAATCCTCAGTCCATCCTCGAACTACGTTTCGAATTTCGTCAAATTTTGGGTTCGTTTGCTATGCCTTTCCTTCAATTTCGGGTTTTAAAACCCCGATTGCAGGTGGAGAATTTTCTTCAAACTGCAAGTTTTAATGATATTCATTGTTTTGGTCTTTGTAGGGGAATTTTTGACTTATTACATGTGCACTTTTATTTCAAATATGTTACTTGTAATTTGTTTTAAATTTCCCCTTTGTTGTTTTTATCTTTTTTATTATTTTTTGGTCATGTTTAGTTAAAATAGGGATTTTTTTGCTCAACTGCAACAAGTAAACTTGCAGTTTGGTCAAAAAACCCCCACTTTAATGGTTTTTACATGTAATAGGGATTTTAAATCCCCATTACATATGTGCAAGTATTTCTAACTTGTTGCAGGGATTTTATTTCCCTTTTACAAGTAATTTAAACTTGCAGTTTGCTCCAAAAAAACTCGATTTTGCCTTGCAAGTGCATTTTTGACAATTTTAAACTTGTCATTTGTCCAAAAAACCCCGATTTTGGCTTGGTAAGTGAAAAAGTAAAAAATAAAACTTGCAATTTGTCTAAAAAAACCCAATTTTGGCTTGTAAGTGGAAAAAGTGAAAATAAAACTTGTTATTTCCTCCCCAAAACCCGATTTGCATGATTTTTGGCAATTCGAACTTGTTGTTTGTCTTCCAAAACCCGATTTGAATGAAAAATGGATTTGTTGAAGATGTCAAAGCGATTTTTTGGGGAGATTTGCTGGAGATGCAAGGCGTTTAGGATTCTATCCTATTCTCATGCATTTACAAACACATTTTTCACCATTTAGAGTTTATTATTACTGGTTGTGGAGCTAAATTAGCAAAATCGTGGTTCTTTCAATCCACATTTTGGGCGTTTTTTACTCCACAAGTCTGCATTCTCCTAAATCATTTTCCCTTCTCTCACCTAGGCGTGGAGTTTGGGATAAGATTCAAGCTATTTAATGATCCATTAATGATGCATTGAATACCACGTTTTTAGCAAAAACGTGATTCCTTTGGCTGCAAATTTGAAGGGTTTAAATGCCACGAATCTTTGATAAGATGAATCGTTTTTGCTTTCCATTCTAAGGCGTTGGGATTTGAGGAAGATTTGACCTCTCCTTGTGCCTCTAAGTTTGCATTTTGCTGCCATGTTTTTCATATAAGACATTCTTGCAAAAACGTGTAAAGGGTTTGGCATTGCGGTTTGGGTTTATTGACCGGTTTTGCTTCTTCATTCCAAGGATTGTTGCATTATTGGAGAAGCATTTGCATTTTTAAGAAAGGTATGTTCTCTTTCCTTTCTTTCCTTCATTTTCTTATTTTCTTGTTTTCTTTATTTTCGTTCTTAGTTGCATTTTTGGCATGTGTTGATTCTTCCCCCAAAAGTTGGTTTTTGTGAAAAAAATCTTCCCCTTGGTATGCAATTTTTGAATTGCATTGTTCTTCTCAAAATTCCCTCTTTACTTGTATTCGGGATTTTTAATCTTGATTACAAGTTCGCTGGAAATTCTTGTTCTTCCCCTACGGTTAATGAATTTAACCATTTTTGGTTAAAATTCCAAGTTGAAAAGTGTGAAATACCCCTCCCTTGCAAATTCGGGTTTTAAAAACCAGATTACATGTCGAAGAGTTCTTCCCATTCTCATGAAAATGACTTTCTTGGATTTTCCCATTTCTATCCATTCATGTTCCCCATATCCGTACTTTCCATTTCTATCATTTCCCGCAAGTCAAAATCTCATTTTTCGTTCATTTCTCCATTTTCGAATTTACAAGTGTACTTGTATTCAGGTTTTAAAACCCCGATTGCATGTATGTCCTTTCCAATTTGTATACTTGCGAAAATTCTCCCAAGATCTGAAATTTGTCAAAGTCAAGATTTTCCCATTTCTACATATTTCCCCTCTTCCTCTCTCAAAATCGTGAAATTCAAAAATCAAAGTTTTACCCATTTGAAGAAGGAAGAATGATATTTGCAGCTGACTATGATGTTGCCTCAACTCTTTTAAGTCTTCATCACAACATTCTAGGTTCACAATCAATGTCAGATTTGCCGACATCTCCAACTCCAAAGAAAATGAAATACAAATATGACAAATATCAGAATGAGGTTGCACCTTCCCAGGTTTCTTGTCCTTTGGATCGCATCAGAGACACGGAGATAGGGCACGTTGATATGGCAGAATTCATCAACAGGGTAGAAGATCCACATGATAACAACTTGCAGCAGCTGTTGGACAACCATATCCATCATGCATCTTCCTTTCCAGTTGCTGCCCTAGAACCTGAGTTCGTTCTTGCATGCGCCCATCATTTTGACAAGGAATCAAGAGTCATAAAAAATGATGATGGTGAAGCTATAATTCGTCTTGATGCGGATACAATTGAGAAGGTCTTCAGAATACCTCCTGCACCTGTTTATATGGAAATCATCAAAGAAAGTGCAGCAGGGTATTATGTGAAAAGGGAAAAAGATTGCAAGTGACACATCAATAGGTGGATCCAAGAGCCACGTCCTTCCTTCTCAAGGTGGGCAAAGTTGTACTGTTGTGATTTCAAATGGGAGATAGGAGACACCATCACTCTTTTTAGCAGGATGATGAGCCTTGAGCATTCCAATATCTTTGGCCATGGATGTATCAATTTATTATGTTCATACGGCAGTCACATCACATTTCATGGGGGGAAGTCATCAGCGATGCCTTGTGCGAACAACTTGCAGCAGTTCCTACCACCACGACCTTCTTCATGAATTCTTATTTGGTATATCTAGCAGCATCACTTAGACACTTTCCAGGTCTTTCTACGAAGGGTGATCGCTCGCTTATACCAGTTTGGGAATATTATGACCAGTTGCCATTGAAACCCAACAGACTGCATTTTAGAAGGGTCCAAGATGCATTCTTCGGATATTTCATGTGTCAGTTTGACATGGATCTCGGGAACAAAAGAGTATTAGATGAGGCATGGGTCAAGGTGTCTGAGTATGGGTGTTTGTTCCTGCAATTTCCCACCTTCACTTATATGAGGATTGGATGCTATGATGGTCAGCCATACATGCTTCCAAGATACCCAACCGATAAGATAATTCTTATGGAGTTGGGAAGACAGATCATGGCTGTTCATATTTTTCAGTCTGCTAGACACAAGGTTGGAATGGGGATCTCTACCACAAACCCATTAAAAATTGGTCAACTCCCTTGTCACATCTGTGAAGGCTAAGGCCATGGAGGCTGAATTGCAGGAAATCAAGCTTAAGAGGTTCAAACCTAGAGCTGATTTTGATTATAGAGGTATGAAGGAGAAGATCAAGAAATCCTTTGTGCATGTTCATCACATTGAAGACATTTGGGTAGATCTTCGCACAGAAGCCGAAGTTCTGAAGATGGATTACTGCAGGCTCACTGTTGAGCAAATTGTTGACTTGAACTTGGTGGATATCCCACAAGGGATGATCGATAACGGGCATATACTTGATCCTAAATACACTTCACGGAGGGTTGAGGAAGCTCCACTTCCTTTGATCCAATGGTCACACAAGGAGTGCGTCTCCATCCTTGACATATTTCAGCCTATCTTGGCCAACACTAATGCATGGCTGAAAAGTAATGTTGTTAGACTTATCAAAATCAAGGTTGGTAAAGAAGATGATTCTACGGGGCCTCTTGGACGGAAGTCTGAGATTCAGATTGATAACAAGGAGGGTGCTTCATCTTTGGGCACAAGGATCAAGTTACGAGTCAGTCGTGCAGTAGTGCTTCCTCCCGAGGAGACGACTATTCGTGGGAAGGAGAAATCATGATTCCATGTTCAGGTGATCGATCTGGATAATCCAGAAGAGGGGCAGTAATCTGCTGATGCTCCTAAGTCTCCAGTTTCAGACTCGCTTCACAAGGTCATTCCTCCAGTTTCCATTGAGATGCCTCTTTCTCCTCCTGATTTGCTCGTAGATGAGTCTCCTCAGAATGTAGTTCCCATTTTGGCATACGAGCCTTCTCCTGATCAACAACAAGAAAGTGTGTTCAAAGTTCCTGAAGATAATCCCACTTGCATTCAGTTATCAAAAATTGATACTTCCACTTCTGGTTTTGAAGAATTCATGAGGCAATCTTCATGTCCATTGGTAACTAAGCAAACCGTGGTCGCTGTCCAAATAGATATTCCTCCCAGGGTGACCATGGTAATTCAAACAAAAACTGCTTCTCCTTTGCCTACGACTGCTACTAGAAGTGAGTTGATGACTTTGCCTCCATGGCTTAGTTCTTTCACCCCGAAAAGGAAAAAGCAAGAGATCTCACCTGATGCCTTTGACTACCAGCAACTCAAACAGTCCAGATCCAAAGTTGCTAAGAAGGCCAAGACTATCTCTAGGGTAACTGTTGATAGCAACAAGATGAAAGTAGCTGAAATTGTGGAACCTATTGCAGATAAGCCACTTGATGAAATGTCAGCTGCTGATTATAAGGTTACAAGGATAGAATTGGGCAAGCAAACACATGAGGTCATTAAACATGATGCTCAGTTTTCTGTTGCTTCACTGGTGCAAAGGTGTGACGATCTTCTTGCAAAGAAAGACAAGCTAGAAGAGGAAAACCGACAGCTTATGGCAGCCATTCATAAAATCACAAAACCTGCTGCTGAAGGGAGTAACTCCATAGGTTCTTCTGGTTCCCAAGAATTGATTCGTGAAGTGGAAAGGGCTGCTTAAAAAGTACAAGCACTGGATTCCTAGGTTGATCAACTTCATGATCAATGTGTACAAGTAGTAAAAGACATTTTTCAAATAATGTCTAAGTTGGAAACCATTGAGGAGAAACTGGATCAGACTTCTAACACTTTCAAAAAGAATTTGGAAAGTGTTGAGAAAAGTCTAACAATCTGGCGTACCGTGCCCCAACAACAGCTGAGTATTTTGCAGGAGCACGCCATCATCTCTTCCAGGGTCATGTACTTGGAATTTGAAGAACTCATGGAAAACAAGACCCTTGTTCTTAAATCCCTCATTGAGGAGATCAATGATGCAAGGAGATTCCGGGATGAAGTTTTCCGAGATATTGTCTCACATTGTGAAAGGGCCTCTTGCAACATAGTAAGTCAGGATGGAGAGCTGATTCCAGAAGAAGAAGTTTTTGCTGATTTACAGATGAGGATTCATAATGAATGGAGGAGCGAACAATTCTCAGCAGCTTCGATTCAAGCATTGATGAAACATCAAGCCTTTCTGCATGAAATCCAGTCTATTCTGGATAAAAACAATTCTGCATTCCTCCGGTGTCACGACACTATTGTGAAGACCATGGTTGTTGCCAAGAACACCCATGAACCAAATCCCGATGAACTACAAGCGAGCATCCAAAAATTTCAAGGATTTGTGTCTTCACAAAATGCAATTTAAGTGTTTTTTTCAACACTTAGTTGAATTTTCCCTCTTTTGTAATCTTTAGTTGTAATTTTGTTTTGACAAGTTACATGTAAAAGTATTTTTTGTAAAATGCAAGTTACACATTACTTGCACTTTTGTAATTACATGTAAGGCAACTACAAGTTGTGTCCAATTAGGACTGTAGTTGGAATAAGTCTTAGTTAGTTGGAGTAACTCTTAGTTAGTTATTGCAGTCTCAGTTAGTTATTGAATGAGTCTTGATGGTTGAGAGAATCTCTCAAGTTAGTTAGGATCCTCCCACCTTTATCTCAAGTTAGTTAGGATACTTGAGGAGTCAATTGTAATTATCATCTTTTGGGAAAGCAAGCAAAAACTCTGCCAAATTTACAACAAGAAGTCCTTGAGCTTATGTATGTGAATTGAAAGTTTTGAAGAATAATAAAGAAGGATTACTCAAGTTTTGAGTCTTTGAGCTACATGTTTGAGTTTGAATCTTTTTATTTCTTCCATGCAAAGTGTTTCTAAAGGAGCTTAGTCTAATCTGATTTGAAGTCTTTGAGCTGCAAGTAGAAAAAATTAATTAAAATAGGAAAATCTCTAAAAGGAGCAGCAAGTCTTTGAGCTTGCGTCTATTCTTGAGGAAAAATTATTGTTTGATAAGAAATAGCAACAAGTCTTTGAGCTTGCATTAGTTCTTGTCTTTGTGTTGAAAGAATAGATTATTCCAGTCTTTGAGCTGTTGTCGTTTATTCGTTGTAAAATTTAGTACAGAAAAGGGTAGATAGGACTTCCAATAGTCAAGTCTTTGAGCTTGATATTGCTGTCCCGTCCTGAAGGAAGTGACGGGAGTCTTTGAGCTTTCAGGAAACTTCATTTCCTTTCTCTCATTTTAATTTGAAGTTGTTACCATTATTATACATTTTCTTGCTATCACTTTTCTAAGGAGAGAAAAGGATATAGGCTTCCTTGAAGAAAGAAGGAAGACCGCTGTCCCATCCTGTTTTTATTTCAGTTTTAGATAGATAGGGGGAGCCTTCCCTTAATTAGGAGAGTTTTTACTCGTGTGCTATGGTTGAAACCACAATTTTGTATATTTCTCCAAGTGTACAAAATTTTCAACCAACAAGATCAAAACCTAAAAACGTAAACCCTAAAAGCAATTAATAATAAATAATGAGTTAATTATTAATATTCTTAAGTTTAGCTTCCTAAATTTAGCTTAAGTGAAATAGAGAAAATGTGACTTAATAGTTTAGTCAATATGATTTAATTAATTAAGTAAACTAATATCTTTACTCTAACACCCCCCCTTAAGATGAAGTTAGGGAGAAGATAAAAAAACAAATAAGGACTAGATGCTAGAAAGCTAAAAATGGGCCCTGACAACAAGGTCAGATGAGGTACCCAAGTACAATGAAATCTCTGTAAAGTGGAGAAAAAGGAGAAAACCCAGTGGGAACAAAACTCCTCTCCAAGAAGAGATGAAATCTCAAGTGAAGGACTAAGAAGCCTCTAAACAAGAATGTTCCAAAAAATAGGAACGAAAGACGAGCATGAAGAATTACTGAAGCATGAAGAAGTTGCAAACACTGTCATTGAATGACTGCTATGATGTTGAAATAAGAACCTCCTCTAAAATAAAAGATGATCAGGATCAAGAAGACATGAATCTGCATGAGTGCCCTCAATGACACTACTCGAATCTAAATCAGATGGCAAACACAGGCAAAACATTTGGAACCCAAAGATATAGATGACACAAGTACCAATAGTATGAAGAACTGATCAAATAAAAAATGGAAGTCGCCTCCATAAATAGGAATGCAAGAGTGTCCATATGGTAAGTATTTCATCTCACCGAAATGCATGGGTGACCAGCCGCTGCATTCGTCTAGTACATAGGAACAAATACTTAATACATAGCTCACTCTAACGAACCAAGGAAGCATTAGAACCAACAACCAATAGGAGAACCCCCCCATAATGCTGACAAGGGAGAGGTGACAAGTACACTGAAACTCAATGCCAGTTAAAGGCTAGTGTCATGGAAGGAACTCTCACTTGACACACATCATGAGGCTAATGTCATGGAAGGAACACTCACGTGACAAAGGTAGATGGCAAACAAAGACAAATATCAAACCCCCCCCATGACATTTTATAATGGAGTGCGAGTACAATAAGACACAAAATGTGCAAGATCCCAAGCATGCAAAACATAGTGGCACTTTATCTTAGTGCATTTGCAAAAAAAGAAAATGCTTACAAAATGATGTATACAATGCTCAAAGAAGACAAAAGGTTGGAAATACATGAAGAACAAAAAAAAAAAGTCATCCCACACAAACGAGAAGCTTCCACGATCTCATATGTCCAAGTAAATCGCCAGAGTGTGAAAACACAAAAAATTGAATAAAATGTACCTAGAGTAAAATCTAGAAGAAATGCATGGATGACTGTGAATATCTCTAAAACATCGTCCTGAAGCTGCTAGAATCGCGAAAAACAGAGAAACTAACGAAACAATATGAGCTTGGGATTGAAAACAACACCTCTGACTTAAAATGGTTGTAGATTACACCAAAAACAAAAACATGTGATGAAACTCACATATTTGAAAAGTAGACGAAACCAGCTTTCTGACGATATTTCATTTGCTAAAAAATGATATCGTATGCCCAAGTTATGGCCAAAAGAAAAAAACCTCTCTTTTAGGGCACAAAGAGGATCACAGAGGGCCATGCAAGTTGTTCGTACTGCTGAATATACCGTTGACATCAGCATGATATCATGATGACATCAGCACTGATGCAATGTACTTTTGTTGCAAAGGGTTGACTTTTTTTTTAAACTAAAAAAAAACTTTTAACATGATGCACCAACTTGATTCTTTTTTCAACAAAAAAAATAAAAAACCTAGCAATCAAAATTTATTTATTTTTTTACTAGCCAGTTGATTTTTTTTTTTGAAAATATTTTTGACGCAGGTGCAGGTACGATTGTATGGATTTTCGTGTCTCAAAAAAACGTGCCAAAAAATCATGTCCGAGATGCCCCTGTCACTGAAAATAGGCAAATTATATATCAAAATTCATGGAATCAACCTTTTGAATCCAATCGTGAGGTCCTTTTGGGCCCAAATTGCTCCAAAAAATAGGTGCCCTTTGGATCACAAAAAAAAATTGAGCCTTCAAACCCTCACAGATCTGGCTCCGTGAATAAAAAATTGACAAACAAAAGGTCAATCTTGACTATATCCCATGTGTCAGATTCAATGGTGAGGTTCAAATCAACCAAAATTGCACAAAATACCTGCTCTGATAAAATCTCTCAATCTGAAGAACAGGAAAGCCTCAGGTCTGAAGCTCTGATACCATGTAAAAGTTGTTAAATACAACCTCACAGAATCCAGTGAATCCCTGTATGCAAATAACCTGTCACAGCAATGGAAGATTCACAAAATACAAAGATTGCTTTGAAAACCTAGAGCAAAAGAATGCAATAAATGATAATCAGATTAATGAATTACAAAAGGGATCAATCCTTATAAAAGGAGATCAAAACCTAAAAACATAAACCCTAAAAGCAATTAATAATTAATAATGAATTAATTATTTTAATATTCCTAAGTTTAGCTTCCTAAATTTAGCTTAAGTGAAATAGAGAAAAGGTGACTTAATTATTAAATCAATATGATTTAATTAATTAAGTAAACTAATACCTTTACTCTAACACTAACATCACTTACATTTGTAAGAGATCTATCATAAATTACTATTGATATTGATTCTTTTATAACCTGTCATTACCCAACTTAGGAGCCCACCTTCTCCATGCAAAGGTGTCTTCATACACTCGTCCATTCAGTCAAAAAAATTGTTATAGGTTGTCATAATTTGTCATATGTAGGCGTGTCATAATATTTGTTATAGATTATATCATGAATTTGTCATTATATGACACATGACACCTACCTATCAATAGTCCAAGATCCTCTAACTTCCTCATGCGAGGAAAAAAATCCATATCACTTTCCTAGTATGATGATAAGTCAACATGCCAACTCACACAAGATGACAAAATAAAAAGTGCAAAAAAATTCATCTAGTCCTTCTCATAAAATTAAATCAACTATTAAATAAATAAGTCTAATATACCATAATAAGCACATGATATACATGGGGAAAACCCGTTTGGAAGAAAAATACTACACTCCAAAAGAACAATACTTTGTATTTCTAGTAAGTTTATCAATTATAATACACTATTAGCACATAACTTCTTTAACAAGATTATACAAACAACAACCCAAAATCTTGATTAATTCTAGTAGCATAACACTTCACTTGCAAAACATAACATACATCATTCTTTCTAATACAACTTTATATAAAGAAATACAACAAAGGAGGAAACTTCTGAACCGAGCCAAATGAGATGGGTTTCCAAATCCTTTTGGTAAATTTTTCAACCACATGTAAGCATGCAAATGACAAATGTACATCATCCTTTGACTCCTCATTCAAATTTCCAAAGTTGGGTGCCCTTAATTTACCATGTTTAGTATGACAAATGCTCTTACACATCTTACATTAGCCAACGAAACTATCACAACTTACAACACTTACATATGTAAGAAAATTTGTCATAAATGACTATTAATAACCAATTCTCTTACAAACCTATCATTACCCAACTTGAGTGCCCACCTTCTCCATGCAAAGGTGTCTCCTGACACTTATCCATTCTATCATAAAATTTACCATAGGTTTTCATAAGTCATCATAAGTAGGTGTGTCATAATATAAGTCATAAACTCTATCATAAATTTGTCATTACATGACACATGACACCTACTTATCAATAATCCAAGATCCTCTAAGTGGGACGCCTACTTCCTCATGTGAGGACAAAAACTCCATGTCACCTTCTGAGAATGATGACAAGTCAACACATCAACTCCTACAAGATGACAAAATAACATGTACAAACAAAATTATCTAGTAGGCTCATAAAATTAAATCAAATATTAAATAAATAAATTTAATTGCCAATGCTAAGACTTGCAAAGGTTCAGACATGCCAATCCCAACAATTTCTACATAGCATATATAATACATAAAATAATAAATAAACTAGTATAGATGTCTTAAATAGATCTATCTAAATAAATCTTGAGAGATATCAATTGGAGCTATTTTAAAATTATTTAATTTTGTACTTTAAATTATATTTGACATTTAAATTTTATTGTATTTAAATTATTTTTTTCTTTTCTAATTCAATTTTTGTTCTAATTTATAATATTTGATTATTTGCTCTAAGAAATGGCTATGAAGGTAGCCACCCATAATGTAGAGGCAATAGGAAGTACAAGAACAAGAGAAAATAATATGTGACAAGAACAAATTATATTCTCATCAAGATGCAAATAGATCGATCAACTAGATTCACATACAATGTACACGAGTCTGCTTATAAAGACAAAGTACACAATAATGATATGTGGCCCAATGAGATTCAAGGGTAGGTAGGATAAAATAATAGATAATTCCACTAAAGGTGGATCACCCACCTCGGTGGAATTATCATTCCACCTAAGAGGATATGAAAATGTGATAACCAAAGGTGGAATTTCTCCTACAACTATATTCCCTATATATGCAATTCCCTAAGTGTTTCCTATGCAAATTACTATGATATGCATTATCCTAAGTTAACTTAAGTAAAGTGTAATTCCATGAGATATAAATTACACCAACATTTACATCTACTTTTTTATATTAAATTTTAAATTTTTTATCATTTAAAAAAAATAATTAAAAATATTTTTTAGCAAATTAATTACTCTTAATGTCTACTAATAATTTGAAAGTATATTTGTTAATTATGAAATGGTAGATTAATTTTTTAAAATGTTTTTTTTTAAAAATATTTATATAAAACTTATAAATTTGATGAGGTCATATCTTTGTTTTTATGTGTCATTTATTTTGAATATATTATATTTATAATTAATATTAATATTTTTACATGTAAATGATTCTCAAATTTAAGCGAAAAGTAAAAGTTTTTCTTAACATTAACATGCTAAGCTCGTTACTCTCCACCCCTTGTCATTGTAGAATGCATCTCAACATTGATAAATTTAAATTAATTATTAATAATTTAATATACAAATAAATAGTATAGATATCTTAATAGTTTAATATATAAATAATAACCAATATGAAGGCACTTAGTTATTGTCAATAACAATTTTAATACTTCAATGTATTTAAGATATCTATGTTAGTATTATAAATTAAATAAATATAACAAGTATGGTTAATTTTATTATAATATTATTTAATTTAATAATCAAAACAATTTTATAGTTTACTCATACTAATTTTATAAATTTTCTTGTTAGGCAAATGAATAAAATTATTTATGCTTTTTTTTTATTATTAATATTGGAAGAAGTAAAAATCAAAACAAATTATAAAACATAAAAATTGCTCCAACAATAATAGCACTTAGCATGCTCAAACCAACTAAAGACCAACAACATACCCCCCCTCCCCTAAAAAAAAAAGAAAAAAGAAAAAAGAGAAAAACTTATTACTTATGTTGAAATTATTTAATATATATTTTAATCTTATTACTAAGAAAAAATGAGTCTAATTTGTCAACAAATTAAATATATCCAAACCATTCTTAAAAAATATATAATTAGTAAAATACAAAAAGGAAATTTTTATTTATAAATTAGATTTTAGATTTTATCTTTATAACCTTAAAAAATAATTTAAAAATATTATTTTGGAAGTATTACTATTCATAAGTTAGATTTTACTTTTTCTTATCATGTTATATGTTTCTTAATTATTACTATAAAATTATTTTATTTAACATTTTTTATTAATATGCCATTACTCATAATAATTTTATAAAAAAAATTACATCAAGAAATGAAAATAAATTATTTATCCTAGTTTACAATATAGAATTTAATCTCATAGACAATAATATATAACTAATAAAATAAATAAAATTTAAGTTATATTTTATATTTTAGTTTTTTACACTCTTTTTTTTATCATATTGATTATTTCTTAATTATTAATAATTTTTAGTTTGTGGGCTATAAAATTATTTTAATTAACAGTCACTTTAACACTATTATACTCCACCCCTTTAGAATCCTCCTCAATATTAATTAATTATTAAAGAAATAAATCTATATAAAGAAATGTCTTTATTTACTTTAAATTATATTTATAATAACATTTACATTTTATTCTTATTTTGTATGTATATAAAACTTATTTTTGTTGGTGTTTATTTTGAAAATATTATGTTTATAATTAATATTAATATTTTGACATGAAACGGTTGTCAAATTGAAGCTCAAAGATAAAAGTTTTTGTCAACATTAACTTACACTCCACCCCTTGCTATAGCGACATTAATAAATTGAGTAATATATATTTAGTATTTATATAATATAATATTGTATAAATTTTTAATATTAAATTCATACTATAAATTTATTAAAATATAACAAATATATTATAAAACACTCACGCATGGGTTGTGAAATTCTACTAAAGTAACAAATAGATTATTTAAACTTGCATATCTAATTTCTATGACATGATTTTTTATAAATATTTTTCTTTATAATTTTCAAAATTTACAATCATATCTATAAACCCATGGCATCATGGACTATAAAAGACCCTTTACCTTTCCTAAAATATTCAGTTTAGATAAAAATTTATCGTAACGTTAATATGACACACTCTCCAATACCTCGTGTAACCTCTTACCTACAATAAATACTAACTATAAAAGACCCTTTACCTTTCCTAAAATATTCAGGTGTAAGCTCTTACCTACAATAAATACTAACTATAAAAGACCCTTTACCTTTCCTAAAATATTCAGTTTAAATAAAAATTTATCGTAACGTTAATATGACACACACTCCAATACCTCGTGTAACTTCTTACCTACAATAAATACTTTAGACCAACCTACAATAAATACTTTAAGCCAACCTCTTGTTAAAGAATATTTTTAGGTTTTTTTTTTAAATTGTACATATCTACATTAACCAAAAATAAATGTAAATTACAATTGCTCCCTTGGGTGGCATACAAGTAGATAGTGCAATTGTGTGAGAAGGGCCCACCACTATAGCTTAAATATTAGTTTGAGCTGATATACTCATTGAAAATCCTAATCCTTTGAATCATAAGGCATCGGATGCTGATGCGAAGGCGGGAAATTGGTGCCCATATTTCTCGGCAAAAGGAATCAACGATCAGCCCGCAACCATACGAACGGCGCAGATTAACTCACTGCCCCCAACGGCTTTATTTTTGTCTGCACGACATTCGTCTCCCACTCCCATTCCCACTACTTGTCAGAGCTTCCTCGCCAATAATAAGCCTAAAAATGTCTCTGAAATAATTAATGTATCTTTCTGCTCTGCAGCTCGGACAGCCAAATTTTAGCCGCGTGTTAAAGTGGTAATAATGGCGGTGATGAAAAACATCAAAAGCTTTCAAGAAGCGCATCGAAAATTCGAGGCCTGCTTGGAGTGTACTAAAAAATGCCTCAGCATTCACTCTGAGAGGAACAACAATAGCGGTAATAATGGTGATGATGATGATTTGACTACCCCTCCTTCCCATTTTTTCAAAGTTTTGCTCGGCGATTTCGCTAATGTTCTGGTAACCATCTTTACTTTAACTTATGACTTATAATTTTAGATTTCAGGTTATACTGTTCATAGTGCGTGAAGTATTAGTACACTCTTCTGGATTTAAATGTAGATGAATTTAGAAGTATTTATGAAACACAGAACCCCGTTACACAGTCGAGTTCAGAAGAATCTAAGTTTCTGAATTAATGTACTGTGTATAAAGGAAAATGTACTATATTATTATTAATTTATTAATAGAGTAAGCTTTTAAATTGAACTGTATATTTTATTATTAATTTATTAATAGAGTAAGCTTTTAAATTGAACTGTATATTTTATGAATTGCGGAAAACTCTTACCATGTACTATTACTATTATATCCGTGAAAATGATTTAAAGAAAATGTAGATGAATGTGGAAAATTTCAACAACAAGAATTTTATGATTCATGGGACCACCTGCAGAATAAAAATTATTGTTAAGAGTTCCCTCCGCGGGAGCCTGCTGTTACTGCAAAGTTCAATGCATGGAGTTTCTTACATTTTATATATATTTTCTGCATACAAAATTTAGACATGATTTTTTTCCAGGAGGTCTCATGAATTTCTGTTACTCTTATTTTTTTACTTGATAGATAACTTTTAGATAAAAAATTTAGTGAAAAAGTTTAAGAAGGAATATGTAATTTTCATCTATTTGAAAAAGATAATTAGAACCTGTGATTGCATAATTTAACCTATGTCTCCATGTTGTTACTGATGAATGCTTAAATTTAAGCAGCTAGAGTGTTCCCATGTAAAATTTTAATTAGGAGAAAAGTATAAATTGGAATCTCTATCTGTTTTACTCGAGCAACAGCTGCTTAAAGATTGAAAATAAAAGCTTTGAAAAAAAGGGGGCTAGAAATAAGCAGTGGCTACTTATTGAAAAAAATGACATGTGGTTTCACTATTTTTTTCCTCTCATTTTTATTTGCCTAAAATTTTGCTTACAAATTTTATTTGCAAAAAAATTGCTAATAATTTCATTTACAAAATGATTTTAGAGGATTGCATAAAAATAAGCAGCTTTTTTACTATCCATGGGACCACCTGCTCCACAAATTGCTCCTCAAAAAGTTGAGCAGCTTCTGCTAGCCAAAATAAGCTGAGCAGCCGCATGAGGACTTGCCCTAAGCCCCCATTTTTGTACATAACTAGGATTACCGAGCTAAAATATAGCAACGCCTTTATTTTGGGAAAAAAGGTTCTAAAATTTTCTGTAAGCTATTAAAGAAATACCCATGGCACCTAACTTACTGTTGTAGTTTTCTTCTACTTGCTGTCTACACTGCATAAAACTTACATATTATGCATTTGTTTGGATCCTCAAATACATTCCTGGCTTATGAAATGCTTTCTTTTCTTAAGACATATATCCAAAAATAACTATATTGAAACCCATTTCTTTTGCGACTTCTTGTGTCTACCTTCTAAACAAAACTTCGAAACGCTTTTGTGTTTTGGGAACCTTTAGAAGCCTTTATATGGAGGCAAGAAATTTCCTGAAACATTTTCGGCTCATTCAAACATATTTGAACAATTCCAAACCAATTTTTAGGAGTTTTAGGAATGTTTTGTTTAGTGAAATAGTGAAACTTAGCTTTGTATGACATTTGGGTTTATTCAAAGACATGATATTCTTGATTGTTGTAATGTCCCCCCTACAATATTGCTCTAAAACTTGCCCTAAGATCACATTTGTGACCAATCAATGTTAGGATGTCATCTTACCAAATAAATATCTTTAAATGGTGCAGTCCAAGGTCCAAAACCTGCAATCATAATTGAAACAACACATGCAGATATACACATAGATATATTCAATATTTAGATAACTTCTCATATTCATAAAAATGTAAGCATATTGAAGTTGAAAGAAGGGACATGGAGGGTCCACCTGAAACACTTTTCTATACCAATCCTAAGAGGGTTGCCTACCACAACCCTCTCCCTTGGTGGCTTGTATCTGCATTCCCCATCCACATCTCATCTTCCTAAAGACACTTGCCACCTTGTGGGATTGGGCGAGGGTCGTGTTGTGACGTTTTCACAACATCGTCCCATTGCAAATGGGGACCCCCTTCTTTTTAGGCCCTTTTGGTCTTTTGGCTTTGTTTTTTGGGTCTTTTCGCAGCAGTCTCTCTAGTCTCTTTGCTTTGGAGGTGTTTGGGGGGTTGAATTGGTCAAGTCTACTTTTCGTTTGAGTGATTTTGGTGAAGTCTAGGGCCTATTTCGTCAATTTTAGGGTTTCTTCCTTTAGTCCTAGATTATAGGGGTTTCTTTTAGGGTTTTGGAAAAACTGAACATATCACTAGAATTAGAACCCCTCAAGGAACCTCCTAGTAAAATTTGAGCCAAAATGGAGCAACTTTCTATTTTTAGAAAGTTCCTATTTTTTAGAGATTTTACTGAGCCTTAGAATGTCTTCATTTTACCAAAAATCAAACTTACTATTTTTAGTGACTTTCTATTTATAGTAAGTCATTTTGTGTCCTGTTTTAGGGTCTAACGTTGACATTTTGAAAAGTTTCTATTGTTGGAAAGATTATTTCTGTCAGGACTATTCAGGCGAGCGATGAAGATCAAGCATTCACAACTATTTCTAAATCCGGAAGGTTTGAAAAGCAAACAAAATCAATCAAAAATGGCTAAGTGTTGGCATCAAGTCCTGGAGTGGAAAGCTCAAAAAATCATCCAAGTCTGGAAAGCAACATAAAATCCTTCAGTAAGTCAATCTGACATCCAAATGAAGGAGTCTGGCATCAGGGAAGGAAGAAAGATGAATTTCCTTCCCTCAGGCAATCTAGCGCCCAAAGGTGATGAAGGGTGCCAAAGGTAAGGAGTCTTGGAAAACATGAAAAAACATTGAATTCCATCACTTTTGGAAAACATGAAAATACATTGAATTCCATCACTTGGTCAAAATTCCGCCCTATTCCTCAGGAGGGCGCCAAAGGGAGGTATCCATGGAGAGAAAAGAAAATACCAAAATCCATGGTAGTAGGAAAATAGCGCCCAAGGAAGTCATAGGGCGCTAAAATGAAGTGCTCCTGGAAATGTTGAAAAATGCAAGAATCCATGCCCAGGTGGAATTTGTGCCCTATTCTTCAGGGGGCGCCAAAACATGATGACCAAGGAAGATTGCAACATGAAGAAGTTCCTTGCCTCGTGAAGAATTGCGCCCTAGATC
Source organism: Cryptomeria japonica (assembly GCF_030272615.1). Lineage (NCBI taxonomy): Eukaryota > Viridiplantae > Streptophyta > Pinopsida > Cupressales > Cupressaceae > Cryptomeria > Cryptomeria japonica. The sequence continues at coordinate 5,209,759 of NC_081410.1, read as the reverse complement.
AAGGAGGAGCGTTAAATAGAGGTAAGGATGGAAAATAGGGAGGAAGGATGAATTCCTTACCTTGAAGGAAATTCCGCCCAAGAAATTGACAAGGGCACCAAATAAAGGAAAACAAGAAATAGTGACTTCTTTCCCTGCATAGCGCCCAAAGTGAAACAAAGACACCAAAACACACAAGGCATGGGAAATCTTAAAAAGCCAAATTCTATGACAGGAAAGAATCAACGCCTTGGAAAGGTATTGAAATGGCTAAGGCAAGGATGAAATGATGAATTCCACCATGCAAAGTGAATTCCACACCCAAGCCGGAAAACTAAGGAAATTGTCTAAGGCATGAAAATCTAAGGGTCAAGGAGGAAAGGAAAAGCAGAAATCCCCTCGGGAATTTTTTTGAAATTTCCATTTTTAGACATCAAATCTTATCAGAATCTGAAAATTCTTGCAGATTTGGAATCGTGAAAGAATTCTCTCTCTCTCTCTCTCTCCTGAACCTGCGTCCTAAATTTTAGGAAAGTTCCTAAAAAATAGGAGATGGCGGAAAAATGTTGAAAATCTCTCCCAGAGCAAGGAAAGTTCGAAAAACTTCAAGAAAATTCTTCATGGATCAAATTCTTCCCAAAAAAAGTTTTCTCTCTCCAAGGGTTTCTCGCCAAGTGGCAGTAGGGTCAACGCATGAAGAATTAATGGAGCATCTTTCGCATGCAACCGTCACATTTAAGGCATTATGGCAAGTTCCTTTTGCATGCAACCGTCGCATGTGGAAATGATGGTGCATTTATGGCATGATGGGGTGATTTGTGCATATGGAGCATTCAGTGCATGTGGGCAAATTTGGTAAAAATGGTGCATTTAATGCACAAATGGATGTCATTTTGGGTATTTTGAATTAATTGTGTAAGGGCATGATGGGTTATTGATTGTTGATTCCCACCTTGTTGCATCATGTGTGGGGAATCTTCTAGGGTGAAACCCTAATTAGGGTTTTGCATGTAATCATGGCCTGAGGCCTATATAAAAGGGTGACCCCCCTCATTTGTAAAGGAGGGAGACTTGTATGAAATTGTTGTGATAAGTTTTGATATAATAATAGTGAAACATTGTTCTCTGATGGTATCCACTTAAGTTATTTTTTCAAGACTTGCATGGTTTCACCTTCCTCACTTAGAGTAGAATTTTATTTTCTCAATTGTTAGATAAAGCGCTTTGATTTCAATGGAGAATGTAATGGTGTCTGATGAATTTCCATGGTTCATACTTTTTGCATCTTGCTGATTGTAAGTTGCAGTGTAAAGTTAGCCTGAGCCACTAAACTTGTGCTAAGTTCGGCTGTGGACAGTGTTAGGATTGCACCATTTTGGGTATTCATATACACTTTCTCGATTTGAAAATCCTTCAACATCCTCATAAGATTGCATTGGTTCTCACGGAGTTGTAGTTGATCTTGGCGAAGTAGAGCTTGGTTTATTTGGAGTTCGTCCACTAGAGCACTATCTATTGATATCACTGCCCTTAGGAGTAGATTTAGATCCTTCTACACCCTTTCCCCTTTATTCTCAGTTCATTTTAGTTCGTTCGAAGTAGAAGCATCACCAAATTGCTATATCTGATGATGAAGTTCCACGCCACGTCAAAGAAGTGAAATAATGATTCAAACGTAAGGCCCCTTGAATTACCAGCAATCACATCAGCCAACTGAGTCACGTCCGTTACACGAAGAAACCTTGGAGTTAGCCGTTTGAACTTTCTACAATCTTAGCATACGGTTAAACTTTGATCAAGAGAGAGTGAAGTGACCATTGGTAACTTTATTCTGTGTTCGACTCTGTCATAAAAAACGTGTCAACAGGTCGTAAGTGGAATACTTGGCCCTCTAGATAAGTGATCTCTGGTTCTAGGGACCCTCTTGATCTACCCTAGAACAACTTCTTACCAGTCTAGTACATCCTTTTTGCTTACACCCCAGGCCCCTTCCTACAAGGTGGGTTTTAGTCACTTATCATGTTTCATATTCTATCATAAATTCATATATTCATACATTCTTACATATGTAGAAATAACATGTAGACATGTAATGCATGGCAATGATATCTAATTTACCACAGTCTCAATAACTGTTAGTAGTAATTCTGGAATAAGTATAGTTCTGCTGTGACAAATGGGACTGATCCTTCTTGGGGTCACTGTACCTGTCTTATGGAAGGATACTTCATTTTTATGCGGTAATTTGCTAGGGATATTGAATCTCTTTCAAAAGTTCGAACTGCTGGAAGGCTACTATCTCCTGTTCGATCTTCTCCTATTCAATCTAGATATTTTCTTATTATTTTATTACTATCTTTGTTTCTGACCTGCTCCTTATATCAATTTTAGGCCTTGTTCAATTTGCCTGATTCTGCAATAGATGCATATACATACTATTGTTGTGTAGTCACTGATTGTTGCATTATTCAATTTGTTGTCCCTTATACTGCTCTTAATATATTATTGTTGCTGCTCAGTGCTAACTGCCCTTAGGATTTATCTCTGCTTATGTCTGCTGTTCAATCCTACTCCATCCTACCTATCCTTCTTTATACTCCACCTTCATGTCTCATTGAGGGGACATCTCCTTGGAAAGAGATATCTCTTAAAAGGGTCATGTCCCTTCATTTCTGGTCTTAGTATTTAAATCAGATCTGCATTTCTGATTGTAGATTCAATTTATTTCAAATGAAGTTCTCTTTGAGGGAGTCACAACTTTTCATTTCATGCCTTTTAACCATTCATTAAACTTAACTAAATTTTAATTATTTATTTTTATTTTTTTTGCTTGGTAATTGCTTTTGACTGGAGCTATGAACCAGTGAGATCACATTGTTGAGGGGTCTCATCCTCAGTTTTTAGTTCTCCAAGATCAGCCAGGGACTTGAACCTGGGTTGCACCACAAACAATGCAACCATTTCACCGTTACACTAACATGTGATCCCATTAATTATTTTAATTTTATTATTAGTATTTATTATTAAATCCTATTTCAAAATGGGGACATTACAATTGTTTTTGGAAGCTTCCTGCACTTGAACTCCGCTTTTTGTTGAGAATTAAGAGAAGATAAAGAAATACAAAATCAGATTTAAACAAACCACTATTGTAGAGAAAATGAACACACCACAGTGAATTGTGTAGTTCACCATTCAAGGCTACATCTATGAGAAACACAGGGTAGTCTTCGATTCACTGTTAGCGCAGAATACAGAGTTTACATTCAGCGTTTATACAAATGTTTAACTCTCCAAATATGAAGAGACAGCCAGAAAATGAAAAGATGGGGAGGAGAGGAATGGTCAGATGACCGTTGGACTTAACATTTTTCACAATATAGATGTGAGCTTTTGACAATATTCCTTATGTTCTTTGAAACGTTTTGTATTTCTGCGTTCTTGCAATGCAACTCAATTTTTCAATTTTCACAAAGAAGCTTTGTTGAAACTCAGCTTTTCATAACATAAATTGATAGTGGTAATCCATGGAGGGGGCAACTGCTCCTTCAGGTTTGCGAATATGATGATTTTTTAATCCAAATTTGGTATGATGTAATGTCCCATATTAAGAGATAGCCTATTTTCCAATAATTAAACACATCTCATCATACTTATTATATTTTATTATGCATTTGTTAGCTCTAGGGAACAATTAGCATACATCATACAAGGGATAATCAACATAGCCAAGTCTAATCCCTAATCGATCCTAATGATCAACCTTAGCGGAGATTGGGAAGTATCATTGTTAGGGCGCCAAAAAACCATCCTCCACAAATAGTGCCTTTGTATGATGTAAAATATGCCCATTCCACCATAGGCCTTATCCATTGCCTTTGTATGATGTAGCACACGTCCATTCCACTGTAGGTCTTATCTACCTTGCGAGCTACTTATACTGCCTTTCCCTAACAAGTCCATATCCAATCCTAGCGTAGGCATTAACAGAAAAGCAAGGATTAGGCTATGAGTATACTAACTTCTCATGTATTATGAATATATATGAAATTAAGTACGACTGTCGTACATATTGCAGTCTATATTAATATAATTATTAAATTCTGCATAAGAACATGATCAGGCATCATATATTAAGCATACATATTAAGTACATTCCCATGCATACCACCAAGAACAAGGATGATATTGCCTGTAACTTAATAACAGTTTTGATCTAATCTGATTGATGGTGATGCCACTGGAGGCTTTTGATTCTTTTCCTTTATCTCTCTCAATGTGAGGAAGAGGTCATACCTCTTTGTCATGTATGCCCTTTGGCAAGAGGCACACCCTTTCACCATTACCACCCTTTGAAAGAGAGTAACTCTGCATTATTTCTGCCCTTTGAAAGGGACACAATCTTTCACAATCAGATCTGCACTTCTGATTCCCAAATTATCCCCCCTCAAATGAGGTTCTCTTCTCCCTTTTATATCTCATGTTTGAGGGAGTCAACTTTTCATTTCATGTCCCCAAAATTGCAAAATCTGTGGGAAATGTCCCAGAAACTTGGGGCCGACAGTGATTCTCAAAGAGGATGTCCCCCCGTCCCCAATATGGTTGGGGATGGCCAGCAGTCCCCCTTTTCCCAGCACATTTTAAAAAATAAAAAAGATTCAAATGCTCAAAAAAAAACATTTTTAATTTTATTACAGGTCTATAAAACTGAATTTTCACTCATATGATGGGTAAACATGTCTGAATCACTTCCAAAAGCACTTAGAAATGATGAACAACAGCCTGGAATAAATTTCACAAACACTTAGAACTCGGTGGTGCGTAAAAACATGGTTGCAGGTCTGCAATATTGGACTTTTCACTGATATGAAAGGTAAGCAAGTATGAATCATAGCCAAAAGCACTTAGAAATATGAATAATAGCTTGGTAATGAATTTCACAAACACCCAAAACTTTGTATTGCATACAGAAGCAGTTGTAGGTCATAATAGTAATGGAAGACTATCAGAATATCCTCCAACCAGAAAGAAACAATGAAGCAAACAAGTGCTGGCATATTGACAATGAATTCTGAAATATGAATGCATATCGAGTATTGACAATGAATTCTGAACACAAATGTGGTATGTTAAGGTTTTGTAATGTACATGTATATGCTTTATCCATGTTTTCATATGAATATAATGTATATATACATGCTTTATCTATTTTTCATATGAACATTTAAAATTTCCTTATATATTTGAAAATTGTCAAAAAAATTTGCCGTCCCGTAAACTCGTCTCGCTGTGTCCCCATCCCGGAAACTCGTCTCATTGTCCCTTGCCGTCCTTATCCCGGAAACTCGGGGTAACATAGTATATTAAGTATGCATATTAAGTACATCCCTATGCATACCACCAAGACACAAGGATGTTACTGCCTATAACTTAATAATAGTTCTGATCTGATCTGATCGACGGTGATGTCGCTAGAGGCTTTGATTCCTTTCCTTTATATCTCTCAATGTGAGGGAGAGGTCACACCTCTTCGTCATGTATGCCCTTTGGCAAGAGGCACACCCTTTCACCATTACCACCCTTTGAAAGAGTGCAACTCTTCATTATTTCTGTCCTTTAAAGAGGACACAATCTTTCACGATCAGATCTGCACTTCTTATTTAAATAAGATCTGCACTTTTGATTCCCAAATTATCCCCCCTCAAATGAGGTTCTCCTCTCCCATTTATAACTCGTGTTTGAGGGAGTCAACTTTTCATTTCATGTCTTTTGACCATTCATCAACGTAATTAAATTTTAATTATATTTAATTATTTTTTTATATTTTAATTTAATTTTTAATATTTCAATTTTATTATTGTTATTATTTTTCTATTTCAAAGTGGGAATATTACATATGGTCATATAATATATGTAACATAACAGATTGTAACAATGATATTTGATAATTCAGCATCAAATGAAAAATCAATACAAAATTACAGCCGGTAATCTTCATATTGCTCTTCATTGAGAGTGTCAATATCATCACTTAGAAGTAGCCCCAAGGTCATTGTCGCTAGCTGCACCATGCAAGTCTTAAGTAGGACCCTCCTCCACTAAAGAGACTACGAAAAGCCATGCAATAGAAGCATCCATGCTGAGACATTTAGGGCTACATCCCATTCTCTCATCTCCCACTCATTGTATTGATATGCTTATGTGATAGGAGGTACAAGTTGAAATACATTAAGATCAACTCCTCTACGTTTTTAGGAGCCAAATGATGACATTTAACTCAGTAGATAAATATGTACTCTGCTTCCACTTAGTTGAAGAACTTGTCATTGGTTATGAGTGGAGACAAAGTTAATACAACATTTGCGATTATAAAGTATAATGTATAGTTTCTAAAGAAAATTCAGTTAAAGAATTTTGAAGAACTTCAAAATTCTTGATAGGGTATTAGAGTCAGTTATTATTGTCAGCTGCAAAAGAGATTAAAGATGCATTGGCCATGGTCTGGTACAGTGTGGTATTGTGTGAGAACTGAGAAGTGTTGAAAAACAATTGTTTTTGGAACATGGTTGGCATACAGGCTTTTGTAGACATCATCCAACATATTGTTGGTGTGTCCATTAACTTGTAGAAATTTGAGTATCTCTCTCTTTATATATTTAGAAATTTCATATATCTAGATTCTATAGATATATCCTCTCATTGCTCCTAAAAAGTGGTCCTCGGAGTGCCATCTCCAAAATATGCCCCCACAGTCCTGCCGTAGCTGTCTTGGAAATGCTGTGGATCATAAATTTTATATTATTTGATTTACATGTAATCATCAGCAGAAAATAACTGATTATACAGCTCCATTGGGATTGAATGTATGTCTTTGAATCGCTAGATTCTGAAATAAATCTGCCACAAAGGCACTGAAAATCTCTTTGGAATATTATGACACAATTATTAGGCCTGCCATGAAACCTTCAACTTGTTTAGACTCTTAATCATACAGTGAACTGCAAACTTGAATTATAGCTTCCACAATTGGTAGTGCTAGGGAGAATATGAAACGTTGCACTTGAATAAAAATATCCCTTGAAACCATTGCTCAAATTGGAAGTGCAAGTTTGGACCAGTAATGGAGTCACCATAATGATCAATGCCCTAGCTATGACAGTGATTCTAAAGGGCTGCGCATTATAATCCAAACTCAGATTGTTGTTATGACAGTGGTACAAGAATTGCAAATACCATATGGATCCATCGTATATTCAAGCCTCAACTTACAATGGTACCTTGAAAATAATGATGTCATTTATATAAGTGACACAAGAGACTAGCTGTATGAAACCCTCTTCATTGCTGCACCTATGAAGTAATGTATCAATAGCAACTGCAGATCATAGGGAAACCATTATCATGTTCTATTGGCAATAATTTATATGGTGGATGGTACCTAACTGTTAGCACAATCCTTATATGTAGGTTGTGACCATACACTTGATATATTTCTGCCCAAAAAAGAATGGAAACTTACTCCAGCAGTCACAATGTGCCTACAATGCAAGTGTATCTTTATATCAATTTGAGATCCCAATGGTGAGCTTTTTATTTGCAATTGAGGTTGGAATACTAATTCACAACTCTGGGATTTTTATCCACACCGAGCAATCCTTCATGGATTAGAAGCTACATTTAATTATCAACCCATAGACGTGAACTTGAAATGAATCGACACTATATATGCACTATGGAAGCCTTCTAAGTTGTTCTAGTAGTTGTGTATAGAAAATAAAGTCAGAACAATAAACTGAATTGAAAACATCATAATGCTGGAAATAAAACTAACTACACAGCAGTGGCTACAAACAGACTAGTTTTTTGCAACAACAGTGGCTGCAAGTTGACTGTTCTAAAACTAATGAAACCAAATATGCTAAAACAAAACCTATCTTAAATAACGCACTACCAATAGTAAAGCATAATGAATAACAATATGAACTACTACAATTCTAACTATGATGGAGCCACAATTCCTCAGGTGGCCCTTGCTTGAGTTGCTTTAATTTATCATTAGCATTCAACATCCAATCTACAAGTTTTATTGCTCAAATCATCTTCTTATTGCAAATAAAATATTACATGGACATATATTAGACTTGCTGATTGAACATAGACACCATTAACAAGACTCAAAACTAAGTGGACACTCTCTCAACACTACTTCTCACAACTCAACAAGATCTCAGAGTTATGCATGAAGCTTGAGAGTTGGATTAATTACAAACTCAACAACTTATTACAAATGTCATTTCTCCCACAACAAGAAGGAGATGACTTATTCCTCAACAAACTAATAATAAAGACTAAAAAGAGTTGAGAGAGTTCTAATTCTTTTCAAACTCTTAAAACTATAAAATATAGTCATGACTGAACATGTGTACAAAACATGTTATAATTATTTATGAATCACCAAATATTGTTTTCACAAGTTTCTTCAATGTTCCTTGACTTCAATAACTCCAAATACACGAACTCGTCAAGAGGTAGCAGAGTCCAAGTTGAATTAGAACTCATTCCGTAACTACTGCTTGGAAATTTGCTAGTTTGTCTCAGTAAACTTCTGGTGAATGTTGCTCCTTAACTATTGTGAATCAGAGGCATTTAGATTTTTTTTTAAACTTTCCAAATCATTTTGAAGATCTGGATTTCATTAAGAAATGAGTGAGATATGCCCGTTTTACTAAAATTGGTTTTTTGACTTTTTCAGCACTTCCAATCAGTTGCCACATTTGTCAATTACCAACTTGTTCCTCCTCCTTTCTAGCCGTATGAGCGACTCAAACCACTCAAAAATAACATGTTAATCCTCCCAAAATACTTTACATTCAACAATAACCATTTATTATAATATTTTACCATTATTTGACATCAACTAGCTAGACATACATATGCATATCAAACACCATTAATCCTAGTTAATGCTTCATAAAACCAAAGTAATATTTGGAAATGTATTAGATTGGCATTGTAAACATGGGATAAAATGTCATAAATCATGGAATAATATGGACAATTTATAGGCTCATCATGCATTTAAAAAAAAAACCCTTAACTTCCCATCTTCAAACTTTTTTGACATCTTTTCTTTAGTCTTGACTTCCTATTTCAAGCTGCAATTAGCTTGGAAAATCCCCAATAAGGCAATGTTGGCATTGCTTTGAGTCTTTAACAACACATACCAATTTGCATTTGCAAGCAAAATATTATAAATTTATGTGGAATTTGTAAACTTGGCAAACTTGTAAAATATCAATCATTTTTGCTCCAAATCCATATTTGCTCACAAATCTTCAATATATTTCTCCTTCAATCCAATCATTTCGCACATGTATGAACTCTGCATGAATTTGCCAAAGATTGATTAAGTGGGTTTTGGTCCACAAAACCAACATTCACCTTAAGGTTTTCATCCACAAAACCAACATTCACCTTAAGGTTTTCGTCCTAGGGCCCCTAAGCCAAATAGTTGAACAAAAGCTCAGACTCTTGAAGAGAATTTTTCCAAGAGGAATAACCAAGAATGCTCAAATGAGTTTCCACATCCTCCTTTTAAAACCCCCTTGGAACTTTCTGGAATTTTAATTATAAAATCACTTTTTAAATAATTATTCATTTTGCTCCATAAAAGTGACTTTATAATAATTTACTTTATTTTGGGCCCCAAGTAAAGTCGCTTTATAAAAATAAAATATTCAATTTAAAACATAATTAATTAAATGCAAGTTGCTTGAAAACATTAGTTTAGACCAAAGATGAAAAACTCTTACTTGGCAATAACTCTTTTAACCCAAAATTTTTGAAAACTCCGGACTTGGCAAAAAATTGAGAAAAAATCGGCAAAAACTCGGCAAATTTATCGAACATTTGAAAATATATAATTCTTAAAATATTCTTGAAAAACACATATACACTAAATTTGTAGAACATATTACTGATTTCCATCATATATATATCAAGGGTTTGAGTTAAATACATATCATACACCAAAAAATAAGTGCAACCTCTAAATGAATTTGAGTTCAATACATATTATAGAGGATTTGCATTCCTTGAATCTCCTTTTTGTAGAATTAAAGTTTTGCTATACTTGACAACTTCCATAAAATAGATACTTTGTTCAATAGCTGGCATTGGCATGTGCAGACAAAGCCTTTCAAATTTTCAGCTCATCTCATACACATTGATGAACGAATAAATCGATTTTCAGCTCATCTCATATGCAGAGTTATTTGAGTTTTTCTCCCAATTTTTTGCGATTTTTTCCAATAAATCACCCCAGTTTTTTCAAAAAATCGCTAGTGTTTTTTGCAAATTAAATTGTGGCCATAAATGGCTTGCGGTAAATTGGGAGTTAAACGATTGTTTGTAGATTTTTTCATCTATGGTTTAGACAACTTTAATTAATTAAATTATTTCCTTTTGAGCAACTTGGGCCAAATATGGGGACATCAATCAATCATGTACGTGTCATCATTTATCCTTTTCAAGATTCTACAAGGACCAATTATTGTGGGCTTTAAATTTTTATAATTACCTTGAGGGATACCCCTCCTTACATTTGTACTATGATCAATTCTCCTTTTTGAAAGAATTTTCCCCTGCTATGTAGATCACCATTTTTCTTATATTGTTTGTTTATTGCAAGCACTTTGTGCCAAACCTATTCATGTATCCCTTGAATGCTCTCTACAGGATTTGCAGTATCTTGGCTAACTTCTGGGCCTACTAGCATATCAACTAAATTCACAATTCCTTTAGGATTTATACCATACACAATATGAATATCACATTTACCTATAGATCTGTTAGTGTTAGAATTATAGGCAGATTCATCTTGGGGTAGAACCAAATCCCGTTGCCTTGTGTTGTCACCAACTAAGCATCCTAGTAGGTTGCCTGAGCTCCTATTTACTACCTGTTGTGACCTATTTCACACATCGCCCCATTGTGAATGGGGGACCCCCGGTTGTTTGCTTTTTAGGGTTTTGTCTTAGCATTGCAATTTCGTAAGCCCATTTCTTTGAGAGTCTGGAGTTAGAGTTTTGAGAAGTCATCCAGGTCAAATAGGGATATCATGCTCGAAATAGTGTCTAGACCATAGAAGCAATAGTCAGGAAAAAAACCCGATTAATCAGCAATCGGGACTGTTCCCGATCAATTCCCCCAAAAAATCGGTTCCGATTTTCAATGATTTTTTCCATTTTAATTGGCAAGAAAACGTGATTAATCGCTGCGCGAAATCTCGCCAAAAAAACTCGCTGCGAAAACCCAAGAATGTGCAGAAAAATTGATAAATAGCCTAAGTTTACAGATGAAGTTGAAGTCGAAAGGAAGCAAATAGAAATCTGAAAGGAAGCAATTAGAAGGTTTTTTTTGGTCGCGAGACAGGGCATTACCGACGACTGCAAATTTTGAGGTATTTCTATTTAGTATTTACAATTCTTCCTATACTAGTTCCAAAGATTCTAAACTGTAAATTCCTTGACCATGGAGACTTGCGGGAAACAATTTCTACATGTATGAATTTTCTGTATGTATACGTTTGCGGGAAACTCATATTAAAACTAATATGAGACTGCTTCTAATAAATGTTTTAATATGTATGTATATTAGTTTTAATATGTATGTATATGTTTTAATCTAAGTTACCGGTACTTCCATTTTTCCTGCAGATTCCAGGTACGATTCATTTTTGAATCTGAATCGTCCTGGAATCCTTGTGGAATCCTTGTGGGTTCCTTCATTTAGCCCTGGAAACGCATATATGTTTAAATATATGTTTTAGTTTTAATATTAAACCTCTCTATGTATAAATTAAGAAACTAATATGAGTTTGCCATTGTTATGTATGTATATGTTTTAAGAAGTTTGCCATTATTGCACATGTATGTTTTTTTTTCTGTATGTATTATGTATGTATGAAACTAATATTGTTATGTAAGTATATGTTGAAAGGTCATTGTTTGGGATTATGAATTAAATGTTACGAATGATTAAGATGACTTTGTAATGCAAGTACATTCCCAAACCATTAAGAATATTTGAATAATAATTACAGTTAGAAAATTCAACAGAAGAGGTTGCATACAAACTGTTTGACAAAATGCCCATGAAGCATGATTTGAGAAAAATTGCCAGTTTGTTCGGGATTTTGACAATAACCTGGAGTTTCAACAATCCCTTCCTCCTTCAATGGCCTCACATAAAACCTCTCTTGTGCAGTCATAGTGAATATAAAACCTCTCTTGTGCAGTAATTTTCAGATTTTAAAAAACAATACAATAACAGGTAATGTATCACTTGACACAAATTTCTGATCAAACATAATTTCTGATTAAAACATCTCACATATGATGTTGTTGCTGATCGTCCATTTGAGACTGAAGATTTTAATATCAAGCAAGCCAACTTTGGTCCTCAATGGGTTGAACGAATTAGGATCATCATCAGGGCCTCCTGCCCTCTAGCATGTCATTGCCTACATTTGATATTTTGGAAATTTGTACTTAGTTTACAAGTTGACTTTGTTCAAAGTCACAAACTATATTGCAATTGACATTTTGACATCTATCACCATCTAGATATTATTTATGGTTTAGTATATTTTGTGCAACGTAATCAGTGATATGAATATAAACAACGAAAATCTATTTCCTGCAATTCATGTGTTCAAGTGTCTATTTTATTTGCCTACAATATCTCTATGCTATGGAAATACCCTAAAATATAAAAAAAGTAGTTTTTGATTGTTTTTCTACAATTTTTTACATTTTTTGTAAATCTGATTTTTTCCCGATTTTTAAAAAAAATCTTACACTTTCGTTTTGCCGATTAATTCCCCAAATGATTATTGCTTCCTTGGTCTAGACATCGTCAAAGTGCTCAGAAGGCCCAGAGGATGAAAAATGCAATTGCTTAGGGTTAGTTCTGGCACCTTCCTATTTTTGTGGGATTTTTTTTTTTGGCACTTTGGGACCAATCCAAGAAGCAACTTTTTTTCCCTGCTTTTTTGCTTTTTCTTTTTTTCTTTTTCAGCTTTTTTGAAAGTTGACCTAGGATTGGGTCCCTCGGGTCATGGCATCAACATTCCTATCTTTAGAATAAAAAATTTGTGTCTCCAAGTACAAAAAGCAAGGGAAAATCTCCAGACGAGGTGTTGTTCTAAATGTTCTAGACAAACAAAAATTCATCCACGACAAAAGAAGACCATGTCTCAGGCAAGTTCAAAGTGTGGCATCAATGGAGTTGGCCGTGTCAAGTGAAGTCTGCCCAAGGTTAGACAAGGCAATGTCTAAGCAATCCTAAAGTCTGCCATGGTTTGAAGAACATGGCATGAAGAGTGCAAACTCCGACATGGCATACAAGTTACAAAGTCCGCCCAAACTTGGCTTGAAAACCATGAAGTTTGCCCACCTTTTTGGCATGCTGATGTTGAAGTCCACCCAAAAGAGATGGCAAATGAAGAGTAAACTCCGCCAAGAAGTCGCAAAAAAAGTGCCAACTCCGCCTAGACCCTTGGTGAAGAATGTCCAACATGAAGTCAAGTCTGCCCACACTTGGCTTTCAAAACTCAAAGTCTGCTCTAGCATATGATAAAGATGGCATAAAGATGTTGAAGTCTGCCCAAAGAAGAATGGCATGGTAAAGATGAACTCCACCCTAGCACATGCATAATGGGTTGCTAAGCCTGAAATCCGCCAAGAAGAAATCAAGGAGAGATGGCAAGGATGGCATAAGGAAGTTAAAGTCCGCCTTGGTGAAAGATGTCCAAACACTCGTCAAGTCTACTATCGATAATGGCTTGCAAAAGTTAAAGTCCGCCATGCACAATAGCTAACTAGTGTTGAAGTTCGCCAAGAAGAAAGGAAGAAATGGCTAGAGAAACAGACAAACATGGCATGAAGCACATGAAATCCACCATGGACGAAGGTTTAAACAAGTTTGAAGTTGGAAAAATAAACTCAACACTTGGAAGAAATTTTCAAAATATCCAACACTCGGGAAAAATTTCAAACTCAAGAAGAATATAGAAGATTCCATGCCAACTCATTCAAAGAGAAGATTAAGTTTCCATTTTGGAAGAGTCTAGGTTCGATGAATCTAAGAGAAAAACATGAAGTTGCTAAAATAATTGAACTCTTCAACTCTATATCAATTCAACTTGTCACTTTCAATTCATTCTGAAGTTTGAAGATTGAAGTTCGACGGTGAAAAGGTTTTCTCTCTTGAGGTTAAGAAAGATAGATTTTTGAAGAAGGATTTTCGAAAGAGGAAGTAAATTTTCTGAGTAAAGAAGAAATTTACCAAGAATTTCTAGGAGTGAAGATAGATTTTTAGTCGAGAAATTCAGTCAAAAATATAATTTTGAAGGTTCAAAATCTGAGTTTGACTGATTTCTTTCATCCTTCTATCTTAATCACTTTTTCTCACAAAATTCGCTAAGTGTTAGGCCAAATTCTTCCATTTTCAGTCTGATTTTTTTAGCTTTTTGACAGGCTGAAGGTTGAAAAATGGAGCAAAAGGTCCAAAAATCAGAGTTAGAATCTTAAATTTTCTTGAAAGTGATGTCAAATTTTTTCATGTTTATTGCAGGTTGATGACCACCAAAGGAGGACCTTCAAGAAAAGTTCAGATGAAGTTCGCCAATAAAGGATTGCAGTTGGAGTCAAAGATTAATTCCAAATGGAAAAATGTTACAGACACCAACCTCAGGCACGTGGATTTCAAAGATTTCAAATTGAGAATGTATAGGCAAGATGGACTCTTGCCAACACCTATTGCTCGTCGGATGATGAGAAATGGCATTGCCCAAGCAGGTGGATTTCCACCAGCTATGGAATGTGCCATACACTAAAATGCCCAAGAGAGAGAAATCATTGCGCCGGATGGGAGAGTATTGGTTCATCTTGAAGATTTAGCCATTCAGGAAGCATTTGGGATCCCAAGTTACAACCAAACCTCATTCAAAACTAAAGAAGAAACCAAAAAACTTTATGAGGGCCAGCTTGAGCTTTGCGCAACAAATGTCAACAAGTTGTGGCTGGAGAAGCCAAGGCCCACCCTCAAGAGAGTGTCGAAGAAATTGTTTTGTATTGACTTCGAGGAGGACTATGGTGATATCATTTTACTGCTGAATAAAGTAATCGGCAACCCTCAGGGTGCGCCATTTGAAACATGGATGTACTATTTCATTGACGAGATCACCTCTGGAGTCAGAATGTTCTATTGGTCCAGGATAATTAGCGACAACTTGAATGAACAGCTGAAAAATTTGGAAAGGACAAAGACCTTTTACATGAGCTCCTACATTGTCTACTTACCGGCAAGAAACTACAGATATATAGGACTAATTGGCAAAGGCATGGTAGGCAATGGTGAGAATGAATTTAAGTCCTATGACTGCTATCTGCAGTTGCATCTTACGGAGAAGGTCCACTTCAAAAGGGTAAATGATGCATTTTTTATGTACATTACTAGGACATTGTAGGGAGGAACTCATCAGAGGTTCACTCAGGAGGCTAAGAGCTTGATAAGAAAGTATGGATCCTAGTTTACACAGTATCCAAGATTCACATACATAAGAGTCCAAGGATTTACCGAATGTCCTTACTGACTTTTGATTTATCCCACTAATAGAATGATCTTGCTCGAAGTCCTTAGACAATTGGAAACATATCAAGGCTTCTAAAGAACAAAGCAGAAGGCAGCCATTTCCTTTCCATTTTTCATTGAAAATATGTTGGAGTCTTGCCCAATGACACAGGTAGCTGAGAGTGCCAGGTTATAAATTCAGTGGTATCCATTCACATTTTATTGGTCCAGGGCTAATTTCGATCCTCACAACCATATTGGATAGGTGAATGGAGAGAAGTACATGCATCGGGTTGATTTTTGGGCAAATGTTGTAGACGAGTTTGATATCAGGAAAAGATCATGGTCTAGATTGCCAGTAAGCTTGATCAGAACAACAAAGCTATCCCGTGTGCCTGATCAGTTAGAGGATGATGGAGAGTACACTCAGCCTCACTTTGATGAAAATTGGCCTCTTCCTCCCGTGAAATGTTCAGAACCAAAGCTTGCAGGTTTAGCCACCTTAATGCGGTCAGTTGTCAAATATTCACAATGGTGGGTTGATCAGCAAGTCCAAGTGCTAAGGCGAAGAAATTTGACCCTCAGTTATTACTTGATGGGCGAAATGAATCATATTCTTCAAATGCAGAAGCATCTCAAAGTGCCAAGCCAGTTGAAAACATTAATTCTAGGAAAAGGAAGGAAGCAATTGAGAGCTCTTCAAGGTCAAAGGGGAAGAAAGTTGCAAACGAGGAACCTGCCCAGAAGAAGAAAAGTTCAGAGGCATCCCATTCTGCCACGTCCAGGAATGTGAACGATGTATTAACTATTGAGGATGAATCATTGGCTGAAATAAAGATTCCTTCTCCAATCTATGAGGGAAATATGGAGTCAATCTAGTAGGAAGACGAAGAATCCCCATCTCCTACAGGCACAAAGATACTTGAATCAGAAAATGAAATGGATATTAGGGGGGAGGAATTTCAGGAGGGAATGATTTCCACTCTTCGAGGAGGTCGGGATATTCCATGTGAAGAAAGAAATCAAGAGGAGGAAGGCATTGAACAACCTATG
The DNA here is from genome assembly GCF_030272615.1 of Cryptomeria japonica. Taxonomy (NCBI): domain Eukaryota; kingdom Viridiplantae; phylum Streptophyta; class Pinopsida; order Cupressales; family Cupressaceae; genus Cryptomeria; species Cryptomeria japonica. The sequence continues at coordinate 5,193,091 of NC_081410.1, read as the reverse complement.
ATTCCTGATTGGTTGAAGGTAAGGTTGAAAATAAAAGTACCTATGGAAGTAGTCGAGGAAGAAGATGACACGACCGATTTCTTGGCCAGATTATGGAAGGTTGCTACAAAGAAGCCAACCAAGAGGTTTTCCACAATTCAGAGGGATGAAAATAGCTGCCATATAGTTCAGATTGTTGTACCGAAAGTGGACAAGGCGAAGCCTCAGGAGTTGAAATTACCACCATCGACTTAGGACCAACTACAAAGGGTCAAGAGGTTGAGGACTTGGATAATTTAGTTACTTCCAAGAAAGCGAGATTGATAAAGGAGATAGGAAAGAAAAGAGAATACAAGAGGGAAGTTGAGCACCTAAAGGAATAAATTCAACACTTAACTAAGCCTCTTAATCAAGGTGATGCGGTGGCTCCTCCGCTTTTGAATTCTTCACGGGAAGCAATCAAAGATTTTGAAGAAGAAAAGATAACAGCTAGAGAGGCCAAGGAGTGGATCGCGAGCAAAAGTGAAGAAGCAGTCACAGTTGTGGAAAGATTAATTTTTTGCTCTCTAGGATTGCGAATATGGCAGAAGCGTGGGACGACCTTCATGATGTTTGGGACATAATTATCCCATGCCTTAAGAGTTTTGAAAGGAATTCCTAAGCAGAAATTGATTGATGGTAAAGTAATCGCAGCAAGAGCTGCATATGATTTCAACACATGGCACTAGGCATTAGTTGCACCAAGTGAAATCCTAGAAAAAGTGAAGCCTGATAGTATTAAGGCTGAGGAACAGATTAGAGAAATTCAAAACAAGATTTTCCTTATAGCTGCTGATCTGCTTGAGAAAGAGACCATTCGAGAAAATGATATGTAGCTGGAAGGTCTAAAGCTCAGAACCCAAGAGATTTTCTTTGCCATCACTGAACCAGTCCTGAAGCAGAATCTGACCAAGGCATCAAATTTCTTGTCCATCCGGGATGCCTTCCAGAAGCAAGAGTTGGAATGGGAGATTGCTTTTGCCGCGCGTGCCAATGACTTGGATGGATTGGAATTCAAGGTCAATATGCTGCCACATATCACAATGGAGGAGGTCAGCCTGATCGTGTCCAGGTTCATTGAACAAACTACCACTCGAGAGGATAAGGATGCACCTTCCTAGGAGATTTCTCCTCGCGCCACTTGTCCTTCATGCATTTGTCCTTGATGTTATTTTGGGAAACCCTAATTGGGGTTGTTATGTTTTGATCTCATCCTTTCATTTGCTTTTTGGAACTCTATATAAACTCTTATTCTCTCATTTTGTTGTGTGGAGAGATTTATGAGATTGTTGCTAAGAGCTACTTTGGTAATATAAGTTCATTTGCAGTTTGCTTTGAAGCCTTATTGTTATCACGTGGTTGCATATTTTCTTCAACAATAGAATAGATTTTCTTAGAGTAAATTTGCTTTTAAAGTTGTTAGATGAATGAAGTATTTGATAGTATAGATTGGTGAAACAATTGCTCATACTTTCTTTGAATGAACGTTTTTCCTTCAATGTGTAAAGTTAGTTTGAGCTTATTATTGTGGATGCTTTAACTCTTACTTTGAATAAATATTGTTCGTTGGATGGTATTGTTCGCAGTATGAAGATCTTTAGCACAACCCTAGAAGATTGCACTTACTTTGTGTAGTTGTCCTTAGCGTGGCGAAGTAGAGTATTGTTATTGGTTTTGCCTGATCTTTACCGTCTCTTGAGTTCTTAGGAGTAACATAGAACTAAATCCTTATCCTTTTATTCCTGTGTAAGTCCCCCTTGTATTTCAGCATACATAACCAAGGGAGCTATCCAACATAAAGTCGTCCGTTCGCACATATAAACCTTGGAGTCGTCGTGTGGTCTTTCTTTGCAATCTTGGCATACATAGTGATTTTGTTCAAGAGAGGGTAGAGTGTCCTTGACTTTTTTTTTCTAATGTTTGGTGAATGATAAAACGTACACCAACACTACCTTTGTTTGATCATCCATCCTAGGGTGGTACATTGAACTATATTGCAGCTTGCTATCCGATTTCTTCCATAGGTCCTCCAAAAGTGGCTTAAAAATTTAGTGTCCTTGCTATTGTTTTTGGAATAACATACTGCAATAGTTTTCTAAGAACAAATGAATGACCTAACTTGCATTGTTTATCTTTAATAATGTATGATTTGGGCGATTTTAAAAAAGTGGTCCACTACTACAAACATGGAATCACATCCTTTTTGATCTCATGGCAGCTTTAAGGAAAAAATCTATTGAAATATTAGTCCATGGTTCTTTAGGCACATACATAGGCACATATGGGCTTTTATTTTGCTGCCCTCATTTTGCAATTCGACATACTTTATAAGCAGAATCAAAATCCTATTCACAGCTATTCTCATATTTAGGCAAAAGGAATTTTCACCCACCAAGCCATAGGTCTTTATCTCTTCCAAAGTGTTTGCTCAACCTACTTGATTGCATTTCTTTCACTAGCTTCTCTCTCTTTAATCCAAGGGGGATATAGAGTTGAGACCACTTAAACAAAAAGTTCATTAACTAATAGATAGCCTTCAAAAGTGTTTGAACATTGGTGTGTTGATCATTTGTAGAGAGTGTTGAACACATCAGAATGTTGAGAGGGGGGAGGGGTGAATCAGCATTTACTTAAACCATTCCAGTTGTAGATTTAAAATTAAATCAGATTTGTAGAAAGAAAGATTGAAAGTAAAGTACGCAACACAACAATCAGCACAAGAACACCAAAATTTTATACTAGGAAAACCCAATGAGGGAAAAACCACAGTGAGAGCTATCTCACAATATAAATGAACAAGTTTTACAAATTCGTTTAAAGGCTCACTGCCCAAGGAAGCTCACCACTCCTTGATGGACTTGCTGAGCAAGGTACAAAGATACATAGACCTGTTGAGGAGATTCACTATCTGATAGCTGTATACATGAAGATTACAATGAAAAACATGGACATGAACTGCTATAAATGAAGCATCTATCACATGTGGATGTTGCAGTCCCTTTTTCGCACACTCACTTTTAGCTACCTTGACACACTTCACAAATGATTGTACTTCTATTTATATCTTCTGCAACACCTCAAAACACCAATTAGGTTGTTTACCTCACTGGGTAAACAGGAAGAATACAGAAACTGAACAACAATGCACAATGCAAATACCAAAGAAGTACCAGAATAAGCTTTCCATTAATGTCAAGAGATGTTCATATTATATTCTGTCATCAACATTACATGTCCTCCAACACCCGGAGGTGGTACAATATATGACAGCCGAAGGGGTGCGACACAACCGTCGCGACTCCAACTACCTACCCGTCGGCTAACTGACTATCAATAATTAACATTACTAAACTATACATTTTTTCCGATAACATCATCCCCCCCAAAAAAGAAGTCGTCTCCGACGACTAACAACAAAATGGAGACAATGCATATATACACCCAAAACAAAGTCAAGGAGGGGGCTGAGGAAGCGTCCCTGAAGTCGAAGGCTGGGATGCTGGTGTCTGGGCCGCTAGGCGGGCGCGGAGGTCATAAACCTGCTGTGTGCGTGCTGCCACATCCCGCTCCGCCACCAACACCTTCTCCAAAGCCGTCTTCACCATATGCGCAGCTTCCAGCAACTCCTTCTCCTTGGTATCCGCGGACTCTGTCATACCGACCAACTGAGTCTGCAACAAACCCCGCTCTGCAGTGACAGCATCCAACTCCTGCTGCACAAGGCTCCGCACACTCTGCTCTTCTGACAGGCGGATGTCAACCGCAACCTTCTCTGCACAGGCTGTCTCAAGTTGTGCTAACAACTGCGTCCTCTCGGCTGCCCAGGAAGCCTGCTGTCTGGCCTCGCGGACCGCGGACTCATGCTGCGTCTGCCGCAGTGCATAGTAGGCATCCCTGTAAACCTGCTCAATCTGTCGGACGAGAGTAGTCACCCTGGCCTCCACGACGGGCTGAGGCACACTCCAAGCCTCAAGCATTGCATCTGTCTGAATAGCTGGCCACCCCTGTGACTCAAAGCATGCAGCAAAAGCTGTTGAACAGCCTACCCGCATAAACTGGAGGACCTGCTCTAATTCCTCCACAACCTGCTGCAAAGCCCGTGTCTGAGCCGTTGCCACCACTCGCCGACCCCTCGTCACCATATCTGCTAAGTAAGCCTCAATGTCCTCCCCATCCTGCCCCGAAGGTTGGGACCCCGATATAGGTGCAGGGGGCTCGAATGCTGATAAAACTGCTGCCTGCTGGCACCAAGGTGTCTCCTCTACCCCCGCTTGCTCCTGGATAGCAGGGATGACTTCTCCTATCTCATGCCCTACTGCTGGTACCGGTGTCTCACCCGATGAATCCTCCAAGTCTACCACCTCCGTCAGAGGCTCTCGCCGAGGTGAGAGTACAGCAGCTCCTACTGGTGGCATCACCGTCATCCGAAATCACCGGGTCAGCCAACTCCCCATAGCCTCCATCGATGGATCCGTATTGAACCCCTCCAGCCCTCTCTCCACCTCTAAAGTGTGTCTCTCTAGGGGCTCCTCCAACAAAGAGGCAGACAAAGTCACTACTGCCTCGGATCCCACAACGTCCAACCGCACCTGCGGCTCTGCGTCGACCACCTCCCTGTGCTCCTCCTCTGCCACTACTTGCTGCGGTGATCCACACGACTCCGCTATGCCTTCTGTACGTGCCTCTATGGCCGGAGGCGGTCCCGGGGGTGGCGCACTAGCCTGCGGAGGTGGTACGATGGAAGGTGATGCCACCTGTTGCATTGGCCCAAGTGCAACGGGTGTGCGGCCCTCCCCAAAAGCTGGAATGGACGTGCCTCCCACTCCCGCGGATGACCTCACAAGTGTGCCAAGTGGTAGTGAGGGTGGCGCAAACAAGACTCGCTCCCCTGCGGGCTCCATCCTCCCCTCTTCTGTCGCCCTACTGCTGCTATCCTCCGCCGAATCTTCTTCCTCCGAAGTCTCTTCGCTGCTGGAAGTCTCTCTTCCACTATCAAGTTCTGCTGAGGGGGTCTCTACTATCCTTTTCCGTTTTGCGGAAGAATGGCCAATGTCAAGGTGTCTCCAATGCATAATAGGAGGCTCACCTACAGCCAATGGTCTCTGCGGCTGTATCTCCAATTTTGCCTCCGGTACTACTTCTCGTGTGGCCTCCAGAAACAATCCGATGGCATAGTGGGGCATGTAAAATGTGCGATGCTCCATCATCAAGAACTCGCACATCCGCTCTGATAACAATGTAGCCCAATCATACACAACGCCATTCAGAAGTCCATTCATCAATATGATCTGTGGGAGAGCGATGTCCGATGCCCTACCAGACCCCGTCAACCTGCTCTTGATGACGTCCATTATGCACCGCCAATGGCCCTCTGCAACAAAAGACCTACGCATCCCACGGTTCTTCGTGGCATCAACAATGCTCTCCAATTCTGTTGTGGTCAAGTCTCGGGATACTCGTTTAATCCAATATTCTTTTGCCTCCCGCGTCATCTTCTTAGCTTTCAATTCCACTTTCTTGCCATGTACTCCTGGAATGCCAAACACTCTCGTAAAATTTGCCGGTTTGAAGGATACCGTGAGATCCTTCCCAAGGTACTCAAAAGTACTCATCCGTGAATAGCTATCAAAGGTATCAACCATGAATCGTAATGCTCCCTCATACTCACGGATAGCAAACACAGGCATTCGGATGGCCCACTCTACTCCTGCTTTCCGAAGGCTCTTCTTCACCAAATCATCATCTGGTGTATCCTGCCACCACTTCCTGCATTCGGACCCATTCAATCCCTCGAAGGTGATATGCTGTGGGGTCAATGCGTTCTTCCCTCGTGCGGCATGCTGCTGTGGTGGCTTTCTCTTCTGCCTAGTGTGCATTGTGCTACCGGCTATGCGAACACCCGAAGGAAGAACTCGCGTATCCTTATTTCTATGGCTGCTATCCTGCAACTGTTTTTTCCAATTTCTTTTACCTGCCGACTCCATTAACTTCTTCCTGTAACTGATTTGTAACGGCCGCCTCTTTTTTTTTTTTGCTGCCGCCGTGCGGCTGGTCTACTTGTGGCTCTGTAGTCTCACGAACCCGACAAACAATCTGACGGCTGCAGACAATAAATTTTCAAAACGAGTCCCCAACTAAAGGAAATGGAGATGCAAAAGCAGGAGGAGAAAATGGAAAAGCAGGAAGTATACAGAACACATCTTCCTTATGAAGCCATACATTCTCTTTCAGCCTGCCCTGTGCCACGACTTCCCTGCCAGTTTAATATCCTACTTCTTAACTCGAACTCCCAAAGTGACACGGAGGATGGTGCTGCCCTGAAGCCCTATTTGCAAGGATTTACAAGTTTAATATCACAACAACTGACAAACAGAACGAATGAATGAAGGACCATTTCAGAGATTGCGTGGGGTTTTCCCTTCGTGCGGCGTGGTCTTCTTCGTACGGCATTTTGTGCTTTACCGTGGCCTTCGGTGGTGTGCGGCGTGGGCTTCTTCTATCCTTGGCGTTCCTTTTCCCTTTGCGCGGGGTGGTGTGATGTGCCGTCGGCGTCGCGTGGTGTTTCCTGCGTTCCCTCGGCGGTGTTTCCTTCGTTCGGTTTGCACGGCGTTATATATTCTTTCTCGGCCTTCAGTGTGGGTTATCGGTGGTAAACAGGAAGAATACAGAAACTGAACAGCAATGCACAATGCAAATACCAAAGAAGTACCAGAATAAGCTTTCCATTAATGTCAAGAGATGTTCATATTATATTCTGTCGTCAACATTACATGTCCTCCAACACCCGGAGGTGGTACAATATATGACAGCCGAAGGGGTGCGACACAACCGTCGCGACTCCAACTACCTACCCGTCGGCTAACTGACTATCAATAATTAACATTACTAAACTATACATTTTTTTCGATAACATAGGTCAGCTCCAAAAAGAGCTTTAGATGAAACGTGTAGTATTACATAGGTCGGCTCCAAGCATATGCAAAATTAAATAGAATGAGTTGCAGATCAACTCAAGTCATAACAGAGCCCAAAAACATCACAAGCACATCTTCCAAAGCAATCATAATTAATCAGGATCCAATCCCAAATGAACTCACTCGACCTATTGGCCCAAACAATATCAACACCGCCAAAATTGCCAACTGTACACCTTTGCACCATTGGGGAGAAATAAAAAACAACATGCAGACCAAGATGTAAGTAATGTAGACTATCCACAACATCCCTACAACCATCTTCAAAAGTAACTGATCATTAAGTGTTGGCGCAAGTAGAGCAACCCACTAAACTGATGAAAATAGAGCATCCCAGACTGCCACTCATATGGATGAAACCTTATACCTTATTAATCAACTGAAACTCGTATGGATGAAATCTTATACCTTATTGATCACATACCCAAGTTCACACAATCATACCTATCACTCCAGAGGAATGTGGAGCATTTTGGTGAACATCTGAGACACTTGACTCTGTTCAAGTGCTCACGGGAGAACAAACAATTCTAACTCTTTTTGTAGGAGTGTTTATAACATGAAATCTAGGAAATAAACACCTTGCAGACTACCAAACTTTAACTCCAAAACCACACAACTAGATCATGCAACGTAGAGGAATGCGAGCCAAAATACAGGCTCACAAACAATTTTCCTCACCAATACAAGTAAAAACAGAAGTACAACTGACCTTCATTTGACTCCTTGAAACATGGAGAAACCAATCAAAGTGATTGCATTCCTCATCCAAAGTATAAACAATGTGCAACTCTCTTTACCAAGTACATACCATACATCCGGGCTATCATATTGTCATGAATACATTTGCTGGTCATTCGGACTATCTTGCTTAACTCTAATCATGCTGATTTTACATTATTTATGAGCCTCTTCAACTGCACCAATCCATCACCATACAACATCTCTATACAACCATTTCTCAGCCTCTTCAACATCTCTATACAAATATGATACTATCATCGATGACAACATATAGCACATATTGCCAATAGAGGGGTGGACTGGTTAGATCCTAGGATTAACAATGTTTGATTGTGGATCGGTAGATAGTTACAAAATGCTATATGGTATGTTGTGGTGATTTTCAAACAATACAGTTTAGCATGGAGGCTTCTATTTGTCCAACATTGTTAAGGTTGCAACCGCAAGGGGTTTAGTGAAGAATTTGGTGCCACATCTTACTTTGAGTAGTTGTTCAAGTGAGTATGATAGTACAGTTGCATATGCAGCATTGTTGGAGTACACACGGTGATAGTTAAGGACATTTAAATGTTCTAGAGGATACTCATGGGTGCCATAGTTTATCTTTCCTATTGCAAGCCTTAGTTTGGTGTTTAGTTGTAGTGTAGGAAGACGTATTCATTTAGGTAAACAACCTTTGGCTAAGTGTGTGGAAGTGTCTAATTATATGTGTATAAAAGTCATAGTTGGTACTAGGTGTCTTGGTGTAGTATGTTGACATCATGTTATAATCATGTTATGTTTGTGCGATTGTTGGTATTCCATGCAGCAATTAGATAGTTGGGATCTTATTGCTATTACAAATGAAATAGGTTGATGAGAGATTGGCTTATGATGTGATGTTGCAAAGCTTGGTTGTAGAGGTGGTGCATTGTAGTCTATAGATCGATAAAGTATTGTAGAAGAGTCTTTTTGCATTTGGATTTTTGTTCATGTTACCTATTTTTCGCTTCTAGCTGAAAAATAGGTTAAGTTATGCTTGTTTTTACAAAATGGAACAAAGATACATATTACTTCTGTTATATTGCACTCCAAGTGCACTAAGGAAGAGTGAACTAAAGATTACATTTCATGCTTCTAGTTCATAGCAGCAAAAGAGAGAGACATCTCATCTAAAAAAGGAAGTATTTTTATTGATATTCAAACACATGCGTCTCACACAAAGAGCCGTGAGACTAGCTATACACAACTGGTGCAAAAAAGAGATACATAGGCATGTATGCATGAGTATAAAAGAAAAGAGAGCATGTTGAGAGTGGAACCAGTCATTGCCTGAATGACTGGTACGGTTGGAGTAGCCTTGATGTTGCCTTTGTATTGCTGCTCCGTCCTTGTCTGCGTCTGCCTTCTAGTATCTACAAAAGAATAAAATATGCAATGAGTTAGAACATTTTGTTCTAAGCAATGGCTGATTACATTCCTAACATGTATACTAACACATGCATGTATATGTAAATCTTAGATTACATCAGATGCATATAATCAGCATCACAGAGATTTCTCAGAAGGGGAAATATCAAATCAGAGGAAATCAAGAAAATCATCATACATAGGCATATTATTTCTAACATGTTTGCTTCATGTGCAACTACAGATCTGATCATGTTCATTTTCAGCATGTGGGGTAAAATGGGCTCCCACAAGGGTTGAGCCTAGCATGCCTATAATCGTATCAACAATCATCATTCATGACAGTAAATTGATTCTTACACTATTGCAGAACAGTAGTATTTGTTCAATGCAACTACATTGAAAAAGAGCAGTGATGTTTTTTTTTTCAAGCAAAGCATGCATCAGTCCATATTGAAGGCACACAGAGGCTAATGCATTCGAGCAGGTTTGAAGTAGAATATAGAAGATATCATGCATTAGATAATACCGTGTTTTCTTTGAAGATAACATATGAAGGATAAGAGATGTTGGTGCAGATCCATTAGACCCTGTCCTAGGGTAGGGGTCTAAGTCAATATATCTTAGGCCCAAAGATCAAGTAACATGGAGAACAGTCTATTCATCTTGTTTGCAGTAAAAGATGTAAATACAAGCCAAAGGATAGAAGTTTTTTGTCTTTATAGTGCATGAAGGATAATCTTTGGAAGGATCAGCTAGATAGGGAGTATTCACTGTCTTTCAAGAACACAGAGATCTAGAAGAGTGAAATCCTAAGGCCCTCAGAAGGAGAGAATGGTTACTTTTTCAGATAAAGAAAACCATTAGTGGACCTACAATAGCATTTACAAGCAAAAGCAGCAAGATAGCTTAGCTCAAAGTATGATGAATAGAGTATTTATAGTATAGAAACACAATGCCACGTCCAATACACAGTCATGGAGCCACTGTGAGCAGCCTGGACAGTCATATGCACAGGGAAATAAAGATGTGCAGCATATAGTATCTAATGATCTATGGTGGTTAATGATAGTAGTTGCAGTCATCTCTTTCTTAGCTAGGAACAACTGTAAGAGCTTTTGTTACTATGTGTCTTTTGGTACCAATCAACAATCACCAAAGTTAAGAGATAGAGCTACTCAACAATCATAGTGTTGCAACATTCAAAAAGCAATTTTCCAGCTCTTCAATGTCAGATTTAGAGGGATAATAAAAGACACTATACAGTCATGAACCAAGGCACATTGGCATTCGCCAAGCATTTATCAAAGAGAACAGTGAGTTTCAAAATCAAGAAGGTTCATTAACAGTCTCAACATCGAAAGGCACAAACTTTACAACGAAGATATAGTCATAGTCGCGACATGGTGACAGTATACATATCAGCAGAGAGTTTTGAATTATGAGAGCTGCAATCATCTTTATCATAGTATTATTGGGAAAGTTCAAAGTCTTATGAGCAGTATTTGTAATTTTCAGAGTTACTATTAAAGTGAAAGATCAAGTTAGCATTCTTTAGAGTAAAGTGATAAGGCAGCCCTAATCACAGTGATGTTGTTATGATAAGCACATGTTTAGAAGCAACTACAGGAGACATAAAGACAGTTCAATGAAGTCATGAGTTAATACACTCAGAATCAGCCAAAAAGGATGCAGCAGTGAAGTTAGCAGACTTCAACGCAAGATTCGGAATAGTCACAAATTGCAACAGCATTCAAATCATAAGATATGCAATATTACGCAGTCCAAGCCATTAAAGAGCAGATTTGATGTCGAAATGGAGGAAATCGAGTTTATTTTTCAGGAAACCCATTAATGACCGCTAAAGAAGCACAGGTTCAAAAGAAGAAAAGCAGAATCAAAGAGCAAAATATTTTCACGTTTAAAAAAAAAAAAAAAGTCAAGTGGAATGCTTAGAAAATCGACTTTCTTTTATGGAGGAAAGTATGCCCCTGGAGCTCTTTTTTGTTTTCTAGAATTTCGAAAGAAAAAGGATCCAAGGAGGAGAGGCTCTCATAGCGGCACCTAGCACTTAGAATCACGCCTAGCACAACAAAAGCATTAAGGGAAAATATGCATCAAATCAATTAAACCAAAGCAACTTTCATTCCAAAATAGAAGTCGAAATCTCAGTTTTCATGACTTACCAGACGGTTTGCACGCCAAAGAAATTTCGATCTGCCCAGAATCAATGTAAGACTCTTCGAATTTTTCCAGAAGGTTCTCATGCCCAACACCCAATTTCAACAAGTTGCAGATCATTTCGACCTCCAAACCCTCATGGCGGCCACTTCGGTTTCCAGCAGAAAGAAAAAATTTATCGAATGCCAAAGACAAGAGGATGAAATAAGCTTTTAGGGTTTTCTTTTTCCCTAAATATGTGTCGATAGGTTAAGACATTTTTGTCTTACATTTTTATTTCTTGTCCTCTTATGCTTAATCCCCCGTGATTTGCCTAAGGGATCGAAAGGAATATAAATATTTATATTGTAAATATTTATTAAGTGATTCATTAATATCACTTAATATTTTATTTTCAATACAAATATTTATTAAGTGAGATTAATGAATCACTTAATAAATATTTCTTTCATGAAGACTTGTGAGCATAAGTCTATTAAATGAAAATACATAATATATATTAATTTTAAAGTATTTTGAAATTTTTCATTTTAATTAATTAGTTTGTTTTATTTCATCTCTATATTTAAAATCAAAATAATAATAAATGGAATAATAAAATGTTTGTTAAAGTGATAGATAGGTCACTTTATTAAATGGTTTTATTATTATTACATTTATTAGCATTTTTTATTTTAAATATAAACATGAAATAAAACAAATGTTTAGTTAAATGATAAATTTCAAAAAGTCACTTTATAAGATATATATTTTATTTTCATTTAATAGGGTCAAGAAGATATTATTTACATTAATGAAGGCTTGTAGGCCTGTCAGGAGATATTTTGGGGCCATTTATGGTGCATTTAGGAGCTTTTATGACAGAGGATGGGGTGGCTTGACTTTTTGTTCAAGTCTTTTCGGTTTTACACTTGTTTTTGACCCTAAAAGTGGGCTTTTTGGGTTGAATTCGACCAAGTGGTTAGGGTTTGCTTTGTGGGATGCAGCTGTTGGAAGCAACATATACTGCTTTCCTTCTCTATTGTAAGGGTTCTTACTTGTTCATTTTCTTGGTAGACTGTAATTTTTAGAGTTCTTTCTGCAGAAAATGAATGATTTTGTAACACATTTTCAGGAATAGTACAGATTGGTGATACCTTTTTGCAGTAACAATTAGTTCATTCCTTCCCATTTTCTTCTGTTATTGTGGGTCCTTATTGTTTAGTGTAGATTCTTGTGAGATTCTTATCCTTGGAGCTGTATCTTTTCAAGTTGGTACCTTTATGCAGGAGAATAATCATTTGCAGGTTATAAGCTGTTTGTCAGTAGTTATCAGTTTTAGATTGTGAAAGTTTTCTTTTCTCCTAGGACTGTGATTATCCAGCCTCCTTATAAATCATTGATGCAAAAGTTATCTTTTTCTGGGTTGTGAAAGAGAGCTTTATTATTACTGTCATATTGTGTGTCACTCTTACTTGCTTTTAAGTTTTGTTTTTTTTACATATTTGGTGCATCACCTTAGGGTTAGATTTTAGTTTTATATGTCCTCCTCACTCTTTTCTTTGAAGAAATTGTTAGTTTAGATGAAGAATTCAAAAAGGAACTAGCTTACTCTAGAGGTTCACTTCAGTTTTAGGTTACCCACAACCTTGAAGTGTTCCCACGTTTCAATAGGCAGTTGAAGTTCACAACTTTAGTAAGGGTGCAAGCTTTATTGATAACAGTTCCTAGTTTATAAAGTTGTTAAATCTCTTTTTTGGGTGGGTTTTTTCTTGTAAGGATTTCCATGTAAATTCCTTTTGTCTCGTGTATATGAGATGCACATACTATTGACATTTTTTCCATAATGTTGCTAAATGAATTGATACAAGCATAGTTGGATTTGATCACACAATCTCAAATTGATTCGAATCCCAATCTATTGGTTGATCGCAATGATGAGCACACACTTATACTGGGTGAAGGTGAGTATAAGGTAATCTTTCACTTTTTCAAATTAATAGCCACAATAATATCAATTCCACAATATCAACAATTTGAGAACACAAGAACACAAGACTTACATGGAAACCCTTTTGGGAGAAAACCATGGCAAAATATTACTTAGATAAAACTTCTCTTACAAACTTTGTAGGCACCAACTTATTGGAGACACCAATCGCCACTTATCTTTTTAGGTGCCAACCCACTAGAGACACCAATCCCCACTACTGATCACTAACTGATGTAGAGAGGGTGCTCACTCCTACTAGGTTTGCTTACTCTTGATGTCTCCTTAGGTTGTCTCTTGAACCATCCAATGGTTCCACACCTTCCAGCCTTCCAAAGGTTGTAGGGCCCACCCTTACTGACCTTCCTAAGGTCCTTAGACTAAGGTGACCTCCTCTTGTTTAGTGAGTGTCTAACACTCCTTATCAGAGACCTTCCTACTCAACACCTTAACCAAGAGCCAACCCTCTCTACCATAGGATCTTCATTACACATGACCAACACACTTAGGGTTGATTTTCCTTAGTTGTCCAACCCTATCCCTTCATTTAAGGACTTTGGTGTTTACCGGTTTCAAGCTTTAGGACCGATTTGCTCTTTTAGGCCTACTAGGAGACCTAGTCCAATTAGCCATACCGGTGAGGTATTTTGCACTTAACTGCCCGAAGTCCTGAACATTGGTATGAACTCTTTAGCTTTTCGGATACCCTTTTGGAAGCTTCATACAATATCACAAAATTGGACATGGGTTTGGTTGCTAACCATCCTAACCCTTTTTAGGCCTAATTCCCTCCTTTTAAGCCTACAAAATAGGGTTTTGCTCAAATGCCTTCACCAGTCCAAATGGCCAAGGATTCTGATGATTGTCTCACGTTTGTACACCCATGAGGATGTCCAATCCAACTTGGAATCACATCCATCCAACAGATTTACCCATCTAGGGCCTCCTGTCCATGATCCCCATTGCTTGCCAACTCAACGTGCCAAGCCTAGGGTATGGTGGCAAATCTGGAGTTTAGCCTCCCTTGTCTTAAAAACAAATTGAAAGCATACTTTACAAGGCCTCCTAGCATTCCACAAGGTTTCAGTATGGAGTTCCACCATGGAATGCTAGGTATGAGCCACAGAGTCTTCAAAACCCTTGTTTTAAGGTCTTTAGGACCTGCTTGCAACAAAAATTGATAAAACTTACAAACTATAACACTTCAAAACCTCAAATCACCATGAAATGAAAGGTATGTCTCTGCTCTAACAATTCATGCCTTGGTCTGGCTTGGAAGTCCGTACAGACCGTACAATGTCAATGAAACTCAACTCAACTCGTTGAAAACACAATTTTGAAAGGCTAAACTTTCTTTTTCTTCATTCAAATCTTCAACCAACATTCTCATCGGTTTTCCCAAGCCTTATATCGGCCTTGGGTTGGTTACAAATGCCTTTAACTGAAAAAGATAACCAACTAGCCGTTGGTGTGTGAAAATGCAAATGGTGCAAAGTTGCTATGAGCAACTTTTGCAACTTTGACAACTTTTTGCATAGGTGAGCAACTTTTGCCCAAATCAAACCTAGGTCACTTCTAAAGGTTCAAATGACCTTAAAACCTCCTAAACTATATCATACCAACCTATTCTAACTCAAAATCAACTTATTCTACCAAGTACTCTACCTGGCACCCTTAAGAGCCCATAGGCCAACATTGGCCAAACAGTAACTCCTAGGGTCCTTACAACATCTGAGCACTTATTCAAAAACCTATTGACCTTATTACAAACCAAAATCACATGATTCCAAACTCCTGGAACCTACACAACAAAATTCCTCATGTGCTCTTGCACCACTAACCCAACAAGAGACACCAATCTCTAACACAACAAAGTCTTAGTCTTCTTGAGATTGCTTCTTCAAGGCATGAGAGTCCACTTCATAAAATTTGCTAAGAATTTGTTCTATGTCTGCTGTAAAATGCTCTACAGTTTGCTACAAATCTGCCATAAATCACCTCCAAAAGTTTGTTATAAATCTGCAACAAATCTACCATAGATTACCTTCAAAAGTTGCTACAAATCTACCATAAATCACCTCCAAAAGTCTGCCATGAATTCCCACGAATATTGCTCCATAGCTCCGACAAAGTTGTCTCTAAAATTCCCACGAATATTGTTCGACTATCAGCCACGCATCCATAGCTCCAGTGGAGTTATCCGCATATTCCCAAAGCCAATAATTTGATATTTCTTTTCATTTTTTCATGTTTTCTTTCTTTTGATATTGCATTTTTGTTCTGTCAATTCCTTTGGCTCATAAGCAATGAAGCTTACTAAGGGTTTGGAAATTTCAGTGGCGCTAAAGCAAGATGTAGGATTTTCACCAGCCATAACTTCTCCCAGGAAATCTAAATGACTTAGAGCAATTGATTAGGCGTGTAAAGCATGACAATCTCAAGAATCCTGTGTCAAGATATAGCATTAGTGGAATATAACCAGGCTTGCACAAGGGAAAACATCATTACCCCAGCCATAACTTCTCCCAAGAAATCTAAATAACTTAGAGCAATTGATTAGGCGTGTAAAGAATGACAATCTCAAGATTCCTGTGTCAAGATATAGCAATAGTGGAATATAACCAGGCTTGCACAAGGGAAAACATCATTACCCTACTCACAAACAAGACTCCAAACATTTTAGGCCACTCCAAAACCCTAAACCTAAGCAAAACCCCTTGAGCGGGCAAGCTCAAGGGAAACCAGCACCAAAGGTTGAAAAACCAAAAACCAAAACCCAAAGCAAAACAAAATGAAACAAACCAAAACCAAAAAAGGAAAGGGAAAACCCAAAACAAAACAAACCAAAACCCACAAAAGGGAAACCTAGTCTAACAGGAACAAATTTTTTAAACGGGCAATACTCACAAGACCTAAATGTATACAACCTCTAACATGATTTCTTAGGATGTACAGGAATAACATGGCATTAATCATGATTCGAAGCCTTGTAAATTCATCTTTAAACTTAGAGAAGTAATCTTTCATAATACAAATCTCAAACTCAAGCAAAACTTCAGGAAATATTATCAGTTGGGGCAACTCAATTGGGCCATGATTAATCCATAAACAAGTTCTTCCTAAATTTTCATAATCAAATTCATAGCTTTCAAACTCAGGAGCAAGGAAAGAGACAACCTGGTGGTTATCGTGTGTGGGCGAGAATTCTTGTGTGTTATCAATTGCTTCATCAGGAGGTTGAAGTTGGTGATGTATCATGCCACTTGCATCCATAACATGCAACTTGGAATTCCAATCCTCAGTAGGCACACAGTGGCAAAATCCAGACTCAAATGGAAACTTGGAAAAATGAAGAATTTCAACCACTAGCTCCTTTTGAATCTTTAGTAATGGGTCTAGCCCCAATCCATATTGCTCATCATATTCTGCTTCCATCTTGGTGACCCAATGATCATTAAATATTCCTTCTTTCCTTAAGTTGCTTATCATTTCTTCCATCTTGAGCATGCACGAAAGGACTTCATCAAGAACTATTCCTTTTTGAAGTGCATTGGAACCACTTCCCTCTTCATATTTTCCTCCTTGGATGAATGAAGTTTGGAAATCTCTCACATCATCTCTACTTTGAGCTAAGTCCTCCATTTCTAGTTCGTGATGATCTTCAATAACTTGCAATTCTATATATTCATTCACTTCCATATGTTGGCGGTCGCCTTGGGTGGTTCTCCTTGCTTGGATGTATTCCATTGCTTCTTTGATCTTTACTCCAACGACCTCTTGTTCTAGTGTGATGTAGGAACAATCTTCATCCACTTGAATGCTTGATTCAATTGTACCATCTTCCAATTTTTTTCCTTGACAACTTGATGATGTTGTTGCAAGGCTTTGTTCTTTTGATGTAGGACTAAGATGCTCGTTCTAGGTGCATTTCCTTGGTAATTCTAATAATCCTAGTTGACATCTAGCTTGGTTGATGGCCTCTTCACATATTGGACAAGTGAATTCTGAGTGAGTTGCATTGTGAATTTGACAACAACGAGGAAGTAACACGCTTTCAGGTCGTTCATTGCCCAACTCTATTTGATTTTGAATTCTCAACTTGAATCTTGAGAAAGGATCATTTCCATTGCCCTCATCGTCCGTCTTTATGCACAATTTTGGTTTTGGAACATCCCAAAAGAAGATTTTCCCTTGTAGAACCAACTCTATCCTTGACAAGAATGTAAAGCAATTCATCTCATCATGCTTGGTGGTTTCATGAATCCAACACTTCCTTGGTAAGGCAAATCGAGACAAATTCCTGAGGTGCAATTGTGCATTCAAATCTTCTTGAATCTGAGTGATGTCCACGAGGAGATTGTCCTGATAACAAGAAATATAAAATGGTCACCCATCCATTGAGAATTCTTTTTTTATTTTTTTTTATTTTCGATTTTTTACTGTTTTTGGATTTTCAGACATATAAGAGATCTAGCATATCTCTGATTTGGCACTTCAAAACTCATACTGGTTCTAGCCAACTTGAATTTCTCCACTTGTGAAAATGAACAATTTGATTTTTGGGTCTCCCTCTAGCACCAATTATGTTGGCTACGGAGGAGGGTAAAAAGAAATGGCTTAAGATAAACTCCACAAATTTGAAATGATAGAATCTGGAGTTTGTGTATTCAACCCTCCTTCTAGTGCCAATTCTATTGGTGTGTATTTTGTGACTACGTCCAACATAGAATAAAGTTGCCCAATAGTCACTTTACTCTCTCTTGATCAAATTTCAATCGTATGCTAAAATTGCAGTAAGTTCAAACGATTGACTTCGAGGTTCCAGTTATATAGTGGATGTGACTTAGTTGGCTTGATGTGATATGCTGGTAATCCAAGGGGACTTACGTGTGGATCATTCTTTCACTTCTTTGTTGTGGCTGGAGCTTCATCATCAGATATAGCAATTTTGTGATGCTTCTACTTTGAGTGAACTGAACTGGAATGAACATAAATTAAAGGGGAAAGGGTTAGAAGGATCTAAATCTACTCCTAAGGGCAATGATATCAATAGATAGTGCTCTAATGGACAAATTCCAAATAAACCAAGTTCTGCTTCGCCAATATTAACTGCAAATCCTCAAGAATTGGTGCAATCTTCCAAGGATGTTGAAGGATTTTCACATCGAGAAAGTGCATTTTAATACTCAAAATGGTGCAATCCAAACAACTATCCACAATCGAACTTAGCACAAATTTAGTGGCTCGCGGTAACTTTACACTGCAACTTACAATCAACAAGATGCAAAAAGTATGAACCATGAAAATTCATCAAACACCATTACATTCTCCATTCAAATCAAAACATTCATGCAAGTTTTGAAAAAATAACTTATGTGGACACCATCAAAGAACAATGTTTCACTGTTATTATCTCAAAAACTTATCGTAACAATTTCATACAAATCTCCCTGGTTACAAATGAAGGGGTCACCCCTTTATATAGGCTTCAAGCCTTGATTACATGTAAACCATAATTAGGGTTTGACCCAAAAGATTCCACACACATGATGCAACAAGGTGGGAATAAATATTAAATGCCCATCATGCTCATTTACAATAAATTCTTTCCTGCCCAAAATGGGGCCCACTGTGCATTAAATGCACCACTTCTTTCAAATTCGCCTTATGTGTAATAAATACACCATCACCTCCAAAATCGATTACATGCAAAAGATGCTCCACCACTGCATTAAGTACGGCGGTTGCCATGCAATGAATTAGCCACCACCTTGGTCAAATATTCCAACAATGAATGGCCTATGCCTTAATGTACTCAATAGATTCTCGCAATGCAAATGGATCCTGCCGTCATTTATAATTTTCATGGTCGTGCTTCATTATTATGGAATATTCTATTTGCATGTCCCCAACTCATCTTTTACAAGAATCTTTCCATTCCGAGCTTACAAAAGACATTTTTGAAGATTTTCCTGTCTTGGAAAAATTTTAACAAATTTATCCACTCCTATAGGAATCCTGCACATCTGGATTTCTTGAGAGAGAAAATTCTTGAAGAGAGAATTTTTAATCCTGAAGGAATTTTTCATGTTTTTGTGCTTGTCTTGTTTTGAAGGATATTTTTGACCAATCAATCACTTTTCCTATCTTTTAGGGAATTCAGGAGAGAGAAATTTCTCTTCCTTGGCCAATTTTTTCTTCGTCTTGAAATCTCTTCGTCTTTGGGCAAATTTCTACCTTGAGAGAGGAATTTTGATTTCCTTCTTTGACTTAATTTCCGTGCCCTTCTTTCCAACTTCCTTGGGTGTGGAATTGACCTTGTGGAGGAAAATCTTGCTTGGAAGGAATTCCTTCCTTACCCTTGCTTCAACGTGAATTTCTTGCCTTAGGTGTGGAATCTACCTCATGGAGGAATTCATGTTGGGAAGGAGAAATCCTTCATCACCCTGTTCTAGTGCTCCTGCCAGGACTTGGGTGTTGTTTTGCTCATGAGGAGGAATTTGAGTGCGGAGGAAATTCCTCCACAACCACATTTTATCGCCCATCTCCCATGCTTGAGCGCTAGATTGACTATTTGCAGGAATTTTGGTCATGAAGGAAAAATCCTCCATGACTCCATTTTGGCACCCATGCACATGTGGAAATACATTCTGCCATGGCAAAGATTTCCTTGCACTTCGCCAAACTTAGCCATTTTTGCTCATTTCCAGATTGGGATGCCATTTTAGGATTGAAGTGATTTTCTTTGCCTTGGAAGATTTTTCAATGCCTTTCTACTTCTGAAATGAATTCCACACTTAGCCATTCTTGATCAACTGTCTGCTTTTTCAAACTTTTCGGATTTAGGGAAATATTTAGGAATGTTTAGTCTTCAGTGTCGAGACCCTTGCCAATGAAGAACCTGCCAAAAACAAACTTACTAAAAATAGTAAGTACTTCAAAACATCATATCTGGGCAAGCTAGGATAGGGCGACACTTACTAAAAGTAGAAACTGCTAAAAATAGTAAGTTTGTTTTTTTGGCAAAATAAAGACAATTCGGGAGTCAATGAAATTCCCTAAAAAAAAGTAACTTTCTAAAAATAGAAAGTTGCTCAGAATTTGCTCAAATTTCATTGGTAGATTCGTTGAAGGTTCTTGATTCCAATGCAATGTTCATTTTTTTCAAGACCCTAAGGAAAAGACCTCAAATCTAAGTCTTAAGGGCGAAACTCTAAAATGGACCAAACGAGTTCAAGACTTAGCCAAATTCACTCAAACGACTTGCAGACTTGATCAAATTTCACCAAAACACTTGCAGTCCGGGGAGATCGAAGGGATTGTTGTGAAAAGACCCAAAGAAACACAACCAAAAGACCAAGAGGACCTAAAAAGTAGAGGGTCCCCATTTGCAATGGGGCGATGTGTGAAAACGTTACAATAGGTTGGCCTCATAAAATAAATAATATCTTTTCTTTCAATACTTCATGAGTGCTATCACAAGGGAGTTGGCTATCATGAATTCAATACATCTTTATCATTGTTCATTGCTGCTTTTGTTAAGATAAATTTTGTCATACCACTTTCAATCCTCATTAGTGATTTCCTTCTTGGACCAGTGTTTTCATCTTGACATTAATGACAATTTGAATTAATCCAATAATCTCTTTTGACATCAATGACTATTTTCCAACAGTATAATAATTTGTGAATATATTGCTGAAGTTGCTATTTAGTGTTATTGTTAATTAAGAATTCTATTTTCATTCATTAGAATTTATTACTCTCATTTTTCTTTTAAATTGCTATTGAAATGTTTGTTATGTGTGTTGAGGGAGATTAAATTGCTTTTAGCAGGTTGCAAGCTTTCCCTAGTGGTTTGCTTAAAGTTAAAGATTGTGGCTTTGTATTGATCTCATGATTTAATTTACCAAAGAATTTGTTTTTTTGTATTTAAGTTTATCCAATCTCTATGTGAATTTGCATTGTTTAGTATCTACTTTAGCTGAACAATGTAAACTTGTATTTGTAAAGTTTTTTTCCAATAAAAAAATATAAAAAAAACCTTTTGCCTACTGTTGAAAGTGTGTGTCAGTCTTTTGACTTAATAAAAGAAACACATTTACTTTAAAGTTTTTTTCCAATAAAAAAATATAAAAAAAACCTTTTGCCTACTGTTGAAAGTGTGTGTCAGTCTTTTGACTTAATAAAAGAAACACATTTACTTTTATTCAGCATGAACATTGAAAATCTTATAAAATATTATAAAGATTGCAGATAGCAAGTATATATTGTGCAAATTAGTTTACGTTTTTACTTATAAGGAGCTTCTTATTCTAAATTTAAGAGTAGTTCTATTGCACATTTTCTTTTGTTTTGTTTTGCACCAAAAGAAGCAAATTAAAACACTAACATTCATCACACCAACAGAGGGAACATGAACAAGCTTCTCATTTTATTCAAAACATGGCAAAGATTCATGCACAAGTGCAAGCAGCTCTTTGGACTTCTTGGGCTAAGTACAAGGAGATCCATGATAAGCATCACATTCCTTCCAGCTTCCATGTTGGGGATGAAGTCTAAGTTTTTATGGATAAGCAAAAATTTAAGGGTCAATACCATCATAAGCTCAATCCCATTTGATATGGACCTTATACCATTACTCAACAGATAGAAGATCATGCTTTCAAACTTGATCTTCTATCCTAGCTTGGTTAATCAGTTTGAGGAGGTATAAGTGACCTCACTTGGAAGAAGTTCCACTCTCTCATCCCAAGCGTACTATTCTAGAATTTCAAATTTTGTTTTGATGTATGCACTATTATTATGTTTAGACATGCGCTACAAGGAGATGAACTACCACTACATACTTGGTTGGTTGTAAGGCTACACTGCCAACTTAAGCAAAATAGGTCTCACAGTCATCTTTTGAGCAGCTTTTTTCCCCCATTTCAAGGAAAATAAATAGGGAAACTTTCTTTCTTTGATTATGTAGTATATGTTAGTTTTACTTTCAGATTAACAATAAACTCAAAAAAATAGATGTTTGTTGTTAGGGTTTTCAACTTAGTGAATGACAGACAAACAGATGAAATTGAGACAAGACAACATTACCCTGGGAAAACCTCCTAGGAGGAAAAACCCAGCAAGAAGAGATCCTCAGATCTGATTATGGATTATACAATATTCTGATTACAACACTTATCTCTGATTGCTGTCCAAACAACAAGTTGCCAAGGTGATAGAGGATGATGCCCTAGCTATAGGTGACCAAGGAGCAAATCAGCAGAAGATGACTTCAACAGGCTGAAGCAGAATTATAACCAAATGTCCTTGAAGTTCACCAAAGTGTGGAACAGCAGATTCGCCAAGTGTAGGAAAGCAGATCACTAAAGTAGAAGAGCATATCACATTTGCTAGTAAAGTATGAATGTGTTTTACTTCATCTTGAAGTTGTTATATATATATCTTCCTTTTTGGCGGTAGACATCTAGGTCGGCTTGCAATAAAATAATTTAATATTATTTTCTTAATTGCCTTTCCCACATTTGACATTTGGGTCCAGCCCTATGCCTTAGGACGTTTCATTTTGGGCCCAGCCCTATCACATATTGCATTGTATTTCCCACGTTACATTTGGGTGTTGAGACACACAATGTGGCGTGAGAGAGGGCCCAGCCCTAAAGGGTACACGTTACCCTTTGAAGTGATAAAAGGGCCCAGCCCTTAAGCGGATTCCAATGTTGCCATTGGCAATTGGAATCCGCCTCCCTAGTTATAAACAACAGTATAGTAGTATAGTATTGTGTTTATTTGTTTTGTACTTATTTTATAAGCTTCCATATGCTATCCTGCTAGACATTTCATTTTTCTTAAACCTTCTTCCTTTTAGAAGCATATTTGTATTCCTTAATAAGACTTTGTATCAAATGATTTGATAATTCTTTTGTTGAGGGAATATCTCTCTTGTGTGCACATATCACTAATGCTGGATGTTCTTGATCAATTTATATTATTTGTTTTCCCTATTTGACTATGATGATATTGTGGTTTATAGAGTTTTTTTGCTCTATTTTTTCAAAAGTACTTCATGTTTGAGATAAAAACCTGACTCTAGTCTGTTTATGGCAGCGGATCCCACCAGCATTTGTGGAGCGTTTCCAATGGCATGGTCTTCAAAATGCTTTTCTTATAGGGCCGAGTGGTCAAATTTGGATTGTAACAGTCTGCTGCACAAGTACAGGAATGACTTTTGAAAAAGGCTGGCAAACTTTTGTATCTGACCATTCATTGGATCTTGGAGACTTTCTTGTTTTTAAATATGTTGGAGAATCATATTTCACAGTTAAAATATTTGGGAGAAGTGGCTGTGAAAAATGGGATGCATTCAATGTCAGAAAATATGAACCATGCTCCATGAATGGTGGAAAAAAGGTGCTGCAGAAGAGTAGAGAAGGAAGTGCAGGAATTTCTAAGGGCTTGGCAGATAAGACTTGCATTGTTCATCAAAATACGAGGAATGGAGATTGTGAAGTTTGCAAATTACCCATAAGTGCCACTTTTATCAAGAGCAGCACTGCCCAAATTGACAATTCAAGAAAGAGGAAGCGATGTACCAACTCAAAAGATTCAGTCAGCCTTGAGGAAGATATAATTAAACTGGAAACAGCTCCCTCTGTGGATCAAGGAAAGAAAGCTGGAAATTCTTTAGGGAAGGCTGTTATCCTAGATGCTGAGAGAGAATCAGTTGAGGCATTAACAAAAAATAATTTGAAGAAATATGTGGTTGGAGCACGATCTTGTCAATCTCATGTTCCAAATCAGGACAATCGCTTGTGTGGTGGTAAGTACAAAGTTTTTTGAAATTATTTCAACACTGTAGCTGTAAATATGAAACTTGTACATTTTTTAAGATTGAAAATTTGTATATGCAAAAAGAATTAATGGTATAAGTTCTAGTTAGGCCATCAAACTAGTTCATTTATTCTGAGCTTTATGTAATGTGAACAAACCCAAAGTTGTGTAGAGCTACCTTATTTTCAGTATGCTAGAGAGGGATATGTATACTCGTGTAGCAGTTCTTTCTGTAAAAAAATTAAAGCTGCAGTTTATAACTTCTGCTCACATGTATTCCTTTGTCAGGTCTTTCCCATTAAAATGTCCTTACTTGGGGAAGCCATGTAGAAGGCAGTTTTTTGTTCTATGTGATGTTTGTATGATTTGATTCATAGATCCATGGCCTTATGATTGACCATTTTCAGTATCCCTGTTAGAGATTTTTAAGGATTCTGAATGGTAGCTAAGACATACGTGCAAAGAGGTTTGTCTCAATATTTTTAGTTTCCAAACCACTTTGCAAATGTTGTAGCTACCATATAGATATTTTTTGTGTCAAATAGCTTGTTAGATCTTACTTAAATTCAGTATTTTCTCAAGCAAAAGAAAGTGTGATTTTATGAGCTTCTAACTCTGCAATTCTGTGGCACTACATGTAACAATGCAAACATGGCTGCTGCTGTTCAACCAGTCAAGAAAACAAAGATTACATCGCTGAAAATTCAAACGCCAAATGATGAAGGTAAAAAGTATGTCAGTGCACATTATGTCTCTTGTAGGCGTGAAGTAACACAAGAAGAAAGGGAAAAGGCTCTTAAGGATGCACGATCATTTCAGTCAGACAAACCATTTAACTTGATAGTCATGAAGCAATCACAAGTATATCAAGGATTTTGGCTTGTAAGTTATCAATCAATTAATTGTTTTCTTTTTTCTCATCTAACATGCTAAATGGCATACGTTAACATACAAGTGTGAATGCAGTGTTATTAGAGTCACGTTATGGCTGTGGTTACAAGAAGAATGGGTTTAGTGATCAATATTTGATATAGAACTAGAAATTTGTTCAAATTTTTAGTTTTTTTCGTGAGGTTTTGCTTGAAATAATTTTTATGAAAGCTCTCAATAGTTTTTTAGTTTGTCCCAATCTAAAACTATGAATCGCAACTATTTGAGGCAGAGGTCGTCGGTTATACACACACATGCATCATGTATAACACAATTGATAGTAATAAAGATAATTGATAATTTTATGTCAAATGTCAAATTAATATAAAATTACAATCAATTATCTTCATATTGCTCTTCATTGAAAGCCTTGTTTGCATTCTAATTTGTCACTTTCATCATAACATAAAATAGAATGGTGTGTGAGGAAATACTCTCTTCAACTTAGCAGCGAGGTTCCCCGATTTAAACTAATCCCAAAATCTAAAAAAATAAACTAGATTGTTGGTTATGCACACCTTACACATTATTTTTTGAAAGTTTTGCACATTATCAAAATTCTTGAAAACAATCTAGACTGAGCTTTTTGATCTCAGAGGTAGGAGTAGAAGACTAAAAGTACCTATCTCACAATGAGATTTTTGTTATGTAATTGAATAAAATATGAACTAGAAACTAAATGCTATTCAATGGTGAAAGCAGAGACCAATGAATTAGCATTTACAATCAGATTGATTTGACAAAAGAAACATTCCACAAATAAGTATGAAACATGATGTGAGATCAAGAACAACAATCCTTAAAAGCGTATAAACTAAGTAGAGGATAAGTGCTTTCCCATCCATGGGATAGCAGCACATACCAGGGCAAGTTCTATTAAAGAATAGTAGAGGCCCCCACTAGAATTCCCTACCCAGGTTATTCTAGCGAGCTGATTAATAAACCATAGAATTTTAGGGCCCTCCCACCCGGAGCCCCTACTATTCTATGGGTCGGTGTTGATGTGTTTTTCATGCACATGCTAACATAGAATAAAATACCCAAAAGTATCTTATCCTCTCTTGATCAAAGTTACTCAAATGCTAAAGATTGGCTTAAGGTTCACTTTTGACAACTCCAAGGTTTCTATATGTTAGGTCACGACGTGTGGATAAGCACAGTTGGTCGTTATGTTTTCTGTTTCATCAAGGGACCTTATGTTTTCTTAATGTTTGAGGAATGATGTTTAGGCGATATGCAATGAATCTTTTCTACTGCTACTAGATGTTTATCAAAAAAATAGCAAAAGGATAGGGTTGCGAGATACTAAAACTAATTTTAGGGATGCAAGGATGAAGGATGATTTTAGCGAAACTCAATTAGTCTTAGTTTTGCCAAAACAAGAACAACTCCACTAAGGCTAATGCAATCTTCTAAGGAGATAAAATAGATTTCGAGTTATTATCAAGCAAAGACACCATCAATTTGATACATATCAATGATATAATAACAACTGAACTTAAACGCATTCAAATATTCCAGTTGACCACAAAAGGCATATTTGCAATCAACAAACAGCTAGTGGTATGGATTAAGAGTTCCACCATAAATCATACACAACATTCTATCATCCAATTCTAATACTTAAAACAAAATTCTAAAATTTGGGATTGAGAAGATGAATAACCATGCATATGCTCCAAAGATTTAAGTAGAAAACACCACACTTTAATGTCTTTATTAATCAAGCAGCCAAGTAGCAACAACTGTTCAAGTTTCTCATACATTACAAATGAAAAATGACAGCTTATATAGAGCTCCAAAATGAAATAAAGGGCCAAGATTGCCTTGAAATGGACGGTTGAGATCAAAACCCTAATTAAGGTTAGTTGTTGCCAACTAACCAAACCAATAGAAATCAAGCACATTTTTTGACACAAACTTTGAGGAAACCTCCTCCAATGAGAAATAAACACCACATGCAGTCTCATAACAAACTTTCTTCTAGGAACTCGTTCCCTTGGTCCCTCTCTCTGGTGGCGAATGCAATGAATCTGGACATCACTAAGTTGAGCTCCTCAATGGACAAATTAGGCAAATTATCGAGTTTGAACTCAATCAGCTCCAATGCATCAGCACAAGTGGCAAAGATCTTTTGCCATTCCATTTCCTGCTTTTGAAACATCTCCATGAATGTCATGAATGAACATGCCCTAGTTAAAATAGCATCTGAGAAACCTATTGTAGGCAAGAAGATAGACCTTATCTGATTATCTAGCTCATTAGCACTAAACCATCTTCATCAAGCATATCTTGGAGAAACACTTCTCTAGTTGAGATGATGAACTGTTCCTGAATTGCTTTAAGTGTCTCTTCCATTTTGATGCAATCTTTTTTCGCCTTGTCAGTGGTTTCTTTCTTAGTCATCAAAATGCAATACCATCTATTGAAATCGTACACTGCCTTTGCCTCCATTACTCCGCCATCGATTAGCATTTGTTTGGGAATTTCCTTCAATGCTTGCAAACATGGGATAGTTTTATCTCGAATGAAATGAAATTCATCCCTAATCTCCATAATATTCTGAATCCTGCACAAGAATGTGGTGACCCTATCATAAGTTTGTAGATACCCATGAGTGAATGTCTTGTCTTGCTGAAAAGCATTCTCGATCCATGTCTTGGTGATTTGAGCTATCATCCTTGTCTCTTCTGCCCCTTCAGCTGCCTCTTTAGAAAGTATTTGAGGTGGAGGAGGTGCTTCTTCTTGTTGCCTAGAGGACATATGATGTATTTAATCTATCAATTGCTTGTTTTCTTCTTTCAATTGCCTCTTCTTTCTTAACTCAAACTCCAATTGCTCCTCCATGTTGCAGGCCAATCCTCTAATCTCTTCAACAACTTGATCACAAGTGATAGGACCAATGTCTATCTCTCTAATGTCATAATCTTCTTTTGTGATTTGATCCCTTGGCTTATCATATTTTGGAATAGCTACTTGCACCTTTCGTGAGCCAAATGCGTCATTCACTATCTTGGAATACTTCTTGGGTTTCTTTTCTTCATTTCGTTTTCCTCTTGCAAGCAAAGCATCCAAATCTCTAGCTTCATCTATTACTGTCACCGGTTTCTTCTTCATTCTTTCCTTTAGCCATTCGGGTGCCTGATCATCCAACTCTTCTAGATTAGATTGTTGCTGGTTGCTTTCAAAAGCTTTGAATGTATCCTCACACTGTCTTTGATTCTGATTATCAACATCCATGTCATGTATTTCTTCATTGATGTCGACTTGTTCATTATAGACATGTTCTTCATCATGTGGTGGTGAATTAACCTCTTGTTCTTCTTGCTGATTAGTGCTGTTGGATTCGTTGACGCTCCTCCTATCTTGTGCACCATGAATAACTCTTTCATCTTCTCGCAAGACACTCTTTCCTTTCGAAGCTACACTCATATCTACATATATGTTCACTTCTCTTTCAGAATGAATGCTAGTGGTAGATGGAGTGTTTGCTAGCTTTTGCTTCTTTTGCTGAGCTGCATCATCATCCATTCTTTTCCTCTTCTTTACTTGTGCTTGTGAACTTTCAGGGATATCCTATTGATCACTCTCCCCTTGTGTGTTTGCTTGATAATCTTCATCTTCGGACTCCTCTGAATCTTCATATTGATGGGATGATGATTCTTCATTATCCATCCAGTTATATGTCAAAGTGACACCTTTTGCTCTCAGCTTATCTGAATGATACAATATCCATTTTCTAGTGTTGTCTTGCACTATTTGATTGACAATTTCCAATTGAGTCACCTTAGGAGCATACCAATCTTTTGCAGGAAGGGGTTTGTCCTTTCCTTCTTGTAGTGTGGCAATATAACATCTTCATCTCCTTCAATTTGATTTGGTACCCACAATACTTTTGTTTGCCTAATCAATTTGAGAGAGAACCTTGAGTATGTTCTTTCTCTTATCTCGAGATCATCCGTTGCATTGGCCCAATGATCCTCCACGTGCATGATGTGGGGAAACTTCTCTTTGTTCACCTTTCAGATGTTATGGTAAGGATCAAAATAGTTTCTCGAGGTGTGAGTCCTGAGATTATAGTATTGCAATTCTTCCTCCACTGCTTGTGCTGTCAAATAGGTAGGGCATGTTTCAAGTGATTTTCCCACTGAGATTGAGAAAGTAGTCTTTGCTTTCTTCATTTCCCTCTTGATTGCATCACATTCTAACAGTTGTCTAGATATTTCTAACAATACCATCTTGTCAGTAGGATATCTTGGCAATTGATAGGCACAAGAAGAACACCCTTGTATCCTCAAGTATGTGAATTTTGGAAATTGAGTATACCAACATCCATACTTCTTTATCGGGTTCATTGATTCCTTGGACAATCTGATATGAGTGCCTCCTTGTAATCTCCTCACAATGTGCATGGTGAATGCATCATTCACCCTCTTGAAATGAGCAACAATATGTTAGTTTTAGCAATCAGATTGATAGTAAGAAACAAAAAACATGAAATGCACGCATAACACAGTGATACCCTGGGAAAACCTCCCTCTTGGAGGTGAAAAACCTAACAAGAAATGTCTCAAATCAGATTGAACAAATACACAGTGGCAGATTACAACTTCACCCGTCTTAGGGCACACATCAACTATAGCAAAGCTTATCTGAATCTGGAAGACAGAGTGTATATGCAGGTCACTGTCAATCTGAGACAGAATTTGACAACCTTGACATACTTCACAAGCCCTTGAACAAGTTCGGCAGCTCAGGATGGTATTTGCTCAGCCTTAGGTAATGTTCGCCCAGCTTGGTATGCAAGTTCGTTCAACCTTGAGGATGCTGCTATAATTCGGATATAATTCGCTTGATGATGCTGCTATTAATTAGAGATAGTTCGCATATGAGAGGATAGATAGTTCACTTGTGTTGTATATTGTGATCCTTGGTTACATTGCTTATATATGATATGATGCTCATCATTATCCCTTGGTCAGCCTTGCATATTTTGGCGCCAAGATATAATTTGAATTCACAAGTTACATATGGGTCAGAACCCATCTACAAGATACATATCAATGAGTCTTACAAGTTACAAGTTAATCAATCGCCCAAATAGGGCCTGCCCCAATTGAGTTAACATGCAAAGTAAGCTGCCAAAATGCTAAGGCCGACAAGCCAATTAGCATTTAGGTGTACTAGGTCGGCCCTAGAAGGGATCCGACCTAGCTACACATTGACACACTATTCCTTAGTTGCAACTGTGGATATGCATCATATGAAAGCATTTGTCCTTCTGCCGATCCAACAGGTGCTCTACAATTCAAACCTTTGTATTTCCCATATCTTGCGAAGATGTAGACCAAGTATAAACTCATGTAGAATGTTTTAGTTTGCTCAACATTCATTAATTGCTCATGTAGGTTGTCACTAACTATCTTAGCCCAATTGATGATGTTGGCTCCTTTAGTCACTTCTTCTATGTAATACCACATCCAAGAGTCGTAAGATGCAGACTGTGGGGTTCCCATGACTTTGTTCAGCATCATTACGAGTTCAGTTATTCCTTCCTTGAAATCCAATTTGAGGAGCGTCTTCTTGGGTACTCTCTTAGTACTACACGGTTCTATGACCCAATGCTTGTTGAGGATGTCATCACATGCATCTGGTTTGCTTTGATATAGTGCTAGCGCATCATCCTTACTCTTGTAGATGAGCTTGTCATGTGTCGGCACATCGAACACTTCTCCTATAGATAGCTCGGTGAGGTATGCTATCTTACTCCCATCTGGTGCCTTTATAACCCTCCTCTCAAGATCGTAATGCCTTGCGCATTCTAGGACCAATTCACAATATTGCACTGCTGGTGGGAAACATGCAATGTGAGCAATGCCCTTCCTTGTGAGCTTCTTTGCCATCTTTGAGGTGGTGTATTTGCCCTTTCCAAACACTCGGTCTCGAAAATCCTCCATATCGGTGTGTCCGAAGTTGGTGTCGCCAATCTTACGCCATTTGGAAGTAAGCTGGGTTTCAAAGAGTGTATCTTTGAATTCAATCTTCATCTGGGCCTGCCTCTTGTTTCCTTGTTGTTGAAGATGTAGCTTCATTCGGAATCCTAAATACCAACTCTGTAGATCAAATGTGTAAGTGGCCTATCGGCCTTACACATTTGATCAATCAATTAATCTTATTAAACTATTCAGATTTCTTTTATAACTATACTTCATCGTATTTCATTCATGTCGATTCATTTGTCAAGTAGTATAATCAGTTCGATTATCAATTTGTGTTACAAGATTGATTCTTGTTATTATTGATTTCACCTAAAGTGATTCTATCGATCATATTATTAAGTTAATATTAGTTAATATAGCTTCTTTTAATTATACGAACCAAACTATTGTATATCGGGTCAGATAGATATTCCGATTACCATTGTATATCGGCTTATTTATATATAACGATTAATATTGTCTATCAGTTTAGTTTTATATAACCCAATCACTGTTGTATCGGTTTAGTTATGTTCCCGATTACTATAATGAATTTGTTTATAGTCATTGGCCTCGTGGTGAAGAGTCGTGTCTCCCTCGTGGCTCTTATACTTATATACAACCATTTTGAAACGATATATTACTGAATTAAAAAAAGGAACAAGTTGATATAAAGTATAGAGAAGAGTCGGCAAATATAACAGCGATATTATAATTGTCTGCAGTCCATAAGGTAGTCAACTAGGGAATAGTCGACACTGATTCCTACTGTCGGTGAGGGCATAGTTAGAGTTGATTGTCTATCTGTCCTGTGGAACAAGAGATAGCAGTAAATAAAGGCAATTGAATATAGCAGTAAAGATATATGTATAGTCCGTACATATAAGTATTGATATTAATCAATACATAGCTGTCTTAAATACTGATATTAATCAGTACTTGAACATTGATCTTTTGGAAATCATTCTAAGTTAAATTAGACAAAAATTTAAATCTACACTTATCTACAAATCTGATCAAAATT
The DNA here is from genome assembly GCF_030272615.1 of Cryptomeria japonica. NCBI lineage: Eukaryota > Viridiplantae > Streptophyta > Pinopsida > Cupressales > Cupressaceae > Cryptomeria > Cryptomeria japonica. Next base: position 5,161,051 of record NC_081410.1, on the reverse strand, counting down.
AACACTCGTGCCTTCGCTTCAGTCATTGACCTGCAAACAATACAAGCTTGTCACTAGATAGCTATGGCTCTTAAAGTTTTGAAGGATGAAATATGTAGATGCGAGTATGATTGATATTCAACTTGGGTAAACATCCTATCTTACCTCCCTTAAGGAAAACAAAACCTTTACTAAAATCCGAAAGCTACAGCCCTTATGATAGAATCAGACCTGAGAATAACAAAATGAGCTTAGATTTTTAATCCTTTATAGCAATTTACCAACTCCTAGGGTTTGTGAAGGTGTTTTGCTTAGAAATACACTCTTAAAAATGAAAATCTGCCAATTGTTAAGGTCTGATTTGACCTTATTTTACCTTATATGTGCAGATATGGGGGTTAATTATACACAGGTTTTGATCTGAGATGTCTTCAAAATCCGAATAAGGATTCTCCAATTGACCCCTTGTGAATGTGTTTGATCAATGAAATGATCAAACCCTTGTCTAAAATCGCCAATATGGTTAACTTCACCCTTGATACTTGCTGTCAAAATCGCAGATTGTGGATGAATCTTCTCTTCAAAATATTGATCTCAGGGATAAAGATTTGAATGTTGCTCTTGAAATCGATTAAAAGTGTGTGATCAATGAAATGATTAGCTTTGCAATCACAATCACTGCTGTAGGTGAATTCACTCCCCTCACTCATGTGTAATGATTCAAATTTGCCTTGAAAACCTGAATGTTGATCTTCAAATCGATGTCTTCTTCTCTATTGCTGATGTAGAGGGAGTTTGCCTTGCTAATGAAGAGAACATTCGCCCTTGTATGTTGTCTCTTGCAGTTCGCTATCTTCAATTTGCAGAGCAGATCGTAGTTATTTGTTTTGATTGATGCTTTTAGAATGGAGATCACTACTCTTATATAGACGTTAGAAATTGAAGGGTTGTGCCTTTTCATCTTAGACTTCCCTAGGCCGACCTATCTCATTGTTAAAAAAGAAACTCTTAATTGCACTTTGGAGGCTGACTTTGTAAAAAACATTTGATTTTCCTTTGATCCTTCAACTTTGGCGGCTTTTAGGGACCTGTTGTGACCATTTCACACATCGCCCCATTAAAATGGAGACCCCCTCTTTTCGCTTTTGTTTTGCCTGTTCTTCTCTCTGCTTTTAGGGTTTTGAGTAAGTGAGTGAGTTGTCTGGACTAGGGTTAAACAAAGGGGGTTTCTTTTGGATATTTTCAAGCCGAGTCCAGTCAAATTTTGAAGATTATTAAGCATCCTCCCGAAGATTGCAATTTTTGAAATAGGATGAGCCTGTCAGAAAGTCAGGTATGTCTCAGGTTAGGTCCAGTCAGGGTTTTTTTTGTTTTTTTTTTGAGGGCAAATTCAAGCTATGTCTAAGTGTTAGCATTTTAATGATGGAATTGTACATTTTTGCCTAGGTAAAGTTTTGATCAAATTTTGTTGAAGGCTTGCTAACTGGTTCCCGGCCTTGAGGATGACCTAATTATGCCTTGTGAAGTGATTGAAGATTTAAATTGTGGATATTTTGGCTTATAAAGGTGAAATCGCTCCTATCCCTCTCCCAGGGACCAAGGCGAAAATGTTATTTAGTGCATATTTGTCTCTAACTTCCTTTAAATTGTTTTGTGCAGGGTCTCCAGGGGAGATGATTGGACGTGAATTGAAGATTTTAAGGATTTTGAAGGTTTGAAAATGATGAAATTTGAAGGATTAAGATAAATTCGCTCCTGTCCTCCACTGAAGGACTAGGGCGAAATGATTTATTTTGGTCAATTTTTGGCCTTGGTTGATCAAATTGAAGCATTAAGGACACAAGGAAGAATGAAATGAGCATAATGGAGTATCCAGACTTAGTTAAAAGCAATGAAAGATTGAACTTTTTGTCTAGCAAGATGAATTCGCTCCTGTCCCTCACCAAGGGACCAGAGCGATTTTCTTTGTACACACCTTCTTGGACCTTTTTTGGATTTGGGCTCTCGTTCATGGATTGTAAAAAGATGATATCTTCCCCAGCAAAGGAAATTTGAGATGAAAAGTGAAAAGATTTGGCCTTGAGGACAAAAGGCGCTCCTGTCCCTCACTGAAGGACCGGAGCTTGAATTCCAAATTTGCATTATCCTTGCAAGATTTAAGTGATTTTGCGATTTGAAGAGGTCAAGGGAAGTGTGTTTTGCCCGTTGAATATAACTTGAGTAGGCCACAAAGAAGAGAATCAACCCAAATGGCAATAGGCGCTCCTGTCCCTCTCCAAGGGACCAGAGCGATTTTCTCACAAGACAAATTTCTGGCAAAGGTAAAGCAAGTTTCATGTTTGGGATGAATGAAGGGAGGCATAATCGGTCCATTGAAGATAATTTTGAAAGTTAGCAAAGCATAAGAGAGCTCATAATTGCCAAGGCGCTCCTGTCCCTCACCAAGGGACCAGGGCGAAAAACACATTAACAAGCCTTCCTCCTCAAATTGGGACGAAGCCAGGCCAAGGCACGAGATTGCAATGATATTTAAAGTGCTTCAAGATGGAATGAAGTTGCAAAGGCCACGAAATTCGATGAAAATGGGCTAGGGCGCTCCTGTCCCTCACCAAGGGACCAGAGCGAAATCTTCAAGTATGCCTAAACACTTAACGTTTGAAATACTATTTCTTGTTTCCAGGACTCAAGATAGAATGGAGAATCATGTTTTATGCCTTGAGGGTAGTTAGAGGTTGATTTGGTCAAGAGATTGTGCAATAAACTAAAATCGCTCCTGTCCTTCACTGAAGGACCAAGGCGATTTTCATAAAATCAACAAATCCCCTCCAAAATCACGCCAAGACAAGGTTGTGCAAAGTGAGAAATATCTTTCGAAAGATGATGAACAAGGAATTGCCCCCAAGAATCGACAAGCTTAGGCTCAAATGCAAAAATCGCTCCTGTCCTTCACTGGAGGACCAGGGCGAAAATCTTTGGAAAGCCCATTTAGTCTTGAGAAAACGAGTTGAACATGCACTGAAGGGACGAAAGAGATCATTGCTTACCCCACAACATGAATTGGCAATTTGGAAGATAAGGAATAAGGACTCAAAGACAAAATCGCTCCTGTCCCTCACCAAGGGACCAGGGCGAAAATGTCCTAAGGAACACTCCTTCCAAAGATCGAATAAATCAAACTCAAAGTTCCAAATGAAAATCCCATTTTGGACGTCCAAGAAGAGATTTTGAACGTGAAAGCAAGGAATACAAGGCCAAAAATGAAAAGGCGCTCCTGTCCCTCTCCCAGGGACCAGAGCGAGGTTATTAACAAATTGATATTTTTACCATGCCTAGGTGCCAATGTCCTCCAAATCACATTAAATGCCAATTTCGCTAAAACTCCAAAATATTTAAAAAAATTAAATTGACATTTAATAAAGGCGCATGGCATTTAATAATTAATTTTGGAGCCTTGGAAAATCGTTTTTTTTTTTTTTATTAATTGAGGCATTTCGAAGTTAATTATTATTAAATTAAATTTAAAAATGGAGCACTTTGGGGTATTATTTTAATATTTTGTCAAGTCGGCCTCTTTCTTTTTTAATTTTTATTTATTTTTTTCCAAGTCGGCCCATGGGAAATTGAAATGGTGAGCGCTCTATATATTTGGGGTGTGTTTTCATTATTCAAATCATTCACTTATTGTTTCAAGTGCGATTTGGAAGAACAACAAGGAGTGTGAAACATGATTTAAGGGGAGCGAATTTTTTTTGGAGGATAAAGGTGATAGGAAGTAATACTTGCGAAGACTAGAGGGAGGCGCATTTTGCTAAAGGGAGTCTTCAATCTTCATTTTGCCTAGCAAATTTTCCTAATTTTGCATCGTTTCTTAGAATTAATCCTCAAGTGGAGGTATGGCGAGATCACCCTTGTCCAATGTTGAAATTTTGAATTTTGAATTTCAAATTGCATAGTTAAATTTAGGAAATGATAATTCAAAGATTTATCATGAAGTTTCCTAAATGTTTAAATTGCAAAATATATTACTCATTATGAAATGTTGTGTAGGTGTCAAGATGGCGACCCCAAAGGCAGGAGCATCCACTAGTCGTCCAGCTCTCATGAAGGAAGATCAAAGGAATGAAGAATTGGAGACCAAGATCGTGTCAAAATGGAGCAACATTGGAGATACCAACTTGGGAAACTTCAGTGTGAAGAAGTTTCGAGAGGTCCCTTACATTGGAAAGCCATCACCTGTCGCAAAGAGAATAATTGAAAGTGGCATTATCAAGGCGGCCGGTTTCCCTCCAGCAGTCTTGTGCCATGAGCTGATGATCGAGTGCGCCCGCCATTATAACCCACAATCAAGATCAATCGTGTCCAAGGAGGGAAACACTTTGGCTTACCTTTCAGAGGAGGCTATAAGTGAGGCTCTTCATCTTCCAGAACATAAAGATATGATTTACAAAAGCTTGGAAGGGGCTAGGTCCATGTATGAAGATGATCCAGACACTTGCTTGAGCATTATCAATAGGAATTGGTTACTCAAAAGTTGTCCTCGCTTGAGCAAGATTCCCAACACACCACATAGGATCGACTTCCAGGAGGAGTACAGAGATTTGATAACTTTGCTCAATCGAGTTACAGGGGCTCCTCAAGCCTTCTATTTTGAAAAGTGGATGTTCTACTTCGTCCAAGTGATAGCTCAAGGGAAAGGAACAATTCATTGGGCTAGAATTATTAGCCATTGCTTGGATGTGCAGTTAAGAAGACTGAAGGCTACCAAATCCTTCCACATGAGCTCGTACATCATACATGCCTTGATCAGGAGTTTTGAATATGCAGGACTACCTCACAGAGGAGTGATCGGAAGAGGGCCCGGAGAAGTCAGAGTTTGTGATTCTTATGTCCATTTGCATCATCCACTTGGAAGTGACTACAAGTTAGTCAATGATACCTTCACGATGAACATCACCAGGACATTGCAAGGCGGGATTCACAATCGGCTATCTCAAGATGCACAAGAGCTTGTGAAGAGGTATGGTGCTTGGTTCATCCAATTCCAAAAATTTACATATATTAGAGTTCATGGGTGTCCTTCACCTCCATATATGTTGCCAAGATATCTGACAGACAGAATAGTGTTACTTGAGGTGACTCGACAGTTGGCGGCTTATGCAAAGGCATTCAGACACAGGCATGGAAATGGAATTCCTGTGCCTATCATACTAGGGAATTCAGTTGAGGTATGTCCTAATGCTCTAGCCATGGATGACGCAGAGAAGGAGTTGGCCTTATATTCATTTTCGTTCTTTGCCTTGAGAGAGAATTTTTATCCTTATGGGTATATAGAAGAAACAATTGGTAGAAAGTACAAGCACGAATTTCAGATAGAGGACTTTTTGATGAATCTCTCAGATGATTTAGAAGTGAAAAGAAAGATGCATTCCAGGTTACCTTTAGATCTCATCAGGAAATGCAAAGTTTACAGAGTGGCTGATCAAGCTCAGGACAGTGGCAGACATCTCCAATCATCTTATGACCGAGAAGACAAAGCAGTGAAGATAGATTGGAATGACCCTGAGGTTTTTGACTTAAAAGCTTTGATGGCTCCAGTTTTGTCTTGTACTCGCAGATGGGTTGATGTGCAACATCAAAAGTTGAGAGAACAGAACATACCTATGACTTTTACTTTGGAGGAAAGACCAGGGGAAGGAGGAGCAAGTGTAAGTGAAGGCAATCCTCATCCTAGAAGCACAAGTGAAGGTAATCTTCGAAGTGTAAGTGAAGGCAATCCCCATCCTAGAGGTGCGAAGAGGAAAGAAAGACCTGAGAAAAGAGAACCCTCCAAGAAGAAACAAGAAGCCAATCGAGATCGCTCATCCGGTACATCTTCTCGACATGAAAAAAGGACAAGTCAGAATGTAGGACAGGAGAAGAGGGTACCTGAAGTTGAGGAATCTATGGAATCAATGGTACAGAATGATACACACGAAGAAGGGCAGGCGTCTCAACGTTCATCAAGTCAATCTCCTCAAGTTAATGAGCTACATGAAGACAAGAATAATGATGAAGTGACATCTCCTCTTCGAGAAGAAGAACCATTGCCTAAAGAGATACAAGTTAGATCCGCCATTCCAGATTGGTTGAAGGAGAGGCTAACAAGAGTGATTGTGATCGAAGATGAAGATAATGTAATTGACTTAGAGAGCCTTGTAGGAAATTCTCAGGGAGTAACAGAAAGGAAGAAGGCCACCAAGATGTCCAAGATGATCAGAGATGAGACAGGGTCCAGGAAGTTACAGATAGCTACACCGGCAGTGGACAAGTATGAAGGTGAAATCCTTACAGAAGAGTATGATGTAGAAACATTTGAGCTTGGTCCACTCACAGCCGAGCAGATGCTGGATGAGGCAACTGATTCATTTGAGGCACTTAAAGACAAGCTTAAAGAAGAAATGGAAAAGAATAGAAAGCTTGAGCGAGAGGTCGGTGCTTGGAGAAGCTACTTTAGCCATCTCAATCAGCCTTTGGGACGTCAGGATCCAGCGGTATCTCCTGTGCAAGCACTTCCCCTTGAATCAGTTGGCGAGGCAGAGAGAGTTAAGAGCTTGGTTCAGCTTATGAGCTCTTGGATTGACAAATCTCATACCGTTGCCATTGAGTTCGCAACAAGAATGATGCAGACCACCCATCGAGCTATCCAGGTCCTTGAGATCATTCACAACCTAATGATAACAGTAGCCGCCTTTGCCCACACTAGAGATGTTATCATTCCTGTTCTGCAAGTAATCAGGCAAACACCAAGGAAGATCCTAGCACAAGAAAAGATAATGGATGGAGGAGCTCATAATTTACTCCAGTGGTCAACTCTACTCCAGATGAAGGAAGTTCTTTTCGAAGACATTAGCACCAAATGCAATCAAGTTGAGGAGGTCATCCATCCAATTCAGGACAAGGTGTTTGAGGTGTTATGTTCTATTCTTAGCAGGAGGATTGAAGATGAGACAGATGTGAATCTTCAAGAGTTGGAGGAGAAGGTCAAGGTCATCTTTTGCAAAGATGAGAATGTTATCACAGATGAGCAAAGGGATCAAATGTTCGCTACTATGCTCCTGATTGAGAAAATCAAAGAGCTCGAACCTGGATGGGATGCAGCTCTTCTCAAGGCTTTCGATCAGGTCATCCACTTGGAGGAACGAATGAGGAATCTTCCAGAGATTCCTATTGCTGAGATTGAAGGAATTGTGTCCAGATTCATTGCATATGCTAAAAAGGAGCATTGGAAAGGGAACAAGGTTCTAGAAGAGAGGTTGTTATAGATGATGTGGCACCTTAATTATCATTGGTCTATGTTTCCTAGATTTTTGTGCCAATTAAATATTTGGCTATGCATTTAATATTGTTCAATAAAAAGGTAACTTTTTGTAATAAACCCTAATTAGGGTTTAGGTGTCGGAATCTCAGCCGTTGATCTTCTTTTGATCTGGGCCGTTCATTGTAATTTAGGATGCTATATATACCCTCATTCATTTTCATTTTGTCATTAGAGATTAGAAGATAGCAAGTTAGAAATTAGAAGATTAGAGCTTTTGGAGAGAAGAAAGTTATTTTGTAGCAAGATTGAGCATTGAAGAGAGAATTTTAAGCAATTGTTGTCTATTTTGGCTTTGAGATCAATAAAATATTGAAGTTATGGTGTTTTATTGCAATTCTTGTGGCTACTTTCATGGTTGCTTACTTTCTTGAATCATTCTTGGTCGAAGTAATATTTAAATTTGAAGGACTAAGTGTTGGGCTTGATCTTTGGTGAGATTCACGTTCCAAACTACTAGCTTCTTACTGATTGTAAGAACGCCTTGTGTGGTCAACTGGAGATATTTGGATTACTTAAACCTTCAATCATCATTGAACTATTGATATGTACCTTCATGGTAGTGTCTGTGATCCTTGATGAATTGGAAAATCATTAGTCACCTTAGAAAATTGCATCAATTTCAGTTGAGTTGTTATGTTTTGGCAATATTGAAATTGGTAGAATCTTACCAAGTCTAGCCTACATTGAGTCATTCTTAGGATTAGATTAGAATTCATCTCTTGCAAACCCTACCTTTTGATCTTTTTGAGAACTTGTTAGTTTTAAGAAATCTTGTTCCTGCAGCTCGGAAAACGTAAGGCCCCTTGATGAAACAACATTCACAACAACCACTGGTGCTTATCCACACGTAGAGACCCTACATAAAATAACCTTGAAGTCATCCCGATTGATCCTTTTCGCGAAATCTTCAGCATTCGGAGGCTTTACTCAAGAGAGGATAAAGTACCTTTAGGTATTTTATTCTGTGTTTGATAGTGTACAAAATACACGTCAACAGAATTGGCGCTAGAAGGAGGGCTTAAAACTACCAAAATCCGAAGAATTAAAAAGAGAATACATTTCAAGTATGATCATGAATCACGATGGTGTTGCCACATGAAGGATTGAATCAAGTAGTGCAACCTAATTTGGAGATAGGCAACATTCAAGAAGATATTGTTTCGGGATTGAATCACCTAGCGTGGAACGTAAGGAGAAGTGAAGCTGAGTATAACAGAGTGAGAATCATCTTGGAACAAGAGGAAGATAGGGCTGAAGAACACCGAAGAATCGCAGCTAGAGAGCTTCGCAATCAAAGGAACCTATAGTAATCTCCGCAAGACAAAACTTCACGCTGGATCGCATTGGTTCTTTCTCGCCCGAGAAACATCAAAGGATATTGAGGTAGACACCAGGCGTCAAAAATCTGAGTGAGCTTCAGTTTACTTCAAGATCAAAGCGAGTCAAAAGAGAAGATACTCCCAAAGAATTTGAACTAAGATTAGAGGAATCTCCTGAGTCATCACAAGCTCCGTCTCTTCAAGAACAGGTACAAGCAGCAATTCAAGCGAGTATGCAGGCGATTTCTCAACCGACAAGCCAAGCCAGTTCATCAAGTCTCTTGTCAGGCTTTCAAACTCCGAGAAACACGATGGCACACAATGCTCCTCCTCCTCCTCCTCCTGCTCATGCACTTAATGGCGCTACTTGGCTAATCAACAATCCATCACCGTTGGAATTTGCAGTCTATCATGATATGCCAAAGAATCCAGAGCACTTTTGTTCCAAATTCAATGTCAGTGATTTCAATTGTACAACAGAGGATCATATCAAGATGTTCGAGGATCATCTTCGTAACAGACAAATCGAATATGGAGATGTAGCATGTAGGCTTTTTCCCTACTCATTGGGAGAAGAGGTGTACTTCTGGTTCATTCATTTGCCTATAGGGTCAATCAGGACCTGGGACGCAATGAAGGATGCATTTATTGCTAAGTTTGGTATACCAACCACGCCGGCCGAGCTGTATAGACAATTTGTTGAAATCCGAAGGAGAGAACATGAACCAATCACCTCTTTCAACAATAGGTTCCACCGCGCATACACGATGTTACGACATCCCTACCTCATTGCTGACCCAAGGGAAATCTATTATGGAGCCCTAGATCATCTTACCGCCATGTTCGTAAGGACACATCCTATACCAAATGATCTAAACGCAGCATATGCAAAAGCTATTGAAGTCAGTAAGCACATGGGACAGAATATTATTGGGCCACTATTGCATATGGGACCTGTCGCAGCACCAAATCAAATACAAGCAGTTAGTATGGCACTGGCCAACCAGACTCCAGTTATGAATCCCATTCCACAAGCAACATATCCTAGTGTACAGCCGACAAACCAGTTGGTGCCTCATCCCGGAGTTCCACTTTCACAAGCTCCACCAACACAACCTGTGTACCTGCAAAACGCAACAAACTCATCAAGAACACAGGAAGAGAAGGATGAAATGAAAGAATTGATCGAACAAGTCAAGAAGCTCTCAACCTAAGTAACTCATCTAAGAAACCAGAATAATCAACTCCAAAACATGCAGAGGGTTAGCCACGGCCAACATACAAACAATCAAAATTTCCAAGGAAATAATAATCAAGGTTTCAGGAACAATTATCAGGGAAATAACAACCAGGGCTTTCAGAGGAGGCCATGGAATACTGCTCCTAATAATGGAAACATAGTGACGCCACTGGATAACCCATCAAATTCCCAGAATCAAGAAAGTCATCCTACCAGTAAAGTGTTTCTAGCTGAAGCAGCCTTGTCTAGTTGGTGTAGACTCCACAATACAAACCAGCATTCCGAGTTGCAATGTTCTGAATTCAAAATTGCAGCTGACATATTCCAGCAAGAGATGCATAGCAACGATCCGCCCGAAAATCCGCCCACGACTGGATACGAAATGGTCCCAACTACACGGTATGATCAAGCCATGATTATGGAAAGCTACAGATATTCACAAGAAGAAGATAATCAGACTCAAAATGGGAAATTCCCACCAGAATCTGCTAATGGACCAATGGTACCTCCGGGTTCCCAGTTCCCACCTGCATCCGCAAACGGACCCGTTGGAGACTCAGAGTATTATTTTCCACCCTTGAACAATAGTGTCCTAGTTGAAGGGATAAAAGAGGTATTCCACCAGTCTTCAGGAGGTGTGAATCAAAGGGTATATCATAAAAATTAGAGAAATCAGAAACCCCTAACTACATCGATTCCTCCAAACAATTTCTCTACTCCTCCAGATCCACAGGCCAGCAATAACCCAGAGTATCCTCAGCATACGCGAGAATATAGGCAAAAGAATATTACACCTCCCGTGGGTGACGAAATGAAAAGATTGGCCGCGTTGGTGTTGGAAGAACTCAAGAAGGTCAAAGTTAGCCTACCACTCTATGAGCTACTCAAGGTCTCAGAAATTAAAGATGCAGTGATTAACAGCTTAAGTGAGCCAAGCGCACTAAGGTCGAATGTTCAGAACTCGACCAACAAAGCTCAAGCTACCATCAATATGACCTAAGAGGAAGCCGATAACAAAGAGCAATCCGAACAAGACGAATGCATGGTCCAGACCATAGCTTTCCCAGCTAAAAGGGAAGATATGTTGGAAGGCAAAATATTACTCAAAAAAGGTGAGATTAAGAAAACTCAACCTGCCATCAAAGAAAGTCTCACCACTAGTCAGAATCTTCCAGGAAAGGAGGTTGTCGTTAAGAAAGATGTGGTCAAGAAAGAGAAATCTCCAAACAAGACCGATCACTCAAAAGAGGAGGGCCTAGTAAAGGATAACAATCCGAAGGTGAATGAAGTAAAACATCAAGAACACAGTGGGGATTCCTTAGTCCTTTCCCAAGGAAAAGATGAACCGGCCCCATTCCTGCTATCAGTCAGAATTTTTGGGAAATTACTACATAATTGCCTTTATGATTCAGGAGCTTCCAGTAATGTGATGCCCCTGGCTGTCTGCCAGAGACTAGGAATAACTCCCGCCCCTACCAAAAGAAAGGTCACTCAGCTTGACAAGACAGAAGTTCCAGTCATGGGCGAGTTGAACAATATCCATATGCAATTGGCTGCGGACCCAAGGGTTCAAAATTTCATAGACATATCAGTCATGGATATTCCTAGTTCATATGGGATGCTTCTAAGTAGAGATTGGTCACGAAAATTGAATGGGTATGTGTCAACTGACTTTGCACATATGTGGTTACCATGGAGAGGAGTCCCAAATCAGATCAAGATTGACAGTACTCCAAGATTGAGACTTATGATAACTGAGTATGGGGAAGACAATGAAGTCCTGTTCTTAAAATCAGATCTAGGGACATACAAACCTAAAATAGGAGAGGTCCTGATGATACAAAACCCGCAAGACAAAGATGGTCAGCAAGAAGTGATGGAATCTACAGAAATTGTCGTGGAGAGTGACCCAGGGTCCGACCAAGAAGATGACGGAATGTTTGAAAATTTCAGAAAGTTCGTACATAGAAATGTACAACAAAGCGTACAACTGGGTAACTTGGCATCCATTCGAGATTTGCTCCTTCCCAACTGGTGTAGGATACATAATGCCGTCCATTCAGAACTATCCTGTGCTTTGTGCCAGACTGCATTAGAGCAAGTATACAAAAAAGTCCCACAGACATTGATTGTGGAAAAAATGGAATATTCAGAAGATGAAAGCTCCTTGGAAGACGAGGTTCTATCCGACACATCAACCGAAAGCCAGGAGGACCGAGGAACCAAAGGCCAAAAGAATGTAATATGGACACTAAGGTTCGATGGATCTAAGTCCAAACAAGGGTCCGGAGCAGGCTACAAATTAATTAGCCCAACAGGGGAGACTTATCTTGCCGCTCATAGATTACAATTTCCTTGCACCAACAATGTAGCTGAATATGAATCCTTGATTCATGGGTTACTGATGGCTATCAGAAAGAAAGCAAAAATACTGCAAGTATATGGAGATTCAGAAATAGCTATAAGACAAATCAGGAGACAGTATGTCTGTCATGACAAAAGGTTGACCAGATACCGAAATCGAGTTTGGGACCTCATCGAGAGTTTCGAGGCCTTCAACATCAAATCTATATACAGGCATCAAAATCAAGTGGCTAATTCCCTTGCACAAGCCGCCAGCTCTTTGATACCGTTAGCAATGGAAGGATTAAAGAAGTTCACGGTAGAATTAACATCAGTACCTTCAGTCCCGGATAACATCACCAATTTTCAAGTTTTCGAAGATGACAAGCACATACTGGATTTCTTGACCAACACGGATGTCTTCCTAGCTCAAATCATTGACGAAGAAGAAGCCGAGGGAGCAGAATTGAATGCTGAAGGAGTTCTGAATTTGAAGACAAACACTATTCCAAAAGGAATGGTGGAGTTAGAAAGAATCTTTGATCCCGACAAACTGAAAGAGATGAAAAGCCACAGCATGGAAGGAAACATGTGCGACACGATCAACGTAGGTGATGACATACAAGTTAAGAATGTGTTCATTGGAAAGACCTGCATCGCACCAGAAAGAAATGGAATCCTGAAAAATATGAGAGATTTCCCAGATGTCATCGCATGGAGTTATGAAGATCTCAAGACTTATGACACTGCAATTATCACTCATACCATCCCCTTGAAGCCAGGAAGCAAACCATTTAGGCAGAGACAAAGGCCAGTTAATCCTTTATTGGAACCTTTAATATATCAAGAAGTTAAGAAGCTGCTCTCAGCCAAAATCATCTTCCCGGTAAGGCATTCGACGTGGGTCGCCAACCTGGTTCCTGTTAGAAAGAAGAGTGGAGAGATCAGATTATGTGTTCATTTCAGAAATCTCAACCGAACTTCGGAAAAGGACAATTATCCTCTACCATCACTGGATGAAGTGTTGCAGATTGTCAGTGGGTCGCAGATGATGTCTTTACTGGATGGATATTCAGGTTATAACCAAGTTTTGGTCGAGCCTGAAGATCGACTGAAGACCGCTTTTACTACCAAGTGGGGAACATTTGCATACAAAAGAATGCCTTTTGGGCTTATCAATGCCGGGGCCACATTCCAGAGAGCCATGGATATCGCCTTTAGAGATTTAATTGGAAAGTGCATTATTATATATATGGATGACATCACAGTTTTCTCTAGAAAAAGAGAAGATCATGTGGATGACTTAAGAAGAGTCTTCCAAAGGTGTAGAAGATATGGGGTATCTCTCAACCCGAAGAAATGCATATTAGGGGTAACAGAAGGAAAGCTTTTAGGACATGTCATTTCAGAAAGAGGAATCTCCATCGATCCTGAAAGAGTAAAAGCTATATCTACTATCAATTTGCCAGCTAGTAAGAAAGAACTCAAATCATTCTTCGGCAAGATCAACTTTGTTAGAAAATTTATCACTGGATTTGCTGAGATAGTCAGACCTTTGAATGAAATGCTGAAGAAGGATGCAAAGATCGAATGGTCGCCACAAGCCAAGAGGGCATTCGAGGAGATAAAGACGGCAATCGCAGAAGCGCCATTATTGATCAGTCCTGATTACCTCAAGCCCTTCTACCTGTATTCCTTCGCTTCTGACTACACTTGTGCCGCTATTCTCACCCAAAGAAGTGAAGAAAGGGACGAGAATCCAATTGCATTCATGAGCACCCCACTGAAAGATGCCGAACTCAGATATCCCAACATTGAAAAACAAGCATACGCACTGGTCAAGGCCGTTAAAAAATTCAGACATTACCTCTTAAGGGCCAAAATTTATGCAATAGTGCCAGATGCAGCAGTCAAGACCCTCCTCATGCAAAATGAACTAGGAGCAAGAAGGGGCAAGTGGGTCGCCATTATCCAAGAATTTGATATCGAAATCCAGCCTATGAAACTTGTTCGAGGACAAGCTTTGGCACAGACATTGGCAATTGACGGACCCAGATTAATCCAGCAAGTTTATGAATTGGAGGATGTCAGCCCTGATGAATGGTACAAAGAAATTGTAACATACCTGCTCAACAACAAGTGTCTTGCCCGCATGACACCCACGCAGAAAAGAGCATTAAGAATAAAGTGTCAACATTATATGCTTCAAGGATCCGTTCTATATCGCAGGAATCACGAGGGGATATATCTGAGATGTGTTGGTAAAGAAGAGGCCAAACAAATAATTGAACATTTTCATTCCAAGTTTGGGACCGGACATGGGGCCAACCTCGCTACAGCTCATCAGATTCTGAGAGTAGGATATTACTGGCCTACGCTTTTCAAAGACACATTTAATCATATCAGGACTTGCCACACTTGCCAAGTCGCAGCTTTCAGAGAAAGAAATCCTGCCATGCCACTAAACCCAGTGATCGAAGCAAGACCATTTGCCAAATGGGGAATGGATTTTATTGGTGTCATCAACCCCGCATCCTCGACACAACACAGATATATCATCACTGCTACTGATTATTGTACCAGATGGTCAGAGGCACAAGCGCTCAAGGTATGTACTACCGAAGCCGTAATTAAATTTCTAGAGGAAAACATTATCACGAGGTTTGGATGTCCTTATGCGTTGGTTTGCGACAATGGCTCAACCTTCACATCATTGAGATTTTCGAATTGGGCTTTTGAATATGGAATAACCCTCAAATCTTCATCAAATTATTATCCTCAGGGTAATGGGTTAGCTGAGTCAACTAATAAAAACCTACTCAGTGTTATCAAGAAGCTGCTAGAAAGAAGTCCAAGAGAATGGCATACCCAATTGGATTTGCCCTCTGGGCAGACAGAATAAGGACCAAGAACGCATTAAGAATTTCACCTTACTTTCTGGTTTATGGCCAAGACCCAGTTTTCCCCATGCAACTCAGGATCCCGACCTTGAGATTTATTCAGGAATACATGGAAGACACTGATGCGGTTCAAGCTCGATTAACACAGTTAATGAATCTTGAGGAAAAGAGAGATCAAGCACTGGAAAATTTTGCAAAACATCAAGGAGTGGTGAAAAGATGGTTCGATCGGCAAGCTAAAGTCAAGGCGTTCCGGATCTCAGATCTTGTCTTATACTGGGATAAAGCACACGAGAAAAGGGGAGAGCATGACAAATTTGATAAGCTTTGGAAAGGCCCTTATCAAATTTCAGAGATTTTGGGAGAAAATGCATTCAGATTGAAGACTTTAACCGGAGAAGATGTCCCATTGCCTGTCAATGGGAGGTATCTCAAACATTATTTCCAGTCTTAGGATGCAAAAGGCCTTCCCTTGTACATAGCTAGTTTAGCTTGCTTTCGTTTTCGTTTCTCTGTTTTGCTTTTGTTTGTTTTTCGCTTTGCTTTCTGGGTCTTAGTTTAGGTGTCTTGTCTTAGGTTAGTTGTTTGTCCTGAGGGATGTCCATTTGAAATTGGGCGATTTTGTCATGAAGCACTCTGACTTCTCGCTAGGTTGTTGGTTGCATTTGAGCAATTATGAGGTCTTTTGGAATTACAAAGGGGTTTCTTTTGATAAAACTTTGAGTCAAGCCGTATTTGCAATGAAGCAAGATTAGCTTATTGAACTTAGCTATTTTGTCCTCCAGTTATTATATCTTTTCACACTTATAATCTCCGAGTCGTGGTTTCCAGGAAAAGATGTGATCGGTGAAAAATCTAAAATCTGACTTCAGCGCCACCGCAATCCTCAAACCCTAGTGAGCTTCACTGCTCACGAGCCAAAAGAATTCACGGAACTAAAAAGCAGTATCAAAAAGAAAAAATGAGAAAAAAAAAAAAAGAAAAAATCAAAAGAAAAATGAACAGAAAAGAAAATATCAAATTGGCTAGAGGGAATATACGAGTAACTCCATCGGGGCTATAGACGCCTGGCTGGCAATGGAGCAATGTTCGTGAGCTTGCGGCGATAACCTCGTCGGGACTATGGACGTCTGACTGGCAGCGAGGCTCTATCTAGAATGCTTTTGGAGTCCAGATAAACTACGTAGCTTATCACAGGGGAACCTAGAGGATCATGATTGTCTTGTTGAGGGGAACCTGGAGGATCATTATCACAAGGGAATTTACTCGCCAGAAATCTGATTGCACTCCAAGACCGAAGGGAGGAAATTGCATGGGAACTCTGTTGGCAACAAGTACTCCAAAGGTACGAAGAGCGGAACCGTAGGGAGGAAGAGGAAAGGGAGGCAAGTCGACGTCGTACCCCTGGCACTTAATGCCCCTACGGCTAAAGAAAGACAAACGTACCACTACCACCTGAGGAGTAGACGAGGGAATTGTACGGAGATCTCTTCATATAAAAGAGCAGGTCGAGCGGAGATGACGGCTAAGGGAGGTTGCTGAACATAGCAGAAGTAGGACTGTGAATCGAAGTCGCAGTCGGGAGAGACAAAGGCCGTGTACGTGGAAGGAGTTGGTGGAGGTCTCCAGGAACCTGCCACTTCCAAACATAGCGGAGGAAGATCTCACCGACCAGGCCCCACACTCGATGTCGAGTGAAGAAGACTTCAGAGCCAAGTCGCAGAGCAACCCGTCAGAGTATTCTGAACAAGGAGAGGAGGTAGTACGGGACCTGCACAAAGAGATCGTTGATATTTTTGAAGCAACATTATTCGGCATTAGGAATTTGTCCTTGTCAGAGGAAACCAAAATAGGAGGGTCATATCCAGAAACCCCGGGAAGGAGGGACTATAGGAGCAAGGGTGACCAAAGCCCCGCAGACAAGGGTCCAACCAGGTCAAGAGCGTACGGTACCTTCTAGACACAATACCTTCCGAGCATATAGTAACTTCCAAACGTTACATAAAACCCTCCAGACAAAAACAATGGCACACACTCCAGAGAAACAGAAGCTTCCAAAATTTATGGGCGACGGGTCGGAGGATCTCGTACGACATTGCAAGACATGTGTGACCATTTGGGAGGCAAATGGCCAGGACGACTAGGATTACTGGTTGAAGGCATTTCCAGCCACCCTGCGAGGAATAGCAATTGATTGGTATACGGACCTAGATGCCCAGTATAAAACGTCATGGAACAATCTGAAGAAGGCTTTCCAAGAGGAGTTCAAACTCCTACGGGATGACAATGAAATAGTGGCAGAAATTTACAATACCAAGCAAGGAAAAAGCGAAAGTGTGCAGGCTTATAACAGAAGGCTGAGGGAACTACTCAACAAAATGGAGAACCAGCCAGTTGATGGCCTGAAGAAGAGATGGTTTGTTGAAGGACTGGTACCGTCCCTCAGACGAAAGATGAAGGTGGTCCCTCCGCCCTCGTATGACGAAGCATACAACCGCACGATGGATATTGAGAGTGAAAATAAGACATCCCGAGGGAAGCGTCGGGTGAGCAATGGTGATAGTACGTATGACGACAGCGATGGGGAGTCCAAAACCATGCAAGCACTCTGAAGGGATATGATGAGGATGATGAAAGAACTAAAGGCTGACAAAGAAAGTGGCAAGGAAGGAAAGGAATTATGGTGCACCGACTGTAAGACAGAAGGGCACACTAAGGGGATTTGCCCTCGAAAAGCCTTCTATGACATCTGCCAAGTAATGGGACATTCCATTTAAGGAATGCCCGTACAACTTGAAAGCACAGAGCACACAAGTGCTCTACGCCCAACCCAACCAAGTCACACTGCCAGTGACAACTCCGAAGCCGACAGCAAACTCTGACGCCTCTCCTGGAGGGTATCGAAACAACCGGCGGGGTAACAACAGGCCCATTAATAACACGTCGAGGAGTAGAATTCAATACGACGCAAAGGGACGACCCATGATCCAATGCCGGAAATGCAACGAATGGGGTCACTTTGCGTGGGAGTGTCAAAATGGAGATGACGCAGGAAGTTTGCTGTGCAAATGGTGCGGTCCGGGGAATCATGAGGACACAGAGTGTCCAAAGCAAAAAGGGGTGAATATGCTGGAGGTAGAAGAACCGGAGGAAGGCTTACTGGCAATCACAAGATTGCAAAACAAGAAAGCCATGTATCCTGACCCTCGCACGGAGAAGGAAAGACTCCAAGAAGCTAGGGCAAATATTGAGCGGGCGATGGCAGAAGAACGGAGGGCCTCGCACCCGGCTACCAGTAGCCCACTTCGGTCAAGACCAGAAAAGATTATCATTAAGCAGATGTTACAGACCACTATACCCGTACGAGTATCTGACCTTCTAGAGACCATGGCACAGTTGAGGATGGCCTTGACAAATGCAGCCGGTGACATCACCGTTGACCAGGAACACCGAACGATGACAAAACCACCTAGTGCAGCTCCAGTGAAGGAACCTGGTACGGATGCCATAGACCCTATGCTGCTCAAGGTAAGCATTGGACGGAAACCTGCCATGGTGGAGATGGACATAATGGGACAGAAGCTCACAAACACAATTGTGGATGGCGGGTTTGGAGTCAATGTGCTACCGGAAGAAACTTGGAGAGGTCTAGCCTACGCTCTTGCCACCAACATTCCATCTCGTCGGTGCGGATCAGCACGACATCAAACCCCTTGGGACTCTCATGGCACAAAAGGTGGTGATCGGGACACAACAATTCCTTCTGGACTTCGAAGTCATTCCACTAGAGAGAAAAGCATATGACGCCCTCCTGGGAAGGGGATGGCTGATCATGGCTAGAGCCAATCATAACTAGAAGAAGAATACATTCTCAATCGAGAGCGAAGGTCATAAGTATGTGATTGACCTGAGGAATCAGTCCGTCAATGAAGAGCTTGCGTCGTCTAACTCAGACTCGGAGGACTCAAATAGATGGGAGTGGGGTTCTGAAGGAGACAGAGGAGGGAGGAAACCCAACGAAGGAGTGCTGGAACTGGATGGATGCTCTGAAGATGGAACTAGTTCGCTAGCCAGACTCTTCCATTGGCAGATGGAGGACTACAAGGTCTTCCACCTGGAGTGCCACATGCTGCAAATATGCGAGAATGGGGAATCAAGTGGCTGTATGGAAGAATAGTCATTTCCCCCGAAGTACGGGAGGTACCAGGAGGGAATGGCACGGGTGGATGACACACCAACCCACCAGTTTGAACGAGACAAACCCATCAAGTATGAGGAAAGGGATGTGAAAAAAGTCAATCTAGGCAAGGACAAGGACCCACAGGTGATACTCGTAGGGGATATTTCTGGAATACAAGGACGTCTTTGCCTGGACCTACAAGGACTTGAAGGGGGTACCACCGGAATTGTGCATACATCGCATATCCCTCGTTCCCGGAGCCCAACCCGTACGGAGGAGACCGTACAGGATGAACAAGAACTACGCAGCCAAGGTGAATGAGGAAATCAACAAAATGTTGGAAGCTGAGATCATATTCAAAGTGGAAACAAGTAACTGGGTTTCCCCAATAGTCATTTCTCTCAAGAAGGTACCTAAACGCAGTAACAATAAAAGATCTGTTCCCAATCCCATTCACTGACAACATTCTGGAAGAAGTGGCTGGGCATGAGATATACACATTTCTGGATGGGTTCTCAGGATACAATCAGATAAGCATTGCGGAAGAAGATAAGCTAAAGACCACATTCGTGGTGGAGGAGGGGGTGTACGCCTACAATCGCATGCCCTTCGGGTTATGTAATGCACCGGCAACCTTCCAGAGAATAATTTTACACATTTTTGACAAAATGTGTATACATCGCATATCCCTCGTTCCCGGAGCCCAACCCGTACGGAGGAGACCGTACAGGATGAACAAGAACTACGCAGCCAAGGTGAATGAGGAAATCAACAAAATGTTGGAAGCTGAGATCATATTCAAAGTGGAAACAAGTAACTGGGTTTCCCCAATAGTCATTTCTCTCAAGAAGGTACCTAAACGCAGTAACAATAAAAGATCTGTTCCCAATCCCATTCACTGACAACATTCTGGAAGAAGTGGCTGGGCATGAGATATACACATTTCTGGATGGGTTCTCAGGATACAATCAGATAAGCATTGCGGAAGAAGATAAGCTAAAGACCACATTCGTGGTGGAGGAGGGGGTGTACGCCTACAATCGCATGCCCTTCGGGTTATGTAATGCACCGGCAACCTTCCAGAGAATAATTTTACACATTTTTGACAAAATGTCCGTGGGAAATTTCAGGGCATTCTTGGATGACTGCTCGATTTTTCAGTGATCAGGACACCCATCTAAAGGCACTCGAAGAATGTATGGAGAGGTGCTGGAAAGCTAGGCTAGCTCTTAACCCGAGGAAGTGTAGGTTTATGGTACCACAAGGAAAGCTCCTAGGCCACATTGTTTGTAAAGAAGGTCTGAAGACATACCCAGATAAGATAGGAGTGATCGTCAACATGGAGAATCCGACAAATGTGACAGGGATGAAGTCATTCTTGGGCCACGTTGGCTACTACCGGAGATTTATCAAAGGCCTTGCACAAGCCTCTTGGCCCCTAGACAAGCTGACAAGGAAGGGAGAGCCGTTCGTATGGAGTACGGAGCAGGAAGGAGCCTTAAAGGAATTGAAGATCAGTCGGTGAGTGCACCAATACTGGTGTACCCAGATTGGAATAAGGAGTTTCACGTACACGTCGATGCCCTCCAACTTCGCGATTGGTGCTACCCTTGCACAAGTAGGGACGCAAGGATTGGATCACTTCGTTTTTTTCGCTAGTTGACTTTTGTCAAGGGCTAAACGAAACATCACAACGAAGAGGGAGGCACTCGGGATGGTGTATTGGCTACTCCGTTTACGTTTTACGTGGACCATCAGTCACTAATGTACTTGGTAAATAAACCAATTATCCAAGGTCAGGTAAGTAGATGGCTACTACTCCTACAAGAATTCACCTTCACCATTATTGCACGGCCAGGCAAGTCCCATGTGATAGCCAACCAACTATCAAGGATAAGATCAGGAGAACCGGTCGAAGGGGTGAACGAGGACTTCCCAGATGCACACTTGTTCCAGATTGCAGTACTACCATCGTGGTACGAGAAGATCGGACAGTACCTCTCTACTTCCACATTCCCAAAGGAGATGTCCCCGGGGGAACGGCGGAAGCTAGCACTGAAGAGTAAGACTTTCCAGTTGATCAATGGCCTGTTATATAAAATGGGCACCGACCAAATCCTGAGAAGATGTGTTATGGAGGAGGAAATCCCCAGTGTTTTGAAGGAAGCACATGACGGGTTAGCAAGTGGACACATGGGACCAGATGCAACTACAAGGAAAGTACTTCTGGCCGGTCTGTGGTGGCCAACTCTACACACTGACGCCTGGGAGTGGGTGGTCGGGTGTGACACTTGCCAACGTGCAGGAAAACCACTCAAGTGGGACTTCATGCCCCTCTTTCCTTCGCAGCCACAGGAGCTATTCGAACGGTGGGGTCTAGACTTTGTAGGACCCTTGAAGCCGAGTAGCATGCACAGGTGCAAATATATTGTAGTGGCTACATAATACCTCACTAAGTGGGCAGAAGCCAGAGCCTTACCAGATAACACGACTCTAAGTACGACACGGTTCTTGTATGAACAGATCGTCACTAGGTACGGGATACCCCTTCAAATCACCAATGACAGGGGAGTGCACTTTGTCAACCAAGTAATCCGTACCATGACCGTAGAGTTCAAAATCTTCCACAATCTCTCTAGTCTATACTACCCTTGAGCGAACAGACAAGCAGAAGAAACCAACAAGGTATTGGTATCAATAATTTATAAGTCATGTGGGGTATTGGATCAGGAGGACTGGTAGGAAAGGCTACCAGTTGTACTGCGGGCTTACCGCACAACCTACAAGGTCACTATTGGGCATACCCCGTTCTAGCTCATGCACGGGCAGGAGGCAGTGGTACCTGCCGAGTACATCGTACCTAGCCTCCGGGTGGCGGTGGATAATAGACTCGGTGATGAAGAAAGCTTGAGTGCAAGACTTGACAGCCTGGTGAAACTTGACGAACATAGGGTAATGGCACAATGGGCAATGGAGGTAGCGCAACGACAGCGGAAGTGCTGGCATGACAAGCACCTAGGGCGGGTCAACTTCCCGCCGGGGCAATTGGTTTTGAAGTATAGTGGCCGGAACGAACTCTGACCGGGGAAGTTAAAAGTTCATTGGATCGGACCCTATAAGATCAGAGAGGTCGGCAAGAATGGGGCGGTGAAGCTATCCACTTTGGATAACAATCCAATCAGGGACCCAGTGAATGGTTCGAAACTAAAAGTCTACAAAGAACGGAACAAACCTGTGATCGGGATTAACATGCTTGGATACGCTACAAAAGGGGACTGGACCATTGGCCAGAGCAAGGAAGTCGACGAAGACCCGATGGTAAAAGCAGAGCCCTACCGGATAGATGAAGAGTGGGCAAAGTATTTTGTAGCCATGGAAGAATGGCTTGTGCCAAAGCGGGTGGAAGTTGTTGCGGTTCCTAGGAACCACAAGCACCTCACAAACACGTATTTTAGGGATCCAACTGTATGGGTATGGATTTCAGGACATTGGAAGAAGTGGGCCCCATATGAAGGTCTTCGAGAAGGGTACGTAGCATATGATATCGATGAAGAGGTTGAAGCCCGAGTGAAAGCTGAGAATGAAAATAAAGAGGAACCTATAGACCCGGAGAAAGAACTTGACTTAGAAGAGTACGGGGCAACTCTAGGACCCTCCTTAAAGATGGATCTGAAAACAGAAGACCTATTCATCATCGACTCTCGGCCAAGCGAATTGGAAGTCGGACCAAATTCACTAGACCGGGTGATCCCTAACCCCGCAGGACCTCCGGAGGTTGACGGAGAAAAAGTAAAATGGTATCAATAGTACGGAGACCGCTACATTGACGGACGGTATAAGGGGGTGGGACCAACTCTGTTAGTTGACAAGATATGGGACCTGGAGTACATGGGGACGTGTTGTGCACAAGAATGCTACGGGAGGATGTCGCACATATGTACGTGGTTGCACGATTCGGAGATAAGGGTAAGGCCCCAATGTGGTCCCTCAGGTGTAAAAAGGAACATAGGAAACAAAGATGTTGGCAATGGGCTAAATAAAAGACGGAAGGGAAACAGAACGCATGGCAAGGGAACAACAAAGAAAAAATTAGGCATCCGTACAACAAAGAGGGAACTGAGGGTGCGAAAAAATTGGGAGGCATCTAAGAAAGCAACAAGCTATCTGGAGGTTTAGGAAGGGCTGAATGCAAGATGGAAACGAACCTTAGGATACTCCAATATATTGAAGGTACGGAAGGTTGAATTTAAAAATTATTATTGCCTGAAGAATTTAAAACAAGTGTTAAAGAAGGGAGTACTGGAAATTAGAAATGAAAAGTATGTGGAAGAAATAAAAAGGTCAGGGTTTATAAGCAGAAAAAAATTAAAGTGCAAGGAAAAAATACAATTAATAAAGAGGCAATTATTTTATAAAAAGTTAATGAAATATTTAAGCCTAGCCCTAACCCTGAAAAGATCAAATGATTATATAAAGCCCCACAGAGCTCATTTGTACACAATACACAGGCAAAATCGGGACAGGGAAAGCAGTTTTTGTCGAAGAGAAAATTGCAGAGAAAAAAGAAGGTGCCAAGCAAGGTCGTACAAGTCCGTACATCTCACACTAGTCCAAGCACAAACCGTATGGCCACCACAAGCTGAAGAATCCGTACGAACGACAAAGGATAAGGCAAAAAGAATTCGCAAGGTAAAGCTAGAGAATCTGTACAGCCTTGACGGACTGTACGACGTACGGCCTGAGGAAGGAGTGAGAAATCCGTACGGGGGGGATAGTCCATATGGTGCACGACCAGACGAGACATGAAAGAATCAGTACGACGTACGACGACCAACAGACTGTGAGTACGTTAATCATTCGTACAGTGTACGGTCGACAAATAAGGAAGTCTTGCACAATCCGTACGGTGTACGACCCACGAGGCAAGGAAACCGTATGCGTGGGGGAGACATACCGTACACTCAACATCACAGGAAACTAATCCGTACGGTCTTGTACGGATATCAACGGGGGAAAAAGGAAGGTCGTACAACCAGAAAACATGCATTTTGTACGGGCAGGATCCGTACAATCCCCTCCTGACAGGCATTCGTACACGGAGGGAGCAGTTGCATAAAAAGTTTGAGGGTATCTGTGTAGAAATTCGTGCCATTCGTGCAGAGTTGGCATAGGTTGAAGAGGTTGTATGGTTAGGGAAGGAAAGTGTACGGACTAGTCCGTAAGGTGCAACAATTGGTTCAATGGTTCGTACAAATTGGCGGGTCACACTTGCAGACCGTTATAATAACGGTCAAGGACTGGACAAAAACAGGAAAACAGGGCAAAGCAGCTACAGTGCAACCATGACCGCTACAGACCCAACTAGCAGCAGCAAGAAGGCCAAATCAGGCCAAAAGTGCAGAAGATCCGGAGGGAATCACTACCGGGAATGTAGCCTTTGAGAGCGTCATTGGCAGCGAATGTCGTACTTGGTGGGAGGAAACCCCTCTCGACCATGTGATAAAGGACTCCCTCAGGAAAGCACAGGTAGACCATACCATCCAAATGCCAACATTCAACATCAAGGATTTTGAGCCGGTGTTACGGACTTTGGTGTCCGGATACAACCGCAAGGAAAGGGCTTCCATCATTCAGTTCCAGGGCTGCACGATACAAGTTTCCTTCAAGGCGGAAGATTTCAGGAGGGTATTTGGTATACCTGAGAAGGGGGCATATGCAATGAAACCGGCCAAGAAGCTCACCAAGGAGAAAAAGAAGTGGCTACTGGACTTGGTATGCAGAGATGACCTCACAGAAGAGCAATGGAAGAGCGCTTGGTCTGACAGTAGGGGATTGAAGCGTGCTTTTATCGCACCAAGAGAATGGAGAATGTTGATGGACTTGGAAAAAAGTCAGCTCACAGGGGCCAGCCGTGCATCCAATATAGCCATCTGGATGATAGGGTTAATGAATGGTATTAAGTGCGGCAAAGTTTACAACTGAGGGTAGCTTTTGGCGGAAAGGATTCATGATTTCCTCAAGTTGGAACACAAAACATTTTACATGTGCCACCACGCCATCAATCTATTCTTGGATGTTGTACACCTGCAAGTACCGCCAAAGATGTGGGGGACTTTCGAACTGCACGGAAGGGTGGAACCTAATAAGTTGTCCATGTACTATTATGCCCATTTGGACACACTTGGTGACACCACGTAGCCGACAAAGAGGAGGAAGCTGGATGTGTCCATTGAAGTCGAAGATGACAATAGCGCCGAGGATTCTGAGGAGGCCAAAGAAACTGAGCAGGAGAGTGGAGATAAGGGGCTCTGTATGGCACCACACACAACAGGAGAGGATGAAGGGGAAGCGGAATCGCAGCAATAGGAAGAGGAGGAAGAGGAAGAGCAACATGGAGGGCTGTGAGCACAGTAGAAGAGCACGTGAGTGAAATTTACACCCCCAAAATTGTCCTCTTCAGCACACTTGGTATTGCAAGAAGCACTTACAGTGGCCAGTTCAGTAGGGGACGTACGACCAGTAGGGGTGCTATTCCGAAAAATTAATGAAGGCAAACCACCGGCACAACGACGGGTGTCATTGCCTCAGATCAGTCTAGTTGTACTCGAGTCGCAAGTTGTACCAGTCGCAGAACGTACTAGTAGGCCTGATTGTACAGCTAGTGACCTAGGTGGCAGGAGTATGGCAGACCATACGGTGGTAGAGGAGGCCGTACAACATAGTCTGAATGAAATGGTTCAGGAGACGGCCGTAGCAGAGGAAGAAGAAGCAACCGTACAAAAAATCGGTACTGGTACAACAGATACTAGTATGACAGGTACTAGTACAGTACCAGCAGAGGGAGATGAGTCGGGGGATGTACCGATGATGGGAGATGGTTTGGAGGAGTTGGCAATACTAGAGACACTGACGGATGAGGATATAGATGCATCGTTGGATGGGTGGCTGGGGCAGTTTGCACTCACACCTCACCCTCCCCCCTCGCCTTCACCACACGCCATGGCAGTTGGATGGAGCCAGACACAGCATAGGACCACCCCTATCACAGATCAGGATGAGAGGATGTTTGTTGAGGAGCAGAATAGAGCAACAGAAAGTGGTGGACAGAGCCCAAAGATCATCGATGTTGGGGAGAGCGGGTCTAGAGGACTACTGGTAGGTTTTCACCTCACCCCAATAGACCCTAGCGATCCAGCAAGTTCACTCTAGCAGTTCTTTGGAGAGCTACAGGGGATTTCAGATATAGCACGTGGAATGGCACAGTTGACTGGGCAGATGGATGCCGACAACTCTGCAGACACTGAGAAGCTGTGCCACTTCATGACTTCCAGATGTGCGGATGAGTTTGCATGCCACTTTGAGCAACAGGGGTGGCTAGCCAGTAGTACACCGGAGATGGTACAAGAATGGATGCACATGCGACTAGTGGAGGGGGTGGACACCTTGGGTGCCACCTTGCACAGTATGGAAGGATCTTTCCATGATGTCTACCTACAAATGCGACAGAGTCAAATAGAGCAGCAGACACAGCGGCTGTATGCAGCAAAACTGGAGAAGGGAGGGGAGAAGCGTGCGAAGTTAGCCGCAGTAGAGAAGAACTTGAGGACTGAGCTAGAAACGAAGGTGACTAATTATGAGGCCCGTTGCAGCATGCAGAAGGAGGTACAGGTACTGGCAACACAAGTGGCCGAGCTTACTCTACAAATGGAGCAAAAGGACAAAAAACTGTTGGAGGCCGCACACATGGTGAAGAAGGCACGGGAATGACAACTGATGGTAGAAAAGAACCTCAGACTCCACACCGGGCAACAACCTTCTTCTTCGACCACCATAGGGATGCCTCCTCCCCTTTCTCAATCTTAGTCTTTTGTTTTGTATTCCAGCTCCTGTTGTCTTAGTCGTCTGGAAGATGATTACTTTTTTGGGGGACTGATGTTAGGGGTCAATAACACATGTTAGTTTGTAGTTGGTTTGGGTTTTATGTTTTGTTATGTTGTCGCCGAGAGGTTCTCGTGGGGTAGTTGGTAGTTAGTGACGGCTGGCAACTTGGCCAGCCATCGAGTCTATATATGATATGGATGGAACCTCGGCAAGGATGGTATTGTACTGGCATATTCTTGAGAATTCAATAAAGATATTATTCTTTTGTTATAGCCATTTTTGTTATTGTTACTCATGCTTTGATATATATGAATGTTTTGTTACATGAATAGTTGGTACGTGTGGGATCTCTTTGTTTTATCCGCGAGTTTACCAACCTCTCATTAAGGACAAAATAGTTAGTTAATAATTGGCCATGTAAGGTTTTTGGAAAGATTAGTTGGTATCTCCATCAATCGCCGAGTAGTATATATGCTACGTTGTAACGAGAACAAGGACATTAGGATTGTTGTATGCAGTTTTACATTATGAAATAAAACTCTATCTTTCTGCCATATGAATTCTTCTGTGAATAATATATGTTGTAGTGTTCATGTACTTGTTGTATTCCATTTACTTTTGTAATCTTAAACTGATACCTTAGGGAGTAAACAGTTGTGTTCCTCTCGACAACTGTTGGGTTTTTTAAAAATGTTGTATACCGTCAAGGAAGGTAGTACAATATAGTCAAGTGAATTGTAATCCTTGGCCGACCATCAATTGTCTTCTTCTCTATAATAATTGCTTGTGCGAATAAAGATATATTTTACTGCCTTGTCTGGTATGCATTATCATTTGTATTATTATTTATTGTACTTGATTTATCGGATATAGCAGCAAACATCTACTTTAATATAGGGAGCTACCCCCTCAGGTAGCAATTTGCATTAAAAAAAATTTTAAAAAGTTATAATTGAATTAAAATATAAAAATATATTTCATAATTTTCTTTTTTGGTGGATAGCTACTTTTGATTGGAGCTATGAACCAGTGGGGGTCACAATGGGGAATCCCATCCCTATGCTTACAATTCTTTTGAGGTATTAACACCTCCTTGATTTGTCTCTTGTTGTTATCGCTCTGCCCCCTTATCTCACCATACCCGCCTCCTAACTCTGCCTCCTTATCCCTCCACTCCACCTTTGTCCTTCCGTTGCCTCCTTATCCCTCCACTCCACCTTTGTCCTTCCATTGCCTCCTTATCCCTCCACTCCTCCACCTTCGTCCTTTTGTTGCCTCCTTATCCCTCCATTCCTCCTCCATCTTTGTCCTTCCATTGCCTCCTATCTCCTTCCACCTCCCGCCTCCTTTTTCACGACCCTCGTGACCTGGCACCAAACAACTGCACACACTTGCCCACGCCCACAACCTCATCAACATCGGGTGGGGTATTAGCACCCCCCTCTCAAGTAATTGTGTCTCTCTATCGTCAGCAGGATCAACAATCTACACGGGCCTCTAGAAACGGCGTCAAGACATTCTCCTGTCAATAAGTTGGCCTGAAGATTCGAACCAAAGACCTCCATATTAACACGAAGTTGCAACTTTCATTGCATTGCATGGTCAACCCAATATATTTCATAATTTTTGTTTTTCATTAATTAAAAAATTGTTTATAGGTATACAATTAAATTTGTTTTAAACTATTATATAAAAATATAATATATTATTAAATGATTTATAATATATAAATTATTTTATAAATAGAAGAATGAAATTTAAATATTTTTTTGTGGGATAAAATTTTATAATGAATATTTTTGAAAATTTATATGTATTAGAATCCATTTGTTATGTGCAACCTCCAAATATTCCATTTCTTGTCACGTCGTTGCCGGTGTGTTTCTCGTAACAATGGTTTAGATGCTATTCTCTCTATTTTTGGAAGTTGTACCATTCAAGGGAGGATCAAAACTACAAATTGAAGGGGTTGTACAATATTGATGCTTGCTTGTGGGCTTACCTAAGTCCAAGCACAACCTTTTTGAGGACTTATCTTTGCTGGTTGGAGGTGCTTTGATCCTTGGAGTCTAGTGTTACTTGTTTTTGGTTGCGCATTTAATGTTTGAATTTTCAAATTGGGGCCATACAACTTGTTGTACTTGTTGCAATAATTGTTGATCGCTGCAAACAGACCTATAACTATCTTTTCTTAAAACAAATGCAGAAGCATATGGATTTCAAAGAATTGATCTATTAACAGAATGAGCAAGACGCTCATAAATAATACACGAATATTTACAAGAATAGCAAGTTTCTAATAAGAAACTGCTGAGAAGATCGAAGACGATCTAACTAAAATAGAATATACACTATTGAGCATTAATACTAAAATTAACATTATTTTAATATTCTATTACCCTCCCTTAATGCTCAATCTATTAACTACACCTATAGACCCCCTGAATTTTACAAATTTCTCAGGACCAAGGGGCTTGGTGAAGATGTCTGCTGGCTGCTCCGAGGTAGGAACATACAGCAACTGGATGGATCCGTCTTCAACCAGCTGTCGAATATAGTGACAATGAGTTTCCACATGCTTGGTTCTTTCATGGAAGACTGGATTCTTGGCGAGTTTGAGCACTCCCTGATTATCACAGAACAAGGGAGTAGGACCTGCCTGGGAGACATGCATATCCGCAAGCATTCGTCGAAGCCAAACTGCCTCACAAGATGCCTTAACTGCTCCTCGATACTCTACTTCTGTCGAGGAGAGAGCCACTGCCTGCTGCTTCTTACTAGTCCATGTGACAGCACCAGATCCCAAACTAAACACATACCTTGCTGTAGACTTACGGTCATCAACCGAACCTGCCCAGTCAGAATCTGTGTAACCACTGAATAGAGGATCAAAACTCCGAGTGTACAGAAGTCCATAATCAGGAGTGCCACTCACATAACGCAGCACACGCTTCGCTGCTATCCAATGATCAGCCTTGGGAGCTGTCATGAAGCGTGAAATGTAGCTCACTGCAAAACTGATGTCAGGTCTAGTGGCAGTAAGATAGATGAGGCTGCCCACTAGTTGCCTGAACAGAGATTCATCCACAACTGGTGAAGATGACTGAGCTGAAAGTTTGAGCCCGGGTTCCATAGGAGTAGAGGCAGGTTTGCAATCCTGCATACTGAACCTGTCCACAAGACTTCTGGCATACTTGGACTGAGAGAGAAAGATACCGTTCTCAGTCTGCCAGACTTCAACTCCTAAGCAGTAATGTAGAAGTCCCAAATCTGTCATATCAAAGGTGAAGCACAAATCCTGTTTGATCCCAATGATCAAATGTCCTGAACTGCCAGTAATGATTAAGTCATCCACATAGACAACCACAAATAGAATATCATTACTAGTATGCTTGATATACAGGTTTGCATCAGATGGACTCCGCTAAAAATCATGATTTGTCAGGTACTTATCAATTTTCATGTACCAAGCCCGAGGAGCTTGTTTTAGACCATAGAGTGGTTTGACTAGCCTACAGACCTTCTGTTCTTGACCAGCAACCTTGAATCCTGGGGGTTGTGTCATGTAGACTTCTTCCTGTAAGTCACCATTCAAAAAAGCACTCTTGACGTCCATCTGATGGACTTTCCAACTAAATTGGGCTGCCAAGGCAAGAACAAGCCGTATGGTACTCATTTTGGCTGTAGGTGCAAAAGTCTCCTCGTAGTCAATGCCTTCTTTTGTGAGAACCCACGAGCAACAAGACGAGCCTTATACTTGTCTAGGGTTCCATCAACTTTGTATTTTACTTTGTACACCCATTTGCAGCTAATGGGCTTCTTCCCTGAAGGAAGATCAGAAAGGGCCCAAGTGTGATTCTTCTGAAGACTCTGGAACTCAGCTTCCATAGCTTGTTCCCACTCAGGTATACCTTTAGCCTCTGAGTATGTCTGAGACTCAAAAACACTGTGTATGTTAGCCATGAGAGCAAAATTGACTGTATGCTGCTGTTTGCTCTTATTACAGGAGGTTCTACCCTCAATGAGCTCAGTATCCCTGAGATCACCAATGGTCTTGGCCCACCATTTAGGCCGGAGAGTCGAAGTGCGAACATCTGGAGGAGCTGGAAGAGGCTCAGGATCAGGAACAGGAGCAGCAGGAGGAGGATTATTCTCCGGAGGGAACTCAGGAAGTGCATCATCCCTCCCATCAGGCGAACCTAATGGAATAAGAACATTGTGAGGCTAGTCCTCAGAACTCTGCTCAGAAGAAGGGGACTGAAAGAATCCTCTGCCTTCATCAAATACAACATCACGACTAAAGATAAGTGTTGACGTGTATTTTGTACACAATCATACACAGAATAAAATACCGACAGGCATCTTATCCTCTCTTGAGAAAATAGTCTCTAACTGCTGAAGATCTGCAAAAAGGATCAGTTAGGTGGACTCCAAGGTTCTTTTAGTGGGGTCTCCACGTGTGGACAAGCTTTTAGTGGTATGATGTGATTTGCTGTTTCCTTCAAGGCTTCTTACGGATTCAATAGTTCGAAGGTT
The DNA here is from genome assembly GCF_030272615.1 of Cryptomeria japonica. Classification (NCBI taxonomy): domain Eukaryota; kingdom Viridiplantae; phylum Streptophyta; class Pinopsida; order Cupressales; family Cupressaceae; genus Cryptomeria; species Cryptomeria japonica. The sequence continues at coordinate 5,129,316 of NC_081410.1, read as the reverse complement.
TCACTAATCTAAAAGGAACTTTCAAAAAAAATGGAAAAAGATAGGGCTTAAGAGGTCTAATCTAGCCTAACCCTATGAACGACTTAGCATGAATGAGATTTGGCAAGACTCAACCAACTTCAATTTTGCCATAAGATAACAACTCAATTGAAATTAGTGCGATCTTCTAAGGTAATAATGGTGTTCAATGCATCAAAGACCAAGGACACTACTATGAAGGTACATATCCTAGATACAAAAATGCTTGAAGGTTAAGGATGCAAAGTGTTTTCCAGTCGACCACGCAAGGCGTTCCTACAATCAGCAAGAAGCTAGTGGTTTGGATTGCGAATCCTACCAAATATCAAATCTCACACTTAGTCTTTCAAATTAACAAACTACTTTGATTGAGCGTGATTCAAGTACATCCAACAACCATGAAGATAACTTAAGAAATTTGCAACAAAACACCATAACTTCAATATTTTATTGATTTCCAAGTCATCATATACAACAATTGCTTGAATTTCTCTCTTCAAGACTCAATCTTGCTACAAAATAAAAATTGCTTACAACTCTAATCTCTCTATTTCACTCTTAACTCTATTCTCTATTAACTGATTCTTACAAATGAAATGAAAATGGGGGTATAAATAGCATCCCCAATTACAATGAAAGGTCCAGATTGAAAGTAAATCAACGGACAAGATCATGACACCTAAACCCTAATTAGGGTTTGTTACAAATGACCTCCTTTTTACTGAACAATATTAAATACATAGCCAAATATTAAATTTGGCACAAAAATCTAGGAGGTATCAGCCAATGAGAAATAAGATGTCATGTCATCTGTAACAACCTTTCATCTAGAATCTTATTCCCTTTCCAATTCTCCTTCTTAGCATATGCAATGAATTTTGTCACAATTCCTTCGATTTCTGTGATTGGAATCTCGGGAAGATTCTTGATACTCTCTTCTAAGTGGATAACCTGATCAAATGCATCTAGAAGAGCTGTGTCCCAAGTAGGTTCAAGTTCCTTTGTTCTATCAATCAGGAGCATGGTGGCATACATCTGATCATACTGCTCATCTGTAACATCTGCGTCCTTGCGAAAGATGATAGTGATTCTATCCTCAAACTCTTGTAAATCCACATCTGTCTCGACCTCGATCCTCCTGCCAAGAATGGTACGAAGTACCTCAAATACTCTGTCCTGGATCGGATTGATCACCTCCTCAACTTGACCACATCTAACACTGATGTCCTCAAAGAGAACACTCTTTATATGGAGTAAGGTTGACCACTGAAACAAACTGTGAGAATCACCTTCTAAGATCCTCTCTTGTGCTAAAATTCTTCTAGATGTATGTCTTATAACTTTCAAGACAGGGATGACAACGTCCTTGGTATGGGCAAATGCAGCTACTGTTGCCATCAATCTGTGGATTATCTCTAGAACTTGGATAGCCTGATGGGTGATCTTCGACATCCTTGTAATAAACTCAATGGCCACCGTGTGAGATCTATCCATCCAATTACATGTACGCTGAACCATATTCCTGAATCTTTCTGCTTCATTGATTGATTGAAGGGGCAATGCCTGCAATGGTGATCTAACTGGATCCTGACGTCCCAAAGGTTCATTGATGTGACTGAAATATGTTCTCCATGCACCTCTCTCTCTCTCAAGCTTTCTATTCTTTTCTACTTCTTCTCTAAACTTATCCTTCAATGCCTCAAATGTGTCGGTGGCATCATCTAAAGTCTGCTCTGCTGTGGATGGTCCTAACTCAATAGTCTGTATATGATAGTCCTCTGCTAGGATCTCACCCTCATATTTGTCTGCTGCCGGTGTAGCTATCTGCAGTTTTCTAGATCCAGTCTCATCTCGAATCATCTTGGACATCTTTGTAGCCTTCTTCTTCTCTGTTGTCATATGTGAGCGTCCAACAAGGCTCTCTAGATCGATTGCACTGTCCTCGTCCTCAATTACGATCACCTTAGTCAATCTTTCCTTCAACCAATCTGGGATATTTGATCTTGTCTCTTGAACTTGAATTTCTTTGTGTACTATTTCTTCTTGTCTGGGAGGAGATGTTACTTCATTATCATTATCTAAATCATAGTCTTGGAGAGATCCATCGGATGAAACATGCTGTGCCTGTTCTTCCTCCTGTCTGTCATTCTGTACCATCGATTCCATGGATTCTTCCACTCGAACTGTTCTATCTTCTGGCCTGGAAGAAGTACCTGGTGTTTGGTCTTTGTTAGCACCTTGCTTTTTCTTGGAAGGCTCTTTCTTTTCTGATCTTTCCTTTCTCTTTGAACCTCTCGGATGGAGATTGCCCTCACTGGCACATCGAAGGTTACCTTCACCTGAATTCCTAGGATTAGGATTGCCTTCACTAACACTGGCTCCACCTTCGGCTGGCTTTTCTTCCAAAGTAAAAGACATGGCTATGCCTTGTTCTCTCAACTTCTGATGTTGAATGTCTACCCATCTGCGAGTACAAGACAAGACTGGTGCCATCAAATCATCTAAATCCACGGCTTCGGGCTCATTCCAATTCAAACTTATTGTTTTGCTCTCTCTATCATATGAAGATTGGATGTGCCTGCCGTTGTCCTGAGCTTGGTCGGCTACTCTGTAAATCTTACATTTCCTGATGAAATCCAAAGGCAATCTAGAATGTATCTTACGTTTCACTTCGAGATCATCTAGGAGATTCATCATAAAATCTTCAATTTGGTACTCATGTCTAAATCTTCTACCGACTGTCTCCTCTAAATGTCCATGAGGATCAAAACTATTCCTCCAAGCAAAAGATGAAAAAGGATACAAGGCTAACTCCCTCTCTGCGTCATCCATGGCTGAGACATTGGGACATACCTCAACTGAATTACCCAAAATAATAGGTACCTGAACTCCATTCTGATGTCTGTGTCTGAATGCCTTCACATATGCTGCCAACTGCCTTGTTACTTCAAGTAACACAATTCTATCTGTCGGGTACCTCGGCAACATGTATGGAGGTAAAGGACATCCATACACTCTAATGTAAGTGAACTTGGGAAACTGAATGAACCAAGCACCGTACCTCTTGATTAACTCTGGGCATCCTGAGATAATCTGTTGTGAATCCCTCCTTGCAACGTCCTGGTGATGTTCATCGTGAAAGTATCATTGATTAACTTGTAGTTCTTCCCTGGTGGATGATGCAAGTAGGTATAGGATTCACAAACTCTGACCTCGCCGGGTCTTCTTCCAATCACTCCTCTGTGAGGTAGTCCTGCGTACTCGACGCTCCTGATTAAGGCATAGATGACGTATGAACTCATGTGGAAGGACTTAGTAGCCCCGAGTCTTCTCAATTGTACGTCTAAGCAATGGCTAATTATCCTAGCCCAATGTATTGTACCCTTTCCTTGAACAATCACCTGGATGAAATAAAACATCCATTTCTCAAAATAGAAGGCATGAGGTGCTCCTGTAACTCTGTTGAGCATGGTAATCAAATCTCTGTACTCCTCTTGGAAATCAATCCGGTGTGGTGTGTTCGGTACTTTGCTCAGACGGGGACGACTCTTAAGTAGCCAGTTCTTGTTGATTATGCTTAGGCAAGCATCTGGATCATCATCGTACACTGATCTGGCTCCTTCAATGCTCTTGTATATCATGTCCCTGTGCTCTGGAAGATGGAAGGCTTCACTTATGGCCTCCTCTGAAAGGTACGCCAAAGTGTTTCCCTCATTGGACACAATTGTCCTGGACTGTGGATTGTAATGACGGGCACACTCGATCATCAACTCGTGACACTGAATGGCTGGAGGAAAACCGGCCGCCTTAATGATGCCACTCTCTATTATTCTCCGGGCGACAGGTGACGGCTTGCCGATGTAAGGGACCTCTCGGAACTTCTTCGTGCTAAAGTTTCCCAAGTTTGTATCTCCAATGTTGCTCCACTTGGACACGATCTTGGTCTCCACCTCTTCAGTCTTCTGATCTTCTTTCATGAGAGCCGAGCGACTGGTGGATGCTCCCGCCTTTGGGGTCGCCATACCTACACAACATTTCATTATAAGAAATAGATTTTTGAAATAAATAACGTAGATAAGAGAGATAGATTTTAGGAAACCTCATGATAAGTCCCTAGAGTTATCATTTCCTAAAATACAACGATTGAGCTAAGAGATTTAAAATTCAAAATTTGAAATATGACGATGAATGAATAAAACAATAATAATTAAACCGCCATACCTTGACAGAGAGCTAACTCTAGAATGCAAAAACAAAATTTGCCTAGGCAAAATTTGAGGTATAAGATAATCTTCAATATGATTCCCTCAAAATATACTTCGCCACCTCTGGAGGGAACGTGATCTTCAAGTATTGCCTTAGACGTGGTCTTAAATGATCTCCAAATTCGCCTTTGGTGTGGTCTTCAAATTCGCACCACCTTTGGCCTTCAACGCAATTCACACTCCACACAAGATGATACTAGCGCCACCTTTGGTTTGAAATCGCACCACCTTTGAACACACTTCGCACTATATTCGCCTCTTCTTGATTCGCATGAAGAAAGGTAAAAATGATTATGTGAAAATGAACATTTCACTCCCCTTATAAATAGCGCTCATACCCTTTCACCCCTTAGGCCGACTTGACAAATAAAACCATTTTTTAAATGATTTGCAATAAAATAACAAGGCCGACTTGCCTAATTGGGCGCTTCAAATCGATTTTTATATTAATTAAATAATTAATTATTAATGCCTTGCGTTTTTTAAATGAGAATTTCGATTTTTAATAAAGGCAAAAAATAATTAATAAAGGATAACGCCATATTAAATGCTAAATAAAAATGGATTTTCAATTTTTTAATCGATTTAGCATTTAAGGAAATTTAAATTTGTTTATTTGGCGCCAAAATTGGAAAACAAAGGGACGTACCTCATCGCTCTGGTCCCTTGGAGAGGGACAGGAGCGATTCACCATTTTGTCTTGACTTTTGCATTTCTTACGTCCAACTCCTTCATCTCCACGTTAAAAATCGATCACCTTGATGGTCCTTCGAATTTGATCGCCTTGTGTGCGCATATGGGTGTCCTTTAAGTGCATATCGCCCTGGTCCTTGTCCAAAGGACAGGAGCGATCTTCTTGTTTTCATGTCCATCTTGCATCTTTGACCTTCGAAAAATCATTGCTTCTGTCCTTTGCGCTCATTCCCATTCGCTTCATTATGTGTTTGGACGTATTTAAAGGGACCATCGCCCTTGTCCCTTGGAGAGGGACAGGAGCGATCCATGTCCTTTCCTTGACCTTGTCAACTTTGCACTTCGATCTTCATTGTAACGTCCTCCAAACGTCGTCCTTCACCTTACCTAACCTTGCTTCGCTTTGATCTTGAAGGAACGTGCGTGCTTTTGATGATATCGCCTTGGTCCTTGTCCAAAGGACAGGAGCGATGTGAGGCTTTTACATTATTTGGTGATGTTTGGACGTTCAAAACCCTTGCGAATTATCTTCAAACGACGCCTTGGACCATATGCTATCTTAGGACGTCTTGACTTAGCTTGAACTTGAAACAAACAAGGAATCCAAAGCAAATCGCCCTGGTCCCTTGGAGAGGGACAGGAGCGATATGGTTCCTAGATCCATTTTGGTGATTATTTAACGTTCAAAACTCTTGTTTATCATCTTGTTGTCGTACCATGGACCCTCTAAAACATTGTAATGTCTTATCCTTACGTAAATTTTGCATGAAATGGCCAATGCATCTAACATCGCCCTGGTCCCTTCCTGAGGGACAGGAGCGATCTATGTTATAGGGTGTCAATTTCTTCATTTTAACGTCCTTTAAGTGTTTACGCATGATGAAAGCGCCTTGAAATGTCCTCGCCACCTTTCGTCCTGGCTTGGATCGGGCTCGAACCTTGGAGGGACGACCTTGAACTTGAGAGGGACGTATCTTCACCATTGTATCGCCCTGGTCCCTTGGAGAGGGACAGGAGCGATTTTTTCCTTGTGGCTTTCATCTTACTTGGCCATGCTCTAAGTTTATATTCAACGGATTCGTCCTTCTTTACTCGATCCGTCCATGCCTTGACATTGTTTGTAATTTTGCAACAAAGGCAATTATATCAAAAATCGCTCTGGTCCCTTGGAGAGGGACAGGAGCGAACTAGGCATTTAGCATTGGTATGGACGTCCCAAAAATCTTCAATTTATATTCAATGCATTCATCTCATGTTCTCCTTCGTTTTTGAACGTAAACTTGCCTTGACCCTTGTCTGGATTTTGCAAAATGGAGGAAATCGCTCTGGTCCCTGGGAGAGGGACGAGAGCTACAAGGTACCTCGCCCTGGTCCCTTGGAGAGGGACAGGAGCGAACTAGTCAATATAGGTCATTTTCCTTCATTTTTTGCATCTCAAATTATATTCATTTGGCAAAGTATCTTCCTTCGGACGTCCTCCAATTGCTGAGTCATCAAAATCTTGCATGGACATGGCGAAATTTGAATTGTAGCTCCGGTCCTTCACTGAGGGACAGGAGCGATCTTTCCCCTGGAGGCATTTCTGTGCTCATGAAAATCTTCAATTTATATTCAATGGAAAGATCTCGTCGTTCTCCATTATTTCAAACGTAAAATTTGTCTGGACTCTGCAGGGACGATGAGATATTTGAAATTGAGCTCCCGTCCTTCACTGAGGGACAGGAGCGATTTTGCTCCTACAGGCCAAAATAACAAGATTTTTCACATTTTAACACTTCACGAGGCGAAAACAAATCAATTCCAATGCCCAGGATCAAACTTCAAAAAAGTCAAAATTTGGTCAAAATATTCAATCAGACAAAAATTCACATTGACGGTCAACACTTAGACAAGTTTAAGCTCCGCAAGAACATTCCAATTGAAAAAATTAGACCATTTTGGCGAAATCATTGCATTCAAAATTTGCATTCTAGAAAAGAAAGCTCAAAAGCTCTCAAAAGTGACTGGATTCTGGCTTGAAAAGGCAAGATTTAAAACCCTAAGGCTTAGCCCTAAATCCAGACAACTAACGGACTAACAAAACCCTAAAAACGAAAGCGAAAACAAGCGAAAAACAAGCAAAAAAAAAGGGGGTCCCCATTTGCGATGGGGCGATGTGTGAAATGGTCACAACATCTGGCGACACCACTGAGAAATGTTGCAAAACATTTGGGAATCAATCTTTCTAAAAGAAGACCCAGAAAACCTCCCTCAACAAAACCAGGAGTTAAGAAACACTTACAAGAAGAGACCATCATATTGAGACAAAGTATCAAGTCCACAGTTACCCATGTGTGTGCAAATGCGTTAATTCCCCTCAACAAGACAATCATGATCTTCAGGTTCCCCTGTGATAAGCTACGTAGTTTGTCTGAACTCCAAAAGCATCCTGGATAGAGCCTCGCTGCCAGTCAGACGTCCATAGTCCCGACGAGGTTATCGTCGCAAGCTCACGAACATTGCTCCATTGCCAGTCAGGCGTCTATAGCCCCGATGGAGTTACTCGCATATTCCCTTTAGCCAATTTGATATTTCCTCTTAGCTCATTTCTTTTCTTTTGATTTTTCTCATTTTTTCATCTTTTCTTTTGATACTGCTTTTCAGTTCTGTCAATTCTTTGGCTCGTGAGTAGTGAAACTCACTAGGGTTTGAGGATTGCGGTGGCGCTGAAGCTAGACTTTAGATTTTTCACTGATCACAGCTTCGCCTGTAAACCATAATGACTCGGAGATTATAAGTGTGTGAAAATATAATAACTGGAGGACAAAAATACGTGAGTTCAATAAGCTAATCTACTTCGATGCAAATATGTCCTGACTCAAAGCTTCATTAAAAGAAACTCCCTTAGTAATTCCAAAAGACTTCATGATTTTCCAAATGCATCCAACAATCCGGCAGGAAGTCAGAGCGTTATATAACAAAATCACCCAATGTCAAATGGATACCCCTCAGGACAAAACAACTAACCTAAAAAAAACAAAAGCACCTAAACTAAGAAAAACAAAAGGCAAACCAACGCGAGAAAAACAAACAAACGGAAAACGACGAAAGCAAACTAAACTAGCTATGTACAAGGGAAGGCCTTGGCACTTTAGGATTGAAAATAATGTTTGAGATATCTCCCGTTGATAGGCAACGGGATGTCTTCTCCAGTTAAAGTCTGCAACCTAAATGCGTTCTCTCCCAATATCTCTGAAATTTGATAAGGGCCTTTCCAAAGCCTATCAAACTTATCATGTTCTCCTCTTTTCTCATGTGCTTTGTCCCAATACAGGACGAGATCTGAAATTCGGAACGCCTTGACTCTTGCTTGTCGATCAAACCATCTCTTCACCACTCCTTGGTGTTTAGCAAAGGTCTCTAGTGCTTGATCTCGTTTCTCTTCTAAATTCATCAACTGTGTCAACCTGGCCTGCACTGCATCAGTGTCTCCCATGTACTCCTGAATGAATCTCAAGGTTGGAATCCTGAGTTGCATGGGGAAGACTGGGTCTTGGCCATAGACTAGAAAATAAGGCGAAATGCCTAATGCGTTCTTTGTTCTGATTCTGTCTGCCCACAAAGCAAATCTCAACTGGGTGTGCCATTCTCTTGGACTTCTCTCTAATAATTTCTTGATAACACTGAGCAGATTTTTGTTGGTGGATTCTGCTAATCCATTACCCTGAGGATAATAATTCGATGAGAACTTGAGGGTTATCCCGTACTCAAAAGCCCAATTTGAGAATCTCAATGATGTGAATGCCGATCCATTGTCGCAAACCAACGCATAAGGACATCCAAACCTTGTGATTATGTTCTCCTCTAGAAACTTGATTACAACTTCAGTAGAACAAACCTTAAGTGCCTGTGCCTCTGACCATCTAGTACAATAATCTGTAGCTGTAATGATGTACTTGTGTTGTGCTGAGGATGCGGGATTGATGACACCAATAAAGTCCATTCCCCATTTAGCAAATGGTCTGGCTTCAATCACGGGATTCAGCGGCATGGCAGGATTTCTCTCTCTAATAGCTGCGACTTGACATGTGAGGCACGTCTTAATGTGATTGAATGTATCTTTAAAAAGCGTAGGCCAGTAATATCCTGCTCTTAGGATCTGGTGAGCTGTGGCGAGGTTGGCTCCATGTCCGGTTCCAAACTTGGAATGGAAATGTTCAATTATTTGCTTTGCTTCGTCTTTGCCAACACATCTCAGGTACACTCCTTCATAGTTCTTGCGGTATAAAACAGATCCTTGAAGCATGTAATGTTGACACTTTAATCTTAATGCTCTCTTTTGTGTAGGTGTCATATGAGCAGGACATCTGTGATTAAGCAAATATGTCACAATGTCTTTGTACCATTCATCAGGCGTGACATCCTCTAATTCGTAAATTTGTTGGACTAATCCTGGCCCATCTATTGCTAATGTCTGTGCCAAAGCTTGTCCTCGAACAAGTTTCATGGGCTGTATCTCAATATCAAATTCTTGGATAATGGCGACCCACTTTCCTCTTCTCTCTCCTAATTCGTTTTGCATGAGAAGAGTCTTGACTGCCGCATCAGGCACTATTGCATAAATCTTGGCTCTCAGGAGGTAATGTCTGAACTTCTTTACTGCCTTTACTAATGCGTATGCTTGCTTTTCAATGTTTGGATATCTCAATTCTGCATCTTTCAACGGGGTGCTCATGAAAGCAATGGGATTTTCATCCCTCTCTTCACTTCTTTGGGTGAGAATGGCGGCACAAGTGTAATCAGAAGCGAAGGAATATAAATAAAATGGTTTGAGATAATCGGGGCTAATCAAAACTGGTGCCTCCATGATTGCGGTCTTTATTTCTTCAAATGCTCTTTTGGCTTGTGGAGTCCACTCAACCTTTGCATCTTTCTTTAACATTTCATTCAATGGCCTGACAATCTCGGCAAATCCGGTAATGAATTTTCGGACGAAGTTGATTTTGCCGAAAAATGATTTGAGCTCTTTCTTGCTTGCTGGCAAATTGATAGTAGATATGGCCCTCACCCTTTCAGGATCAATAGATATTCCTTTCTCTGAAATGACATGTCCTAAAAGCTTTCCTTCTGTGACTCCAAATATGCATTTCTTCGGATTAAGGGAGACACCGTATCTTCTACATCTTTGGAAGACTCTTCTCAAATCGTCCACATGATCTTCTCTCTGCCTAGAGAAAACTGTGATATCATCCATATATATAATAATGCTTTTGCCAATTAAATCTCTAAAAGCGATATCCATAGCTCTCTGGAATGTGGCCCCGGCGTTTATGAGTCCAAAAGGCATTCTCTTATAGGCAAATGTTCCCCATTTGGTGGTGAAAGCAGTCTTTATTCGATCTTCAGGTTCGACTAGGACTTGATTGTATCCTGAATATCCGTCTAGGAAGGACATCATCTGCGATCCATTGACGATCTGTAGTACTTCATCCAATGATGGGAGCGGATAGTTATCTTTCTCTGACGCTCTATTAAGATTTCTGAAATCCACACACAATCTGATCTCTCCATTTTTCTTTCTAACAGGCACCAGGTTGGCGACCCACGTCGAGTGTCTTACTGGGAAGATGATTTTAGCTGTGAGTAACTTCTTCACTTCTTGGTATATCAGCGGTTCTAACAAAGGATTGACGGGTCTTTGTCTTTGCCTGAATGGCTTGCTTCCTGGCTTCAACGGGATTGTGTGAGTGATAATTGCAGTGTCGTAGGTCTTGAGATCTTCATAGCTCCATGCGATGACATCTGGGAAGTCCCTCATGTTCTTTAGGATTCCATCTTTTTCAGCCGCTGTGCAGGACTTTCCAATGAAAACATTCTTAACTTGTGTCTCGTCACCTAGATTGATTGCGTCGCACATATTGCCTTCTACGCTGTGATTCTTCTTTTCTTTCAACTTGTCAGGATCAAAAATCCTTTCTAATTCAACCATTCCTTTCGGAATAGTGTTTGTCTTTAAGTTCAGGACTCCTTCGGCATCGAACTCAGCTTCACCCACTTCATCTTCATCTATGATCTGTGTTAAGAAAACGTTCGTGCTGGTTAGGAAGTCTAGAATGTGCTTGTCGTCTTCGAAAACTTGGAAATTGGTGATGTTATCTGGGACTGAAGGGACTGATATTAACTCGATGGTAAACTTCTTTAATCCTTCCATTGCTAATGGAATCAATGAGCTCGCGGCCTGTGCAAGTGAATTGGCCACTTGATTCTGATGTCTATAAATAGAATTGATATTGAAAGCTTCAAAACTTTCAATTAGATCCCAGACTCGATTCCTATACTTAGTTAGCCTTTTGTCATGACAGACATACTGCTTCCTGATTTGCCTTATTGCGATTTCTGAGTCTCCGTATACTTGCAGTATCTTTGCCCCCTTTTGGATGGCTAACAGTAATCCATGAACCAAAGATTCATATTCTGCTACGTTGTTGGTGCAAGGGAACTGTAATCTGTGAGCGGCAAGGTATGTTTCTCCTTTAGGACTAATTAATTCATATCCGGCTCCGGATCCTTGTTTGGACTTAGATCCGTCGAACCTTAGTGTCCATATCTGATTTTCTTGATTGTCTGTTTCTGGACTTTCATGACTTTCATCTGTTGTATCGGACGAAACTTCATCTTCTACAGAACTTTCGGTGTCTGTAGAGCTTTCATTCTTTGAATCTTGAGCTTCCTCTACAATTAGTGTCTGCGGGATTCTTTTGTTCACTTGCTCCAATGCGGTCTGGCATAAAGCACAAGATAATTCTGAGTGGACGGCATTGTGAATTCTACACCAATTCGGAAGGAGCAACTCTCGAACAGATGCTAGATTGCCAAGTTGCACACTTTGCTGGATGTTTCTTTGCACAAACCTTCTGAAGTTTTCAAACATCCCTTCGTCCTCTTGGTCGGATCCTTGATCGCTTTCAATGACGATCTCAGTTGACTCCATGACCTCTTGTTGGGTATCTTCATCTTGTATGTCTTGTATCATTAAGATCTCCTCTACTTTTGGTTTATATGTTCCTAGGTCGGATTCTAAAAATAGAACTTCGTTGTCCTCTCCATATTCAGTTATCATCAATCTCAACCTTGGGGTGCTATCAATTTTAATCTGGTTCGGGACTCCTCTCCATGGTAGCCACATGTGTGCGAAATCGGTCGATACATATCCATTCAACTTTCGGGACCAATCTCGACTCAGGAGCATTCCATATGAATCTGGAATATCCACTACTGATATATCTATAAAATTCTGGACCCTTGGGTCTGCGGCCAATTGCATGTGAATATTGTTCAATTCTCCCATGACTGGAACTTCTGTCTTGTCAAGCTGAGTGACCTTTCTCTTGGTAGGTGCGGGAGTTATTCCAAGTCTTTGACAAACGGCTAAAGGCATGACATTGCTTGAGGCTCCGGAATCATAAAGGCAATTGTGTAATAGCTTTCCAAATATTCTGACTGATAACAGGAACGGGGCCGGTTCGTCCTTTCCTTGAGAAGGCACTGAATTTCCTTCACTTGATTCTTGATGTTTAACTTGATTAATCTTCGAGTGATCTTCCTTCGCTGGGCTCTCCTCTTTCGAGTGACTGGCTTGGTTTGCGGATTTTCCCTTTTTAACCACATCTTTCTTGATTGCGACTTCCTTTTCGGGAAGAACCAAGTTAGTAGTGAGGTTCTCTTCGACTGTAGGCTGAGCTTTCTTAGCTTCGCCTCTTTTGAGTAATACTTTTCCTTCCAACATATCTTCCTTTTTAGCTGGGAAGGTTATAGTTTGAACCATGCACTCGTTTTGTTCGGGTTGTTCTTGAGAATCGGCCTCCTCTTGAGTCACATTGATAGCGGCTTGAACACTTGACCTTGTTGCACTAGGTTCACTCAAACTATTAATCACTGCCTCTTTGATTTCAGACACTTTGAGCAACTCATAGAGTGGTAAACTTACCTTGACTTTCTTGAGTTCATCTAACACCAAGGCGGCCAATCTTTTCATTTCATTTCTCGCGGGGGGTGAAATATTTCTTTGTCTGTATTCTTGAGTGTTTTGTGGATATTCAGGGACGTTGCTGGCTTGGGGATCCGGCGGAGTCGAAAAATTGTTTGGAGGAATCGATGTTGTTAATGGTTCGGGATTTCTCTGATTCCTGTGATAAACTCTTTGGTTTGCACCTCCTGACGCTTGGTGGAATACTTCCTTGATTCCCTCTACTAGGACACTGTCGTTCAATGGTGGGAAATAGTATTCTGAATCCTCTACAGGTCCATTTGCAGATGCTGGCGGAAACTGAGATCCTGGTGGCACCATTGGTCCATTGGCCGATTCTGGAGGAAATCTCCCATTTTGTACTTGACTAATTTCTTCTTGCGAATATCTGCAGGTTTCAACGATCATGGCTTGACCATACTGCGTGGTTGGAACAATTTCGTACCCTGTAGTGGGAGGATTTTCAGGCGGATTGGTAGTACGCATCTCTTGTTGGAAAATGTCGGCCGCAATCTTGAACTCAGGACACTGCAACTCGGAATGTTGGTTCGTGTTGTGGAGTCTGCACCAACTGGATAAGGCTGCTTCGGCTAAAAACACTTTGCCCGAAGAGGGGTTCTCTTGACTTTGCGCATTTGGTGGATTGTCCAAAGGCGTCACCACATTTCCATTGTTCGGAGCTGTATTCCATGGTCTTCTTTGGAAACCTTGATTGTTATTTCCTTGATAATTGTTTCTGAATCCTTGATTATTATTCCCTTGGAAATTCTGGTTGTTCGTGTGTTGGCCATGGTTGGCCCTCTGCATGCTCTGGAGTTGATTATTCTGGTTCCTCAAGTGAGTTACCTCAGTTGACAACCTCTTGACTTGTTCAATTAGTTCTTTCATTTCGTCTTTCTCTTCTTGTGTCCTTGACGAATTTGTAGCATTTTGCAGGTACACAGGTTGAGCGGGTGGGGCTTGAGAAATTGGAGCTCCTGGGTGAAGGACCAACTGATTTGCCGGCTGTACGCTTGGATAGGTCGCTTGCGGAATTGGATTCATGACTGGAGTTTGGTTGGCCAAAGCCGTGCCAACTGCCTGCATCTGGTTAGGTGCTGCGACGGGTCCCATATGTAGTAGTGGTCCAGTGATGTTTTGTCCCATGTGCTTACTTACTTCAATGGCTCTTGTATATGCCGCATTTAGATCATTCGGAGTTGGATGTGTCCTTACGAACATAGCTGTGAGATGATCTAAGGCTTCATAGTAAATTTCCCTTGGATCTGCAATAAGATAAGGAGGACGTAGCATTGTGTATGCTCGGTGAAATCTGTCATTGAAGGAGGTAATAGGTTCATGTTCTCTCCTTCGAACCTCAACAAACTGTCTGTATAACTCTGCTGGTGTAGTTGGGATGCCAAACTTGGCAATAAACGCGTCTTTCATCGCATCCCAAGTCCTGATGGATCCTGTAGGCAAATGAATAAACCAAAAGTATGCCTCTTCTCCCAATGAGTAGGGAAAAAGCCTACATGCCACATCTCCATATTCAATTTGTCTGTTTCGAAGAAGGTCCTCGAACATCTTGATGTGATCTTCTGCTGTGCGATGGAAATCACTAACATTGAACTTGGAACAAAAGTGTTCTGGATTCTTCGGCATATCATGATAAACTGCAAATTCCAATGGTGATGGATTGTTGACTAGCCACGTCGCACCATTGAGTACATGAGGAGGAGGAGGTGGTGGTGGAGCACGATGAGCCATTGTATTCCTTGAAACTGAACTTGATGAACTAGCTTGGCTCTTTGTTTGTGAAATTGCGTGGATACTAGATTGGATTGCCGCTTGGACTTGTTCTTGAAGAACTTGTGATGACTCAGGAGATTCTTCCAATCTTAGTTCGAACTCTTTGGGAGTGTCCTCTCTTTTAACTCGCTTTGCTTTGGAAGTAAACTGAAGTTCACTTAGATCCTTGATGCCTGGTGTGGACCTCAACAACCTTTGATGTTTCTCGGGCGAGAAAGAACCAATGCGATCCAGCGTGAAGTCTTGCAAGGATTATTGTGGGTTCCTTTGATTGCGAAGATTCCTAGCTATGACCCTTTGATGTCCTTCGGCTATATCTTCCTCTTGCTCTAAGATGATTCTGACTCTGTTATATTCGACTTGACTTCTCCTTGCGTTCCAAGCTACTTGATTCAATTGGGAAATGATGTCTTCTTGGGTATCGCCTACTTGCAAATTGGGTTGCACCACTTGATTCCGTCCTTCATCTGGCAACACCATCGTACTTCATGATCATGTTTGCAATATTTTTCTCTTTTCAAAATCTTCGGACTTCGAACTTTGAAACTAAAGAAGCCCTCCTTCTAGCGCCAATTCTGTTGACGTGTATTTTGTACACAATCATACACAGAATAAAATACCGACAGGCATCTTATCCTCTCTTGAGAAAATAGTCTCTAACTGCTGAAGATCTGCAAAAAGGATCAGTTAGGTGGACTCCAAGGTTCTTTTAGTGGGGTCTCCACGTGTGGACAAGCTTTTAGTGGTATGATGTGATTTGCTGTTTCCTTCAAGGCTTCTTACGGATTCAATAGTTCGAAGGTTTCACTAATCTAAAAGGAACTTTAAAAAAAAATGGAAAAAGATAGGGCTTAAGAGGTCTAATCTAGCCTAACCCTATGAACGACTTAGCATGAATGAGATTTGGCAAGACTCAACCAACTTCAATTTTGCCATAAGATAACAACTCAATTGAAATTAGTGCGATCTTCTAAGGTAATAATGGTGTTCAATGCATCAAAGACCAAGGACACTACTATGAAGGTACATATCCTAGATACAAAAATGCTTGAAGGTTAAGGATGCAAAGTGTTTTCCAGTCGACCACGCAAGGCGTTCCTACAATCAGCAAGAAGCTAGTGGTTTGGATTGCGAATCCTACCAAATATCAAATCTCACACTTAGTCTTTCAAATTAACAAACTACTTTGATTGAGCGTGATTCAAGTACATCCAACAACCATGAAGATAACTTAAGAAATTTGCAACAAAACACCATAACTTCAATATTTTATTGATTTCCAAGTCATCATATACAACAATTGCTTGAATTTCTCTCTTCAAGACTCAATCTTGCTACAAAATAAAAATTGCTTACAACTCTAATCTCTCTATTTCACTCTTAACTCTATTCTCTATTAACTGATTCTTACAAATGAAATGAAAATGGGGGTATAAATAGCATCCCCAATTACAATGAAAGGTCCAGATTGAAAGTAAATCAACGGACAAGATCATGACACCTAAACCCTAATTAGGGTTTGTTACAAATGACCTCCTTTTTACTGAACAATATTAAATACATAGCCAAATATTAAATTTGGCACAAAAATCTAGGAGGTATCAGCCAATGAGAAATAAGATGTCATGTCATCTGTAACAACCTTTCATCTAGAATCTTATTCCCTTTCCAATTCTCCTTCTTAGCATATGCAATGAATTTTGTCACAATTCCTTCGATTTCTGTGATTGGAATCTCGGGAAGATTCTTGATACTCTCTTCTAAGTGGATAACCTGATCAAATGCATCTAGAAGAGCTGTGTCCCAAGTAGGTTCAAGTTCCTTTGTTCTATCAATCAGGAGCATGGTGGCATACATCTGATCATACTGCTCATCTGTAACATCTGCGTCCTTGCGAAAGATGATAGTGATTCTATCCTCAAACTCTTGTAAATCCACATCTGTCTCGACCTCGATCCTCCTGCCAAGAATGGTACGAAGTACCTCAAATACTCTGTCCTGGATCGGATTGATCACCTCCTCAACTTGACCACATCTAACACTGATGTCCTCAAAGAGAACACTCTTTATATGGAGTAAGGTTGACCACTGAAACAAACTGTGAGAATCACCTTCTAAGATCCTCTCTTGTGCTAAAATTCTTCTAGATGTATGTCTTATAACTTTCAAGACAGGGATGACAACGTCCTTGGTATGGGCAAATGCAGCTACTGTTGCCATCAATCTGTGGATTATCTCTAGAACTTGGATAGCCTGATGGGTGATCTTCGACATCCTTGTAATAAACTCAATGGCCACCGTGTGAGATCTATCCATCCAATTACATGTACGCTGAACCATATTCCTGAATCTTTCTGCTTCATTGATTGATTGAAGGGGCAATGCCTGCAATGGTGATCTAACTGGATCCTGACGTCCCAAAGGTTCATTGATGTGACTGAAATATGTTCTCCATGCACCTCTCTCTCTCTCAAGCTTTCTATTCTTTTCTACTTCTTCTCTAAACTTATCCTTCAATGCCTCAAATGTGTCGGTGGCATCATCTAAAGTCTGCTCTGCTGTGGATGGTCCTAACTCAATAGTCTGTATATGATAGTCCTCTGCTAGGATCTCACCCTCATATTTGTCTGCTGCCGGTGTAGCTATCTGCAGTTTTCTAGATCCAGTCTCATCTCGAATCATCTTGGACATCTTTGTAGCCTTCTTCTTCTCTGTTGTCATATGTGAGCGTCCAACAAGGCTCTCTAGATCGATTGCACTGTCCTCGTCCTCAATTACGATCACCTTAGTCAATCTTTCCTTCAACCAATCTGGGATATTTGATCTTGTCTCTTGAACTTGAATTTCTTTGTGTACTATTTCTTCTTGTCTGGGAGGAGATGTTACTTCATTATCATTATCTAAATCATAGTCTTGGAGAGATCCATCGGATGAAACATGCTGTGCCTGTTCTTCCTCCTGTCTGTCATTCTGTACCATCGATTCCATGGATTCTTCCACTCGAACTGTTCTATCTTCTGGCCTGGAAGAAGTACCTGGTGTTTGGTCTTTGTTAGCACCTTGCTTTTTCTTGGAAGGCTCTTTCTTTTCTGATCTTTCCTTTCTCTTTGAACCTCTCGGATGGAGATTGCCCTCACTGGCACATCGAAGGTTACCTTCACCTGAATTCCTAGGATTAGGATTGCCTTCACTAACACTGGCTCCACCTTCGGCTGGCTTTTCTTCCAAAGTAAAAGACATGGCTATGCCTTGTTCTCTCAACTTCTGATGTTGAATGTCTACCCATCTGCGAGTACAAGACAAGACTGGTGCCATCAAATCATCTAAATCCACGGCTTCGGGCTCATTCCAATTCAAACTTATTGTTTTGCTCTCTCTATCATATGAAGATTGGATGTGCCTGCCGTTGTCCTGAGCTTGGTCGGCTACTCTGTAAATCTTACATTTCCTGATGAAATCCAAAGGCAATCTAGAATGTATCTTACGTTTCACTTCGAGATCATCTAGGAGATTCATCATAAAATCTTCAATTTGGTACTCATGTCTAAATCTTCTACCGACTGTCTCCTCTAAATGTCCATGAGGATCAAAACTATTCCTCCAAGCAAAAGATGAAAAAGGATACAAGGCTAACTCCCTCTCTGCGTCATCCATGGCTGAGACATTGGGACATACCTCAACTGAATTACCCAAAATAATAGGTACCTGAACTCCATTCTGATGTCTGTGTCTGAATGCCTTCACATATGCTGCCAACTGCCTTGTTACTTCAAGTAACACAATTCTATCTGTCGGGTACCTCGGCAACATGTATGGAGGTAAAGGACATCCATACACTCTAATGTAAGTGAACTTGGGAAACTGAATGAACCAAGCACCGTACCTCTTGATTAACTCTGGGCATCCTGAGATAATCTGTTGTGAATCCCTCCTTGCAACGTCCTGGTGATGTTCATCGTGAAAGTATCATTGATTAACTTGTAGTTCTTCCCTGGTGGATGATGCAAGTAGGTATAGGATTCACAAACTCTGACCTCGCCGGGTCTTCTTCCAATCACTCCTCTGTGAGGTAGTCCTGCGTACTCGACGCTCCTGATTAAGGCATAGATGACGTATGAACTCATGTGGAAGGACTTAGTAGCCCCGAGTCTTCTCAATTGTACGTCTAAGCAATGGCTAATTATCCTAGCCCAATGTATTGTACCCTTTCCTTGAACAATCACCTGGATGAAATAAAACATCCATTTCTCAAAATAGAAGGCATGAGGTGCTCCTGTAACTCTGTTGAGCATGGTAATCAAATCTCTGTACTCCTCTTGGAAATCAATCCGGTGTGGTGTGTTCGGTACTTTGCTCAGACGGGGACGACTCTTAAGTAGCCAGTTCTTGTTGATTATGCTTAGGCAAGCATCTGGATCATCATCGTACACTGATCTGGCTCCTTCAATGCTCTTGTATATCATGTCCCTGTGCTCTGGAAGATGGAAGGCTTCACTTATGGCCTCCTCTGAAAGGTACGCCAAAGTGTTTCCCTCATTGGACACAATTGTCCTGGACTGTGGATTGTAATGACGGGCACACTCGATCATCAACTCGTGACACTGAATGGCTGGAGGAAAACCGGCCGCCTTAATGATGCCACTCTCTATTATTCTCCGGGCGACAGGTGACGGCTTGCCGATGTAAGGGACCTCTCGGAACTTCTTCGTGCTAAAGTTTCCCAAGTTTGTATCTCCAATGTTGCTCCACTTGGACACGATCTTGGTCTCCACCTCTTCAGTCTTCTGATCTTCTTTCATGAGAGCCGAGCGACTGGTGGATGCTCCCGCCTTTGGGGTCGCCATACCTACACAACATTTCATTATAAGAAATAGATTTTTGAAATAAATAACGTAGATAAGAGAGATAGATTTTAGGAAACCTCATGATAAGTCCCTAGAGTTATCATTTCCTAAAATACAACGATTGAGCTAAGAGATTTAAAATTCAAAATTTGAAATATGACGATGAATGAATAAAACAATAATAATTAAACCGCCATACCTTGACAGAGAGCTAACTCTAGAATGCAAAAACAAAATTTGCCTAGGCAAAATTTGAGGTATAAGATAATCTTCAATATGATTCCCTCAAAATATACTTCGCCACCTCTGGAGGGAACGTGATCTTCAAGTATTGCCTTAGACGTGGTCTTAAATGATCTCCAAATTCGCCTTTGGTGTGGTCTTCAAATTCGCACCACCTTTGGCCTTCAACGCAATTCACACTCCACACAAGATGATACTAGCGCCACCTTTGGTTTGAAATCGCACCACCTTTGAACACACTTCGCACTATATTCGCCTCTTCTTGATTCGCATGAAGAAAGGTAAAAATGATTATGTGAAAATGAACATTTCACTCCCCTTATAAATAGCGCTCATACCCTTTCACCCCTTAGGCCGACTTGACAAATAAAACCATTTTTTAAATGATTTGCAATAAAATAACAAGGCCGACTTGCCTAATTGGGCGCTTCAAATCGATTTTTATATTAATTAAATAATTAATTATTAATGCCTTGCGTTTTTTAAATGAGAATTTCGATTTTTAATAAAGGCAAAAAATAATTAATAAAGGATAACGCCATATTAAATGCTAAATAAAAATGGATTTTCAATTTTTTAATCGATTTAGCATTTAAGGAAATTTAAATTTGTTTATTTGGCGCCAAAATTGGAAAACAAAGGGACGTACCTCATCGCTCTGGTCCCTTGGAGAGGGACAGGAGCGATTCACCATTTTGTCTTGACTTTTGCATTTCTTACGTCCAACTCCTTCATCTCCACGTTAAAAATCGATCACCTTGATGGTCCTTCGAATTTGATCGCCTTGTGTGCGCATATGGGTGTCCTTTAAGTGCATATCGCCCTGGTCCTTGTCCAAAGGACAGGAGCGATCTTCTTGTTTTCATGTCCATCTTGCATCTTTGACCTTCGAAAAATCATTGCTTCTGTCCTTTGCGCTCATTCCCATTCGCTTCATTATGTGTTTGGACGTATTTAAAGGGACCATCGCCCTTGTCCCTTGGAGAGGGACAGGAGCGATCCATGTCCTTTCCTTGACCTTGTCAACTTTGCACTTCGATCTTCATTGTAACGTCCTCCAAACGTCGTCCTTCACCTTACCTAACCTTGCTTCGCTTTGATCTTGAAGGAACGTGCGTGCTTTTGATGATATCGCCTTGGTCCTTGTCCAAAGGACAGGAGCGATGTGAGGCTTTTACATTATTTGGTGATGTTTGGACGTTCAAAACCCTTGCGAATTATCTTCAAACGACGCCTTGGACCATATGCTATCTTAGGACGTCTTGACTTAGCTTGAACTTGAAACAAACAAGGAATCCAAAGCAAATCGCCCTGGTCCCTTGGAGAGGGACAGGAGCGATATGGTTCCTAGATCCATTTTGGTGATTATTTAACGTTCAAAACTCTTGTTTATCATCTTGTTGTCGTACCATGGACCCTCTAAAACATTGTAATGTCTTATCCTTACGTAAATTTTGCATGAAATGGCCAATGCATCTAACATCGCCCTGGTCCCTTCCTGAGGGACAGGAGCGATCTATGTTATAGGGTGTCAATTTCTTCATTTTAACGTCCTTTAAGTGTTTACGCATGATGAAAGCGCCTTGAAATGTCCTCGCCACCTTTCGTCCTGGCTTGGATCGGGCTCGAACCTTGGAGGGACGACCTTGAACTTGAGAGGGACGTATCTTCACCATTGTATCGCCCTGGTCCCTTGGAGAGGGACAGGAGCGATTTTTTCCTTGTGGCTTTCATCTTACTTGGCCATGCTCTAAGTTTATATTCAACGGATTCGTCCTTCTTTACTCGATCCGTCCATGCCTTGACATTGTTTGTAATTTTGCAACAAAGGCAATTATATCAAAAATCGCTCTGGTCCCTTGGAGAGGGACAAGAGCGAACTAGGCATTTAGCATTGGTATGGACGTCCCAAAAATCTTCAATTTATATTCAATGCATTCATCTCATGTTCTCCTTCGTTTTTGAACGTAAACTTGCCTTGACCCTTGTCTGGATTTTGCAAAATGGAGGAAATCGCTCTGGTCCCTGGGAGAGGGACGAGAGCTACAAGGTACCTCGCCCTGGTCCCTTGGAGAGGGACAGGAGCGAACTAGTCAATATAGGTCATTTTCCTTCATTTTTTGCATCTCAAATTATATTCATTTGGCAAAGTATCTTCCTTCGGACGTCCTCCAATTGCTGAGTCATCAAAATCTTGCATGGACATGGCGAAATTTGAATTGTAGCTCCGGTCCTTCACTGAGGGACAGGAGCGATCTTTCCCCTGGAGGCATTTCTGTGCTCATGAAAATCTTCAATTTATATTCAATGGAAAGATCTCGTCGTTCTCCATTATTTCAAACGTAAAATTTGTCTGGACTCTGCAGGGACGATGAGATATTTGAAATTGAGCTCCCGTCCTTCACTGAGGGACAGGAGCGATTTTGCTCCTACAGGCCAAAATAACAAGATTTTTCACATTTTAACACTTCACGAGGCGAAAACAAATCAATTCCAATGCCCAGGATCAAACTTCAAAAAAGTCAAAATTTGGTCAAAATATTCAATCAGACAAAAATTCACATTGACGGTCAACACTTAGACAAGTTTAAGCTCCGCAAGAACATTCCAATTGAAAAAATTAGACCATTTTGGCGAAATCATTGCATTCAAAATTTGCATTCTAGAAAAGAAAGCTCAAAAGCTCTCAAAAGTGACTGGATTCTGGCTTGAAAAGGCAAGATTTAAAACCCTAAGGCTTAGCCCTAAATCCAGACAACTAACGGACTAACAAAACCCTAAAAACGAAAGCGAAAACAAGCGAAAAACAAGCAAAAAAAAAGGGGGTCCCCATTTGCGATGGGGCGATGTGTGAAATGGTCACAACAATAAGACGTTCAGTGTCTATATCTATCAGTCTGTAAGCCTTATGGTGATCACTGTATCCTGTCATCATGAGTTTCTGACTTTTGGAATCCAACTTGGAGCGCTTATCATCTGGAATCCAAAAATAGGCAACAGAGCCAAAAACCTTTAGGTGGCTGATTTTAGGCTTCCGACCAGACCAAACCTCTTCTGGAGTCTTCCCCTTAACAGCCTGAGTAGGAGAACGGTTAAGTAGGTAGACAGCAGTAAACATTGCTTCAGCCAAATACTTATTCGGAACACTCCTGTGTTGTAACATAGAGCGAGCCATCTCAACAACCGTACGATTGCGACGCTCGACAACACTGTTTTGCTGAGGAGTGTAGGGTGTAGTCAATTGGCGTTTGATGCCATGGGTATCATAGAAGTTGGAGAATGCAGAAGAACAAAATCCCCCCCCGTTATCTGTCCTAAGAGTAATGATACTATGTCCAGACTCTTTTTCAACAAAGGACTTAAACTTCTGAAAGATACTAAATACATCTGATTTATGTTTAAGAAAGTACACCCACATCTTTCTACTAAAATCATCTACAATAAGCAAAAAGTATTTGCAACCAGTAACAGAAGATGTATTCATAGAACCACAAATATCAGCATGAAGTAATTGAAGTACCTTAGATGCGCGCCAAGACTTTCCATGTGTGAATGAAGTCCGATGCTGTTTGCCAGCTTGACAGGCGCCACATACTCCAAGATGCTGAGTCTGAATATTAGGTAACCCTGAAACAAGTCCCTCCCGAGATAGCTGAGAGAGATACTGAATGTTGAGATGTCCATATCTCTAATGCCACAAAGTGCTGAGAGGAGAAACACGAGCTGCCAGAGCCACTTCAAGAGAATCACCAGTGTCAAGAAGCCTATATAGGCCATGATCCTCTAGACCAACAGCAACAGTAAGACGAGTCTCCCGATCAATGATGGAACACTTGTGAGCACTAAACACCACATCTAGTTGAGGAGAATTCCTCATAATCTAGCTGACAGAGAGCAGATTAAGTTCCATTCCAGGAACATAGTACACATTCAAAAAAAGGAGAGTCCTGCCACCAGACTGTATCTGAATAGTGCCTCTGCCAACAACTGTATACTCCTCACCTCCGCCAAATACAACGGAATCACTGAAAGGTGAGCAGTCTGTAAACCAGTCACGTCGATGAGAAAAGTGACGTGAGGCACCAGAGTCGATGTACCAAGCAGAAGACCTGGCATGATCAGAAGACCTCTTAGCCATAAAGGCATAAAAGGCAGACTCCTTCTGCTCGGAATGTTCAGCAACATGCGCCTTTTGGTGTGACCCTCCTTGCTTCTTTTGTTCAGAAGCGAGCCTCTGACGGCAATCTTTCTTCATATGGCCGTACTTGTGACAGTAATTGCACTGCACATTCTTCTTCTTAGCTCCATCCTGTGTCTGAGAAGAGCCTTTCTGCTAAGAAGACTGAGAGGACTGAAATTTGCCTTTATCCTTGTGAAAGGATTGGGCTGTGAAAGCATTTTCCGAGGAGGCTGATGTAGTACCACTACCAAACTGTTGTTTCCAACGATCCTGCTGTAGAAGTTTGGTGCACAATTTTGAAAACTTCAGATCAACATTCGTGGAAGTAATATTGAGGGTCTCAATGAAGTGTTCATACGATTTCGGAAGACTTTTCAGAGTGATTACTACCATGTCTTCTTCCTCCATAGTCCGACCAATAGCTTCGAGCTGATCTCGAATGTCCTTAATCCTCGTGAGGTGTTCCTGTAAGGACATACATTCGTCCATCATAATGGAGAACCTTAATCCTCGTGAGGTGTTCCTGTAAGGACATACATTCGTCCATCATAATGGAGAACAGTTGATTCTTTAGAAAGAATGCTCGGCTCTTGTTGGATGTCTCATGCAATTCCTTCAGATGCTTCCAGATGTCAGAAGCTGTCTTGCCGGAAGGAATCTGCGGTAACTGATCATCAGTCACTGAGAGTTTGAGAAGCATAACTGCCTCCCGATTGCGTTCATCAAACTTATCTTGATCTGCACCAGGTGTACCAGGACTAAGCTCTTTTCCCAAAACATGCTGGTCAAGACGCCTATATTCAAAAATGGTCAACATACGCTATTTCCAGATGTTGTAATTGTTGCCATTAAAGCGTTGACTGCCTTCTAACATCAGGTTGGTTAGAGAAGCCATGTGCACGTTTCCCAAGACACTGAAAAAGACAGGAAGAGACAGATACAACAGGCATGGATTTCAAAAAGATTCCCGGCTGACCCAGAAAAAACCAAAGACAACCCAGAACTTCGTGCGAAAAACCCAGAAGGAATCTACTGTCAGAATTTGGATCCGCGGGCTCGAAAATCGAGGCACCCCAAAAAAACGGACAACTACCCAGATTAGGGTTCGAAAAACCCACCAAGAATCTACAAGAAAAATTGATTTTCGATAAAAACTGGAAGGTTAACACCTTAATCAAAAATTGCAGAGGGTCGTGGAATCCATGGATTTCACAGAAAATAAATGGCGTCGCCGAAGGTGCAGGTCGCTTCGCCGAGGGTGCAGGTCGCGACGCCGGAGGTTGCAGGTCGCGACGCCGGAGATCGCAGACGCACTGGAGGTTGCAGACAGACGGAACACCGGTCACGACGACCCTGCAGGTCGCGCGAACACAGGTCACGAAAGAAAAACGCGAGTGTACAACCCCAAGGTAGGTCACAGGAGCTAGGCAACAGAAAAAAACCTTGATGGATTTTTTTTTTTTTTTTTAAAAAAAACCAGAAAATATTTCGAAAATTTCCACTAATGGGAAATTAGTATTAAAAAATTTTCGAAAAAATTTCTCCTATAGCTTTGATACCATAAAACAAATGCAAAAGCATATGGATTTCAAAGAATTGATCTATTAACAGAATGAGCAAGACGCTCATAAATAATACACGAATATTTACAAGAATAGCAAGTTTCTAATAAGAAACTGCTGAGAAGATCGAAGACGATCTAACTAAAATAGAATATACACTATTGAGCATTAATACTAAAATTAACATTATTTTAATATTCTATTATTTCTAACTCTTGGGGTGTTCTCCAAACTTCTTAAAGAGCGAGTCTATTTACTAAGTCATCATGGTGTGGTCAGAGTTGGATTCCGATGTTGTTGTAGTGCTTTTTGCAACTTGAATGAATATTTTTAGTTATTCATTTAATTTTTTGATGTTTATTATTAATTTGACAATTTAGTTTAATATCATTTTATAAAAGGTGTTTATGTTCCTCAAGTAACCACTTAGGAGAAATAAGGGGTATTTACAAATAAAAGAGATATTAATCTTTTAAAGGTCATTTTGGTGGGAACTTGAATTATTTTATAATTTCAAATTGGATATTTCCCTTCAAGAATTATATAAGGAGATGTTGGAGCACATTTTTGCAACATGTTGATGAATGATATTGTTGTGCTGTTGGAATGAACTTGGGTTCGTCCACAATCTTCTATAGGCGAAAACCCTCTCAAGATTTCTTTTTTGGGGTTTGAAAGATAATCCCTAGCTAGACTGGTGTGGTTTCATCTAGAAGCAACCATTGTGCTTCAGATTTCAATTTGCAAAGATGGAGATTTTTATGTTTTCTTATGTTGCAGATTGTTTGAGGGTTTTGTAGAGTTTATAGAGATTTTGATGGTGTGTTTGAAGGGATTGAAGGATTTTCTCATTGGTTGGGCTGTACCTTTCTACTTGCTAGGCCATACCATGCACTGTGGGTATAATTTGAGTTTTAGTACTTCTTTTTCTTGTTGTTCAGATGCAATGCCCTCTATTTTTGGAGGCTGTACCATTCAACGGAGGATCAAAACTGAAGATTGCAGGGGTTGTACAATATTGATGCTTGCTTGTGAGGGTTCCTAAGTCCAAGCACAGCCTTTTTGAGGAGTTATCTTTGCTGGTTGGAGGCGCTTTGATCCTTGGAGGCTAGTGTTATCTGTTTTTGGTTGCACATTTCATGTTTGAATGTTCAAATTGGGGCCATACAACTTGTTGTACTTGTTGCAATAATTGTTGATCATTGTGGACAGACCTACGACTATCTTTTCTTCATTACTTGATGTGTTTGAAGTCGTGTTGGGGTATGAATAAGGTGAAATGACAGTTTGGGATGTGTGCCATGCTATAAAGCAGCCTTTATAGAGCACCATCAGCTAGTAGGCCAATCTTAAGTGACTTGAACACGAGTGCAAAAGGAGCAAGCAAACTTGTACTAGTCTACCTACAAATATTCTCTCAAAGTAATTGGTGTTAATTCATTGCGGGCGGGCTTACTCTTCAAATTGGGCATTGTCCTTGGGTGTTTTTAGTAGTTGCTCTCAGCAATACTTCATTTCAATAGTTGTTAGTGTTCATTTGCTTATGGACTAGCATTATAAGCTTCAGATGGTCATACTGGTGGAGATGTTTCCGAATTCCTAAGCATTGTCATTGTGAAATTGGATGGTATTACTGCCAGTGAGTTGAATTTGATTATTGCTATTACTTACCCCATGAAATAAATGGTTGTTGTAATTTCCCACCACTGGATAAGTGGAAGGAGCTTGCTTATTT
The DNA here is from genome assembly GCF_030272615.1 of Cryptomeria japonica. Classification (NCBI taxonomy): domain Eukaryota; kingdom Viridiplantae; phylum Streptophyta; class Pinopsida; order Cupressales; family Cupressaceae; genus Cryptomeria; species Cryptomeria japonica. The sequence continues at coordinate 5,101,980 of NC_081410.1, read as the reverse complement.
CTTAGCATTTGCATAAGCTTTCCCACTGCTAGTGGATGTGCCCAAAATGGTTATTTACTTTCAATTTGTATAAGCTTTCCCACTGCTAGTGGAGGCGCTCAAAATTGTTACTTATTTTCAATTTGTATAAACAAGTGGATGTGCCCTCTTGCTCACCATTGGACATGTGGAACTTATTTCTAGTAATGTATATGCATCCCACTAAATAAGTGGTTTGGCCTGCTTGCCTCTTGATGCTTTTCTTTCAGTTAATCGTAATCTGGAACAATAGATTCTACTTTAGCAATATCATTAATATTTTGGCCAATGTAGTGAGCTCCGAGAGCAATGAGAGAGCTGGGATCATTTAGCAAGATTACCCCTCTAACTCCTACTTTAGCAAGATCATTAATATCTTGGCCAATGTAGCCAGCTCCATAAGCAGTGGGGACAGGATTACCCCTCTAAGCCCTGTCAAAGTTGAGTTTCTAATATCCATGAATAGGCTTGGTCTGAGAGAGATCTTAGCATTCTCATTAGTTATTCTGTTTTTTTTAGGGTCAAACTGGTTTTTGTACACAACAGTTCTAGTGGCCTCCCAAGAGTTTAAAATTTCCATTTCTTGTGCTGAGGACTGAAAGTAAGGAAGTACACTTTGCAAAGTTTTGCAAGGTGAACCCCAGGCCTGCTCCAAATTTTCTATTCGTTGAATAGGGTAGCATAGTGGAAGTTGAATAGTGAGCTCATTCTTCATGAAGGACAGCCCTTGGCAAAGTTATAAGTTGGACATGACTAATGAAGGCTTGCAAGGAACTACTGACAAGCAAAGCAATTTAAAATCATTGTTTCTTGTAGGCTGAAGTGGATGAAGAGGGAAATATTTAAAAAATATTAGCTTTTGTTGTATTGGTCTCATTATGTTATAACTTTATAAAAATGATACTTAAAAGTATATTTAATAAAAGATCAATAAAGTGTCTTTAGAAGAAAGGGGCAAGCCGCAAAATTAATGTTTTATTGAAAAGTCTTTTTAGACACCTCAAAAAATGTTTTGGAGGGAAAAGAGAAAACGAATATAATATTCAATTGTTTTTCCTTAAAGAGTCAATATAAGGAGAGTTGGGCATAGAAGAGGAATCATCCATTGTTCTTGTTATCAAATTCTTTTCTTGAAGATTGAGTAATTGTGTTTATCGTTTTTCTTGAGGACAAAAACTCTCTTGACATAAGGATTGTTGTTTATAACTAGGGAAAGATGGGTTCGGATTGCCTTAAGGCAACATCCGAACCCATTTAGGACTGGATCCTATCTTTAAGGGGTAGCGTGGCCCCAAGACAAGTCCAGCCCCATCCTCCACACTACACCAAAAAGGACTCACGCCACAAAATATAAATTGGCGCCAAAAAGGATTGAGGCCAACCTTGGTCAAAAGATCCATATAAATAAAGTTAAAGTGCAAACACAATTCAATCATCAATGCAATCAGCGAATTAGCTCTGCTAATAAAAGTGTGAATTTATCCAAGGATTGTGCGAACTTGTCCAAGAGGATATAGGCCTCTTTTGGTGCAGACTTGAAGTGCTTAGAAGTGCAGATCCGACATACAAAAGGGATCAGATCTGGAGAAGCAAGCTAAGTATTGTATTTGTGCAATTAAGCGAGAATATATAATCTGACCTGTGGGTCTTTAATGCTGGGTTTTTCCCAGGGTATTTGCGTTTGTCTCTTGTTTACTTGTTTCATTTCTGAGTTTACTGAATTATGGTTTAATAAAATATTACAAATCTGATTAACAAACTAGGGCATAATTAAAAGACATAAATCTGATTACTGATCTAGGGCACAAAATTAACATGGTATCAGAGCTAAGGTTATACTAACCCTCAGATTTCGGTAAGCTCTTACCTTCAGGTTGTTGTTCGTCTTTTATTAAGATAATGACGGGTGAAGTTAGAGGGCATCATTGGGTCCTCATCAAGGAGTCATTCTTTAATTCATTGTGGAGATTCGAGTGAAGAACCAAAGAAGCAAGTAACTGATATTTCTCCTTTCAGATTTTCAGATCTCTGGAATGCAAAGTGTATACTGTGGAGTTATTACCTTATTCAGACCTTCAGAGTTGTTGATTTTCAGAATTGGTCTAAACCCTAGATTGGTATATATTTCATGACTCTTAACCCTTGATGTGATCCGATCCAATTTTAATAATGATTGAATCTTTGATGGTATGGTAGATTTATTTGCTACTAGACATGCAACTGCTATTTTGTATTGCTAACAAAATCAGTTGTATTCCCACCTGTTGGTGTCTGTTTTATCATCTACCAAACATTAGGATAGGATACCCGAAGGTATTCTATCCTCTCCTGAAAAATCACTACTGATTCCAAGGTCTATATGTGCGAACAAGTAGCTTCTTGGGTAGTGTATGCTGAAATTTCAAGGGGGACTTACGTTTGACAAGTATCTTGAAATGCTGGACTTAGATGGATATAGCAATTTTAGGCTCCTCTTTCTTTTTTTTTTTGGGGGGGGGATTTTCTGGGATTTAGATTTTCAAAAGAAAGGGAAAAAGAGATAGGGTTCAGTAAGGCTAATCTAATCCTACGAATTCTGGAGACGGTATCAACTGGATGCTTTCGAGAAACCAAACCTTGCTTCACCACACTAGGGACAACTACACAAGGCCAGTGCAATCTTCAATGGATTGTGCTTATGATCGAGATGTTGGGATGCATAGGGGATGGGCTCAGACTAACTTTGCACGGTAGAATGGAAATCATCCATTTACCAAAAGTATGAGCGGAAATACACCATCAATTGATACTTATCAAATCCTTCATTCAAATTAACAACAATGAAAGCAAATCTAAATTATTTCTAAGTGTTGAGGCAATTGAAACCATGCAAATCATTCAAATAATAGAGATTACAAAGCAGCGCACATGCAATATATTATCTGGAAATGACCTTAAGCAACAATACATCAAAAACCTCACCCTTTTCAAATGAGAGGAGGCAACCTTATATAGTTTCTCAAAAATAAAAGAATGGCCGAGATCAAACAGTGATCAAGGGCCAAGATTGAAAGTCCTAAACCCTAATTAGGGTTTCCCGAAATTCTATCAGTTCAAGCAAATGAAAGAGTGACAAGTGGCGCAGCTGCTAATTTTACTGAGGTGAGTGGCCACTTTCCTCTTTCAGAGATTCAACGTATTTGGACACCACGAGCTTGACCTCCTCCATGGTGACACTTGGCAAACCGCCAATTTGGAAGTCGACGAGATCCACATCGTCGGCGCATGTAGCAAGGATGCCTTCCCACTCCACCGCTTGGGTGAGGAAGTTGTCATCGATGGAGAGGAAGTTTACAATCTTCGAAAGATCGCCTTTGTCAATCATCCCTGAATCTCGGAAGAAGCTTGTCTGAATCCTGGCTCTCAGGCTCTCTGCTTGTAAATGCTTCTCCCTTAGGCTTTCCTTCTGCCAGATCTCTGACGCCACCCGGAATACCTTGCCCAGGATTTCTCTAACCCTTGCCTCTGTCTCAAAACACTTGGTCTTGGATTTCTTCAGAACCTCAATCCGAGTGACCAGAGCATAGTACCACGTGCCGAAGTCGTACTTGTCTCCTGTCTGTATGATGCCTGCATCCACTAAGCTCTTCTTTGACATGCCTCAGATAACTTTCAGGTGAGGGAGTATTTCATTCTGAATTTCATCCACTTCTTCCCAATTGGATGATAGATCCTAGATACGACCAATCAACAAAGAAGTTGCCTCATGTGTTGATACTAAGTTTTCTACTAGGGTGTCAGCACATATCACAGCATCTGAAATCCATTCCTTTTCTTGAGTGTATGATCCCTTCATCTCATCATAGTCCTTCATTGATCCTTGCTGAAGAGGCTGTGGTGGAGTAGCTGGGACTTCATAGTTGAGCGGGCTGGTAAGGTGAAGAACATACTTCCTCTACTGCTGGTTCTCTTCTTCCACTTTCTTTCTCTTTTCTTTCTCATGAGCCAACCTTGTCTTTAGAACATTACAGGAGTCGTCAAAATATTGGATCTCCTGGTCCTGGGTAGGCTTACCCATCTCTATGGTGGTGATCTTGTAGTCATCTGCGGTGACATTGTCCCTAGTCTTCCCTTCTTTGGGCATTGCTATCTGGACTGTCCTGAATCCGGCACTGTCTCTCTGGATCAAGGAGAACTTCCTGGCTGGTTTGGGCGGTTTAGCTGCGGCGGGATCATTCACCTTCTCCAAGAATGCTGCGGTAACCTCCTCGGTTGAGTGGACATCCTTGGGAACCTTGGCCTTTATCCTTGCTCTGAGCCAATCAGGAATGGTCAATTGTTCTACAGTGTTCCGATCAAACTCATCGTCTGCTTCTCCTGGGTCTGCTGGTATGCCATCCAAGAAGATTATAGGGGCTTCATCCTGCCCTCTGTCTGGAGTTCGGAAGACCTTCTCCACCACCTCCTCAACTGGCTGAGAAAGCACTCTTACTTCATCATCACTCACATAGATGTTCATCTCTTGTTCCCCAATTGTACTCTGATTAGGCGCAATGGAAGCAGCACTTAGGATGGAGTGACTTTCGCTGGATTCTCTTCTCTCAACTACAACCCTTTTCCTTGTGCACTTTGTGGAGCTTCCACCCAACTCCTTTCTCTTTCAAGATCCAACGCTTTCCGGATTTCGAGCATCACCGACGGAGGTACAAGGGTGGACGGACAGAGTATCATCCACTCCCATTAATTCATAAGTTAGAACCATACCTTTGGCCTTCAACTGTTTTGTCTTTTCAGATGCCCACCAACTTGAGTACTCAACCACTGACCTCATGAGGTCTACTAGATCTGATTTTTCTCCCTCTGTCCAATCTATCAAGACTAAAGGTTCATTCTTCATCTTCTCAAAACCCAGCTGCTGAAGTTCTAGGCTTTCTTCCACCTGATCGGCAACTTTGAACACTTCCGTTGCTCTCACCATACTTAAAGGAATTCTTGACCAAAACCTCTTCCGGATCTCGAAACTATCGGCTGCATTAGCCCAGTAGTCTTCCAGATCCAGTCTGTGCTCAAACGTTGTCCCTTCGATCTTCTTTATCCTATGGAATGGATCGAAATCTTTTCTTGCCTTGTATTGGTAAAAGGGATACCGGGCCAGTTCTTTCTCAGCGGTAGCTGCAGCTTGTGATGATGGACATGTTTCCAGCCCATTACCAATTGTAAGTGAGGATGTCCCTGCCTTCTTCTGCTTATCCCTTTGAATCACTATATACTCCTCCAATTGTCTCACAACCTCGAGCAACACCACTCGGTTGGTAGGGTAAGCTGGGAAGCTTGTATGGAGGACCAAAGAATCCCTGAATTCGGAGGTAAGTGAACTTTGGATATTGGATGTACCAACACCCGAACCGACCGATGAAGTCCATAGACTCTTGAGAGAGCCTCTGGTGCAGGCCACCTTGAAGGGTCTAGGTAATGTGCATCAGGAAGGCATCATTCACCCTTTTGAAATGGACCTTCTCCTCCATATGGAGTTGGGGATAGCAATCATATACCGGAAATTGGTTCTCCTTGTTCCCAACTTCTCCTCTACAAGTGAGACCTCTGTACCTGTAGGTCCTGGCTAAATAATAGAACAAGTAAGAACTCATGAAGAAAGTCCTATTTGCCTCCAAATTCCTTAGCTGGCTGTCTAAACTGTCGCTGATCATACGGGCCCAGTCTATCATTTTTACTCCATTGATTATTTCATTAATGAAATAATACATCCAGGGTTCGAATGGAGCTCCTTGAGGATTTCCTATTATTTTATTGAGCAAGACAATCATGTCCCCAATGTCCTCCTTGAAGTATGCTCGCACTAGGCTTTTTCTCTGGAGTTTAGAGGCGCCCTTCCTCGGCTTGTCTAGCCAGGAATGATTAACTATGGCATCATATTCTTCCAGGTGATCATGGTACAGATTGTCAGCTTCGTCCTTGGTCATATATACTGTGTTGTGGTACTCAGGGATCCTGAAGGCCTCTTTGATGGCCTCATCGCTGACATTCGCCAACACTCTTCCATCAGGTGCAACAATATCCTTACTGATGGGGTTGTAGTGTTTGGCACATTCAACTACTAGTTCATTGCACTGCATGGTGGGGAGGAAGCCGACAGCGTGCACGATACCACTCTTCATCATTTTCCGCACAATGGTGGTAGGCACAAGGTTGTCTAGACCAAACATTCACTTCTTAAACTCCCTCAGATTGATGTGTCCGAGGTTGGTGTCGCTGATGTTCTTCCACTTGGAAGTCATCCTTGACTCTGGAGGAGCATCTTTATCTACTTGGAACTTCATGGTGCTTAAGACCTGCAAATGAATGATAAAAACTTTAAGTTAGAAAAATTCTGCAGAATTTCGAAAAAAATAATGGGGCTGCGAAATGGCTAAGTGTTGGAAAATTTTCCATTTTTTCACTCTCATACTTAGCCACAAAAGTTGAATTTTCACCTCCAAACCCTCAACCTTGAAGCTGGTTGAAGTCACCATCAAGTGTTAAAACTTTCGAAAATTTTCATACTTAGCCAAAAAAAATTGAATTTTCACCTCCAGACCCTCAGCCTTGAGGTCTGTTGAAGTTACCATCAAGTGTTAAAATTTTCAAAAACTTTCATACTTAACCAAAAAAAAATAATTTTCTTTCTCCAAAATTTTTGAAAAAAATCATTTATTAAATTCTGGAAAATATTCAGAAAATTCACAATTTTAGTTTTACCTCTGACTTGGATAGGAATAAGGCTAGACTTTTCTCCAAAATATTGAGAAAATTCAAAAAAGATGCCTTTCTCCAAAAATCTGTAAGCCTTCTGCCAAAAAAAATATTATCCCACTTCCAGCAATATCTAGAATTTCCTCCAGATGATCTTCAAACTGACATACTTTACTAAGCTCTCCTTAGTAATTTTGAACTTCTTGATGTAATAATGAATTTGATAATGAAGTATTTGTAGACAAGTTTAAGCAAAACCCCTAAAATCATCCAACTCATACTTCTAATTCTAAAAAAACTTTCCATTTTGATTTAAGTTTGAAGATATTCATTAATCCTCCAATATTCCCTTTCAAAAAAAACTTTCCATTTTGAATTAATATCTCAATAATTTTTTAATATTCCCTCGATATTCCCAAAAAACTTTCCATTTTGGATTTATTTTGAGGATTTTTTTTTTATTTAGGTATTTCTTCATTTTGGATTTAATTTTGAAATCTCTGTGACATCATGTTGACTTTGTTTGACCTTCCATGTGTAGGTTGATTTTTCAGATTTTATCTCCATCTTTTTCAAATTTTGGCGAACTTTGCCAACCTCTCCAAGGCATGGCGGACTTTGGCTAGAACTCCTTTGTGGCCTCTATTAACGTGAAAAATTGACTAAGTCATTGGGGCGGACTTTGATGTTGACTCCTCCATGGCCTCCTTTACCTTGGCGAACTTTGGTGTTGACTCCTTCATGGCCTCTCTAGGTGGGGCAGACTTTGGAGTAGGCACCCTCAAGGTCTCCATCACCCTGGCGGACTTTGGTTATGACACCCATGGACCCTTCTAGCCTATGGCGGACTTTGGAGGTTGCTCCCAACACTTGGCGAGCTTGGGCGGACTTTGTTGTTAGCTCCTTCCTTGAGCGGACTTTGGAGACACCTCCTAGGGCGGACTTTAGGCATCCCTCATCTTGGGCGGACTTTGGCTTGGCCTCTTCATGGCCCCTTCAACCCATGGCGGACTTTGAAGTTACCTCCTCCATGGCCCCTCTTCTTGCTTGGGCGGACTTCAACCCTTGCTCCTCCATGGTCTCCATCAAGGTGGGGCGGACTTCAACCCTTGCGCCTTCATGGTCTCCTTCCTCCTTGGGCGAACTGTGACCTCTATAGACTTGGGCGGACTTCAACCCTTGCTCCTCCATGGTCTCCTAAGGCATGGCGGACTTTGACCCTTGCTCCTCCATGGCCTCCTAAGGCATGGCGGACTTTGACCCTTGCTCCTCCATGGCCTATTCAGCCTTCATGATGGTGTTTGAACCTCCAGAAACACTTCAAAACCCTTGTTAGCTAGACTTAGAAGAATTTTCAAAGAAATTTCAAAATTTCACAGTTTAATCTAATTTAACCGGATTAACTTGAAATTTGAAATCCGTGCTTAGGTGGATCATCCGAAAAAGCAAAAAGCCTAAAATCTAGGGATTTCGCTTTTTAGATCAAATTTTGGAATTTTCGGGTTCCGGTCGAAGCAGGTCAGTAGTACAAGTGTAAACCCTAGGTTTACGTTCCAGAAAAAGCAAAAAAGCCTAAAATCTAGGGATTTAGCTTTTTTAGGTCAAAACTTGGAATTTTCGAGATCTGGTTGGAGCTGGTCGATGGTGCAAGTGTAAACCCTAGGTTTGCATCCCGAAAAAGCAAAAAGCCTAAAATCTAGGGATTTAGCTTTTTAGGTCGAAACTTGGAATTTTCGAGTTTCGGTCGAAGCAGGTCAGTGGCACAAGTGTAAACCCTAGGTTTCCCTTCCGAAAAAGCAAAAAACAAACATCCCTAAAAAATAGGGAAAACTTTCTAAAAATAGCCATACCGGGGATCGAGCTAAAAAGGCCAAAAACGAAACTTCCTAAAAAATAGGAAAAAGCAAAAAAGCAAACTTTCTAAAAATAGAAAGTTGTCCAAATTCATCCAAATCAATTGCGATCTTCGTCCTTTGGCCTCTCTAAGCACTCTGGTGGTGTTCACACTTCGGAATCACATAACTTGCAAAAACTAGCTTTCAATCGTCAGGGCCTGAAATGCTCTGAGCTGGACAAGGCTTGGTGAAACTGCAACAAAAGGTCACAGGATACTAACAAAATCCTAGAAAGCAGGAAAAGAGAGGGTCCCCATTTGCAATGGGGCGATGTGTGAAAAGGTCACAACACCACCAATCTTCAAACCCTAGCTGACTGTACTAAGGCACATCAAGAGGAGATTGTGAATCATGGCTTTTGAAGATAGACTGCAAAGATAGTTTCTTTTGGGGAAGCTTTCGGTTCCAGTGTCAGTGTTATCTAAGCATCAACAGGTGTATTTTTCTTAATTCTTTATTAACTTTGTGATGAGAGACTTTATGATAATTGAAGGTTAAGTATTCATGTTGAATAACTTTGTCAATTGTTTATATGGGGTTTCTTTGTCAAGTTGTAATAATAAGGGTTCCATTTGCTTCTTATGGGTTTGTGTTTACTTAGTTTTGTAAAACCCTTGTTGGGTTGTGTGAAAGGAAAATGATATTCTCTTTGAATTAACCCGTGTTGGGCCAATCATGTTTTGAGGTTCCCTGTGACAGGTGCTTATCTTTGTAGGTCTGCAAGCAAGTTTGTGCCTGTGTTATCCCGAGTTAACATCCTTATATCATCCCTGTTGCATTCGAGCTCATGTCATTACATGTTGTGACAAATGCAGTTTTATTATGTGTCAGTTATCTGTTAAAATAATTGCATGACAGGTTGCTTGGTTATGATGATGCTCTTAGAATGTATTGTTGATTTCTTAAAATTGTTGATTTCTTAAAATTTTCGTTTTCTATCGATAACATCTATTGGCAATCGTGTTGTGTAATCTCTTGATGGAATTTATCCTCATCTTATCTCAACAATTGTGCTATGGGTCCACCTTATTGAAAGATAGATGGACAGGATCCTTGAGATTAACATAAAAGATTGATTGTGCAGAAGTTGAGGAGCGCCTCCTTCTGAGTTGGTATACTCTAACCTATGTTGGTTGATTACCTTTTATTATGAGTATTAGCATGTAATTCTTTTCTTGAGTCAAGCATTTTTCAATTTCATCATAGAGTATGATTTCCTATCCCGGAGTACAGGAAATTGATTGGATCTTTCAATGGCTTGGAATGCTTCTGAAACAGGGCATACTAAATCTTCAAGGGAAATTATTGGGATGGGCATACACTCAAAAGGAAGTTCAAGTACTTTGGAAGTTGTGATTGGACACAATTGCTGCTGAGAGGGAGTTCCAGCTATTTTGGTATATCTTAAGGGGATATGAGATTCAGGTGTGCAGATTGAAGAAAGCCATGTATGGCCTCAAGCAGGACTCTCGTGCTTGGTATTAAAGAATACTTGTTAAGTTTAGAATTTTGTAAAATGATGCTGACTCTAACATCTACTTTAAGTCATCCAATGATGAAATGCTAATTATAGTTCGATATGTGGATGATTCATCTTACTGGTAAAGATGAACTTATCATTAGATGTAAGAAAGAACTAGCTTCTGAATTTGAAATGAAGGACTTAGGTTTAATGCATTATTTTCTAGGTCTAGAAGTATGGCAAAGGTTTAACGAAATTTTTCTAAGTCAAGGAAAGTATACTATTGATATTTTGAAAAGATTTAGAATGATGGATTGTAAACTCATGTCTACTCCTATGGAATCTAACTTAAAGAAGTTAAGTGTTTCTGTAGCTAACTCTGATTTTGCAGATCCATCAGAGTACAGGCAGTTGATTGGATCACTGATGTATCTAGTTAACACTAGACCAGACATATGTCTTGCAGAGAATGCTCTCAGTCAATTCATGAGCTTGCCCAAACATGTTTATCGTGTTGCAGCCAAGCACATCCTAAGATACTTGCGAGGCACAGTTGATTATGGGTTGAAGCTGCTTAAGTTCAGATTGGTCAAGAAGTGTTACGGACAAGGAAAACTCTTCAAGCATTCACCCACTGCGATCTCTTGGACCTACAGGAACAGTCCGCAGTTGCATTAAGTATTGTTGTAGATAAATACATTGTTGCAAGTGTTGCATCAAGAGAAGCAGTGTGGTTTCTCAAAATTCTTGTTGTGCTATTTTGATTTATTATCAGGGTTGTATATTGATGCCTGACAATTCAATGTTTTATGGCAGGACAATCCTATGTTGCAGATGTTCTCACCAAGTCTCTTGAAGCTTGAGATAGACTTGGAGCTATGGAGAACACTGCCTTGGTTGAAAGGGAGTCTCAACCTCTGTGATACATTGTGTTTTATCAACCATCCTCAGTGGGCAATGTAAGATGGTAGAAAAGATCCTCTCCACCCTCTGCGGGCAATGTAAGGTGGATCCAATCTATGCTTGTGTGCGAGCTGGAAGACTGTTATGTAGTTCCATTCTATGCTTGTGTGCAAGATGGAAGACTACAATATTCTGATTATGTCTATTCCATTCCTTGCTTGTGTGCAAGATGGAAGATTATGATGTTACATTCTTCTTTGGGAGAAGACTGAGGTAAAGACAATGAATGATGGATATGCGTGATCGATGGCATGGAAAGACTCCATGATGTGCATGAATAAATTGTGTATGTATTCATGACTTGCAAGTGTGCATGTTAAAGTTTGAAGTCATCCTCCACAGGCATTACAAGATGGATACTATGGGATATTGTGCAAAGAGGTGCAAAGAGGCACCATTTAGCTAAAGTATATTAGCACAGATGAACAGGTTGCAGATATCCTTACCGAACCCTTATCCAGAGTGAAGTTCGAATACTTCAGAGACAGACTTGGTATTGTGGAAAACAGAACCCTGATTGAGAGGGAGCTCCAATCTCAGTGACTCTATCTGCAACACCTTGATCATTCTTTGCTTGTGTGCAAGAATGAATTGTGTCCAATCTATGCTTGTGTGCTAGATGGAAAATTGTAATTATGTAAAGACCCACTTGTGTATTACACCTTCTATGCTTGTGTGCTAGAACCATCCTATGCTTGTGTGCTAGGTGGAAGATGTAATTCTATGCTTGTGTGCTAGATGGAACTCTAAAGGTTCAGATTATGTATTCTCTTCTTCCCTAGTTAAGAGGGAGTGTTGTTTATAACTAGGGAAAGATGGGTATCCGAACCCATTTAGGACTGGGTCCTATCTTTAAGGGGTAGCGTGGCCCCAAGACAAGTCCAGCCCCATCCTCCACGCTACACCAAAAAGGACTCACGCCACAAAATATAAATTGGCGCCAAAAAGGATTGAGGCCGACCTTGGTCAAAAGATCCATATAAATAAAGTTAAAGTGCAAACACAATTCAATCATCAATGCAATCAGCGAATTAGCTCTGCTAATAAAAGTGCGAATTTATCCAAGGATTGTGCGAAATTGTCAAGGATTGTGCAAACTTGTCCAAGAGGATATAGGCCTCTTTTGGTGCAGACTTGAAGTGCTTAGAAGTGCAGATCTGACATACAAAAGAGATCAGATTTGGAGAAGCAAGCTAAGTATTGTATTTGTGCAATTAAGAGAGAATATATAATCTGACCTGTGGGTCTTTAATGCTGGGTTTTTCCTCCTTGGAGGTTTTCCCAAGGTATTTGCGTTTGTCTCTTGTTTACTTGTTTCATTTATGAGTTTACTGAATTATGGTTTAATAAAATATTACAAATCTGATTAACAAACTAGGGCATAATTAAAAGACATAAATCTGATTACTGATCTAGGGCACAAAATTAACAAGGATCTGGAGGATGAAAACCCTGTCAAATTTGGAGGACGAAAACCATTTGGATTTCTAAGGTGAACTGAAGGACAGAAAGTGAAACCCTTTGATTCATTGGAGTGATTCCATTCAAGGATCACTGGTGTGTTGAAAGTTTGTGGTTTGTTTCAGTTCATTATTTAAAGATCTTGAAGATTGCTAGTTTGCAGATGTTTTCCAGTTCTAGTTTGGTGTTTTTAGAATTTTATATTTTATTGGCGCTTAGTAGTAAATTGTTTAATACTATATTGGACGTACCATTTCTAGCCAATCTGTACCATTCTATGTTGTATGGTTTTATTTTTATTACTGGTTGTACAATATCGGGGATAATTGTACTATCTTGCTGTTTATATTATTTTCTAGTGGGACCTGTACATCTTTAAAGATTTATTTGTGTATCAACTCTAGCTCTCTTATGAATTTTGGAGATAGTTTTCCACACTTCTACCTGATCTTATCTTCCTCGTGATCTTCTATATCTTATTTGGCAGTTGGTACATTTTCTTTTCTTTTAGTTTCTGCATCATCACTTTCATCATTTCTAGGGTTATGACCTCTTTTTCTATCTTCTTCTACAACATCCAATTGGATCTTCATTGCTCTTAGTATCTTAAACACATCCTCAATTCTTCCAATAACATTAACAACACCTTATCATCTCCGTGGAGGTATCTTGCCCTTGGATTTGATGCAAACTAACTCAAGGATGGTGATCTGTCTGCAATCACTGTTGCAAACTGCCCCAAAGTTGGTGCTTTGTTTACAAGCTTCTTGCAAGCTGCCTCAAATTTGGCAATCTAATTACAAGCTTCTTGCAGGCTGTCTCAAAATCTTCCACGTTTACAGTAGAAACCCTATACTTAACAATATGCAAAACAATGCTTTGATGCCATCTAATGTAGTCAAGGCCAGAGAGTCCAATCAAGGATTGTCCCACCATGCAGACAAGTACATAAATGCTGTAATGAAACAATTTGCACAATAGAAATTTATATAAGAAATATGTTGCAAATACTTGATAATAATATGCCTCTTCATGGGGGTAGCATCCTAAACCACTTCAAAGCGGATGCCTCCAATAGTTTTCAGTAACAACAGAATACTCGGTATGATGATAATAACAACTTTTATATATACCCTACTTATGCCTTGGATGCTACCCATGCCAACTTAACTACCTATATAAAACTGTACTAATGATTATGTAACTTGATTAAGAGTTAAGGTAGCCACAAACTGACTATTCATAACTCTATGTGCATTGTAGGATTAAGGGCAAAGCAAACACAAACGATACGGCTCAATGAATTGACAAATAATAGAATTGATCTTTATTAATTCAGAGTCATGAAACACATTACAATTTGTTGCAATAGGCTTACAACATAAGGCCTTGGCCTTCAATCATATATGGGCATCACTACGTGCAAGTCACATAATTCTCTGATGTTATTCCAATACAATGATTTTGTTTTGTCTCTGAACATTCTAATTAACATTAATTCCTCATTTTTTTATTGATTGATTAGCTTAGAATGATCACGAGTGATGCTTATATAGTGGGCCTTTAGCCTCAGGAATTACCTGTGTCGGCTGCAAAGTGGTGCAAAACCCAATTCTAGACAAAGTGCGTATCTTGGTAACATCTAGCTGGGAAACTTTTTAAATGAGATAAAGAATATGCAGTGGGTTTTGATCTGGTTCATACTATGAACCTCCTTGGACCGATGAGCTTAGAAATGTAAACAAGTGTTGCTGCAAAGTTCGTATGGTTGTCACATGGCTAAAACAATGGTCTTTGATATGCCTGTGATTGAATTTAGAACCTTGATATGGCTTTGCTGTAAGAACCACAAGTTGTGGTGATTGTGTCATGACTGGAACATTATAATAAACTTGCAAATGAATAAATGATGTGAAATAAAATGTTTTTGGGTGATACAAGATTATTCTTACACCTAAGGTGCTCCTGCATCAAAGAGGCTTCTACAAAAGTTCTAGGCAGGGAGATCCTGTCCCTCTCTTCTGATTCATCATTGAGGCTGAAGCCTTGGGCAGGGGTTTGAAGCATCTTCAATCAACAAGATGGATCTTTGGTCTCCAGATAAGCAATAAATGTCTTCCGGTCACATTCCTAATTTTTTGATGGGACTGCCTCTTAAACATCAATTCAACTCTAAACGACATTAATGGTCAAAGGCCTGCTTTCGGCTAATGGGGCTGCTTTTGTTTGATATGTTTCAAGGTCCTAGGAAACTGACCTTTTCGGTAGCAAAACTTCATTAAGTTCTCAGAAAAGTTTCTCCAAGGTTTGTTATTTTTTATGTCCTCCTTTCGCTTGTTGGATACTACACCTGTTTGCTCAGAGGTTGATAGATAACCACTACCATATCTCCCTCCTAGAGCAATGCATGGTGGATCTGTTGTTCTTTAGCCGAAAAAGCTAACCACCTCACCTCTCCCAAAGTACATGTGACCTTGAATGGTTTTTGATTTAGCTTTTTATATGTTTTTGGGGAAAAATTGAACTTTGGGTACTAGGAGAGTACTTGAAAGATGAGTTGTGCTCCCTCCCAGGATTGCCCAATCAAGCTCATTTAGCCTAGGCTACGGACCTATCAGCAGTATTAGGCCCTGTGTCAGTTCACGGTGATTGATAATAGTGTCGGTTCTATTCCATATCGTAATTTAGACCTGGGACATCGTCAATCAAGGTCCCTATTCAAATGTAGACTCTATAGCATGAGAGTTCATTTATCACAACCAATTGTAATATTGTAACATTTTATATATTTGTACTCTCTATTTCAGGTTAATACGTTTCCAAGTATGTATAGGGGTAACTTTTGAGGTTCGCCTCTGGAAGATCATCATCAGTTATAGTTTTTAATTATTTCCTAGTTGTACGATTGAATCTCCAATTTTTAATTTTTTTCATTAATCTGGCACAGCCGCACAGCGTGATTATTTTGGTTGCATCAGAAGATATGTACAGCACTTTTTGGTAGATAAACATGTTATAGTCCGAAATGGTTAGGATTCAATCCAATCTCACAGTCTTGATGCTATGTTGCAGAGCTTGTCAAGGGACTTCTCAAAACGTTGGCTACCAGATCAAAGAATTGAAATTACTCTTTTGGGACCCTGTGGAAAGAAATGGCCCGTGCAATACCTTGGAGACCGTTCAAATGCCGGGCTTAGTGGTGGGTGGAAGGGTTTTGCAGTTGATAATAATCTAGAGGAGGGGGATGTCTGTGTGTTTGAACTGGAAGATAAGAAAAATTTCACTTTGAGGGTACATATATATAGGGTTATAGAAGACTGGATACCCCCAAAGAAGGTAGAAGGGACAAAACGAAAAAATGAGGAATCTGAAAAAAACAGCGTGAGCTCAAGAAAAATAATATATACTGAAGATAACGCTAGAGAGAAAAATTCCTCCAACCCAGTCCCAAAGTTGGATATTAAAACTGAATCACATGGAGTCAAAGCACACCACGGGTCACCGGCAGTCACAAGAGATGCAATTTTGAAAGTGCCTAAAGTGGAAATGTAAAATGGGGCATACCTTGAAATTCTTAGTTTTGCAAGATCTTACAATGACGTATCCTAAGTTTTAGTTAAAATACAGACGGTATTCTGCTTAAAAGTTTTGCTCTGGAAGTTCAGATATGGCTGAATCTACTGCTGCAATTTTGTACACTAATGTTTTGTTGAACAGAAATCATCATAGATTATCCCGTGGAACAAGAGTTACACAATCTAGCAACAGGTTTACGAGGAATCTCTCTTCTTAAGAAACCGGAAAGGGTAACATTTGAGCTTGTGCCTCAAGAAGTAAAGATGTCTTATATAGATGTGCCATGTTCATAAGATTTTCGTATTATAAACGTTCCTTTCCAAAAATTGAGTGGGTACTGAAGTTAACATCCCATTTTGGTATGTTCCATTCATTAATATCTAGAAGGTCATACAAGATATGGCTCATAATTCGGTGAGAAATTCGTCATTTTGAATGATTCGGTGAGGAATTCGTCAGCGCAGCTCATTTGTATTGTGATTTTTAAAAAATGTTTCCACTGCTTTTATACGACATTTGATAACAATTAAAAGTCACATCTATTGCCATGAAATTTTCTTGGTCTAAATGATCTGTTAAATTGTTAGCTACCTCTGGGTGCAAAGAGACTTATTTTACCTTTAAAGTGGTCCACAGGGAAGAATATAATAACCAGGAAATCTTAGCTTCTCTGCAGTATATTATTCAGGATGCTCTCTCCATTAATCCTCAGCATGCTGCAAGCCTTAGCTTCGCTAAATATTCTTCAGATTTGCATTTTTGATGGCTTGGGCATTACACAATTCGCTCGTCTTTAAATCAGGAAAATCGGCTAGTTTTAAATGGGTTGGCTCGATATTTTCATTTACGCCGGGGAGGCGTCGACTGCCACGTGTAGAAAAGATATTTACACTATTCATTATGTTTGAGAAATATTCATTATGTTTGAGAAATAAAAATAAAAATTTATTATTTATTATTTTTATTATAAAATTAGCATCTCATAAATTAGAATATATTAATATTTATTATTTCACTTAAAAAACTATTTTAAATTATATTGTAACAAAAATAAATTATTATGACTACATTATTATTATTATATGATCATAGAGAGTGGTAGTTGAGAGGTGGAAGTGAACATATAATTAAGATTAAATAATTATAAATAATAATAAATTATTTTTTGTTTGTTTTTTCTATATTTTAAATGTTACAAACTAATTATTATTACTATATTGATCATGAGAGAGTGGTAGTTGAGGGAAGTTTTTTTTCATATAACATATCTTTTGAGGAATATAGGCAAAGTATGTGAAAAAATATCATTTTTATTCAATTATTCCAGTTAAAAAATTATTATCTTATTATATTGTAATTAACATTAAATTATTATCTTATTATAATTATTATTATCTTATTATAATTAATATTAAATTATAATTATATTTTAATGTATTCTTATTTTTATATATTTATATTTTCATTAAATTCTTTACAAAAGTTAAAAATTAATATCAATTATAATTATTATGTTATCATTATCTTTGTAACATGCAACAACCTATACAAATTTGAAATAACAACTTTTAAATCTTTTCAGCTGAAAGAAAGGGAAAAACCACCAATTTTTTTTTTTTAAACATCAAATAACTAAAAAGAAACTATAAATAACTGGAAACTTGAAATAAACAAGATCTATGTTGAAGTATAAGTAACTTTAAACATTTCAATTCAAATGAAAGGAAGGGTTTAGAAAGAACTTTTCTCCAGATGCCAAAATTCTAAAACTCTCATAATTTCATCAATTGAACAACAAGGGAAAGCATCAGGGCGCTTTTTCGCCCAACCATGGACTTACTAGTCCCCCGTGCCATATCCGATTGGATTGACCCAACCCTTCGCTGGGAGGTAACGAAAGTCTAACTCATCCATCTGAACAGGTGGATAATCCTACACAGATCCTTAGTCAGTCTGTTGATTTTAAGGTAGTGCTTGTTAATCACGGGCAAACATCAGATCTGTTGCCCTCCCAACCATAGACAATAAGTTCTTATCGTCACCCTGGAGCAAGCTACATAAATTTCTTACCATTAATTGATCTGTTTGTACATGAATTCGATCTCTCTGATTATGATCGAACTTGTTGTCTCGTCTCTGTACCAAAGAGGAAAGACCATGTCCATATATATTCGTCGAAAGGAAATATCCAAGAATCGACTCTCATCAAGGAGGCACGACCTTCACAAAGCATCACATGCCTTCAAATGAGGGGTGGCAGACTTTAACCAAAAGTCGACCCCTTTGAAACAAATCCGATAAGTCAAACCAGATAATGTATGTTTAACCATTAAACCTGATAATGCATGACTTAATAAAGATATTAAAGGATTAATATAAGTTGATAGATTCATCAAATGTGTAAGGCCAATAGGCCATTCACACATTTGATCTTGCTAAGTCGACCTGTAGGATTTCTACCGACGATATATCATCAACACTCCCTCTTAGCTAGGGAGGAATCCTTCTTAATCTCTACAAGTCACATCACCTCATCGTGATGACTAACATAATGACTACACATGTGAATGAAAGAAGCTTATCACCTCAGATGACAATGGCTATTCTCAGAGGGTGAATACACACAAATGCTAAGTCATGGAGTCTCTCACATGACATCCACCATACTTACTCGCAGAGGGTGGATCCACCATACCTACTCGCAGAGGGTGGAACAAGGGCTGGAACCTCAAACTTCTCTCACAGAGAAGAATGCACAACAAGGGTTGATACCTCAAACTTCTCTCACAAAGAAGAATGCATCTCCACCATGCCTACTCATAGGGGGTGGATCCACCATACCTACTCGCAGAGGGTGGAACGAGCGCTTTCACCTCAAACTTCTCCCAGAGAAGAATGCGTTAAAAAGGGATTGCGCCTTGAACTTCTCCTCACATAGAAGAACTCATTAACAAGGGCTTTCACTTAGAACTTCTCTCTCCCAAAGAAGAACTCATTAACAAGGGATTGCACCTCGAACTTCTCTCTCATAGAGAAGAACTCATTAACAAGGGATTGCACCTCGAACTTCTCTCTCTCTCAGAGAAGAACTCATTAACAAAGGCTTTCACCTCAAATTTCTCCATCACAAAGAAAAATGTATTAACCAAATCTTCATGATGACATGGCTCCCTCTGAAGCTGAAATCTCAGGCTCCCTCTGAAGCTGAAATCTCAGGCTCCCTCTAAAGCTAAAATGTTAGGCTCCCTTTGAAGCTGAAAAATAAGCTCCCTCTGAAGCAAATATCAACCTTCTGACCTCTTCGTCCAAGGTTACTTCTGATGATATGTCAGACTCCCTCTGAATGCTAATTCTTCCTCTGCGAAGAAATGCAAGCAATCTTCCTTCCTTGAATAGAGATTCATTAGTGCCTGAATCTTGGGTAGAGGGACCGCCAATGAAAAGCATAATTCTGGCAGCAATGCCAGGCACACAAGCCTCAACCAACCCCGCAACCACGCTGAGAGCAGTGCCAGTGCAACGTGTAGCTCTTGCATCCGTCTACGCCACCCACGGATCCTTCTGCAACTCTTCCAAAACCAAATTCAAAGTGAATTCACATTGGGAAGCTGGCAACAAGAATCGGGCAATGCTCTGATTAGAGAGGTCGTCCTTGACGTTGATTACATCGTCAACAAACTTGCAGATAACGTCAAGCGTTCTATCAATCTGCTACCGCAAATTAGGAATGGAAGCAATACTAGACTTACTGAGCCAATAATGTCTGACCATGAGGCCCTCATCCAAATTGGCAATCAAACCAACCTCAAGCTCTTCCAAGGCCTTAAAAACGTTTTGAAACTTGGGTTTCATCGCCACCACGAATTCATCTGTAAACCCAATTTGGCTGACATCAATATACAATCCGAGCTCCTTGTGTTGATAAAGCCAATCCAAGTACCGATTCCACAGAGTTGTGGGCTCCGTCTCTAGCCCTTTCTTCTTCTTCAAAGAATTTGTATCGAGCACAAAAACCTCTCTAGCCACAACAGCCCGAGTTCAAGTCACAAGTCAACATCTTTCAACGTTGATAATGTTGAGCTTTTAAATCTTGGGCGAAATCCTGTGACTGGGCAACAGGCAACTTTTTTTGCACAGGTTGTCGTCTACATTCCCCACGGAACTTCAAACGCAAAGGATTCTGGGCCATCATACTTGTTCTGAAGGCCTGGGCAGACTTTATCCCTTGATTGCCACTAGATTTATTTAGATGCCTGACTGACGCCACTGTGAAGGGCGAAGGTCAACGAGTGTAATCGCTGCATTATCCTCTATAGTCGCCTTTCGATCTGGAAGAGATCTTAAATCTGTAATTGTTTTTTATTGAATTTCCCTTGAGAGCACAGGATCTACTTTCAAGCGGTTAGGCTCTATAGAAGGAACCCGCTCTGATACCGTGTTGATTTTAAGGTAGTGCTCGTTAACCACAGGCAAACATCAGATTTGTTGCCTTCCCAACCATAGATAATAAGCTCTTATCGTCACCCCTGAGCACGCTACATAAATTTCTCACCATCAATTGATCTGCTTGTACATGAACTCGATCTCTCTGATTATGATCAAGCTTGTTGTCTCATCTTTGTTCCAAAGAGGGAAGACCACGTCCATATATATTTGTCGAAAGGAGATATCCAAGAGTCGACTCTCATCTAGAAGGTACGACCTTCATGAAGCATCACATGCCTTCAGATGAGGCGTGGCAGATTTTAACCAAAAGTCGGCCCCTTTGAAACAAATCCGATAAGTCAAACTCGATAATGTATGTTTAATCATTAAACCTGATAATGTATATGTGACTTAATAAAGATATTAAAGGATTAATATAAGTTGATAGATTCATCAAATGTGTAAGGCCAATAGGCCATTCACACATTTAATCTCGCTGAGTCGGCCTGTAGGATTCCTACCAATGCTATATCATCAATAGGTCATACGCTATAGGCTACCCCTAACTAGTATGACCTCTGATTGGATTGTGTATTTGGATTAACAAACTGATTGACGCTTACAGAAATAACATCACCTTGGCTAAGGATTTCTATGAAAATGCATCCATGCAAGATCATGAAGTTAATTGTTCATCGTCTTGCTTGGTTGGATTAAATTCCTAAAGGTATCTGAGTCCTCATGTTTGTCTATATGCTACTGCATTCTGACTCTATGAGACTCATTGGTTGTCATACATGTTTGGACTCAAGTTTCCTATGCTGGTCAACAAACTCGAGATAACTTATACTCTTAGAATGTAACCTTTCATTGACAAACCCTAGGTTAATATAATACAGAGTTCATACTTGTGCCCTTGAGCTAGCAACCTGCTCTCTCATGTGAACAAGGATGAATCCAAGCTTAATGAATATGTAGAATTTATAGTCCTTTTTATGAACCAATGTTATGTACAAATTTACCAGTCTTAAATGCAATAATTGATTAATTCATATTTCCCATAGTCTCAATGTTGTTACACAAAGAAATAACCCATTTTTGGTCTTTATAATTTGCATCCATCATTAAGTTGCAAATGATAAACATACGATACCCTGCCCTTCTCCACACATGAATATTACATGAATATCAACAGTCAATAGTTCTCCCTAGTCTGGCATGTTTGATTGTATCGGTTGGTACTCTACCTCATCCTGAGGTTAAAGGCCTTACTTTATATAAGATGAAAATTGTTCCCCTCTAGTTTTATTGTAGCAAGGTTTTAACCGGTAAACTTACCTAGGAGAGGAAAAGATGAGGTAGACAACAGACTGCCATCTCCCTCATCATCATTAGCTTCTACGTTCTATGAGTATTATGAGCATTCGTGCTGCTACTATTTTGTTCAGTGAAACAATTTATTTTGTTTGAATGCCAAACTGCTTTAGGAAGTTGTGAAGCTAAGTATTTATACACTTATGGCTATCTGCATTAAGAGGTGTTATAAGCTCCCTTGTCTATCAAACCTTTTTGCATTGAAGTAATGTTTACTTAAACTCTAAGGGCTTCCATAAAATTTATTATGCCCAACTACTTTAATGAGCATTGAAATTCTACTCTAGCCAGTCGTATCTTACCAAGCTAAAGATAACTTAACCATCATGATTAACGCTTTGGTATGAGGACCTTCTTGGCTCTAAGGTTTTCATATAGTTGCGATCACACTTACGTGTGAAATCATAATTACACCCTTCTCGACTACAATTTAAGGTATCTAGGGCATAGGTTTGGAACAAGTGAGTTTTAACTTACAGTAGACCGTATTTGCACTCACATCTAAAGACTATTGGTCACATAAATGTTTTACATTCTTTTCGTTACCAGCACTAATTCTCTTAAGGAGTTTCTGTTATATTTTGCTCATTCAAGATTGCAAAAGAGTTTAAATAATACAACTATTTCCTTGGATTGGGAAAGTAAGGGGCATAAGAGCCGCCAGCTGTCCGTTCGACCCTTGAGTTTGGATTGTTACCATGCCTGACATGACTCTGTTGTCAAGGCAATTTTGAAGGTATTCTCTTTAATAGAGATGCTATCTGAATCAAGGTGCAACTGTGCTCCTCTAGCCACTACCTTCTTAGGCTAGGGGTTTAGTTTTAACATAATCTAGAGATGGTAAATCTCAAATGAATAGATCATCCTTACTGTTGCTATAATTTTTTAGAGTTAGACAGTTTTGAGACAACTCGATAAAGAGATTAAATTCTTCATAATGCAATCTTGGGTATGCAAACCCTTCAAACTAAATGGTATATTTTTGCACCTCCATATTGGTTATAATTTTATGATTTTCAGATTATAGTTCAAACTGAATGGTACAATTTTGCACCTCAATACTGGTATATTCTTTATGATTTTCAGATTTTAGTTCAAACTAGGTACATTTCTGCACCTCAATACTGGTATATTCTTTATAATTTTTCAAATTTTCGTTCAAATTGAATGGTACATTTATGCACCTTAATACTGGTATATTCTTTATGATTTAAAGATTTTAATACAAATTGAATGGTACATTTCTGTGTTAATTTTAGATAAGATTGATAGCAATAATTAGAAATAACACAATGAACACACATAACACAAGAGTACCCTGGGAAAACCTCCCTCTTGGAGGTGAAAAACCCAGTAATTAATGTCAGTTTATATTAGGCAATAATCAATATGTGACTTTACAAGTTTACTTCAACACTTGAAGCAATATGAACATCAGCATATACACAGCAGTATGATGAACTTATCTGCAATATACTTGACTGAAAATGATTTGTTGTTGCTGATCATAGGACCATTAGCTGATCAAGGAGTCAATTCGCGGACCATGAATGATAATTGCTGCTCCAGAATTAGTTCGTTGTTCTTGGAGATGAATTCGCTGCCATAGGGATATGCTCGTTGATCTTTATGCTGCACTTTGTTGTCCTTGTAGTTATATTCGCTGACTGGATAATTTTGTTGCTGATCAAGGATGTAATTCGATGTCTTCCATTGTGTGTGATGATGAATGAATGAACCTTGTATATATATATGTGATCTTAGCCACCTAATTCATCGTAGGTCGGCTCACAAGGATAATCAATTAATAATAATATGATGACCTAAACTTGGCGCCCAATATAGGATCAACCCCATTGCATTTACAAGTTAGAATGTTCAATATAGGGTTAGCCCTATCCACAAGTTACATCGCCCATTATAGTGCCAGACCAAATTACAAGTTATATTTAATTTTGCACATTTAATGTGACTAAGGCCGATAGGCCAATTAGTCACCCACAAGTTACATTATGGGTCACGCCCAATTTTCATATTTGCAAGTTACATGCACATATCAACATCCTTAATGGTTACAAGTTACATAATGTGTTTGGGTCCAGCCCAATACAAGTAATACTTATATTTGATCTGAACTAGCTATTATTTCAACACTCCCTCTTAGCTAGGGAGGATTCTAGCCAAATAACAAACCATCATGGACCTTTCCATGATATCCATCTTGCATTGCCCGTAGAGGATGGATCCACCTTGAATTGCCCGTAGAGGGTGAGAAGAGGTCTTACGCCTCAAAACTTCTTTACTGAGAAGAATAATCTGCCACCTTGCTTTCCGCAGAGGGTGTTTCCACCTTGCATTGCCCGCAAAGGGTGGAGGAGGTCTTTCAACCTTCTCCCAGAGAAGGATCTAATGTCACCTTGCATTGACTGCAAAGGGTGGAGGAGGTCTTTCACCTCAACCTTCTCCCAAAGAAGGATCCAATGTCACCTTCCATTGCCCGCAAAGGGTGGAAGATGCAACTTAATGCATCACTAGGACTGAGACTCCCTCTCAGCCAAGGTTGTGTTCTCCACAATTTCCAAGTCTCTTTCTAAAGCACACAAACTTCACTCGAACATAAGGCTTGGCGAGAACAACTGCAATCTGCTCATCGGTGTTGACATATTCAGCTGAATGACACCTTTATGTACCATATCATGAACATAGTGATAATGAGTTTTCACATGTTTTGGCCTGTCATGAAACACAAGATTAACAAACATCTCAATACAATTGTGATTGTTACAATTAATGACTGAGGGTTCCCAAGGTTGCCCAAACAACCTAGCAAGAAGCTTTGTGAACACACTACTTCACAATGTACTCAACTTCAGCAATGCTCAATGCAACTCATGACTGATTCTTGCTGACCCAAGAGATTAGAGTAGAACTCAAGTTGAAGCAAAATTCATGAAGTGTTCTAACACTTCCTGCCTAATCAGAATCTGAGTAGCCTTTTAGGGTGATGATAGTGTTGATTGGATACTTCAACCCGTAGCCAACTGTTTCCTACAAATATCTCAGGATATCCTTGGTTGCAACAAAATGAACATGCTTAGGTTTGTTCATGAACTGCCTGAAGGGCATTCGCTGCATAACAAATATTATGTCTAGTGTTAACTAGATGCATTGAGGATCCAATCAACTACTTGTACTTCGATGGATTTGCAAAATCAGAGTTAGTTGTAGATAAACTCAATTTCTATAGGAG
Organism: Cryptomeria japonica; assembly: GCF_030272615.1. NCBI lineage: Eukaryota > Viridiplantae > Streptophyta > Pinopsida > Cupressales > Cupressaceae > Cryptomeria > Cryptomeria japonica. The sequence continues at coordinate 5,076,827 of NC_081410.1, read as the reverse complement.
TAGACATTGGTTTACAATCCATCATATCAATGGCATATTTTTCTTGACTAAGGATAAGATCTTTGCCATACTTATAGTCCTAGACAGTAATGCATTAGGCCTAGATCCTTCATTCTAAATTCAATGGCTAATTTTTTCTTACATCTAATGATGAGACTATTTCCAACAGTTAGAAATAAATCATCCACATATATATAAGAAACAGAATTAGCAGTTCACCATTGAATACTTTTAAAGTAAAGGTTAGAATCAACATCATTCTTGCAAGATCCTAAACTAATCAAATACTTGTCATTCTTCTCATACCAAGCTCAAGAAGCTTGCTTGAGGCCGTAAATAGATTTTCTTTAATGAGATTCTCTATTTTGATTCTCATAACCTTCTAGTTATTCAATATAGACAACATTAAGAAAACAATCTTTATATCCAACTTCCAGCCTGCAACATTAGCTATAATAGTTCTAATATTCGTATATCTAGCAGCAATAGCAAATTCTTCCTTCTAACTATGAGCTACACATCTAGCTTCATATTTTCTCACAAACTTTCATATGGAACTCCCTCTTGATTCTTAATGTAAAATTGTGGTAACCAAGTCTCATGAAAATTGCATAATATAAGAATCAATCAAGGAAGGCAACCAACATAAGTTACCATAAATCAAAGATGAGAAATGCCAATATTTTCCTTACTTCACTTTTACGAAATGGACCCATAGCACAATCATTATGATCATGGCATACCTTGAAGTGAAGAAACCAAGCTCCCTCTTAAGCTTGAAGACATGGTAATTCAAGAATATCTTGAAGAGAAGCATCAACATGATTAAATATCTCTTTATTGACTAGACTTCCACCATTGACAACATATGCCAAGATTACTCAAAAGGATATTGTCAGTCTATGATCAACTTCAATCATAGTGTAAAGCTACACAACATTCTTTAAATGTAAAATTGTTTTCCATAGTTGAATAACAAAGAGTTAGTTGTGCTTGATCACATCAGAAAACTAAGGCAAGTGTATGACTTCAGAAAACTTTGACAACCTAACATTTTACAAAATCCATAAGCAAGGTATATAAGCCAAATTTTCTTTCCAGCCAATGCATAAAATCAGAATGAGTATCAACCACTCAAAAGGATACACATTGTAGTTTAGCACAAACGTATGATCAAAAGACAACTTCAATAAGTTAGATACCCCATTCATCTTAGGTTTCATCATCAAGAGAATACTTACTTCAAAAAGGTAATAGATAGTATGCTCAAATTGAAGAGATAATATCACAATGAATATTATGTGAGGATAGTGAAAGCCATGATAGAAAAATGCATTAGAGTTAAAGGCAATCTTCTACACAAGAAGAGCAGAGAAAGGTTATAATAAATGTATAACAAAGAACATGAGAGCCTTTTATGAAGAGTTGAAGAGAACCAAGTGTTACATAATCTCAGTCCTACATGCCAACCTTATTATAGAACATAGACTATAGTCCGTATGATGTTAGGAGACACACCAGCAAGACTATTGAGCATTTCAAGATTTAGATAGAATATGATGCATCTGAACTAGTATCATCAGAAAAAGATAGAAGGGTCATCATTGGGCATAGATACTAAATGGGATGACTAAGACATCTTACCTTTACATGCCTACCACACCAATGATTAGAGGATACTATATGTTTTCAACTAAGGTTCCATGTTTTTGAATCTCCTATAATTTTATTCAACTTTCAATCTTCCTATTTGTGCTTGCTGTTATATCCATCATAATACTCCTAGTTTTATATCTGAATACACATGCTAAAAAATCTTAAGTGCCAAGGATGTATTTAGATCAATGCATCAATTCAGATCATTACATATTCATAGCAAACTACATCAAATAGGTTGAGAGATAAACATACTCAAAATAGAGAGTAGGGCATAACCAAATACTAACTTCAATAATTCAAACTGGATTAGAACAAATTCTTAACACAAGAACAAAGCTCTAACTAGGGTGATTGTTACAAACCCTAGGAAGATAGTTATGCAACCCTTAAAGGAATAAAAGGAATACTAAGATCTGAAAAACAAGTGCACAAACCGACATATGAAAGCACCTTGAGATGAAGTAGTTAACAAGCGAGAGAGCCTTGTGCACAAGATAAGACACCAATAACAATAAGGCAATCAGATGCAAATCTCCAAACCAAGTGGACACTACAATTGAGAATAGAGGAATGAGAACACCTGAAATCTTATTCTTGCTATTGCCCCATCGATGCCTTCAATTTGTCAAGCAAACATTGTTGTTGAACTTTCTGATTCATTGTAGACTTCTTCAGCCCTAATCTGCACAAGAAGAAGTGCAGGTTCTTCCTTCAAGCTGTTAGGCCTTATAGAAGGAACTTGGCTCTGATACCATGTTAATTTTAGATCAGATTGATAGCAATAATCAGAAATAACACAATGAACACACAGAAAAACAAGAGTACCCTGGGAAAACCTCCCTCTTGGAGGTAAAAAACCCAACAATTAATCTCAAATTATATTAGGCAATAATCAATATGTGACTTTACAAGTTTACTTCAACACTTGAAGCAATATGAACATCAACATATACACAACAGTATGATGAACTTATTTGCAATATACTTGACTGAAGATGTTTTGTTGTTGTTGATCATAGGACCATTCGTTGATCAAGGAGTCAATTCGCTGACCATGAATGATAATTGTTGCTCCAGAATTAGTTCGTTGTTCTTGGAGATGAATTCGATGTCATAGGGAGATGCTCGCTGATCTTTATGATGCAATTTGTTGTCCTTGTAGTTATATTTGCTGACTGGATAATTTTGTTGTTGATCAAGGATGTAATTCGATGTCTTCCATTGTGTGTGATGATGAATGAATGAACCTTGTATTTATATGTGATCTTAGTCACCTAATTCATCCTAGGTCGGCTCACAAGGATAATTAATTAATAATAATATGATGACCTAAACTTGGTGCCCAATATAGGGTCAGCCCCATTGCATTTACAAGTTACAATGTTCAATATAGGGTTAGCCCTATCCACAAGTTACATCACCCATTATAGGGCTAGACCAAATTACAAGTTATATTTAATTTTGCACATTTAATGTGACTAAGGCCGATAGGCCAATTAGTCACCCACAAGTTACATTATGGGTCACACACAATTTTCATATTTGCAAGTTACATACACATAACAACATCCTTAATGGTTAGAAGTTACATAATGCATTTGGGTCCAACCCAATACAAGTAATACTTATATTTGATCTGAACTAGCTATTATTTCAACATTCTGCACCTCAAAACTGGTATATTGTTTATGATTGTCAGATTTTAGTTCAAACTGAATGGTACATTCTAATAACATAGATTATCTTGACATCTCATTATAAAGCAGAATAAGAGAGAGAGAGAAAGTTCAATTTATTATGCACAAGGAAAGTGTAGAAAGAATATATTACTATTATGCAACTCTATTAAACGCTTTCTTCTTATTTCCTTTGCTCATTTGGAAGACCACAAAAATGCTCAAACATAGGGTTAAAGAAGTATGTCATAACCTAAGCAATGAGGGAAAGAAACAAATGAGCTTAACCTCCAACGTCTTCACAAGAAACCTCTTTGGCTTCCACGTTTCTCATCTCCTATGCCCTTGCAAAGCAAAATGTATACCTCAATGACCAAAGGAAGCATAAGAAAATCCAGATATCACTATCGTTTTACCATCATCCTTGTTAAAATACTCTCCCCCTAGCGTTATTCCTTCCATTCGCCCTCATTTCTCCTGCACTCACGAGAATTCCTCTTCTTTTCTTCTTCACGCCCCTCTCGTGTCCTTGTATCTTAACAAGCAAGGTAAACAAACACGCCAAAAACATTCTCCCCTTATCAACTCTATTCATTTCTTATTAAATGAACTTCCAATTTTTTTAATTTTTTTTTCAAATATGTGCCTCGGGTTCACTTATACTAGGCCCAATAATATTTATTAAGATGACATTGTTTTAGTATTTGATTAATGCTCATAGCGTTAAGAATGGGTTTGATATTTTAATTCAATACCCTTTGCTTGATGTCACTTAATACATTTAATAACTTTAAGGAGTTTTCCAAAATTTATTTAAATATCAAGGCCTCCCCCTTTTATTTCATATACTTGATTATGATTAAAAATAGCCATAATTGAACTGGCTAAAGTTTGCACAAAAGACTTAATATTGCAAAAATATTTAAATATATTTATGCAATCAACAAGAGCCAAATAAATTTTTAATTTAAATATTAATAAAGTAATTAATTAATAATAATAACAAATTAACTCAGAAATCACTCAATAACTTAGGATCGTATACCCTAAAATCTCTGAACGGACCGACTAGGGTTACCTGACGCGACGATTGACGCAAATTACCAAGGTTAACATGAGACTACCTGACTCGGGGTTAGGGTTTCAGATGGTGGAAGTTCTTCCTAACCTTACCTCCCGACCTGATGATACTTCCCCTCCCTTCTTGGAGGCGACGAACTCCTACACACACTTGGCCTAGTTCAAACAATTAGTCTGAAATCTTGTCATAATTCTAACATTTCAAAAATATTATTAACATAAATAAAACATCTTAAATATCATCATGATAAATATCAAAACACCAATCTAACCGTTGTAAGTCCTCATTTCACCATACTGGCACAAATACCATCTAGGGCATCTTTACTCAGTTAAAACATGAACATCTAGGGCATGTTCATTTAGTTACAACATGAAAAATCTAGGGCACGTTTAAACATCTCGCAAGTATAGCATAGATCAACTAGGGCACACATATAACATGGTGTAATCACAACATATTAATAACTAGGGCACAAGTGGGATGTAACAATCTTTATATTTATATATAGGGACAATTCTATCTCTCATAATTAATAATATTAGATTTAGATAATTATGATAATTGATTGCATTATGGAAATAGATAGAATTGATTTATCACTTAAAACTCAAAGTGAGTGGTAGTTGGTAGGTGGAAGTGAAGATATAATTATTGAATGCATTAGAGGAGAAAATAATAAATTTTTGCTTTTTGTCACAAACACTTCAAAAATTTTAATCCATATGTGAATATAATATGCCTTTGGCATAATATTAAAAAAAAATCATATTTTTTAAATATATAATATAATAAATATATATAAAAAATGAAACAAATACAGTAATAAAAACATAACATTTTAATTGAATCTCACACTCCAATCAAAACCATATTTAATCGTATTGCATTCAATGAACATCAAATTTAGGCAGGGGTCTCATGGAAGGGCTTAAGCTCTATTTTTAAGGAAGAGTGGTCTTAAAAAAAAATTTTAAAATTGCTATTATTTAGAATCTTTTCTTAAAAATAACCAATTTGAGTCTAAATTTAAGTTGATCTCCACTACAAAGTTCATGTTAGAAGCTTAAATTTTTAAGCTGAAGTGCAATACAAATTCGTGGGACTGCCAAATTTCAAATATTCCAAAAACATTTCAGCAGCTCCAACTCTATTTTTTAGGAAGCCTCCCTTCATAGACCCCAACTTTACATGTAGAGCACAAAGAAAGATCTAGCATCAGATCCAAGCTAAAAGAATTTTAGGGCTTCATTTCAAAATCGATTAATGCCTCTGCAAATTGTGGATCGAAGAAAGGATATTTAACCTACGCTTGGCAAACTCACTTATTTGCAATATTAAAACTTATTGTAGAATTAAGGGGGAAGCAAACACAAATAATAGAATTCAATGACGCAACAAATAATAAAATTGATCTTTATTAATTCACAGTAATGAAACACATTACAATTTGTTGCAACAGGCTTACAACATAAGGCCTTGACCTTCAATGATATATGGGCATCACTATGTGCAAGTCACATAATTCTCTGTCAATACAAAGATTTTGTTTTGCCTCTGAACATTCTAATTAACATTAATTCCTCATTTTTTATTGATTGATTAGCTTAGAATGATCACAAGTGATGCTTATAGTGGGCCTTTAGCCTTAGGAAAGATCTGTGTCGGCTGCAAAGTGGTGTAAAACTCAATTCTAGACAAAGTGCGTATCTTGGTAACATGTAGCTGGGAAAAATTTTAAATGAGATAAAGAATATGCAATGGGTTTTGATCCGGTTCATTTTGAACCTCTTTGGACCAGTGAGCTTAGAAATGTAAACAAGTGTTGCTGCAAAGTTCGTATAGTTGTCACATGGTTAAAACAATGGTCTTTGATATGCCTGTGATTTAATTTGGAACTTTGATATGCTTTTGCTGTAAGAATCATAAATTGTGGCGATCATGTGATAACTGGAACATTATAGTAAACTTGCAAATGAATAAATGATGTGAAATAAAATGTTTTTGGACATGCAAGATTACTCTTACACCTAAGATACTCCTGCATCAAAGAGGCTTCTATAACAGCTCAAGATCTCCCTTCTTATTCTTCATATAGGCTGAAGCCTTGGGCAGAGGTGTGAAGCATCTTAAAATCAACAGGATGGATATTTGGTCTCCAGATAAACAATAAATGTCATCCGCTCACATTCCTAATTTACAGATGGGACTGCCTCTTGGACATCAATTCAACTCTAAACGACATTAATGGTCAAAGACCTGCTTTCTGCTTATGGGACTGCTTTTGTTTGATATGTTTCAAGGTCCTAGGAAACTGATCTTTTCTGTAGCAAAACTTCAATAAGTTCTCAGAAAAGTTCCTCCAATGCTTGTTATTTTTTATGGCCTCCTTTCCCCTGTTGGATACTACACCTATTTGCACAGAGGTTGATAGATCACCACAACCATATCTCCCTCCTAGAGCAATGCATAGTGGATCTGTTGTTGTTTAGCCGAAAAAGCTGACCACCTCACCTCTCCCAAAGTACATGTGACCTTGAATGGTTTTTGATACCAGCTTTTTATGTTGTTTGGGGAAAAAATGAACTTTGGGTTCTAGGAGAGTACTTGAAAGATGGGTTGTGCTCCCTCCCAGGATTGCCCAATCCAGCTCATTTAGCAGTATTAGGCCTTGTGTCAGTTCACGGTGATAGATAATAGTGAGTCGGTTCTATTTCATATTGTAATGTAGACCTGGGACATCATCAATCGAAGTCCCTATTCTAATGACCCTATTCATATTGTAATACAGAGTTCATTTATCACAACCACTTGTAATATTTGTAGTCTCTATTTCAGATTAATACTTTTCCAAGTATGTGTAGGGGTAACTTTTGAGGTTCATCGCTGGAAGATCATTATCAGTAAATAGTTTTTTATTATTTCCTTGTTGTACGATCGAATCTCCAATTTTTTCATTAATCTGGCACAGCCGCACAGCGCGTTTATTTTGGTTACATCATAAGATATGTACAGCTCTTTTTGGCAAATAAACATGTTAAATAGTTAGGACCCAATCCAATCTCACAGTCTTGATGCTATGTTGCAGGGCTTGTCAAGGGACTTCACAAAACGTTGGCTACCAGATCAAAGAATTGAAATTACTCTTTTGGGACCCCGTGGAAAGAAATGGCGTGTGCAATACCTTGGAGACCGTTCAAATCCCGGGCTTAGTGGTGGGTGGAAGGGTTTTGCGATTGATAATAATCTTGAGGAGGGAGATGTCTGTGTGTTTGAACTGGAAGATAAGAAAAATTTCACTTTGAAGGTACATATATATAGGGTTGTAGAAGACTGCATACCCCCAAAGAAGGTAGAAGGGACAAAGCGGAAAAATGAGGAATCTGAGAAAAACAGCGTGAGCTCGACTAGAGAGAAAAAATCCTCGAAGCCAATCCCAAAGTTGGATATTAAAACTGAATCACATGGTGTCAAAGCAAACAACGGGACACCGGCAATCACAAGAGATGTATTTTTGAAAGTGCCTAAAGTGGAAATGTAAAATGGGGCACACCTTGAAATTCTTACTTTTGCAAGCTCTTACAATGACATATCCTAAGTTTTAGTTAATATACAGACGGTATTCTGCGTAAAAGTTTTGCTCTGGAAGTTCAGATATGGCTGAATCTACTGCTGTAATTTTGTAAGCTAATGTTTTTTTGAGCAGAAATCATCATAGATTATCCCGTGGAACAAGAGTTACAGAATCTAATAACAGGGTTACGAGGAATCTCTATTCTTAGAAAACCAGAAAAGGTAACATGTGCCACAAGAAGTATAGATGTCTTACATAGATGTGCCAGGTTTATAAGATTTTCGTATTATGAACCTTCCTTTCCGAAAATTGAGTAGGTATTGAAGTGAACATCCCATTTGATAATTCTCCAAGGAATCCGTTTCGGTATGTTGCATTCATTAATATCTAGAAGGTCATATAAGATATGGCTTATAATTGGAACGAGGTTATCTTACCAGTGAGACCTTGTCATTCTGAATGATGCCGTGAGGAATTCTTCGGCGCAGCTCATTTGTATTGTGATTTTTCAAAAATGTTTCCACTGCTTTTATGCTACATTTTATAACAATTAAAAGTCACATCTTTTGCCATGAAATTTTCTTGGTCTAAATAATCTTTGAAATTCTTAGCTACCTGTGGGTGCAAAGAGACTTCTCTTACCTTTACAGAAAATTTAAGTGGTCCACAGGGAAGAGTATAATAACCTGGAAGTCTTAGTTTCTCTGCAATATATTATTCAGCATGCTGCTCTCCATTAGTCTTCAGCATGCTGCAAGCCTTAGCTTCGCTGCAGAATATCATTCAGATTTGCATTCTTGATGGCTTGGGCATTACAGAATTCGCTTGTCCTTAAATCAGGAAAATCGGCTAGCTTTAAATGGGGTTTGGCTCGATATTTCCATTTACGCCGGGAGGCGTCGAGTCCCACGCGTAGAAAAGATACTTACACCATTCATTACGCCCAAGGCCTTCTATTAAACCTCGGTAAAAATTTAAAGCGTTCAATTTGATATGTTATGTTCACGAGGTTAAATATTGACTGTCAGTCTCGTAATTATAGACTTTTGCGTTTGGTTCTTTTTCTGTATAAGCCGAGTTCCCAAGTTTCCCAACAAACCTTCTCATTGAAAAGACTATACCAAGATTCAGCTATCAAAACATTATTATAATTGCTCCTAATGTCTTTATAAGCATCACACTCCAAAATGAAGTGTCTTTCAAATTCAACTCTATCTGAAGTGCAAAATATACACACCCTTTCTTCTCGAGTTTCCTTTGGTCTTTTCCATCATCCTATTTCACATCGGAGTTGATGAGAGTTGGTTCTTAGTTGAGCAATAAGAATTTTGACTCTCCAAGCGATACAAAAGTTTATGTATGTTGTTTGAAAAAGCTCACATGTGATATTGAACTCCTCAATATAAGAAATTTTTTTCTCCCTAGCTCTTCATTTCAAGTATGTTTATTGAATTTATCTATAACAAAAGCCTTAATCTTTTTTTTGTTTATGCGACACATATTTAAATAGATATTCAATTTACTCATCCATCTGTTGTTATATCTCATCCATGTCTTTTTCTCTTTTGCTCAAGTTGTCACCAAAAACAAGTTTAGGCCATATACTTGCTTCCATTTTTTCAATTAATTTTAAATATCCTATGCGACACATCATAGCAATTGCTTCAATATGGACTACCCCCACTTCACTTAATAAAATATCATAATTAACCAAATTTTTAATTTCAAACTTGCTTGTGATTAGGTGCTTTTGAATTTTCTCAATTTGTTTCCACTTTGAAATAAAAGTCCTACTAGCCCACAATTCATACCCATATAGCACAATTGGGAGCACAAGAAGACCATAAAAACATAAGTAGCTTTCTAATCCCAAAGTTCAGCGTCCCTACATCTATTTTGAAGAGCATATAATGCTTTCCAACCTCCTAAAGTTATCTTATTTATGTAGCTTTCACAATTTAAATTATTTGTTGAAGTCAAATCCAAGATATTTGTACTCTTTAAGAATATTGTCTTCGAAGGGAAGCTTATGTCGACTTGGCTTTCTTTTGTTATAAAAAAACATGATTTTAGTCTTGCTAATATTAACCTGCATCCCCACAACACTACAAAAATGTTCAAGGGCATATAAGTGTTCTTGCAACCCTTGAGCAGAATTTGCAATCAAAATAAGATCATCAACATAAAGAAGAAGCCTTATCACAAACTCCCCCAAGTGAACCCCATAACCACCTTATGAATTTAACCATTCCTCAAGCTTATCAATACAAAGACCAAAAAGAGTAAGGGATAAGGGGCACCCTTGCTTGACCCCAATGTTGCTCTGAGAACTTTTTGAGATGCCTGTTGAAGTTTTGATTTTAACTTTAACCTTATCATAAAGCCTATGGACAACTACCCTAAGATGCAAAGGAATCCCAAGTTTTTCCATTTTATGCCATAGTTTATTCCTAGGGACCATGTCAAATGCTTTTTTGAAGTCAACAAAACAACAAAAAGCTTCTTTCTCATTCGCCCAAACTTTTTCAATTAAGGGCCTCAAAGTGATGCCATGGTTATTCGTAAGTGTTTAGGCTTGAAACCTGCGTGCCCTTTTACACGCTGAACCTGCTTGCCCTTTTTCTTCAACCCATGTGTTGATTGCATTTTCTATCATACTACCAAATAGCTTTGTAAACAATGGGTTTATCATAATGGCAAACTATAGTTAGAAGGATATTGATGTCACCACTCTTAAAAAGAGGTATTGCTAGATTGGTTAATCGTTCCTTAGGAAATCCTTGTTGAATATTCTCATTATGTGAGGTGCAAGAAATATCATCTCCCACTTTAGATATTCTGCTTGAAGTTCAACCAAATCCTTGGCTTTACAGCCCCCAACTTCTTAATACCCATCTCCACGCCTTGCACGGTGAAAAGCTTTGTTGTGGTGTTGAAGTTCAGCCAATTCCTTAGCTTTACTAGTCCCCAAATTCTTAATACCCATCTCCACCTCTTTCTAGGCTGGATTTCTCTCCTAAAAGGCTTGGGATTATTCTTTCCAAGGTAACTTAGTTCTTCACGTCTTGTGTTCATGAAATCAATTTTTTTCTTCCTCAAAATTTGCTTATACAACTTGATATTCTTAAGTGACCCTTTCAACATTTTCTTAGAAAATTACATTCCTCATCAAACCAAGCATTAACCGGAAAACAATTTGTTATTGATTTCTTATTTTTGGCTCTTTTGCACTCATTGAGTGCACCTTGAATCAAATTTGTTAGCTCATGATTGTGAAGAGATCGCAAAGGGGGATTCTTCTCCTTAAATAACCTCTCAAGGGAATTCTTGAATTTTATACAATTTTCTTGGGTTAAAAGAATTCTACCCTTTAAAGATAGTTGTTGATGACAATTAATTTTCCTGTCATGCTGCCTCTTTTCTACCAAAAAATAACCTAAGTGAGTGGGTTTATGATCAGATTTTAAATCTCAAATTTGCTCACCAATCAAAACTTCCTATATCCTTTCAATAAAGCTTTGTGAACAAATGATATAATCAACCACACTTGCCCCATCATAAGTTTTGTAGCTGTTAGCCTCCATGTTGTTTTTCAAAGATACCGGCCCCTATCCAAAAACATTTTAATTTGTCTTTTTCTTTCCTTTTATCGGCTAAACCTTATTGGTAAAGCTTTGATATATTGAAACCTTGTGTTAGGATCGTCGTGTTCTAATTTTATCCGATGTCGCGATACTTGAAGAGGAGTCGATGTTCATTGGGCGATAACCAGAAGCTCACATCAACCTCATTTCCCATTTTATCCCGATACTTGACATTCCCTTGCAACCTGATGTCGGAGTATCAAAGGATTCAAATATTTGTTTGTCATGGTTCTAACTCAACTTGCCACCATGTGACACTCAAATTCCAAGAAGCAAATTAAGGAAAGATTTGCAAGTACCATTATTAATGACATGTTAAACATTTGGAAGCACGTAAAGGTGGCAGTGAAGGCCGTAAAATTTGATATTATCATATTTTTGCAAGAAATTTAATGCACCACCCTTAAGAGCCGATCAGAGTAATGCATGTCATTATGAGTTTCCTTTCCTTAGATGGTTCTCCCTCGTGATGGTCAGCTGCCATTTGATAATCTAGACCTAAATTGGTCAGCAACTGAGCAAGGGAATATTATCCTAGGATTGTGGTCTCTTGCATTGAAATAACAAATTGAATTTGTCGAATATAGAAAGACCATCACTCTGCTAGAAAAGATTGCAGAGCAAGCTAGAAATCACGAACAACATCTGGAGGAAGAAATTGTTGCAAGAAGGGGGCTTGGTAATTATTTTTCAGACGTGGTACTTAAGGGAAAGGGCCTATGATACAACTAGATGTTGAGCACATGCAGGATGACATCCTCTTCGAGCTCACTGATCTAGCTCGAGAACTCAAACTAGATGAAGATGAATTTTCAGCAGTTCTCGAGGTGCTTATCGAGGAAGAGACAAAAGCCAAGATGATTGATAATCAGATTGCAAGTCGGAACCCGACGGCTAATAAAAAAGAAGTGTGAAGTTGGTAGTTATTTATAATGCAAGGATTAATGCTAATGATAGGGTTTTCTGATAATTTTGTTTTGTTTAAAACATGTTTAAAAATAGTCATTTTCAAAGATCGTTACTATGGAAAGAATCGTTTCTTGGAAACAGAAAAAAGGGGTTTATAGGTATAAAAAGATGATAGAATAGAGAAGGAGAGGGGGGAGTTTGGAAAGACGGACTTTGTGTTGTTTTCCAAAGACAAAATATGATTTGGTTTATGTTTTGGTTTTATCGAACAATTTATCTAATAGATCAAACTTTGTGCTACTTTGGATAAATTGCATTTTTCTTATGTGAATGCTTCTTGTTCAGTTTTTCGTATTTTGAAACATGGATAGTTCTTCTTCCTCTATTGTTCATTGTGGTATAATTTTTATCTTTGAATGATATTATGCAACATGAACTCAGTTAATGTTCGGTGGAGTAAATGCTTTGTCATTTGTATTTTATCTTATGTTCTATAAAGTTGTAAGTTAGGAATCTTGCCTTTCCCGCTTTATGGTTAAAAGCATAGCCTAAAAACCCTAAATTCATATCATAAGAGGGAGTTGTGTTAGACACAATGCACCACTGAGAGGGGGAGGGGGTGAATCAGTGGTTCTCAAAACTTTTTCTTTCAGCCTTTCTTCTATGTGTGACACCAATATGTAAATTAAGTGCAAAGTAGACTTACGGATTAGTGCAGAAAGCTAACTCAAGCACACACACACAAAGAAGCATCACATAACACCGGTATATACGAGGAAAACCCAATGTGGGAAAAACCTCGGTGAGCAATGTTGTTGGAGTCTACTGCTCCAATCCAACCTCACAGTAAAACATGGTTATACAGTTTAGGGCACCAACCCAAGGAACTACAACCCCTAACTTTAGGGCACCAACCCAAGGAGCTACAACCCCTAACTCTAGGGTACCAACTCAAGGAGCTACAACCCCTGCACCAAGCTCAAACTTGGCGATGTATATTGAAATACTGATTAAATACAATTAAGGCTTCTCGCTGCAAATGAGTTTTGCAACTCTTGAATCAACTAACTCACCGTATGTCCACACACAGTGTCACTCCAGGATGTTGCCTACACTTTCACACCTTACTTATTTAACACAATTGTTCTATTGTGCAACCACCTGTACAAGCTACTCACCAGTCTGTTAGCTACCTTGTACTGTAACTTGATCGAAGTCTCTCCTCCAGTCTCCTCCTCCTTCCTTCTTCCTACTGCACTACTTTTTCACACCCATCAATCCAGCAACATCAATCCACTTCTGTTCATTGTTCACTTTCCTTAATCAAAAGGTTCTCGCCAGAAGGCAGATTCGAAGTCCGGGCGATTAGGTTTTCTACTCCTTTCTCGAGGCCAATTAGATCCAATTAGACATACAAGATTTGATCTCCTTGATGTCCATCTTTTCTTCTCCATCATTTTCACGCTATTCCAGATATGGGAAATGTGATCCTCCATTTTAGATGTGCATCTTACAGATTGCCATTAATGCTCCTGTTGTTTCCTTCTCGAGGAGATCTTTCAATCCGATCTTTTGTCTTTGATCCAGACGCCAACTACTCCCCTGATCTTCCTCTTACATTCCTTCTTCCTTGAACCGCAATCAGTCTGATACGATTCCTAGAAATGCGGTTTCTTCATTAATGACGAATATCAATTTCATCAACCTAGCGAGTGAAACTTCACCAACTACACCCTACTTACCACCTCAGCATCACATTGTATTACTTCAATCAAGACACGGCCTTCCAGTTCCTTCATCGGTCAAGTTCTTCACATGTTAACAGGTATAGCACCCAGTACTGGTTGCACACCTTAACATTCTTCCTTTTCATCTCCACCGGTTGACATCAATGACAACTTAGTGCCAAAATGCCAACAAGTTGTACCTCTAAAATTCAGAGGAAAGTTGCAAAAGTAGTGGCAACTTATCCAACTGTTGATTGATGGTTTGTTCTTTATGTGGGCATTGAGTTATTTGATTATATTTTGAAAGGGAACAAAATCTGTCAACCAATAGTAAGTAAAAGTTCTCAATTTCTTCCACCTATTCAAACCAATGCAAATGATCAAGTTATAGGTACCACATAGTGTAAGCAATTCTTCCCCAAAGTTATTATAGATCTTCGTGTCTTTAGAACATCTAGACCATTGTTGATTGATTTCTTTCATAAGCCAAATAGGATTGTAGTCCTCTTCACAATAAAGAATATTGGCTTGCTCATTATCGGTCTTAGAATTGAAGTCTCCCACTTAAGGGATATCACTTTGCTGAGAAAAATCAGCAATACCCTTCTTTAAGATTGCAAAAGGGTCCTTGAAGTCTATCCCATTATGCTTGTAGATTTTTGAGACTTGAGGGGCAAAGTAACATGTTGCAATTCTAATGTTACTTTCAAACTCTAAAATCTTGAACCAAATATATTGTTTATTTGAATTTTCTCTTTCTAATTGAATAATGCACCCTTATTTTTCTTTCACTAAGACCATTATACCACTATGCCCTTTACCATTCCATGTTGCCTTGTTCCAAACCACCAAATTTATGTAACCTAAACATAGGAGTCTTGCATCCTTCATGCTCATGTGTTTCTGTGAGACAAATTATGTCTCTACCTTCTGCAATAGGCCCTAACCTAGATCCACGTCTCCAAGGATATCCTCTACAATTCCAACAAACTAAGGTTAAGGGAACCTGGGTAGCCTTTGATTGCTATTTATTTTGGTACGAATGACTTAAAGTTGACTCTTCAGCTCTACTTGACCATGCTGACTTCGTTGTTTTACTACCTATTGAAGAAAATTCTACTATTTCCTTTTACCAGTTTGTTGTCATGTATTTCTATGAGGTCCAAAATAAGCAATAACCGCTTTGTCTTTGTAAAATTATGCTCTCTTACCTTTCTCTCTTGTTGCTCTTATATTTGCCACTTCCTCTCTTCTCTCTACTACTGGCTTGACAATTAAGTCCTCATCTAGAAAGAAATAGGAACCCTTCAGAAACTTCTTTTTTCTTAGAAGTTGTCGTTTGTCATATACACTTGCCAATACGACTTTTATTGGCCTATCCCTCTCAACACATATCTTTCCCACCCTCCAAGCTTGACAAATTTGCCCTTGCCACTGTAGTTTGTCTTTTTAAAAGTCCCTACTAAGATTAAGAGTACTTTTATTTTTACCACAGTCTTTGATACCTTTGATAATGACATTTGCTTCTCTATCTTGCTTTTCTTTTGATTCTCTTACTTCTTGTCTTTCAACCCTACCATTCGTGTATGCCTCCTTGTTAGCACAATTCCTACAAACTTGAGCCCATGTTTGGCTTTTGTTGTTATATAATCATTGTTATTTTTCTTTGCCTTCACTCCTTAACAATTTGTTTGTTGAATAGTATGTCTTTTAGCATGAGAATATTTAGAGTTTGTTTCAACCCTATTCACCATTATGGATTATTTCACGGTATGCCAATGTATCTTCATGTCTTGCCACTCAAACTTACCCACCAAAAGGGCTTCTTGCAAAATAGCCACCTATTCTTTTAAAAATGTGTTACTTTCTATTAAGAATTCATTTGTTGCTACAAACTCAAGGAATTTATGGTCTCTTTCTTGCTCAATACCTTCTAAAACCTCCAACCTTTTCTTGGCATTTAAAATATCTTGAACATAAAGGTTTGAAGACCAAGTAAGTGGTGTGGAGCATAGATGGAAGACTCACAAAGTACTCTCCAAGTCTTGAAAACTTGTGAGTTTTTTTGCTCGATGAATATTTATGCCAAAAACTTTCAGATGATATAGGTGTAACTGGATCTTCATTCTGTACCGGTGGGTTCAATGTAGGTTCATTTGTTAGAATCTTTGTTGCCAGTTCAGAGTCTATATACCTTGAAGTTCCTCTGAATTGTTCATCAATCTTCACATTTGTACTCTCAACAATTTTTTGCAATCTTTTGTTAAAACATCTATATGCCTTGCTCTTAGATGAATAACCAAGAAATATCCCTTCATCACTTCTAGGATCAAATTTGCCAATATACTCATCCCTTCTAATATAGCATTTATTTCCAAATTATATTCTAAAATATTTAAGAGTAGGAATAATACCAAACCATAGCTCATGAGGGGTCTTACCGGTTTCACTTTTGATGTGAACTTTGTTGAATGTATAGACCGTTGTACTTACTGCCTCTCTCCAATACACATGTGGTAGATTTGCTTCTGATAACATACTTCTTGCAGCATCCAAGATAGTTATGTTTTTCCTTTCAACAACTCCATTCTGCCTTGGTGTCTGGGGTGCTGATAGTTGTCTTTTGATTCCATTCACTTCACATAATGCATTAAATTCCTTAGATGTAAATTCTCCTCCTTGATTTGATCTCAGACATTTGATTTTCTTATCGGTTTCATTCTCTACCATTACTTTGAGCAGTTTGAACTTTCCAAGTGCTTCTGATTTTTCTCTAAGAAAAGTAACCCAACACATTCTAGAGTAGTCATCAATGATTCGCATGAAATATCTATCACCTTGCAAACTTTTAGTTCTAGCTGGACCACATAAATCAGTATGAATTAAGTCAAGAACATTATTTGATTTTTCTGGAATACTTTTAAAAGTAGCTCTAACTTGTTTTCCAAATTGACATTCCTTACATACTGTATTGTGAGGTTTGACAATTTGAGGTAAATCTCTAACTGTCTTAGTAGTACTGATTTTTACCGTGCAATCAAAATTTACATGACAGAGTCTCTTATGCCATAGACAACTTTCATCAATACGTGCAATCAAGCATGTCTTTTCACTGTTATTCAAATGAAAGATATTACCTCTAGTTTGATTACCGGTTGCAATTTCCAAACCAGTTCTATTCATGATTTTGCATTTTCCATTTTTGAATTGTAACTGAAATCCTTTTTCAACTAATTGACCAACACTCAAAAGATTATGCTTTAAACATTCAACATAGTAAACATTGTCAGTATTATGCTTACCATCAAGAGATATTGCACCTTTACCTTTGATCAAACAAGCCTTATCATCTCCAAATCTCACTAAGCCTCCATTATATTCCTGAAAGTTCAAGAATTTACTTTTATCTCTAGTCATATGATGTGAGCATCCTGAATCAATGATCCATTCATCCTTAACTTCAACTTTAGCTGTCAGGGCCTGCTCTACTGGTTGATCTTCTGTTATAGCAACAAAAACCCATCCATTGTCTGTCGGATCTTCATCAGCAAGATAACAAGATTTATCTTTATTCTTCTTAAATTTGTATCTTTGATATTCAAGGTTAGGCTTGTATGTTCTCCTAGCTTCTTCTCTTAGTCTAGCATGTCTATCAGGGCATCTAGAAGCCATATGACCAATCTTATTACAGTTAAAACATTTAGAGGGTGTTTTACCTTCATACTTACTTCCAACTGGACCTTTAGGCATTTTTCTTGCAAATAGTGCTTCAAGTTCTTCAAGTTCTTCATTTTCTCTCTTGCTTTCCTCAAGTTCTCTTGCATAAAAGGCTTTCCAATCAGACTTGTCAAATGATGGTGCAAATGATGTTGATGCCTTAAAAGCTAAATCTGTCTTTATAGTAGCAACATGACCAAATTCCTCAATTTCAAAAGCTGAAAGTTTTCCAATCAATGTATCCCTAGTTACTGATGTATTAGGCATTGCTCTTAACTCATTTATAGCAGTAACCTTCATTTTATATGTCAGTGGCAATCCTTTTAAAACTTTTGAAACAATTTCATCTTCACTTAAGGTTCCTCCACGACATTTAATACCCAAAACAATTTCATCAACTCTTTCCATAAAAGCAGAAATCCTTTCATCTTCTTCCATTTTCAGATTTTCATACCTGACCCGGAAGCTTTCAAGTTTTGCAATATTGACTGTGGAATCTCCTTCATTTAGTGTTTCCAAATGATCCCAAATAGCTTTAGTAGTTGATCTATATGATAATCCCATGATTTGTTGATCTGTTAATACACTCAAAAGTGCTTCTCTTGCTTTGCAATCATTTTCTTCATCTTTTCCCAAGGTAGGTGGATTAGGTTGACCGGGAGTAGGAGTAGTATAGCCAATCTTTGTAACTTCCCAGATGTCCTTTCCAATGCAATTTAAATGTGTCTAAATTCTGATCTTCCATATGCCATAGTTGGTTCCATCAAGTTTAGGACTGTCCTTCCTGAAATAGTTAGTAGACATTGGATCTCCTCAAGCTGTTAAACTTCTGCAAAAAGAGGACTCATCTCTGATACCAATTGTTAGGTCCCAAAGACAACTGAGAGGGAGGGGGGGTGAATCAGTTGTCTAACAAATTCAAACCAAAAACAACTTTACCAACTTAATGCTTAATACCGGTAAACCATTTTTTTATGCCGGTAGATAGTTTTATCAGTTAATTGTAATACCGGTAAAGAGAAATGCATGAAACAAAAAGACAAGGTCATCCACAACACATAACACCAATATTTGTACGTGGAAACCCTGTAAGGGGAAAAACCACGGTGGGAAACCTTACCCACAATCAGATGATACTATTGCAGATAGTATGTGTATACAAATGGGGTATGCACATGCAGAAAGGCCAAGTGCCTAGAGCTCACTGCTCAAACACAAATAGGAGTCACACTGACTACAATTGGATGGTTAAATCCAATAAAGATGTACTGCTCAAATTAGCATCTTTCTATGTTGGATTCAGTACCAGTGTAGTTTTGATTGTCTTCACAAAAACCCTCTTTCAACCTTCAAATGATGTCTGCGTGTATAGCTCTGCTTATTCTCGCATATACCTTCCCACAATTCTTTTTCACATTCCACACATGATCTTACAAATAAGATCTTACATTTATATCATAACCTAAGACCAATTTTAGTAGGTCGGCTCTAAAGGATATTACAATAAAATCAATTTACAAACAAAACAATGTCCGATGCAATAACCGATTCAACATGTCGGCTTGATGCATTTGCAACAATAATAAGACATCTCTATAGCGTGTCGTGCTAATCTGGAAAAGATAAACCTGCCGGTGTAAATCCTGGACTTGTTTGTCGGTAACAACAAATAGGCAAATATGAATATGCCAATGAACAAAACTCCAAGACAAAGTGTCCAAACGATGTCTTCGACATAACCAGGTGTATTTCATGCTATTCCAAGTGTCGATGAACATTATAACCTGCTGGTGTACCAGATACCGGTGACTGTGCATAAGTCACTTACTTGGCGATGAATGTTGTTGATTCTCCAAAGTGCTAGAGTTGATAAGTGTTTAGTAGGTGTTGACATCAATGACAAAACCATACCAAAATACCAACAGTTTTAAAATTGACTAATTGGTTGAACAATCTACAATATTATATTTTTGTTTTCTTTGAGTTGTCCTTTATATTGAGCTCGCACATGAACGATCATATGAGCTTTTTGAAGGGTATAAATACTAACATCCGAAAAATATATATAGTTTGACGATAACCTAACATGGTATAATGAAAAATATTTTAAAAGCAATGCTCTAATTTGTAGATTCAATGTTTTTTGGCTCTTCCTCTCAAAATTGAGCAAATGGGTTTTGGATTCCTAAAAGCCTCTCATTGCAGGTAAGATTGAACTATATTCCTATGTTAGGGTTTTTCATTTTTTATTATTTCATTTTATTGTGTCCTTCTTATCAAAAGTTGATAGGAAATAGGTTTTGGAGGATGTTGGGGTTTAGATGTGGGGACAACACTACCTTCTCACTCAAATTGTAGTTTCCCTCCAAACTTCAAACATGATCCTTAAGAGTCATGCCTATTTGGGTTAAGACTATCTAATCTCCCTTTTCAGTTTTGGGAAGTTTCTTGTTTAGAATTTATTGGCAATGCTCTTGGTCACTTTTTATAGGAGGATGCAATGTTGTCAAACTTTGGCCATACTACCAATGTTTGCATGTTCATGGACATTGACATTTCTAAGGATATGCTTGGGGATATTGTCTTGTAGGAGATGCTTTGTTATAGGACACCTTGATTTGAAATGTTCTTGTTCTCACCACAAGAAGTAGCAGTCAATTTGGTGGAGGAATTCCCTTTATGACCATTTGATTATCAACGATTTTGATTTTGAGGGTGTCAAGCCTTTGCTGGTCCCCTCCATTACAATTGTCAAGACTTTAGAGATTTCTCTTGATGGGATTCCCTCTCAATACTCAATAATGGCCATTCCACCTTGGGACTTCCTATTGTTGGGCATTAAGTTTTTTGTTCTTTCTCTTTTGAATATTTCAGTGCAAAATTTAACTCCTCTTTTTGTGCTTGTGAGGGCTTTGTTTTGGTCTTTAGCTAATGCTAGCCCTTCCCTCCACCCCCCGCCCCCATTCTAATTCTTTGGAGGATGATGTCTAATGGAAGATTGTTAAAAGGACGAGAAGTCTTCCTAAACATGTGTGTGTCTCCCAAACTTGGGTTAAGTTTGCTCAGAATGTGTGGCATGGGGTTGATAGGTGGTCTTCTCGGTTTGTTTTGTTTGGTAGCCTTGTTGCAAATTGTACATGGTTTATGATGCCTACAAGAGCATATTTGTGTTGGTAGCTTGGTTGCATTAGTGTATTGGATTTAGGTCCTTCCAAAACCTACTCATGTCTAGTTTTTGTTGTGGGTCAGTTGTGCTTTTGTATATTGTTTTGTGTTTCTAGGGTCTTATCAAAACTTGCTTTACCCATTTAACAAAAACATGTTACACAAATGAAAGTGTGTAACTATCAACAAGACAAAGTAGATTAGAGCTAGCATTAAGTACATTAGATAATTTTGGAGTTGATATAAATTTAATATGTAGACTTTTTATAGTAGTTTTTCAATGATGTCTAAACAAGTCCATTTTCATTATTAAATATGTTTGTGTTGGTACTCTAAATAATATTTGTTAGATTTGATTAATGTTAAGATAATATCAATTAATTTTTGTTAGTGTAGGATTTTTATTTTATTATGTTGGATATTATTATTATATAGGTTTATTTTAACTTGTTCGGGTAGATAAAGTGGGTCATTATAAGGGCATAGAGCATCTTCCATGAATGTAACTCTTGCCTATACTTGGTTACTCAAGTTTATATCACATTTGTCACTTTTGCCTCATCCCTTCTCTATATGTCATTCCAAGCTTTCTTTTATGATTCTTTCTTGCTTAGAGATATCTTTTGTTTTCTTATTGTGTTTGATCTCTCATTCTTGAAATGCTCTCCTTTTTGCTATTCTAATCATTTGATTAGTTGTTGATTCAAGTGTATGTTTTGAACTCTTACATAAGTTTTGGATTAATCTCTATTTTATAGATTCTAAGATGGTATCAATGCCATTGTGATTTTCAAAGCAAAGCACTTCATTTCATATTTTTGAAAGATCTAAAAGGTTAATCACTTTGCATGCTTTTTTTCACAAAACCTAGTATGCTCTTCTCTTGCAATGATTGGAAAAATCTAAATGTTTCGGTAGGAAAAATAATATCTCCAGGATTTGTTCTTAGTATTTTGTATTTTAGATGTGATTTTTTTACTAATTTGGGTAGCATTTTCGGCTATTCCATTATGCTTGAGAGGTTTAGAAGTCAATTTTGGTTTTTGTTTTACTTAATCAAAGATTCAAAATCTATTTTATAGTCAATGGTTTAAATGTGTTCATTAGTGAATAGATTATTTTTAGGACATTTTACAGTTGGTTGCCACTGTGCATTGCTCTAGTGTTGGTGTCTTAGCTCATTCTATGTTCCTTTGTTACCCCATGTCCACCTTATCTTTACCGACGATTGCCATTGCCACCATTTGTTAATGGTGCTACTTGACAAAGTTGTTCATGCTCAACCTGATCACCATCTCTATTGATGAGATTGTCCATCCACCACCTAAGTACCACCAACTTGCCACCAAGCTTTTCTACTGCTCTCCATCACACTTTTAAGTTAGGAAGAAACTTTAAGGATCTCATTTTCAATTAGACAAAGGTTTTTTTTTGAGATTTTTTTTTAAATGGGGCATAATTTCATGCACTTCACAATTTTGTATTTTTTTAATTTTTTCGATTCCCCTATTTTTGGAGTTTAATTTTTATTAGGTGTTTTGTTGTTCAATTATGCTTTTTGAAACTTTTAATATGCTCAACTTTCTCAAATAATCTAGTTTTTGAGTCTTATTTTTGTTAAGTCCATATTTTTTCAAACTCTACATATTAGTGTAATTTAGTTGACCCTACTATATAAACACATCACTTTTAGTATTTGGCCCACTTTTTGGCCCTATAAATACTCCATTAATTTAATATTTTGTATTGTAACATACACTGAACACAAGTGCCAATCATTTCACATATAGTGTAAGGGGAATTGTTTGTGTGCTACTATCTTGTTTATCTCTTTCTTTTTTGCATTTTTCATCCTACAACTTTAGTTTTAGTTTCAATTCTCTCACATTAAAACTACTTTGAATGGAAGTTTAAAATACTAATTTTATAAAAAGTAAAGGATATACTAAATATGCAACAAAAATAGTTCCTGAACCTATAGATATAATAGAAAAGTTTAATTGGTAGATAAGACATGATGAAGCTATTGAATATTTTATACCTTGCAACATCTTTTGATTTACACTTTCATTTGTCTTTAAGCACAACTATTGAAATTCATATTACAAAATTAAAATGCAATACTAGATAATCTCTTAGAGGAGGAACATGTAATTTTTAATCCTAATAATTTTAACATAATTTAAGATTTTGTGGAATAGAAAAGGATGACACTCAAATGGTTCTTCTAAGTTGGGTCTCGATTATTTTATCATTGTCTCAATTTTTTATGCTACAAAAAGGTACTCTTGTTAATGCATTTCAAATGACTACCCTATATTAGTTTATAGTCTCTCTCACAATGGATCAAGACAAAGTTATTCAGATGGGATCCCATAAATCGAATAGAAGATTGGTAGAATAAAAAGAACAAAGAGAAGAACAAGGACAATAAAATGGTCCTATAGTTTATGAACATTTTTTTCTAATACTCCTAAATCAGATTCATTCTCTTGTAGTTCTTATTACAAAAGGCCTAGACATGATAAACACAAGTGCACGCAGAAGTAAATTAATCACCATACCCATCTTGGAAGAAAAATACTTAAGGGAATGTTGAAGGCAAGACCTTTATTACTATCACATTTACACCTTTCACATGGATTGTTGACTTGTGTGCTTTTCACAATATGACTTTAAATTAAGCTATTTTCACATCCTTCGAAGAATTTGTGGTGGAGAATTTGTGCTCTTGAAAGAGAGGTCGCAAGTTCAAATCCCACAAAGGGTAAGTTATGTATGCATCATTTGTAGCATAGCTAGGTGCCTCCCGCAAGGAGTACGTGGAAGTCCCATATTGCTATAAGCCATTTGTAGACCCATATACAGACTGCCCAACATCGTGGACTTTAAAAGAATCTTTCTTTATTTATTTCTTTCATGGATTGATGCAGAAGGTAAACATGAGTCTTACCAGACTGAGATTTATCAC
This sequence comes from Cryptomeria japonica, assembly GCF_030272615.1. Classification (NCBI taxonomy): domain Eukaryota; kingdom Viridiplantae; phylum Streptophyta; class Pinopsida; order Cupressales; family Cupressaceae; genus Cryptomeria; species Cryptomeria japonica. The sequence continues at coordinate 5,052,704 of NC_081410.1, read as the reverse complement.
AACAAACTCAATTCAATTATATTGCAATTAATCTCATTCACAAACACAAATTCAAACTTAGAAGAATTTTCAATTCATTTTATTAAAACTAACTAGAAGATAAATACAAATTTTCCATAGACTTTAGTTCTCTATCTATGTCAAATATTTACATTCCTTATTGCATTTGACATATCTACTTGTGGATTTTATTAGTCCTCGCAATTCTATGCTAATTTATTCTTCCTCTATATCTGTTTTAATTTTGCATCTTATGCCTTCATTCAAGCAACAAATAATTTATTTTGTCTACTCTTCTTCTTTGCAAACCATGTGCTATCTTCTTCTTGTGGAGCAAACTCTCTTTTCTTTTATATTTAATGTGTTCTTTACTTAATGTTTTGTTTTATCTTTTGATTGTTCTGCAACCTCCCTTGTCCTTCAACTTCCTACGTAGCCCTATCTGTGAAACTATGCATGATTCTTCTTGTTAATCTTTGTCCATTCCAATTAATATTCTTCTTTTACTTTAGTCTTTGGACTATCCATACCAATTAGTTATGCAACTTCTTTTATCTCTAGTCTTTAAACCTCCTCAATCTTAACATACAATCTCATATTTTCTCCCCTAAGTTCTACACCTATTCCATCAACTTGAATTTTTTTTCCTTTGATGTGCACTTGAGACAATTCCCCTCCTTACAATGCTTCCCTCATTATTTCCTCGAATGTAATCAGCCTATCTTGGTGTGTCAATTCTGCCTCTTTAAGCATATTTTAAAACTCTCCATAGTTATGTTTAGTTTTTAAACTTATCAATCAATAATTCCATGCTTTTTGTTTTTCTCCATATCCTCCATGCATTCTTCCCATCTTTTAAACTCTACATACCTATCTATCTCATTTTCTCTTACGTATTCTATTTTTTTTTGTCACACTCTTCTCAATTCTTTCCTGTGTTGGTACCTATAATGGTGAAAATATTAGGGTTTCCAGCCCAAGAAGGATGAAAATTGCTAATATTTTACGTGGGGACCTATTACATTCAAAAGAGGGTTGAATCCAATAGATTTAGTCACAAACTAGCAAATATAAGGACTAAAAATACTGATTGGATTCAAGGGGTAAATTTGTTTACCCTCTTTTGTGAGTTGAATTGTTGAAATCAAGGTAAAGTGCCTAAAATGAAGGTAAAAATGCAGAAACAACCAGTTGCAGTCGTCTGATTGAGGCACACACCTAGATCTGAGGAATAGAAGAAGATTCGGACCCGATCCCTGAAAAAGCTCCAAAAATGTCGAGACCAAAGTGAAATTTGCCCTGGTCCTCCTAACTTTTCGCACACCAAAAGGGGTTGATTCGTCTCTGCAAATAATGTTGATTCTGAAGATCGCAACTTTGTATCTGTTTCTCGCACACAGAAAGAAAGGGAAATAGGTTGGGAATAGGGGCTTACCAAAGTCAAACCCTGATTAAGGAATTAACCATGATTGAAATATTGCAAATATTGAAATAAATAATGGAAGGATATACCTCAGATCTGTAATGACTGATAATGACGCTTTGCTTCTTGAATGTAATCACATACGTCGTATGAAATGACATGCACATGACAAAACCCTAATCACACACACATACTTGCAAATGAAAGATGTAATGATGCTCCGCAATTGATGAATGAAGAATATGTAGCCTTGAAGACTTCTAAAGATGCTTGATGATGAATATTCCAATGCTTGATGATTATAACTTCACCCTTCTATCCTTGTTGATGTATATGCAAATGAGAGGGGAAAGCCTCCTTATATACTTGTCCGTTGAAAATCATGCTAATTTAGGATGCTGCAGTACCTTATTTACTCCAGTTGTGCCCTCACACCAACTCACAACACCGGATTGGCTTTCCTTGTGCTTCCTTACAAAGCCTCTTCAATTCCTCTAACTGTTGTGCTTCCCTCCAACATTTTTTTGTTTGTTGAAGTTCAAATAATACAAGTTGATTTAGCTGCTACCATGTTGATGCATAGGAAGAACTTCTCCTAAAAACACGACGGATTTGACACCTTTCACACAATGGTTCATTTCAAACAATGGCTAAATGCATCTTAGTTCAACTTGGAAACATTGATACAATGGCCTAATAAGCATTCAACAATGAAAACAACATGTAAAGTGGGGATCTTGGGTTTTTCAAGCCCAACACAACACATCTCACAAATTTTCCATCCAACCATGATCAAATAATGAAATGATTTTTTCAAACCCTCAAGCACCTAGGTTCTTTCATAGTCTTCCCACAACATGAAACAAACAATCTTGCATAACTCACACATATGATCAAAATTTGCAATTTCCTTTGGTACAAACCTAGGTAGCAATGCAAATAAGGTTTTCACAAAGTTATATCAATTTTTAAGGGTTCAATCAAAAGATATGAATTTTTCTTTTTTGTTGGAAACCCTAGGTAGGGTTTGGGACTGTTTTCACAAAAAAATGCTCTAACTTTTGCAAAACTCAATGAAATGACTCCAAACTAAAACCAAAAGTTTTGTATTTCATAGATACATCATCCCCATGCATTCCCTTGACCATACCAGGCTGTACAAAATAGTACCAAGAAAGTTTCTTGCTGTAAAATGATAAAAATCTAAAAATGGCAATCACTAATTTGATCACAACTTTCACAAGACATAATGAAAATAAACCAAACAAAAATAATTTGAAAGATAACAACATTTTTCAACGTTTCCAATTGGTTTCAGGATAATATCAATCTATACCAATCTGTACAATGCAAATTACAGTCGAATTTCATAGAAATTACAAGGAAAAAGTAGTGAAAAATGACGCATCTCTTTCATTCAAACTTCTTCAACCCCAAATTCAAGTTTGGGTGACATTTAAATACATTTTCATTCAGATTAGCTACCTCAACCGACCCACCAATCATTATGCTTAACAAGTACATTAATTTGACAACTTTTACAAAAGTTGCTTGACAACTATTGAGCAACATTGACAATTTTTGCATTTTTGACATCTAATCATCCAAATCTTTTGATAATGGTCCTAAATGACCCACAATGGTTTTATATGACCTCATTGACTCAATCAAACCAAAAGAAACCAAAATTTGACAAATGACAATAATTTGACTCAAAGGGTGCATTCGGGATGCCCTTGTGTCATAAAAATACAAATTTATTTCAAATATTTTGAAATGGTAGGATATAGTTGTTTCTAATTTTATAATATTTAAATATGCATTTTGTATCTATTTTTTTACATGAATTTAGAAATTTAGTCAATTTATTTATTTTAAATATTTTTTCATATGAATTTAGAAACTTGTCATAATTCATATGATATTTTAATATGATTTTTTTAGAATAGTTTCTATTTTAATTATAAACAAAAATTTTGAGCTTGAATTTAGAAACCTACATAGTAATTTTTTATTTATTTTTGCATATATTATAGATCTGTCATTGTTTCCTAAACTTTTACTCTTTTTATCTGTATAAGATATCATATTTGTGATATGAATAATGAAAGGATAAGGATTTTTAATTATCATCTTTTCAAAAACTAAATTGTAGACAACCACAATTAAAAACTTTAAAATTACCATTAATTGCTTTGTGAAAGAAAATAATATATTTTTTTGCTCAGTGAAAGAAAATAATATTTTTTTTTGCTCGGTGAAAGAAAATAATATTTTTATTACTTTGTCTAAATTAAATATTTTTTTGAAAATGTCAAATGAAAGACATTGCAATGACAAACCATCATAAAAAAATCATTTGATAGGCACGGGTGACCATCAAATTCTAGCCCTGTCTAATGCTACATGAAGATTTGAAGTGAGTTAGTGAGTGGGACTAGGAGGAGTCATGGTGTGGTTGTTTGGCACAAGCCTCACCATTATTATAATTATTTTGCTTTGTTTTACTCTTTCATGGCATAAAGCAGTATAATTGAATAAGGCAGCGTCGACATCCCTCCTTTCTTTGTGTGTATTTTCTGATTTGTGTGGATTGCCTTGGCATTTTGCATTGGTGCAAAGTTATATGATGTGTTTAGAGAAAAACTATTACGCTTCCTTGGTAACATAAAATAATTTGAAGTTAAAGTTAATTCTGCCCTAATTTTCTACCCTTGGACAAATGCAGAACTTTCAGATCAAATTATTTAATTAAAGGATTTTTAAAAACAAAGGTTACTCATCTTAATTGCACTTTAACATTGTTAAAGTAGAAGACTATATCTAAAACATTTGCTTTAAAATACATTGAGAGACATCCTTTGGAAGCCCCTATTTTTAATCATTTTCTCACATTAAGATGTAATAAGCATCTCAAGAATAATACCTCTCGATTTATTTATCTCTCTCTATATGTTGTTGCAGACATAAAATAAACAATTTCATCTTTTCTTTTAACATTATTTTCGAAAAATATACTATCTACTAATAATGAAACGAAAACATAAATCTAAGATACACACTAAATCTAATAGACAAGTAAAAAGCAATGGACCTCCTCAAGTTCATTAGATTAACACATGTACTTCATTTTTTGTTTGGTGGGGGGTTCGAATTTATCCCTTAATCTTTCACATGTACTTCTTAGATTAAAAATATATTAATCGCCCATATTCACACAAGACTACAAGGTGAATATATCTTAAGCCTGTGAATTTGAAAGCTAATCATCCTTTCGCGTCCAAAACATTACATTCCATTCTATTCAAACATCACTTTCTATTTGAATTCAACTATTTTATCGTGCTTGGATAATGACGTGGATCGATCTTAACTTTCCCAAGTTATAACAAACAATTCTAAAATATTTTCAATAAAAGTTTTATTTGAATTTTCTTTTTTTGAATTTGTAGTAAAAGCTCACTCTCCTTGGGATTTCAACCCAGGGAACCACCAAACATACGGTCCGCCAATTTTATGGGCCTCTAAAGATGCCCAAGAAAACTGCACTTCTGGAATTATTAAAAGGAAAAAAGCCATTAATGACGGCTGTCATCGGCGCACGCCAAGCTAGTATAGCCGTTGGCGCTCTGGAGAGGGCTGTTTCGTAATGCCCTATACTCTCTATCCACTAGGAATATTAAAAACAATACGTCAGATCAACTGGTACCATTAGCAGAACAACTCCTCCTATATACATTATTCGCTTCAATTATGCCCGGCAAAAAGAGAAAACGAAAAATGGCAACCGTGACAGAGAGGAATGCAGAGGTAGTAGATTATGAGCATGTGAGGAATGCACGCATTGAGGAGAACAAGAAGCGAATGCAGGAGCTGGGTCTTTTGAATCTGGCGAAACAAGTCTCGGAAACTCGAAAGAAGCGCCCTCGCTCACAAGCCCAAAGTGTACCGCCCCGGGGTTCGATCCCGCTACCTCCCAGACGTTCTTCCAGGTACTTTTATTCACTTATGTTCATTCATTCGTCAGTGTTCTCGTTATGTTTATGCTTTATGTTTTTTGGGGCGTTGCTGTTTAAGTATTGCTTTTTTTTAATTTCATTTAAACCATTTTGGTTAATTTTAAGTAATGTTTTTCCTTTCTTGAATTTATTTGTCTTTTAAATTTTTAATTAATTGGTGACCATTGTGTTTACTCTCATGCCACTAAAGAACAGTTGATTGCAAATTTTTTATTACTCTATAACTTTTGATTTATTGGTGAGTATTCTGGGCTTTTAAAGTGATGCTATTGTTTGAAGGATCAGTTAAGGTTCAATGTAGCTTCCCATTAGCAGCTGGCTGAGATTTTTTCTTTTGAAATAATATCATATATTTATATCATTGGTTAGTATTCTGGTTGCTGTCTAATAATGCTATATTTTAATGGATTGGTTTGGGTTTGAGCCTGCTGCCTTTAATCGCTTTTTAACATATTTTTATGGGCAAATATTCTATTTGCTTGTTATATTATTTTCAATGGAGCAATTAGATCCGAATCTTTTTATCAGTGAGTGGTCTGGTCACTTTTTAAGTAATGCTACATTTTTTACCTTGCCACCTCCCACTGGGGAGGTTATGTATTTTCACTTGCCTTTGAAGTAATGTTTTTTTAGTGTCTTGCTTATTGGTGAGTATTCTGGTTGCCTTTAAATTCTAAGTAATGTTGGTTTCCATGGAAAAACCTACTCACCCCCATTAATATGCCTAGTATTATTTATAACATTTTGAAGTAATGTTATGCTATTTATAGCCATAATATAACACCTCCAATTAGTATGTTAGGTATTGTTTTCCATGGCCAGCTGCAACTCGAACCTATGACTTCTCACCTCCCATTATCTGGCACTCTACCGGTGAGGTTACAGGTTCTCCATGGTCCTCAACATGGCGAGGATTGCTTTTCCAACAGCACTATTTAGATCATGTTTTTTTTTGGCAATCTAACTCTCTAAGGTATTCAATACTCTAGTCGTCCTTCAATCACTGAGGTTTCATCAATCAGTAGGGTGAAGAACTCAGCTGACTTAGGGACCTTAGGCACGTTGCTCATAAGTGGAGGATTTTGGGGGTTTAAAACTCTTTGAAAAATGTCTGGAATTTTAAATATGCCATGTAGTTAAAGTTTATACAAAAATAAAACACCTAAATGGTTTTTGTTTGATGATATGGTTTTTAACTTTAATGCTGCAATGCTCTTTTGTTCGTTAAATAGGAGGTTTCTTACCTGTTTTGGAAAATATCCCTTTTACTTTGTTTTGTGTTTTTGTTCTGTATATTTTATACGAGATTACCTTTAATAGGTTGTGGAGTAATATGTGTGAATACCTTTTACTTTGTTTTGTGTTTTTGTTCTGTATATTTTATACGAGATTACCTTTAATAGGTTGTGGAGTAATATGTCTGAATACCTGCTTTATTCTGCTTAGGGTTTTGGAAAATATACCTTTTACTTTGTTTTGTGTTTTTGTTCTGTATATTTTATACGAGATTACCTTTAATAGGTTGTGGAGTAATATGTGTGAATACCTGCTTTATTCTGCTTAGGGTTTTGGAAAATATCCCTTCTACTTTGTTTTGTGTTTTTGTTCTGTATATTTTATACGAGATTACCTTTAATAGGTTGTGGAGTAATATGTGTGAATACCTGCTTTATTCTGCTTAGGGTTTTGGTTTCGTAGTTTTTTTTTTAATTGCAATATCTTGGAGATATTATGGGGCACCTTCAAAAACGGGGTGGCTAAGTGATTCATTAAATAGAGCACCTTTGAGGGTTCCCTTAACAAGAGCTGAGTAATTGATTCATAGCAATAGAAAAACCTTTGAATGTATCTCATTATTGTTATATTTTAATCTTCTGTGTTTGGGTGACTCATGGTTTGTCTTGTTGCAATGTGGAGATTTGAACATGATTTATGCTTTTACAAATGTCCTTCATTATTAGTTCACCATAAATCCTTGGACATGTTCAATACAATTTTATTCTAATTAGGGTAGTGACTTTGTTTCAACTGAATTGATCTTTTTTAGTTTTCTATTTTGTCGGTAAATCTGGGTGAGGTTGCCTCAAGTTCAATTGTATTGTAATTAGGGTTGGACATTAACTTGAATTGGTTTGGATGTCCTATTGATCATAACACATAATTTATTGTATATAAATATTTAGGTGTTTTAAACCAGCTTTAATATAAACCTATAATTTAGATATTTTTTGTGAATTTGTCTTTGGTCTTTGAAAATGATCTTCTCATTGCTTGTCTTTGGAGCCTGGATTTTTCATTTTACTTGTATAATTACTCTTGGTTTCTTCCACAATGTCCTGTCATTCAAACCCTTCCTTAGCTGATGTAGTTACACAAAAGAATGTTTCAAATTGGTCATCTTCAGGTCCAATCCCACCATTTGTATTGGTTAAGTTCATAATGTATGTATAAACATATTTATTTTCAGTTGAACATTTGTACCAACATTCATGCTTTTTTATTGGGCTAGATATTCCTTGAAGGTATTTTCATTACACATTGTAAAGTTTTCAAGGGTTTTTCAAAAAGTTGCTTTAATTCAATCCGTAATTTGATGTGTCTTCTGCTATGAATTTTTTTTTTCTGTGGAAGATATCTCATCTTTTTTTTAAGGGTGGACATTGTTTCTATGATTACTTTTGGTTCTGGAAGTGAAGCTTTTTCTTGTGCAATTCTTAACCTGCAGAATGCAGTTTCTGTTAGTTATGTAGAATTGCTAGAATGAAAGGAAAAATAAAGTTTAATCATCTATGTTTGGACATTATCTTGAATCGGTTTGGATGTCATGTTGTTTATAATTATAATTAATATTTTATAATTTATAGCATATAAATGTTTTGCCTTTTTAAAGCAGCTTTAAAGTAACCCTATAATTTATATTTTTTTTTGTGAATTTATCCCTGCTCTTTGATAATGATCTTCTCATTGCTTGTCTTTGGAGGTTGGGGTTTGGGGTTTTCATTTTACTTATATAATTAGTATTTTCTCCAGAAAATAACCCTTTTCTTGTGTGATCCAGGCTGCAGAATGCAACCCCTGTTAGCTATGCAGAACTCCCAAAGTGGAATGAAACAAGTGAAACAACTTACAACACTGAAATTTACACTGAAGAGCACGAGAAGCTTCTTGGGTCATGTGAATCTGAATGGGTTCTCTTTCAAGATGGATATGGACCAGATGGCAATCGGATTTATGACTCTGTCAAAGGAAAGACATGCCATCAATGCAGGTATTAGTAGTTTCTTAATATCATTTCTCTTAATGCACATTTACCTCTGGAGGCAGTATAAACCTCCACAAACCAAGCAACATATTTAAATCTAATCAACCTATACTCATGTGCCTTAACCTTTTTCAATTGCATTATCATATTATACTGTAAAAATGCCATTTGCCCCTAGGCTATACATGTTTATTGTATTTGTACCTTCACTAATGTTAACAGAATGACTGTTTTCTTATCACTTGAAGTTAATGTGGGAGGCTCCAGAAATTGTAATGTCTGTTTTATATGCTTTTTGGATTCCTATGACCCACTGTTAATAGTTTTTATGGCAGATATATGTTTGAAGTACTTGCATAGACTGATTTTTGATATTGTGATTTTAGGCAGAAGACACTTGGGCTTCGAACGCACTGCAGCACATGCAACTTAGTTCAAGGACAGTTTTGTGGAGATTGTCTGTTTATGAGGTAGTCTTTGCTCTTGTTGTCCATTGAAGAAGAAATTCTTAGTTGTTTAAACTTCAAATACATGGAAATGTTTTCTTCCTATCATAGCAAACTTAGGAGGCATGGAATCTTGACACTTTTATGCATGGTAGTGCTAAGTATATGTGATTCTTGTTATTAAGTTCCATAATCATTTCAGTGGATATGTTATTTTTAGCAATAAACAAAGGAGATGAAATGTAAAATTAAATCTCCTTGACTGCTTCTACAACCATTTGCTTGCATTTGATCTAGATGAGAAACTGGAAAACAATCAAGATTATGTTTTTGTTCTATTCGTACTTGCATATGTTTGCAAATATTTCTATACAAGAGCCATAAAAGATGTTAGTCTTTATATTGAGGTGGGATATGCATAGAATTTGGTTGCTCCTCTCCTTTCCCTGTTTTGAGAATTTGTTTTGACTTCCTTAACTTTGGAGATTTAAGTGTACTGGTCGAACTGGCCTCCTCTTTTTGATGTTCATTTCTTCCTATTAAGTAAAAAGGTTTGTTGATAGGAATTGAGGATTGTATTGGTGGAGATGTGAACCAACACTAAAGTGCATCCACTTATCCCAATCTTGACAAAATTTTCCCAATGGAAATAATTATTTTTCACCACATTGTATGTGTTTCAAACTTGTGATTTCATGGTCCTTGGTTGTGGTCCCCTCTATTTGAGATTCGCTTTTTCCCATTCAGAAAATAGGTTTGTTGATAGGAATTGAGGATTGTATTGGTAGCGAGATGTGAACTACCACATAGGTGGATACATTCATCTTGATCTAGACTTTTTTTTAAGGGGTAAACACTTTTGACTTGGAGCTATGAACCATTGAGGACCTCATCCTCGATATGAACATTCAACAACACCACCCCAATGAGGTTTGAATATTGATGGCGAGACTAAAAACATCCCAACAAGGTTTGAACCTTGATGGTAAGACTAACAACACCACAACTTAGCCATTTTCCTATGCCAATATTGGCCTTGACTTTTGGAATCCAATGAAAATATTCATTTTCCTCTACTCAGCGAGTGCTTCAAACTTGTGATTTTATTGGTCAATGGTCCTTGGTTGTTATTCATTTCCACTTGGTGGACATTTTAAATGTTATTTCTTATGGTTTTCATTTTTAGTCACCACAAACCACAAATGGCATTTATTAAACTTGCAACAGAAAAAATGATTGGGTCATGGTTGTTCTAGCTGCAAAGTAAATCTTATTTTGTCTTATAGCTGGCTATATGATTAGTACATTTATACATCAGTTAAATGAAACCTAAGACTTTAATATTTACTGATTACAACTTTTTTTTATTATTTTAAATTGTTTTCGAGTATTGTGTTAAAAATTTCTAATTGTTTTCACATTTGAGATTGTGATTTTTAAAAAAAAAAATTCTCTACCTAAGTTATTGAAACAGAATAAGGTACATTTAGGATATGTTGGTTTGACGTTTTTTCTTTTGGGGGGCGGAGGGGTGGAGAAGGTATGTTCTTTGTAATGATAAATATACAATAATATAATATAAATAAATAATTTTTATATACGAAAATGTTAATTGTCTTTAAAATCATTATAAAACAATTTCCAAGTATTATGAAACTTGGAAATATCAAGTTTAAAGTGAGATAGCAGAAGAATATAATTTGTCTGATAAAATAAGGTTGATATTCAAATTTAAAGACATTTAACATTGCTTTAAATTTTGTTGTTGAATCTTGCTCTAAATTTTTTAGATTTTGTAGTTTGTTTTGCATACCCTAAGAGCATACAAAAATATTACAATCAAAGTGAGTAGATGGATCCTTGAGACATCTGTTGTTTGTGAGTGCTCAATTGTTCTTGTTCATTGCTAGCTTCTTTTTTTTGTTTGCTATTTGCTCTTGTTGCAATTACAATACATGAAATGACCATTTTCCCTTGTTGCAACTGCAACACATGAAATGTTTTTCTTCATTGTGATGCTACACAAGAAATAATATGTTGGTTGTTGTGTTTGGGATGAATGGTTAGGGTTTTGCAAGCTAAGAAAGTGAAAAATGCCTTGAAAAATTTGCTCGTTTGGAACCTTGTCATGATTTGCTAAAAAATGCTAGGTTAGCTTTGGATTTGCTTGGGTTCAACCAGCTGTTATGAATACATTTTAGTCAATTTTATCTTTGAACCTAGCTGATTTTGTAGGGATTCTTGGCAGTATTCAATTCTAAGACGAATGGTACCCGAAATCAGTAGGAAATAGGCCAATTTGGCAACTTAGCCCATAACCTTCTTCATATAATTACCCTTTTGGCATGAAATCAAGGTAATGGAGGAGCTTATCATTTCGTATGCATAATGTTTAAGTTAGTCTAGGTTATTGTAGGAGTTAGTTATGATTATAGGCAAGCCAATATTGTTACTCTATTGATTATACCCTAAACTTGGGCATATAAAGGAAAGAATATTTATAGGGTTCCAATGCCAGTTGGTAATTGTTTTGTGTTGCTTGCTATTCCTCTTATGTAGATGGGAGGTTGCAAATAGTATTGTATTCTTATTTTTTTGTTTCTTTATTGTCCGTTGGAGGTTGTCTTTTGAAACTAGGCATGATGGTATACTACTATTGCATCCATAGTTTATATCATCATTCATTAAGGATTTTTTTATAGTTTTGAAGAGGCAAAGGTGAGCAAGGGCTATTGTCATCCAAGGGACAAGGAAGTGATCCTAGCTTTTGTAGGACCTAAAGTCTTGTAATTGGAATGGTGTAAACTGAAATTGGTTCAATCAAGTTAGTGTGAAGTCAGCTATATTGGTTTCATGCAATTTTTTTTGAACTTCACATTCCTAGTGCCTCATTCTAGAAAGAAAGGTGACTAGATAAAGTTGTAGAGATCGGGTTTTTAGGTTAGAATAGATAAAGAGGTGTAGTAAGGGATTAGGACAACTAGGGTGTTGATGTCATACAAAAACCAAGCATGAGTGGTATGTTCGATCCTAGTTGAAGTAGTCATGTGTAGAGACAATTATCAAAGTTGGGTTTAGTTGCAAAAGTTAGAGTTTTAGGTTTAGATGCAATTGTTTCAAATGCTTTTGCTTTGATTAATGAAGACTTTTGGGCTCCCCTTTTATGGCACTTGCTACTCTTGTTCATTGTATACTTCTAGGAGAGGCTATTGTAAACATTTTATTTATAATTAATGATGCTCCTTAGTGTTTTCTAAGCAAATTTTGTTGAGTTAAGCTATTGTTGTTTCAACCTACAAGTCTTAGAAGAGTGGTAGTGTGATTAGGAAATACAAGAGCAATTGTTGCTTCAGCAAGAAAAGGTCATGAAGGACTCTAGAAGGCAGTTAAGTATTGTCTCAGCTCATGAGGTAGGACTAGGAGAGGAGATGACCCATTTTGGATTTTCTCCAAGATGGATGTAGTTGTTACCTTCATTATGTGTTTGTTTTATTCACTCTACTTGTTGACGCATGCTTTCTTTCATTGTTAAATCACACTTAGCAATGCTATTTGCCATAGGGGACAAGGGGACTAAAGGCCTAGATTTGGTGATGGTGAGGGGATGATGGTGCAAATATGTATAATACTTAAAAAGTAGTTATAAATAGTGTATAAGGAATAACAAGTAAAGCTTTGAAATACTAAAAATATTGCATTGAACAATGAAAATGTCAAATATTCAAAATTCAAATACAATTGGCCAATGGCCCAATGCCTCTAGTCATCTCCAAAGTCCATTACAAACACATTACTAGAATTGTTGGAGTCTGTTTGGATCTTTTAGCTTTACATTCCATTGGGTTGTTGGACTCTTTGCCCTCTTTGTGGAATGAGTTGCAAGGTGCTATGTACAAATGCAAGTTTCTTTGCCTTCTTTGTTCCTTTCAACAAAGTGGATGAAGCTATAATTAGATTAGTAACTCTTAGAAGCAAAAGAATCAAAAACTTGGGACAACAGGCCAATGGCTAGTATGGTTGTCAAAAAAGTAGGCCCATGCACAGTCCACAAAATTGGATCATTTTGTGCCCTAGCTTTCCTATCTAGCTTGATCTCTTCTAGATATCCCCTTAGAGTGGGAAATCTTCTTGCAAATATGTATAATACTTAAAAAGTGGTTATAAATAGTGTATAAGGAATAACAAGCAAAGCTTTGAAATACTAAACATATTGCATTGAACAATGAAAATGTGTAATATTCAAAATGTTGAATATTTATATTATATTCAAAATTCAATTACAATTGGCCGATGGCCGAATGCCTCTAGTCATCTCCAAAGTCCATTACAAACACATTACTAGAATTGTTGGACTCTGTTTGGATCAACTTGGTTTGGATCTTTTGTCTCTACATCCCATCGGATTGTTGGATTCTTTGCCCTCTTTGTGGAATGGGTTGCAAGGTGCTATGCACAACTACAAGTTTCTTTGCCTTCTTCGTTCCTCTCAACAAAGTGGATGAAATACTAAACATATTGCATTGAACAATGAAAATGTGTAATATTCAAAATGTTGAATGTTTATATTATATTCAAAATTCAATTACAATTGGCCGATGGCCGAATGCCTCTAGTCATCTCCAAAGTCCATTACAAACACATTACTAGAATTGTTGGACTCTGTTTGGATCAACTTGGTTTGGATCTTTTATCTCTACATCCCATCAGGTTGTTGGACTCTTTGCCCTCTTTGTGGAATGGGTTGCAAGGCGCTATGCACAAGTACAAGTTTCTTTGCCTTCTTTGTTCCTCTCAACAAAGTGGATGAAGCTATAATTAGATTAGTAACTCTTAGAAGCAAAAGAATATAAAACTTGGGACAACAGGCCAATGGCTAGTTTGTCTGTCAAAAAAGTAGGCCCATGCATAGTCCACAAAATTGGATCATTTTGTGCCATAGTTTTCCTATCTAGCTCGATCTCTTCTAGATATCCCCTTGGAGTGGGAAATTTTTGTCTATTTAGTAAGAAGAATGTCGATATTTGCAATATAATACATCTTTTGAATAGCCTTCATGAACACCACCTTCACCTCAACATTTTGTGAAGGGGTAATTGTGCTTGCATGTACCTCTTTAGGTTCAATGCAAAGACAACCATATGCAAGGGGGTGTTGAGCTTCTCCCATCTCTTATGAACAATTAGTTGAATGTGTTCATTGTAGAACTTTAATGTGGGTTGGATCCTTATGCTTTACATCCCATTGGGTTGTCAGACTCTCTACCATCTTTGTGGAATGAGATGCAAGATGCTATGTAAAACTGCAGGCTTCTCTACCCTCTTTGTTCCTCTCAATAAAGTGGACAAAGCTAAAACTAGACTAGTTCCTCTTAAGAACTAAAAACTTGGGACATTAGGTCAATGGTTAGTATGATTGTCAAAAGAGTAGGCCAGTGCATAGTCCGCTATAGAATTGGATACTTTTGTGCCATAGTTTCCCTATCTAGCTTGATCTCTTTTGGAGTAGGAAAATTTGTTCTTTTAGTACAAATAATGTCGACATCTTCTGAATAGCCTTAATGAACCCCATTTTTAGGTTCAATGCAGAGACAAATACTGTGTTAGGTTCAATGCAAAGACAACCATATGCAAGGGGGTGTTGAGCTTCTCGCATCTCTTATGAACAATTAGCTGAATATGTTTATTGTAGAACTTCAATTTGGGTTGGATCCTTAAGCTTTACATCTCATTGGGTTGTTGGACCCTTTGCCATCTTTGTGGAATGAGATGTAAGGTGCTATGTACAACTGCAAGCTTCTCTGCCCTCTTTGTTCCTCTCAATAAAGTGGTAGAAGCCATAATTAGATTAGTTCCTCTTAAGAACTAAAAACTTGGGACATTAAGTCATTGGGTAGTATGGTTGTCAAAAAGGTAGGCCCATGCATAGTCTGCTATTGAATTGGATACTTTTGTGCCATAGCTTCCCTATCTAGCTCTATCTCTTATGGATATTCCTTAAGAGTAGGAAATTTTGTCCATTTAGTACAAATAATGTCGACATTTGTAGTATCATAAATCTTATGAATAGCCTTAATGAACCCTACCCTCACCTCAACATTTTGCATAGGGATAATTGTGCTTGCATGTACCTCTTTAGGTTCAATGTAGCAACGACCAAATTTTACATAAGCTGCGAGACAGAAGCAAGACCATCTTCTGTTACTTAAATCGCACATTTCTTACAATGCTAGACTTTTGATAGCTAGATATACGATCTAAGTGAGGTCTAAGTTTTTGATTCCTGTTTTAGGAAGAGCATACTGGTGTAGGAATTTGGTTGTGTAAGTTCCAGGAGTTTGGAATCTTGTGATTTTGGTTTGTAATAAGGTCAATAGGATTTTGAATAAGTGCTCAGATGATGTAAGGACCCTAGGAGTTATTGTTTGACCAATGTTGGCCTATTGGTTCTTAAGGGTGCCAAATAGAGTATTTGGTAGAATAAGTTGTTATTGTGTTAGAATAGGTTGGTTTGATGAAGTTTAGGAGGTTTTAAGGTCATTTGAACCTTTAGAAGTGACCTAGGTTTGATTTGGGCAAAAGTTGCTCAACTATGTAAAAGTTGTAAAAAGTTGCAAAAGTTGCTCATAGCAACTTTGCAACATTTGCATTTTCCAAACACCAATGGCTAGTTGGTTGTCTTTTTCAGTTAAAGACATTTGTAACCAACCCAAGGCCGATATAAGGCTTGGGACAACCGATGAGAGCATTTGGTAGAATAAGTTGTTATTGTGTTAGAATAGGTTGGTTTGATGAAGTTTAGGAGGTTTTAAGGTCATTTGAACCTTTAGAAGTGACCTAGGTTTGATTTGGGCAAAAGTTGCTCAACTATGTAAAAGTTGTAAAAAGTTGCAAAAGTTGCTCATAGCAACTTTGCAACATTTGCATTTTCCAAACACCAATGGCTAGTTGGTTGTCTTTTTCAGTTAAAGACATTTGTAACCAACCCAAGGCCGATATAAGGCTTGGGACAACCGATGAAAATGTTGGTTGAATATTTGAATGAAGAAAAGCAAGTTTAGCCTTTCAAAAATTGTGTTTTCAGCGAGTTGAGTTGAGTTTCATTGACATTGTACGGTCTGTATGGACTTCTAAGCCTGGACCAAGGCATGAATTGTTAGAGAAGAGACATACCTTTCATTTCATGGTGATTTGAGGTTTGTGAAGTGTTATAGTTTGTAAGTTTTGTCATTTTTGTTGCAGGCAGGTCCTAAAGACCTTAAAACAAGGGTTTTGAAGACTCTATGGCTCATACTTAGCATTATATGGTGGAACTCCATACTGAAACCTTGTGGAATGCTAGGAGGCCTTGTAAAGTATGCTTTCAATTTGTTTTTAAGACAAGGGAGGCTAAACTCTAGATTTACCACCATACCCTAGGCTTGGCATGTTGAGTTGGCAAGCAATGGGGATCATGGACAGCAGGCCCTAGATGGGTAAATCCGTTGGATGGATTTGATTCCAGGTTGGATTGGACATCCTCATGGGTGTACAGACCTGAGACAATCATCAGAATCCTTGGCCATTTGGACTGGTGAAGGCATTTGAGAAGAACCCTATTTTGTAGGCTTAAAAGGAGGGAATTAGGCCTAAAAAGGGTTAGGTGGGTTAGAAATCAAACCCATATCCAATTTTGTGATATTGTATGAAGCTTCCAAAAGGGTATCTGAAAAGCTAAAGAGTTTATACCCGTGTTCAGGACTTCGGGCAGTAAGTGTAAAATACCTCACCGGTAGGGCTAATTGGACTAGGTCTCCTAGTAGGCCTAAAAGAGCAAATTGGTCCTTAAGCTTGGAAACGGTAATCTCCAAAGACCTAGATGAAGGGACAGGGTTAGAAAACAAAAGCAAATCAACCCTATGTGAGTTGGGAATGTGTGAGAGAAGATCCTAAGGTAGAGGGGGTTGGCTCTTGGTGAAGGTGTGAGAAGGTGTTGAGTAGGAGAGTCTCAATTAAGGAGTGTTGGACACTCACAAGACAAGAGGTGGTCACCATAGTCTAAGGACCTTGGGAAGGTCATTAAGGGTGCGCCCTACAACCTTTGGAAGGCTGGGATAGTGTGGAACCATTGGATGGTTCAAGAGACTGCCTAGGGAGACATCAAGAATAAGCAAACCCGGTAGGAGTGAGCATCCCCTCTACATCACATACTCCTCTACTCATCTTCTCATCTTGAGATCACTACAGACTCTTACACCACAAACTTTTAGACTATGGCTTGGACTCCTTTGGCTACTTACATTATGCCTGCTATGAGCAAGTGGGCACCTTTTATAGACCCATCCCATCGCCTTTTTATTAACAAGGTTAAAATGCAGTTTGAGTTCCATGAACCAAAATAGGACACACGAAAAGCAAAGAATCTCCGTACCACTAGTGGATAGGCAACTACCGATAGTGGGATAAACAGGAGATGAGAGACATGGACAAACATGTGGGACCACTACATGTAGATACAGCGAGAAACTTTTAGTCCATCTCAATCTTTTAATTGAAGAGATTGATAACTTCGATGAGTGACAGACCCACTCATTAGTCACTGTCATCCATACCATGAATATATCGTGTACAGTCTACATCATTATGTGTTTCACCCAATGAGCATGGATGGAGTGGTGGATCCTATTCCTTCCAGATTATGCGCAAGGTCTTGATTTTGCATGGACCATGCATGCCTCTTGATCGAGCTCCTGGATCTCCATGCTCTAGGCGATAAGTTCTGGTATGAAGCCACATAGGCTGCCGATTGTTGAACAAATATCTGATTCGGGCTCCATATGTCCAATGTTGAAATATAGAATCTTCTCCATAAGGACCATAATTCTGACACATATATCTATTAATCAGATTATCCTGATATGATCCCAGTGTCATTTTCCACAAACTCTTGGGTAGCCTGAGTATTCAAACTGAAGATGTTCATATGGGAATGGTCCTTGAAATAAATCTCTGATATATTCCATACCTTTTTCTTGATGTAGCCATCTTTCAGGTCTCTGAATGTGAGATTTCAGAAATTGAATAGGTATTTGGAATCTGATCTCAGGTGTAAGTATTGTTTATCTGCTCATCCACAACTTCTGATTCTTCTGAGATCTGGAAAAAACTACTTTCATTCCAAATTCCTGGAGTTGTTAGTGTCTGTTTTGCCTGAATCATTCTTTGATGATCAAAGAGATAGTCATTTGCTAGATCAAAATTTCGTTGATCTCTTTGATTGAAAGGATTGCTGCTGTATTCCCTGCAGCTTTCTTCATGCCAACGTTCTTCCCTAATTCTTATTACATGAACATTACCAGTTGTTTGTTGATAGCCTTCTCGAGAGAGAAAGTCAGCAAAGATATTTTTATTTCCTGGTAAATGTTCTATCTCAAAATCAAAGATGTTTAGAAATTGAGCTCATCTGAGGAGTTGTCCTCGGATTACCTTATCTTTGGATTCTTTTTTGAAAAATCCTTTGAGATTCTGGAGACCACTTCAAATCAGGAACTTCTTGTCTGCCACATACAGATGGAAAGCCTTCAAGGAATTGATCACAGCAAGAATCTCCTTGTGTGTGCTGTGATAATTTAACTCACGGCCCTTAAAACTCCCAAAGACATATCTGACAATTTCCTCTTGACCATGAGATGTTTTTGCCTTTTTTATTCTTGCCCATACTGTTTCACTTGCATCTGTTTCTATGATCTTATCACCGTTACTTGGCAGATGCAGAAGTGGTAAAGAAGCACATTTCCTTTCAATTGCATCATTGTGCTTATAGTTGTCCAAACTGGAGGAATTCTTTTTTAACAATTTATTTAACTCTGTTCTATTTTGAGCTATATTTGAATAGAATCCTGAAATATAATTAACTAACCCAAGAAATCTTTGAAGTTCCTTAAGATTAGTTACCTGTAAATTGGCAATTCGTGTTAGAATATGCTGTTACGTCTCCATTCTCCCCCCGGGAAGAAGATGAATGCCAATAAAGATGATAGATTCCTGAGCCTAAGTGACTTTTAGTAGGGTTGATAGCAAGATCATTCTGTTGACAGAGCTGAAGAAACTGTTGTAAATGCTCAGGATGACCACTTGGACTTTGACTGAAAACCAAAATGTCATCAATATAGGGCAAAATATATTTGGAATGTTTTTCGGAAAATAACATCCATGTGCTGCTGAATAATAGAGGGGTCTGTCTTGATTCCATCCTTGAGGCACTGAGAAAGCTGTTTTATACCTGTCATCAGGGTGTATTGATATTTGCCAAAACCCTTTGGTTAGATCAAACTTTGAGTAAATATTACTTCCCTGAATGGTTTGCCAAATGTAATCTTTTCCTGGCATAGGATGTTGATTGTCCTGAAGGCAACTATTGAGAGGTTTATAATTCACCACTAAGCGTTTTTCCTGAAGCTCATTCCCATTTTCATCATATTCTTGTATTTTTTGTATTCTACAAATTTCAGCAATAATACTGTCCAATGATAGAGAAGTGTTTGTAGAATAGGATCGTCCTCTCATCATTCTTACAAAGAATGATACTTCAGTATCATCAGAATCAGACTCTGATGAAAGTGATTTTTCTGCAGAATCAAAAAACTCTTCATTTTCATTCGACTGATATTCTTCTTCATCAGTCAATATTATGTCCTCAGAATCAGAAGCATAATCATTGATATATTCATATTCATCTGGATTATCCAATCCAGCTTCCTTAAGCATTCTGATCTTACCTTTATTCTTGGCCTTGTGTCTTTCTGGACATTTATTAGCATAATGTTCTCCTTTACAAATGTAATATGTTGGCTTCCATTTTGATCTTCTTTTGATTTTGTCTTTTTATGTGAAAATAACCTTTTCTCTGAGACAATGTTTTCTTTTTATAACTACCTTGCTTCTTTGAACAGCCTTGACATGATCTGTCCCCACATTTCTGCTTATGAATCTTTTCGATTTTGGGTTCTGTGAATTGAAAACCTGAAGTGATCTGTTTGCATATTGAGGGAGATATTAAGGGTTTTACCCTTTCCATTTCTTTCTCTCTTCTCACTTTGTGTTCATTAATTTTTGTTTGGGTCATTCACAGCTCTTCTGACTCTACTGTTGTTACTCTTGATGAATATTGTTTGGGAAATATAAATCTTGACCATCTTCTTTGGGTTATTGTTGCTAAGTATAACACAGGAGTATGTTGTTTATGTTGAATGATGTTTGCAATTGAATGTCCAGAATAAATGAGTCGTCAGAATTAGTATCATTAGTTGTATGGCTCAGGGTTTCAATATTATATGTTAGTCATTGTTACATGTTACTCAACATTTTATACTTGCACAAGTATTGCAAATAGTATTCGCTGTTTCAGAATTTGTGGACTGTTATATTCAGTTATCAGGCTGTGCAGTACATCAGACTGTTTCATTGTTGCTATCAGCTGTTGGGCAGGTGTTATCAGTAAATGCAATATAATTGGCTGCTGTTGTCATTATTTCAGATCTGGGTCTTGATATCAAGTTTATGATAGTTACTGTTTGCATTAATTACTGATACTTGGGTTGCATTTTAATGCTCTGAATTCAGATCAGCAACAAGATATGTTTGGATATAATTCATTAGTGGTGATTATATAAGAAATTCAGCTTGCAGACTATTGAAGAATCATGTATTTCTCGAGGTAACCCAATTGGGGACATTACATTCCTATATTAGATGTGCGACACTTGACACCAAAGATCATATAGCCACCAGAGGACACAAAGACAAAAATTGCAAGAAATCCAAAAGCTTGAACAAGAGTTGCATTATATAGCCAAAAGGAGCAGTGGTTATACAATAGATTATTACTGTTCTTGGCTTTAAATTCCTCAAGTTTACATATAACAAAACTGAACCATCTCAAGGGGTCCAGCATATTGAAGCTAAACTGATGTTTCAGTAATCTCCCACAGGCAGCCCACGGACAATGTTGAAATGGTTGCAAAGAGCCTGGACCACTGGTGCATCTGCGTGACAAATTGGTAGGTGTGCAACTCTTGACACCAAAGATTTTATGGCCTCCAGGCATACATATGACAAAACCTAACCCACTAGCCAGGCGTCCAGGATATTGAAAATGTGAAGCTAAACTGATGTTTCAAGAGTCTGCCATAGGTGGTCTACAAGCAATGTTGAAATGGTTGCAAGAGCCTTGAACACTTGGTGCATCTGCGTGAAAACTAGGCTGGTGATCAACCAACCTTTGTGTACTGAATCTGAGAACTGCCAATAGCCATAGATCTTAGATGCTGAGCTTACTATATTCTGGTTGGAGATAGTAACATGGGAGGCACGTGCGGATAACATCTATTAACACTTTAGCATCTCACTTTGTTGAGGTCTTATTCAGGGCATAATCTGCTGCAGGTATAATGTTGTGCTTACGAGAAGACTTGGAAGAAGAGGTTATCTTGCTTGCTCTTTCTATTACTACCACTTTCTTTAAATGACAAATGGAATGTACCAGAAACAAATATGTACTTATAGAACCCCTCTTCTAGGAATGCCACTTCACTTGTCTCCTCCCCTTGCGGGCATGGCTCATTTTGCACTGCCAAAACTGAAAGTTGTGACTTGTTATCTCTGATCTTGTTTGCATTGTACAATTATTCTTTGGATAATGGATCTTGGCACATCTGTTGAGACACGGACCAGCTAGGACTCGAACCTAGGACCTTCCATATGCTGCTGGAGTGCTCTACCACTGAGCTATTGGCCCCTCTTGGACCAGTCCATCGTAGGTTCGGGTGTGGCTTATTTCCAACACCAACACCCCCCCCGTAGAGGACTGTTCCTGTAGGTCCAAGAGATTGCAGTGGGTTGAAGTGTTTTTCTTGTCCGTAACACTTCTTGACCAATTTGAACCTAAGTAGTCTTCTATTGTGATGGCAGCTTCAACCCATAATCAATTGTGTCTTGCAAATATATCAAGATATGCTTGGCTGCAACAATATGCTTAGCTTTGATTAGCTGAAGCACTCACCAATCAACCTGCCTCTATTCAGATGAATTTGCAAAATCATAGTTGGCTGCAGACATACTCAACTTCTTCAAATTAGTTTTCATATAGGTTTACAATCCATAATTCTAACTCTCTCAACATATCAATAGAAAACTTGACTTAGAATAATTTCATTAGATCCTTGCCACACTTCTAACCTAGAAGTAATGCATTTTAGATTTAGATCTTCCATCTCAATTCTGAGTTAATTCTTTCTTATATTAAATTATGAGACTATCTTTATCAGTCAGAGTTAGATCATCCACATAAGAAATCAAAATTAGCATTTCAAATACTTTAAGGAACATGTTAGAATCTTTACAAAACCCTAGGCTTATGAAGTAACTGTCAAGAGTTTTATTGAAGATCATAGGGCTCCCTCTTAATCCTCAATATTAGACTGATAGCCAAGTATCATAGTATCATAAGTATTCATAAACAAAGATGAGAAATGCCAACTTCATCTTTTATGAATTGGACCCATGGCACAATTATTATCATGACATATCTTCAAACCTTTTCTAATTGAGTGTGAAGATCCTTATGCCTTATTTCAAAGGTCCCTTTGAAGCCACATCAATCCAAGCTTATGGATTTCTGATGTCAGTATGGCTTTGGTCCTTGCCATACATCATCTACTATATGAGGTTATATAAAAATGACCTTGGGTGAGAATCACAATATTCATGATAAGTTAGATGCATCCCTTTAACAATATAACCAATGATACATAGAATGCTGAGACAATACTTATGTGACACAAATTAAAAGGAGCCAGCCTGTAACATACAACCTGAAACTTGTACATCACCATACAGGCTATAACAAAAATCTAATTTTCATGAAGGATGTACAAAGAAACTCATAAGGGTTAAGTCATGTTCATTTTTTGCCTCACCAGGGTTTCCACAAATTTGAGAGTACATGCATTCAACCATTAGTATGACCTAATAGAGTCTACAATTAGATCACAAAAAGTACGATAGTTATCAACTAGAACAATTCTAAGTCAACAATTGAGGATATAGTGTATATCATTAATTTCCATAATACTTCACACTTCATGATAACAAATACTCAACTGAAAAGTCAGTTTTATGTAACTATTATAGAATCATTCAATTGACAGTCAAAACTCAATCAGATCATAGATGAGGAAGTACTAATACCTTTTAATAATGATGTACCACATGATGGTGACATAGAATGTTTACAAGGAGAGTGAAGTATACTTACCAAGCAATGATACTTCCATGAATCAATAGCAATTAGTAAGTTGCAATATATATAATCAAAATGACAAACCAGCTAAGGTTGATACATGACAACCTATAATGTATGTTTTCAAAACACAGGGCTAGAATCAAGCTACCACGATGCCATAGCTCATGACATTCACTAAAGCTATCAACGGTACTGCCAACTATGCATGGAAAGTCAATGGGAGAGATCTTAACATTAATATATGGTTGGTAACTGAGTTGTCCCAAAATGGTGCAGGAAGGACAATATACTACCGTCTTTTCCAATCCTATATCTTGAACATAATTTATCATGTAAGAATGAAATGTTGCAATAGTATTCAACAGTAATCCTGTGAGAATAACCTTGCAACCTAAACAGTAACTAGACTTCCAATAGTATTCAGTTAACTTGTGGATTCAAAATTTTCAGATTAAGCATGCAGATTCAAAACATTAGCTTAGAGAATATTTATTCGCTTAATTCAACAATTCAGATCTTAAACACTATATGAATATGCAGCCCAAATGAAATAATAAACCCTTAACAACAACCTTAATTAACCAAGAACCCTCTTATAATATTCGGTTTAACAAGGACTAAATAGAGATTCTTTAACAAGTAGTAAATATAAGAATCTCTCAATAAGAGGACTTTGATGACAATGAAAACATTAAATGTTAAATGAACAAATTTTTTATTTTAATAATTTGAGAGAATACACCTGAATATGCCAGACTCACTATCAACCTGACGAAGACTTCCACACGAATTGCAAATACTACCATGTAGGCTTCTCCATTGGTCAAAGGTGAATCATATCCTAATTGTTGCAAATGCGCCCTCATTTGCATTAGGTTCGCTGATCAATAAAACTTGTTTCCAGCCTAAAGAAGATGTTCATAGTTTGAAGACCTAATTCATTGACCAACATGCCATAACCTAATTCTTTCTTTTGGTTTCAGTGTTGCTTCAAACCTGATTTTTATTTGGATCTGTCACCAAAGAAGGAAAGAACATTAGACTGAAATTACATGATTAAATCTGATCACTGGTTAGTATGAAACTGGCTCAGATACCATGTTGATTTTAGTGCTCAGATTAGCAGTATAGGACAGAAAACATATATTGAATGCTTAACAAAATTATACTGACTTAGTTCAGAGGTCAGATTTGATTTAATTGAACAAAATTAGCAGGCATAGTAGAAGGAAATTAAATTCACAAAATGAAGCGCACAACACTATTTACCCTGGGAAAACCTCCCTCTTGGAGGAAAAACCCAACAACAAAGGAACTCAAGTTCTGATTATATTAGGGCAGTTTTACAGTTACAAAGTTAGCCAGCTAGGGCAGAAATTATCATAGTGAATGTAATACTTATCTCAGAACTTTGTGAGCAAGAGGACCTCAATGGATTTACAGTACAATCAATATGATTCACTGACCCAACAATGTATGTTCACACAATAGTGATTTCACACATCAATGAGAACTTGAACACTTTAGAATGAATTCGCACACCTTCCTTGCAATTCAACAATCAGAATTGCACTTTACAGAGCAGAGGTATTCATTGATCATCATTATTTGTCTTCGCTGATATGAAGGAGACCTTGCTGACCTTTGGAGGAAGAATTCTCACTATAAGGAGCAGAGATATTTTGTACTTCTCAAATCAGACTAATTCGCATGATGTAATGTATGTTTAAGCCTTGCAAGTGGCTTGTATATATATGGGGTTCATCTTTTGGACTTATCTCTAAGTCGGCCCATTTAACCTTGGGCGCCAAAACCATTTTGCACGCTACATATTGATTTTTGCATATTACGATGTTGTGGATAGGTCCACACATTTGGAGTGTACAATGCCGCCCACTTAGGGCTTAACTTCACACATTACAATATAGGGTCGGCCCTATAATGGAAGCATACGTTTCTTTTGTGCTTGGCATGTAAGGGGAGAGAAGGGCCCAGCCTTGTTATCGGATTCCAATGTTGCCTTTAAGGCAATTGGAATCCGATTAACTTATTATTTTTTTACCGAAGTTAAAATAAACAACGTCCTCCTGTCAGCAAGATTGTCACTACAATGCCTTTTGTTTAAAATTTGTCACATGGCATATTTTTCTTCAAGCAGCCTTTCTCTTCTCTCCCACGTATCAACTTCATAAATTTGGCTTCAAACCTTATCAATCTTTTCTTTCATGGTAAGGATACATAGATGGACTGGAGCTACCAAAAGATATTAGAACTGACTTGCCTCTGGCCTTACAGATGCATCCCTGCAGACCAACAGATATTCTTCATTATCTGATATTGGTACTGTAGCTACCAAAAGACATTAGAATTGATTTTCTCCTGGCCGTACAGATGCTTCTCTGCAGACTAAACCTCCCCAACTCTTGTTAAGCTCACTAACATTGGCCTGGGTCATGCTATGGTCACAAGCCATCTGCTCGATACTCACACTTAGGTAATTCAACTGGCTCCTCCTTCAGCATACTTTAACTTAGCTTTGACTTAGCTTCCTCATACAGAGAATAAACACTAGCCATATCCTCTCTAACCTTTAGTAACAGCAAAGAAGGCACTACAAGGACAGAGACCAGCAGAAAAACTAGATCTTTTAGAAGAAATTTCCTCTCATACTAGTTGAATTACCTTCTAAACCTAAAAGATGAGTAAATCATTCTGTCTAGTGATTCTTATATAGATTGCAATCAGTTCAATTACCCTTCTTTTTCTTGCTCATGACACCTTCACCTAATTTGCCAACTGGTTCGCTGGCCTGTACTCTGTATCACTTCACTTCTGTACTGCCAAATGCACACCAAAACAAACTGACAACACACTGTACACACTCTATACCACTAGGTCCATGCACATGCATATTATTCGAAGGATTGAAAGAATGACATCTCATGAAGACTCTTAATCTTGCTGCATGGGTACTTTGAGCCTTGTCATCTCCTTGAAGATGGTCAATTTTTAATTAAGAACCTTACCTCTGAAATAAAGATGAGAGTTGATTGCTGTCAATAACCTACAGAACTCATCAAGCTGATCAATCTTTGCCACCTCTGGCAGAAAATGCATCATCCAGTAGTGCATACTCCATGGGTGATAAAAGCAATTAGACATTTGCAGCATTTATTTGGCTTTCATGCCTGCAATGGATTCAACTGCTTATCTAAATTTGTGGTAATAATATCTGCAGCATTTAAGATACAATTTACTCTCGTAACAACAGACCTCTGAGGGTATCCTTGAATTGAGTCTTCAATTGAGCAACCCTATGGTGGGCCTGATCCTCCTCAATTTGTGGTGACAAAAACAATAGTACCATGTGACAATTGCATCTTATCCAAATTTGTGGTGAGAAATACTATAGTATTCCATGTGACATTTGCAGCATTTATTTGGCTTTCATGCCTGCAATGGATTCAAATGCTTATCCAAATTTTTGGTGACAAATTCTTTAGCATTTATGATACAATTAGTTCTTTTCAACAACAGACCTCTGAGGGTATCCTTGAATTGAGTCTTCAACTGAGCAACCTGATGGTGGAACTGATCATTAATTTTGTACTTGTCCACCAGATCTTGCAGCTCAGTCATTCTCATTTGCATATGGTTACTTGATGCTTCATTGAATGTCCCTGCTGATCTTGTTGATTGGGCTGTATCTGCCTTCATTTTGATTATTAACATTGTTCGTTACCCAACTTGATGTCCTTGGGAGTTAGTTTCAGATATTTTTCTAGAATTCTAGGATGTGGAACTTGGAACATCAACATGTTCTATAGTGGCTCACAATAGAACAAGGTGGTAGGGCATAAACTGAAACACCTAAGAAAAGATGAATACATCAAGGCATAAAAGCTGATAATATCCAAAGTTGAATGAACTGAAACACCTAGAGAATACTAAAAAAAGAAGAAGCAAACATCACCCTGTCCTCTATATGATAGTCTTGGTCTACGAAACTTCCATCCTGCTCTACCACCTTGATCTCT
Source organism: Cryptomeria japonica (assembly GCF_030272615.1). Taxonomy (NCBI): domain Eukaryota; kingdom Viridiplantae; phylum Streptophyta; class Pinopsida; order Cupressales; family Cupressaceae; genus Cryptomeria; species Cryptomeria japonica. The sequence goes on along the minus strand of NC_081410.1, from coordinate 5,025,240 downwards.
GGCTCTACATACTCTCACCTAGACGCTTTGATTACAACCATGTTTGGAAGTCAGAGAGAGAGTAAAGAGACTTAAGATCTCTAGACAACCATCATGAAGGATTACTCTTAAGTTTATCCACATATACAATGCACGATCCAAAGATGAATACATCAAGGCATAAAAGCTGATAATACACTAAGTTGAATGAACTGAAAATCTAGACAAGACTTAAAAGAAAATGAAACAAACATAACCACCTTTAAGCTGTATGATAATCTTGGAACAAAGCTTTCATCCTGTTCTATCGCTGTGATCTCTGGTTCTACATACTCTTGCCTTGAAGCTTTGATTACAACCATGTTGGAAGTCAAAGGGAGAGTAAAGAGACTTGAGATATGTAGACTTTAGATTAATTTTTTGATTTCATTTTCATATGCTTTTCTTGTTTTAGGCAGTGTTCCACGGGGACGCGTCCCCCCCCTTTTTGGCCATGTCTCGGAGACGGGGACGCGACATCCCCAGCCACCACCACCCAAGTGCTGCCGGAGATGTCTCTGCGTCTCCCAAGGAAATGTGGAGACGCCTCCACGTCTCCTCGTTCTTTGAGAGACGTTTGCACGTCTCTTGAAGGATGGGGAGATGCCTAGACGTCTCCCGTTGCCCCCACATATATGCAATGTTTAAAATTAAAATTTAAAAAAAAGTGACTTTTTTGGGGATTAAGGGGCAACCCTAATTGGACGTGGGCCAATAGAAAAATAACATTCGACGCCTTTAGAAACTCGATGCCTCTTGACCCCAACTTGGGGGCACTGCCCCCAAACCCCCGTTGAAAAATATAGGGGGAAACTGCGTCGATAGAAGTAGGGAAAATTTAACCTCCGAGTTTGATTAGGCTCCATATAACAACACAATTAGCATTGAAGAAATCTTGGTATTTAGATTTAGTATTTCAAATTTCCTATAATCTCATTTGAAATGTAATTCTTATACTATCATACATCTTTTCAAAACTAGTTTTTCAAGTACTATATGTATATGTATAACTATATCAGCACCACCACCCCGCCACCCCCCCACCGCTGTCCCCAAACTTAGGCCCTTGGTCCCCCCGTCCCCAACGCCCATGGAACACTGGTTTTAGGTGTTTAAATTTTAAACTATTGAATATTTTTTATAGTTGGTAGATGGATAAAAATCTCAAGGTATCATATAAAGCCATGGATAGGGCCAAAGAGGCAATTCAACATTTGTATGGGTTGAATAAGAACAAATACGAACCTATCTAGCACAGTTTTGAAGGGAGTGGAGTCAACATCTCCACCAATATATTCACGCGACTGCCCTACTTTTAAGTTTTTCTTCTACGCTTAATTTGAAGTAGATGAGGAGTTTATGGGTGGTATGGGCACATAGATAGTATGGTTCCACTTCCCAATGAGAACCTTAGAGGCATCATATATGAGTTACAGATTTATAAGAGGTCAAAGAGGAGGCTGTTTTCCTCACCTCTATGCATTTGAAGGAGAGCTACTTCGCAGCGAGTCAAAAACATATTTGCAGATTTGGGGTGGGAAGATTTTGGTGCAACAACACAATCTTTAAAACCTTGCAATCCACATACTGTCTTGGCTCTACAGCACTTTTGGATGAGCATAATTGAAATGTTTTTGAGGCCATTCACGCAAAGAAGCACAAGAAGTTGACTCAAAAGTGCTCGAAAAAACCTTGTCTTTGTGTGGTACAACCTTCAGTTGTGTGTAAAGAAGGTGAAGGGGCAAGAGAGGGAGATAGCGGAATGGGAAGTGGAAGTGGCAGCAATTGACAAGGTAGAAGGTGAGGTTGGCGTGCCATTAGTGGAGGATTCATTAAATTTACAATGTGATCCTATGGCTGAGGATTTGTTCAGCATGATGCACTTACACCATCCAGTTTGAGGACATCCACTCAGTAGCAGCAAGCTTTTTGAGCCTTAGTTGTAGAAGAAATTTATAAATTATGAAAATTAGAATTAGAATTTGTAATTTTTATTTTGATTGAAACTTGAAGTTGATATGTATTGATCTTGCTTTTTGGTCTTTGATGTGCATTGGAGTTATTGAACTCTAATTTTGATCTATATATTAAGGAAAGAAGTAATATGTTCCCTAAATTCAGTAATATGCATGATTTTGAAGAATATTTTGTACAAATTTTTGTGTTTTGTAATGTTTGGAAAATTTGTAGAACTTTTTCTTGAGTTTTTGAAATTGTCTGGGTCAGCCTAGTTATTTGAGCCTGAGTTTTCTGATCATGTTCTATTTCATTCGGTTCCCACTGAGCCTTGTCTCAAAAGGCAATTGACAATCCACAATATGACTGCATTCCCCAAAACAATGATAGTAAAACTTTTGGCAATAGCTTCCGCCTCCTCAAAAATGCTCCAGCCTTTTTTTTGGTGATCCCAAATGACCCCTTCAGAACCCCCTTTGGCCGCTAATTGTTTGCAAGCTAGATCATCAGAAAATTCATGCACCCTGATCAACAGCTACAACTAGGATGTAAAAGGGAATAGTGAAGTCCACAGAAAAATAAAAATGGGTAGTTTGAAAGGAATATGAAATGTATGATGACAGTAAAGTTAAAATACAGACTGTCTTTCCTTTTGCTTAATTTTGGCTTGGCTTTTGATTATCTTGCTTGAGCTCACATGTTAACCACCTTCATTTGTTTGAAATGTAATTTCTTTTATTGATTTGTATTTTAAAAATTCAAACGTTAAATTATACAAATAATTTTAAAACTATTATAAGAAATACATGCTCATAGAAAAAGAAAAAGAAATTGACACCTTGAAATTCTATTGTCCGTATATAATCTCTTCTATACAATTGGTAAAGTGGCATATGAGTTACCGGTATCTTAAGCTTTACATATTTTCAAAGCTTTCTCTATCTTTTGCCTTGAGAATGTAGCTGTACAAACCACTCCAGCAGATTTAACTACTTGAAACAGATGAAGGCAAGTTGATTCTGAGTCTGAAGTAATTATTTGATTACTACAATCACCTCAACTTCTCAAGGACATGCTTTTTATAGAGCATGTTATCAAGTGAAGGGTGATGGCTATAGAAGACACAATTAATGCAGCAGCATACATTGCTATGGTAAAGCTTCGAGGAAAAAGCTTGTGGAAGTTTTTGTGAAATGTGGGAGCATGTTATGCTTGTTAGGCCCACAGTTATACTGAGAGAGGGGGGCTGTGAATCAGTGTAACAATCACTTTTTCAAATTTAAACTTTATTAATCAAAGATAACAATTACTTAAATGCAATGAACACAAGAACATAATATATACATGGAAACCCTAAATAGGGAGAAAACCATGGCAATGAAATTACTTGATATGAATAATAGTTCCTTTACAACTTGTAGAAACACCAACCCCTCATTCAATTTGTGAGCACCAACTCATTAGAGGCACCAATCCCTCATTCAATTAGAGGCACCAACCCCTCATTCAAAAAATGTAGTCACAAGAGATACAATTCTTTTCTTAATGTGCAATGGTTCCTTCTTAAATCTGCTATAAGTTGATCACAAGTCTGCTACAAAAACTGATTATAATCTCCTCATAAAGTTTCTATAAATTTGCCATACAACTTCTTAAGTCTGCTTATAATTCCTCTTTAATTCTGCTCATATATTTCTCCTATGAATCTGTCATAGACCAGATTACTCACTTCACAAGTCTGTTATGAATTTTTATTATAGTTCTGAGACACACTTCTTTACTCAATCTGCAAACTGTTTCCTCATCACCGACTCCTGGTGCATGTATATTATGTTCTAGCAAGCACACATTACCACACAGCATTACTTCCTTATCAAATCGATCCTTTTGTATCTTCTATTTCTTAGAGATGTGCCCTTTAGAGTGTACATCTCTTATAGAAAGGTTGTGACTTATGTTTATGACTTTTCTTAATTAAAAATAATTTAAACATTTTACACTTGCCTATTGTAATCACACCTAACACCCTAAGTTACAAAGCATATCCCTTAACCATGGAAACGCATATTTCAGAATTATTATACTTAACAAATCATACCTTTTCATAAATTAATCACGCCTTTTGGAAAGATATGTCTTAAACGTTGCATTCCATTTTGATTAATGAATCATTTGTCCATTAACAAATGATGACATGCGAACAACTGTGTCTTAATCTTTTTCTGCTGAATCATTGACTCCCATTGGTTCGATCAGAAGTTTGATTGCTGTGTATCAGTAATGCTGCTGCTCATTGCTCATACTTCTGATTGCATATTGCTGTCTAACAAATGGTTTATCATACTTCGTCTTCTATTCATTGCTGTCCAACAAATGGTTTAGAACATAGTTATATTTCCTTATTGCTATCAAGACATCATTGCTGATACTTCTGATTGCATATTGCTGCTAACAAATGGTTTATCATACTTCGCCTTCTGTTCATTGATGTCTATCAAATGGTTTAGAACATAGTTATATTTCCTTATTGCTATCAAGACATCAATGACAATATGTCAACAAAGCTTCCAAATCTTATTTGTATTATTAATTTCAAGTTGTAGCTGTGTAAGATATACTTAGTATTTTGTCAAGTTGTTTCTAGGAGGTGATGGATCTATCCTATCCTGAGTTGGATTTTGTTTCATTTGCCATTTGAATGTTGTCTTGCTATATTTCTCTTGTTTGCATCAGAAGTTTGGCTGGACTCATATCTATATCATTTATTGCTTTTGTTTGATGTTCTGCTGCAATTGATTCTTATCCTTATTGAGTTTAGAATGCTTTCCTGTGATAGGTTGACATAAGTGAAGCAAACCTTCATTTTAATACTCACTCAAAAGAAGGGTTCAGATGGGAAGTATGGTATGCAAACAAGAAATTTATGGAAAATGGGTGAATTGATAAAATGGTAAGAAAAGACAAGAGAGGCTATACTGTAGACGTATTGCAGAACCAAAATTAAATGGTAAAGAAGCCAGAAAATAGTGACTACAGAAGAGTTCTATCGTTTATGTGTAGAACCTACTGTTATAAATTTATAAATGGCATACAAGGCTGTGTCTCAAAAGGAATGTCTAAGCGTTGTAAGTACAACTATTTGATTTGGCATTAGGAACAAGAAAGAAAATGAATACTTGACATTGGTGGATTAAGAAGATCCAAATATTCCAGAATGGTAATTGTTGAAAACCCAAACAGGGAAAAACCACGGTGAGCACCTGCCCACAAACCGTCAACACTCTGTCTCAAATCTCTGTCATAGTTTCAGCACAGCTTGCATATCATTTGAACACAACTCTTTCTCACTGCTCTTCACTGATCCTCATTGACTATCTTAGCATCATACATCTACATTCCACACTTTATCATCATTTTTCCCACACACAACTCAATCACACTCATCCTTATATACAAGATAGATCATCAAAGCTTGAACCAAGTTGACCTGAGCCAAAATATACTTCTCGAACCAAAAACACACGCTGATCCACTCCTGGAGAAAGAGGGGACCAAAACACATCTTTCAAAGATAAATTCACTGATCTGCAATCATCGGAACATAACTGATAGCATATCCACATGCTACACATTTATATCAGCAATTAATGGTCAAAACATACTCTCCAATGCAAGTAACTTAAATCCGAATCTCCACACGCTATGGTGAGACCCATAACACATAAACAATTTCCCACAAATCATATCCAGACCTAAGGATAGGTCTAACATAGAATATCATGACCAACAATGAACAATGCCACAACACTCGGAGAACACAAAGATATTTCCGGACCACAACACATCTTCCAAAGATCAATTCATTGATCTGCAATCATCGGAACATAACCAATAGCATATCCACATGCTATACATTTATATAAGCAATTAACGGTCAAAACATACTCTCCAATGCAAATAACTTAAATTTGGATCTCCACATGCTACGGTGAGACCCATAACACATCAAACAATTTCCTACTAATCATATCCAAACCTAAGGATAGGTCTAACATAGAATATCACGACCAACAACGAACAATGCCACAACACTCGGAGAGCACAAAGATATTTCCGGACCACATAACTATCATATCCATGATATCAAAACTATATCAAACAAAGATAATCATAATAAACAATATCAACACCACTTTTTGGACTCAAACACTTTCGAAACAACCAATAGAACAACTGCAACATCAACATAGCAAGATAGCTCTGCACCACAAACATTCCGGACCAATTTGGAACAACAAATTTGACATCAATGACAACCACACCAATACATACTTCCAACAGTAATGCCATCATCAAACTTCGTTATGAGACTGGCCATAAAATCTTCCCCTTCAAGGCATATTTGAAGGCTAGGTTGTAGATGTTTCCATCTCAATCAGTTGAAACTGCAAAAATTGGCTTGAGAAGAAGACAAAAAAAGTCTTTGAATGGGAGAGCAATATATGTCATCAATAAAATAAAAGATGTGGTAGAGGAATTGGCAGGTGAGATGAGACGTGGGGGTTGTTTCTGGCTATGACTTTGGAGATGTTTTCTACCAACCGGTGTAGCATTCTTTGTTTACAGTTCTGGAGTGAATCCGGTTAATGGCTGTAACTTCATTCAGTTGGTCAAGATGAATGGGTGTAATTTCAACAGAGCAGCGATTTATTGTGCGTAGCAGCCCTTGTCTTCAAGTCTGCATAAAGCTCCTTGGATTTCAACTTGGAAACTTTTAGAGGATACTGCTTATATGGATGAGCTTGAGGACAGTGAGGATGACAATGACAATCCCAATGGCCTAGTGATATGCAACAGTCTTGGGCTGCCTAAACAAAGAGTATTTAAAATACGCAATCTGATTATGATTGCGCATTTGACATTTTGCATACTGCTGTCAATGATACATCTTTGTAAAACGTTTGGTGGTGTGGGTAACCTTGCTTTTTGACAAAATCTTGACATCTGATTTGGAATAATGAAAGAATGTAGAAAACATGAACATTGGCAGAACCCAATTAAGAAAATGTTCCAGAGAAGGTTGCAATGCTCATTTGTATTTTCTCTCAAGAAATTTTTATTTGATCTATGGTTTTGAGATACGAAATAAGTTTCTCAGAATATGTTGTAAACCTATTGACAACATCTTTGTAAAACGTTTGGTGGTGTGGGTAACCTTGCTTTTTGACAAAATCTTGACATCTGATTTGGAATAATGAAAGAATGTAGAAAACATGAACATTGGCAGAACCCAATTAAGAAAATGTTCCAGAGAAGGTTGCAATGCTCATTTGTATTTTCTCTCAAGAAAATTTTATTTGATCTATGGTTTTGAGATACGAAATAAGTTTCTCAGAATATGTTGTAAACCTATTGAAAGGCATCATACAGGTCTTTAAAGTTATCTTTCATGTTTTTTTGCCTTGATTGGTTGAACTTTATAATATATATGGTACTACGAGTCTTTTGAGCTGTCGTTATGTAGGTCATTAGCCTACAACCTTGTGTTTAATTTGTTAGATCAAAGTTGATTAATTCCATGTCAAGTACAAGTATTGTAGCGTTTGAGACTGTTAGTAGTTACACTATTTAAATATAAATATTTCAAGCATCTGCATTTTTTTCCTGTACAAATCAAGAAAATGTTTATTTTTAAATGCAGATATGGAGAAAATGTCTTGGAAGTAAACAAAAATCCAGAATGGATGTGCTCAGTTTGTCGGGGTATTTGTAATTGCAGCTTGTGTAGAGTTAAGAAAGGTTGGGCTCCTACTGGCTATCTATATAGAAAGGCAAGCCGTCTTAACCATCCGTAATTTCATTTTTGTTGGATGTGATATGCAATCATTCATATTGAGTGCTTTGTGTGATGAGTACTAGAGTTTGAACGATCTTTCATGGAACTAAGTTATGCAAAAAAATTGGATGTTCTAATTGGTTGTGGATTTGCTTTATTAATTAAAAGCATCCTTAAATAATTTGTCCAGGATTAGAAGAAAACATTAATGACATCTCATCTACAACTATTGTTTTAGCACCCATGCAAATTTGTTTTATGTTAATAGTTTTCTGGTTCAGGTAACAAATGAAGGTTTCAAATCAGTTGCACACTACTTAATTCTTACTCGATGCTCTTCCACACAATCAGAGAGCACGGATACCATTTCCTCTAGTTGCCGCATTGAAGATAATAAAGATGATACTTCACTCAATGGTGCAAAAAGATCTCTGAAATTTGCTTCTTTGCCCAATGTATTGAGTGGAAAGGGAGAGGAAAAGAATTCTTTCTCCAATTCAGAATGTTCCGAGAGAGGCGAAAGTGATTCTTTGCCCCGTTTAACTGAAGAACCAAACATTTGTGATATCAAAAGGCATCATTCAGATGAAAAAATTGTATCAATAGCAGCATCCCAGACTGATTGTGGAGATGGTGAAATCATATTAAATGAGGAGCCTGAAAAAAATGAAAACCAGAGAGAGTCATCAAAAGCAGTAACACAGAATTGTTATGGAGATGTTGAAATCATTTCAGTTGAGGAGCCTGAACAGGATAAAAACCTGAGAGAATCATCAAAAATAGCTTCATCACAGAATGATGCTGAAATCATTTTAAATGAGGAGCCTGAAAAAGATAAAATCCAGAAAGAGTCATCAAAAGAAGCAACACAGAATGGCTATGGAGATGTTGACATTTTTTCAACCGAGAAAGCAGCATCACAGGATGATTATGGAGATGTGGAAACCATTTCAACTGAGAAGCCCAAACCGGATAAAAACCAGATAGAGACATCAAAAGCAGCAACAGAGAATGATTGGGGAGATGTTGAAATCATTTCTGTTCAGGAGTCCAAACAGGAGAAAAACCAGAGAAAGCCATCAAGACGCAACACTTATCCACAAGGTGGTATAGCAGAACGTTTGAGGGCAAGAACTGCCAGAAAGCCAAGCTCTTGATGAATTCCTGGACTGTCAGCAGTTCTGAAATTTCTCGAGAATGTTCTAATTAGAAGAGCTCGCACAAGCTCAAACGTTCTAATTGAATGATCTTATGTTTGGAATTAATCATGGTACTCTTGGAGTAGGGAGTTTGTTTTGAAACAAGCTTTAGTTGTGTCGTAACATTTTATCTACTGAAAAGCCAATGATACGTCTATATTTGGTTTGTGAGAAATCCTCAATTGTAATTTAATCGACTGCTTCAGGCATATAAGGACTTGGGCATCGGTGTCCTTACATTTTAGATTGGGATCAGACATTTTTCAAGTTGTGTTCCCCGAGTTTATCTGTTAGAACCTATTCACTAGTGATTGAAAATATCTCTTCAATACGATCATTTAGGATTAAAGGTTTAGCATAACCTAAATGATTTGTTTTTTTTCCCATAGGAATGTTATTGCAGTCTTTGGTATAATCAACGATCAACTAAAACCTCGACGTAGGCAGAAAAAATTTAAAAGATGGTGCAGAGAGCTGCCATCTGGAAACAGTCATCAACATCCTTAAATTGCATGGACCCCACACTACTGCATGAGAGTTAAATGCGTAGAGATGCCTTAAATTAATAAGTTTTGGAGATTAAAGTTGCATTTGAGAAATTTCCTGAGTACCCATCGCTTACATTTCCAATCTTCTATTGGAAGAAATAATTTTGAATTCTGAATGCATGAGCTATGATGGCTACGAAAATCCCATCGCTTACATTTCCAATCTTCTATTGGACGAAATAATTTTGAATTCTGAATGCATGAGCTATGATGGCTACGAAAATCTGATATCATCACAATCTGATGCATGAAATGTTGAAGATAAAAGTCAACATAATCTAATTCAAAATATATATTTAAACTAACATTATGAACGGCCTTTAATAGTTAATTGTGAAAATATAAAAAACTATACGAGTAAGGCTCATGGCAAAATTAATGTGAAAAGTCGTAGAAAATCCTGTAAAGCAGTATGGAAAGATGAGGACCACTTATTTATGTACATGTGTTAAATCTCAGGGACCACTTATTTATATACATATTCACATTCCTTATAAACCAAACACCATCTTCAGAATTTTTCATCTGCCTTGGTTTGAAAGCTAATTTTTGGCCAGGAGCAATCTCACTGTGGCTGTTCCGTGATCGGACAACCAAAAGCTAAAGCCGTACCAATTTTTTTACTATTTATTCTTTCTCCAATTCCCGCTGTATGAATATTATAGTATTTTAATCTCTTATTCATACTTGCTCGTGACTTTTATCTTCATCCATGGGGCTTTTCATTTTGGCTATATTTTACGTGCAACTTTTGAAACAAAAATTATTACCTTTGTTGTTTTAATTTTTTCTTAATAATTGTCTTTGTTGATAAGTAGGAGATATTTTTTACAGCAAGTTAAACTATGATATTGCTATTAGGATTTAATTATGTAGTTTTCAAGTCAAACTCATTGACCCATGTTTCATGAGTAGTGGTTCACAAAAAAGCATCTCTCATAAGAATGAATGGTACACTTAACACTTATTGCATACATGTAATGCTCACAAAGGTGAAGCATTGGGCCTTCCTAAAGGGTCACCCATCCCAATATTATTCCAACTCAAGTGTACTCAAACCATAGAGTTTCCTTTAAGGTTAAGTACACTTAGCTTGCTACCCCATTTGCTATCAATGTTTACATTGACTAACTTTTGTATCATTCTTATAATCTCATGTGGTTCAAAATGTTTATTTATTTAATTAATTTTTATTAACTAAACATTGAATAATTTATAAGAAATTCTATTTGAATATTTGAATTTGAATATATTTTTTCATTGGATTTGATTTATATGGATTTTAGATCTTTTAAATTACTTTTTGGTAAATAGTTGTTCACAATAAGTATTTTTCTTTTTAAAAGTTATCTTTGTTAATAGTAGTTCACTCTAATGATATTATTCTTCTAAATTACAAAATAAGAGTTTTTTTGTAATTTACAATTTTAATAAACTAAATTAGCAAAAAATTGTGTTCTTCTCTCTATTGACAAAGGTTAGAAGTAGTATGTATTCTATTATAGTTGTAACACATTAAGAAATCAGAAGGTGAAAACCTCAACTTAGTTTTATTCATCATTTTATCCCTTTTTGAAAAACACCTAAAGGTGCTTGCATTTTAAGGGGAAGGACTCAATAATTTTGCACTCTTTGCATTTCTAAATGTACCTGTTTATATTTGTTTACTCGACAAGTTCACTACCTAAATTTAGAGGTCCATATTATCAAATAGGTTGTCACATCAATATAAATTCGTTGAGGTGTCGTACAAAGAAAACCACTTTGATACTTGTGCATTAAGTCATGTCTCTTTGGTATATCCCTACGGTATTACATGATTTATTTGCTTTTTAGTTGTGGATTGCTCTTAAGAGTTTAATTTATTTAATTATTCTCAATGAGAGCCATGACTAATAGCTTTGAAGCTGCAACTAATAGTGTTGTAGTAATTGAAAAAAGTGGTCTTTTAATTCTACATTATGACTTGGTCAACTATTGTGTTTATTGTATTAAAGAGAAGACAAACAACACACAATGCACACAAAACAAATTTAAACTATTGAAAAACTATTGAAGGTTTTCCAATATAAGGTCAATCTAACTATTCTCAATAATGTACCTCTTTGGAAAGATTGTGATAATATATCTTGGTAGAGTGAAACTAAGAATTGAGGGCCAATGTTGAACTTTTTTATGGCTACTCTACTATTGGGAGGCACATTTGGTGGTTGTGCTATTCTCAACATTTGAATAGCCTCAAAATGTTGGGGTATTTGGAGCTATTAAAGGTATTATGACTTGAAAAAGTGATGCTTTTCGATAGGGATAATGAAATAAATTGTTAATTGTATTGTCAAATTTCTAGAATGCCAAATAGTTAAGGTAGAATATTGTCATCCAACAAAAGTCACAACCTTATGACATTCACCATCATAAATGAGTTGTGATCTCAATTATTTTTATCATTCCATTGCCTTAGTCTTGAGATAGTCATGCATCAATTTTAGTTGTCGTTGATTAACTAACCAAGTTGGCACATTTCAACCCAACAATTGTGAAGGATCATGAGCAAAGCTTCGCAAAAAGATTCATAATTGAAGTATTCATGTTGCATGGAATCCTTAAAATCATTATTTCTAATGAGGATGAGTTATTAACATTTAGGCTTTTGACGACCCTTATTGCAGTTCCAAATTAAATGTTATCTCGACCTACCAAAAAAATAGATGGCCAAATTGAGAGAGTGAACAAGGGTTTGGAAGACTTATTGTGCATGTACATAATGGACCAACAAAATAAATAGAAGAAGTATTTGTCAATAGTTGAATATCCCTACAAGTGAAAAATACCAAGGAGACAAGGTTCTCAATCAAGTTCACCCACAAAAAAGCCACATCAAAGTCAACAAAATAATTGTAATGTTGATTCTAGGAATTGTTGTTGTAATGTTTCATTGGTGGTATATACTATTTGATAAATGACCACGATGGATGAATATTAATTGTAATATTTCAAATGTTGATTATGATAGTTGTAAAGTGAACAATGATAGTGGAAAAGTTGATTCTTATAATGAATAGTTGATTTGTGATAATTGAAATGTTAATTGTTATAGTTGAAATGTTCATTGTGATATTGATCTAGTGTTAGGAATCAAGTTGCCTCAACCTTTGCAATTTCCTAATTTCATTAATTGATTATTTGACTTAAAAAAATTATTTTATTATTGTTTAATTGTGTTCCACTAAAGTGGGACATGAGATTTTGAATTGGCATCACATGCCATATTTTGGTACTTTGTGAAGTGTTGTAAGATGTATTTATAAAATGCATATCTATAGTATATTTGGGTTTCCTAATTTGGTAGGGTCATAGTACAACATATGACAAAATCTTATGATGCATAAGAGCCAAGAATAGGGGGTGTGCGTGATGGAATGTGAAATATATAGGAACAATGCTACGAAAGCACCAAATTTTACATTTAACAATCACTTCAAGAAAGCATGAGATCAATGTACCATGCAAAATAATTAAACAACTATACCTTAACATAATCTCATACTGCTAAATTGATCCTTTGTGTGTGATCCAATGATTTTATATGTGGATTTCTCTTCAAAATAGCATAATCTTGTGATAGCAAAATGATCCTATGATAGTATAAATTCCCAAAAATTGTGGAGGATTAATGTGTTGCAAGATGACCAACTTTTAGCTTTCACTTGATATCGATCAACAATGGAGAATGATCAAAAGAACCAATGGATGAGAATTTTGGAGAGGATAGGAAGAATGGGCACCTAACATGTGTCCCAATGAAGGGATTGTTAAGTTAATTGTTGCATGGATGTGTTAGTTGATTGCATGGATGAGTGAAGTGGATTTGATTGATAGGTAGAGTAGGAGTGACTTTGAGTGAATTGATGTAATATATATGTATGAAGAATTATTAATAAAATAAATAGTATATTTAGTTTCAGGTGCATAGATGGAAAATAAATAAAATAGTAATTATATTTATTTTTTAAGGAAATAATTATAGAAAAAGAAAAATTGTAGAGAAAATATTAGAATTGAATTATTTAATTATAATGGATGAGAAGAATTAATGGATGGATTAATTAAATAATTAAGATTCATTTGATTAATGTGGATGAGAAGATTAATGAAAGGAAGCAAAGGTGTGAAAAACATTTCCTAACACTAATCTAGTGGGTGAGATAGTGCAATATTTTTTAGAAATCTTAAATTGTTATATAAGGAGAAACACATACAAAGAGAGATAAACAACATGCAAATAGATAAGAAACAATAAACACAAGATATAAGTGGGGAAAACCCTTTCGAGATAAAACATCCATAGTTCAAAAGCATAGTACTTTGTATTCCAGTAAACTAATCAATTACAATACAATATCAATTCTTAGCTTCTTCAGTAGGAGTATAGGACCAACAACCCACAACAACAACATAAAACTTCACTTGCAAAACATAACATACATAATGCTCTCCAAGACCACCTTATATAGAGAAATACAACAAAGAAGGAAGCTTCTAGATGAAGACAAAAGAGCGAGATATGAAAAACAATTGGCAAAGTTTTTCAACAACCTGTATATCACCAAATGGCTCCTCATTCATGTAAGAAAATTAAGTAGTAGAACAACTTCCTACACTAACCTTGAGAGGAGGGTGATGCAAAATAATTTACAGACCGTTACAACATTTACAAAAACAACGGAAATAAACAAAATATCATGCATACCACAACACAACAACATAGTGATTTACATGGGGAAAACCCTTTCAGGAGAAAAATCCCAACTCCAAAAGTAGCTCAATATATTATTCAGCAATCAATAACAAATTATAATATACTTGTAGATCAAGCTCTTTGCAGGAGTACCACTAATCAAAGACTCGAGGTAACTCAATAGCCATAAGACTCTTACACACAACCTCTATCTCACACACCTTATATATAGGAGATACAATACAATAAACCATCAAACAGTATTACAAAACCATGGGCTAAAACCACCCAATAAAGTAGAGCCGACCTTATCTCCATTCTAGATTCCCTGTGACGTGTCAAAACACACATCAACGTGTGTTCCTCTCTTTTACAACTCATTTATGTGTTCTATGCATTTTATATTTCCTGTTTCAGAAGTCCAAACTTCCAAAGGCCATAACTTGTGAACCATGTGTCTGATTGATGAAACGTTTGAAGCGTCGGAAAGCTCACAAAGTGATCTATTACCTCATAAACCACTACACCATTTGCACCCAAGTTTTAGGGCATTTCAGAGCCTCTAAAGTCCTTAGAATTAATTTTAAACATTTCATCGCACCCTCCAAAAACAGAAACTTTAATATCTTCAAAACTAGTTGTGATCTTGTGATGAAAATTTACCGGCATGCTTATCTAGCCAACCAGAAGCTTTGGGGAGAATTTTGCACCATTTCGTGCTCAAACGAAAACTTACTATAAATAGTAACGTCATGTAAATGCAAGGTTGAGACACCATTTTCCCAACAATTCAAACCTCCTAAGTTGCATGCCCAAAATTTGTTATATTAAGGTATGGTAGAGGTTGTTGCACCTCTTATAGCTGGTACAAGGGGCTTCATAGATGAAGAGGGACCTGCTAAGGAAGATGGAATTAAAGAGGAAGAAAATGACGAAGATGAAGGTACTTATGATGATTATGAAAGTGAATATAGTGAGGATGATGAAGAAAGTGAGAACAAGAAGAAATCTAAAACTGGAAAGCATTCAAATGGGAAATCACATGTTGAAAAGAGAAGTGTATGAGTGCATTGACTCTATGCTTGACCAGATGAGGGTTGGTGTGCGAGTGAAGGACCCCAATATAACATTCAACGCAGATGTGATATTTCTTGCCCATTGTATGGAAACTTGAGACATTGGTGGTATGTTGATGGTACTGCTTGCATCTCATGAATCCAAGGACGACCCAAGAGTATATTATAAGACAAGTCTATATCCAAGACTTGATAGATGGTATCCTTCTGAATTGGTCCGACTTGAATGGGAAACACCACCAATCCTTCAGTTGCTCTTTCTTCATCATCATATGCTTTTATAGTTATCTTCTTTTTAGGATCAACTGCTTTTTTCTGAGAAGCCCAATGCATAGATAAGTTTTAGAGTGCATATATTTAGACCGAGTCCTCCATCTATTAGCACATGTTTTATATAATAATGACTAACAACACTTACAATTGTAAGAGAATCAATAATAACTAACTATTTATAACAAATCCTTTTATAGCTTGTCATTACCCAACTTGGTCGCCCACCTTCTCCATGCAAAGATATCCCCTACCACTTGTCCATTTTGTCATTAAATCTATCATAGGTTGTCATATGTAAGTGTGTCATAATAACTCTTAGTTGAATGCACCTTAGTATTTTTATTTTTCTTCACACATTCATCCACTATCTCACTAACTCCTAATAGTGCATATTACTATGCCACTTTCTCCAATTTTAGAGTCAAATTTTTATTTATTTTTCCACACTCCTCAAGTTTGTTCCATTGCTGCATATGTATA
The DNA here is from genome assembly GCF_030272615.1 of Cryptomeria japonica. Classification (NCBI taxonomy): domain Eukaryota; kingdom Viridiplantae; phylum Streptophyta; class Pinopsida; order Cupressales; family Cupressaceae; genus Cryptomeria; species Cryptomeria japonica. Next base: position 5,009,116 of record NC_081410.1, on the reverse strand, counting down.
GGCCATATATCCAAACAAACTTACCAATATCACGCCTCTCATTGTCACCTTACAGGTCTTAAACAGTTTGCAAGAATTGCTTGGTGTCTCTCAAACATCTAGGCATAGGATTCCACACTACCATCCCATGAGAAAATACAAAGAAAAGGAAATATGCAAATTAGAGGGTTGCCCATGGCAAGGAGAAGTTGTCAACACAGTGAAAATGTTCATCTCTATGACTTGTAATCAGATAAATTCAACACCATTTTGCTTTGAGAGAATTCAACGCAATTATCACATTTGTCACAAGTGTATGATCACAATTCTATCGCCACCATGGACTCTGTGGATCCTTTATACCTTCACAAATCGCCACTATGCATATTAGCCTCCTTTCTCATCACTTGATTCATCATTTGATTATGTACGAGGATTTGATACCATATGGAGGAGAGCAAAGCAAAAATGATTTGATAAATATTATTGAGCATGTCAAAGCAGAGGTATTGTTGTGGTCTACACAACAGTTGAATAACAATAGTAACCACCAAGAATAATGATAGTAACTACCAATGGAGTAGTTAAGCCAATGGAATATTACTAGTTACGACAATAGTTTCTTGTTGGCTGGGTTGTTCAATAGTGCATGTGGAAGCTACATTTTGGATCTCAATTTTATTATATTTGCTTCAGAAGTGGTTTGTTGTACAAATAAATTTATGATAGTCATATAAAACCCTATTACTGTTGCAAATATGATTATTTGAAATTATCTTGAGTTCCATGTGTTTTTAACCATTTTTATTAAAATAATATTATGTCTATTATATAATGGTCATCTTCTATTCTTAGTGGTCATCTTAGTTGTCGACTTATTTAGCTTTCTAGCTTTTTAGTCGACTTATTTAGTTTGTTTAGTCTTTTAAGTGTAATTCTTGCTTCTTTTACAAGAATGCATAGTTTGGTTTTTAGTTTAAAGCTTTTTAGCTTTATTTAGTGTTTTAAGCTTTAGATTAATGGTTCGTTCTTTTTAGAACATCATCTTGTAATTCCTTTATATACAGTTGTATATACATAATTAATTTATTGAATATCATTCATTCAATTATTTTTCATGGTATAAGAGTAGGTCGATGGGCTTTTTCAAAGTTTGGCAAATATTTTAATAAAAAAATTGTAGTCTTTACCTAGAATTTATTTCCAGAAAATTTTTCATCAATTAATTTTATGAAAAAAATTGTTTTGAGTTTTTCCGTGAAAATTCGCAAGTTTGCTTGGCATGCTAGGGTTTGTGTTCAAAAAAAAATTTCGAGGGTGAATTTCGTGGTTTTTTTTTGCAAGCTTCGCAGGTTTGGAAAAATCCTTTTTTTTTGCATCTAAATTGCATTTTTTTCTAGGCGGATTTTTTATTGGAAATATTCCTTTTTTTCGTCAAAAAAAAATCGAGGGTTTCGATCTACATCGCGCGTCGCATTTTCTGTAGTTGTTTTTGTTGGATTTGGGTCTTCATGTTGGTTCACTATGTTTCACGAGACCTCTACTAGTTGTGTCTTTCACAAACTTAGGGTTTTTCCTAAAAACTCAGGGTTTTGTTACGCTACATTTTAGGGTTTTCACGATTTTTCCTCAAAAATTGTTTGTAGGGTTTTTTCGATTTTTTCCTCAAAAATTGTTCATAGGGTTTATAAATTTTCCTTAAAAATTATCATCTGTAATCCACAATGTTAGTGTGGGATTTTGGTTATTTGGGTTTTACTATTTTTTCTACAAAAACGATGATTTGTAACCTCAAATTTCTTAGTTTTTCGATTTTCTCCTCAAAAATCATGAATTCTCTTTTGGAGGTTCCCATTTTTAAGGTTTGATGGTTTTTCCTCAAAATTTGTGCTTTGTTGTAGTGAAGTTTGGGTATCACCTGGAGTTGCCAGGGCGAACATTTGCAATCGTGGCATCTTGCAATATATTCATTTTTTTTTGGCAAAAAAAAAATTGAGGGTTTTAGTTTGCATCGTGCATCACATTTTCTGTAATTGTTTTCGTCAGATTTGGGTCTTCATGTTGGTTCACTGTGTTTCACGAGACCTCTACTAGTTGTGTCTTTCACAAACTCAAGGTTTTTCCTAAAATCTTAGGGTTTTGTTGCACAACATTTTAGTTTTCACGATTTTTCCTCAAAAATTGTTTGTAGGATTTTTTTAATTTTTTCCTCAAAAATTGTTCATAGTGTTTATAAATTTTCCTTAAAAATTATCATATGTAATTCACAATGTTTGTGTGGGATTTTGGTTATTCGGGTTTTATCATTTTTTCTACAAAAACGATGATTTGTAACCTCAAATTTCTTAGTTTTTTCGATTTTCTCTTGAAAAATCGTGAATTCTCTTTTAGAGGGTTCCTATTTTTAAGGTTTGATGGTTTTTTCCTTAAAAATTATTCTTTGTTGCAATGAAGTTTGGGTTGCACCTGGAGTTGCTAGGGCGAACATTTGCAACCATGGTATCTTGCAGTTTATTCGTTTTTTTGGCAAAATTTTTTTTGAGGATTTCGGTCTGCATCGTGCATCGCATTTTCTATAGTTGTTTTTGTTAGATTTGGGTCTTCGTGCTAGTTCACTATGTTTCATGAGACCTCTACTAGTTTTGTCTTTCACAAAATCAGGGTTTTTCCTAAAAACTCAAGGTTTTGTCGTGCGACATTTTAGGGATTTCATGATTTTTCCTCAAAAATTGTTTGCGGGGTTTTTTCCATTTTTTCCTCAAAAATTGTTTATAGGGTTTATAAATTTTCCTTAAAAATTATCATCTGTCCGCGATGTTCGTGTGGGATTTTGGTTATTTGTGTTTTACCGTTTTTCTACAAAAAAGATGATTTGTAACCTCAAATTTCTTAGTTTTTCGATTTTCTCCTCAAAAATCATGACTTCTTTTTTGGAGGGTTCTTGTTTTTAAGGTTTGATGGTTTTTTCCTAAAAAATTGTGCTTTGTTGTAGTGAAGTTTGGGTCGAAACTAGAGTTGCTAGGGCGAACATTTGCAACCATGGTATCTTGTAGTATATTCATTTTTTGGCAAAAAAAAATCGAGGGTTTCGATCTACATCGCGCATCACATTTTTTGTAGTTGTTTTCGTCGGATTTGGGTCTTCACACTGGTTCACTAATTTTCACGAGACCTCTACTAGTTGTGTCTTTCACAAACTCGGGGTTTTGTCGCACGACATTTTAGGGTTTTCACGATTTTTCCTCAAAAATTGTTTGCAGGGTTTTTTTAAATTTTTCCCTCAAAAATTGTTCATAGGGTTTATAATTTTTTCTTTAAAAATATCATCTATAATTCGTGATGCTCGTGTGGGATTTTGGTTATTTGGGTTTTACCATTTTTTCTACAAAAATGATGAACCTCAAATTTCTTAGTTTTTCGATTTTCTCCTCAAAAATTGTGAATTCTCTTTTAGAGGGTTCCTATTTTTAAGGTTTGATGGTTTTTTCCTAAAAAAATGTACTTTGTTGCAGTGAAGTTTGGGTCGCACTTGGAGTTGTCAGGGCGAACATTTGCAACCATCGTATCTTGCAATATATTCATTTTTTTGGCAAAAAAAAAATCAAGGGTTTCGGTCTACATCGCGCATCGCATTTTCTGTAGTTGTTTTTGTCGAATTTGGGTCTTCATGTTGGTTCACTATGTTTCACGAGATCTCTACTAGTTGTTTCTTACACAAACTCAGGGTTTTGCCGCGCAACATTTTAGGGTTTTCATGATTTTTCCTCAAAAATTGTTTACAGGGTTTTTTCGATTTTTTCCTCAAAAATTGTTCATAGGGTTTATCAATTTTCCTTAAAAATTATCATTTGTAATCCGCGATGTTCATGTGGGATTTTGGTTATTTGGGTTTTACCATTTTTCTACAAAAACGATGATTGGTAACCTCAAATTTCTTAGTTTTTCTATTTTCTCCTCAAAAATCGCGAATTCTCTTTTGGAGGGTTCCTGTTTTTAAGGTTTGATGTTTTTTTCCTAAAAAATTGTGCTTTGTTGCAGTGAAGTTTGGGTTGAACTTGGAGTTGCTAGGGCGAACATTTGCAACCATGGTATCTTGCAATATATTTGTTTTTTGGCAAAAAAAAATCGAGGGTTTCGGTCTACATCGTGTATCACATTTTCTGTAGTTGTTTTTGTCGGATTCGGGTCTTCACGCCAGTTCACTATTTTTCACAAGACCTCTTCTAGTTTTTTCTTTCACAAACTCAGGGTTTTGTCACGCAACATTTTAGGGTTTTCACGATTTTTCCTCAAAAATTGTTTGTAGGGTTTTTTTTATTTTTTCCTCAAAAATTGTTTGTAGGGTTTTTTTTATTTTTTCCTCAAAAATTGTTTGTAGGGTTTTTTTTTATTTCCTTAAAAATTATCATCTGTAATCCACAATGTTCGTGTGGGATTTTGGTTATTTGGGTTTTACCATTTTTTCTACAAAAATGATGATTTGTAACCTCAATTTTCTTAGTTTTTTAATTTTCTCCTCAAAAATCGTGAATTCTCTTTTAGAGGGTTCCTGTTTTTAAGGTTTGATGGTTTTTTCCCTCAAAAATTGTGCTTTGTTGTAGTGAAGTTTGGGTCGCACTTGGAGTTGCTAGGGCGAACATTTGCAACCATGGTATCTTGCACTATATTCATTTTTTTGGCAAAAAAAAAATCGAGGGTTTTGGTCTGCATCGCATCACATTTTCTGTAGTTGTTTTTGTCGAATTTGGGTCTTCATGCCGATTCATTATGTTTCACGAGACCTCTACTAGTTGTGTCTTACACAAACTCAAGATTTTTCCTAAAAACTCGGGGTTTTGCAGCACGACATTTTAGGGTTTTCATGATTTTTCCTCAAAAATTGTTTGCAGGTTTTTTCGATTTTTTCCTCAAAACTTGTTCATTGGGTTTATAATTTTTCCTTAAAAATTATCATCTATAATTTGCGATGTTCGTGTGGGATTTTGGTTATTTGGGTTGTACTGTTTTTTCTACAAAAATGATGATTTGTAATCTCAAATTTCTTAGTTTTTCAATTTTCTCCTCAAAAATCATGAATTCTTTTTTGGAGGGTTCCTATTTTTAAGGTTTTTCCTCAAAAAATTGTGCTTTGTTGTAGTGAAGTTGGGATCGCACCTGGAGTTGCCAGGGTGAACATTTGCAACCATGGTATCTTGCAGTCTGTTTTGGAGTTGCTGGAGAAAACAGTGCTCAGTACTCTTCTGGAAAAGGGTTTGCCATTTTTTCCTCAAAATCATGGTTTCAAGCTTCAGTAATTCAGTGTGTCAGATCTCTAATTCACATGTGAGGATAACATCATCTTGGATAGCTTCTAGTACTCTTGGTCATTTACATTTTGTAGACCCTGAGAGGGTCTCCGTAACAACATAGTGTTCTTTGCATTTGTGATCAAAAGAACTTTAGTGTCTTCTATAGGGTATTAAAATGATATTATATCTATTCTATAATGGTCATCTTCTATTCTTAGTGGTCATCTTAGTTGTCGACTTATTTATCTTTTTAGTCAACTTATTTAGTTTGTTTAGTCTTTTAAGTGTAACTATTGGTTCGTTTATAAGAATGCGTAGTTTGCTTTTTAGTTGTAAGCTTTTTAGCTTTATTTAGTGTTTTAAGCTTTTTTAAGCTTTAGATTAACCGTTCATTCTTTTTAGAACATCGTCTTGTAATTCCTTTATATATGGTTGTATATTCGTAATTAATTTATCAAATTATCATTCATTCAATTATTTTTCAATTTTCGAGGTGAGTTCTTAAGCAAAATCCTTGATATTTTGGGGTGTAGCTTCATGTTTTGGCAAAGTTGAATCAAAAGGTTTTAAAGAATGTTAAATACATTCTAAAATATTTTTAAAGGGTTATCACATAAAATGCCAATTGCTTCATCACCAACAATAACGTCATCTCTAATAATAATATTTGTGATGAAAGATCTATTTGCTGGAATCTCTACCCTAAGGATAAGCCCCTTGCTCTTTTGCAGGGGTGCTCTGCTAAAAAATGGTCCCTCAAAGGTATAAAGTGCTTCAATAATATTCTTTGTGAGGGTCAGTTGAAGTCTTGGGTGTCCTTAAGCCAGGAATTTGATTTCCCTCCCTCCAATTGGAGGACCTATTTGATTCTTAGAGAGTCTTGTACCCACCCGCAACTACCTAAAAAGAGTTGTAATGATCATAAAAATATGGATAAGTTGAAATGGTCTGATGGGACTCTCTTAAGAATTATTATTTCCAAGGTGATTTATATAACTGTGTGTAATAATGTAGATGTATTTGACTATCTCAATCTGATTTGACATGTTGATTTGTCAGGAAAGAATTGGCAGAACATCTTTAGCAAGTTATGGAATAATATTATTTAGTCCAAAAGGGCATGCTTTAAATGACTTTTGTTACTTCAAAGACTACCTTATAAAGTGTTTAATAATGATGATGAACTATGTAGCATTTGAAGGAAACTTGATTCTATTATATACATATTCTCTGATTGCTTCATTGCTAAAGAAAATTGGAATCAATTCTATTTTAACTTGAAAGGATGGGATATTAAAATTAATAATTTTGAAATCTTGTATGGTTATATCTCTGGTTTAAATAAAGATTGTAATCTTTTTTGGCTAATTCTCTCTACTAAAGTCTTATGGCATATTTAGAAATTGAGGAATGTGGAAAGGTTTCAAGGATCCAAGAGGGTCCTTGATGAGTCTTGCAAAAGACTCATATTTTCTAATGTTCCTATATATGTAGGTAACTATTACATTAGATATCTCAAGATGCAAACTTATGAAATTGTTGGAAGATGGCACAGTGAAAGTTAATTCTTCTGAAGTCATTTATGGGCATACATGGGCATATACCAAGGACGAGAATAGACCCTTTGTGCAAGGGTTCAAGAAGTTTGTTAAATAATATAATGAAAGAAAAATTGAAGAGGAGAAATAAACCTAGAAGAAGACAATAGAGACAAAAAAGAACAGGAAAAACAATGTTAGACATCGCTTCAATGAAGGAGAATGTTCAACATCTGAATGGGTTAACTCAAATGAAGTTATTTTTTATATTGATTCCCCTATTAGATGGGTAAATTTTGACCAAAACAATGTGAGAATGAAATTTTGAAAGGATGCTAGTCCATTGGACATTTGATAGTATTTTTGGCCTAGTTATATGATGACAAGAACAACAATAGCTATTAGATACAATGAAGGATTGCCATTGCTACAGAGTACTCTAGATGAGAGCTGAAAGGTTATATATGACATAAGTGTCACCTTTTTGTAATATATGTTTTATAATATGTTGCATATGTTTTATAATAGTCTCTTGTCGACTCTTGGTTGACAGTTTATATACTATCCTCAACTATTCCACTTTGCTATATGTATGGTTTATTCACTATCTTTATTATAAAAAATGACAATGTCTCAATTTATTTAATGTTTAGACTATTACCTAAAATTATTGATCATAAAGATAATTTTTCTTCTTTGCATTGTTCAATTTTTCACCTAAATAAGCAATGGGTTTACCTTTTTTACTCAAAAAAGCTCTAATGGAATTGCCACTAGCATCATAATCTACTTGAAATACCTTATTAAAATCTAGAAGTGCCAAAACATATTGCTATGTAACTTTCTACTTCAACATATAATTTTTTTTATTGCTCTAGTAGGCCACTTATACTCTTTTCTATCCCCTCTCATTGTTTTACTTAGGGTTGCACAAATACTATTGAAATTCCTAAGAAACTCTTTGTAAAAACTAGCCAAACCATGAAAAGATCTCACCTCAATAGCGCTCCTTGGGGTAGACCATTCAAGGATAGCCTTTACTTTCCTTGGGTCCATTTTAAGACCATTTGTCGAGACAACAAATCCTAGGTACACTAACTCCTTCACAATCTACCTGAAAAACTTTATTAAAATATGGAAGTGGCAAAACATGTTGCTCTATAATTTTCTACTTCAACATATCAAAAATATTTACTACTCTTATAGTCCACTTAAACTCTTTTCTATCCCAGCTCATTGTTTTAGTTAGGGGTGCACAAATACTACTGAAATTCTTAATGAACTCTTTGTAAAAACAAGCCAAACCACGTACATGTCTCACCTCAATAGCACTCCTTGGGGTAGACCATTCAAGGATAGCCTTTACTTTCTCTAGGTCCATTTTAAGACCATGCGGCGAGACAACAAATCCTAGGTACACTAACTCCTTCACAAAAATACACTTCTTTAGGTAATCAACAACTTTTCTTCTCTTTATTTCCCAAGGACCCTACAAATATGCATTATATACTCCTCTAATATCCTACTGAAAATCAAAATATCATCCAAGTAAATAAGAACAAACTTACCCAAAAACTGTTTTAATACTTCATTCACGAGCCACATGAATGTGCTCAATGCATTGGTTAGCCTAAAAGGCATGACTAACTGCTTATAGAAGCCCTCCTTATTTTTGAAGATCGTTTTCCATTCATCTCTTTCTCTAATCTAGATTTGGTGATATCACTCTCCAAATCTATCTTTGTGAAGTACATAGCTCGAATCAAACAATCCATAATGTCATCCACCATTGGCAAGGGAAATTTATACATGAGATTAATCTTATTGATAGCTTGGGAGTTCATACACATCCTCCATTCCCCATTTTCCTTTGGTTCTAGTCTGCAAGTGCCACACATGGACTCAAACTTTCTTAAATCATTCGTTTTTGCAACAACTCTTTTACTTGTCTACTCAACTCTACACTTTAAACTGGAGTCAGTATATGGGCTCCCTTATTCAACAAACTGGCTCAAGGAATCAAGTCCATTTGATGACTAATATCTCTCATTGGTGGTAAGACATGAGGTACATTATCAGATACAATATCCTATTAAAACTCATGCAAAAAAATCGAAACTTCCACAAGCATATCTTCCACTTCTTCTTTGCTAGATTTAGTAATTAAAGAAAAAACACAAATTCTCATGCTTCATGCTATCTAGAAATTTTATTCCATCAACTAGACATATTCTTGCATCATTGGATGCCTTTTCCTTTATCTCCTTCAATGGCTTGAACACATGTCAAACTCTGTCCTTTGTGAAAGAATAGGTATTTGCATACCCATCATTTAATGCATGATGATCAAATTGTCATGGTCTCCTTAACAACATATGACAAACATCCATATGCATAATATCAATACCTCATCATGATAGTTTCCAATCTTAAAATTTACAAGACATTATTTGTTGACCAAAGCCTTGTGGTCCGTTTGTAGCCAAGTAATCTAGCAGGGTTTCAAATACCTTCTTCTTTCAAACTTCAATTTACCATCCATTTCCTCTAAAACATGGTTATCAATAATACCACCATCTAATAACATTGCACACTTTACCATTACATCTTTTGCAAAACAAATTCTTCCTTTGGGTTGGTTCTTGAGACTCATCATTCAATTAGTATCAAGAACCTCTCCTCTCTCTGCATCTTCAAAATGAGAATACTCAACATCTTTATCTACATGGGCAACTCATGCATTATCCCTTGGTTTTTAAAAACTTCTCCTTGCTTGATAAAGGGGACACTCATAGGCTATATTTCCTTCTCCACATTGGAAACATGTTTCACAAAAGCCTCCTCTTCTCGGTCCTCATCCTCTTCCTCTTTGATCTCAATTATTTTGATCACTAGGACAGTAAGCATTATTTCCCTTCTGATTCAAATTGCTACTAGATTCTTCATTCTTCTTCCGAACTTCATTTCGGCTTCCATAAGATTGTCCACTAGTCTTTCTACCACAACTTCTTCCATTTTATCTTTCTTATAAATCTTTTGTTTAGCTTCTCTTTTGCTTTAAAAGTAAACTGACACATCTTCAATTGCAGAAATTCTTACTAAACTCAACTCTTCACGAATACTTAACTTCAACCCATTTATGTAACAAGTAACTTTCTCCTTGTTGGCCTCTGAATGTCTTGTTTTGATTAGGATTCAATAAAATCTTTGGTATGCTCTTTGACAATTTTTCCCGCTTGCATCTTCTTCAACAAATCAAGATGATAGTCAAAAGGAATGAATTGTCTCTTCAAGTTTTCTACCATTCGATCCTATCTTGTTATTTTCTCTTTCCCTCTTCTATTTCTTTCTTCTTGAACTTATTTCCACCAAATATTGGCATGACCATTCAACTTAGTCTTTGCAAACTTGACTCTCTCAGGATCTTCTACTTCTTCACACTCAAAATATTTTTCCATTTCATTGATCCAATCGATCAACTCTTCTAGATTAAGATATTCAAAATGTGTGGAAAATTCAATCTTTGGCCTTTTTTCAATCTTAGGAACAACCCTAAAAAACCTAACCTCATCAGGATCTCTGGTTGCTTCTTTTTCTTCTTTGAACTGCCCTTCTTCTTCAGATTCATCCTCACTTTCATCTCTTGCCCTAATCAACTCCTCTGCACAACTCCTCTTGCAGTGCCTGAACTTGTCTTTGGATGGCTCTAAAACCCTCTTTTGTCACAATAACATTCCTCCACTTTTCTCACAGATCCACAACCATAGTCCTTTTTGAAGACATTTTTCTCACTTTTCTCACAGATCCACAACCATAGTCCTAGTGCATAATGACTCACATTTAGTGATCTATTTACACACTTAGGAACTTTAGCTCTTATACCAATTGATGAAGGGTACTTCTCTTACAAACACAAACACTAACAATAGATAAATAAATAGAAAATGCAAGAAATAAAAACTTTATTTCTATTATTCCAATGAAATGAGAACTACAACATTAAGAAAATTACATGCTATAGTCACATGGGCTGAAATCATTACAAAGAAAATCAACTCTCTAAGAAAACCCTATAATGTGGAGCCACAATCTGTACTATTGGACTTGTCCTCCTATAAACCTCGATTCACCTCTTTATTTAGCACCAATAATTTCCCTAGAATGTACTGGAAAGTGTAAATTTTCTTCTTTTTGGCTCCCAATGATCCAATGGTTCATTTTTCTACCCAGGTGGATTTTTTATTGAAATTTGAGTTTTGGTGGCACAACTTTTAGGAGCCATAACTTTTGACTTGGCATCAAATTCATTATTATAACATATCATTGGAAAGCTCACAAAGAGGTCTATATTACAAAATACATTTGAAGATCTATTTGTTCGAATTTGAATTTTTTGGGGGGGCTTCTAAGGTCCTCAATTTAGAGTTTGAAACTTCATTTGAGAAATTTATTGAGATGAAAACTTTAATATCTTCTAAATGGTGTAGGATATTTAGATGATTCTTTGACCAATCATTTTATTTTTCAATTTCATTCCTTGGGTTCAGTTTTCATGTCCATACAAACTTGAATAGGTTGACTTACTAAAAATGCCAGGTGAATATTTTTGGTTGTTTCAAGCTTTTGAGTATCCTACACCTTGTAAGTGTCATCATGGGCTCTAAAACAACTAAAGAAAAATACAAACAAAAGGAAAATACAATATTTTTGGGTGATGCAAGATTGCCCTTACACTATTGAATGCTCCTTCATTAGAGAGAAATAGATAGAGAGAGGTAGAGGGAGATATAAATATAGAGAGAGATAAGGAGATAGAGAGGAATTAATAGAGAAATAGAGAGATATAGAGGGGCGTGAGAGGAGAGAGATAGAGATATATATGAAGAGAAAGGGATAGGAGGTAGATATATAGAGAAAAATAGATATATCTGATTAAGAGAGATAGATATATATGATTATCTTTCTCTCTCCTCTCCTCTCTTCTCTTTCTTTGATTCTCTCTCTCCATCTCTCACTTTCTCTCTTTGTGTCACCTTATCTCTCCCTGTTCCCTCTCTCTAATGTTCTCTATCTTCCTTTTTCTTTCTTTCTCCCCCTTGCTCTCTTGATCTTTATCTCTCTATATATCTTTTTCTCATTTTCTATTTTCCCTATCTCTCTATCACATTTCTCTCTTCTTTTATGTCCCTCTCTATCTTTCATCCATTATATATTCATATCCATCTCTATCTTTTTATCTTCTATCTATCTTGGACTCTCACTCCCTCCTTATCTATCCATCTACCTCTCTCTCTCTCACATTAAAAACTCAATTTAATTGTTAAATTTCTTATAAATTAATTAAATAGTATTATATATAAAAAATTATTATACTTTTTAATTTTATTATTTTAATCAATAATATGTAAGAATAAATCATATATTATAATAAAATATATCATATGTATTTTTCTTTATTTAATAATATATCATATATAATAATAAATATAAGATCTATATGTATAATTAAATGACATAAATAAAGATATATATTGTAATACAAATATTTTATGTAATTTTTAATTTAATATATATAATAACTATAAAATATAATATATATTATAGTTATTTGTGAAAATGCAAATTTCCTTTGGTCTCTTTTTCGGTTATCAAAAATCTTTGATCAAAATTGGATAAAGAGGTATTTTGAAATTAATGGTCTATCTGAAATTAAGAGGTATTAAGATTTCATGGCTCATCTTGTTCTAGAACCTTTGGAAGTGGTTGATTTCTTTCTTCCCCCAAAACCAGTATGGATTGGTCCACGGATTCCAATGATTGTTCACCTGGTGGGTATCTCGGTTGCTCCAGGCCCTTCTTCACCCGCTCGATGATCTTTTTGACTCTGCATAAAGAAAGATACCTCATGGCCAGGTTTGGACATGATGCTCTCAAAATACACAATTTAGATAGATTTAGTTTTAATCCTATTTCAAATTTTCTGGTTTTTAGAAAGATTGGAAATTTTGAAGAAACATTTTATTATTTATTTGCTACTTCTATTAATATAATCGGCTTCGACCCCTGGATGCTCAAAAAAAAAATTATAATTATATAGTTAATATATAATGAAATAATATACAATATATATAATAAAATAAGTATAGTTATTAATATATATATATATATATATATATATATATATATATATATATATATATAATATAGTTATTAATAATATATCATTAATTGGGGGGAACTATGAAGTCGTTGCATTTTGCTTCCTTTGCTAGGGTTCTGCCTAGATGGCAACCCTCTGAAGGCAATTTTCCACCTAGAGGGCGTGCTTCTTGGGCATTGATGGCTCAACAGGGCTGCTCCCAAGTAGAGCATATTTTTGTTTCCCTTTGAGGCATGATGGATGGCGCTTGAGTTTCTTGCGTTAGGGGGTTTCTATTATGCAAAGCCTGGACATGAGATTTGACCCCCTTGTGGGTTTGGTGTGGGGAAAGGTGGGTCTGAGAGGGTTGAGATTGAAAATGAGATGGTTTGGAGGTTTGTTTCGTCTAGGCCCTAAGTGGTGGTAGAGTCTCCTTAGCTTGAGCAATAGGCAAGGCTCCTCTCTTTGGTCTCTAGGTCGGTGACTGATATGACTATCATAGTTAATCTGACAGAGGAGGTGGAGAAGGAGGTGGTTTGCAATGAAAGGGTTTTTTCTAGGCTAGGGCTTATTGGGTGTTTCAGAGGTTTATGGCCAAGTCTTTATGATCTGCATAAGTGGATTTTTGTTCATTAGGAGCCCATTCTAGAAGGGTGTGTTCAAATTTACCCACATGCTCGAGGATTTTTTGTTGTTTTTTAGAATGAGTTGGACATGAACAAGATTTTGTGTCACTGTCAATGGTGTTGGGAGGGCAGTCACCCATTGATGCTAAAACCTTGGCACTCAGCCTTTAATCCTCTGTCTAAATCTTTCGATCAAATGTCCCTATGGGTGAGGCTTCCTAATCTTCCCATGCAGTTTTGGTTTGATTCTTGTTTTGAGGTTGTTGGTAATTCTTGATGACTAATGAAGGTTCTCTAAATTTGTTGCATACTACCTTTGCTCGGATTTTGGTGGAGATGGATGTGTTTAAGGCTCTTCCACTAGAGATTTCTATGAAAACTTTGAAAGGATGTTGGGTTCAACCTGTGGACTTTGAAGGGGTCCCCTTTCAGTGCAAGAGATGCTTTAAGACTAGGCATAATGCTACCTTTTATGACAAGCGTAGAGTAGAGAAAAAAACAACTTGGTGGAAAGAGGTGACATCTCAACATTACAAAATGGAGAAGATTACGAAAAATAACATCACTAAGGGTTTGAATGGCGGGAGTAAGGATGGCAACGAAAAGGTGTTGGAGATTAAGGAAAGCGAAGGTCCAACTATGGGTAGGGAGGTGACACAGGGAATGTCAGAAGATTCTGGCGTTGTGGTGAAAGATGGTGATAATACTGACTGTTTCGTTGATCAAGCAAGGAGGGATAATTTTCAAGAGTCGAGGGCGAATGATGACTCAAAGATAGGGTGTGTCTCAAGGGAGATTATTGAGAACTAATCCTGTTTGCAAAGTCTAGAGGAAGGAGGGAAGAATGGATTGGGTGTTCCCAATTTGAAATTACTAGAAAATGCAAGACAAGATGTATGGATTGAGGTTAAGAAGAAGAGACATAAAAGTGAAGAATGAGAGTATCAACATGTCCATTCACTCTCAAGAAATGGGGGGTTGTGAATCAACATTATAATCTATGGTCCCTCATGGGATCAAATATTTTTGGGGAGGTGGCTCCCTGATTGTAGCCCCACCTGATTCAAGCAAGTTTAAAACCTGATATCTCAATAAAATCAATCACTTTTACTGACCAAAAAAAATAAAATAATATCATTAATTACAATAACTAATATAATACATTATAATATTTAAATTCATCACATTTTCATAATTCATGAAAGTGATTTTTGAATTTAATAGAGTAAATCTTTTCCATCGCTCATTAACAATATAATATCTTATATAGGTATATCTTAGAAATAACTATAATATATTATTAGTATCTATTTTATTATAGTCATTAAAATATTAATTATATAATTCTTAATTCAAGATGCGCTTAATTTGACATTTTGCTTATTAAAAAAGTTTTGAGAGGAAAAATAATTAGAGTTTAGCAGCCATCCAAAATATAAAAGAAAAAAGAAAAAAGAGGTTTAGCAGCCATAGTATTTTGTTTGAGCTTTGTTTGAACCTTCCTTACTTCTTTGCTAGCTATCTGTTGGTCATAAACTG
Organism: Cryptomeria japonica; assembly: GCF_030272615.1. Taxonomy (NCBI): domain Eukaryota; kingdom Viridiplantae; phylum Streptophyta; class Pinopsida; order Cupressales; family Cupressaceae; genus Cryptomeria; species Cryptomeria japonica. The sequence continues at coordinate 4,994,007 of NC_081410.1, read as the reverse complement.
TTTGGCCATTAAAAACAATCATTCATTCATGCATTAAAGTACATCACCAGTTCATTAGGTGAAAAGCGGCGAACGGAAATCTGTAGTAAAAAACGGAACGGCATCGGCGACGGCGAAATCGAACGGTGATCAGAGACTGAACTTTCATGTCAGTGATATCGGCTGTCTTATTTTACATTTTAATTTGAAATCTCCTTCCGAATTTTACCGTTGAAGTGCCTCCTTCATAGCAACTGTGCTTTCCAAAAAATTGAAGTGCCTCGTTTCTAGCTACAGTGCTTTCCAAAAACATAATTCAAATTCTCCTTTCAGATTTTACTGTTGAAGTGCCTCGTTTCTATCTACCGTGCTTTCCAAATAATTGAAGGTATTCCACATCATTTGGAAGCACCATTTTCTGTTTCTTTTAGAGTGCATAAATTGGAGGATTTACTGGTTAGATGTTTTTTTTTGAAATGCATTTCTATGTGAGCTTCATTGATGCGGCTATGGAAATGTCATCGGTCCAATTGATTCTTGCGTTTTCTTTTTCTTCTTTTAAGGGACGAAAAAAATAATAGTATCATAGGAGAGAAGAAGCCACAGGTTTTCTAAGCATTTCATTCTTAGCCACGAAGTTGAGGTAAATTTTCAAATCCAAACAGTTTTTCTAGCAAATACGTGGAGCGAATGTAAAAATAAATAACATTAGCTAAGAATAGTGAAATATTGCGGGCCATTTGAAAAAACAAAATCAGGCGTAATTTTAAAGGAACAATAGATAACACTGAATCCAGAACCCTAAACTCCTTTAAACCCTACACTTCCCACAAACTCTGTTTAGTTGTATTAAAATCAAAACAAAAGGTACAAGCTCAGAATTGCGCGAATAGGTAGCATAACTTGCAAACTTTGGAATACATGCAAACTTCTAGAGGGTTGATATTTTTCATATGTGTACGTGTGATTTAACTATGCGTGTAAAAAATTCCCGTTTCGAGACTTATCTAGGAGCAGTAATGTTCTATATTACTTATAGAATATGGTGGTTGATGATAAGGACTAGTTATAAGTATGTTTGAAAGTTAACAGATTATTTTGACTGATGGAGGACATCTAAACTTTTCATGTAGGGAGGGTCTGAAGGGGTAGGGGAATGGGGAGGTGGTGATGTACTTGGAAACTTGAATGAGGTCACTAGTTTGTATTGAAATTAAGTCAGAACATTCAATGTATGGAACGGTTTATCTATTCATTTTGTATTTTAGCAGACGTATGATGTTCAATTCCTTTAGAACTTGGTTATAATAAATAGCAAAAGGACTGCAACTTTATATTCTATTCCATTCTGCAACTTGGTTATTATTGGTATGTGTTGCTTTTGTGTGTTTGATTTCTTCCATCTCAGCTGTAGTTTGTTGGGCTGCTTCCATTGTTTCAGTTATTAGGTGTGCAATATTTAGAGATGGTATTGATAGTCAACTGACAAACATTGCAACTGCAGGAGGAATTAAAGGGCTGCCAAGGTCTCAGAACAACCATTGTGTACTTAGGTGATGCTGAAGGGGCAGGGGAATGGGGAGAAGGTGATGTAGCTGAAAACTTGAAAGTACAGTCGGAACATTCAATGTATAGAACGGTTTATCAATTCATTTTGTATTTTAGCAAATGTATGATGTTCAATTCCTTTATAATTAGAACTTGATTATAATAATTAGCAAAAGGGCTGCAACTTTATTTTCTATTCTATTTTGCAACTTTGTTATTATTGGTATTTGCTGCTTTTGTTTGTTTGATTTCTTCTATCTCACGTATAGTTTGTTCGGCTGCTTCCATTATTTTAGTTTTTAGGTGTGCAAGATTTGGAGATGGTATTGATGGTCAACTGACAAACACTGGAACTGCAGGGGAAATTTGAAGGGTTGCAAAGGTCTCAGAACTACCATTGTGTACTTAGTTGATGCTGCACGTAAGTATTGCAGTTGCACTGAAAGCTACTGATAGTATATACTATATAACACATATCAAGGCTTTTTAGCATCCATTGTCCTCTGAACTATTAGCAAATTAGATTTGTTTACATTTTAGGTAAACTTTTATAAACATTGAAATACTATTCAAATGATTGTTTAGGGTGTTTGCTATTTCATTCAATTGTATTTTGTTTCCTTCGTGATCACATAGATAGTGATAGGTTGTTGTGAGACTAAATCTAATTATGGTTATACATAGCCAATATTGGGTACACCATAAAGAGTATTTAAATGTATTTGTTCTTTTGGAAATATATGGATAATTTCTTTTGCTGCCATTATTTGGTATCAGAGCAATGAGGTTGGTTGAGTAGAAGAGCCTAGGCAAATAGGAAATAGAATGGAGAAGAACACCATTGCATTGTCTGTATAAGCTTCAAGTGGCACAAAAATTAGATTAATTTACATTCTAGGTAAACTTTTATAAATATTAAAATACCATTCACATGATTGTTTAGGTTGTTTGTTATTTCATTCAATTGTATTTTGTTGCGTTCTCAATCACACAGTGATAAGTTGTTGTGAGACTAAATCTAATAATGGTTATACATAGCCAATATTGGGTACACCATAAAGAGTATTTAAATTTATTCATTCTTTTGGAAATATATGGATAATTTCTTTTGCTGCCATTATTTGGTATTAGAGCAATGAGGTTGGTTGAGTAGAAGAGACTAGGCAAGTAGGAAATAGAATGGAGAAGAACACCATTGCATGGTCTGTATAAGCTTCAAGTGGCACAAAAATTTCTTGAGTAAAGAGAACACCATTCTACAGGTTTCCAGGTTTCCAGTAAAAAAAATACAGCAAAGAGCATATGCTATGGCTTATTTCTTTTCCTCGTAATTATTTCTTGGAAGAGATGAAACAAAAACTTAGAGCAATGTACATGCAACAAATAGAGCAGAGCTGGAAATGATGTGAAAGAAATGGAATCAGTTATAGCGCATTAGTTGAACATCTTCACATATCGATCCTTTTCTTCACTGTCCTTGTCAAAAACAAAGGAGAAAGTAAATTTTAAATAATAACCAAATTTTTGTCCAAGTCTCACCTTTGGTCCATAACATATACTTGTTTCACTGTTTTCTAATTTTTATTAGTGTGTGATGAACTATAGATGTGTTACTTATAAATTATTTTATAATATATTTATTATTATTTTGACACTAAAAGAGATGGATTATTTTAGTGTCACAACAAATGTCTAGTATAGACAACCATACATACATACCAAACCTCCAAGAGGCATAAAGACTAGAGAAAAGCCTTGTGCTTATAGGGAAAGCAACTAAAAAAGCCAAAAAAACAAAAGATTCAATCAAGATAAAAGAAACCAAGAAACTAGAGCTTGGTGACACGTTAGCCTCCTACCTGTTGATGTGTTTTTATGCACATAACAATACAGAATAAATTACCAAAGTAATTTACCCTCCCTTGAACAAAATCACCTCAAATGCTAAGAATGAGATCAACTAAAATGATTCCAAGGTTTCTACACGTCAGGTCTTGACGAGTGGGTAAGTTCAGTGGTTGATGTGAATTGCTGTGTTTCACTTGGGGGCTTACGCAAATGTTTGGATTATCATGAATGATGCGGAATAGGTGTGCTGACAACTTAAGATTTATCAATATGGCTCTGGATTTACTTCTTACTAAAAAAGGGGGAAAAAGAATAGGGTTCAGGAAATCTATTCTAAGCCTAAGAATGTAGGAAATGATGAATGGATTTAATGGAATCAAACCAGGCAAGGTCTCACAATCAGGTATTGACACAAGCTTAGTGCAATCATCTAAGGTATACTTAAAGATTTTCAAACTATTACCATCAAACGTAGACACCATCCAAGTTGATGTTTGTCAACGAACGAGTAATAGTTGAAGTTATGCTTACTTAAATTCCAGTTGACCACACAAGGCGCACTTACCAATGACAAGAGGCTAGTGGTATGGATTAAGGATTCCACACAAATGAATTCAACAAATCTTCCACTCAATCTAACATACATGAAAATAAATTCTAATCTAACTTGGAGGAATTGAGAACTATGAATGCAAATACAACACTTGGAGAGCAAAATCACCAACAATTGAACAATGATTAGGATTCAAATAGCTGCAGCATATACCAACAATTCTACAAAAACTCTCTCTTACAAATGAGAGACAAGGAGGCATATATAGAGTCTCTTACAAAAATGGATGGCCCAGATTGATCTAAGATCAACAACCGAGATCATGCCAACAAAACCCTAGAATTGCCCTAATTAGGGTTACATCAAAAATGGCACCACCAACATATGGCCCAATGAAAAGATATTTAGTCATCATATAGGGAATCTTCTAGAAGATTCCTTCCTGCATCTCTCTCTCTCCTAGCATACTCCAAGAATCTAGCCAATACTGAATCTAACTCCTCCATGGAAATGCTAGGCAAGGTATCCTGCTGTAAATCAATCACATCCAATGAATCCGAGCAAACATTCATAGTGTTCTCCCATTCAGGCATGAGCTTCTGTGAATTATGAACATGAATCAACAAAGAGACCAATTTATCAATCTGACTCTTCTTCAAAGAGTCCAACTAGCAAAAATACATAAATTTCATCTTGTCTCTTAATTCGGCTAAGTGTAAACCACTAGCATCACTAACATCAACACCCAATAATTCCTCAATCGAGGCAAGGATCTTCATCTGAATGTCTTGAATTAATCCTTCCATCTCCATACAACTCGATTGGGCGTTCTCATAAGCTGATTTCTTCAAGGCTAATGCACAATACCAGCCATGGAAATCATATTTGTCTCCATCGTGCACAATGTTCTCGCTGACCAAGGTGGAATTAGGAACCTTCTTCAGTGCCAGGAGGCGTGGAATAGTCTTGTCTTGAATAGGCCGGAATTCTTCCCAAACTCCCTCCAAATATTGGATTCTGAATACGAGCGTTGTTGTCTTATCATATGCATGGACAAACTGAGTAAGGAAATCATTTGCCTGCTTTCTTGTGCTTTCAATCCACTTTTCCACCTCTGAGTGTGTACCTCTCGCTACCTCGCAGTGTGAATGTATTCCATGGTCAACTGCAATAGGGGAAATAAGGGTGGGATTCTCACGCTTTGTCCCTGCAATATACTCTCTGAGTCTAATATTTTCTTGTTTGTAACTTTCATTCTCTTCAACCGCTCTGCCTAACCTTGCATTGATTGCCTGGAGGTTGTCACCAATCTCCTGGAATTCCTGCCTTGGGGTTGTACGACCAAGGACAACTAAAGTGATCTGGAAATCCATAGGAGTAGCAATGTCCGCTGTCATGCCTGCAATAGGAACAGCAATCTGCGCAATCCGCATTCCTGTCTCATCTCTAGCCATGTGCAACAAAATCTCCATTCTCTTGGGCTCCTTCTTCTTAGCACTCCTAGCTAGGTAGTCATCAATATCATCAATAGGTTGTACCTCTATCATTTGTTTACTTTTCTCCATGCTTCTCCTCAGCCATTCAGGAATAGCGGCCATTTCCATACCATCATCAAGACATACTTCTCGATCCAGTCCTTTCAATGCCGAGATAACATCCTCATTATCATCAGGATTATCCCTAGTCCAATCATATACTTCATTTCCCAAGCTAACTTCCAAAAGGACAGTAGGGGATTCCGGCTGATCATTATTCTCATTAGGAGGTGCAAATGTTGCTGTGGCATGGAGTTCCTGAATATTCTCTGGTAGTATCATTGTGTTGGAACACTGCTGAGTCTCCTTATTCTGTTTTGTTACTTCAATCACTTCGATTGATGAGACACTAGGAGGGGGTGAAGGAATGATAAGTGGAGTGATAGTCTTTTGTTTCTTCTTCACCTCTTTAATCTTCTTCCCTCTAGCCTTGACTTCTCCAGGCATGTTCTTCCTTCTCTTGGGAGTTTGACTCTCTTCGTCTGCATGAATCCTGACATCACTGACAGTCCTTTGATCATCCTCAGAAGTAGACTCTTTCGGCTTCATCCTTTCATAAGTGAAGGGAACACCCATGTCAACCAACTTATTCATCTACATATCTACCCATGCGCGGGAGAAATTCAAGACCTCTCTCATCAATACATTCAAGTCAATCTCTTCTGACTCTGACCAATTTGGCAATAGGATTGCCTTCTTCATTTTATTCTCATAATGTGTTAGGGTTTCAAGCAGATCTGAAGCAAATATGAACTAACCATTATATGCAGATTTAAATACAAAAGATAAAGGAATAAAATAGGACACAGATAACACAGAGATTTAACGTGGTTCACCCAAAATGGGTTATGTCCACCATACACAGCCGTCCAATCTTTCTTATTATCTAGCAAAAATAGTACATCAACCTTACAATGCCTTAAGTATCCCAGTCGCTTATAACATGCATTTTAGGGCAACAAACAAAGTTGGCCTTTTTAGGGTTTTATTACAATGTCGGTTTTCATCAACAAAAAAAGGGCAAAAAATTTTTGCTGAGTGTACAGTACTTTGCTGATCAGTCGCCACATTTCAACAATCTCCCACTTGGAGACTAATCAGGCTCCACACCGAACAATCTCCCACTTGGAGACTGAAACTACATGACACCACTGTACATGCAACATTCGCTGGAAAAACACTAGGACTCGATTGGTATACATTCCACAATTATCAATCAAGAAGACCAATCGAAACTAATGAAGAAATCAGCTTCTCCTGTGGAACTGCCTTCGTGAACATATCGGCAGGATTCTCACTTGTGTGAATCTTCTCAAGCCGTAACTGACCCTCCTCCAAAACAGTCCGGATGAAGTGGTACCTGAGCTGAATGTGCTTTGTCCTTGAATGAAAAGCAGAGTTCTTCGCAAGATGAATGGCACTCTGGCTATCAGTATACAATGGGCGATCCTCCTGTGTTTGACCCAATTCCTCCAGAAAACATTGTAACCAAATCATCTCCTTGCTGGCTTCTGTAGCAGCAACATACTCAGCTTCAGTGGTTGAAAGTGCAACAACCTTTTGCAGCCTAGAAATCCAACTGACTGCAGTTCCCCCTATAGTAAAAACATACCCTGTAGTACTCCTCTGTGAATCAATATCACCCGCCAGATCAGAGTCAACAAATCCGCTCAGAGCAGCATTAGATCCTTTGAAACATAATGCCTTCGTAGTAGTTCCTTTCAAATACCGAAGAATCCATTTCATAGCATTCCAATGTTCCATACCCGGATTACTCATAAACCTACTCACAACTCCCACTGCATGTGCAATATCTGGCCTTGTGCATACCATTGCATACATTAGACTGCCAACAGTTGATGAATACGGGATGTTAGACATTTTATTAACCTCTTCCTGTGCCTTTAGGCACATCTCCTTAGTCAATTTGAAATAACTAGCCAAAGGTGTACTAACTGCTTTTGCATCCTGCATGTTAAATCTTTTCAACACCTTCTTTATATACTCACTTTGGGACAAATTCAAGGTTCTCTTTTTCTTGTCCCATGTAATCCTCATATCGAGAATTTGCTTAGCTGCACCCAAATCCTTCATAGCAAATGACTTGGCTAATTTCTGTTTAAGATCATTTATATGTTGCATGTTAGATCCAGCAACAAGCATGTCATCAACATAAAGCAACAGGATAATATAACTGCCATTATCAAATCTTTTAAAATATACACAATGATCAGAATGACATCTATGATAACCGTGTTCAGCCATAAAACTATCAAATTTTAAATACCATTGTCGGGGTGCTTGCTTTAGCCATACAAACTTTTCTTCAACCTGCACACCAAGTTCTCCTTACCTTTGACCTCATATCCCTGTGGTTGGAACATGTAAATTTCCTCCTCCAAATCTCCATGGAGAAGCTGTTTTCACATCTAATTGTTCAAGATGTAAATCATCTGCAGCCACAAGACTAAGTACAGTTCTAATTGAAGTCATTTTTACAACTGGAGAAAATATTTCATCATAATCTATACCCTTTTTCTGTGCAAAACCTTTTACCACAAGTCTGGCCTTATATCTTTTCTGACCTCCTTCCTCCTCCTTCAGCTGATAAACCCATTTGTTAGGCAAGGCTCTTTTTTCTGCAGGTAAAGGGACTAAGTCCCAAGTCTTATTTTTCATCAAGGAGTCCATCTCCTCTTTCATGCCTAGCTCCCACTGTTGTTTGGCATCCACGTGCATTGCTTCTTCATATTCTTCTAGTTCACCAGAATCAGTTAATAATATAGAATACAAAGAAGGAGAAAATCTTTCAGGGGGTCTACTTGACCTCGTAGAACGTCTAGCACTTGCAGGAGTTTGTGGGACATTCTGTTGTTCCTGAGCATCAGGTACCTGTGGCATTTCATTTTCAGGAATCTCATCCAACACCACATATTCTTGCTTGTCCTGTTCATGCTTCTTTTCTTGCATCTGTTCTTTATACACAACCTTCTCATTGAATATAACATCTCTACTTCTAGTTATTTTTTTATTTTCAAAATCCCATAACCGATAGCCATATTCATCTATCCCATATCCAATGAAGGTACATTTCTGAGATTTAGCATCAAGCTTGGTTCTGTTTTCTTTATCAACATGGACAAAAGCTTCACAACCAAAGGTTTTCAGAAAAGAATAATTTACCTTTTTACCAGTCCATGCCTCCTCTGGAATACCACCATCCAAAGGGGTTGAAGGTCCTCTATTTATCAAATAGACAACAGTATGTACAACATCTGCCCAAAAATGTTGGGGCAATCCAGCATACAATCTCATGCTCCTCGCGCGTTCCATGATAGTCCTATTCATTCTCTCTGACACACCATTTTCCTGTGGAGTTCCTGGAATTGTCTTCTGCTTTCTAATCCCATTTAAGGAGCAGTAATCTTCAAATGCTTTGCTACAATACTCACCTTCATTATCCGATCTGAGACATTTCAACTTTTTTCCTGTCTCATTCTCAACCAAAGCTTTCCATTTCTTAAAAGTTTCAAAAACATTTGATTTTTGTTTTAGGAAATATACCCATGTTTTTTTGGTTGAGTCATCAATAAAAATAACATAATAACAAGAGCTACCAAGAGATGATACCTGAGCCAGTCCCCATACATTTGAATGCACAAGCACTAACTTCTCACTCTTCTTCTATTTCCCAACCTTGAGAAATCTGACTCTTTTCTGTTTGGCATAAACACAGTTTTCACAGAACTCTAAATCAATCTTCTTTAGTCCTGGCAATAGATTTTTGGAGTGAAGGATTTTCATCCCTTTCTCACTCATGTGCCCAAGCCTATGGTGCCACATTATCGAATCTGTTCTTGCAACATCTATTGTTGCTGTCCCTGCAGTAACTTTATCTATAGCAGCTAAGGTAGAGTAAGTGTTACCAGTACACAGATATAATGTGCCTACCTTCGCACCTTTAGCTACTACCAATGATCCTTTAGTGACCTTACAGATACTGTCTGAGAATGTAACTATGCAACCTTCACTACCTAGTTGCCCTGCAGAAATTAAATTTCTTCTTAAGTTAGGAACATGTCTTACCTCCTGCAGAAACCAATCATTTCCATTCTGCAACTTGATCTTTGTCTTTCCTTTTCCAACAATTTGACAGGGCTCATCATCACCCAAATATACCTGTCCAAAATCACCTTGAACATAATCTAGAAAATATTTTCTATGGGGTGTAGCATGAAATGAAGCCCCAGAATCTATTACCCAGGAATCATTAACATTATCCAAACATAAGATTAAAGCATCTTGTAAAGTATTACTTGCAATATTAGCTTCCTTACTGTCATTTTCATTTTTGTCTCCTCCTTTGTTTTTCCGAGACCAACAATCTTTCTTTAGATGACTAGGCTTTCCGCAGTACCAGCAATTTTTCTTTCCTCTAGATTGAGAGCGTCCTTTTTTTGACTTCTCTCATGACTTCTCATTCCAAGGGCCTTTTTCTCTTTCCTTTGATCTTCCTCTGTTCTCCACATTCAAAACACTACCCGATGATGTTGGAGTCTCACCTGTGCTTTTTCTTCGCATTTCCTCGCTTAGGATAACACCAACAATATCATCAAATACCAAAGTATTTTTACCAGAGACAGAGTTACTTACAACCATAACCAAGCTATTCCAGCTTTCTGGCAAAGAACATAAAATCAAAATAGCCCTAACCTCTTTTGCAAAGGTAATTTTTACCGAAGACAATTGACTGGTAATTGTATTAAATTCATTTAAGTGCTCTGCTACAGATCCTCCCTCACTCATTTTCAAATTAAACAAACACTTCATAAGAAATACCTTATTCGAAGCCGAGGGTTTCTCATACAGCTTAGCCAATGTCACCATCAAATCTACAGCCGTTTTTGCTTCTGTTATATTGAAAGCTACAGACGATGCAAGGCACAATCGAATGGATCCCAATGCCTTTCTATCTAAAATGTCCCATTATTCATCTGACATTGTGGTCGCTTTCTTTGCCTTTCCTTCTAATGGCCGCCACAAATCCTTTTGATACAGGTAATCCTCTATCTGCATTTTCCATAACTGATAATTTTGGCCGTTAAACTTTTCGACCTTGAATTTGGAATCCTCCATTGCTCCCACTCAAATCTGAAAGTCCTGCCAATTTACAGAAAACCTCGCTCTGATACCAATTGTTAGGGTTTCAAGCATATCTGAAGCAAATATGAACTAACCATTATATGCAGATTTAAATACAAAAGATAAAGGAATAAAATAGGGCACAGATAACACAGAGATTTAACGTGGTTCATCCAAAATGGGTTACGTCCACCATACACAACCGTCCAATCTTTCTTATTATCTAGCAAAAATAGTACATCAACCTTACAATGCCTTAAGCATCCCAACCGCTTATAACATGCGTTTTTAGGGCAACAAACAAAGTCTGCCTTTTTAGGGTTTTATTAGAATGTCGGTTTTCATCAACAAAAAAACGACAAATTTTTTTTCTCGGGAGCTACTGCCCCCGAACCCCCGTAGCAGGTTTCGCCCGCTTTGGGGGCTACCACCCCCAAACCCCTACTCGGGGCCTGGCCTGGCCCTGGACCCCGGCAAGGATACGTGCTGAGTGTACAGTACTTTGCTGATCAGTCGCCACATTTCAACATAATGTGGGTGTGTATGATCTCTATCATCTAATACCTAATCAGGGATGAGGAAAAGTCCACACTTCCTCATGAAATCCACTGACATTCTGGACCACATTCTTCTCTTTACTGCTTGTTCGTCCATTAAGTTAGCCCAATAATCCTCTATGTCAACCTTATGAGTGAACTTCTCTCCTTTGATCCTTCCGACCACCTTGTCTGGATCGAATCTTTCTCTTTTCTTGTAGGTAGCAAATCTGTAGAATGCAAGCTCCTCACCTGCATTGCTGGCAGCTATAGCGGATTGGCAAACCTTTGACGTCTTCCCAACTGAAATAGGGAATGTCATTCTTGTCTTGTGCTTCTCTCTCTGGATAACATCGAACTCTAGAAGCTGTCTCACCACTTCCAACAATATCATTCTGTCGGTAGGATACCTAGGAAGTCTGTAGGGTTCAGATTGAAACCCATGAATCCTCAGGTACGTGAAAGTGGGGAATTGTATGTACCATGATCCATATTTCTCTATTAACTCTGTTGCCTCCCTGGACAATCTTCTATGGATTCCGCCTTGCAACATCCGTGTGGTGTACATAGTGAATTCATCATTCACTCTCTTATAGTCTTCAATTCTATGCATGCTCAGCTGGGGGTAGCATTCATAACTCTTAAATTGTCCTTGCCCATTCCCGACTTCACCTTTGCATATTAGTCCTCTGTATGAAACAAATCGTGCAAGCAGGTACACCAAGTAGGAAGTCATGGCGAATGACTTAGACCGCTCTACATTTCTCAGCTGGAAATCTAGATTGTCACTTATAATCTTGGACCAATTCACTAGTGTTCCTCTAAGAAAATCCTGGATGAGGTAGAAAATCCATCCATGAAATATTGCTCCCTGCGGCATTCCCATCACTCTGTTGAGTAGGAATATCAAATCACTATATTCCTCCTTAAAATCTATGCACATAAGTGTCTTGGGAGCCTTGGAATGATGAGACCTAGGCTCAATCATCCACTCTTTGTTAATTAAATTCTTGCATGCACCCATCTTCTTTGTGTAGCTGTCTGCATAATCCTCCTTGGTCACATCTTTCATGTATGTTCCGTGTCGAATTCCGAACGCCTCTGCAATGGCATCCTCAGCAAGGTAGGTGATGACAATGCCCTTAGGACCCTTAATCATTCTCGTGAGTGGATCGTAACACCGTGCACACTCCAGGATCAACTCACCGCATTGTATGGACTATGGAAACCCATTGGCATGGAAAATGCCACTCTTCATAATATTCGCATATGCTGGAGAAGGAACCTGATCTCTGGATCCGAACATCCGACGCTGCATTTGGTCGAAGTCCAGGAAATGCATGTTTGTATCAGCGATCTCCTTCCATCTGGATGAAATCTTAAACTCTGGATAAAATCCAGTCTTCAACAGTTCTTTCCTTTCCTTGTATCCTGACTTTGACATCGCACCTGTACGAAGTTCGAAGTTAGACTTAGGAAAATATTCGTAATAAAATTCATGACTTTCTAAAGATTTAGCTAATTTAGAGCATGGAGTAAGGAAAATAATCCATACACTTGGTAAATTTTAGCAATTAAGTTCAAAGTGTGACAACACTAAGACATGGAAGCTTTCCATAAAATTCATTTATACCTCCTTACGCTTAGAAAATATGCAAGCTAAAGTGCAAAGGAGTATACCGGATTGATGATGACTTAGGAAAGGTGTGAAAGGTTGTGTTTTCACACAATGAATGTCTGAAGACACCTTCCGTAGTCAACAATGGAGGTCAAAATTCTGAAGACAACCTAAAAATCAAACTTTTAAAACATGTTGTAATCTTCAGAAATGTGCATAAAATCAATAAAACTCAGTTTTATTGATGAAAACAATCATTTTTTGGAATGTAAGTATGGCTGGTAAAAATTAGTTTTCTGAGGACAAGTCTGAAAATCGGATACTTCAGACTTACCAGCACCTTGCAAAGTGGTTTAAATCCCTGAAAATGATGAAAAATTGCTAAGGAAACAGCTCCAAGCAAATTCGCCAAAATTGGTTAGGTGGCTGGAAATGAAGATTTTTGAGGACAACCGCCTAACAATGGCGTTTCAAACCTGCAACAGCGATAAAATGGTCTAAAAAAATGCATAGAAAACTCCATAAAACATCTCCAAATGCTAAATGTTTAAGTTGGAATTGGCTGGGCAATAAAAACTTAAGTCTGAAAATTAATGGTAGCCATTAATGGAGGTCAAAATCTGAAGCAAACCTCAGATCTGAAGTGAATCAGCAGGCTGGAAGTGATGGTAGCCACAAAACATGCATGAAAATCATCAAAATATGGCACCAAAACACCTCCTAAGCAAAATCGAAATTTTTCCAAGTCTAGTGCCAAAATGGAATTCTGAAAATTGTTGTCAATGACAACAATTTGCAGCAATGAAGGTCTAAACAGCAAGCACAAATGGTGGAGAAAAAAATCGCCCAAGTCTCCAATCATGAAATTGCCAACTTTCACCAAAAAATGCTAAATTTGAAAAAAATCGCCAAACTTAGCAAAATCGAAAATCTGAAATTGGTCTTTAATGGCAGCCAAGAGGAATAGATCAGCAAGCTGGAAAAAATGGAGGAAAATAAATCCTCAATCCCACACTTCACAAAAATGCCTTGCTAAAAAAATTCGCCCAACTTGGAGAAAAATCGCTTTCATGGAGACACCTAGCAGAAATAATAATAAAATAATGCTGAAGTTCCTCTCATATACTTGCTTTCACCTCCAACTTTCACCACACAAGCAATGTGGGATAAAAAAACACTTGTATAAATACTTGCTTGGTGAAACCCTAACTTGCTTCTAGAAGGTTCAAACATTTAATAATTATTGCAAGTTATTAAATTTGCTTTTAAATTTTAAATAATCATTTAATAATTATTTAAAAGCAATCAAAATGGGGCTTATTTATTAAAATATTTCAATTTAAATCCAATATAAAGCCTCCAGGGGAAAATCGCTATAGGTTGGGATTGAAAAATCCCTTAAAAAATCATTCAAGTATCAAAATTTACCCCATAAGGGAAATTCGACCCATGCTTGATCAAAAATCCATGCTCAATTTCATCAAAATGCACAAAAAAACCCTCCCAGGGAAAATTCGATGTGAGTTTGGACAAAAATTTAGACAAAAATGCACTCAATTTGCAAAAAATCACCCCCAGGGGAAATTCGATATGCGTCTGGACAAAAATCCACGCTTAAAACTCACTTAACTTTAAAAAATACCTCCCTGGTGGAAATTCGACCTTAGTCTGGATGAAAATCCGGACTCAAAACTCTTCATAATGTTCCCAGTGGAAAATCGATCCCTGTCTGGACAAAAATCCGGGCAAAAATCCTTACAAAAATGCTCAGGGGAAAAACGACCTCAGTAGATAAAAATCCGGACAAAAATCTTTACTTAGTTGTCACAAAAATCCTAGTGGAAAATCGACCCAGGCATGGAATTATCCTTGCATTCCAGTCCGCACTCCCAGGGGAAATTCAATGGCAGTCAGGATAAATCCTGACACTTAGCCAAATTTTAGCACTTCCAGGGGAAATTCGATGGCAATATGGATAAATAGTGGGGGAAATTAGTGGCCAGTATGGATTCCAGGGGAAACCCATGTGTAGTATGGATTTTGAGTGGGGGAATGGGTTGGGTAGTCTGGAATGTGAGGGGAAAAGCACCTCTAGCATGGATTTTGACCCTTTAACCCTTGGAATAAGGATTTCTCTTAGGATTTTATCATTTTAACCACTCAAAATCAGTCAGCGACTTTTAAATTTGACTGGACTTATACTAATTTTCCAAAAATATGAGCGAAACGCTAGGAAAATATTGGAAGAAAGTGCGAAACCAACTTAGATATTACCTTAGGAGCGAGAAAACAACTCCAAAAGGTCTGGGAATATCTTGACACTTTAAAATCACTTGATGTGCATGTTTAAAAACACGTTAACGCTAAAAAGAGGTTTATACTTAGACAAAACTTAGGATCATTAAAATATCAACTTTTGCAACTTGATCCTATAACTTCAAAAACCCTAGACGACACTAGGCATGATCAAAACTTCGAGACTCGGGCACGGAAAACGCAAAATTGCCCACTAAGCAGCCAAAACCCTAACCTAACAACGCAGGAAGCTGGCAAAGAGGGGGTCCCCATTAGCAATGGGGCGATGTGTGAAAAGGTCACAACACTACCCTACCACAATCCTTGGGTGAAGCTTCTAGAACACTATACATGACATTCCATGCTTGCGATGCTGCCACAACCTGAAGCGAAATTTTTGCCAGTGCCATAATTAGTCAAGGGCCCAAGACAAACTTCTTGTCTCTTCCTACTATCAAACAAGATATCCCTTACCAATTGGAAGTGTAAATGTGCTTGTTCATACGAGAAACTAATAGATGTTTCATCTTCATTTGAAGGTCAAGGAAGAAAGCTGAAAGATATTAAAATTCTTGCTACAAGGCTCATAACTCAAGTTGAAGAGCTTGTACACCACCCACTATTGAGGGATTTCGAGGATCTTTGAAAGAACCCAGTGCCAACAAAATCATTCTCAAGTGACACTTTCTCATCATCGTTCAATAGAAAATCCCTATCAAGACTTACTAGAACCAGCACAGAGAAATCCATGTCCTTAGGATGGAGCATTAGATCTGCAACCTAGTCCTACAACTCATCAAAGACCACTACTGCACCAAGTTTAGACATAAAGTCAGCAAGGATTGACACCCTAAAATGGAGCTCCTCAAAATCCTTAGATCATCATGGCCTAAAACTACCTTAGCTAAAGTCAACAAAGAAGGGTAACGAAAAATTGAGTGTAATCGATGTTTTGACACTTTCCCACACAATAAGGGATCTTGTTGTTGATTGTAACTAGGCTTATAGGGGTTCGGATTGCCTTAAGACAACATCCGAACCCCCCCTTTTAAGACCGGGTCCTATCCTAGGGTAACGTGACCCTTTCACATTGCCACGCTATGCCAAAATACATGCCATTTAATTATTGGCGCCAAAACCAAGGAGGCTGACTTACATTTCAAAGTGCAAAAGATGCATATAAATAAATGACAATTTGTAAGTCAATACACATTCATTAAGTTCACATACAAAGGCGATTTAGCTCTGCTGTGCGAATTCAAGGAAGAGTGCGAACTATTTCAGATTGGTGCAAAATTGTATTTCAGATTGGTGCGAAATTGTCCAAGAGGACATAGTGGTTTTTATGCAAGGCTTTGAAGCATACAAGGGACAGATCTGATATGTGAAGATCAGATTCAAGCTAAGTATTGTACTTATATTTAGAGGAGAATATATAATCTGACCTGTGGGTCTTTCATGCTGGGTTTTTCCTCCTTGGAGGTTTTCCCAGGGTATGCTTGTTTGTCTACTGTTTTATTTCTGATTTATGTTGGCTTATTAAATATTGCAAATCTGATTACAATCTAGGGCATAATTAATCTAAGTTGATTTAATAAAATACTGCAAATCTGATTACAACCTAGGGCACAATCAATTATATAAATCTGATTAATATACCTAGGGTTTAAAATTACACTTGTGAGATGCTAGATTATATCGTTGGATTGATACAAATGACCTTATCTATGATAGCTAACACGCGCTCAATCTTTTTGGCTTAAAGAAAAAATTGAACAAAGTGAATGCAACACAAGAATTGAATTGGATGGACAACGATATACAAAACCAGATAAATTGAATAATGGAAATTGCATACAAAGCTGCAACACCCATGCACATGAAAATTGCAATACAAATACTACAACCACTTCTAATTTCTAATCAATATATCAAATCAACACATCAGAATTCACAGAACACACAAATCGTAAACAATAATCTCAGCAGCAAGTAGGTACACAAACTACCATTCCTCCCTTGTCCAGGCTGCAACCTTCACTATGCCTAATGCATTGGAAAGCTCCATCTGTTGGCCCTGCAAAGACATTGACTAGAAACTATAAATAATGACATACATGACCATGGGAAACAAGGATATGACAATAACTCACTAGATGAAAAATCATAGCATTTTAGCCTGAAATATGACTACAATTTGTTTTTTACGTATGGATACAACTGTTAGAATTAAAAAAATCTACTTACCCAAAGCAACAGAAAATCCACATGCAGCATACAGTATTCACCATTCGGTACATAACCATGGGAGACAAGGTTTTGATGATATCACACTAGATGAAAAATCATAGTATTTTAGCCTGAAATATGACTAGATTTTTATTATGTATGGATACAACTGTTGGAAACTATTTAAGCAATCCACTTACTCAAAGCAACGGAAAATCCACATGCAGCATATAGTATTCACCATTCAATACACTTACTGAATATCTACTTGCTGCATATAAGCAGTTACAGAAAACAGCAGTAACTGAAGCATCAAACATCGGTCTGGGCAATCAGCTGAAAAAATAAAACACCATAAAAATAATTCTGTAATTGCCGAAGATTAAAAAATAGTACAGGTGGGCTTGTTTTAAACAGTTCTCAACCCCAAAATTTTTAACAATAAAACTACCTGAACATGCTGTTCCTAAATTTAGATGAAACAAAAAAATAGCAGATTGTAGCATATATAAATAGTTTCTATAACTCAAAGAATACTTTAAACATGGACCCCTATAAAAAGTGATTAAGAAGGAAGCAACAGAATATACTTAAAATAGCAACGAATTTATAATAAAAAACACCTAAAATTAGTTTCTAAAACCAGTGCTCCAAAACTAATAAAAGTCTCAAAATTTTGGACATCTATAAATAGAATAAACTGCTTCAAATCTGAAAGTAATTTCCCCTAGCTTACTCTTCCAAAAATAGTCTGGAATTGTTGAAAGATGACACCTAGAATTGGAGTCTATTTTTAACTGATTACATTATGGTGTTCCAGCATCAAATTTTTCTACAATTTTCCCCTTGATGTCAAATCTTTGTATGTACAATTTTGTCTTCAAATTCGAATGTATTTTCTTTCCTAGCCCTTAAGTTATGACGTTCGCTATTTGCAAAATTTAGTTTCAAATTTATTGCTATGTTCCACCAGGTTTTCAGGATTGGGACAGTAGGGGATGGGTGGAAGTGTTTTGGAGATGGATTTTTTGGAGGCCATTTTAAGGGGAGAGTAGGAGATATAAGGGGGTAGACTATTAAAAATTAGGAAGTTTTCAGATATTTATATCAAAACATTGATAAGGTTTCATCATATACATTATTAATCCTTAATACATAAAATTTACAAAAAAATGCCCAAAGGCTGCAATTTCCAACTGCAAAATGGCAAAAACATAAACAAGAATGCTACTACCCTTGAGCTTGCAAAGAACTTGTGCAACTAATGAGCTTATCTTCCTTGTCTTAGGAATGTAGTGATTGATTAAGTGACAAGTTCCTGATTTTGTTTTGAGATTAGAAAGGAGGCTGCCTAAATAAGACTGAAATATTTGCCACCATGTGTTGTAAACCTGCAATTTTGTGACAAAAACAACTAAAAGCTTTTGCTTTCACTCCCATTAATATGCCAAGTATTCTTTATAGCTTTCACAATAATGTCATGTTATTTATAGCTATACATAACACCTCTGATCAGTATGTTGGATTTTCTACTGCCAGCTGCAATTTCTCACCTCCCACTGGCTGGCACTCTACCACTGAGTTTACAGGCTCTCCATGGTCCTAAACATGGTGAGGATTGGCTCTCCAGTGACACTATTTAGATCTTTTTTTGGGGGAAATCTTTATGTTGGCATTGATGTCAACATGTGTGTGTGCAGGGCTGATCTAATGAGATGAAGTTGCAGAAGAGACTAATGTGTTGCCATTCATGTCAACTAGGTCATATAGTTGCAGGCTGCAGAAGAATTGAGATGCACAAAACGTTGAGCTCATGTGTTGCAAAGGTGTAAACTGTGTAGTTTCATGTTCTACAGGTGCATCACAATGTGTTTGATCCATTGCCATTGGTGTGTGCAAGTTGCAGAGGTGAAAAGTGCAATAACCTATGTTTGACAATATATCGGCAAGACCCTTGAGTTGTCTGGCCGATTTGAGCAGAGAAATCCTTATTTGACAGTGTATCGGTGAGACCCCTATGTTGTCTGGCCCCGATCCGTGTTGTGCAGGAGATGTTCACATCAGTGATTTGATCGGTGTAACTTTGGCTGATGAGAGGCTAAGGATTGTGCCGGGTTTAGAATGTGCGGTCGGTGTGACTCTGACCGATGATGGATCAGAGGATGCTATTGGGATGACACTGGGTCTCAGAATGTGTCATAATGATTTGGAGATGTCAAGCCGATGGGGTGCTATCGGCGTAATTCAGGCCGATGTCGGATCGTGTTGAGATACCGACAAGGAACATGAGTGATGACATCGGGATGTGTCTGCTTGACGTGCACAACGAAAGGAACCATAGGCATCATTAGGCTATCGGCAAGTGTTTGACCGATGAAATGTCATCGGAATGAGTTGTAAAAGAGGAATGAGATGTGAGAGGTCTGCCCAACGATGGACGTCATGCTGACAAGAGGGACATGCTTGGATATCGAACTGAGTCATCCTAATACATATAACACAACAGGCCGAGTAGAGTGTTATATCGGGTGGAGTCACCCCGATGTGTGTAGGCTATTGAGCAAATTGGCATGACCTTGAACCATTAGAATGAAATCGAAAAGATAGGCCGACTGTGTTAGACACCCCGACAAAGAACATGAAGTACATCGGCAAGAGAAAGTTGTCTGCTCGATATGGTGAACAAACGAGAATATTTGTCGGTAAGACTTGTTCAGATCGGATGTATATGTGTGGTGCCAGCCTGATCACACGAGTCAGCTCGATAAGAGTAAAGATGCGACATCAATGTGATTGTTGCCAATGAGATATTGCCGGCCGATGGACTTGATGTGTGCAGATCGGTAAGACTGTTGCCGATATGGTTTTTGTAAGATGACCAAAGAGATCGGTGTGACTCATACCGATATGCTTTTGCCGAAGGGATTAGAGAGACCCTGTTTTGCGGCGTAACCTTGGTGATCTCTGCCTGATAGTTGTGCTCATACCGATGGATCCGACCTGTTGATCATCAGAGTGACTCAGTCCAACAAGATAGAACGAGATATGTGGTTGTCAGCCAAACAAGATCAAATTAGGGAGAAACATTTGATGCCAGTCCGACCATATGAGTTAACCCGATAACAAACAAGAAATGACATCGGTGTGACTCTCAACGATGAACATGAGGAAAGTGGAATGCAAGAGAGAGTGGGGATCGGAGAGAGTTTCCCTGATAGGCATGCCATCCAATGCATATGGTTATCATGCAAATTGACATGAGTGTTTGTTCTCAGCCCGATGTGTATCCACAGAGCAGGCCACCATGCATCACGATAGTCCACATGGGCATTGATCGAGTTTGACTCGACGATGTGGCGTGCATAGGGTGAATCTGAGGCCACTTGACTGAAAGTATGACCGACTTTGCAACCATGTTTGTGAGCCGATAGATGCAGTGGTCCACATGGCGGTTGACCTGTCTTGACCAAATGACCTGGATGTTGAATGTGATGACATGTGTGCTCCAGGTGGTCGAACAGAAATGTATAAATGTTGAACAAGATGTTGGCGGTCAAATGAAGCTACTGTTGATCCAAACAAGGCAAGTAGTTGGAAAATTCATTTGTGGTGGATCAGTTGCAGACTAGTGTGCGGCTCGAGATGATTGACAGGCAGGATATCAAATCTTATGGGCAGGTAAAATTGTCGAACAAAGAAAAAGATAATGAGGCTTAACAAGTGGCAGAGCTGACAGAGTGTGGTCTAATGTACTGGCTGAAGTGTTTGATGATGTGGCACGTGGAACCGCCACAATGACGATTGTGATCAAGGCTTCCTAGTTGCTTCCAACAGATCAATAGTCCACATTCGAAGTCTAAAAGGATTACAGTTTGGCGCGTCTGGGAACTTGAGTTGTTTACTGGCAAAAGGCAAACCGACAGTGAGAGCAGCAAGGTCGAGGTGGAGAAAAGAAGAAAGGCAAGCAAGAAGTTGTGTGAAAAACGAGAGTGTGAGGACCGAGGTAGAGGGGAAGAAAACTTAGTGCTGAACAGAGAGCAGAAAGCTGAGTGAAAAGGTAGACAAAAAGTTGAAGAGAAGAGAGAGTGCAACATGGTTGAAGGGGGCAGGAGTGTGTGTAGAACAGAGAGTGAGAGATAGAGTGCAACATAGACAAGTGACCAAAACAGTGCAGAGAAGACAAAGAGCTGAGAATAGGGAAGAAGAGATCAGAGAGAGTAGAACAAGAAGGTGTTGCAAAACCTCATTTGCAACAAGGTATCTAATTTGAATTTGAAATCTATAGCATTATAATCATTTGAGTGGGTGCTTAGAGATAGGGGTTGGTGCCCTAAATGTTGTAATTTGTTTTACCTATGAGGTTGGATTGGAGCAGTAGACTCCAACAACATTTCTCACCGAGGTTTTTCCCCACCGTGGGTTTTCCTTGTATGCTCTTATGTTATGGGTTGCTTCTTATGTGTGCTAATGTGTTTGATGCTTCTGCTCATAGCTTTATGATTGTTGTTAGTAAAGCTTTGATCTTGTAGACAACTCAAGTTTTTATTGATCACCACTGATTCCCCCCCCCCCCCCCCCCCCCTCTTAGTGGTCCATTGTGTTCCTTCACTTTACTCTTCTATTGTATTCAATACTCTAGTCATCCTTCAATCCCTAAAGTTGCATCCTTCAATCACTGAAGTTGTATCCTCCAATCAGGAGGGTGAGGAACTCAGCTAACTTAGGGCCCATAGGCACGTGGCTCATTAGTGGAGGATTTTGGGTGAGGTATTCAATACTCTAGTCATCCTTCGATTACTGAAGTTGCATCCTCCAATCAGTAGGGTGAGGAACTCAGCTGACTTAGGGCCCATAGGCACGTGGCTCATAAGTAGAGGATCTTGGCAGTTAAGGCTCATTGAAAGATGTTGGGAGTTTAAAATATGCCATTTAGTTAAAGTTTATACAAAGATAAAATGTCTAAACAGGTTTTGTTTGATGATGAGGGTTTTGAGGCTGCAATACTCTTTTGTCAGTCAAATAGGAGGTTTTTTACCTTTTTTTGAAAATATCCTTTTTACTTTGATAAGTAGGAGATATTTTCCACAGCAAGTTACATTATGATATTGTTATCAAGATTCAACTGCGTGTGTTTCATGTGTAGTGGTTCACAAGAACTCATCTCTCATGACAATGAATGGTCCACTTAGCACTCATTGCATCTAGGTGATGCTCACAGAGGTGAAGCATTAGGCCTTTTTGCTTTGATTTGTGTTTTTGTTTGGTAAATTGTAAGAGATTACCTTTAATAGGGTGTGGAGTAATATGTGTGAATACCTACTTTACTCTGCTTAGGATTTTGGTTTCTTGGTTTTTATTGGAATATCTTGGAGATATAAATCATAGTGATTCGTAAAATAGGGCACTCTTGAGTGTTCTATTAACAAGAGTTGGATAATTGATTCATAAAATGGAGCAACCTGTGAAATGTACCTCATTATGGCTATACTATAATCGTGCATGTCAGAGTGATTTGTGTGTCTTGTTGCAATGTGGGAGATTTGAACCTGATTTATGCTTTTATAAATATCCCTCATTACTAGTACGCCATAAATCCTTGGACATGTCAATATGATTATATTTTAATTAGGGTAATCATTGTTTCAGCTAAATTGATCTTTTTTTGCTTTTTATTTTGTTTGTAAATCTGGGTGAGGTTGTCCCTATGCAGATTAAGTTCAATTTTAATTATCAAATGCATGTGGATTCATATTTACATCTTAAACTGACTATATGTGTAATGGAGTTACAAGCTAATTGTATTGCTTATTGCCCTAAGAAGGAATTGAACCCAGGTCACGATTTTATTTCTAAGAAAGCTAAATAACAGAATGAGAGTGATGTCCCAATTTCTGAACTCTTCCTTAATATACGGGATGAACCAAAGCATAAAGCTTCTGTAACTTGGAATTTCATTGTTCAAAACGGTCATGATCAGTCTCAATCCCATTATTTGTCTTGGGCAAGGATATTGACTGCCATCAGCAGCTGAAGGATAGATTTTTTTCATTCATAAATATAGTTCAAGTTTGATTGTACCATTGTTGTTTACCATAATTTTGCTACATGTCCACTAGATTCATAGGTTTCCTTGCTGCAGTGAGGAGGACGTGAACCCAAATTACACTCTTACATGTGCCCATTGTTGCTATTACATCATATTACCTTGGGCACGTGGATACAATTTTATGATAATCAGAGCATGGATTTTGTTTCAGCTGAAATGTGTATTGTTTGTTTCAACTGAACTTGATTGTTTTGTTTGTTTTTGTTGTAAATCTGCGTGATGTTACTGGTGGAGCAAATCCAACCACAATGGTTGAATGCACTAAAGTTGTGTCACAGTCAAATGCATCCAGTTTGTTGCATCGAAAACTCATCATTTATATAGTGGGGTTACTGCTTATTGCAGTCTGAGGGGTTTGGTGCATACTGCTATGCCTTCCGTTGACAACTAGATGGAATAAATGATAAAATGCGAGGATATAAATGTAATTATCTTATGTTGGATATTTTTTTAAGTTTTCATAAAATATGTACCATCATTTATACATTATTATTGGGCTAGATATTCCTTGAAGGTATTTTTGTTACACATTACAAAAGTTTTCAGGGTTTATTTCAAAATGTTGCATTAATGTAACTTTGATAATTTGATGTAACTGCCACTATGAGATTTCTTTTTTCTGTGAAAGGTATCTCATCATTTTTTTGAAGGGTGGATTTTGCTTCTGTTGATTGCTTTTGTTTCCTGAAATTTGGTATTTTCCTTCTGCAATTCACAACCTGCAGAATGCGGATCTGTAGTTATGTAGAATTGCTACAATGAAAGGTTAAATAAGGTTTAGTCATCTTGGGTTGGACATTTACTTGAATTGGTTTGGATGTCCGGTTGTTTGTAAATTATACTTTACTGTATATAGTTTGGATGTCCGGTTGTTTATGATTTATAATTTATTGTGTATAAATAGTTCAGCTTTTTAAAATTTGTTTATCAGCAGGCTTATGAATTATATGATTCCTCTCAGATATCTAAAGATGGCTAAGCGGAAGACAACAGTCCCAAGGAAGAAAATTGGATGGCCAGTTGTTTATAATTTATAATTTACTGTGTATAAATAGTTCAGCTTTTTAAAATTTGTTTATCTAAAGATGGCTAGGCAGAAGACAGCAGTCCCAAGGAAGAAAAGTGGTAATGCTCCTGATTCATCTGCAAGGAAGCCTCACCGATTTAGACCAGGAACTGTTGTCCTTAGAGAGATAAGACGATACCAGAAGAGTTTTGAACTGCTCATCCCAGCGCTTCCATTTGCTAGACTTGTGAGGGAGGTGACGGCACATTATACACTAGAGGTGAATCGATGGACTGCTGAAGCTTTAGTAGCTTTGCAAGAGGCAGCTGAGGACTATATTGTCCATCTGTTTGAGGACACAAACTTGTGTGCCATTCATGCCAAGCGTGTAACAATAATGCCGAAAGACTTGCATCTTGCAAGACGCCTTCGTGGTGTGCACCGTGACAGGCCTTGGTGAAACTGCCCTTCTTGGTTCATGATTAGACAGAAAAATGCAGAAATTTATTGTTTCTCTATTGTAACTTGTAGTTATTTGCCATTTGATACCCTCCAATTACCATTTTTTACTCTCCATTTACCACTTTGTTCTCTACGTGTTTGTACCATTGGTAAATGTAAACCATGGCAACCTCTACACTTGATTATCTGGAAAATGCTTTGGAGAAGTTTGATGATGGGCCATTCTTCTTGGGTCAATTTAATTTTGAAGCCATCTGACTTTTGATCCTTTGTGTTTATTGCTTTGATAACATAAGTACTATTTTTGATTCTGTATATGCTCCTTTTGCTGAAAGATTTTATTTTGCATTTCCCAGACATGAGAACTATGACATCACAACTGGAAGGCCACAGGCCCACAACTATTGCAATGGATTTAGGCAATGGAGTAAAGGAATTTATTTAAGAGATAAGAGCCTATGGACAGTGCAGCTGCCTTCAGCTGACCCAGCCAGGGTCATGCTTGAAATTAAGTCAATCAAAGTAAACTTAGAAATCATTAGGGAAACCTCTTTTTTATCATAGATTGAAAAGTGCTTACGGAGGAGGGAAATCTTACTCCGTGGGACCCTCTGCCCACCTTATTCTTGAGAAGATTCCACACAAATGCAAGTTGATGTAGGAGTGGAGGAAGAAACAGAGGACGAAAAAGATACTTCTAGGAAAGATGAGGCATTTGAGAATCAATTTGCTGCTACTACCTAACCTTGATTTTGATCCCTCCAAATTTTATACGAAGCCTGTCATGTCTGATGAAGCTCTTACAGATTTTCACCTCCTGTTCGATGCAAAGGTCAGGAAGATTGTTGAAATCTTTAACATTAGGGAGATTTATCCAGATTTTTCTAGCTTTTTGAATTAAGCTAGCAATCAAATGGTTATGGTGTCTTGACATTTTATTTGAATGTGAATTGGCAGATTTCCTTACTGATTTCAAATAGTTTACAATTGAGGGACGGAGGTCCCACTGACAACTTCTGTTTCACCAATAAAAATATATGAACACACCTTAACTAATTTAGCACTGTTAACATATGGAGTCTGGAACAATCATATTGACACCCTTATATAATTCAAAATACATGTTTATATTGCCATAAACATCAACTAATGATTTCATGCAAATGCTTTAATATTTAGTCAGCATAAGGATCATATTCTAGCGATTTCTACAAGTGCATGTATCTTCACTGATTACAAATTATCCCAAAATTGAAATGCAGAAAAGTACACTGCTTACAAATTATCCCATTGCTATGGGAAGCTAAAGAAAGAATTTTGGATGCTCAAATGAATATAAATAGAATACATTCAAATGTGAATTTGGCTACAAATCTAGATCCATTGATTTATTAATAAAATACAGTTTCAGTCAACACTTGAAGTTAATTAAAATGTATTCAATGGTTGTATTGATGTAGTTTAACAAGCTTCCAATTAACACATCTCAAACTAACAATGGTGCAAAAGCTTGCAAAGATCTGAAAGATGGAGAGAGGACTATCCTACTACTATAATCAATGTTACTCAATTTGCATAACACATATTAATGATTTTCTAAAGCCTTATTCTATCAACTGCGAAGTGAAATGTATTCTTATCAAACCTGAAATGTTTATAATTTTTTTTCAATTTGATATAAATTTAACTGATGAGGCTGTGATTCATACTATTTGAATGGTGTGAATGCTCACTCTGAGAAATCATTGATAATACATTTACTTTGATTCCTTTGATGTGAACTTTTGTGATGTAAATGAGGTTAAATATCTAACAAATATCTCCCAAAATAGAAAAATTCTTTTGTAACGGCTGACTAGTGGGGCTCCTGCATTCCCTTCAGCTATTATTTTTTTTTGCTGTGTGCGCGCATTGATTTTTGTCAGTTTGTCCTATTTTTGGTTTGCTTGGCTTGGCAGCTGCTTCAACACAGTTTTCTTTATGTATTCAGAACGTAATTATCATGGATTCTTTTTCTGTATACTGAGTTGATTAGAATGTTCAGTAGTTTGTTGATGTCTTTTTAGCAGTTGTGCTATGAGATGCTTACACAGGTGCTGAGCAGAGTTCTGGAGAATTGTTTGCATAGAACAGAGGATTAATCAGCATCAATGTTCTATGATAAAATGTTTCATTTGGTATTGGATTATGACGTAGAAAGGTGCTTTGTATCCTTCATTAGTAACAAATTTATGTATGTATTTAAAAGAATTAGTATCGCTGTTATGTAGTTGGAAATGAAGACGTAATTTGGCATTTGAGAGCGTCTCCAAACCAATAATTTTGCAGTTGACATCTCCAAACAACTTAGACTTGGATGTTAAACATTAAATCTTGGCAAACCAGTGAGAGATTAGATAACTCATCATTGATCTCTAGTTCAAATTTTGGAACAAAAATTGAATCCATGACAAACTTTCTATTAAGTGCACAAAACTGTTTGTTTAATGATTGACGAGCAAAATCTTATTTCTTCCCACCTTTCCTCTGAGAACATTAGAGTATTATGCCTTTTCTATGCTTACAGAGATTTTTAAATAATGTATAGGGAAGAGAGTAACCATTAAAATCTATCCATTAGTGCCATTTTTTCCATAACTTTTATCCACATTGAAGACATGGCACAAAAAGGAAAAGTTAAAAATAAATCTTAAATGATTATATATTAATTTTTACGCTGGGATTTTCCTTTACATTGGTCCTCTCCTCGCCACACAATCAAATTGTTCATATTTGATGAGTTAGGGTATGAAGTGCGTCCCTACAACCAATAAAACATTGTTGTCTTTGGGAGAAATTTTGAATAACTTCACGCCATGGACGAGAATTTTTTTTAATGAAATCTATGATGACATGATTAAATTTTGAATATATTTATTTTGATATCTAACAATAGAATTTCATACATTTATTGTTTGTGCAGGTATCTATAGTAAATGGAGTTATGAGAAAATGGTTATACTCTAAACATTAAGGACTTTTTTTCATTCATAAATTGAAAAACACAACACACTTGTCCTATGATTTTTAATTTATTTAATAAATTTTTACTAGGCTTTTAAAGTTTTGTATTTTTGGGGGGGTTAGGTGGGCAAGGGGTGAACAATTAAATTGGGACCTTTCCTCTATATTTCAATTTTGTAACAATTATGTTTGTTTTGTTTTGAATATGCATGATATGTGGTATTTTGAACTTATTTCCTTTGGTCAACTCCTCCCTAGATACAACCTCCAAGTGGTATCGAGTTATCAACCAACTTGTACTACTCTTATCAAACATCCTCTTCCACTCCAATAATGTTCTCCCCTTTCAACTTCAATCCGTCTTTTAAATGTCCCTTCAATATTGATACCTCTTGTGTGCACCCAAAATTCAACTTATTCCAACATGTATAAATATTTGTGGATGTGAGATCCAATTCAAATAATTTAAGATTGATAATAAATCGTGCAAGGAATAATGAACATGTAGAAAGAGAACAATACATCTCAACTAGAGGAGTTTGGTTCGCACCTCAATACATGAGACTTAGTATAAACATGTTAGATCATCAATAAAAAAACAATATACAAAAATTCCTTAACTCGAATATCTAAACTTAGGTTTTGACATCACTTCACAATTTTTTTAATTTTTTAAAAACTTTGTATCTTTTCAATCAAATATACTAACTTGCAAGGAACATACATCCCAAAGTATATATAGGTGGTTAATTGCAACATTAAAATTATTATGACATTGTAGAACTTGTGAAGGGTTCAAAATCTTATTTTAGAAGCCATGTTACCAATTGAAGGATGTAGAATTGAAAAATTTAATGTGACAATATAAATGCCACTCTCCTAAATTTTAAATATAAATTGCAGTCCTTATGATATAAATTATTATGCATAACTTCTTAAGGTTGATGAAATTCTCTGTCACCACTTATGTGATGAGAGCAACCACTATCAACCACCCAAGCATTTTTCTCTTCTTTTGCATGAAAAGAAGTCTACACAATCATTGACTTTTCATTAATTTTGT
The DNA here is from genome assembly GCF_030272615.1 of Cryptomeria japonica. Classification (NCBI taxonomy): domain Eukaryota; kingdom Viridiplantae; phylum Streptophyta; class Pinopsida; order Cupressales; family Cupressaceae; genus Cryptomeria; species Cryptomeria japonica. The sequence goes on along the minus strand of NC_081410.1, from coordinate 4,965,084 downwards.
TAGCTTGCAAAGTACCAGTCTTCTTACATTTCCCAATATCACTCTTTTTTGCCACCAACTATCAAAGTCGCGAAGAGTGTTTCATAGTTTGAATCATCATGATCCTCATCTTTTGAAGAATATATTTTTCCTTGGAATAAAGACTTCTTTTTAACTCGTCTCTTTTATCACTATCTACTAATTCTCTAAAGGTACACTTAGATGCAAAATGACTAATTCTTCCACAATTAAAACATTTGAAGGGCAACTTACCTTTGTACTTGTCAATGCCCTTCTTTAGTTTTCTTACAAATTTTGCTTCTACTTCATCAAAGCCATCAAGTTGATCATCAACTTCATCTTCTACCTTTTTATTGACCTTGAATGTTTCCTCCTTCTAAGGAGCATCTTTGTCAAACTCTCTAATCTCAAATGTAGTTAGAACACCATATAATTGATCCATTGAGTATTTATCCAAGTACTTACTTTCCTTGATAGCAAATACCTTATGACTATAAGATTTATAGGGAGATCTAAGTACCTTTTTTACAATCTCATCTTCTTTCAATTCTCCACCAATGCCTTTAATTCTATTTACCACTTCAGTTACCCGGAGCATATAGCTGGCAATGTCTTCATATCTTGACATACCCGAATTATCAAATTTGCACTTGAAATTTTGGACCTTGATCCTCTTTATTTTATCCTTTTTCATAGATGTTGTTAAGCTTTTCCCAAACCTCCTTAGCTATGTTGCAATGCATCACCTTCACAAGTTTTGAATCTTCCAATCCACTCCAGATTACATTCCTTTCTTTGTCATTTTTTTCATGCAACCTAATTTATGTCGGTTTTGTTGGAGGAGTAGCAAGAGGATTATAACCATCTATGATTGAGTTTCAAACTCTAAACCGTAAAGAGGAAAGATGACCTTCTATTCTTACTTTCCAAAAGGTGCAGTTTGTACCATCAAACTTAAGTACCTTGTAAGATCCATCTTGTGTCATCTTGGACCTTCCTCAAGAAGTTAATCTTACTTTAGAGGAACTTGGCTCTAATACCAATTATTGAACACACCCAAATACTGAGAGGGGGGGTGAATCAATATCATTAAATTTCAAAACCTTTAGCCCAATTTAAATTCAATATCATTAAACAGATCAACAACAATGAAAGAGATAGCAATGAACACTAATGCACAAGAGAACACCATATTTATATAGAAACCCTAACAAGGGAAAAATCATGGTGAGATTTCTCACAATACATGAATAAGTATTATAATTTGCTTTAAGGCTCGGTGCCTAAGGAAGCACACTTCTCCTAGAAGGACTTGCTCCAAGCAAGCTACAAAGGAACTACTGAAGAGATGCACTATCTCGGAGGAGGATACATGAAAATTCGAGTTACAATGAATAAGCCTTTAACTCACAACCTCCAAATGTCTACTTAGAATGTAGGTGGTCTTAACATTCTGCCTCGAGCAACCATTAAGCGGTTCAACTCTAATACTTCCCCTACACACTTTTTCTGCCTCAACTTTGCATCTTTCACAATCCACACATTTCCACACACTTGTAGTGTGTGTGTGTGTGTGTGTGTGTGTGTGTGTGTGTGTGTGTGTGTGTGTGTGTGTGTGTGTGTGTGTGTGTGTGTGTGTGTGTGTGTGTGTGTGTGTGTGTGTGTGTGTGTGTGTGTGTGTGTGTGTGTGTTTGTGTCCTCCACAAGCAAGGAAAACCTTAATTAGGTCAGCCAAAATAGAAGACAAGTAATGAACTCAACAAGTTGGCCATAAGAACATATTGCGATGAAAGTGGTCCAATCCAGGAGATAGAGTGGACCTAAAACATCTCATTACATCTTTTTATGTAGCCCCAAACATTAAATATACTAGCACACATTCAACAATAGAGTAACATGTAGATGAAACGTGTAGCACATGACTGGTCGGCCCAAAAAACCTCATCACAACCTCCAAAGTTGGTGTGGAACACAAAATACATAGTGCAAGTAAGAGAGTAGACACAGTTAGTCAGTCGGATAACCACAAATCATCCTAAAAACCAACATTAGATACTATGGAACACCAAAAAGATCAAGCATTATCATGCAGACCACATAGAGTCGTTCTATGAACATCCAACATAATTATCATATACTTCTATGTCAAAACAAGTTGGGGCAACCAAACAAATTTAGAGTTCTTCATACCCGGAAGGTTAGGAAACTTAGTCATGAAATAAATCATCAAACATACTTTTGGTACACTTCACCTAAAATTTAAATTGAGACATTGCACAAACATTATAAACATGTCCACCAATCGGCATGAGCAAAAACCATAATACAAAGTATTTTGTGGATTAGTCTTGACAAACAACCAACCTGCCAACACATTGCATTCACTAGAAACCATCCATGACAACACCAGTGCTTGAAAAGATAGGAGTGCAATGCCCACAATACATTCACCTTAAATCCCAAACCACAAGACCATATATTCACCTTAGATTATTTATGAACTTTCGTAATGGATATTACATTAGGTAGAGAAAATTCTATTCATATTCTTAAAGTTACATTTAACATGTCTGTCTACTTAAAAGATGTCCTTTGGTTTTATTTATGTTTATCCTCTATAATGAACATCTCTAAATAATATCTATCATGTACATGTATGTCGAATTCCTAAGGAAGGAAGAACCTATACTTAGATGAATGTGTTTCTAGACCGCTTTTGGAATTTATCTAGTTAAAGTTTTCTAAATTTGTTTCCATTAGATCCCTCTTTAAAAACATGATAGAAAATTAGTGTAACCAGTTGAGAGGTTTGAACATGTGTAATTTGTTGGAGCAATTAGCACATTATCTAATTATTAATTAATTAGATCCTTTAATTACTTTATTCACTTAAGCTAAACTTAGGTGAATTTTTCTTTTATTTGATTAGGCTAATAATAGCTTAAGTTGTCTCATTCATTATGATCGTAACACTTGACACTAACTAACTCAATTGTTCTTTAGGGTTTAGCCTGGGTTTCATTCATTCATTTGTAACATATCTTTTTGCGCAATCAATACAAAATTCTCAGGTTGCGTTATGAAAAATATTCTTGCTTGATCTTTCCTTGTGATAGGTGGTGTGCTTGTAGCTAATTCTTGGGATTGTGAGGTTGAATCATCAACTTCTACATAATGAAAGTTTTCTAAAGTTTTTATTAGATCCCTCTTTATTGTTAAAGTTTTTAATGTTTCCATTAGACCCCTCTTTATATCTATAAAACTTAAAAAATTACTCTAACAATTTGAAAAATTTATATATGTATATATCTATGATGTTTCCATTATTAAAAACATATTCTAAATTTTTGTCTTTTATAAATGAAATGTGTAGGGGCTCAACATATAGAAACTAGAGTAGAAGTTGAGCCTAATTTAGATAATGAAGTGAAGGAAGATGAAGAACACAAAGTTGATGTTAGGGAGGAGGCCCAAGTGTAAACATTGGATGTTAGAGAGGAAGCCCATCCACACTCTTATGTTGGAGAGGGTTCATGATCACTTCCTTCTACCATGGATATGCGTATGAATGTAGATAAAGAGGTGAAGATAATTTTTTTTATAGAAATATAGATCATTTACTTGAAATGGATATAAAGAAAATTAAATTTCACATTGAACAACTAAGAGGTCATTTAATAGAGCTTCAAAGGAAATACTTGAGGCTTATTTTAAAAATTGTGATACACTTTGTCAACCTAAGTATTATTAAATGTACTTCTTTTTAATGAGCTAAAAGAACCATTACAATTGTTGGGTGTTCATTTCATGAAAAAAGAGGAAAAGACGCCTAGTAAAAGACATTGTTGAAAACCTTAAAAAGTTTGGGTTTCACTGGGAAACAATCTCGATCGATGGATGAGACCATTTCAAGAAGAGTGATTTTGACTTCTAATATAAGTGGACAAATGCCAAGAAAATGATAGATCTCTTCACTTTCAACTAAAATTGGGTTTAATAGAAAAATCCTAACAAAATACACAAAAAGGAGAAAGGTTTTGGATGATAATATTGAAAAAGGCAATTGGGAAATGATGTGTAGGGCTTCTCATTCTGACAAGATTGAAGATGGTATTAGGAAGTTAATTTTTAATTTTTGGCACAATCATACTTGTCCTAAATCAAATAGAAGATATGTTATCAAATGTTGGATTGGGCCCAATAGTTATGAACTACATACAAAAATTGCCTAGATATAACATAGCATGAGATAAATGTGATGTTTTGTAACTCAAATCCTCATATAAATTTAGGGCAAAAAATATTTTAAATATCAAGGCCACATTATGTGAAGGAAACTTGTTTTCGTTATCATATTGAATTCGATCTTTACTATTAGGCATTTGAAAGATTTTAGAAGAAAGTGATGGTTTTCAAAATGCACCTCCTAAATGGGTAAGTCAGTTTGTAGCATCCATCTTATGTGATAAATTCGATGATGATAATGTTGATGGTCAAATAAAATGCATAAAAAGACCCTGTGAAACATGTGGAAATTTGACTAAAATGCTATTGAGAAGTGAAGATATTGACATGATGAAGATGGTAAATTACAAGAGTTATAGGTACATAAAGTTTGAAACAAAAATTGGGAAAGAGAGCACAATGTTTGATTAAGTAAAAGAGGAGGTACCTATTAGAATATTTATGGAAATTTTTCGTAAATTGGTACAACTATACATACATCATTTCTTTGTTTTTTGCTAAACAACAAGCAAAACAATTTTTGTTGTTAAGAGATACTTTCCTACCTATAGTTGACTTTGATAAAAAGAACTTTTTTACCCATCAAAATGATATTCAAATACAATATTACTATTTAGAGTAGGTCACTATTATGATGCATGTGTTATCGACATGAACGAGCACAAGACTTGCCAACTAAGTTGCCGTAAAAAATTGGACATGATTTGAAGTTTCCACGTAAAATTTTGAGAAGCGCAAAGTTAGAATACTCAACTACTTGATCATCTCCCTTGATTGTAAATGAATTTAACAACCAAAGCTTATTCCCAAAGGAAAAAATGAGGATATTATTGCTAATTTAAATACCTCCTATAAGATCATTGCTAAAGCTTTGGCAATCAAAATTAAACCTGTGGTTGAAAATATTGTGAGAGTAGAAGAAACAAGTTTTTTAAAAGGATGGTATATACTTGACAATCTAATGTCCGCATGGGAAACTATTGAAAGGGCCCAAAAATCAAGGCAAAATGCTTCGGTGATTAAGTTAGACTTTGACAAAGCATATGATAGAATTCGTTGGAGCTTCATTCTTCAAATGCTACAGTGGTTGGGGTTTGACACAAAAATTCAAAACCACATACGAATGTTGTTCAAAGATGCCAATGCACACATTATTATAAATAAGACCATGTCTGATCATTTTGAGTTACAGTGATCTATAAGGAAAGGATGCCCATTGTCTCCCTTCTTATATGTACTTACTGTTGATGCCTTAGGATATCTTCTCCAAAGAGCTAATCAATTGAATCTTATCAAAGGTATTTCCATTCCCCAGAATAGAGTGGTCATTAATTCCCACTTTGTTGATTGTAGCATGTTGTTCTTATAGAATTTTGAGGAAGAGCTGAATAATACCTTGGAAATATCAAACCTGTATTGTTATATTTTTGGATCTTAGCTAGCTTATAACAAGACTAAATTTTTTATGTCTCGACATGGTCCTATTCCTCCATGGATTGCATTAGAATGGAAGCTAATCAAACATGGGGAGATAACTAGATATCTAGGCATTCCCTTTAGTGTGGGGGTCTCACTTTGGGCTTGGTTCTTAAACAGACTTAAAAAGAAGTTGTTCAACTTTGGCAACAAATTTTTATCTTTGGTTGGCAAGATTCAAGTTGCAAACAAAATCCTTATTGCTACCCACATATAGTATTCTTCATGTTGGATGCCATCTAAATGTGGATATGAAGATCTAAATAAGTTAATCCGTAAATTTTTGTGGTCCAAATGGGATGGTAGTGTTGGTTTGATTGCTTCTTCATGGACTCATTGCATTCAACCAAGAGCAAAAGGTGGCCTTGGGCTTATAGACCCCAAAACCCAAAGAATACATCTCGCTGCAAAATGGATTGTTAGACCAACTAGTGGAGATGAACCATGGAAGATTTTAGTCCGTCATCGGATTATGGAGGCTTCAATCAAGTAGAAGTGGCAAGTTGTTAATTGGATAGATAAATTACCTTTGTCTCCTTTCTTTAAACTTAGAGCCTCATTTCCTTTACAATCTATATGGCAAGGTTGACAGAAAGTTTGTAAGTTCTTAAATTGGAATGGTTCTTCTTTGCAACATGGTTTTAGTTTTGCTTCAGCTTCTATATGGTGGAATAAACTAATCACATATCATAATCAACCACTTGTCATTAGTTTCCCAAAATATGCTTCTTATTTATACAGGAAAGGAGTGCTATAGTTTAAGGATTATTGGGATTTCAATACATTTAACTAGGCTTCATGGGAGAATATCCGAGCTAGTTATGTGTTGAACAATAAGTATAATCCCTTTTTAATCTTTGTTCGGTGTCTTGTTCCTCCCGAGCTTTCTATGAAGCTATTTACTCCAAAGGAGTGTAATTTTTTTAAGGATTGGCGATGGTTGTCTTTTAGCCACTTCAACCACATTCCCTTGAAGAGGGTATATTCTCATCTTCTCCCTAATTGGCCTCTCACTCCATGACTGAATTATAAGTGGAAATGCATATCTAACTCTAAGTTTTGGAACAAATTGAGTGCCTAAGTGTGGAAATCCACAATTGATTTTGATACCCAATTCTTGGCTTGGAAAATAATACACTTCAAACTCCCTGTTGGTGATAGGTTGAAATGTGTTATGGTTCAACCAACAAGTTGCCCATTTTGTCAATATGCTTAGAGTATGAAACACATATTCTAGGATTGTTTACATGCTAAAAAATAGTGGTTTGTTGTGTTTAATTTTTTTTTTGCAATTTATAATCATGAACTCAATTGGAAGGAAGCCATTTTGGGCAGAGAAACGAGACTCGCCCAGACTCGACGAGTCCGAGTCCCAGGGGCTCGGACTCGGACTCAGACTCGCCGAGTTGGCGAGTTTGGGCCAAACTCGCCAAACTCAATGAGTCCTGAGCCCTGGACTCGGCCGGCGTTGGCATAAGTTAAAACACAAAAAAAAATTAGTTTGCAAAGTTTTTTTAAATCCATTTTTTAATGTTAATTGTCTTCTAGCCCTAAAAGTGACTTTCATTTCATTCACTTGCAAAAAAAAAGAAGAGTAAATTGAGTTGGGAAGAAAAACAAGGGTACATAGAAGAAAAACCAGCAAGGTGGAAGCTCAAGTTTTCTTCAATTTGTCACATTGGAGCTACATTGTGTTTCGATTTGGTGCATCAAGAGTTGGATAGGAAGAGTTTGCAGCTCATTTCAAGCTTTTTGTAAGAGGTAAGATTGTTTTTTTGAACATTATTTTGTTTCTTGTATGCAAAAATTCCATTTTCTATTCATTTATTTTGAAAGTTTTACATTTTCTTGTATGCAAGATCTTTTGTATGTTTGTAATTTGTATGTAGCATGTAGTATGTAGTTGTACTATGTAGGGTTGTATGTAGGGTTTGTAAATTTTTCTTTTTTAAAAGTAGGGTTTGACAAACCCTACAATTTAAAAAAAATAAAATTTACAAACCCTACTTTAGTTTTTTTGAATGTATGTATTAATTTTATTTTGTATTTGTAATGTTTTATTGCAGCAAACTTCACTTTATTATTTGCCTCAACTTCAAGTTTCACAAAACTATCCTAAAATGTCTACTTCAGCTTCTAGACCCCCCATGAGAAAGGAACCTGCTTGGAAATATCATGAAGATTTTCCAGGGCAAGGAAAGGGGCAAACAAAATGTATGTTTTGCAAAACAATATTCCATGGAGGCATATATAGGCTGAAATACCATATTGCTGGTATGCGTGGACATGATGTCGAACCATGCCTAAAAGCGGTCCCTAAGGTCGTACGTGATTGTTATGTAATGGTTGAGGAGATTGAAAGAAAAAAGAAACAAAAGGAGGATCGAGCGACCATTGGGAGAGAGACAGTTTTAGGAAGAGGGACACAGTTAGGTTGTGTTGGAGGCCCTTCTTCCATACCTCCATATTGTCCCACTCAGTTTGCTACTGCTGGTGCTTCCGTTTCTGCTTCTATAAGTGGCAGTGCCACCGCCACTTCTCATGCTACTACCACTAGTAGTTGTAGTGGGAATGTTACCATTGGACCTAGGATTCGTAAATCTAGGTTGGATTCCTTCTTTGTGCCTCGCACTACTCCTGGGTCCCAACCGTCGCTTGAGGGCATGGGTTGGAACAAGGAGGGTCCATGATGCTGCTAAAATGGCAGTTGACAGGTTTTGGAGCTACAGATGTATTCCATTCTTTGTAGCCAGGTGAATGTTTTACTAACTTTTATGTTTGACAACTTTAATTGTTTTATTTTTTATACTTAACTTATCTCATTGAATTTTTATACTTAACTTATCTCATTGAGTTTCTTTGCGACAGGTCTCCTTATTGGCAACAAATGGTTGATGTCATTACCATATGCGGGGCGAGGTTCAAAGCCCCTAGTGAGAGTGATTTGAGGGGACCCATTTTGTCTCAAATGGTGGATGATGTGAAAAAGGATTTAGATGAACAACGCCACATATGGAGCACTAAAGGTTGCACCATCATGACTGATGGTTGGATGGATAGGAGAAATAGAACTCTCCTTAATTTTCTTGTTTCTTCCGTAGGTGATTGATTAATTTTAGTTTCATATAGTCTTTAATTTTTTATTTTTTATCTAATGGTTTATTGAATGATCATTGACCTAGCTTTATTTTTTAATTTCAGGGGGCACTGTTTTCATCAAGTCCATTGATGCCTCTGCCCATTGCAAGAATGCCACCTACCTATGTGAGCAGATAGAGGAGGTGATTGAAGATGTGGGTGAGGAGAACATGGTACAGGTGGTGACCGACAATGTAGCAAATTATGTTGTTGCGGGTAAACTTTTGATTACAAACTAATTTTGTTTGCAAATTAATTACTATCTTGTAGTTTGTACCTCCATTAATTACAATTTACAATGCAACAAATTATGTTGTTGCAGGTGGACTATTGATGGAGAGGCACCCATCTATAGTTTGGACTCCATGTACTGCTCATTGCATTGACCTCATGTTGGAGGATATTGGAAAAATCCCATGGGTCAAGAGATGTGTAGAAAGGGCAAGAAATGTCTGCAAATTTGTATATAATCATTCATGGGTGTTGGCTCTTATGAGATAATACATAGAGCAGAAGGAGTTGCATCGTCCAGGAATCACAAGATTTGCCACAAACTTCCTCACATTTCAGTCCATGCTTAGGTCTAAGTCTGCCTTGAGATGTATGATTGTTGGTGAGGAGTGGTCTTCCTCATCCTATGCTACCACCCCTGCAGGGATAGAGATGGCAGACTGCATTTTTGATGAGCAAGGCTTTTGGGTCCCTTGTGATGAGATAGTGAAGGTAATTTTTTTATAAATTCTACAATTTAACTTCATGTTTTATAACTTATTATATGTATTCTCTTATTTGCTCATTTTTCTAAATTACACAATATTTTCAATTTTGCAGTTTGTTAAGCCCTTGGTGGTTTTGTTGCGAGTTGCGGATGGAGATAAGCTCGCAATGGGCTATATATATGAGGGCATGGATAGGGCGAAGGAGGCCATCAGATTTGTGTATGGAGCAAATGAGAGCAAGTATGGTCCCATTTGGGAGATCATTGATAGGAGATGGCATCATCAGCTTCATAAGCCCATCCATGCGACAACCTATTATCTGAATCTAGCATTCTGTTTTATCCCTTCTTTCAAGGCTGATGCAAAGGTCCGTAATGGGCTATATGCAATTATGGAGAAGATGGGACCTGCTGGTACTTCTCAGATAGACCTTTTTCGAGAGCTACAGATGTTCTCAGATGCACAAGGGGAGACCTTCTCTCATCCTGTCGCCAAAGACGGTAGGACAACTATGATGCCAGGTAAAAATAAATTGTTAGGCTTAATTTTAGTTTTATTCAATACTATATTGTAACTTGTTAAATGAGTTCATGAGTGAGACTAATTTTATTTATTTTTCTCATTTCAAACTCAGATCATTGGTGGAACTTTTTTGGCCCAGAGACACCAAATGTTCAGAAGTTGGCCATTCGCATCTTGAGCCAACCATGCAGCGCATCAGGTTGTGAGGGCAATTGGAGTATGTTTGAGCACATACACTCCAAGAGGCGCAATAGATTATCTGTGGAGAAGATGAATGATCTCGTCTTTGTTCACTACAACCCCCGCCTGAGAATGAGAAAGAATGCAATAGTTGACATGTCTCCTATCATTCTAGATGAGGTTGATCTTGAAGCAGAGTGGGCCAATGAGAATCAAACAGCTCCTGGGACTCCTACAACTGTATTTAGCGATGATGACATTGATTGGATCGACCAGGTAGATATAGAGGCTGAGGCTGTAGCCATGGCAGAGGAGGAGCAGAGAGCATGAGCAAAGACAAGAAATACTGAGACTCAGAGTGACACAGTTGTTCCTGATGTTGGTGAGCATGACACAGTCGTTCCTGATGTTGGTGAGCATGGCATGGTGTCACGGGGAGCGACTATGGCTACTAAATCATCCAGGACCTACTTTAAACACCTTCGTAGGGGGCCAGGGCGAGAGGGTGCAAGGCCCTCTGAGCCATAGGCTTGTACACTTGTAGTTGTATTTAGTATTTAGTATTTACCTTTGGTATTTGTATGAAACATTTGATGATGATCATATGATGACATGGATTTTTTATTCCATGAGTTTTGTAATATTGTATACATTTGACAATATTTATATATCTATGTTTGTTATTTTCTTCAGCTACAATTTGCGTTTATGCTTATGTGATTGATGTATACTTGTGTATGTAATCAAATGAGCCGAGTTTAATGATGTTTTTGTGTCTTTAAGGTGTATTCAATAAAGGGTGTCTGAAACAAGTTTTAAATCTTTAAAAATCTCTAAATTTCTTGAGTTTTTCACTTTCCCGAGTCCAGCCGAGTCTGGAGCCGAGTCTGACGCCGAGTCTCGAGTCCAAGTTCGAGTTGGCCTTGCCGAGTCCGAGCCGAGTCCGAGTCCCGTTTCTTTGATTTTGGGTTTTGGAATGCATAATATTGTTGTTGCAGATTCTATCAGACAAGTTACTCTTAAGCACATCTGGCTTAATAGATGCACTGCTATTTTTTCTAACAATTATCACCATGAAATTGGTATTATGAGGCTTTACTCTAACATATTCCATCAGGTGGCTTTTATTTTTTCCCAGTCTCAGAAGCTATGCAAGAAGAATACTAAGGTTATGGAACATCTCCAGCAAGTTAAGGAAAAAGTTCTTCAGTTTTAGCTTGGCTACAAGTCTATCCAATGTAAATATACAATATGGTGCATGAAGGTTGCAATACCTACCACTGTCCATGATCTTAATAGTTCTGATTTGTGTTTGAGTCAGCTTTATAATTAGTCCTTTATTATAAATATGTACTCCAATGTTGATGAACTACGTTTTCTACAAGTGACTAGATTATTAGATATTGTAATCAGTATTTTATTCATTCTATTATCGACAACTTGCTGATTGCCTCTTCATATATAATCGTTTTGCTTTGATTTAATATATTTTAAAAAAAAAACATTTTCCCCTCTCGTTTGGAGATGAGTTCAATACCTTATACAAAATTACTTTCGTTGACAAGGTTTTTCATGACTCTCAAACCAAGAGATTTTTTAGCATTTTTCAACGTAGGCATTTGGAAATCTGGCCAATGATACACAAGTCAAGTACACTTAAATGTCTAGAAGACATAACACTGTACTTAACCTGCACTATCTATATTTGATCATCTCATTTTGGTAGATTATCTAGATAGGTCTTGGGAAGTCTTTAGCTGAAATCATTGTAATTGAAAGCATTAAAATCACATCTGTTTTTACTTGCGTGTTGGTACACAAGTTTGACAGTAGTAAATGCTGTCAACATGTCAATAGACAGAGACCTTACCTTGCGTTTTGTAGTGATAAATAGTGTTGCAGTGTGTAGTATTATCCAGTACAAGGGCTATTATCGACCTCACAAGTGTTGTCCATACAATAAATAAGACTGAATGTCGTATTTAATAACTCACACCCACAACATGAAAAACCAGTTGGCCAGCCAAAAAACAGACGACCATTTATGTTTCCAAGGATTTTTTCAGCCGTATGTATTAACTGCTTCTGCAGAACTGCAGGCAAAAAGGAATGATAAATGATGAAAGAGCCAGTCTTCTCATGTCTGTACTTGGGAGCAATTTAAATTATATAAACCGCCTAAATGCAATGTGCATTAGGTGAAGAGCACGAGCCTATCTTTCAACTTCACTCCTTGCTCACTCAATCCATTAATTTTAAAGATTAAAAATTCATTAATAAATTTCACGTGTCAATGTCTATTTCTTTTATTTCAATTAGTGTTATCACATTTCCATAATTCATGTTAATATTTATTGATTTGTTTCTCGATTCAATTGTGTATACTAATTTTTATCATCAATGTTTCAAATCATACTTTGTGATTCATCATCAGTTAAACATTTGTATACGCAATCCTGATAAAAATTGGTTTATGCAATCGAAGCCAGATATTACTTCAACTAGTTCGAATTTTTGTTACAAGTGCGGTTTTCATTGCACGAAAAGATCGACCTGTTAATGTCTGATACAACCACTAGACTTATAGAATCCACATGAGGCGGTTAAGCCATGTCACAAACCCGAGCATTGCGCTGCACAACACAAGGAGACCAAGGGCACACACCTTGCAACAATCCCCCCCCCCAAGCACAAGCGAGAGGTTTCAACCTATGACCAAGCTCTAATAGGTCACTTGTTACAAGTGTGGTTATCGTTGCACCAAAAGATCGACCTGTTAATGCCCGATACAACCGCTAGGCTTATAGAATCCACGAGAGGCGGTTAAACTATGTCACAAACCCGAGCATTGCGCTACACAACACAAGGAGACCAAGGGTGCACACCTTGCAACATTTTTGGACTTTAATTGGAGGATGAGACAACTTTATTGGTATCCATAGCGCATGATTAAGACATTTGCGCATAAGTATTGATCATTTTTGAGGTAGTTGTGGTGTACAATTTTTGGGACATTTTTAAGTAGGTATCGAGTGACACTTTTTGACCCTGGTGCGCACATAACAGATCCCACAACATACGTTGTTACTACCTAGAAGCTAAAACAATAGCTATAAGTAGTTAAGTCACATATGGAGAACCAAAAAAATTGTTGAAATCCAATGTATCGTTTAGGATCTTTGTGGGCATGAAGTTAGCTATAACGACTCGCAGTATGCTTCCCCTAGACTTAATAAGAATTCTGATAAAAATTGTATTTCAAAGCTATTAAATTTCCACAATCCATTCAAATATTGTTTGTGATTTCTAGATTTGATTGTGTGAGAAATTTTGTAACCATGAACGTTTCAAATCACACTTTGTGATCTTACAACTCCTTGAACTCTCTCACATCATGATGATGGATCACAAAGTGTGATTCGAAACGTTGATGGTTAAAAAATTTCTCACACAATCAAATCTAGAAACTACAAACAATACAATATTTTATATATGGGAGAATCTATTATAGTGGAACTTAGTGCCTCTCAAAATCTTATGCGGATTTTTTAGATTATTTGAATTTTGGAGAGCTACTACTTGTCAAGTCTCCTACTTAAAAAAATTGGTTTGCCTCCACGTATTCAAATATGATATCAATATGTTTTTTTTGTTGAGGTGCTCAAATTGGTCCAAAAAAAGTGTGTTTGATAGCACTAAATCATGTCTATTGGTGCAATAATATGGCATCATATAATTGGTTAATTTTGTAGCTTTGAAATTCTTTTGGGTGTAATGTGGTGGAAATTAGGAATTAGGGTTTAAGATAATAAAACTACTAACCTAATTAATCCAAATACATTGAAAGCGGATTGAATCCAATAGATGTAGGCTCAATTCTTGATGGAAAGGGCTCTGAGAATTATGATTGGATTTAAATGGGGGTGGAGTGGTTGATTAATCCTCTTTCTAAGTTGAATTGTAATGATTATGAAATGAGGGTGAAATTGGGGGATTATTGAAGTGATTTGACAAAAATAGTAAGCTACAGATGTCTCACGAAGCCACCAACTTGGATCTGAGCAAAATGAGATGTCTAAAACCTGTCCTCCAAAGTTCGACTTGATTTTTCGGGACTAGGTAGCATAGATTCGTCCTAGTCCTCCGAATTTTCCGCCATCGAAAGTTGAACCTGTTCGTCACTATGAACTCTGTCAGATTTCCTAAGTAGAGCTCCACACCTATTTCTTGCACACAGAAAGAAAGAGAAAGAGGTTGGGAATATGGGTTTGCCTTAGGTCAAACCCTGATTTTGGGATTAACCATGAATTGAAATAATGCAAATACTGAAATAAAAATTAAGGAGATATACCTCATATCTACAATTAATGATGATGATGCAATTCTCTTTGAATGTAATCACAAGTGTTGAATGTAATGGCATGACAAACACATGATCATGAAAAACCTCAATCAAAACATACACATGGTTGCATGAACATTGATGTAATTTTTATCTACAATGGTTGATGATGAATATGCATCCTTGAAACTTTGAAGATGCTTGATTATGAATGCTTCACAGATGCACAAATGTTATAGATAGACGATGGATGCAAAATGAATTGATAGGATGTCTTTATATAGGGTTCCCTAGATAATTTATTGATTAGGTTGGCCTCCAATGGTCATGTGTAGCGTCGAGGATCAAATTTTGGTGGGGAGATATATCACTTACTCCATTTCAATTTGGGGCCCTTTGTGAGTTACCAGGGCATTTTGGGGTGCTCTGGTTCTTCTATGAAGGGGACCAGAATAAGAAGTCACCTAAAATATGTATGTTTTATAAAGAACATCCACCTTGTAGAAATAAAACACATAGTTGCAAGGTGAAGGAAAGCTACATACAAGACTTATGGATAATTTGAGTTAATATGGGGTTACAACTTCACTAAAACTTATTTTATAGTACTAATTATATAATAACATTTGTAATAAGCATATTTTTGTTGAGCTTCATATGAATCTAAACATCGTAAACAAAAGATGCAAAAATTGAATATCATGACATGTTTCCTTTGGCCACATTGATAAATATATAACCATTATTTCCTAATGTTTACTTAACAATTGACTTTAAATAATTCAACCACTTATTTCACAAACTATCATAGATGCATTGACCAACATTTATGTTGAATCATTATTGTTTAAAAAAATAAAATTAAGTGTACAACACTCTTCACACTCAAACATTATGTCTCGAAGGACTAAAGTAAGTAACAAGAAAGATTAAAATAAAATCTAAACCTTGACATTCATTTTATTAATCTTTAAACACTTAACATCTATTTGAAAAAGAATATTAGATGATTAAAAAAAAATTCTAAAATAAATGACTGATTATTCAAAAAATTATAAACAAAAATAAGAACAAAACATCAATCACCTATATATTATTTAAAAAGATTATTCAGTAGTTGTTATAACCAACTTCTTCAATAGATAAGAGTGACATGCAGTTTTTCTTACTGTCTAAGTGTGAGGAATCCCACCAAAGAAATAACATACCTTATGAATTATTTTATACTTTTTCCACTGATACAACATATATATACCAACAATTGTTATACTTATTCAATGAATAAAAAACTAAATTTATAATTATAAATGCTTTAAAAACAATTATTTTTTCCATAAAATTAAAAAAAATAAAAGAAACTTAACCATAAATTTTTATAATAAACTTTTGTATTCATGAAAATAATTTAATATCTTTTCATAAGGAAAAAAAATAGAAGTCAAAACCTTGCATAATGTTTTGAGATAAGTCATTCAAAATGGTATGATTTCAATTAAGAAAATTAAAAATATTATATTTCATCTTGCACGTATATTCATTTTAAAATGGTGGTAGGATTTGTCGGGAGACTTTTTAGCCAAAATTATTTATATTGTCGAATAAATATATATTTTTTAATGAAAAATCAAGGTAGGTAGTTTAGTAGAACTAAACTAGACTCACGAGCATATCAACACTTAAATTAGTCATTTATTGCAATTCAAACACCTAATACATTTTATATATCATTTTATTTAAATAAATGTGAAATGTTTAGAATATTAAGTTAAGAACAAAAGACGTAAAGTATCTCTAAATTTTTAATGTTCTCAAATAAATATAAGACATCACATGAATTTCACATTAAATATTCTTTTTTCTTTTAAATAGAAGTTGATACTTAGATATTATTAAAAGGTGTGATTTCAGTAATTAATGTTGTAATTTATATATAAAACATTAATTTAATATAAAAATAAAAGATATAATCTTCATACAATCTATAATATTGATAGATAGTGTTTTTAGATAATATTGTATAGTAGTTTTTGGTATCAATGGTTTAGATCATAATCTATGATACATTATCAAATAGAGGAAAAATTAATGATGGATTAAATATTGTGATTTTTTTAGTAGTAAGTCTACTTAACTTTTAATCAAGCGAAAAAAAATAAAATTAGTATAATATTCATCAAAAATGGGTGAGTGGTTAAAAGGCACACATACAAAGTCTAGACCAAGTTCACAAAAGAGATAACAAGTCAAAGGGCCACTCCCAAAATTTACATTAAAACCTAAGCTAATGCAATTCTAGAAGGAGGGGATTTGTAACATCAAATTCGAGGGATGACCCTTTGGTGAAATGGTGGGGCTTCTTGTCTGTTGTGCCTACAACCTAGGTTCAAACCCCACGGGTTTGTCTATATCGTGTTAACAATGGAGCATGCTTTATTATGGGGAGAACCTTGGAGAAATGGTGGAGCTTCTTGCCCATAGAGCCTACATCCCTAGTTCAAACCATAAAGTTTTTTAAAAGAAAATAAGTCAAAATGACTCTCCCGCTCCTCCCCAATGGCTCTCCCGCCTCTCTCAATTTGAATGCTTATGTCGATGCCTTTGGTTCGACGGTGGTTTCTGCTCCTACAGTGTTTTCTGCTACAGATGTCTATGGCATTCCCTCGTCTTCTTACTTCCCCCCTTCCTCCTCGCGTGGGGTTTTCTGCTCCTATGATTCACCGTCGGTTTGATGTTGTTGTTGTTGTTGTTTGGTCTGATGCTACTCAGGTGGTTATTGTTGCAGCTCCCCATGTTCTCCATGGGGATTTGCCTGGTGCAACACCCACGCCCCTCGGTTCCCTGGCTATGGGTCCTGCTGCTGTCGGCCCTTTGGCTTCTGGGGATGCGGCTTTGCCGAATGCTACTGATAATGTTGGTTCTTTGCCCAAACCTACTGGCAAGCGTAGCTTTTCTCGTGTGGCCAGATCTTCTACCCAACCCTTAAAGGGAGTCTGTCCTCTTCCCTGTGCCAAATCCTCCTCTGTGGTGGTTTGTGGACAGGATATTATAGACAACATTGGGTTCTACCAACGTTGTGCTCTTGTGTGCAGATTCTCTGGGCTCTGGCCTTCTCTGCTGGACCTTCATTGTTGGGTAAGTGACTCTTGGCAGTCTTTGGTTTACTTTCAATATTGAGCTTTTCCCTTGTGCTAGGCTTTTTTGTCGCTTCCTTCACATCTTCCATTGTTCCGGATTTGGTCTTGGGCATGTTGTGGGCTTGGGGAGTGCACTCCCTCTTTGTTAAGCCTTGGACAACTTCTTTTAACCCTCTCACTGAACCACTTAATGTGCATCCAGTTTGGGTCTGGCTCATCAATCTCCCTCTTTATTTTTGGGAGCACTCTTGTTATGAGGCTATCGATAACTCAATTGGTCGTTTCCTGAAGGTCGATAAAGATATGTGCTCGCCCTCATTCTCATGGACATTGACATCTCCTCTCCTCTCCCGGGAGATGTGGTTCTTATGGGGTGGGATAGGCCTTGGTCACAACTGCTAGATTTTGAAGGCCTCCCTTCCGCTGCAAGAGATGCTTTCTACAGGTCATCTTGCTTCAAACTTCTCTATTTCACGCCACAAAGGTGTTTCTACCTGGTGGAAGAATGCTACTACTGTTCACTTAACAATCAATGCCCTTGACTCTGCATCTATTAGCTCCTCTCATGAGCGTGATGTCGATGTCGTGCCCCTCACGACTACTGATGTTCATGTTGCTCCTTTTGTGGCCTCATCTCCTAAGGTCCCCACTTTTGCTTCTCCTATTATGCAACCACGATCCCCTATTGTTGGATCTGCTTCTGCTGTTGTTGTTTTGCCATAGCCTGCTGCTGCTCTGCAACAACCTCTTGATGTTTTGTTGTAGCACCCTGTTGACACCACTGTTTGTAACCTTGTGGGGTGCCTTCCGATTGATCTCTCTTTTGATGGACCTAATGACAACATCGCCTGGACTGTGGTTGCTCGTAGGTGGAACGGGAAGTCTTCTCCCCTGGACTAAACCCCCCCTCATTGGGGTTTGGGTGGCTTACCCCCCCCTTGAGTGGGGTCTTTTCTGTTCTCTGGTTGGATAGGATTCCTTTCCTATCTGACTGTGTTTGTTTCCAACTGCCTTTGGGTTGTTGTTCTTTTTGCCAACATCATCTCTCTTGATGTTGCTTGTTGTCTGTTGATAGTTTTTGACTATGTTAATGGTCAACGCCCTAGTTAACACTGCTTTACTAATAAAAAACATCAACTTCTCCCAAAACATCACTAGATGCAAGATTGTCATCAAACAACTCCCAACTAGTAAATGTGCCCTCTTCCTTAGGAATATCCTTCAAAGGATATTGAGCACGCACAAAAGAAATGGTCAACTATAGGCAAGGGAACTTTCCAAAACATAGCCAACCAAGAGCACCATACTCATGAAAATAGGTAGAATGTGGTTGTGGAGGTTGGGACCAACCAAGTAGCATTATCCATGTTTCCTAGGGGTTGAATCCACAAGTCTAGGAAATACAATCTCTTCTAGAAAACTAGGTTCCACCTCATTAGTGTCCTTGAGGAGGGGAAGAGGAGGGAGAAAGAACTCTACCAACATTTCCACAACGGTCTAAAATCTAATGTAAATAGGCCACCTCAAGTATAAATTTTGTTGGCTTGCACCTGAATCTACATAAGAACATTAGAGAAAATTGTAGCTTTAGTGTAAAGAAAGAAATGAACATCAATAGAAGATCTTGATAAAAAAATAGAATTTCTTTGTCTCCAAATGTTGAAAGGAATCTTTACTATGAAAGCATGTCAAATCTAAGTATACTTGAAAGAGTGACATGGCTAGTCCCTTAACAAAACCATATGCCATAAAAAAGAGCAAGTCTAAAATGTCTAAAG
Source organism: Cryptomeria japonica (assembly GCF_030272615.1). NCBI lineage: Eukaryota > Viridiplantae > Streptophyta > Pinopsida > Cupressales > Cupressaceae > Cryptomeria > Cryptomeria japonica. The sequence continues at coordinate 4,945,550 of NC_081410.1, read as the reverse complement.
AAATCATGAATCCAAATCCAAGCTTCATGAGCTCTGGTGTAGAACTAGAAAAACCACTTGATAGTCTCCTTAATTGTCCACAAAATGGACAATAAGGATTAGGAATTCTAAAATGCATTAAATGAGAGCTAAGTAGAGGACCTTGATAAAGAATACACTAGGAAAAATGAGACAATTTAGGCTTAATAATAGTCAATTGAATAGCTTGAAATCTATAACACCAAATTCTTAGAGAAGATTTAAGTTCCCTATGACGATTTAACTTACCAACCATGGGAAGATGAGAAGAAAGCACAACATATCCTTGGTAGGGATTATAATAATGAAATGGTGTACTATGATACTATTTCTAATCTATCCACCAGGGCTTGAATGACCTTACCCCAATTTTGTGGATCATATAGAGAGGAATGTTATAAATAAATGCATGAAAGGCCTCCTATTCTTGGTTAGACAACTTTTTTTTTTAATCTTGAGCCAAGAAAGAACATTCTTGGTGGCTTTGTGAATGGGATCTAGAATATTCCTAATGCCTCATTTGAAAAAATTCAAGGCATAAATGCATGGCACTTTAGCTAGAAGGGGTCTTGAAAAGATAGAACAAGAGAACACCAAACAGATTATTGGCTAATTGAGAGGTCGTTGAAGAAATCATAACTTGCTTGGAGAAGCCAATGCTTAATAGCCTCCTAGGATTTCCAAATTCTTTTAATGAAAAAAGTGTCATGAATTCTAATTTTCTATACCATGTTGAGGAAAGTGCACGATCTATGCATTTCCATGTTGGTCATCTAAAAGACACACTTGAACTAATATAATGCTCAATGATGAATTTTTAAGATTTATTTCCTTCAAGTTTCCTAAGAATCCACTTGACACACAAGGAAATACTCTATCAAGGAATCAAAAGAAAACTCAATCCACCAGCACCATGGGGAGGACAATAATATTCTCAAGCAACGTGATAAAATACTTGGTGCTCATAACAAGAGGCCTAAAGATAATCTTTAAACATGTTGTTAACTTATTACTATAAGTTTTGTAGGGCACCCAACAAGAGGATCAATAAGCATGTTTTGTAGCCAACATTTTAGAACAAATCAACAATTTTCCAACTAAAGAAAGAGGTTTGGTGATCTAGTAATTAATCTTTTTCTTAATCCTAACAACTTTCTAGAGGATAGTAGGATAAGTTTGAAAAGTAAAGGGAATGCCAAGAAAACTAAAAAAGTTCCCCGTGATTTATCTATTCTTAGCCAAAACTATCTAACTAGTGTAGCTTGGGAAGAAAAGGTTGCATAGAGTGTTGAGTCTCTTACCATTGATAGTTAGAGGCTTAACAAAAAGCATTAAGGAATTGAGTAGCATGCTTAACAATTCATCATCTTCAATGAAGGTGAGAAATGAAACATTGACAAAATGACCATTGATAACTAGTTGAGAGAATTAAGAATGGAAATACCCTTAACCAGAGTCTAAGAAGTTGAATGAGACACCAAATGATTAAGGCCTTTTACTACAAGCACATAAAGAGCTAGAGCAAGAGGGTGCATTTTTAATGGATGAAAAAAATCAAATGGATTGGATTATTGACCATTAATGGTTATAAAAGTTGAGGTATCAAAAAATAACATTTTCACAAGACCAATGTAATAAGTACCAAATCCTAGTGCTTGAAGCATGGAAATAATAAAAAGGTCACTCAATGTTGTCAAAAGCCTTGGCAAAATCAAATTTGATAAAAATGGAAGATTGTTGAGAAAGTCAAGACCATACCATTCCTTAAAAAAAAAATAGTATCCTAGATAAATTTGGATTTAATGAATCCAATTTATTTAGGGTTGAAAAGCGAAGGAAGAAGAGGCCTATTCTTAAGAGCCATAGGTTTGACAATAATCTTATATGAGACATTCAACAAAGTGACAAGTTTCAAATTACATAATTCTTTAGGGTCTCTAGAGGTAAGTATGAAAGTGACATTCCCTTTATTAATTAAATTTACTATGGATTTAGAATCAAAGGCCTCACAAGAATATCAACAAGCATTGTAAGGCTTTGTAAAACTTATAGAGAAAGCCATCCAAACTAGGAGTTGTCATTAAGACATTACACAATTAATTTCATACAAATCTTCTTTTGTGAGAGTATAATATCAAAGAATATAATGGAAGTTGGAAACCTGGTAGGCAACCAAATTTAAGCATTGTTGCAAAGTAGCAACCCTATCTAGAGTGTAAGTATTGAGTAGAAAAAACTTTCTTAGTATCTAAAAAGGACTTGTAGAATGTTAATAAGCTCATCAAGTAGTTTTTATCATTTCTTGATTTCCTTAGTAGTTTAAGATACGTGGAGAGCATGAACATATTTGAATAACTCTTTTGATACCTTGTATCCAATATTAAGCCATTTGAGCCAAGTTGTTATTTGAACTCCATACATTGTGTGAGACTTTGCAACCCATTTTTGATGGCCTAGAGTTGAGCTACTCAAATTTGGGCAGCCAAACTAAAAAGTCACACTTTTAAAGTAGTGTTGACTTGGCGGAGCTCTAAGGTAGTAGCCTCATATGACTAACAATGAAAAAATGCTAACTAATGCCCAAAGATGTAGAGAAATTGGGAAGTACAAGTGATAGCATCATTCCACTAGGCTATCCATCCAATCTTGTGAATGAAAAATGGTTACATATTCCCAATAGTGAATGTGAGTATATGTGGCTTTATGATTGAGAAATGATGTGTCTATAAAGAAATAATTCTTCATGGCCTTGGCTTAGGTTGATTGCCACTTAATATGAAATTATATTAAAAATTGGTCTGAAAGAACAACATTTGACAAAGGATCCATTTGTATCAAATAAAAACCAGAAAGGAGAAAATATTATGTTCATATCATAGCATGATTGAGATGCTTGAGTGCTCTTTCAAACCCTAATCTAAGATTATAAAAAGTGTTCCACATCATATGATCTTGGTGGCAACTAAGATTAGGACCAAAAAGCTCTAATTTTTTTAGCATAAAGAACCAAGCCTCTCCTTACCTAGCTATACACCACATAGGTAATGACCCACATTTATCATAGGCTATTTTAATCATATTCAAATCCACACAAAATCCAAGTGGTAGTATGAATTTTAATTGGTAATCCACCACCAAAGGGTAGATATCTCAATAGCACCATTTAAAACATAAACAATTAGAAATCCGAAGGAATAAATATTAATATTGGAAAGAGTTGACAATACTTGGTGAGGAGACATCCCTCATCAACTAAATATTTATGCCATATAGGAGAGAGAAAGGTAACAACATCACCTTGACTAGCTTCATAGTTACTACACAAAAAATAACTAGAAGGCCAAATGGCATGAAAAACCAGAGAAATAAAAAAACTAGAATTCTTAACCTCTTATAAATAGATGACGTATATACCTAGAAATTATAATCATATTCCTTGCACATAATAATTTTGGGGGAGGTATGCTAGATCTCAAACATTCTAAGAGACAATTCATAAATGAGTGTCAAGAATCATCTTATTGTTATCTACCTCATCCAAATTGGAATAATTGTAAAGGTATGAATAAGTGAATCACAATAAGGAGACAATGCAATGCAAGATCCGAACTCACAAACATAAATACCTTAGGAGACTATATTGTTACTTGAGATTTGCTTGAATGCTTTGATATGTGGATTGCTCTTCAAAATAGGATAACCATGATTTAATAATGATATGATAATGATCGACATATGCTTGATAATTGATGTTTGATAGTTGCTATCTTGATTGAAAATGCTCGTGAAAGTGTTAATTTTATGATAGGGTAGGTACTCAAAAGTAAAAGGGGGAAATGAGATGAGTGAAGGTCTTATTAATATGATTAATACTTTTTATTACTTTGACAATAATGATTTTGAAGTAATTTCTCCTTTGTCACTAGTTCTTGACAATATTGTTTTTGCTTATTGTGTGTACATATTATCTTGTTATTGCTATGATCGTCAAAGGTATTTATATATGGTGTATTCTCTATCCAATTTTTGTTTGATGTCTAATATTTTTTGCTACCATCAAAACTATTTTGAGATCTTTATCTAATATATTTTTGTACTACTCATTTGAACTACACTTATAATCATCTTTATGTAATAAAAAATATAGCTAAACAATAACATTTTATTTGAATTTCCATTTAAGAAAAGTAACAAAATCAACTTGAAAAGAGATGTCTACAAAATAACTTTTTTAAAAACAAACAAAATTTTATCAAATTTTATCAAATTTCAACAATCTATAATATTATTGTTATTATTTATAAATTTGATTGTGTAAAATTTTTGCATTGTCGTTTCAAATCACTCTATAAAAATTGTTAGTTAACTTGTACCAGTAGTTGTTATAGCTAACTTCACACACCCATTGATTCTAAATGACTAGTGCATCAGATTTTGACGATTTTTTTGGTTCTCTCTGCATGCTACTTAATTGCTTATAGTTGTTGTTTTGGCTTCTGGGTAGTAATGATGAATGTTGTGGGATCCACTATGCATGCAAGGGTAAAAAAAGTACACATTTCAAAGTGTTGCTCGATACTTGCTTAAAGATGCTCCAATAACCATGCACTTAAAATTGTCAATACTTATGCATAAACGTCACAGTGGTCGTGTGCTATGGGCACCAATAATGGTGCACAAATGGACCAATTATAGTCCAAAATTGTTAAAAAAATGGGTGGCTATTAGTATACGTGAAATTTATCAATGAACTTTTAGCTTCTTTTTTTTGTTTCTTTAAAATTAGTACTTGAGAAATTGAGTGTGTAAAGAATGAACAGTTATTAGAACATGGACGATAATTGATGTTCTTCTCCAACATGAACCGATAAAAATGTCTACAAAGACAAAAAAAAGTTAATAAAAAACAAAAAAAACAGAAACTTGAATGCCCATATGACTTAGGGATTGCGTACACGCATTCAACTTTATTCAATTCAATTGATTCCAACCTCTACGAAATGAATGATTGGATCCCTTCTTAAAACCACTGCAAATTGTAGTCTACACGCAAATTTGCCTCGGGTGCTGCCAAATCTTATATATTGTCCAAATGCATTTTGCGTGCATGGCGCTTTGTCTTGCAGACAAGCTTAGCCACCTTCAAAGTTTAAGTTTTCCTTGTCATTCCAAGTAAAATGTTTGATAGTTTGGAGGAGGATCCATTAGGAGTTTGGAGGATGGCTTTTTTTTTTTGTTTGGGGTGAGTTTAAATATGATGATATAACACATGGAATGGTTCGTTTACAAGGATATTTGAATTAAATCTATTGACATTTTGAAAGTTGTCTATTTTGATTGTTATGTTTGAAGAGGAAAGATTAACAAAACAACAAAGTTTTGATCAAGACTTCCGATGGAATGTCCAAGATTATGATGGAATGTCCAAGATTAAAAGAATATACATAGGTATCACTCAAGTAGAATATAGGTCATATCTGTTTGGGGTGTTTGTACACAAAGCAACAACTTTGTTGCAATTTTTGGAGTCTTGTGGATGTTGTTTAAAGCACCCAATCAATCAATTTTTAACTCACAATCAACCTTATACACCTTCAAAGGTAGGTTTGGTTTGAATTTAATCATGTTGAGGTAAGGTTGTGGCTTTATTCGAGATAGTTGTGGTAAAGTACAAGCCTTGCCTAAAAATTAAGGGGTATTGTTTATCCAACATGTTGCGTGCACTAGGACATACGAGTTTATGTACATTTTAGTTTAATGTAGCAAACAATATCTTTTTGGTGTCTACCATTCTTTGATAAGTATGCCCTAGTAAATGTTATCTTAAAGAAGTAGATGTATGAAAAGGTGAAGGGTTATATTGAGAAAAATTGGATACAATATGCTCTACAATAAGGGGGAAAGATGGACCTTGAGAAGTAGTGACACCTTGAGTAGATTCAAAATAAAAAATGCCATGAACGTCAAAATACACACTCAAGGCAAAAGCCTCTTGTAATGGTATAAGGAATTCAATTTTATGATGTTGAAGAGAGTGAAACACTGAAGTACGAGAGAGAATTATCCTAGACCATAGGAAATGGTAGTAGTGTGCCAACATATTGTAGACACTAAAATTATTCTTCTAATAGTCAACCATTAATTATAATTTACCATTACTATCATACCACTAACATTATTATCACATTTATTAGCATTCTCATTAATTAATCAATTAATTAAAAAAATCATTATTATTATTTAATTAGTGTTTGAGTTAATTATCTGTTTTGAATAAACTAACAAATTCTTAATCATCACCTCACAAGTTGAACCATTCATCAAATTAATAACTTCCTCGTTGCTTTAACTATTTTTATGCATTATTATCTCCTCATGAGTTCAAAATAGAAATTTCTCTTACTAATTCTAGTTATCCTCTTCACTTCTTTGAATTGACTCCACAACTAATTGAATTATCTCTTGATCATTGATCAAATCCTCGCCTTTCATCTAATCTTTCAAAAAACTATAAATTCCTCATTCCATTCATCATTCAACTAGTCCTGTATGCAACATAATTTTTCCACTTTTATCATTCAAATAATTAGTTTTATGCCACTGAGTTGAGCATCCACATATCTTGGAGCAAATCTACTGCAATTTGTAGTAACTTTTGTTTGTGCTTTTTTACTTTATTTTCTACTCCATATAGGTTTGTAGGTAAAATTCCGAAACTAGGATTTTTTTTTTGCATATATTTTGGTGAGCCTAACATGAACCATGCTAACTTGTCGACTAACCTTGGTGCTTCTATTTTCTAGTGTTTCTTATCATATATTTTGGTTGCAAATCTTTTTTTCATGTTTTTGTAAGGCCTTCAAATTTTGTGGTTCAAATTTGTATGACAATTAAAGAATTTGTATTATTGTACCACATATATCATTTGGATTGTATTGTATTTTGACACATGTGACACTATCAATTTTACATAATGTTGGTGGATACAACATGCATAATATTTTGGTAGAAATGCATATTTTATAGTATACATAGTATTATGAATTTAACTTGCTAGATACACACATGAACTATAGTATACACAATATTTTGAGTAATTTTTTATAGATACACACACACACATCATTGTATCTACCTCTACCCACATGATGATCTATTACACAAATTTGTCAAGTATATATGCTCACATATATTCATTCACATGATATTTTAATATGCATAGTCTATGTAGATATATGCATGCATTGTATACAAAGTCAATACATAAAAAATCCACTAGTATATATACACTATGCTTTTTATTTCATTTTTTATATTATTCTTTTAGATCATAGCCCTTGGTTATATGAGAAATAAAGAGTTTTTCTTAATATTTTCCTAGTCCTCAATCACATAGTTCTTTGACCCTTAGTTAGAGAAGGCTAAAAGTTAAGCACCCGACCCCTAATCGTATTGAAATTCATGAACCAAATTGTAGGGGGGTAAGAATCTTCCCCTTTCCTTCTGATTTTTCTTAAAAACACCTTTTACTAAAACATGCATAATTTTTTATTTTGCGCTTCTTGCAGATATTAGAAAGTTGATTTAGAACTCAGTACAATGAAATCGGCTCATAATGGTTAAATAGAAAGAAACATCTAGGTTCACATTTTTAAATTTAAATTTAAAAATTCTATAACCATTTTACAAACTGTATAACTCACTAAAATTATTTGTACAATTTACAAATCCTACTTTAATTAAAAAATACTTTGAATAAAATCATACTAAACTCATTTATGAAATTCCATACAAAATACATCATTTTAAATAATAATCATTAAATTAAGAGCAAACAACTCTCTAAAAACAAAATATATGGAGTATGAAATTTTCACTAGGACAATAATCAAATGCCATGTTAGCCGCCATCTATATGTATAGGCTATCAAGTAGGATATAAACTTAATTAAATAATAATAAATAAAAAATAATAGATCATTGAAGAAAGTAACAATGAACCTTACGTAACATATTGGGAACAACAATATTAATGCACTATAGTCGATAACCTTTAAAAAAGGACCAACATCAACAATAATGATGTCTATTAATTTAGATGTATAGAATAATATTATCTTTATAATTTCTTAAAAAACAAGCTCTAAAGTAAACTTACACTGGGGTAGGAGGGAACGTAGACTTTTTTCAATCATCAATTACTAATATTCTTATCTTAATAACTACAATACTTCTAGTATAAAGAATTAATAAATAAACATTTAAATCTCCACTCTATAGTGACCCTTCTTAAGCAAGTCCATTTTATAGTGATATTCTTACAAAATACTATTCAAATACCAAAAATGGTGTTCTACTTGGACATACAAGCTTTGAAGTATATTTCATTTAGTCCTAATATTATGATGGTTGAAAAATCAATAATTTTATACATTGTTTTGAATTCAAATATTTTAACACTATTATTAATTCTCAATAACATGTCTAATTATGATTTTGGCATCTTGTTTGAGATTAGTGTTTCTTTGAAAGACGTGGAGTGGTGTCAAGAACAAGGCCAAATGTGGTAGCTTGTCTTGGACTAAATCATTTTTGTCAATGGCTAAGTGAGCCAAGTTTACATTTCCTTAGGATGGTCTCCTTCTAGAAGTCACTATAACCAACAAACATAATTTTATCCAAAGTTGCTTAGGCACCAAATATTTTTACTAGGAGGGAATGCTTCTTAAATCTTGATTGCTTTGTATTTTTAAAAGAAAAAAGAGGTCTAGGAATCATTGATGCTCCTAAGGGGTTTGTCTAATGGTTGAATGGATTGCAAAGGCTATACAAGGGGATGCACCTTTGAACAAGTTGGTGCACTTTTGTATGTAGTTTTCCTTTGCTAGTAAACCTTACAATACAATGCATTGGGATAAGATCTTACTAGATCCTTTAAAAAAAATCATGGGTCAACCCCCTTCAATAGAATATAAAAGGCTTGGTAGTTGGTTTCTTTGTGGATATCTTGGTTTAATAAATCTCTCAACCACGAGTTGAGATTTTCCACCTCTTCCATCTATTAGAACTAATTATTCTAGCAAAAGGACAACTTGAGAAACTCGCCTACCTTTAAAGTTAAACACCTCTTCAAAAAGGGCATACAAGTTCTTTTGATATTTTGGGGATTTACCAAAATTCTATTAGAAGACATGATAACAACTCAAGATGTACTTTAACTTCTGTTTCATTAACACACAGCTAGTGCTAGAGATTTTAAAGCTTCTCCTACCCAACTTTTCTATCTTACTTTCCACTTGTTGGCACACCACCTTCTTGAAAAATTAGAAATATCCTAATGGGACCATAATTTTTTCTTTCCCCCTCAAAGTGATTTATAAGCAACTTTTTTGTTGCTTTGTCTAGAATGTTGTCTCAATGCTAAATAGAACTAGAAGTTTAATCATGTAAGATATAATAAGCTTGATTTTCATTTTTGGTAGTATGAAATAGATGCTTAGTCTCAACACACTATGTGGAAACTCCATACCAAGCTTCCCATTGGGGATTGCCTCAAATTCATATCCTTGAAACCCAGTTACCTTTGTTGTGCCAACAGATGGTCAATCAAGCATTGCTTTTAGCTTTGTCAATATCCTCAAATACTTTGGTTAGCTCTCTTGAGTTCAATACCCACCATTGGCTCACTTTTCTAGTCCAAGAAGTTTCACATCCTTAGTTCATACTTATCTTAGAATATGTTTCTTGACACTTGTCACCACACAATCATCAAACACATTATGCTACTAGGTCATATTCTCACAAACAATTCTTCCTTTACAAATTGAAACTCATATTTTATACTCTAATTGTATTTACAAATGGTGATTATGTATTTGGTGCTTAATTGGCAAATCAAGTTCAATGATGAGATTACTAAATATGTTGCAATTTTGAAATCCCAACTTTAGGCCTTCGAGTGTAAATAAGAAGATTAAAGTTCAAAGATAGATCAACTTGAACAGAAGTCCAACCAACTATTAACTGTATCCAACACATTGCATAATGAAGCCAAAATAAACAAGACAAACTTTCATTTGTTGAATGATATACAAACTATAATTAATAAGATTGTTTCTATTGTTAATGATTTCTATCTCCTCTATCTAATGACCGTAATTCTTCATCTTAATACTACTACATTTCTTCTCCTTAATATTATATAATTTAACACTATTATTAATTCTCAATTACATGCCAATTTTACTTCATCATTATTCTAATTATGATTTTTCTCTATATACTTGAAACTCCTAGTAAGATATTATACTCATTCATGATCCTCTTGAATATTGTGGTTTCATATATTATTATATAATTCAAGGCATCTTAAAATGTTATAATCTTGCATTTATGGTCAGCTATCATGGTTTGAAATATATGAGGGTTTTGCATGTGTTTGACAAAAGCAAAAGTGGGGCCATTACCTTAACTTTAATTATGAAAGTATAATGAAAAAGGGGATTTGTTGACCTTAACTTAACTTTTCATAAGATGATGGAAAACATGATCCGTTTACTATGTGGTTAATCATGTTTTAGAAAAAGACTATTGATTTTTAATTAAAATAAAATATACCAATGTGAACTTTTCTTGAGATGACTTTTATTATGACTTACTTTAAGAAACTAAAAAAGAAATGCAATCAATGAATAAAGAGGATACTTTACATGGATATGATGCTATTGTATTTGATTACAAAATCAATAGAAGTTGGTCAATAACATAATTTCACTGTAATATTGAAAAGTTGACATAACATAAAGTTTTTGGAAACACCAAAACATCATGAGTGCCTTTTAGGTTTATATCAACCTACCAAAAATAGTTTAGAATAAGACACAAAAACACGAGTAAAATTGTAATTGGTCAAAATTTTCTATTATAGAAACATACATAATATGTGATTATTTATTACATGTTTATCAAAGAATTTTCAGTATTTGAGCATACCTTATTTTTAGAGGAATATAAGTAAAGTACACTGAAGATATCATATTTGTTCATTATTTCACTTAAAAAATTATTATATTATTATATTTCTATTAAACTATTGACCAAAGTAAAAAACTTATTAAGACTACATCATCATCATTATTATATTATTATACCATTATATTTTTATTTTACATTCCTTCTTATCATTATCATTGAGAAAAAAGTAGATTCTATGTGAGGACACTTTCAATCCCTCATAATTAATAATATTATTTTTAATTTATTATTATATTGCAATTTTATAGGTTACTAGATATCAATCAATGGTGGAGATTTGATGAGAAGATTCAATGAGATGAATTGATTGAGATAATTACAAAGTTAATAATTGCATGATGGAGATAGACAAAATCGATTGATCAACTAAACTCAAAGTGAGTGGGAGTTAAGAGGTGGAAGTGAAGATAAAATAATATTAAACTAAAAAATAATAATAAATTGATTTTGTTAAAAAAATTATGCATTTAAGTGTCATCAAATTAAATCCTTCTATTTTTTTATTGATAGACTTTTTTGCATTAACTCGCATACCTATATATTTTTTTTAAAATTACATAATAAATGCACTAAGAGATATCAAATTTTAAAATATCTAATATAAAATAAATTCAAATTAGTTATTAAATATAAATATAAAAATTATCTATCGTAAAAATAATTTAAATCTAAATTGAAAAAAACTTTTAAATTTGAAATTAATTATAAAGATTAAATATTTTCTTCTTTATGATGCTTCACTCTAAACTACTATTTATATAATGATTAAAAAATAAGACATTTTTTAGAGGTACTAATGAAACACATTAGTTCAAATATTTTCTTACTAAATTGGTTGATCAGAGCAATTAAAGCACATGACAGTCATACCATATTATCTTGGGAAAATATATATTTACTTGATTTTTAGAGTAAAGCTTAGAGTTGTAAAGGCAACTTGATATATTAAATAAAAGTATATAATGAATTATTTTATGTAAAAAAAAAAAATCAAAGAGAGAAAACTCATTATTTTTTATTTTACACTAAACCAAAATGACTTGTTTTAAACATTATCAACTAGTTAATGAGAAAAATTATCTTTTATATTTATATGTTATCACCATTAGAAACGTTCTTAAATTGAAAATAGAAAGTTGCATTTTTTAGCACAACTTTAAATGATTCCTTTTAAATAAAAATTGACATTCTGATTGAAATCAGAAATTCACATTTAGAAACACACATTGTTTGAAAAAAGTCCTAAATTGAATTGCATCATTGGAAACATTACTAAATTGAAAATAGAAAGTTGTATTTTAAATTGCTCTTGTATTTGAATTTCTTTCTAAATTCGCATTTCCATTTAAAATAGAAATTGACAAGAGGATTTTTTATCCACTATCCAATATGAATAGAATAAGTAACTCCTGTTCAATATTAAAGATAAAATCAAATAACATTAAACTATTTGATGGTGCAAGTATATGTTTTAAAAATATATAAAAAATGCCATTGTAAGAGAGAGGATAATTTGATTTGCATTCAACTTAAATACAAAAATCTTATATAGCTAGAAAGAAGGATCCTAGAAAAATAAGAAAAGTCAAAATTGAGCTTGTGTGTTTTGGTTCTTAACAATAGATCAAGGCAAAGTCTTCTAATAGCTTTTCATCACTTACAGTTGCAATGTAACAAAAAAAAAACTGCTTGGAATCAAGTAGGGTTTCCTTGGTCTTCAAAGGCAATGTGAAGTCTCAATATAGAAATCCTAGTTGTTTCAAATGCAAAATATCCCATGGCAAAAAAACTAGAACTGTAAAGGACACAAGGACCCACTCCTTGTATCAAATCTTTCCACCCTTCTTCAAGCTATATATTGTGAAAAATGGGCAAAAAGCCTTTATAAGTAGCAGATGAAGTGGCCAAATTTCATCCTACTCCTTGAGTCATGAGCCTTGTCTTGACAACATCCAAAGTGGTAGTGAGGAGTGTATATAGCCCTAACCAATGCACCACACATTGCACTCTCTATTGGTTGTAAGTTGAGTTTCTCACTTTTGCTCATAATCGCAACCTTGAGATACTCAAAAGATGAGGAACTAATGCAAACCTATAGTTTTAAAAAAAATAGTTGCTATCATCTGCCAGTGAGCTAGAATTTGTCCACTATTTTGAAAAAAATGCATTTAATTTCCTACAAACTAAGATTTTAATAATAAAGAAAATTTTAATTTACTATTTAAAATCTACATAAGTTAGAACCATAGCTCCTCTACAAATTTCATATATAAATTTGAAGACATTGAAAAGAGATCTTCAAATTGTCAACAATCTCAAGAACTTTTGAATTTAACAGTGGAAATTATATCCATAATTAAACTACCTAGCTTACCAGTAGGCAAGTTCCTAAGAATTGTAGCAGAATATCATGCATATAAGCCACCAATCTCATCACATTCTATAGATCCTAATAAAACTTGCTAAGAGAAGCCAAGTGCCCCAACCTACATCAACAAATCATTTAGGAAGCACATGTATTTATAAGTTTTGAAACCTCACAAATGTTTTTCAATCTTGAATTCTTATTTCATACTACCAATGATATTTAATAAGATATTTTTGTTCAAAGTCTTAATAATTAATTAATTTATAAATAGAATTGAGGCAAATCCTCATCTTTGCCATGGAAAATGCTAATTCAAATAACAATCAATAAAGTTTGGCATTCATGTACTATAAATCATAGATTAAAAAATAGTGAATTACTTGCATGACTCATGAGTACTTTGAGTCAAATAGGACCTGCAAGTTAATAACTTGTGTATCTGTTGGTTAAAAGATTATCCCTTTCTTAATTTTAAGGCAAATGACTCATGTATGCCCTTTTTGAAAAGGCAAATGAAACCAACAATTGGGTGAACCGATTATTGGTTTACCCTCTGCATAAAGGTGCGACTTCTTGTAGGATATTCAATGAATTTTTAAACATACACAAACATTAACTTCACTTTTAACCAGAAAGTGAGAAAAGGCATTTTTACATTCATTAGCCATCATCAAAACATCTTGGACTCTGATCGAGTCTCTCTCATGTCTCAAAGGACAAGGGGAGCCAGAATATCCAAACAAAAGTTAACAGAAGACTTATTTATCAGATTCATTCACAAAATTGTAAAAAAGTGGATAATCAAAGAAGTAACATATTCTGCACATGCACATATATCCCAATAGAGACTTGCTTTTCACATTCAAACACGCAGATTTGAAAGTTGTTGAAAATGTATCATTTCATTAATAGATAAAAATGTCTTCACTGAAAAATCCACCACATGCCAAAAGAAACAAAGTCTGCTAAGTTTTAAAGCTTTTCGGACCTTTGAAATGACTTTTCTAGATACAAAAATAACCTCTAGGCTTATAGTTTTGAAAAGTAACTAGAATTAAATTTTAACTCTATCCAAGAGTCAAAGAAACTGCCTTGCCTATAACTAACATAACTAAAAAAGATAACCGACCAAGAGCCTTGAACAGAGAGACATGATCAAGATTCGGATGCAACCGAAGAATTTTCTTGCTTGTCCTGCTTTGTCGGGGTGACACGTATATTCCACCACTCCAGTTGTGTTATCGAGAAGTTGAGGATAAGCTGATAATGAGGAAGCCCAATATGTATAATGTGTTGCTTCCAGACTTCTTTGTCCTTTCTTACCTGCAAGACTTTAATCTTATGTACTTCCAGATGGTCAAAGAAAACTGTCAACATGGACTCAATCCTCGCTATTTGAGAAAAATCATCAGTAGTCAGGGATTTAGTCTCTTTGACAAGCTGCACTCTTTCCTTGAAGGCCTTGATCATCTTTGTCGCATCTGCAACATTTTGTCCATCATCCTTCAACAGTTGTATATCAATGCACTTCAGATCTTTTTGCATTATGTTAACGAGTTCTTTTAACTCCTTAAGCAATTTGATGGATTCTTAATGGCCTTGTTTGATGATTGAGTTCCTTCATTCAATATTTTTCTTCGCCACATACAACACGTTATCATCTAAACCATCCACAAGCTTCTCAGCAAGAAATTTCATAACTCCAAACCTCTGCACGTCATTCATTTGTGTCAATACTGCTATGCATTTATTCTTTCTTTTTTTTCCCATTCCAAGGCTTCCAATTCCAACTCCTTACTCATAGCTGCAACATCTCCAAACACTTTTATCAAGTTATCAATGTATTCAGTACCTTGTTGTGCTATAGACTTAAGCCATTTATAAAAAATGTCAGCTGTCATATGGTTCCTTTGAACTTGATATAATAGCGTGAGGTTCACTGGTGCTTTCGGATCAAAGGATAGTGACATTTGTGACAATGGCTAGGGATTCAGGCTGTGTGTGGCTTTAATATATTCAGCCATTTGGCTAACAATCTGCTTCAAGTCTTGTTTGTCCTTTTCGTCCTTCCAAGTTCTAGATATCATCCTCTTCGCAGAGGACTCCAAATTCTTAGCATCCGCAGACCTTGAAGCAACCCCTAAATCAACCTTTTCAACCACATAATCTGTTTCAGTGGCATTTTTTGCATCTTTATTTGAAATGGGCCTAGCCAGTGTCCTGTGTTATCATCAACATCTATCATGGCCTCCGTTTTAATATTTTTAGACTTAGATGTTTTCCCAAGGCATTTTCTAACCATATCCTCAATGGGAATGGTGATGGGAACCACACTACGCTTTTTGCTAATAGAGGTCTCTAGCCATTTGGGAGCACTGGAGGAAACTTTGGGTAAAGGCGTATGATAGCTGGAAGGAACAATAATGTTCATGGTGCCTACCAGGTCCTGGTCTTCTTCACGTTCATTTTCCATGTCCATATCTTGAACTAGGGAATCATTCAACACCTATTCATCCATTGTTACCTGAGTCTCCTCGCTTGAGTCTAGGTCAACAAAAATCCGGTTCACCGTAGGTTTCTTGCTTTCCTTTTTTCTTTTTGAGTGTGTGATTCAAACTGGCAAGAGATTCAATGGAGATTTATTTAGCCTTTTACTTCCTTTGCCCTTCATCTTATGGCACCTACAATATCAACAATCACATTAGAGGATGAAGTGGGATACGGAGTAGCAGCATTAAGTTGACCAATTGTTTCCACTTTAGGAGCAAATCTATGATCCCTCAACCACTTCTTTGTTCTCCTTATGACATTAAAGGACTTAGTCTGAATACTTTTTTCCTCTCTTCTATCCCAATTGATTTCAGGAATTGGTTGCCCTTGAACTCTCCCACTGAACTCGGGATCCAAAACATCTTCACTCTCCTCCTCCCATAATATTTATTGACAACCCCATTGTAGCTATTTGTTGCAAGGTGAACCTTGACCACAATCTTCTTCTGACCTCCAATTCATCAAAACAATTTTCCCAATAGTCCTCTAATTGAGGTTCATGCCAAAAATCTCCATCAACATTCAAATGTTGAATTGCATATCCTGTACTATCAAACTTACATCTGGCAATGTAGGGTTATAAATTCAATTTCTTGAATTCTAGTTCTAGGTTTAGAGCATCAAAACAAACTTGCAACTGCAATGGCCAAGTTCAACTGGAAAAATTACCCAAGATTTACCTTTTTCCTTTAATTTCTTATCTATGTGGGCAAGTTGTCTACAGACTTCAATAAGCACATGGTCGTCTAGGGTATACCTGGGCAATTTAAACAGTTCACCTTCAAAGCCCCCCTCTCTAATGTAGGTAAATCTAGAGAATTGGATGTAGTAGCTTCTGTATATGCTAATTGATTCCCTGGCTTCAGCTGACATCCTTTTATTCACATTTCCTTGCAACTCAAAGACAAGTCTTCCTACAAAGACATCATTCCATCTCATGAAATTCTCAGCATACTTTTGTTGTTGCAAATATGGGTAATACTCATAAACTTTAATGTCGTCAACCCAGGGTTCATGATGCAACCCTTTCCATTCTCTGTTACAAGCAAGAATATAAAAGAGATAAGAAGACATATAGAAACTGGTCATACCGACAAAATTATGCAGACCCTCATGAAGCTTGTCAGCGATAACTTGTGCCCAATCTAAATATTTTTCACCAGCCAACAACACTTGAATGCAAAAATAAACACAGTCCTCCTAGTAGAAGGCATGTGCATTTCCTTTAAGTCTATTCAATAGAATGACAATATCTCACACCTTTGTTATGAAGTGCTCTCTTGTGAGGGGTCTGGGTAATCTAGAACCTCCTTTTTGCAACTTAAGGAGATAATTTCTGGCAATGACGCTCTTGTAGGTTCCCTTTTTCTCAGAGAAAAATGCATATGGAGTACCAATAAACCAGTCCTCATACGACTCCTTATGGGGAATTCCCATGGCAGCCATCGACGTTTCCCTATCAATTTTCACCAACACCTCACCATTACTGGTTCTAATACACCTGTTGTCTGCATCATATCTACTCATGCATTCCATAACCAATTTAGGGCAAGGGGTAGCAGTAGGGAAAGCAACAACTTCAATCAACCCACTCCTAACAATCTTTCCCATCATTGAATTACCATTTGGGTTTCCCACTCTCTCCTGAAAATCTACCAAGTCAACCTGAGCCAAAGAATTATCTCCCAGCTCCGGAAGTGTACTCACTAAACACGATGTGCGTCCAAGTTTCGACAAGGTTGGCCTCATGATTTTCTCTCTTACATTCATCAACAACTTCAAAACAAGGACATAATTCTACCCAAAACAAAGATTTCACAATAGTGGCTTTCCAAGCAAGTAACACAGTGGGAAATGGATAATCAAAACTCACCTGTTACTATCATGAAATCTCTGCAACCCTCGGAAGTATGAAGCTATAATTACCTTCAGCGCCCTTCACTTCTCCAACAATAAGCAGCTACTAAATTACAACTGAAGGGTTTGCATATTAAAGGTAAGAAAATATATACAAAACTTACACATGCTTCATACAATTCATACAATCATGTGAAGGAACTCCTGATTTGATGGGATTCTGACGACCTCTTTTATTGTAAATCACTTCCACACAAGCGGCTTGATCTTTCATGATTACTTTCCATAATTGGGATTTTCAAACTTGACATGCTCAGAATATTCCTTTTTCCACGCCACCTTTCATTAAATTGCCCCGCCTTGTTATATTTTTTAGAACCAACTTACAATGAACTTTGAACCATGAACCATTTAACAAAGTTCAAAGGTTCAAGTTCAACATGAGAGAACAATAATGAAGGAAGCTTGAAGTGCAAAATACCATGAAAGAACAATAATGAACCTCAAAATTTGAACCAGACAAGAAGAGTTCAATGGTTAAAGTTCAAAACAGACGTACCATACTTAAGCTCGTCCCTTAACAACAAACAAAACCACGAGACACATAAAGGTGCTAGGTGAACTTTGAACTCTGAACTGAAACACAGGTTCAACATATAGGTTTACTGAAACAAGACAAGTAAGATCACTTCATAAATAAGAACGAAATATTCTGAATTTGGGTAGAACTTCTATTACGCTTTACTTTACCAAAGATAGGATTTTGACTATTGCCAAAATAATAGGGTAATAGTACCCAACAATAAAACTTGACAATTACTTACTGTAGACACCTATTTCTGTCCACTTGATCAAATGAATTTTATATTTGTTTAATTATCATTTATCCAACTATCCTTTCCCCTTTTCCAACTATTAATTAAATTAATATTTAATTAATTCATCTCAACCCTCTTCTCCTATTAATTAAATTAATTAATTAATTAGTTTGATTTAATTCACTTAACCAAATTCAAACCATTAATTAAATAAATTAATTATATTTGTTTAATTAAATCGTCCTTCACATTTAAATTAATTAATATTTATTTAAGATCCCCAAATCCCATCTCTCACATTTAAATAAATTAATGTTTATTTAAATCCCTAAAATTCCCTTTCTCACATTTAAATAATTTAATATTTATTTAAATTCCTAAAGTCCCTCCCCCACTTGTACTTTCTAGAAAATGCAAGTTGCAAGTTAACCTTCCTCCTAATCATGTCTAAACCCCTATTATTAGCCTAATCACCCTTTAATGGTTTGCACATTCCTAAACCAAAGGTTAACCTATAACCCATCAACTCAAACATTTAATGGTTTCCCTCAAAGTTTTCAAGCTTTTAATGGTTTCCAACAGCAACGTGTTGGAGGATGTTCCTGATGCGTTACCGATGGGATTTAATGATTGGTTTATGTTATGAACTTATTATATTATCTTTAATGATCAACCAAGTCGGTTGATAATTAAATCCCATTAGTAACGCATCAGGAACATCCTCCAACACGTTACTGTTGGCAATTGACACTCATTGGATTCATATGTTGTCATTGATGGCAACATGGAAACATGGTATCTTGGCAACAAGATTCATAAGGAAGCATACACCGGCATACATCGGCATTAGGAGGCATTCACCGACAGACACCGACATTGGAGTATCCAGGGTTACACCTACATCGGCACTGACACCAGCATCCAACACTTCACTGAAGTCGACATCAGGCTTGGAAACGAAGAAAGTTTTATTTGTAATTATTGTATAAGGCCTACATTGTATATCTTTTTTAATGCATTGTAAGCCGACATAAGGCTTATTGTTTGTAAGGGTATATAGGTCAGTCTGCTAGGTCATTTTGTAGTAAGTGAAATAGGAAAATAATAGCAGAACTATATGATGCGAATAATATCATTGCATGATACAACATTTGCATACAAATGTTGTATCATGCAATGATATGTAGATAGTTTGGAAAGAATTCTTAGAGGAGAAGAGATACCAGTAGAAGTGTTCAAGGTTTATGAACTGGTACAGAGAAGAACTATAACCGGAACTCTTTTTGGCATAGCAGATACGTTTTGTCAGTTCATTATTACTATTTTGTTTCAGCAGAAGCTTGTAGTTAGTGAGACTCTTTTTGTGATGAGCAGTGTGCTCTAGGCAATGTGCCTTCCTGCATGTGCAGTGGTGCAGGAGCACCTGAGCACCTGAATGCTCAAATCACAGCAGGTATAGCATTTTGTTGCAAATTAAGCATGTGTGTTTATTTTATGCTTCTAGTAGGTTTAATAGGTTTGTTTTGTGGTGTAATGAGGTTTGGAACTCATTTTGTTTAAGAGTTTCCAAGATTTTTGGTTTTTGCTTAGTGGGCCAAAAATTGTCAATTTCGAGTCCAAATGAGCATTTTTGAATTTTTTGATGTTGTAAAGCCTTGAAAGGCATTGGAGCATGTTTATTTAGTGTTTCTAAATTATTTTGATTCATTGGTTTGAGTGCCAAGTCACCGGAAGTCAAAATGCAATTTTTGAGCAACAAAAGTTGTCAAAAAGTTGTCAAAAGTTGTCAAAAAGTTGTCAAAAAAGTGGTTTTTGGTGGTTTTGGTTAGTTCCAGCTTGTACCTATCCATACAAGGGCTTCAAAAAGTTGGTACATGTATATAAACCATGTTCCAATCATTGTATGGGTTGTTCATTTTGGAAAATTAAGAGAAATACTTATTTTGCTCTCATTTTTGTGAGTTTTTAACTAATTTTCTGCACTTTTGAGAGTACAGCCCGTACCATGGCTCCATGAGTCCGTACTACTCCTGTTTTTCATTTCTGTGATCTCTCTTGATGTTTTAGTAGTGATCTCTGATCTTTTCTTGGGGTTTGGAACAAGTTTTGTTTGAAGTGCTCTTGAGAAAGGCATTGTTTTGTGGTTCCAATGGAAGACCATTCATGGTCCAACTAATTTCTTCAAAGTCTCTTCACCCATGGCTTTAAGGGAATTTGTTGGATCTGTACATACTGTACCATACATCCATTTTTCTTTTCTAGCAATGCACAAGTGTTTGTAAGCCCATGGCAAGTGTGTGGAGTGAGCAACTTGGCTTGGGTATTCTCAAATTTGTTTGAATGGTACTTTGCTATTCATAGCATTGTACTTTGATGTGTTGAAGAAGACTTGAGTTGGCAAGAGTCTTAATTGTATTTTACCATCCTTGTCTCTCTCATGACTTGGTTGGATGCAAGAAGCAAAAGTGTAATCAGACTGTAAAACAGCGAGTCACTGTTTTCATTGTTAAAACCTCATTACCAATCTTCCTAGAAGACAGTATGGAATGAAGGATTCTTGTTTTTATGAATCATGGAATGTTTTTGTAAATGTCTTCAATGTTAATAAGGCAAGATACACACTTTGGTTGTAAAGGACCTAAATAAGGATCCTAGAAAGGTGTATTTTCTGTCATAGTCTCATAATGCTGCCATGCCTTGTGGCATCTTTCAAGTGTACAAATTAAAAGATCTTTGAAGAGATTATATGTATTTGTTTTTGCCTTTCCATTAACACCTTTTGCAGGCCAGGGACAGAGTAAAGAAAGAAACAAAACAAAGAAAGGAAGTTGCTGTAAAAAATGCACCTTATTGCTGTCAAAAATGCATTGTTGACTGTGTATGAACAACAGTTATAAAATCCTTTCTTATTTGCTGTGCATGTTGTTCCAACTGATTTCAAACCATTTTTGCATCCCTAATTGACATAATTTCATTGTATTTGGTTTATCAATGATCAAAGTGTATGCAAAATCTTAAAAACGTTGTTGTCCCAGTCATCTAGACTATTATTTCTGTGTAAGGGCAGCAGTATGACACTTGTTTGATATAATGACAGTAGTCTAAGATAAGTTTTGAATCTTTGGAAGTGTTTGGCATATGTTAAAGCAAGGTGTGAACATTTAACTTGGGTCTAGCATCATGGAGGAAACCTTTAATTTGCAAACCCTCACCAAAACTATTAAAAACCCTTGAAAAGTGCCTATTTTGTGGGACAACACTCAAACAGTCCGTACAGTACTTGCCATAGCAAAAATACTTGAGTCTTCATCATCAATAGACCACATCTCCAAGGGTTTGTCATGAAGTTTAACAGATTGAGCAAGGTGAACAAATTTCATTAAAAACTAGGGCTAATTCTAGTAGCCTTTTTGGAGCAAATTTGACAATTTCATGAAATCGGTAAGGAAGGAGAAGTAAATGATTGTTTCAAATCATCAAAACTGATCAGTTAAGACCTGAGACACCCTACTACAAGCTCCATATAATTTCATTAAGTCATTTGACCAAAATGACCACTTGAACCTAGAAGTTGCCTTGAGTAAACCAACGTTCTTTGCATCCAATTTGGATATTTTCACTATTGAAGGGTAAAGGATAGTCATCATACTTTGCAGACCTGTTTAGATGCTCAGTCAACACATTAATATGATTGAAATCCTTAAAGGTGCAAACAAGGTTAGGTAAACCATGGTTCTCCAACAGTTGCCCATTCCTGGAAGAGAGGAGATTCAGCCAGTTGGACAACCAAACTTGTTCATTTTTGGTGACACACAAGAGGACCTCATTTCAGACTTGAATGCCTTAGCATGGAAGGTTAGGAGGATTGATGTCCAATACAATAGGGTGAAAATAGTGTTGAATAGAGAGGAGGAGATAGGAGAAAGGTTTGGAAGAATCCCATTTGTGCCTAGGGATTGATTGCACATTGAGAACAAAGCCCACCAACCTCAGAAGAAGACTAACTTCTATTCTACCTCCTCATCATAGTGGTATCAGAGCCAATTCAGATTTGGGTTGAGAGATTAGCATATGTCTGGTAGTGATTCAGTGGGAGACAACACCGACAACATGGTGACCAATGCAGAGTTAGCAAAGAGGATGGAGGATCAGGGTGAAGAAAATAGACTCCTTAGGGAAAGATTACAACAACTTGAAAGAAAGTTGAACCAAGTAGAAGTCAAGACCGAAGAAGTCAGTGAGAGAGTAGAAAGTGCTGAAGATAAGAAGGAAACCTTAGAGGAAGAAATCCTAGAACCAGATCCAATCTTGGATAAAGAACAAGAAACCTTTTTACAAGCTTTGAAAGCTTTGACTGGAAAGGCCCTAGATGGAGTGTCCCTTTTTAGTGGCAAGATGGAACCAGAAGCACTAATGGAGTGGATAGAGGGTCTAGAGAATCACTTTGAATGTGATGGCATTACTGAAGCACAGAAAGTGAAGGTAGCCAAATCCAGAATGAGAGGGGCAGCCTTGACCTGGTGGAAATTCATCCAAGAGGAAAGGGTGAAAGAGGGAAAGAAACCCATAACCACCTGCAAGACAATGGTAACTAAGATCAAAGACACCTACATGCCTGAAGATTATGAAATCCAGTTACATAGGAAGAGACAAAACTTGAGACAGAAGGACCTAGATGTCAGTAGTTACACTGAAGAATTCCAAAAACTAAGCCTTAGATCTAAGGTACAAGAAGATGAAAATGTCAGAGTAGCTAGGTATCTCAATGGGTTAAGATGGAATATTCAGGAAGAGTTAAGCCTATGGTGTCCCAACACATTACAGAAGTGTTATCAATTAGCATTGAAGATAGAAGAGAGAAACAAGAAGAAACAAGAACATAATGGTAGAGGCAGAGGCAGAGGAAACAGAGGCAGTCATAGAGGCAATTTTGGGGGAAGATACACAGATCATAGGTCCCAGGGAGAGTCTAAGCTTATTGAGAAAAGCGGGGATTCTCAGAGTAGACCCAACTATAGGGGTAGGGGATCAGGCAACCCAGGAAGGGGTAGATCTAATGGACCTAGAAGAGGTTCATACTTCTCCACAATGAAGTGTTACAACTATCAGAAACTAGGCCATCCGGCATATAGATGCCCAGAAAAGCCAAGCTCATCTCAAGGAGGTGATAAGAGAGTCCATTTTGTGCAAGAGGAAACCACACCAAATCAAAGGTGTCTACCATCAGAAGAAGGGGAAAACCTCATGATCAGGAGGATCCTCATGAAAGAGCCATCTCAGAAAGATATGTCTCAAAGGAAAGCTCTTTTCAGGATCAAATGTAAGATCCAAGGAAAGGTGTGCAAAGTTATCATTGACTCAGGATCAACTGATAACATCATATCAGAAGAAGCTGCTACAAAACTTCATCTACCTAGAATACAACACAATGAGCCCTACAAGGTCACATGGTTGGAAAAAGGGCAGCATGTATTGGTGAGTGAACAAACATGGGTAGAGTTTAACATAGGTGAGTACCAAGATAAGATTTTGTGTGATATACTACCTATGGATGCTTGTCATTTGCTTTTAGGAAGACCTTGGCAATTTGACAGGAAAGCACAATATGATGGAGAAAAGAACTCATACTCATTTTTCAAGAATGGTATCAACTATAAAATTCAGTCCATTAATGAAGGAAGTGAGGGCAGCAAACCACAAGTTCCCAACACTTTGTTAGTTGGTGAAAAAGAGTTCATCCATACCCTAAAAGAAGGTGATGGCATAGGTTTTGCATTGGTAATGAAACCAATTGATGAAAAGAAAGAAAGGAAGATAGAAATCCCAAATGAGGTGCAACAACTTCTAGATCAATTTAAGTCAATTGTTAATGATGGTCAACCAACCTCTCTACCTCCTCAGAGAGCCATTAGCCACCAGATAGATTTCATCTTAGGTGCATCTTTACCAAACAAAGCTGCTTACAAAATGATACCTGAACAAAATCAGGAAGTGGCAAGACAAATCCAAGCGCTATTAGACCAAGGAATGATTAGAAAAAGTATTAGTCCATGTGCAGTACCCACAGTGTTAGCACCTAAGAAAGGTGGGGCTTGGAGACTTTGTACAGATTCAAGAGCAATAAACAGGATCACAATCAGGCATAGATTCCCCATTCCTAAGATAGAAGATCTTATGGATTGTTTAGGGGGAGCAAAATATTTCAGTAAGATAGACCTAAAAAGTGGTTATCATCAAATCCGCATCAAAGAGGGAGATGAATGGAAAATAGCTTTCAAGACAAATGAGGGGTTGTATGAATGGCTAGTCATGCCATTTGGGTTAACAAATGCACCCAGTACATTCATGAGATTGATGAATGAGGTGTTACATGACTTCATAGGTAGGTTTGTAGTTGTGTACCTTGATGACATCTTAATTTTCAGTCAAACGAAGGAAGAACACCTCCAACATTTGTAGATTGTCTTACAAAGATTGAATGATGAACAACTTACTATCAACCTAGAAAAATGTGATTTCCTTAAGCAAGAGCTAGTCTATTTGGGTTTTGTTGTTTCAAGGGGTGATTTGAAGATGGATCCAGATAAGGTAGAAGCCATAGTTAATTGGCCAACCCCTAATAATGCTAGTGATGTCAGGAGTTTTCATGGACTTGCTCAATTTTATAGGAAATTTATCAGAGGTTTCAGTGAAATATGTGCACCTATGTTAGAAACCATTAAGGGTGGTGTGAAAGTGAAATTTCAGTGGACAGAAGCAGCCAACAGGGGATTTGAATTGTTGAAAGTCAGAGTTGCTACCCAACCAGTGTTGATTCTACCTAGTTTTGATAAATTGTTTACCTTAGAGTGTGATGCAAGTAATATTGCTATTGGTGCTGTTTTGAGTCAGGATAATAGACCTGTTGCATTTTTCAGTGAAAAGCTTAATGATGCTAAGAAGAAATATTCTTCATATGATCTTGAAATGTATGCTTTGGTTCAGGCACTTAGGAAATGGAGGCATTACCTTCTTCCTAAAGAATTTGTGGTTTACACTGACAACCAGGCACTGAGTTTTCTCAATTCACAGGATAAGCTTAGTCACAGACATGTTAAATGGGTAGAGTCTTTACAAGCATATACCTTTACTTTGAAGCATAAGAAAGGACAGTGCAATAAAGTAGCCGATGCATTGAGTAGAAGGTTACTTACTGTTCAAGAAATTCAGATTAGAAGTATTGGTATAGAATGTTTTAAGGATTTATATCCACATGATTCTGATTTTGCTGATATTTACAAGGTTTGTCAAGATTTTCAGAATACTTTTCATAGTGAATATGCTGACTATACTTTGCAGAATGGATTGTTATTCAGGGGTGGACAGTTGTGTGTGCCAAAAGGTTCAATGAGGGAGAATCTGATACAGGAAAAGCACAATGGTTGCTTGAGTGGTCACTTTGGTCTTAATAAGACTTTGGAATTGGTTCAGAGGCACTATTTTTGGCCTAAGATGCAGGCAGATGTCAGGAAATATGTTGAGCAATGCATGGTATGTCAGAAAGCCAAGGGTACTAGCACTAATGCTGGTTTGTATCAGCCTCTTCCCATACCTTCTAGGCCTTGGGATTGTATCAGTATGGATTTTGTGGTAGGTTTGCCCAGGACTAAAGCAGGATGTGATAGTATTTTTGTGGTTGTTGACAGATTCAACAAAATGGCACATTTCTAACCTCGAAAAACTACTAATGATGCTAGTCACATTGCTTTTCTTTTCTTTAAGGAAGTTGTAAGAATTCATGGTTTGCCATCCAGTATTGTATCTGATAGAGATGCTAAGTTTTTTGGTCATTTTTGGAAAACTTTATGGAAGAAATTGGGTACTAACTTGTCTTTTGGCTCAGCTTACCATCCACAGACAGATGGCCAAACAGAAGTGGTGAACAGAACATTGGGTAATCTACTCAGATGTCTTACCAAAGAATATGGGCAAAGTTGGGATCAACTCATCCATCAGGCAGAGTTTGCATACAATGACAGTGTAAACAGATCCACTGGTAAGAGCCCATTTCAGATTGTTTATGGAATGCATCCTAGAGGTGTTTTTGAGTTAAATGATGTAACTAATTTGTAGCAAGTGAGTGGTACAGCAGAAGATACGGCACAGTCTATGAAAGAAATTCATGAGCAGGTACAGAAATCCTTACAGGAAACTACTCAAAAAGTTAAGGAGAGAGTTGATGCTTCAAAGAGAGATGTTCAATTTTCAGTGGGTGATTATGTGATGGTCCATCTCAACAAGTCACGGTTACAAAAAGGAGTGCCTACTAAGTTGCAAATGAGAAGAGTAGGACCATGCAAAATCTTGGCTAAATATGGCCATAATGCTTACAAAGTTGATTTGCCTAATGAAGTTTCTATGTCTCCTATTTTCAATGTTGCAGATTTGGTGCCATTCAAAGGGGAGCTACCATCAGATTCACCAAGATTTTCAGATCTTTCTCATTCCCTTTCTGATCTTCCTCTCCCCTCTTCTTCTACTCCCATTCCTTAGCAGGTACTAGATTCAAGAATCATCAAAAAGACAAGACACCATACCTACTTGGAGCATCTCATCAAGTGGAAGGATAAACCAGCTTCTGAAGCCACATGGATACCTGAAAGTGACTTTCTCAAAGCTGGAATTCCTCTTTCCTTACTGCCCAAAGGAGTCACATGACTTCTTTGTCCTTAGGGGAGTATGGTGCAGGAGCACCTGAGCACTTGAATGCTCAAATCACAGCAGGTATAGCATTTTGTTGCAAATTAAGCATGTGTGTTTATTTTATGCTTCTAGTAGGTTTAATAGGTTTTTTTTGTGGTGTAATGAGGTTTGGAACTCATTTTGTTTAAGAGTTTCCAAGATTTTTGGTTTTTGCTTAGTGGGCCAAAAATTGTCAATTTCGGGTCCAAATGAGCATTTTTGAATTTTTTGATGTTGTAAAGCCTTGAAAGGCATTGGAGCATGTTTATTTAGTGTTTCTAAATTATTTTGATTCATTGGTTTGAGTGCCAAGTCACCGGAAGTTAAAATGCAATTTTTGAGCAACAAAAGTTGTCAAAAGTTGTCAAAAAAGTGATTTTTGGTGGTTTTGGTTAGTTCCAGCCTATACCTGTCCATACAAGGGCTTCAACAAGTTGGTACATGTATATAAACCATGTTCCAATCATTGTATGGGTTGTTCATTTTGGAAAATTAAGAGAAATACTTATTTTGCTCTCATTTTTGTGAGTTTTTAACTAATTTTCTGCACTTTTGAGAGTACAGTCCGTACCATGGCTCCATGAGTCTGTACTACTCCTATTTTTCATTGCTGTGATCTCTCTTGATGTTTTAGTAGTGATCTCTGATCTTTTCTTGGGGTTTGGAACAAGTTTTATTTGAAGTGCTCTTGAGAAAGGCATTGTTTTGTGGTTCCAATGGAAGTCCATTCATGGTCCAACTAATTTCTTCAAAGTCTCTTCACCCATGGCTTTGAGGGAATTTGTTGGATCTGTACATGTAGTCACATAAATCTGTCCATTTTAATTAAATGAATATTTCATCTTTATTTGATTAAAAATCCACTAGCCACCAGTTAATTAAATTAATATTTAATTAATTCATCCCCAAACATTCTTCTATTAAGTAAATAATTATTCAATTTATTTTAATTAATTCATTAAATCCAATTCAAATCAATTAAATAAATAAAATCAATTTATTTAATTAAATCCCCTTTTCCTCTTTTAAATAAATTAAATAAAACATTTATTTAAATCATTATCCCCACCCCACTTGCATTTTCTTACAAATGCAACTTGCACACATTTATTGAAATAAATGAATTTTTATTTTAAATAAAATCCTATTTTCCCTCACCCACCAAATCCACTTGCAAAATCTAATCCCCTTCTAGATTCTTCTAACCCCTTCCTAATTAGCCTAATTCATCCCCTAAATATTGTCACATTTCTAAGCAAAATGGAGTCAATTCTCAAAGTCTAAAAGTCTTTGATAACCATTAAAGGCTTTCAACCTTCAACCACTTAATTCCTCAAAATCTTTGATAACCATTGAAGGCTTCCAACTTTCAACCACTTAATCCCCCAAAGTCTCCAATAACCATTAATGGTTAATTCAACCCTCCCACATGGTTAAAACATTTGTTTTGACTCAACCTCTACCCAACCCAAGGGTCTCATCAAGCCTTTAAAGCTTTGACCATGATTATCTCTTAATCATTTGCACAAAGGTTTATCCTTGCATTAACTCCTAATCTAGTGGGTAATCCTAATTTAGACTTGACCCTTAGCCTTTAGATAACCATGAGGTCTTCTCAAGCCTTTAATGCCTCCAACCTCTTTTCTCAACCCAACCCTATGTTGACACTTGTCACCATTTCATTGGTGCCAATTGTGCACATGGATCCCCAACTTTCAAGCTTGACCCTTGATTAAACCTTTCAATTCTGGCCATCCATTGCTCCATTTTTCCTATAAATAGAGCCCATTCCTTCATAATCCAGATCCTGAAAACTTGTAAGCATTTAGACTATAGACATTTTAGAGAGCATTTAGCATAGCATAACTAAATCTTGTCTTTTTGGTTAAAATATATCATTTTAGCATAAAACTAGCTTTTTATTTCATATTTGGAGCTATACTACAAATCTCAATCCTCCATAAGCATCCATAGTGCAAAAAGCTGCTGAGAGCTACACTATTTTGGAACTTGGAGAGGAGAGGAACAAGGGAGAAGAAGCTAAGGCCATGCTAAGAGGCAGTTGGAGATGTCTCATGATCTTTGTTTTACTTATTAGATATATTAGCATGTCTCTTTGTGTCTCATTTGGTATGCCTTCATATGTTTAGTTTTAGATTGACTAACACTAATATTTTGTGTGCTTTTGTGTTATTTGATCATAGACTAATTTTGTGCCATTTAGGAGGGCATCATTTGGTGAACCCGACGTGAATCGAACACGCAACCTTCTGATCTTTTTTTTTGAAAATTAACATTTTTGCTTGTTGAAACTAGCACACAGGTCGCGCTTCGGCGCTACTAAACACGTTTTAGCGCTATCAAAATAATTTCTTTTAGCACTATTGCCCCTAAAATAGCGCTATTGAAAACGTTTTAGCACTACTGATTCTATTCTGGCGCTTTTGTCACAGTTCTGGCGCTATTGCAACTATTCTGGCGCTTTTGATCTCTCGATTTTCCTATTCTTTAAGCGCTACTGTGTAAAATAGCGCTTCTACGTCCGCAGACTAGCGCTATTGTATTAATTAGCGCTATTGTATTAATTAGCGCTTCTGTCTAAAAAGCAGAATAGCGCTATTGTGACAGAGTGTTGTCCAATTCGCTTTGTAACCAAAAATCAGAATTTAGGCTTGTGTAAGCCCACACTAACATTTGACCATTGACTGTGTGCAGGTTCTAATCTTTTTTGTGTGCAGGGGAAGGAGTTAGTTTAGATGCCTTAAAAAAAAATTTACTTTCTTTCAAAAGTTGGTTAAAGAGAATCCATTTTTCCTTCTTGCACAAGTTAAAATCAACCTCACATTTTATTTTGGAGTGCATAAAATGAACCTCAAACTTGTTTTTGGTGCTTAAAACAAAAATTCATCTTTCTTTATTGCAAGGTAAAAAGAACAACAACTTCAAACATTTGTTTTCTTGCAAGTTAGGAAACACACTTTATTTGGTGCTTAAAACCAAACAATTCCATTTTCTTGCATAAAATCTAAAAAACACAAGCCACACTTCAAATTTTGGTGCAGTTAAAAACTTACAAAACCACTTGTTTTGATTTTTGCAAATAAAATTTCCTTCAAGCAAAATGTGTTTTTCATTAAGTTGACCAGGATTTCCAAATTCTAGATTACAAAACACATTGCCTTTGAAGTTAAAACGAACACCATGACTGTTGGAGCAACATCTCCAAATAGTTAAATCATCTTTGCAAATGCTGGATTAAAAAGAACAAGTGTTTTACGTATCTGGCACGCTTGTGCACAAAAGTCAGTCGAGTGGACCTACTTCTAACACACACTATCCTCTCCCTTGGCTCTCGTGGTCCTAGGTGCAAGAGAAAAGTGTTAGTAACACTCAAATTTTATCTTTTTAAGAGAGGCCTGCCAAGGGATCGATACTCTTGGGAACGACCTCGAGCGGTAAATCCTTTGAGCCGCTATAGAAATCAGGTGAGAGCGAAAGCTGTAGCCTTGGGTATAGCTATTCCTACAGTGTAACTGGCCGAAAGGACAAATGGGCCGCACCACCAGTTACAAGGCTCTTAAGTGAGTCACTGCAGAATGAACTTATGTCCAAAGCCATCGAACATGACTAAACACCTTTAAGTAGTAGCCCACCTGTTCTATTGATTGAGGATATTTGAGGTATAATTTAGTGCAAGAGCATAGAAGGTTTTGCTCCCAAGATACTCACCATACATATTTCCTTGAGTAGAAACATAGCTTTTTGAAAGGTCACTTGTGGCTTGATAAAAGTGGTGACTCCCCCATCATAGGGATCATCTATTTGTTATGCTCGTGCAAGACTTAGTATATCACATCCTTACCTGCCACGGCGGGATTCATAAGGTATGTAGTACCAAAGTCGAAGAAATATCAAGATGTGGGCTAAATTTATCACAACTGGCCATTTGACCATAGGGATAAAAAGTGTTTGAAGTGTGTTCGTTTTACAGACCTAGTGCGAATTGAGCCGACTTCAGGCTTTGGAAATACACCTTAAAATACATCTAAAGGAAGGGTCAAAAACAAGTCCAAGAATTGGGTTAATCTAGACCCATACTCATTTGTGCCTTTGAGGCAACATTCTTGTGTTTGTGTGCTTGCTTTGTTTTCTTGTCAAAGAAAAATCAGAAAATCAATCCCCCCCAAAAAAAAAAAACACAGTATTCATCCAACATTTCTCAAAAACAAACAAAAATACCAAAAACACAGTGCAAACAACAAAGAATCACATTTTATGACCATTCTTCACATCTTGCGAAAGAAGAAGCGTCATCAGAATATTACCTTGAAAAGAAGACCATTAAGCTCAAAGGCTTTGATCAAAAGGAGGAAATTCTTCTATCTCAATAGACAAATCTTTGTCTCACATAGAGTCTTTCTACATCGCATGCGTCTATACCTTCAAGGTAAAACAAACGAGTTTGATTTAGAATCATTGAATCGTAGAGCTTTTATGCAATATAGAGCTCTGAGTTATCACAAAAATCAAGGAGGAAAGATTAATCCCAACTTCTTCCCAAACATCTGTATCACCTACAACACACCTCGAGAAGTGCCACCAACGCCTGAAAGGGAAGAGGTAGCGTTTGTTCCGTTTGTAACACAAAGTTTTTATTGAAGTTGAAAACAAAACATCCATCATCTCATTCATACATCATCACTTCATCATCAATCCATCCCAAAACTCTCAAAACATTAAGAGGTTCTTGTCCCAAATTCTCTTTTAGATATTGCTTGAAATCAAACACATCGCATCACTTTTTAGATTGTTTCTACATCTAGGATAAGCTCATCCTAAGAGACACATCTACGCAGGGTAAAACTAGTTCATGAGTGAATCCTCTCATTACTAGGTAGTCAAAATCTGTAACACATCTCAGATTTCTCTACACCTTATCACATCAAAACTTATCAAAACAAGCAAGCAATTCAAAGAAGGAATTTCGGTTACATCTACCTTAAAAGTGCTAGAGATCTACGTGCAACACAAATCATCAACCATCAATCTTTCATTTCATCAAACAACTCATCATCATCTTCAATCAACTTCAACAAAAACTTGTAAACAAAATGGCTCAAACCCGATCACAGTCGAGACAACGAGAAATAGAAAGAGAAGAAGAAGAAGAGGAAAATATCAATGAATTTCAAGAAGCACTTGGAGGAAATGCAGATGACGAAAACCCAAATACTCCCACTCCTGCAACAATAGAAAGGGCTCAGCATAACCCTCTCTTTAATAGACTTTTTGACGAAATACTCAGAAGCAATGCGGATGCTCACTTCTTAAGACTTGCTCAAGAAGGAGCCAAACTCCCCTCAGACTTTGATCTTTCCCAATTAAGACAAGCATCAGAAAGACAAAGTCACCATGAGGAGGAAAGGCGTAGAGATCCCATCAGATATAACATCCCTCGAGGTAACCCACCACCTCCTCCTCCAAATGAAATGGAGATGTTGCGGCAACAAGTCGAGAATCTCGCCCAACAACTTCATAGTGGTGTTAAGACCAATCAATTCTCACTTAACAACATCTGTCCCTATCCATTTGATAGGAATCTTTATATGCCACCCTTTCCACGCAGGTTCGAAACACCAAAATTCAAAAAATATAGAGGAAAGGGGGATCCCCATGATCATGTCCAAGAATTTCATTCCGCTTGTCTTGAAGTGGCATATGAAGACACCTACCTAATGCGCCTTTTTCCCCAAAGCTTGGGAGGAACAACCACATCATGGTTTTCCCGACTATCAGGTGGCATTCGAACATTTGAGGAACTCATCCAGAAGTTCCTATCTCATTACTCTTATAATATTGAACGCGACATCACCATGGCTGATCTATGCAACACCAAACAAAAACCAGGTGAATTATTCTCAGTATTCCTGCAACGATGGCGCCAAATGTCTAGCAGACGTTCTCTTCAGTTACCTGAACGAGAACTAGTGGAAATTTTCATTTCCAAATTAAATGAAGAAATGGAATTTCACTTGGATGTCAAAGACACAGACTCTTTTAACGATATGATCACCAAAGATATAAAATGTGAAAGGGCACTCATCAAGAAAGGACTCATCAAAATCTTTAATGAACCAAAAGATGGTCCTCGCCCGCGCTTCAATAGTGATAAACCGAACTTCTGGAACAAGAATAAGAATATCGTCAACGATGGGGTTGTAGATGCTCGAACTATCCAAAATGCACAACCTGTGGTTCGGTTTGCAGGACAAAATCCTCCACCTTATAATAACACAAATGTTCCTTCCAATCAAGGTCGCATCACGTCTCATGATGAGCCAAGACCTCGTCCACAAAAACAAAAATGCGCATATACTCCCTTAGGGGAACCCATTGAAACAGTGTTGCGACAACTCCTCTCTCAAAATTTGGTCACTCTACCTAAGCTATCAAACTATGAGCCTCAGGTCAAACCGGCATGGTGGAGAGATACTGAACATTGTGAGTTCCATCAAGGAAGAGGACACAAGACAAGTAATTGTCACCGATTGAAAGACCTCATTCAGGATCTTATTGATCAAGGAGAAATTGAAATTGAAGGACATGACCCAAAAATGACCAATAATGATCATCTGATGTTTAAAAATCCACTTCCATCACAAGATCAAAGGCATCCTTCTAGTTCCAAGCGAGGCACTGATACCACTGATTATACGCAGGCTGCATATAACTACACTGTAAATCACCTGTATGACGCCAGTGAACAAATTGCAACTATCACCTTCAAAAATCCCACCTCAAATTGCAATGTTGTTACACATCGTGGCAAGGTCACCATCAAGGCAGCTCCACAAGGCACCACCTCCGTCCCAAAGCAGTACAATCTTGTGGAACAATTAGACAAAACCCCTGCACTTATATCCATTTTGGAGCTTTTGCGTCTGTCACCCTCTCATAAAACAATCTTGGATCAAGCACTCCAAGAGGCGTCAGTCCCTGCAAACCTGGATACGGACCAATTTCAAGCCATGGTTGGAAATCTAAAGTCATCCCCTTGTCTCACTTTTTCCGAAAGTGACAACTCTTCTTTCCAACAACCTCATCATGCTTCGCTACACATTGAAGGCTTTGTCAACCAACACAGGATCAAGCGAGTCTTGATCAATAATGAAGCAGGCCTAAACATTTGTACACTACAGTTGGTCACAGCATTGGGATATGCAATAGAATCAGTGGATCCTCGCAAGAAGATCACCATCAAGGCCTATGATGATGCAGAGCGTTCATCCAAAGGAGCTATGGTACTACCAATCCGAGTGGGCCCTGTGGTAAAGCACATCATCTGTCAGGTTCTGGACCTTCCTCTGCCATATAATCTATTGTTAGGAAGACCTTGGATACATGCCATGCAAGCTGTTCCATCTACCTACCATCAATGCATCAAGTTCCCACATAACGGTGTAGAGATCACAATCCTGGGCGATGCAAATCCCTTTGCATTTTTCCATAATATCAGCCATCAACCAGAGATTACCGTTCCTAATAATAGAGAAGCCATTTCCTCCACATCATATATAAATCCCGCCTCTCTTGCCAGTTCGAACACCCCTATACCCAAGCAAGAAAAGCTTAAGATGAAAGTAGCAGAGGAAGGTCCTGGAGAATACAACTTGAGTCAGCTCTTTTGTGTGGGACAAATGCCCACTTCTCCTAGAACACATGGTAAACCACAACAGTTACTCCAGCAACCACTAATCACGCCTGCATGTGCCTTAACGCCTTTCATCCTTGGAAAGAGTCAAGAGGAAGAGACACAAGATGAGGACCTAGCGGAATGGATCTATAAAGATCCCATCACCACTAACAAACCGCAAGTTACACTTCCTACGGAACAGTATGGTAAAGGCCTCCTCATTATGCAAAGAATGGGGTATGATGGTCAAAGTGCTTTGGGATCCTGCAAACAAGGACGACATGAACCACTGCTGCCAGAGTTCAAGCCCAAAGGTAATACTGGCCTAGGCTTTGAAAAAGAGATCCTTCCTAAACTCAGATTCAAAGGAAAACCTAGCAAACCATTTTGCCCACCTACTGCAAAGAGGACACCTTTCATAATCAAAGCACCATCAAGCAATATTGCCACTGCCCCATCAAGGCTCACAACCCCACCGCAACCATCACCAGTGCCAAACATACCACCAATCGAACCAATAATCCCATCCACAGCAGTCATCACATCAATAAAACCATTCATAGAAACAACTATATTGGAACCCGCACCAGCATCTATGGCACCAGCCGTTCCAACAGAAGCCACTAAATCAACACTATCGATACTTCCAGTGACAAATCCTTTATATCCCATCACGGTTTCTGCAGCACCGATCACCACAAAGGTACATAAACCAATCACGCCTGCAGTATTCAACTCCAGCGACATCCCAGTATGGTATAGAAATCGGATGCTGGAAAGTGATTCAGAGACCGACTCACATGAGTGGGAATTTGATTCTGTACAGCTTAACACTTCAGATGAGGAAGACACATCACCACCTCTGCCACGCAAAGACATTCCTGTTTACGGAGAAGCACAGATAAAGACCACTTGGGTACCTAAGCTGGAAACATCTTCCACATACCCTACGTCTCATCCTACGCCTGATTTTGACAGGGAGAGTACCATCAACGACCTTCACCACACTATCTTAACCCTCACTGATACCTCTAACGAACTTAATCTAATCGATGAAGTAATGCCCATTATCCACCCTGAACTCATCGAATGGAACCAACCAAATCCCCCATGTCTTGACCTCTTCCAAAACGATGAGGCTATCATTGACTTTTTGGAATTAAGGGATAATCTACCAAGCGGGGATCACAAAGCTAGATTCGCCATTCAACTTAATAGCCCAGCATACTTCGGGGCGGATGCCAAACCCTTCAGCTACAAAAATATAACATTAAAACATGGATCTTCCAGTGAAAACCACACTGTGGCACTGTTTGATCCGACAACAGTAAAAAGAAAGAGCGTATCCAACGGTGAAAACCTCTCTGAGGCGCCTGAGGATGAAGGGTTTGACATTCTCCCTGCTAGTACACAACAGGAATGATCAACGATTCTTATCGAGGAAACCAAAGAATACAATGTGGGGACTCCTGAAAACCCTCATATCATACATCTGGCATCTCTTCTCACTCCAGAGGAACAACCTCAATTCATAGAGTTCTTCCAGCAGCATCAGATCAACTTTGCATGGTCATATGCAGACATGCCTGGGCTTGATCCGGATTTAGTTATGCATCATCTCACAGTAGCAAAAGGAGCCAAACCTGTCAAACAACAGCTTTGTAAAATGCATCCTCAGATTGCCGTGCTAGTCAAAACAGAACTCAAGAAACTCCTGGATGTTGGTTTCATTAGACCAATTGATTATGCAGAATGGATCTCCAACATTGTGCCAGTCGGCAAACCAAAAGGGGGCATCCGCATTTGTACAGACTTCAGAGATCTGAATAAAGCATGTCCTAAGGATGACTTCCCCTTACCAAATATCGACATCATAGTGGATTTGACAACAGGACATGCCATGCTTTCACTCATGGATGGCTTTTCAGGATACAATCAAATAAAGATCGCACCAGAGGACCAACATAAGACAGCCTTCACATGTCCATGGGGCACATACTGCTGGAATGTAATGCCTTTTGGTCTAAAGAATGCAGGAGCGACCTATCAAAGAGCAATGACCACCATCTTCCATGACATGATGCATACTATGATGGAAGATTATGTGGATGATTTACTAGCAAAATCACTTACTAGAGAAGGACATCTTCACATCTTAGATAAAATCTTTGATAGACTGGAACAATACCATGTTCGACTCAACCCAAAGAAATGTGTCTTTGGAGTGACCTCCAGGAAACTTCTAGGATACATTGTCTCAAGCAAAGGTATTGAGGTCGATCCAGCAAAGGTTAAGGCAATCATGGACATGCCACCTCCAAGGAATATCAGTCAGCTAAGGACACTACAAGGACGGCTTCAATCCATCCGAAGATTCATTGCACAATTGGCTGATAAGTGTCACCCATTCACACACCTACTACACAAGAACATACGCTTTCAATGGGATGACAGATGCCAGCAAGCATTTCAGGCACTTAAAGACTATCTCATGAATCCACCCTTGTTGATGCCACCAGATCCAAGTAGACCGTTGTTACTTTATATCTCAGCAACAAGTACAGCATTGGGTGTACTACTGGCACAACATAATGTAGAAGGCAAAGAGTGTGTTGTATACTACATCTCTCGCACACTGGTTGGCTATGAACTCAATTACACACCTATTGAGCGAGCTTGCCTAGCAGTAATCTTAGCAGCCACTAAAATGAGGCACTATCTATTAACACACAAGGTACAACTCATTGCAAAGATTGATCCACTCAAGTATTTACTCAGCAAAGCAACATTGACAGGTCGCTTGGCCAAATGGGTGATGATTCTAAGTGAATTTGACATTGAGTATGTAGACCGTAAAGCTATCAAAGGTCAAGTTATTGCAGATCAGTTGGCCGATGCACCACTCACAGGCGATCATCCTCTTATTTCCAATTTTCCAGATGAAGAGATATTCATGATCACAACAACACAACCATGGAAACTATATTTTGATGGGTCATACACTAGGCACGGCTCGGGGGCAGGCATTCTGTTTATCACACCTCAAGGTGATAGCATCCCGAAGTCTTACAGGCTCACATTTCCATGCACAAACAACATAGCAGAGTATGAGGCCTTGATCACAGGACTCAGGTTAGCCGTACAATGGAAATTACAAGAACTGCAAGTATATGGTGATTCCCAACTAGTCATTCAACAAGCAACAGATGAATATCAGACCAAGGATGATAAACTCATGCCATATAAGCAAATGGTGGACAATCTAAAGTCATCATTTACTACTATCACCTTTGAGCAGATCCCAAGAGATCAGAATCGAGTTGCAGATGCTATGGCTACCATCGCATCTCTCCTAGATCTTCCACAAAATTCAACACGCTACGAGTTCTTGGTAGAACAGCTTTGGATCCCCGCTTATGATATCCCTGAATCCGAGATGATGTGTCACCTTGTTGGTTCTGAATCCCCATGGTATGGTAAGTTCTACACCTATCTCCACGATCACACCCTTCCTCCCAACCAATCGAATAACCAACGAAAAACCTTCATTCGCCAAACTGCTCGATATACCATTATTGCCAAAACCCTATACCGCCGCGGTCTTGATGGTACTCTCCTTCGATGTCTGGAACAAGATGAGATAACAAAGGCTTTGGAAGAGGTACATGAAGGAATTTGTGGGACTCACTCAAGTGGTCCATCACTAGCCAAGAAACTCCTGCGAGCTGGATATTATTGGCCATCTATGGAAAAAGATTCTTACTACTTTGTCAGGAAGTGCAAGAAATGTCAAGTTCATGGCGACCTGATACATGCACTAGCATAGGAATTGCAACCAATCACAACACCATGGCCTTTTTGTCAATGGGGCCTTGACCTTGTGGGTAAGATTCATCCATCTTCATCCAACGGCCATAAATTCATTATTACCGCCACCAAATATTTCACCAAGTGGATCGAAGCTGTTCCACTTACCCAAGTCACCGGCAAGTAGATCGCCTCATTCATCCTCAACTACATCATCTGCCGGTATGGTGTGCCCATGTCCATCATCACAGATAACGGTCTTCCTTTCAAAAATCAGGATGTCCATGAGCTTTGTGAGAAATTTCATATCCAACACCGCTTTTCCACCCCCTATTACCCACAAGGCAATGGTCAGGCCAAAGCATCTAATAAAAACATATTGAGAATCCTAAAGAAGACAGTCAATGATGCCGGTCGTGATTGGCATGTTCAATTGAATCCAACATTATGGGCATATCGAACTAGTATTCGAACCCCTACAGGTGCAACTCCTTATTCATTGGTCTATGTTGCTGAAGCTATCTTACCCATTGAGGTTGAGATACCATCCTTACGGGTGTCATTGCACAATCTCATCGATGATGAAGCATACAGAGTATCCCGTCTTCAGGACTTAGAATTACTTGATGAGAAGCGACAAGCTGCATACAATCATCTCAAAGCCTATCAGCAGCGCATGAGTAGAAACTACAATCACCGAGTTAGATCTCGTACATTTGAGGTAGGTGATCTTGTTCTTCGAGAAAATCCTCGCAACCAACCAAACAGAGAACATCAAGGCAAGTTTGAATCAAACTGGCTGGGCCCATATGTTGTCACTGCTGTATTCGGGTCCGGGGCATATCAGTTGGCTACATCAAATGGAGAACCACTCGCAGATCCAATCAATAGCATGCACCTCAAACGGTTTTATACCTAAGGTGTACAGAGCATTAGGCTCCCCTACATATCAGAAAAATACCAAAAACATTCAGAAAATGTCCTGAAGAAAATACAAAAACATTCAAAAAAAGTAAAGAAAAATCATGCATCCAAACAGTGAACAAACACTCCGGTGGCACCTTGGGTAAGTATGATGGTGAAAACCTGGCAAACAGGCACCACTCGTAAAGGCAATGGCTCCAGTATCTTTCAGGCTCGTTGCGATCACATTCATGCACACATACATCCATCCATCCCAACCATGGCTTGTTATTTGATCTACAATTAAGAAAGTACTCCATGCGTCTAGCATCCCACCTTTTCATAGTCAGGTCTACAAATTGGGGGCAATACCCTTACCCTAGTGATGGAAGTGGATTCTACATTGTCTTATATATCATTACGCTCTTCATTCAGGCAATCATCAGAAAATATCAAAAACATTCAAAAATGACTCTCAAAATACCAAAAACATTCAAAATTGTTTCACAAAATCCAAAAAACATCGGAAAACCCATCAAAAATCACACAAAAACATGGCAACACCTTGTACATATCTATCCGATCAGATACAAAATAAACATTGACAACTACTCACACACTGACCATTTACCAATCAAACCAACACAATCGACTTCAACAAATCCAAACCTGTCTTTAAACAAGGATGCATCCTTCCTTACCAAAACAAAGACAAGATGAGATTTTCTTTGACACGAAAATTCTGTTAGGCTATCAAATACTTGGTTGATTTGTGAGTACAATCGTTTGTTTATCTGTATCGGAATCTTTTAGCATTGTTTTGTATCATTTGCACATTATTTCCGATGAAGTTCTGGGGCATGTACTAATGGTGTCTACGTGGGAAGTTCACCAAGCTACGTGATCTTATGCAAAATGCAGTCATAGATCACTATGGCTTGCTGACTACAGCGTATACCTCGACCATATGAGCATGAACCATTACCAAGGATCCTTATTCTTTATTCTTTATGTATATATACTGTTTGTTTGTAGAAACAATGCTCATCCTTTGATTCCTCTTCCTTCAAATTGGATAAAGGTTTTATTTTCTTAGTACGGTATGTACTTGTCTCAGGATTTGATCAGCCTAAGATCAAGGAGGACGATCCAAGTCATGCACGAAAGGAGATAATCCTTGTCTGTTCCGCAAGCAATACTCTGGTCGACTTGACCCTTATATCACGTCGTTTGTATTAACTTGCTATATTAAAATCCATGAAAGAAATACTCAGGTCATCTTGAATCATTGTGTCAAGATGCTTGTATTTTCTTCCAACATTTTAAAGCTCAATGATGAAAATAGAGCACTATGGATCATCATCTCATCTCATCTGTATATATTGCATTTCGTTGCATTCTAACCATCCATACATTCATAATAGCTACATATCATGCATACATAGTGATAATAATGCATACTCTATTTTCCTCTTCTTCCATAAGAATGAGTCATAGGTTCTCCATTTCTTCTATCTAACATCGAACCCCCCCCCTCACCCTCCCCATCTCGATAATCAGCATCACATACCCTACATCATTTCTCAATCAACCCAATCAAGCTACGTTCATCACTATCCATCTCTAAATAGGAGGGATTGTGTTTCCTATGCTAAGTCATCCAATAAGCCAAGCAAGTTACTCTGTCTGCACAGATACATCGACTCACGCACACCTAGACTATCAACAGATACTCTGATCAAGTATCTTCGGGTCGCAACAGGTAATCAATTATGGTAATCCTAGACTACATCAGGCATTTATCATAATGA
This sequence comes from Cryptomeria japonica, assembly GCF_030272615.1. Taxonomy (NCBI): domain Eukaryota; kingdom Viridiplantae; phylum Streptophyta; class Pinopsida; order Cupressales; family Cupressaceae; genus Cryptomeria; species Cryptomeria japonica. The sequence goes on along the minus strand of NC_081410.1, from coordinate 4,903,970 downwards.
CCTAGTCTCAACGGGGCTGCCTTGATTCCCCACAACCATCCATCACACGCACACACTATCAATTGATCAACCAATCAAACACAATCCAACGGACAATTACATCAATTGTCTACGTCTCAACGAGTATTTTGCTTCATATACCTTGACTTCATCGGGCAATTACATCAATTGTCTAAGTCACATCAGGTCACTTTGATTCACTTACTCAGACTTTATCATGTCCAAGCGACCAACTGACATCAACTGTCACGCTTTGACTTGACCGGGGCAATTCAACCGATTGCACCAGATTGTCCAACCAATTTTGATCAATTGTATAGCATCAATCCAAACCCCACACTACATCTGCTATGTATCTCTTGCATGACCTCAGGGTACTCGCTGGCTTGTTGTTTCTCCGTATTCACTCTGATTTTCTTCCATTCTTTCACTGTTGTTGCTAATTTCTTCTATTCTACCTCCCCTCCACTTCTCATTCTTTTTCGAGAGATCGCCCGATTTTTTTGAAATTTTTCGGCCCATCTCTCGAGGGGGCATACCACCCATTAAATTTACATTTTATGGGGCATTTCTCCACACCTATTTTTCTTTCTTTGAAACAATGCGATAAACTGCACCGTCTCAAAGAGGGGCAAATGTAGTCACATAAATCTGTCCATTTTAATTAAATGAATATTTCGTATTTATTTGATTAAAAATCCACTAGCCACCAGTTAATTAAATTAATATTTAATTAATTCATCCCCAAACATTCTTCTATTAATTAAATAATTATTCAATTTATTTTAATTAATTCATTAAATCCAATTCAAATCAATTAAATAAATAAAATCAATTTATTTAATTAAATCCCCTTTTCCTCTTTTAAATAAATTAAATAAAACATTTATTTAAATCATTATCCCCACCCCACTTGCATTTTCTTACAAATGCAACTTGCACACATTTATTGAAATAAATGAATTTTTATTTTAAATAAAATCCTATTTTCCCTCACCCACCAAATCCACTTGCAAAATCTAATCCCCTTCTAGATTCTTCTAACCCCTTCCTAATTAGCCTAATCCATCCCCTAAATATTGTCACATTTCTAAGCAAAATGGAGTCACTTCTCAAAGTCTAAAAGTCTTTGATAACCATTAAAGGCTTTCAACCTTCAACCACTTAATTCCTCAAAGTCTTTGATAACCATTGAAGGCTTCCAACTTTCAACCACTTAATCCCCCAAAGTCTCCAATAACCATTAATGGTTAATTCAACCCTCCCACATGGTTAAAACATTTGTTTTGACTCAAACTCTACCCAACCCAAGGGTCTCATCAAGCCTTTAAAGCTTTGACCATGATTATCTCTTAATCATTTGCACAAAGGTTTATCCTTGCATTAACTCCTAATCTAGTGGGTAATCCTAATTTAGACTTGACCCTTAGCCTTTAGATAACCATGAGGTCTTCTCAAGCCTTTAATGCCTCCAACCTCTTTTCTCAACCCAACCCTATGTTGACACTTGTCACCATTTCATTGGTGCCAATTGTGCACATGGATCCCCAACTTTCAAGCTTGACCCTTGATTAAACCTTTCAATCCTGGCCATCCATTGCTCCATTTTTCCTATAAATAGAGCCCATTCCTTCATAATCCAGATCCTGAAAACTTGTAAGCATTTAGACTATAGACATTTTAGAGAGCATTTAGCATATCATAACTAAATCTTGTCTTTTTGGTTAAAATATATCATTTTAGCATAAAACTAGCTTTTTATTTCATATTTGGAGCTATACTACAAATCTCAATCCTCCATAAGCATCCATAGTGCAAAAAGCTGCTGAGAGCTACAATATTTTGGAACTTGGAGAGGAGAGGAACAAGGGAGAAGAAGCTAAGGCCATGCTAAGAGGCAATTGGAGATGTCTCATGATCTTTGTTTTACTTATTAGATATATTAGCATGTCTCTTTGTGTCTCTTTTGGTATGCCTTCATATGTTTAGTTTTAGATTGACTAACACTAATATTTTGTGTGCTTTTGTGTTATTTGATCATAGACTAATTTTGTGCCATTTAGGAGGGCATCAGTACATACTGTACCATACATCCATTTTTCTTTTCTAGCAATGCACAAGTGTTTGTAAGCCCATGGCAAGTGTGTGGAGTGAGCAACTTGGCTTGGGTATTCTCAAATTTGTTTGAATGGTACTTTGTTGTTCATAGCACTGTACTTTGATGTGTTGAAGAAGACTTGAGTTGGCAAGAGTCTTAATTGTATTTTACCATCCTTGTCTCTCTCATGACTTGGTTGGATGCAAGAAGCAAAAGTGTAATCAGACTGTAAAACAGCGAGTCATTGTTTTCATTGTTAAAACCTCATTACCAATCTTCCTAGAAGACAGTATGGAATGAAGGATTCTTGTTTTTATGAATCATGGAATGTTTTTGTAAATGTCTTCAATGTTAAGAAGGCAAGATACACACTTTGGTTGTAAAGGAACTAAATAAGGATCCTAGAAAGGTGTATTTTCTGTCATAGTCTCATAATGTTGCCATGCCTTGTGGCATCTTTCAAGTGTACAAATTAAAAGATCTTTGAAGAGATTATATGTATTTGTTTTTGCCTTTCCATTAACACCTTTTGCAGGCCAGGGACAGAGTAAAGAAGCAAACAAAACAAAGAAAGGAAGTTGCTGTCAAAAATGCACCTTATTGCTGTAAAAAATGCATTGTTGACTGTGTATGAACATTAGTTATAAAATCCTTTCTTATTTGCTATGCATGGTGTTCCAACTGATTTCAAACCATTTTTGCATCCCTAATTGACATACTTTCATTGTATTTGGTTTATCAATGATCAAAGTGTATGCAAAATCTTAAAAACGTTGTTGTCCCAGTCATCTAGACTGTTATTTCTGTGTAAGGGCAGCAGTATGACACTTGTTTGATATAATGACAGTAGTCTAAGATAAGTTTTGAATCTTTGGAAGTGTTTGGCATATGTTAAAGCAAGGTGTGAACATTTAACTTGGGTCTAGCATCATGGAGGAAACCTTTAATTTGCAAACCCTCACCAAAACTATTAAAAACCCTTGAAAAGTGCCTATTTTGTGGGACAACACTCAAACAGTCTGTACAGTACTTGCCATAGAAAAAATCCTTGAGTCTTCATCATCAATAGACCACATCTCCAAGGGTTTGTCATGAAGTTTAACAGATTGAGCAAGGTGAACAAATTTCATTAAAAACTAGGGCTAATTCTAGTAGCCTTTTTGGAGCAAATTTGACAATTTCATGAAATCGGTAAGGAAGGAGAAGTAAATGATTGTTTCAAATCATCAAAACTGATCAGTTAAGACCTAAGACACCCTACTACAAGCTCCATAGCATTGCATTAAGTCATTTGACCAAAATGACCACTTGAACCTAGAAGTTGCCTTGAGTAAACCAACGTTCTTTGCATCCAATTTGGATATTTTCACTATTGAAGGGTAAAGGATAGTCATCATACTTTGCAGACCTATTTAGATGCTTAGTCAACACATTAATATGATTGAAATCCTTAAAGGTGCAAACAAGGTTAGGTAAACCATGGTTCTCCAACAGTTGCCCATTCCTGGAAGAGAGGAGATTCAGCCAGTTGGACAACCAAACTTGTTCATTTTTGGTGACACACAAGAGGACCTCATTTTAGACTTGAATGCCTTAGCATGGAAGGTTAGGAGGAGTGATTTCCAATACAATAGGGTGCAAACAGTGTTGAATAGAGAGGAGGAGATAGGAGAAAGGTTTGGAAGAATCCCATTTGTGCCTAGGGATTGATTGCACATTGAAAACAAAGCCCACCAACCTCAGAAGAAGACTAACTTATATTCTACCTCCTCATCATGCAGGCCCCCATTTTATGCAATATCCTTTCATATGGCCAGTGAACTGATATTGTGGGTCACAAATCCCACCGTGATTTTTCCTCTTTTAGGTTTTTCACGTATAAATTATGTGTTATGGTGTTCATTTATGTGGATGGTTTATTTGCTTCAAATTATATATTTCTTCATTTACTGGTTTATATGTTTATGTAATAAAAGGGTAAAATCATATCTTATCAGCAGAACATTGATTCACCCCCCCTCTCAGTGTTCTTGGATCCCAACAATTGGTATCAAAGCCTAGTTCCTTGGAAGAAGTTTAACAACTTGAGGAAGATCCTGAAACCGAAATCATTAAACATGGCTATGGACAAGAAACTTAAGATGGCTCTTGAGGATTATGATGTTGAAAGGATGAAGAATTTAAAAATGCAAGATGAATTGAATTCTGCTAATGAATTCATTCTTGTCCTGCAAGAAAGGTTATCATCAATTCAAGCCAAGAGAAAGGAACTTTTGCAAAACCAAGATGATGAAGAGAAAAATGCACTTAAGGAACAATGTCAGAAACTAAGTCAAGCAAACATGCTCATGAAGAATGAAATGCAAGACCTGACTATGAGGTTATCAAAAGATATTGAGGATAGAAAGAAAAAAGAAGAAAATCTTGTTATATCTCTGAAGAACAAATTTGATGAATGTGGCAGATTGACTCATGAGAATAATCTATTGAGAACTAATTTGGCACACTCTTGGAAAAATGAATAAGAGCTTGAAAGACAAATAACTACTCTGAGAGATGATCTGACTACTGCAAGTGAGTATATAGAAAAAATCAGGATTAGAGCTACACAGTTGGATGACCTATTGAAAAGACAAAGGCAGAATGATGATTCTAGAGGACTTGGATTTGTACAAGGTGAAAGCTCTGGTACTGCAAATGAAGATCAGACAACCGGTATGCAGAACTCATCAGACTAGAGGAAACCAATAAGGCAATCTAATGCTTATAAATTCAATGGTAGATGCTTTGTTTGTAATAAATTTGGGCATATGGCTAAACAATGTAGAAATAAAGCAAATCAAAACTACAATTTTGTTCCCGGTCAATGCACAAATTGCAAGAAATATGGTCATAGATCAAAAGATTGCAGAATGAATGTCAAATGTCATGCATGTGGAAAGTTTGGTCATTTGGCTAATCAATGTAGGTCAAGGAATGACACCAGATATGTTAAAGCAATTCAAAAGAACAATGTTTTTTTTTTTTTTTGGATAGGTGGTAGTGCCACTTAATATATTTCTTTTACAAAAGATGACTCAAAGAGCTCCCGAAGAAAAGAACCAGTAAGAAAAACTTCGATCCTTGTTCTACAGTACATAGAAAGGTTGTGAAACTTAAATCTCTAGTATGCCAAAAAAATACAATATATCTTATAATGTTTAGAATACCGAGTGCCACAAATCATCCCCAAGTATCGAATGCTTTCTGGAATATGTTGAACAAGGTGAAGTTCGAACCAAAACATCACGAGAGTTGTACACATTTACATAGCAGTCCACAATCTATCTCACTTATGCATTTATTCAACTTGCAATCCAACACGCTTCTTAGACACTCAAATTGACATCCATTCACATCATACAGATACAAAAGAACCACGGGACCCTGCACTTATAATACCACACATACCATTTTTTATCATTATGAAAAAGACCACTGCATAGCCATGTGTAATATTATCCTGTACCCATGCCCTCCAAAAAAATTTCCTTGAGAATTGGATAAGAATCAAGATCACAATTCAGATCTATCATATTAAGTTCCACCTTGGAACTTCCCATATTTGCCAAATGATCTGCAACCCGGTTCCCTTCAATATACACATATGAAATGGTAAAGTTTACAAATGTATCAATAAGTGTCCATGCTTGTTCAAGTAAATATCTTATCTTTTAATTGTCAATATTTCTCTTTATGCAAGCGTTGATAATAATAGCTGAATTGCCTTCAATGTGAATATAAGAGATGTTCAATTTATTTACTAGTAGAATGCCTTCAAGTAAAGCATATGCCTCTGTAAAGTTGTTAGTACCCGGTGGAATAGAAGCAGATTTCAAAGCAAAAACACATCCTATGTGATCCCTTATGCATACTCCTATCCCTACATCACTTGGGTTCCCTTTAGAGGAGCCATCAAAATTCAATTTGAAATGCATTTAATCCGAAGAACACCATTTCACTTTATTTCTATCAATTTTACTAGTTCTCACTCTCGAAAGACAAGGTGACATAGGGATAGAAATGTCCTTCCAACAATTAATAACTTGACCATCCCAGGAAGTAAATTCCCTATTTGAATTGAACTGATTTGAAACATGAGCATTAACCAGTTCTGATATTGATTTTTCAATATAATTGAAAACATTAGAAAGAGGAGATGTTTGCTTTCTAAAAATATGTTTATTTCTTTCCCACCAAAGTGGCCATACTACTGTGGATGGGATCACTTTCCATATGCATGCAAAAAGAGAGGATGATTATAAGACTGGCCATGACTGGAACAAATCCCATACATTATTTGGAAGAGGGATGCTAAAGGAAAGCTTATCAAGAACAAACATCCAACAATAATAATCAAAATCACATTGGAGGAGGAGATGATCTAACGTTTCACTATGCTCACCACAAAGTACACAAGCAAATGGATGTGCAATATTCAATTTATCAAGTCTCTCACTGGTGAGTATTCTCTTATGCAGAACAAGCCAAGCAAACATCCTTGCCTTGGGAAGAACACTGTTGTTCCAACATAAATTATAAGTTCTTTGTGAACAAGAGTGAACAGACATCTGATGAATTGCCTTATACCCTTCCTTGATAGAGTACTTTTCATTCTTCGCAGGGCACCATATCGATTTGTCCAAACCATTAGAGATAAAAATAATGTGGTTCTTGAGAATCAAAGAAAATTTTACCTTTTGACTCGGGGAGATCGGGAGTAGAGTTGGATTCTTCCAAATGACATGATTTGAAGGCTTCTCAAGATCATCTATGTAATCATAAAGGTGAGAACCCCATTGAGAAATAAATATAGGGATCACATCTACTAGGGATTCCTCAAGATTAAGAGGGGGGAGACCACTCCATGAATCATGCCAAAAGTTGACATCTTTGCTATTATGTACTTGCCACGATAAATATCTAGTAATCACATTCCTAAAATCCATCATGAAGTTCCAAACTGCAGACCCTGATGGAGGATCAAGGATAGTAAATATACGTGATGGGGTAGGAGTATATAAATAATTTGCTTTCATAATTTGACACCACAAATCATGTGTTTTATCATAAATATTCCAAACCAACTTTCCCCCAAAGGTTTTATTCCTTTTTGAAAGATCATGCAGACCAACCCTACCCGTAGATTTGCTTGGAGTCATTTTGTTGAGAGACACAAGCGATATATTTTTATCTTCTGAAAGATTGTCTTTCCAAATAAAATTTCGAATAATTTTCTCGATATGAGAAACAATAGATTTCAGGGCTTGAAGGACTGGAATGTAATAGTTTGGAATTGTAGCCAAAATGGTTTTGACAAGAAGGATTTTGCCTGACAGAGATAACCATCTAGCTTTCCACACAAAAATTCTTCTTTTTAATTTGTCAATCACAAAATTCCAAAAAGAAGGTTTCCTTGCTCCCATAAAGAAAGGGATACCCAAATACGATGATGGAAGAGAATCCATTGGAAAGCCCAATGTCTGGATAATGTTGTTAGACACCATTTTAGAAGTATTGAATATGAATAATTTAGATTTCTAAGCATTGATTTTCTGCTGAGATCCAGAGGTATATATGTCCAACATTTTCTTAATATGCCTTGCTTCTTGAATATTGGAACAACCAAATAAAAGTGTATCATATGCAAATAAAGTGTGAGTGATAGAAATTGAGGTATTAGGGATGCATACCCCCATTCAAAGACCCAGACTCAACTGCTTATTGACCAGTCTGCTAAAAGCTTTTGCCATAATAATGAAGAGAAAAGGTGATAGTGGGTCACCTTGTCGAACTCCTTGAGTGGCTTGAAAAAAACCAGAAGGATTACCATTAACAATAACTGAAAAATGTGCCCCAGAGAGGCAATTTTTGATCCATTTACACCACTTATCCGAAAAGCGAAACTTTTTAAGCACTCTCAAAAGAAAGGACCAACATACTTTATCATATGTGTTGGTGTAAATAAATATTCATTATGGATATTATTACACTTTACTTAAGTTAACTTAGGATAATGCATCTCTTCATAGTTTGGATTTGAGACACTTAGGGAAGTGTGCACATAGGGATAGAGCTTGTAGGAGAAATTCCACCTTTTGTGGTCTTATTTTGCTGTTACACTCCACATTCGGTGGGTCATCCACCTCTTGTGGAATATTATATTATTTCTCCTACCTACCCCTAGTATTTCTTACCTACCCTTGTTTCTCATTGAGCCACATGTCATGATTGTGTGCTCGTACATCCATATGGCCTTGCCTATATAAGCAAGCCTATATTCATTGTATTGGGGAATCCAATTGATCATTTTCATATTGATGAGAATACAATTTGTTCTTGTCATTCTTTTGTCTCTATTTTAATACTTTTCATTGTGCCCTTGATCTTGGCAAAATCTCACATGGTATCAGAGCCAATGGGGCTTCATTGATTGGTTTTTGGAGACATCGTGGAAGGCTTCTATTTTTGGATCTAAGGAACTGTGCTTTTTGGAGGCATCCTGGAGCATTTTTGACCTCACCAATGCATCCGAGAGGCCGTTTCCATAAAAATCGAGTATAAATTCGACCTATTTTGGTGAAATTCGATTTTTGGGTGTGGAGGAAATTTTCTGCCCAATTCAGGTAGTACGGTACGAAATTTTTGGATTTTTTTCAAAAGAAAAAAAAAATGTTTTAAAAATTATTTTCCAATTTGAAATTTTTTTTTTTGAAAAAAAAAAAAAAAATTGAAAATTATTTTTGGGATTTGTACCTTCTGCCCAGTCAGTGGTGCACAGTCAGCACCCAGTCAGCATTTTCTTTGGAAATTTTTAGACCCCTCTCCGTTGAGCAGTTTGGATTTTTGGGTCAACTTTGGAGGCCCATAACTTGCTCAATTTTGCTCCTTTTTGGGTGCAATGTTTTTTTATTTGGGCTAACTTTTTGTTCTCTTTGCAGTGGTGTGGTTATTTTCTAGTTTTGGTGCATAGGTTTTTTGGAATTTTCAGATTCTTTCAGCTGTACTTGTCCAATCCTCAATTCTGCAACTTCAAAGGCCTCATTTGAGCTCATACAACCTCCTTTTCAGGTGCCATTTTTTTATGAAAGTGCATGTTTTTTCATCTACTTTAATAATCTATGATCATATTTTAGATATTTTAAGTAGAAATTGTACTTTCAGATATTGGTTTTATTTGGCCTATTTGGTACTTGTAAATTGCTTGGATCTTAGTTTAGATCTCTTGTATTATTAGTTTGAGTCTCTTTTGGCCTTATTGAGGCAGTTGTAAAATTGAAATCAGAAGTCCACTTTGCCCTTTTTTGCAAGTGGCCCATTGTACATGCACTAAGTATAAAGTGTCAAATCATCACCTTTGGGGAGGTTCTTTGATTGAGTGAATTTGGGGGGGTGTCTTGTGTGATTGTACCTCTCTTTCCTTGTGCTCTTTCATTTTTGTTGCAATGAGTCCTCATAAATTTCCACCTTTAACTCTACATAATTATGCATCATGGAAAATTAAAGTATGGAGCAAATTAATGGAAAAAGGTCTCACACATTAATAGTAGCACCACCTGATCCTAAGGTTGATCCTAATGCTCAATTAGAATGGCTCACTAAGAATTGCATGGCTCTTGGAACTTTGCGCAAGTATGTATCAGATGACCTCATCTTTCATATTGAAAAGTGTACTACAATCAAAGATGCTTGGGATATGTTTCAGAAAATGTATAGTCAAGTTGATGAAATCAGAGGTTATAAGATTGACAATGAGCTCACCAACTTGGATCCCAAGAGTTTTGATACAATCCAAGATTATGTCACCAAAGCAAATGAGCTAAGAGTAAAGCTTAAGGATTGTGGAATTGACAAAAAGGATGCTCAGTTGATATTCAACTTGTTGGACAAGCTTGCACCAGAATATGCAGCATTTGTGTCTAGCTTCCAAACTCATCATTTGACAGTGGGGAGTTCCTATGTTATGCCTTCATTTGATGCTTTCATGAAAATGTTGATATTGGAACAATCTAAGCTGTTGAACATGGGGATTCCCAAGTCTTCAAAGTCCAAGGCTTTGGTGGCTAATTAAGGGAATCAAGGAAGTCAAGGCAAAGATTCCAACAACAAGAAGAAGCAATCTAAGTCACAGCCACAACAGGAAAAAGGAAAATCATCCTTTCCATCACAAGGCGATTTTTCATCCTCTTCCAAGAAGGGGACACCACCTAAGAAGGATAAGCCAACTTTTGCATATTGCAAGAAGTATGGTCATGATGAGCATCAATGCCACACAAAGCAAGTTGATGAGTTAACTAATCTTCTTAAGAAAAACAACATCAACTTGCCATCCGCCTACACAAAGAAGGATTCATCTCCTTCCTCTTCCTTATAGTCTAAGGGAAAAGGGCAAGCATTTTTGGCTACAACAAGTTCTTCACAGCAGTGGATACTTGAATCAGGTGCCTCATATCACATGGGTTCTACAAAGGAGTAGTTTTCTTCATTGGAGCCATCTAAGGTACCTCACATTTACATAGGTGATGATACACAAGTAGAGGTTGAAAGCAAAGGTTCAACTGACATGGATGATGGAACATTTGAGAATGTTCTCTATGCTCCTAACTTGTCTACCAACCTTCTCTCTATCTACCAAATCACTCACTATGGGAATAGGAAAAAGGTTGAGTTTACACCAGATTTAGTTGTGGTAAAGGAACTTGATGATGATGCCTTGGTAGCAGTGGGACAAGTCAATGACAACTCAAGGCTTTATTCATTCTCCCACTTTGTGCCAAGTTCACCTTCTAGGGCCTTGCTTACTCATTCAAATTCAGGAAGTAAGCTATGGCATGAGCAGTTTGGTCACCTCAACTACCGCTATCTTGAACAGCTCAGCACTAAAGACATGGTCACAGGTCTACCTCGAATTAGTTTTTTAGAGGGTGTATGTTCAGGTTATTCCATGGGCAAGCATCCTGAGGAAAAGTTTGATAAGGGGAAAGCTTGGAGAGCTTTGGAAGTTCTTCAACTTGTTCACAACGATGTAGCAGGTCCATTTCCAGCACCTTCATTTAGTAAGGCTCGCTATGTCCTCACCTTCATTGATGACTACTCCCACTTCACTTGGGTCTACTTTCTTATTCATAAGAGTGAAGTATTTGACAGATTTCAGGACTTCAAGACTCGTGTGGAGAAGCAATCCGAGAAAGTGGTGAAGATTCTTCGTACAGATAATGGAAGGGAATATGTGAACAAGAGACTTGAGGGTTTTTGTACATTTGAGGGGATTGATCTTCAGCATTCTGTAGCATACACTCCATAGCAGAACGGAGTTGCAAAACGCAAGAATAGAACTCTCAAAGAAATGGCTAGCTATATGATTCATGCACGTTCTCTTGATCCTACTTTTTGGGCCGAGGCTATCAGTTGTGCCACACACATCCAGAATTGGGTTCCTCACAAAGCTTTGCAAGGTATTACTCATTTCGAGGCTTGGGCTGGTAGGAAACTGATTGTGAGACATTTCAGAGTCTTTGGGTGTCCAGCATGGGCTCGCATACCTCCATAGAAACACAAGGCATTGGAACCTCAGAGTCGGCCTTGCATATTTGTTGGATATCTTGAGGGTGTTAAGGCATATAGATTGATGGATCCTGAGACACATGAGGTGTTCATTGAGAGGAGTGTTCACTTTAAGGAAAGCTCTCCTAGCTTAGCCTCTCTACCTCCTCCACCTTCCTCCATTGTGGATAGTGATGCTAGTGATTCAGATGATGAGACTCCTTCAACTTTGACTCGCAGGGTTACACCTCCGCAGGGTCCACTTGCAGTTGAGGAGCCTTGTTCTCCACCTCCACCTAGACCTCGTTGGGCTCGACAGACACTTGAGTCCGCGGGTTCTCTTGTTGGGGATCCTTCAGATACATAGAGAACTCGATCACAACATCACGATCTTCCACATGCATTCATTGTTACCGCTTCTGATCCACGGACATTTAGGGTTCCTGAGTGGGACCAAGCTATGGAGGAAGAGTATAGTTCCTTGATGAGGAACAACACATGGGATTTAGTCCATCTCCCTAAGGGGAGAAAGATGGTTTGATGTAAGTGGATCTATTGAACCAAGTATGTTGTGGATGGTAGTGTGGATAAGTATAAGGCTCGGCTTGTTGTGAAAGGTTTCTCTTAGGTTGCAGCTGTTGACTATACTGAGACCTTTGCGCTCGTAGCCAAGATGAACTCCATTTGCTTGACACTTGCTATTGCTGCAGCTCATGGTTGGGTTGTACATTAGATGGATGTGAAGAGTGCTTTTCTTCATGGTGATCTTGATGAGGAGGTTTATATGGAGTAGCCATAGGGTTTCATCCAGGATACTTCCTTGGTTTGCAGACTAAGGTAATCTCTCTATGGCCTTAAGCAAGCCCCCAGGGCTTGGTATGCCAAGATGGATTCTTTTGTTCTCTCCGTAGGGTTCACCAGGTGTCATTCTGATTTGAATGTCTACATTTTGTGATAGGATGACTCTCACTTGATACTTGTGCTCTCTGTTGATGACTTGATCATTATAGGGAGTACTGCATCCATCATTAGCAGGGTCAAATCTGCTTTGCATGACAAATTTTCTATGACTGACTTGGGTCTTTTGCACTACTTTCTTGGGATAGAGATTTCACAGTCACCTTCCAGGATTACACTATCACAGCCCAAGTATGCTCTTGATCTACTTGCACCGACTCCCTTTCTTTCTGGAGTCAAGCTTGAGGCTCAGTGTTCTTCTCCACTAGTTGATGCCACTTTGTATCGTCAGCTTGTGGGTAGTCTCATCTACTTGACCCATACACGCCCTGATATTTCATTTGCAGTTGGCATGGTTTCCCGCTTCATGCAGGAACCACATGAGCTTCATTGGAAAGCTGCCAAACACATCCTTCATTACATCTAGGGTACACATCACTATGGGATTCACTATGCAACAGGCATAGGACTTCGCTTGGTTGGTTACATAGACTTTGATTGGGATGGTGATCTTAATGATCGTAAGTCTACTTCTGGTTACAGTTTTCACCTTGGTTCAGGCCCCATTTGTTGGCAAAGCAAGAAGCAGCATGCTATTGCTCTCTCTTCGACTGAGGCTGAGTATCGAGGTGTTGTTAATATAGCGACTGAGACCATTTGGCTCCAACAGATTCTCACAGAGTTTGGGTTCACCACTCCATGACCGACAGTTCTACATTGCGACAATCAGAGTGCTATTGCAATCTCGAAGAACCCGGTCCAACACCAGTGGACCAAACACATCAAGATTCATATGCACTATATCCGAGAGCTCATTTAGGAGCAAGTCATTGATTTGCAATATTGTCCTACAACAGAGCAGGTTGCTGACATATTCACCAAACCTTTCACCGAGAGTAAGTTCCAGCAGTTGCGAGCTCTCTTGGGGGTGCAAGATGTGTAATTAGGGGGGGTCAGCTGACTTCTCCTTCCTCTCTTATGGGGGGGACTTTTTCCTCTTTGAGGTTTTGTCCTTCTTCTTTGAGAGTCTTTTGTACTTTCATCTCTCTTTTGGGGGGGATTTTTTTCCCACTGGGTTTTCTCCTTTTCTCCATTTGTGAGAGATTGCATTGCATGGTTTTGCTTGCATTTGCATATTGTACATGGGTACTTATCATGGCCTAGTAGCTGGGACCCATCTTGCATTGTTGACTTGAGTCTTCATTTCCCTAAGTTGCACTTAAGGGGGGGTGTTGGTGTAAATAAATATTCATTATGGATATTATTACACTTTACTTAAGTTAACTTAGGATAATACATCTCTTCGTAGTTTGGATTTGAGACACTTAGGGAAGTGTGCACATAGGGATAGAGCTTGTAGGAGAAATTCCACCTTTTGTGGTCTTATTTTGTTGTTACACTCCACATTCGGTGGGTCATCCACCTCTTATGGAATATTATATTATTTCTCCTACCTACCCCTAGTATTTCTTACCTACCCTTGTTTCTCATTGATCCACATGTCATGATTGTGTGCTCGTACATCCATATGGCCTTGCCTATATAAGCAGGCCTATATTCATTGTATTGGGGAATCCAGTTGATCATTTTCATATTGATGAGAATACGGTTTATTCTTGTCATTCTTTTGTCTCTATTTTAATACTTTTCATTGTGCCCTTCATCTTGGCAAAATCTCACAATATGCTTTCAACATGTCTAATTTAGCTATGAAAGCAAGGGACTATGAATAGTTAATTGAGTGCAAAACTTCATGGGCCACAAGCTCACCTTCCGATGTTTTCCTACCAGGAACAAAACCTCCTTGTTGAAGAGATATTACTTTAGGTATCAAGGATTTTAACCCGAGATAGATAGCTTTTGTGAAAATATTATATACCATATTACACAAGGAGATAGGCCTAAAATCTGCAAAAGATTGAGGGTTGTTAGATTTGGGAATAAGAGCAAGATGGGTAAAATTGAAGTTATTGAGAATAAAATCTTTTTGTCTTGACTCCTCCAAAGCCATGAAAAGATCAAATCTTAAAATGTCCCAACACATTTGAAAGAATAGTATGGTGAAACTGTTGATGAATAATGATGAACAATAAGTACTCAACAGATACTGAGAGGGGGGGTGAATCACTATAGACAAAAACTTCCTAAAACCACTTTGACTGCAAAGACTGCACTAACTAGTAAACAGGATCGCCGATCTAAATCAAGGCACTACTGGTAAAACACGGTGGGACTGTGAAACACATAAACCGGTAACACTTAGATCTTCACAAAACCTAATAGCTCACTTCCACTTTACCCATATGCTTAAACAAGTAATACATCATCTGAAATATAAAGACCACTGGATTAGCATGCATTACTACTTAACAGAGAATACTAATCATCACATGAAAAAGCATCACACATGACACGCTGATTTTTCATGTGGAATCCCAACTGGGAAAAACCATGGTGGGGATGAATACCCACAAGTTGTTCTTTGAACTCTTCTGAAGTCTGCTTTGTTAGGAGCCTAATCCGGTTAAGGACTTTACAATAGGTTCTGCTAGGAACTGATCCTACTAGGGACCACCCGATTAAGGGATGGCTAAATACCCGGTTAAAGGTTAGAACCCTGCTAAAGGTTACCTCATAAGAGGATTTGAAGAACTCAATGAATTTGAGTCACCCTGTTAAAGGATTTACAGAAAGCTTGTTAAAGCTACCCGGTTAAGGGATTTTCCAACTACTGAAATGATTAGAAGTCAACAGGTGAAACAGTGATCTGATAATGACACTCAATGCCAAGGCAGATCCACTTTAGTTCCTTTGCTTCTGCAATCACACTCGGCAGGTATCAACACACTTCTTCAGTCTGGAAAGAATCAAGTATCTCTTCACTTGGATACACACATAACATTTGCCAACAACTTCATAATGTAAATCATCATCGACCTTATAGACAACAGATAGGTCGGTGGCATAAACCCTAAACCCTAAGCATTTAGGTTATCAATACATTCGGTTCAATCCTGACCGTTCAAACACATTGTATTGAGTAAAATAGTCTTGAACAGATCTCGAGACGTTCTCCATCGTTCAATCATTGTCGCTTCTGGAAGCTGATAACCCATCACACGCTCTCCACCATTTACTGAGACTTCGCACATTCCCGAGGTAGATAGAATCAGTCTTCTTCATGCAGGATCTACAAGGAAATCCTTCACGTGCACAAGGCTGATGTGGCAACACGATTTGATCTTCATTGTAATGCTAACTCATCACAAAATGTCGTCAGTCGAATCACACAGACTTGGAATGCATCAACCGGAAACCCTGAAGCTGAGACTACAAACTGGTAGTCATACCAAATGAAACCCCGATACAAAACTTTCCATATACCAGTTCACATTCCAACATACCGGTTCACTTGAACAAACATACCGCTTCACTTTTTCACATATACCGGTTCACATCATCATACCAATTCTCTTGCCAGTTTTCTTACTTCAATATACCGGTTCATACTTCAACATATTGACATCAATGACAACATACAATATCATCATGTCATCATACTCTGCACATATGCCAACAACCGTTAGGGCTTGGAGACTTGTCATGAGCCATCAAAACTACCACCTCTTGTAATTTAGCAAGAGAGAAAGGTTGCATCAAATAATCATTATCACGTTGTGAAATCAGACAAGGGATGGAATCTAACAATATCTTGACATTGGACTCCTCAGGAACAAAAGGAAGGGAGAGAGTAAGAAGATTTTTATAGAAGAGTTCACCCTCTTCCCTAATTTCTTGTTCATTAGTTAATTTTACCCTCGAAGAAGAGGAATTTATAGAAAATATAGTAGATGTAGCTTGCTTAATCTTTGCAGATGCCTGGAAGAACTTAGTATTATTGTCCCGTTCTTTTAGCCATAGCTCCCTTGATTTTGTCTCCAATACTCCTCCTCTCTAGAGTACAATTCTTCCCAGTAAGTTTGTAAATGCTTTTGCTTTGAGAAGGTTTCTGGATTAATCCTAGTAGAAAAGATAAGTTCACTGACATCCTTCAATTCCTTCTCTACATTTTATTTCTCTGCAAAGATATTTTTGAATACTTCCCTATTCCAGACTTTGATATTTGCTTTTACAAACTGCATTTTCATATAAAGTTGAAACATTTTGTTCCCCTTGCAGAAGGGGTCACTTACCCACCATTGACGAAGCAGAGCATGAAAGTGTGGGTGTCGAAACCATATTCTTTCAAACTTAAAAGAAGGTCTATGATGAGAAGCTTCATGTTTATCCAAGCATAATGAGATAGGAAAATGGTCAAATCCAGAGAAAGATAGAATTTTAGAGCTGAAAGTATATTTCTGAAGGATCCACTCATATGAAGTGAAAAACCTATCCAATCTACTTGCAATTTGAAGGGAATTTCTCTGGTTTGTCCATGTAAATTGACCATTAGAAGGTGAAATGTTAGAAAGGGCATTATCAGATACAAAGAACTAAAGTCTTCAATCACCTTAGACATAGTAGGATTGCCTCCCTGTTTCTCATCCTGAGACAAGATGGCATTAAAATCACCTTCTAAGATGATTTTTTGAACTCCCTGTTGTTGGATCTGACAAGATAGAGTATTCCAAAGAGCATGTTTCTCTTCAGGAGCTATTGGACCATAGATATTAAAGAGAACAAAGGATAAATCAAAATTTTCAATAAGAATAAGATGCCAATTTGTCCCTTGGTTCAAAGTTTTTGCTTTGATTGTCTTGGAATTCCACAAGGTCAGAATACCACCGGAAGCCCCTACTGCAGGAATATGTATGAAATACCATAAAGTCCATTTTTTAAAAATCTTTTGAGAGGCTTCATCTGAAAGCTTTGTTTTGTTGTAATAAAATGATGTCTACATGGGAGGAATCCAATCGCTGCTTGATTTGTCCCCTCTGTCAAAGGCATTCAAACCTCTGACATTCCAAGATATGATCCTCATTGCATCCGAGAAGAACAACATGTTCTTCTTGGTCTTGTGTGGGGTGAAAACTTATCTACAATTGTAGTCTGGATACCTGTTGCGATCTCTTCTGCTTATGTAACAAAATAGGTAATATTGCTAAGTATTGTAGAAGCAAGACTCAACCGATTAGCAATGATAAAGAAAATGAGAAAGGAAAGTAGAAGGTAGATGAAATACAACAAGATCACACCAAGATATGGGTCAGAAATTCTGAAGAACCAAGTGGAGATGGATCTACATCGGTAACTCCACTAGTTGAACAAAGCATTCCTGCATCGGTAGAAAATTCCACCGGTAACTGAGGCATACGCCTTAGGGGTTGGAAAATCTATTACAAATCTTGCATATTCTCTAGAAGAGATCTAGAAGAGATCAAGAGAGTTGTTTTAATCATTGATGAAGGTTTACCCGACATAAGAGTATGAAACCGACATCCGGTAGGGTACATCATGAAGCATTTATGATAGTGAAGGATTGGGGTTTACTTGATCATAAAAGGAGAAAGTGAATTCATTTTTACTCACCTAGCATTCAAGCAATCTAGAGCGAAGAAAAGGCGAATTTCAGGCAATTAAGAGCAAGAAAAGGCATTCTGAGAGGAATTCCAACAATCAAATCTTCACACCGATGATCATTTTCAGGTATTTCTTCAAAATGGCATCCAGATCACCTGCTCCTACTTTCATTGCAAATCCCACCATTGTTGAAGTTATGGATAGGCTAAGAACTGTTTTCAAGGAAGTTCCCCAGATAGCTAAGAAAGAAGACTATGCGGGCACATTCTCTAGGGTTCTCGATGGCGTGATGTATGTTGAAGATGTAAGGGCATATATTCACTGCACCTTGGACGATCTAGGTACATAAGAGATTAAGGGTATGTATCAATCTGTGATATTGGGAGACTCTGGAACAATCAAGCCACAATATAAGATCATCGAGGATCTAGGGTTAATCGACCCTACATGATCACAAAGGAAGTAATTCAAGCAGTCACCGGCTTACCCAAAGTTGGACAATAACCTGGCAAGAAGATTTCCACCACTATGGTTGAGAAGATCATTGACACAACCCATGATGGAGGATCTATGAGGGTCAGCAACATCAAGGACTTAGATATGAAATTTATTAGCATGATAATCGGCTATAAGGTAACTCAATCTAGTCGACTGAACTTTTTTGCTAGTTCTTGCATCCATGTTGCTTATCAGATGTTAAAGAATAATGAGAAGTATGATTTATGTCAATGGCTGAGAAGTGAGTTAATGATAAATCTTGGAAAGATTAAGAGTGTTAAGAAAGGAACTTTTAGGTTCAAAAATCTCATTGTTTGTTTAATGCTTTACTTCATGAATGAGCTACACGGTCTAGGGAAGAAGAGTTGGACATGTGACATACTGATAGGTATGCAAATCAAGGAAGCAATCACTAGTCTTGGTACTAGTAGGGATGAAAAGCTTCGAGGCTATTTCAAAAAAATTCAGGAAAATATGAGACAGAGGGAAAGAATATCAAAGCACATTGTGGAGAAGTACTCCATTGATATTTGTTTTATGGTGAAAACTGATGAAACTCTTATGGAGGTAGTAGAACCTAGGACCATATGGATCACTGAGCTTGGATATGAAGTGGATGATAGCATTTTTTAACTCTATGCAAAAATGCTACTTGAAGCTACATTAAATGATAAGACATAACACTTTGGTACTGCTGAAGAAAAGGCTCTTGAAGTCAAGATTGGCTTCAACAAGAAAAGAAGAGAGAATAAAATAGATAAGATGTCTACATATATATAGGATGTAATTCATAAGATAGACACTCAGCTGGGTTTTGGATCCAAATCGACAAAGGAATCGACAATGGTTAGTGCTCCTGAGGCCAAGAGGCCTAAAACTTTCATTTCTCCTGTCACTTCTGACTCTAATCCAGAGGATAATGAACCTTTAGTATTCATAAGGGTACAAAGAAAGAAAGTTGACCAGCCTCTGGTAGAGGAGAAGAAGGTGGAGCCAAGGAGGAAGCTTGTGAGAAAAGTGACAAAACCTACTACACCCCCACCTCTGGCAAGGAGACCTATTTAGAAGAGGAAACTAGTCACATCCACTCCAACAACCGATAAGAAGAAGAAGAAGAGTGATGATGATACTAAATCTGGTAAGGCTACTATGACCTGTACTGAATTGATTGATGAAATAACCAATGATGGAATGTTGAAAAATGTATCCATTTATTATGAAGATTTAGAGGATAATGAGCAAAATGAGATTGAAGAGGCAATTTTGTTATACATGGATATATATAAGAAAGCCTTAGTAGAAATTTTGAAGGAAATTCCTCTATCACTGTACAATAAATTAGATGCTAGAAGACTTGATGCAGTCAAGAGGGATAGAGAAATTAAGGAAGTAGAAATTTTGGGTATCTATGGTTCAATAAACAATGAGGAAATGAAACGATGCATTGATGTTGCAAACATAACAGTTTTAGTAGTAAATCCTGGGAAATAAGCCTAATGATGGGTAGGGTAAATGAGGTAGAAAACGAGACCAAAGATGGTTGGACCAAATTCTTCCAGAAGAATCCTGATTTTCTCACCTCCCATGAAGAATTTGTAAAAGCAACAACTTCCACCATCCCAAACAGATCTAAAGGAAAAGGTATTTTGGATAGTTCAACTCCAATTTTGAATAAACCAATAGTAACTATAAGTATATAGACACCACCAGCAGTAAAGGAGAGTGTACAGTCAATACTGACAGAAACAACTTTTGAACAAGGTAATGTACAGGGTATTGACAATATTATGGATAATAATCCATCGACAATAATAGATATTGCACCAAGTGGCGAAGCCACCAGTGCTAAGGAGGATAAGGAAAAGGGAACTAAGACTATACCAACAATTAATATTGATTCCTCGACAAAGGTTTTGGCAATTAGCACTTCTCAAGTTAAGAAGAAATCAATCACTGAGATGAGTCCCACTGAGTTAATGACGATGGCTACTCAGAAACTAATAAAGGAGGGATCGACAGATAAAGGAATAATAGATCACTCAATCACAGTTTTACATAGACTAATTCCTAATTGTAAGATTGAAAATGAATCAAGCCCTTCCGGCAAGCTTAAGGCATTAACTGAGCATATATCTAACAACTTTCAATCTTTGCAGCAAATTTCAGACCAGTAGGCACTTGAGAGATTTATTGTGGCTAAGAGAGCCGCTTTTGATCAAATTATTGAAACAGAGAAGAAGAAAATTGAAGGAAAATTGATTCTTATTAAGAATTGTTTGAAACAATGTACAAATATCTACAGGGTCTGTTGTAACATTGAAACTCTTACAACAAATGTAGATAGCAAATTTAAAGGAATTACATGACAAGGTTGCCAATATTGCAAATTCTTTTGATGGATTAACCTCACTAACAACATCTTTTGATGGACAAATTTTGTCCTTGGAGAACCAAATTTTTGCTTTTGAAAAAGAAAGAGACAAGATCATTCGGAGAGAAAGGAGTCTTAGAGGATTAGTGAGTCCTAGATTGGATTCACTTGGTGTACATAAGAGGGAATGTATGGATATGATTGCTAAGCCCACACTGACAAAAGTCAAAGAGAAGGAAACATTTGCACACTTACTGAGTGGACTTGTATCCATATCCGATACCTTCGGAACCGGTTGGGATACATATTTATAGTTGCTAGACAAGGCTTACCCGGAAATTTTGAAATTGGTCAAGCTCTGGTAAAGTAATCTATATTTATTAATTCTTTCAATTCTTTCAATGGTCTTTGGCATTGATGCCAAAGGGGGAGTGTATATAAAATGAAAAATATCAGACAGAAAAATATGGGAAGGATATCAGGAAGGAGTGTATTGCTTAGGGGGAGAATATTTAAGGTTAAACCGGCAAGGAATTGATTTTTTACATGAGTGTTTCCATCAATTGACACTCATTGGATTCATATATTGTCATTGATGGCAAGATGACAACATGGTATCTTGGCAACAAGATTCATAAGGAATCATACACTGGTATTAGGAGGCATTCACTGACAAACACCAAAATAGGAGTATCCAGGGTTACACCGGCACCAACACCGACACTGACATCCAACACTTCACTGAAGCCGACATCAGGCTTGGACCCGAAGGAAGTTTTATTTGTAATTATTGTATAAGGCCGACATTGTATATCTTTTGTAATGCATTGTAAGCCGACATAAGGCTTATTGTTTGTAAGGGTATATAGGTCAGTCTTCTAGGTCATTTTGTAGTAAGTGGCATAGAAGAATAATAGCATAACTGTATGATGCAAAGTATATGTATGTAGATCATTTGTATGCAAATGTTGTATCATGCAATAATCTGTAGATAGTTTGGAAAACATTCTTGGAGGAGAAGACATACAGGTAGAAGTGTTCAGGTTTTATGAACCGGTACAGAACAAAACTATAACCAGAACTCTTTTTGGCATAGCAAATGTGTCTTGTGAGTTCATTATTAATGTTTTGTTTCAGCAGAAGCTTGTAGTCAATGAGACTCTTTTTGTGATGAGAAATGTGCTCTACGCAGTGTGCCTTTCTTTATGTGTAGGTGATGAGGAGGTAGAATAGAAGTTGGTCTTCTTTTGAGGTTGGTGGGCTTTTGTTCTCAATGTGCTTCCCAAATCAATCCCTAGGCACAAATGGGATTCTTCTAAACCTTTCTCCTATCTCCTCCTCTCTATTCAACACTGCTTGCACCCTATTGTATTGTAAATCACTCCTCCTACCCTTCCATGATAAGGTATTCAAATCTGAAATGAGGTCCTCTTGTGTGTCACTAAAAATGAACAAGTTTGGTTGTCCAACTGGTTGAATCTCCTCTCTTCCAGGAATGGGCAACTGTTGGAGAGCCATGGTTTTCCTAACCTTGTTTGCACCTTTTAAGGATTTCAATCATATTAATGTGTTGACTGAGCATCTGGACAGGTCTGCAAAGTCTGATGACTATTCCTCACCTTTTCAAGAATGAAATATCCAAGTTGGATGCAATGAGTGTTGTTCTACTCAACGCAACTTCTAGGTTCAAAAGGTCATCTTGATCAAATGACTTAATGCAATGCTATGGAGCTTGTAGTAGGGTGTCTCAAGTCTTAAATCATCAATTTAGATGATTTGAAACAATCATTTACTTCTCCTTCCTTACCGATTTCATGAAATTGTCAAATTGGTCCCAAAAAGGCTACTAGGATTAGCCCTAGTTTTTAGTGAAAAATCTTCACCCTGCTCAATCTGCTAAACTTCATGGAAAACCCTTGGAGATGTGATCCATTGATGATGAAAACTCAAGGATTTTTTCTATGGCAAGTACTGTACGGACTGTTTGAGGACTATCCCACAAAATAGGCAATTTTCAAGGGTTTTTGAGGGTTTTAGTGAGGGTTTGCAATTTAAAGGCCTTCTCCATGATGCTAGACCCAATTTAAATGTTTCACACCTTGTTATGACATATACCAAACACTCCCAAGGATTCAAAACCTATCTTAGGATACTGTCATTATGTCAAACAAATACCATATTGCTGCTTTTACATAGAAATAACAGTCTAGAGGACTAAGACAACGATTTTTTTAAGGTTTTGCATACATTTTGAACATTGGTAAACCAAATACAATGAAATTTTATCAAATATAGATGCAAAAATGACTTGACAGAAGTTGTAACATCCTGCAAAACAAATAGGAAAGGATTTCTTATGACTGTTGTTCATTCATCCGCCATCACTGCATTTTGACAGTGTTAAAAATGATACAACTTTCTGTCTTTGTTCTGATTTACTTCTTCAATCTATCCCTGGCCTACAAAAAGGTGTTAATGGAAAGGTAAAAATAATGCACATAGCCTCTCCAAAGATCTTGTAAGTTTGAACACTTAAAAGATGCCACAAAGCATGACGGCATTATAAGACTTTGACAAAGAATACACTCTTCTAGGATCCTTATTTAGGTCCTTTACAACCAAATTGTGTACCTTGTCTTCTTAGAATTGAAAACACTTGTAAATACATTCCCATGATGCATAAAAGAGGAATCCATCATTCCATACTGTCCATTAGGAAGGTTGGCAATGAGGTTTTAACAATGAAACAGTGACACACTATTTTACAGTCTGATTACACCTTTGCTTCTTGCATCCAACCAAGTCATGAGAGACACAAGGATGGTAAAATGCAATGATAACTCTTTCCAACTTAATTCTTCTTCAACATTTCAAAGTACAGTGCTATGAACAACAAAGTACCATTCAAACAACTTTAAGAATACCCAAGCCAAGTTAATCACTTCACATACTTGCCATGGGTTTACAAACACTTGTGCATTGCTAGAAAAGGAAAATAGATGTATGATACAGTATGTACAAAGGGTCCAACAAATTTCCTCAAAGCCATGGATGAATAGACTTTGAAGAAACTAGTTGGACCATGAATGATCTTCCATTGGAACCACAAAACAGTGCCTTTCTCAAGAGAACTTCAAACAAAAATTGTTCCAAATCACTACTCAAACATCAAAGGAGATCACACCACTTAAAAATAGGAGTAGTACAGACTCATGAAGCCATGGTACGGACTGTACTCTCAAAAGTGCAGGAAACTAGTTAAAACTCACAAAAAACAAGAGCAAAACAAGTATTTCTTTTACTTTTCCAACATGAACCACACATACAATGATGGGAACATGGTTTTTATACATGTGCCAACTTATTGAAACCTTTGTACAGATAGGTATAGGCTGGAACTAACCAAAACCACCAAAAATCACTTTTTGCACTTTTTGACAACTTTTGACAACTTTTGTTGCTCAAAAAGTTGCATTTTGACTCCCAGTGACTTGGCACTCAAACCAATGACTCAACATAATTAGAAACATTAAATAAACATGCTCCAATTCCTTTCAAGGCTTTACAACATCAAAAATTCAAAAATGCTCATTTGGACCCAAAATTGACAGTTTTTGGCCCACTGAGCAAAAAAAACAAAAATCTTGGAAACTCTTAAACAACAATGAGTTCCAAACCTTATTACACCACAAAACAAACCTATTAAACCTACTAGAAGCATAAAATAAACACACATGCTTAATTTTCAACAAAATGCTATACCTGCTAGGATTTGAGCATTCAGGTGCTCAGGTGCTCCTGCACCATACTCCCCTAAAGACAAAGAAGTCATGTGACTCCTTTAGGCAGTAAAGAAAGAGGAATTATAGCTTTGAGAAAGTCACTTTTAGGTATCCAAGTGGCTTCAGAAACTGGTTTATCCTTCCACTTGATAAGATGCTCCATGTAGGTATGGTGTCTTGTCTTTTTGATGATTCTTGAATCTAGTACCTGCTGAGGAATGGGAGTAGAAGAAGAGGGGAGAGAAAGATCAGAAAGGGAATGAGAAAGATCTAAAACTCTTTGTGAGTCTGATGGTAGCTCCCCTTTGAATGGCACCAAATCTGCAACATTGAAAATAGGAGACATAGAAACTTCATTAGGCAAATCAACTTTGTAAGCATTATGGCCATATTTAGCAAAGATTTTGCATGGTCCTACTCTTCTCATTTGCAACTTAGTAGGCACTCCTTTCTGTAACCGTGACTTGTTGAGATGGACCATCACATAATCACCCACTGAAAATTGAACATCTCTTTTTGAAGCATCAACTCTCTCTTTAACTTTTTGAGTAGTTTCCTGTAAAGACTTCTGTACCTTCTCATGAATTTCTTTCATAGACTGTGCCATATCTTCTACTATACCACTCACTTGCTCCAAATTAGTTACATCATTTAACTCGAAAACACCTCTAGGATGCATTCCATAAACAATCTGAAATGGGCTCTTACCAATGGATCTATTTACACTATCATTGTATGCAAACTCTGCCTGATGGATGAGTTGATCCCAACTTTGCCCATATTCTTTGGTAAGACATCTGAGTAGGTTACCCAATGTTCTGTTCACCACTTCTATTTGGCCATCTGTCTATGGATGATAAGCTGAGCCAAAAGACAAGTTAGTACCCAATTTCTTCCATAAAGTTTTCCAAAAATGACCCAAAAACTTAGCATCTCTATCAGATACAATACTGGATGGAAAACCATGAATTCATACAACTTCCTTAAAGAAAAGAAAAGCAATGTGAGTAGCATCATTAGTAGTTTTGCAAGGTATGAAATGTGCCATTTTACTGAGTCTGTCAACAACCACAAAAATACTATCACACCCTGCTTTAGTTCTGGGCAAACCTACCACAAAATCCATACTGATGCAATCCCAAGGCCTAGAAGGTATGGGAAGAGGTTGATACAAACTAGCATTAGTGCTAGTACCCTTGGCTTTCTGACATACCATGCATTGCTCAACATATTTCCTTACATCTGCCTGCATCTTAGGCCAAAAATAGTGCCTCTGAACCAATTCCAAAGTCTTATTAAGACCAAAGTGACCACTCAAGCAACCATTGTGCTTTTCCTGTATCAGATTCTCCCTCATTGAACCTTTTGGCACACACAACTGTCCACCCCTGAATAACAATCCATTCTGCAAAGTATAGTCAGCATATTCACTATGAAAAGTATTCTGAAAATCTTGACAAACCTTGTAAATATCAACAAAATCAGAATCATGTGGATATAAATCCTTAAAACATTCTATACCAATACTTCTAATCTGAATTTCTTGAACAGTGAGTAACCTCCTACTCAATGCATCAGCTACTTTATTGCACTGTCCTTTCTTATGCTTCAAAGTAAAGGTATATGCTTGCAAAGACTCTACCCATTTAACATGTCTGTGACTAAGCTTATCCTGTGAATTGAGAAAACTAAGTGCCTGGTTGTCAGTGTAAACCACAAACTCTTTAGGAAGAAGATAATGCCTCCATTTCCTAAGTGCTTGAACCAAAGCATACATTTCAAGATCATATGAAGAATATTTCTTCTTAGCATCATTAAGCTTTCCACTGAAAAATGCAACAAGCCTATTATCCTGACTCAAAACAGCACCAATAGCAATGTTACTTGCATCACACTCTAAGGTAAACAATTTGTCAAAACTAGGTAGAATCAACACTGGTTGAGTAGCAACTCTGACTTTCAGCAATTCAAATCCCTTGTTGGCTGCTTCTGTCCACTGAAATTTCACTTTCACACCACCCTTAATGGTTTCCAACATAGGTGCACATATTTCACTGAAACCTCTGATAAATTTCCTATAAAATTGAGCAAGTCCATGAAAACTCCTGACATCACTAGCATTCTTAGGGGTTGGCCAATTAACTATGGCTTCTACCTTACTTGGATCCATCTTCAAATCACCCCCTGAAACAACAAAACCCAAATAGACCAGCTCTTGCTTAAGGAAATCACATTTCTCTAGATTGATAGTAAGTTGTTCATCATTCAATCTTTGTAAGACAATCTGCAAATGTTGGAGGTGTTCTTCCTTGGTTTTACTGAAAATTAAGATGTCATCAAGGTACACAACTACAAACCTACCTATGAAGTCATGTAACACCTCATTCATTAATCTCATAAATGTACTAGGTGCATTTGTTAACCCAAATGGCATGACTAGCCATTCATACAACCCCTCATTTGTCTTGAAAGTTGTTTTCCATTCATCCCCCTCTTTGATGTGGATTTGATGATAACCACTTTTTAGATCTATCTTACTGAAATATTTTGCTCCCCCTAAACAATCCATAAGATCTTTTATCCTAGGGATGGGGAATCTATACCTGATTGTGATCCTGTTTATTGCTCTTGAATCTGTACAAAGTCTCCAAGCCCCACCTTTCTTAGGTGCTAACACTATGGGTACTGCACATGGACTAATACTTTTTCTAATCAATCCTTGGTCTAAGAGCTCTTGGATTTGTCTTGCCACTTCCTGATTTTGTTCATGTGTCATTTTGTAAGCAGCTTTGTTTGGTAAGGATGCACCTGGGATGAAGTCTATCTGGTGGCTAATGGCTCTCTGAGGAGGTAGAGAGGTTGGTTGACCATCATTAACAATTGACTTAAATTGATATAGAAGTTGTTGCACCTCATATGGGATTTCTACCTTCTTTTCTTTCTTTTCATCAACTGGTTTAGTTACCAATGCAAAACCGATGCCATCACCTTCTTTTAGGGTATGAATGAACTCCTTTTCACCAACTAACAAAGTGTTAGGAACTTGTGGTTTTCTGCCCTCACTTTCTTTGTTAAGGGACTGAATTTTATAGTTGATACCATTCTTGAAAAATGATTATGAGTTCTTTTCACCATCATATTGTGCTTTCCTGTCAAATTGCCAAGGTCTTCCTAAAAGCAAATGACAAGCATCCATAGGTAGTATATCACACAAAATCTTATCTTGGTACTCACCTATGTTAAACTCTACCCATGTTTGTTCACTCACCAATACATGCCGCCCTTTTTTCAACCATGTGACCTTGTAGGGCTCATTGTGTTGTATCCTAGGTAGTTGTAGTTTTGTAGCAGCTTCTTCTGATATGATGTTGTCAGTTGATCCTGAGTCAATGATAACTTTGCACACCTTTCCTTGGATCTTACATTTGATCCTGAAAAGAGCTTTCCTTTGAGACATATCTTTCTGAGATGGCTCTTTCATGAGGATCCTCCTGATCATGAGGTTTTCCCCTTCTTTTGATGGCAGACACCTTTGATTTAGTGTGGTTTCCTCTTGCACAAAATGGACTCTCTTATCACCTCCTTGAGATGAACTTGGCTTCTCTGGGCATCTATATGCTGGATGGCCTAGTTTCTGACAGTTATAACACTTCATGGTGGAGAAGTATGAATCTCTTCCAGGTCCATTAGATCTACCCCTTCCTGGGTTGCTTGATCCACTACCCCTATAGTTGGGTCTGTTCTGAGAATCCCCGCTTTGCTCAATAAGCTTAGACTCTCCCTGGGACCTATGATTTGTGTTCCTTCCCCCAAAACTGCCTCTATGACTGCCTCTGTTTCCTCTGCCTCTGCCTCTACCATTTTGTTCTTGTTTCTTCTTGTTTCTCTCTTCTACCTTCAGTGCTAGTTGATAACACTTTTGTAACGTGTTGGGACACCTTAGGCTTAACTCTTCCTGAATATTCCATCTTAACCCATTGAGATACCTAGCTACTCTGACATTTTCATCTTCTTGTACCTTAGATCTAAGGCATAGTTTTTGGAATTCTTCAGTGTAACTACTGACATCTAGGTCTTTCTGTCTCAAGTTTTGTCTCTTCCTATGTAACTGGATTTCATAATCTTCAAGAATGTAGGTGTCTTTGATTTTAGTTACCATTGTCTTCCAGGTGGCTATGGGTTTCTTTCCCTCTTTCACCCTTTCCTCTTGGATGAACTTCCACCAAGTTAAGGCTGCCCCTCTCATTCTGGATTTGGCTACCTTCACTTTTTGTGCTTCAGTATTTCCATCACATTCAAAGTGATTCTCTAGACCCTCTATCCACTCCATTAGTGCTTCTAGTTCCATCTTGCCACTGAAAAGGGATACTCCATCTAGGGCCTTTCCAGTCAAAGCTTTCAAAGCTTGTAAAAAGGTTTCTTGTTCTCTATCCAAGATTGGATCTGGTTCTGGGACTTCTTCCTCTAAGGTTTCCTTCTTATCTTCAGCATTTTCTACTCTCTCGCTGACTTCTTCAGTCTTGACTTCTACTTGGTTCAACTTTTTTTCAAGTTGTTGTAATCTTTCCCTAAGGAGTCTATTCTCTTCAACTTGATCCTCCATCCTCTTTGCTAACTCTGCATTGGTCACCATGTTGTTGGTGTTGTCTCCCACTGACTCACTACCTGACATGTGCTAATCTCTCAACCCAAATCTGAATTGGCTCTAATACCTCTATGATGAGGAGGTAGAATAGAAGTTGGTCTTCTTTTGAGGTTGGTGGGCTTTTGTTCTCAATGTGCTTCCCAAATCAATCCCTAGGCACAAATGGGATTCTTCTAAACCTTTCTCCTATCTCCTCCTCTCCATTCAACACTGCTTGCACCCTATTGTATTGTACATCACTCCTCCTTACCTTCCATGCTAAGGCATTCAAATCTGAAATGAGGTCCTCTTGTGTGTCACTAAAAATGAACAAGTTTGGTTGTCCAACTGGTTGAATCTCCTCTCTTCCAGGAATGGGCAACTGTTGGAGAACCATGGTTTTCCTAACCTTGTTTGCACCTTTTAAGGATTTCAATCATATTAATGTGTTGACTAAGCATCTGGACAAGTCTGCAAAGTCTGATGACTGTTCCTCACCTTTTCAAGAATGAAAATATCCAAGTTGGATGCAATGAGCGTTGTTCTACTCAAGGCAACTTCTAGGTTCAAAAGGTCATCTTGATCAAATGACTTAATGCAATGCTATGGAGCTTGTATTAGGGTGTCTCAGGTCTTAACTCGTCAATTTTGATGATTTGAAACAATCATTTACTTCTCCTTCCTTACCGATTTCATGAAATTGTCAAATTGGCCCCAAAAAGGCTACTAGGATTAGCCCTAGTTTTTAGTGAAAATTGTTCACCCTGCTCAATCTTCTAAACTTCATGGAAAACCCTTGGAGATGTGATCCATTGATGATGAAAACTCAAGGATTTTTTCTATGGCAAGTACTGTACGGACTGTTTGAGGACTATCCCACAAAATAGGCAATTTTCAAGGGTTTTTGAGGGTTTTAGTGAGGGTTTGCAATTTAAAGGCCTTCTCCATGATGCTAGACCCAATTTAAATGTTTCACACCTTGTTATGACATATACCAAACACTCCCAAGGATTCAAAACCTATCTTAGGATACTATCATTATGTCAAACAAATACCGTACTGCTGCTTTTACATAGAAATAACAGTCTAGAGGACTGAGACAACGATTTTTTTAAGGTTTTGCATACATTTTGAACATTGGTAAACCAAATACAATGAAATTTTATCAAATATAGATGCAAAAATGACTTGACAGAAGTTGTAACATCCTGCAAAACAAATAGGAAAGGATTTCTTATGACTGTTGTTCATTCATCCGCCATCACTGCATTTTGACAGTGTTAAAAATGATACAACTTTCTGTCTTTGTTCTGATTTACTTCTTCAATCTATCCCTGGCCTACAAAAAGGTGTTAATGGAAAGGTAAAAATAATGCACATAGCCTCTCCAAAGATCTTGTAAGTTTGAACACTTAAAAGATGCCACAAAGCATGACGGCATTATAAGACTTTGACAAAGAATACACTCTTCTAGGATCCTTATTTAGGTCCTTTACAACCAAATTGTGTACCTTGTCTTCTTAGAATTGAAAACACTTGTAAATACATTCCCATGATGCATAAAAGAGGAATCCATCATTCCATACTGTCCATTAGGAAGGTTGGCAATGAGGTTTTAACAATGAAATAGTGACACACTGTTTTACAGTCTGATTACACCTTTGCTTCTTTCATCCAACCAAGTCATGAGAGAGACAAGGATGGTAAAATGTAATGATAACTCTTGTAAACTTAATTCTTCTTCAACATTTCAAAGTACAGTGCTATGAACAACAAAGTACCATTCAAACAACTTTAAGAATACCCAAGCCAAGTTAATCACTTCACATACTTGCCATGGGTTCACAAACACTTGTGCATTGCTAGAAAAGGAAAATATATGTATGATATAGTATGTACAAAGGGTCCAACAAATTTCCTCAAAGCCATGGATGAATAGACTTTGAAGAAACTAGTTGGACCATGAATGATCTTCCATCGGAACCACAAAACAGTGCCTTTCTCAAGAGCACTTCAAACAAAAATTGTTCCAAATCACTACTCAAACATCAAAGGAGATCACACCACTTAAAAATAGGAGTAGTACGGACTCATGAAGCCATGGTACGGATTGTACTCTCAAAAGTGCAGGAAACTAGTTAAAACTCACAAAAAACAAGAGCAAAACAAGTATTTCTTTTACTTTTCCAACATGAACCACACATACAATGATGGGAACATGGTTTTTATACATGTGCCAACTTATTGAAACCTTTTTATGGACAGGTATAGGCTGGTACTAACCAAAACCACCAAAAATCACTTTTTGCACTTTTTGACAACTTTTGACAACTTTTGTTGCTCAAAAAGTTGCATTTTGACTCCCGGTGACTTGGAAATCAAACCAATGACTCAACATCATTAAAAACACTAAATAAACATGCTCCAATGCCTTTCAAGGCTTTACAACATCAAAAATTCAAAAATGCTCATTTGGACCCAAAATTGACAATTTTTGGCCCACTAGGCAAAAAAAACAAAAATCTTGGAAACTCTTCAACAAAAATGAGTTCCAAACCTTATTACACCACAAAAAAAACCTATTAAACCTACTAGAAGCATAAAATAAACACACATGCTTAATTTGCAACAAAATGCTATACCTGCTAGGATTTGAGCATTCAGGTGCTCAGGTGCTCCTGCACCAGTAGGCCCCCATTTTATCTAATATCCTTTCATATGGCCAGTGAACTGATATTGTGGGTGACAAATCCCACCATGGTTTTTCCTCTTTGAGGTTTTCCACGTATAAATTTTGTGTGTTATGGTGTTCATTTATGTGAATGGTTTATTTGCTTCAATTTATGTTTATTCATTTACCGGTTTATATATGTATTTTATAAAAGGGTAAAATCATATCTTACTAGCAGAACACTGATTCACCCCCCCTCTTAGTATTCTTGGATCCCAACAATTACATAAACTGATCCATGACCTAGATAACACCGAATCCAAAATAGGTCGCCATAAACCAAAGCCAACACCATCGATCAATAGGAACATGAACAAGATAACCAACATAATCGTGAAAGCCATCTAGAAGCCGCACAAACACCACTTATCACATGCATCAAAATATCTTCAACAAAGTTATGCCGGTAAACCCTTACCGGTGACCAAAAGGATTACTAGAACAAATGATAGCTCCCGAGTCATCAAATCCCAAACCAACTGATTGTGATACACATCTGAATATCATGAATAAAAAATGCAAACCAATTCCACAAACCAAAGCATACCAGATCAATATCATAAACCAACCACTCTACTAGAACCAACTGGAAACCGGTAAACAACCAAAACAGTCAGTGTTGCCATCAATGCCAAAACATCAATGCAACACATAATCAATTCCTCCAAATTGCCAACAATATCCCACTTTGGCATTGATGACAACATTAGATGTGAAAAACATCCAAGTGCCAAGAAATAGCAAACAACTCTCCCCCTATGGAAGACAACCAACAATTTTCCACAAAATGATATAGCAATGAAGCTCTGATCTCTCCCCCTTTGACTGATATTTTGTTAAGCTTTATTTTTCACATATATCTCTCCCCTTTGACATCAATGCCAGAAATCTGACATAAATATCAAAGAAAAATCATAAATCCTTTGAATCTTACAGTTGACTACCCCCCCTGAGTAGTAGCACCACCACATCAATCTACAATGAATAATAGCTCTGTAAATGCATACCAGACTGATGCCAATCAGCATCACTCAGGTCTCTACCGGAGGAGCAGAAACCCCCAATCTATCTCTGAAGTACTCAAATGATTCTTTAGGCAAAGGTTTAGTAAAGATGTCTGCAATATACTCTTTAGTGTTCACATAAACTAGTTTGACTTCATTTGCTTCTACCTTCTCCTTCAAAAAGTTATACTTGATAGATATGTGTTTTGTCTTAGAATGAAATACCGGATTCTTTGATATATTAATAGCAGGAGAGTTATCATAGTGAATAACTACCAGTTCATTACAATCCACCTTTATTTATTTCAACATTTGTTTCATCCATAGAACTTGTGTACAGTTAGTAGAAACAACAACATACTCAGCTTCCACAATAGGTAAAGAAGTGCATGACTGCTTTTTGTTGATCTTGAAACAATTTTCTTTCCAAGAAAGAAAGCTCCACCAAATCTGCTCTTCTGGTCATCAACATCTCCAACCCAATCTACATCTATATATGTACATAATTTAAATTCATCATTTTTAGGATATCACAAACCATATTCAGGTGTTCCCTACAGATACCTAAAAATCATTTTTACCACATTCTCATGATTTTCTCTAGGATCACTCTGATATCTTGATACAATACAAATTGCATTCATTATATTCGATCTAGTCTAAGTCAGATATAACAAACCACCAATCATAGACTTGTACCTTTTAGGATTTACCGACGTGGATGCATCTTTCTTTGTCAAATTCTCACTTGTAACCATCGGATTACTAACCGATTTAGAATTTTCCATACCAAATTTCTTCAACAACTCTCTAGCATACTTTGATTGACAAATGAAAATACCTTTATCAATCTAAGTAATTTGCAAGTCTAAGAAATTTTTTATCTCCCCAATCATAGACATCTCAAATTCATTCTTCATATTGTTAGAGAATTCCATACACAACTTATCTTCACCACCAAAAATGATATCATCAACAAAGACCTTAATAATAAATATGTCATCATCAGTGATCTTATAATATAAGTTATTGTCAACATTACCTTTAGTGAAATCAAGCTTCAAAAGATATTTATCCAGTCTTGCATACCAAGCTCTAGGGGCTTGTTTCAATCCATATAAAGTTTTCTTTAACCTGTAAACCATGTTTTTGTCATCTGAAAGTGAAAATCCATCAGGTTGCTCAATATAAACTTCCTCTTCAAGATATCCATTCAAAAATGCACACTTAACATCCATTTGATAAACCTTGTAGTTCTTATGTGCAACATAAGGAAGAAATAATCTCAGAGCTTCAATCCTAGATACCGGTGCAAAGGTTTCATCAAAATCAATTCCTTCCTTATGAGAATATCCCTTACAAACCAATCTATCTTTATTCCTTACAACTTGTCCATCCTCATTAAATTTATTCCTAAAACCCCATTTAGTTCCAATAACATTCTTATTTTAGGTCGGGGAACTAAAGTCCATGTTTTATTCTTTTCTATTTGATCTAATTCTTCTTCCATAGCTTTCATCCAACTTTCATCTTTACAAGCTTCAATTATTGATGCCAGTTCAACTTGAGAAATAAAACATACCTCATTAGCTTCCAACCTTCTTCTTATCATCACTCCTTTGCTTTTGTCTCCAATGATTTGATCTTCTGAATGATTCAACCTTACATACCTAGGAGTCTTCTGATTTAATGTTCCTCTATCCTTATCTTCAGTCACTGTTGAATTTTTTAATATTGCCAGAGTAACTAGTTCAACATTTTGTTCTAGTATAGGTGCTACTAATTTAGTTATGATCATTTCCACTATCAATTCTATCTCATAAGTTATGATTTGACTTATGTTCTGCTCATCCACTTTGACATTTGTGCTCTCCACAATTCTCTGCAATATTTTGTTATAACATCTATATGCTTTGCTTTCATTAAATAACCAAGAAATATTCCTTCATCACATCTAGGATCAAACTTTCTAATGGAATCATCTGTTTTGATATATAATTTACTACCAAATATTTTGAAATACTTAATTGTCAGTGTAAAACCATAACTCATAAGGTGTCTTACCAGTGTCTCCTTTCATATGAACTCTATTGAATGTGTATATCGTCATTCTTACAACATCTCTCCAGTAGATATGAGGCATATTAGCTTTCATCATCATAGTTCTAGCTGCATCCAAGATAGTTTTGTTCTTCCTTTCCACAACTCCATTCTATTGAGGTGTCCAGGGTGCAGACAACTATCTCCATATCCCATTCTTCTCACAATAGCTGTTAAATTCACTGGATGTGAATTATCCACCCTGATCTAACCTTAAACATTTAATCTTCAATCTTGTCTCTATCTCAACTTTAGCTCTAAATATTTTAAACTTTTTAAATACTTCAGACTTCTTTCTTAGAAAATTAACCCACATCATTCTTGAATAGTCATCAATGATTAGCATGAAATATCTGTCACCCTGAAAACTTTTGATTCTAGCAGGACCACACAAATTAGCATGAATAAGATCAAGAACATCTTTAGATTTGTCTTGTATACTCTTAAAAGAAGTCCCGATTTTCTTTCCCATTTGACATTCCTTACATATCAGATTATAGGGCTTTACAATCTTAGGTATATCTATAACTGCCTTAATAGAACTGATCTTCACAATGCAATCAAAATTTACATGACACAACCTTTTATTTCATATCCAACTCTCATCAATTTGTGCAATCAAACATGTCTTCTCACCGAAGTTCAAATGAAAGATATTACCTTTAGTCTGTGTACCAGTTGCAATCTCCAATCTAGATCTGTTGATAATATTGCATTTTCCATCCTTGAACTGTAATTGAAATCTCTTATCCACCAACTATCCTACACTCAAAAGATTATGCCTTAAACCTTCAACATAATAAACATTATCGTTTTTATGCTTACCATCCAATGATATTGTTCCTCTTCCCTTGATCATGTATGCTTTGTCATCTCCAAATCTAACCAAACCACCATCAAATTCTTGCATAGCTAAGAACTTCCTTTTATCTCTAGTGATATGATGTGAACATCCACTATCAATTACCCATTCATCCTTATCTTCAATTTTAGTAGCAAGGGCCTTCTCTTCAAGTACTGGATCATCTTCCTTGATAGCCAAAAATACCCATTCCTTTCCATTGTCGGATCCACTAGCTGAATCTTGTGTCGGTTCATCATCAGAATCAGTCACACCTTCCTCATCCGCATAGTAACATGATTTGTCTTTGTTTCTCCTATACTTATGCTTGTTCTTATAATTAAGGTTAGGCCTAAAAGATCTTCTAGCTCTTTCTTCAAATCTTGAATTCCTTTCAGGACATCTAGATGCAAAATGACATATCTTATTATATGGAAAGCATTTAAAAGGTGATTGTCCTTCATACTTACTTCTTATTGGTCCTTTAGGTAATCTTCTAGCAAATAAGGCTTCAAGTTTCTCAAAATCTTCATCTTCTTTCTTCATATCCTCTAGTTCCTTCGCATATAAAGCTTTCCAATCACTCTTGTCGGTAGATGATGTAGATGCATGAAAAGCAAGTTCAGATTTAACAGCTCCAAAAGGTCCAAATTCCTCAAGTTCAAAAGTAGATAATTTTCCAACCAAGGTATCCCTATTAACAGAGGTGTTAGCCATATTTCTTAGCTCATTAATTTCAGTATCCTTCATCTTATAAGCCGGTGACAAATCTCTCAGTAATTTAGAAACTATTTCATCTTCGCTCAGAGATCTACCACAACATTGAATTCCCAAAACAAACTCATTAACTCTCTCCATAAAAGCAGTAATCCTTTCATCTTCTTCCAACTTCACGTTCTCATACCTCACCCAGTAACCATCAATTTTAGCAATTTTAAAAGTAGGGTCACCTTCATTCAGAGTCTCCAATTTGTCCCATATAGCCTATGTGGTTGATTTGTCAGTTAGTCCCATTATTTGCTAATCAGAAAGTGCACATAAAAGGGATTCTCTAGCTCTACAATCATTCTCAAGTTCTTTATCCAGACCTGTCAGAGGGGGATTTCTAGATTCTGGATTCAATAATATAACACAATTCTCAGTGATCTCCCAAATCTCCTTTCCAAGACATCTCAGATGAGTCTCCATCTGAATCTTCCATACCTTGTAATTAGTTCCATCAAGCCTAGGAATTTCTCTCTAAAAAATAGTTGCAAATGTATTAGATGAACTTGAATTGCTAGATGCCATGGGATCTTCCTCAAGAAGTTAAGCTTCTACAGAGAGGGCCAATCTCTGATACCAATTGTTAGACAACTCAAATAACTGAGGACAACTGAGAGGGGGGAGTGGGGGGTGAATCAGTTGTCACCGGATTACAGAACTTTAAGCATTCAAATAATTATTACCAGAACATAGAAACTCAATATCGGAATGCATAAACCAAATACCAGAATGACAGATATAGAAATTAAACATAAACATAAATCACAGAACAATAACCATTCATCTAGAACACATGACACCAAGATTTGTACGTGGAAAACCCAGTAAAGGGAAAAACCACGATGGGAAGCATAACCACAGTTAGATAATACTTCTACAGTAAGTATGTGATTACAATATGAGGGGCATGCACATGTAGGAAGGCCAATAGCCTAGAGCACACTACTCATCACAAAAAGGAGCCTCACTGACTAAAAGATAAATCTAGACTACAATCCGGAATGAAGTTTGAACTGCAAGTATAGCATCTCCTATGCCTGAGTACAGTTCCAGTTAAGCTCAATACCAGAGGCCTTAAACCTCTTCCACAAACCCAATTAGAACACCTATGATCAACCAAACCTTCTTCATATGATTACAACATTATTCGCATACAGATAATCCTATAACCTTGACCTATGATCTACAAAGAGATCTTACATCATATTTATACCAACCCGGGACCTTAACAATTAGGTCGGCCACCTAAAAGATAATACAATAAGTTCATAACATAAACCCATAATCCAATGATAAACCAATTCGGCTTAGGCCAAAAACAATGAAAACCAATCATTAAATCCCGCTGGTAATGCATTAGAAACATCCTCCAACATGTTACATAAATCAGTCCATAACCTAGATAACACCGGAACCAAAATAGGTTGCCATAAACCAAATCCAACACCATCGATCAACAGGAATATGAACAAGATAATTAACAACATCCCGAAATCCATCTAGAAGTCGCACCAACACCACTTATCACGTGCATCAAAATATCTTCAACAAAGCATTGCCAGTAAAACCCTTACCGGTGACCAAAGGCTTACTAGAACAAATGATAGCTCCTAAGTTATCAAATCTAGAACCAACTGATCGTGATACACATCTAAATAGCATGAATGACATATCCAAACCAATTCCATAAACCATAGCATACCGGATCAATATCATAAACCAACCACTCTACCAGAACCAACCAGAAACTAATAAACAACCAAAACAATCGGTGTTGCCATCAATGACAAAAAATCAATGCAACACATAATCAATTCCTCCAAATTGCCAACAGTCTCTTCAAGAATTCATTGCTTTGACTAAGGTAACCATTAACCCTTGCACATTCATTTATCCCTTGGATAAAAGGATTATCTATTAACTTAACCTTAACCAAACCCCCTAGGGTAACCATCATGTCTCTTTAAGCATTTAATGCCTCTTCTCTCTCCTCTCAAGCCTCCTCGTGGTGACACTTGTCAACATGGGATTGGGTTGAAAGTATCACATAGATTGAGGATCATGCAATCCTAGCCCTTGTTAAGATAATTCAATCTTAACCATCCAATTCCCTATTTCTTCTAAAATAGGACTCACTTCTTCATTGTGAGGGATCACCAAGTCTTAGTCTTAGAATCCAAATTTTGCCTCTCTTTGTCTCAATCATAAGCTTAAGCATTTAGAAGCATTTTATCATTAGCATAAAATATATCATGTTAGCATAGCATGTTAGCATAACATAATATCAATATCATAGCATGATCTTTATCATTGTAATATTTGTTACCATTTTATGGATCTTAAATGCATTGCATATAGATCATTTCCATCACATACCACTCATTCTTGGAGTTGTCATTCTAAAGGTCAGTTGCTCAATGATCTAAGAGCAACCATGACTTGAAGAATCCTATGAGATAGAGAACAATGGGTTGTCTTGCAAGGATTGTTTATTTAACTTGTGTTATTTTTTAGATCCTTACATATAATGTTTCATTGGTATGCTTGTTATTTTGCTCTTTATTGACTAACACCACATTTCAGGTATACACTTACCTTGCATTGGAATATATTAGTTTGTCCAAAAATCCATAATTCTTCATTTTTTAATCTATTTTTTCCAGCACATTTACTTGTAGGTGTTTGGGAGTGAGGAGTGGGCAATATTAACAACTTTGTCAGCTTCGATTATCATCAAAAGGAAATTGGAAATATCCTAAATTATTTTATATTTGTGGATTTGCAATGAAATAAAATGAAGGAAATTGTATTTACAGTTTTATGAGTCCATTTTTGCAAGGGGTTTTAGAAATGTGTCATATCTAATAACTAAATCATAAAATTTTGAATTGTGCTATGACAGAGATAAATCAATTGATTAACCAACAAGATTTTGGCATTAACTTCCAATTATAATTTGCAAAGTAATGCTAAAAAATTACAAAGAATTTCTAGTACGTTTAATTTTTTAATAACCTTACACAATGCAATTCAAGAATAATAATTCAAACACATGCTTTTGATGCTTTCCTAGAATACCATTAGCATCTAGAAAGTAGCAAGTTTTAAGGCTCCAAGAGCAACATAAAATAAGGTGTTATCTGCAATACTTATGCTTTGAAAATGGATTGTTTCTCTTTAAAAATCACCAAAATTTCCCTCTAACAATGAACCAAACCCCATGCGCTAAAAATTAAAACTAAAAAATTAAAAGCAAAAGTATTAGTAATTATAGACATGCATCAATTTTAATCAAGGGATTTTGTATTGATGGACATTCTTCAATCCATTGTCTGACTATAATATGCCTCTCGACATAATCAATTATAAGGGTGAAAATGTATATGCTATTTTTTTTTCTAATTTTATATAATATGTGATATATGTTTATATCTTAAGAGGTTTTTCAGATTGAATTAATGTGTATATTTATTTATTTTTAAATATATATCAAAAGAACTTAAATTATGTATCTAGGATGTAAATTCAAAGATATCATTTTTTCATCATTTTGATTGATTATCAAGAAGTGTTTAGAATCTATTCCAATAGGACATTCTCTCACATACACCATTTTTAGCATTTAACATTAGTTGTATCAACACAAAGAAAAACTATAAGTCTTACACTAGGGCATTCTAATACATGTTGAATTGCATTTCATTTGCATAAGTCTCAACTGTCTATCACCTAGCATCATTACAGTCACATGAAAATCATTTGCATCTTGTTTTCTATCATATATTTCACCAAAATCAATCAAACTATAATGGGGCTTGTTCAAGCTCCAAATGGTATCCATCGATGATGCCAAGTGTTTATTTTGATAGTGTTAGTACAAGTGAACATCTATTTACAAGTACATAAGGTTTCAAGGAAGCATAATCATTTTCTAATAGAAGAGTCAAATCCATAGTCAAATTTTATTTCTATGTGGAAAGGGTCCAATATGTAGCCACCCAGTTAGCCTATCACAAATAATGAGAACATGGTATAGTTCTTAGACTTCATCATTTTGATTTCAATGCACATCTAATATTAAGTAGTTTTGAGCTCTAATTTAAAATGTAATAAAAACAACTTGCACAATAGACAAAAATAATATGAAATTGAAATGTAGGAAAATGGGTTTCACTAGCTTAAATGTGCAAACTAGGAATCATTCCCAATATTACATTCATTGGAGAACAATAAATTAGGCCCAAATTAGATCTCTTAAAAAAGATGGGCACTTGGATCAATTATTCTCTTTTTGATTGATATGATTGGATATGATTGAATTGAAGATGCAAGAACCAGGTTAAATGATGAAAAATTGGCAATAATCAACATAAATAGAAAGATAAAGAATTGAAAGTGAACTTAGAAGTACATATCTAGAAATGAGATACAAAAAGGAACTTGTCATTAAAATTTGGGCCTAAAAGTGTCAGTCAATGAAGCTAGGCATCATATCCAACAGGTGTCAAAATCACGAGAGATGTTCAGATCTGGTATCAAAAGCATTCAAACTAATTTCCCTCCGAATTTTAATTTAAATCAGTTGGACTATGGAGCTAAAATCTGGAACAATGCACCTTAGTGTGCTCTTTGCAACTCTACAACTTTCAATTGCCAAATCTATAACCTACATACATAAAAGAGGGGAAATGTTGTGAGGTATAGGATTTTGCCTGTCAAACCCTAGGTAGGAATTAACCTCCACTATAATTATGATTTATTGGAAAAGAGAGCTTATGCTTGGTAGTGCAGAGGCTAAATCTGAAGTAAAATGTTGAATTGACAAGATTATACCTCAAGATTCATAATGGTGGTGATGCAATGCTCTTTAGATAAGTCCTCCAAGTGTTGATGTAATAACATATAAATAATAACTAAATACATCATAAAAACATACTTGAAGATAAATTGTTGTAGCTTGATGCTTCTTATACTCAAATTTTCTCTTGAATGAAGGAATTGAATTCTTGAATAAGACTTGTGGATTGTGAATGATGATCAAATAAATTAGATATGATGCCTTTATATAGTTTTATCAAGATATTTTCACATTTAGGCTGGCTTCCAATGGTCATATAAAAATATCATGATCAAATCATGAATGGTAGGCATCAACACACAAATACATTCAAATTTAGGCTTTTTTTGAGAGAACTATGGCACTAGGAACCCTTTTCCACTAGGACTATGGAACTAGGCACCATAGTCCACCCAAATAAAGGCAAATTAAAGGTTGTTATAGAATACACATGCCCAAGACATTGGATCAGGTAACCTCATGAGCATATGAAAATAATTGGATGAGATAAGGCCAAAATAAGCTCAAATAGACCTGGAAGGAGGAACATTAAATCAAGTGCCCAAAAAGGAATGTGAAATTGTAAGGGGTTACAATTTATGACACTGCATTTAGCCCCCACTTTATTGAGAGTATGAACTTACACTCATACTCAATGTAAAGTAGAGATTAAGATATAGAGCAACTAAGAGAAATACAAGCTAGGGATAGGATGACACTACGTTTGAGGGATGATCAATCCCCCAAGCATAGGATCTTATCAATCCATGTAAAATCCTTCAAGTATACAAATAAAATGATGTTAGTACTAAAGAAAAAAAATGGGTTCCCAATCAAATTGATGAAGTGACTTGAATGTCAAAAATATCTCAGCTCTAATACCATTCCCGACATGTTATTGCAAGAGCACAAGTAGAGTTATATAAAGAGCAAGGGTGTACATAAATTGATGAGAGAAAGAACTAATTCCATTGGCCAACAAGGTGTGTTATCTTGGGTGATTCATGTTAGAGAAGGGAGAGTCAAATAGTTCTAGAAAGGTGTCATGTCCCCTTTTCAAAAATAAAACTTACTATTTATAGTAGGCGAGTTTGTCCAAAATTATTGAGTCAAGTCTTGCAAGCAATTTGGGAAATAATGTTCTAATGGAGAAACAATCAAATCAGATTTTAATGTCAAATTATTAAATGGAATTTTAAATTAATTGGAGCCAAAAATGGCAAAGGG
This sequence comes from Cryptomeria japonica, assembly GCF_030272615.1. Lineage (NCBI taxonomy): Eukaryota > Viridiplantae > Streptophyta > Pinopsida > Cupressales > Cupressaceae > Cryptomeria > Cryptomeria japonica. The sequence goes on along the minus strand of NC_081410.1, from coordinate 4,861,033 downwards.
GTTCTGGAGAATCTCAAAATTAGCAATTATTAGTCTTCTTGATTTCAAATGAAGAAGCTGAATAAAATGACAAATTATATTCAAGTGGTGGAAGTGGAGATGCATTTTTGGAAAGGTGGTTACAAATTTTTAAATGCAAGATTCCCTCCTCTTTGGCATGGGGATTTTGGTGCCCAAAAGTGCTTTTTGAATATTATGCATTTTATAGTGATTTGGACTTGTTTTGGATTCATTTTTTATCTTATCATTTTTAATAGGGTTTTTTGTTCTTCTTCAAAAGTTGAGAAAACATTGGAGTGATCTTTCAGGCTGATAAACCAGGGGGAAAAAGGCTTGTAGATAATGTGTTTACAAGTCTCCAGTGGCAATCACATTCAAGGGTTGCAGTTAATCTTCAAAGAGACTTTTATGTGTGTTGTTTTGATAGGGGTTGTAATAGTTAGTGTGTTGGAGTTTCCTAGTTCATTTTCAGATTTGTATTCCTAGTAATAACAACATATATTGATGTTCTTGGTTGTTGTGATACATTATTTTCATGCATCTTTCTATTGTGGGAAAGTGTGAGGAGTTTGGAGAGTATTTTGGATTTTATAGTGGATTTTTGAAGCTTTGAGCTCCATTTCTAGAGTCTATTTTGTAATGCTTCATGGAAGATTTGTAGATTGTCATAAACATATATTTGCATGCTTTTATAATGCCAAATTTCTGCAGAATATTCTTCTTATTTTTTTATGAGGTTTTTAAGTGTTTATAAGTTCATTGGTGCAATTTTCAACATACCCGATTTCATCGTTTGGTTGCAAATTGTAAATTCGAGTTGGGTTATTAGAATTTTATAAATATGATATAAAATTGAAGCAAGGGTTATTACACAAGGTGTGTTATTCTAGTTGAATCATGCTACAGAATATTACAAATAAAAATATATATTTGCTAGATAATTTGAAAATGTGACTGCAAAACAAGAGCACAAGTAGAGTTATAGAAAGAACAAGGGTGTACACCAATTGATGAGAGAAGGCATTAATTCCATTAGCCAACAAGGTGTGTTATCTTGGGTGATTCATGTTAGAGAAGGAAGAGTCAAATAGGTCTAGCAAGGTGCGTTATGCTAGTTGACTCGTGCTAAGGAAGATTCCAAAGAAAAATCTCTATTTTCTAGATAATTTGAAAATGTGACTACAAAATGGTTGTTGCAGTGTGCACCAAAATATGAGACTGCAAAATGGGTGTTGTAGTTTGCATAAAATACAAACAACAAGGAGGCCTTATATGTGCCCCCTTAAAATGTCAACATATTTTCATATTGATATATTAAGGATGATAGAGACCCACATGAAGGATAAAACACCTTCAACACCAAGGAGATATTTTCAACGAAAATGCATGTGTTCCAAGCTAGGAAGAAGATTTGTTAAAAGACACAATTCTTAAAGAGAAGAAGAGATAGTTGTAAAGGAGATATCTTGCAACATGTTTAAATGGATCCTTTTTTTATCGGTAATATAATTTATTTTATTATATTATGAAATAAGCAGTACATTGTCAACAAGGATTATCTCAAATATCAAACCACCTCAACCCTATCTAAAACCACCCAACCCCCATCTAGTAAACCCACCAACATCATCCCACATCCAAATTACATCCAAAATATAGCTTTTCGAGCTCAAAAAAAGGGTGCTCGATATGACATTGCCAAACAATAGTAACTGACAGAGCAAGTTTATATGATACTGTAGAAAAAATAGATGAAACTTTGGAGTTTCCCGCATAGTTTTAAAACAAAATCTATAAACATAGTAGACAATATAACAGAGCTACCCGGGTCCTAGCCAAGTTCTTCTCATCCCTCAGCTGCATCACTCATCTCTCCACCCGTTATGCTTCCTCCTTTGTTCGGGAGAATTGCCAGTGACACGTTCATTTCCATTAGCTCCACACTCCCATGTTTGGTCATCAGATGTGGCCTCTTTCCACCTCCTTCCTCATCCCTTGCCTCCATGTGGGCCTTCCTAATAACCTCTTCTAGTTTCATAATTTTCACATACAAATTAGGGCCTCCCATCCTCTGCTCGTCATCTCACAAAACTTGTGTTGGCATTATGTGAACCGGTATGAGGACATAATGACACCGTATGTTGTCATTGATGTCAATATGCTGAAGAGGTGAGAACCGGCATAACACTGTGAACCGACATTCATGCCAAAGTGAAGTGGTGTGCTTGTTCAAGGTGAACTGGTATATGGTTATGGGAACCGGCACATGGAAGCATTGTATGACTATCGGTTTGTAGTCTCAACTTCAGGGTTTCTGGTTGAAGTACTTCAAGCCTGTGTGGCTCAACCGGTGACATTGTGTGATGAGTTAGCATTGTAATGAAGAACAGATCATGTTGCCATGTCAGCCTTGTGTGCGTGAAGGATCTTGCATGAAGGAGATTGTTCCTATCTACCTTGAGAATGTGCAAAGTCTGTAAAATGGTGATAGCGTGTGATGGGTTATCAGCCGCCATGAAATCGGTGAAAATGGACGATGGAGAATGTCTTGAGATTGGATCAAGATTGTTGCAATTAATGGAGTGTTCTCAACAATCAGGATTGAACCATTTGAATTCCTTAACCTAACAGGTTTAGGGTTTAGGGTTTATGCTACCGACCTATCTGTTTTCCTATAAGGTCGATGTTGTGTCTCTTTCTGAGGTTGTTGGCAAAAGTTGTGTGTGTGTATCCGAGAGAAGGGATACATAATTCTTGCTAGACCAAAAGGAGAGAAGTGATACCTGTAGAGTGTAAGTGTAGAAGGTGAAGAGGAGCTTAAGCGGATCTGCATTGGCACTGAGTGTTGTTACCAGATCATTGTAATACCTATTGATCTCTAACCACCTCAAGAGTTGGAAAATCCCTTAACAAGGTAGCCTTAACCGATTTGTTGTAAATCTTTTAACAGGGTAATTCAAAGCTATTGAGTTCTTGAAATCCTCTAACAAGGTAACCTTTCATAGGGTTTAACCCTTAACCGGGTATTGTAGCCATCCCTTAACCGGGTGAACTCTAACAGGATCGGTTCCTAGCAGAACCTTTTGTAATGTCTCCAACCGGACAAGGCTCCTAACAAAGTGAACTTCTAAAGAGTTCAAAAACAACTTGTGGGTATTCATCCCCATCATGGTTTTTCCCAGTTGGGTTTCCACGTGAAAAATATGTGTGTCATGTGTGATGTTTTTATCTTGTGATGCTTTGCTATTGTCTGTCAAGCATATAATGGTTCTGTGTTTTATGCCTGTCAATAAAACATGTTGAACTAGCTATCATTATGATCTGATGGTAGATTACCTGTTTATGCATAAGGGAGAAAAGGTAAGGTAGTCTCGAGTTGAGTGAAAAGCTAAGTGAGTAACCAGATAATGCTTGTCTCAGTCAGTCTTAGCTTTATCGGTTGCACTTTATTTCAAACCGGTGTCACTGTTTGCCAGTCATTTGAAGTGTTTGTTGTTAAACCAGTTTAGGACTGTATTTTTGTCTATATTGATTCATCCCCCCCTCTCAGTACCGGATTAGTACTATTAGTTCATCATTGAGTTATCAATTGGTATCAGAGCATCCTCCAGGTCCTCTATGTTATAAGCTTAACCGCTTGAGGTAAAGATCCCAGTCTAATGCTGAAGAGGAAAGGTCCAAAGTTTAACAGAGAAAATTTTAGTATATGGAAAGATAGAATGAAGATATTCATCAGAAGCATGGGTGCTCAACACTAGAGCTATGTTGAGACTATCTATGTTGCTCCTACCGGTACCCTTACCGATGACCAAAAGAGAGAGATGCGGGAGAATGGGCAAGTCATGGAAGCCCTAATTAGTAGTTTATCTGACATTGAGTTCATTGATGTTCAGAATAAGGTAAATCCCAAAGAGTTATGGGATACTCTTGAAAATATCTATGGCGGTGATGAACATGTAAAATAGGCTAAGGAAGAAAGCCTTAGAGGGAAGTTTGAAGATATGTGGATGGTTGAAGGTGAGACGATTCAATAGTATGGAATAAGAATCAAAACTGTTGTTGGAGATATCAAGAGTGCAGGTGGTAAAATAGAAGATGCCACTGTGGTAAGCAAAGTCCTGAGATCCCTATTGCTGGTCTATGCAATAAGGGTTGCTGCTATTCAAGAGCTAAGATCAATAGACAAGACTAAGGTATCCCTAGACTCCATCATTGCAAAGTTGACAACCAATGAGATAAATAGTTTCAATGGCAGTGTTCAAAAGACTGAATCGGCTTTTAAAGCTTATGCAATACCATCCAGAAAAGGAAAAGAAGCTAGCACTAGTGGTGAACCAAGACAGGGTAGAGAAATGGATGATAAGGAGATTCTGATGGCATTTGAAGCTCTCCTTTCCAGGAAACTTCCAAAAGGAACCGACAATTACAGAGGTAAGCTACCTTTGAAATGCTTCTCTTGTAACCAGATAGGACATATTTCTATAAACTGTCCTAATGGCAACAACAAGGACAAACCGGAAAGGTTCAAGAAATTCAAAGGAGGAAACCGGAGAAACTATTTTGTGGTAGTTGATGAAGGTGTCATAGATAAAGAATCAGAGGATGAAAAAAATGAAGATATTGTGTTTGTTGTTGTCAAGGAAGATGTGTCAGACAAGAAGGCTCTTGTCTCCTGGTTTGATAATTCCAATGAGTGGATCATTGACAGTGGTTGTTCTCACCATATGACTGGTGACTAGAGCAATTTTCTATCATTGGAGGAGTATGATGGTGGTGTGGTTTTCTTTGGCAATGATACACCATGCATGGTCAAAGGCAGAGGGTCCATCTCTCTGAATGGAAAGAGTAGTGCTGACAATGTGTATTGGGTTGATGGTCTTAGAGAAAACCTTCTGAGTGTTGCCCAGCTGAATGACAGTGGCCTCACTCTGGAATTCAAGAATGGAGTTTGCATAATCAAAGGAAAGAATGGTGAATTGGTGGCCACTAGCATGCAGAACAAAGGTAACCTATTTCATTTGAATGCAAATATAAGTACATGTCTTACGGCTAAATTTGATGATAGCTGGATATGGCATAGGAGACTCTGCGATGTAAACTTTGATAACATTGTGAAGGCTAGTGAGATCAAGGCAGTTAGAGGGTTGCCATTGCTAAGCAAATTGGATAATACCTTGTGTAGAGAGTGTCAATTGGGGAAAATGTCTTCCTCAACCTTTAAAGGTAAATCTTTCACTACTGACAACTTGCTTGATCTTGTGCATACTGATTTGTGTGGTCCTATGAAAACTAGAAGTGTGCAAGGTGATAGGTGTAGACACCTAAAATTTTCATGTCTAATTAAATAAATATTTTATTTATTTAATTACTTTAGCCTAATTCTTCTATTAATTAAATAAATCTTTATTTATTTAATTAATTCATTTATCCTCTTCTAGCCTTATTTCTCATTTAAATAAATACTTTTATTTATTTAAATTATCATTTTCCTAAATTAAATAAATATTTTATTTATTTAATTGATCCCACTTCTTCTATTAATTAAATAAATATTTATTTATTTAATTAATTCATTAACCTTTTCTACCCATGACACATGTCATTCATCTCTTAATTCCTACACTACCTACCCCCTTTCATTATTTTATTATTTTCTCTACCTACCCTCTAATCATAGCCGACCTCCTTTTACAACTCTCAATCTTAGCCCTCCATTTCATATGGTGTCTTCTATATAAGGAGATGCTTCCTTCATTATCAACCCTAACTAACTACCCGACTACTTGACTACACTACGCTTTTCATATGCGATCCTACTTACAACCACATTATGTTCTTTGTTGAGCTCTTGTGCACATAAAATCTGAGAGCAAATATATCAAGCAAGATCAATGGAGATAGGAAGAATGGAGATTCAAACCCTATTGGACATGTGATGGTATAATCTTTGTGATTTCATTTGATATGCATTGTCTTAGATAATCTTCATATGTTATGGTGGATCTTTGTTGTTGTTAGGCTAGGGTTTTTGTGGTTGAATTCATTTAGTCTTCCAATATTGTTATTGTTGTATCCATTTCACCATAAACATTTTGGCACGCCCGGTGGGACTCTTGTCCCTTTTGCATTTAACATCCTTGTTGCAGATATTGTATTTTGAAGTTGCAGATCTGACATTTTCGACGACATTCTAGAATTCTCGCGTCTGCATACTTTCAGATTGTGTTTATGATTTTCTACCGCGTTTGCGACATCTTGGATCGCGTCTACATCCTCGATAGTATTTTATTTTTGCAGATTCCAAAAACCGCATCTGCGTTCTTTAGTCGCGTCTATGGTGTTTTTAGGTGCATCTGTGTCCAGAAGCTGCGTCTACGTTCTGAAACCGTGTCTGTGTTTCACAGAAGCGCGTCCGAGTTAGAGAGTCATGTCTGTGTTTGGAGTAACCGCATCTGTGTACACTTATTTGCATTTCGGATTTTAATTAGTTCAAGTTTTTAGTCGTTCGGTTTTATTTTTAGATTCAGTTTATTTTAAGCTAACATTTGCAGATCTAGCTAATGAAATTGGTGCAGCTTGCCTTGAAAGAAAAATCGTTTTGTTGAAGGCCCCTATTTTCACAAAGTCTTTTGGATCTAATATTTACCTAACTTGTGTGCTTGCAGGAAGGGGTGATTATTTCAAACAATCTAAACTACTAATAACTCTTTGTTGCAGGTCCTTGGCAAGGGTTTTAGATTTTTATTGTGTGCCTTGTTTTCATAAACTAGCAAACACTTCAATTGGTGCACTAAAATTGAACCATTGTCTTTTGTGTCTTGAGCAATAGGCTCGTTTTGTTTAATCTTTAGAGGGTCTGTCTCCTCGTGTGGTCATTAGGACTATTAGTGAGGAGAGAACGATCCAAGTGGTAGCAAAAGAAAAGCCATCTTCTTCCAAACCACTATAAATAACTGTATTCATGGTGAAAACTATGAATAACACATGCTGATTAGTTCATACCGACACTATGTCTCCCCATAAACCCATTTGATCAAATTTATTTGATCATTTGTAGGGCGTAACCCCTACCGGCTGGGAGCCTTTTGTATTTACAAAGCTGAAAGTGTCGCATGTATGGCCACATGAGCGGATGCCCTTACTAGCACCTTTTTGTTTTAGAAGCCCAAATCCTTCTAGTTGTTGGGGTAGGAGGTTGGACCTCTGGTAGCAGCCCACACACATACGCTTCTTAGTAGAGATACAAAGTTCGCCACAAGGAGTTTTTGTGGGGACTGATGCTTGGGTGCCTCAAGAAGTGAGTGTCGAGGGTGGAGCCAGTGGGGTCAATCATCTAAGTATCCACTCTGAATAGCATAGCCTCAGGGGTAAAACCCCATGTGGGATCAACAACTATTGTCTTGGCCAGCCATAAGAATTGTGCTTGACTTATTTAAACATTCAAAACATTCAAGACCAAAAAGCAAAACATTGTGTCTTTTGTGTCTTCAAGTGTATGCAAAACAATTTTACATCGAACAACACACTTTTCTTTGAGCCATTTTTGTTTAGACACTTACAAACATTGAGTCCTCATCAACACTGTGTCCTCTTGTCATGAAAAAATAGTTAAACAGTCAAATTTAGTCACAATAAAACAACTTCACAGATTGGAAAAAATTACACAAATTTTGCAGAAATGCGTCTATGTCTGACATAATAGCGCCTGTGTCGTATAACCGCATCTGTGAAGGGCAGAAATGCGTCTGTATTCCCAAAATCAACATTGCATTGACAAAATCTCAGAAACGCGTCTGTGTTAAACAGAACCACGCCTGTGTCAGGAAATCGCGTATGTGCAGTATACAGGCGCGTCTGTGTTCAAAATTGAAAAACTTTTATAGTCCAGTAAACAAACACAGTCAGTTTCAGAATTCTTGAGCTTCCTAGATTATCTCTTTAGGTTTTCACCTAGCATTCAACCTGTCTTTGGGTCTCACACAATCCATCATTGCTTTACATCTTGCATTACATTCACATTTGTCTAAACTTGAGTCAAAAGGTCACTTGCTTGTCCTCATCTTGCTTTGTCAACACACTACATACAACAACATTTTACTAAGTGGTCCCTCATCAAAGTCTATCACCTTTGGGTCTCATTTGGTCTTACTTAGAGTCAAGGTCAACTTACCTCATCAAGAGAAACTATCCTCTCTTTGGAAGCCACACCTACTCTACTACATACATACTTAGTCTTACATTTTGGACATTGCAAGTACACCTCATATTCATTTACATTCCATCCAACTCTTGGTCTTCCATACTATTTCCATTTTCATCTAGTCTCACACATCTTGGTCAATACCTAGTTCATGGTTGAAACCCGTTCCCAAAAATCTAGGAGAGAAACTAAAGAGGCTCAAGAGTCCGCAAACATGAGTTCCTATGAGTATGACAATGACATATTTTTCAATTCTGATCATACTACATTACTAACATGGATGCCTATAGAAACATTCCAAATGTTGAGAACATGGACACTACAAACAACAATGATCCACACAATTACAATATGGAGAACTTCTCCATACATTCGGCAAATGTGGAAGAATCCATTATGGATCCTGGTTTCAATCGATTGATTGAGGAAATAATGAGGAGGGATAGACAATGCTTCTTACAAATGATGGCACAAAGTGGACCCAAGATACCTCATGATTTTGACATGTCTCAAATAATAGAAAATAGACCTTTGCAACAAACTCACTCCACCATGGATCAAAGGAGACCTAATAGTGGAGGCTGTACGTTAGGAAATAGAAAATCATTACAAAAACATATAAACGTACTAGCTCAATCACAAATGCATTCATTGCAATGAATCTATCCTGAGACACATTCAATAGAGACATAAAAACAAAGCATACAAAACTAATGATTGTGCAAACCAGATGAAGATTTGAATGCTCCTTCCATGTGGCTCCATTGTTCTTCTTTCCTCTTCAAATGGTTGGATTGTGGATCTCACCTACAAGTGCACACACATCATTGAAAGCAAGATTGACATTGATTTATTGATCAAGAGTACTAGAAGCTTAGATTCGATAGCCTGATTATCAATTACCAATTACCAATTACCAATTGAGGATTATTCTCATTATTAGCCAAGATTGAAGAAATTCATCCAATTTATAGAAGAATTGGAGAGATGACAAGATTAGCATGATAGTGATTCGAATGGAAATTCAAATCAAGAATAGCAAAATTATGACATGTCTATGACAAATTGCTATGCAAGGGTTTATGACAAATTCTATGTCAAGAATTTATGACAATTTATGACAAATTTCTATGTCATTTCCATGAATTTAGGAGAGAAATAGGAGGAAATTGAAATTAGGAATTAGAAAATTAGGAAATTAGGAAATGAGGAAATTAGGAATTAGGTAAATTAATTAATAATTTGTCATTTATTAATTAATTCACAAAGAGGAATAATTAGCCAATTAAATGAACATTTAATTGTAATGAGAAGACTTAGGATAAATAAACAATTTATTAATCCTAAAGGAGGAAATGACAAACCAGGTTAAATGATTAAATCATGAAACCCTAGAAGACAAATTAGTAATGCGAGAATGACAATTAGGTCTTGACAAAGGATAGTTGATATCGATTCGATCATGATTTTGAATTGATAAATGACCAGTGTTGATAAATGATTTGATTGAGATTGGTTGACAAAAATTAATGACAAATTGACCAAATTGACATGATTGGAAAGGACAAGGATCGATGACGAATCGATCGCAATATGACAAGATTGACAAGGACAAAGATCGACCAAAATCATGACTGAAGGTTGTTGTCGACAAGACCAAATTTGAAGGCGAGGTGATAGAAGAATGACTCGATGCTCGCAAATGATAAAAACCAAGTGCGTGACATAGGAGAAATGTTAATGCGATGCAAAAACCTAAAATGAGGCAATGTGCCAATGTTAAAGTATGACTCTGCAAGCGTTGACCATTTTTAGGTGTCTACATTTTGCCCCTCTTTGAGACAATGCGATTTTAAGCGTTGTTTCAAAGAATAGTAATGAAAATGCCCCAGATGCTGACAATGACATATGCATGCCCCCTCGAGGAATTGGCCGGAAACATGAAAAAAAGAGGCCAATTGATCGATAAAAATGATAGGATCGAACGGACTGACAATCGGAGATCGGATACATGAAGGACAAGCAATTTAAGGTGCACAAGACCGCGATCAACATAAGATGGAGAGGACACACGTCCATCTATGCACTGACAAAGATCTATAAATGAGACCAAGAGAGTGAAAATTGTTCATTTGCACTAGCCCAAGAAGAGGATTTGTTGCTCTAGAAAAGGACACTTGCAGAGAGATGGCGAACATTCAAATGGTAGATCACCTTGGGGAACGCATATGCACGTACAAACAACCAGACGATGTGGGAGCAGTGATATGTATCTCAAAAACCCATGTTTTCAATTTCATGAATTTGACTTGCTTGCGGGACATTGCGGGGCCCACAGGGGATACAGAAACTGACTTATGCGCTTGTGTAGGGTCTTCTGCGCTTGTGTGAGGTCTTCTGCGCTTGTGTAAGGGTACACAAGCACAGGTTACATGACACATGCGCAGTTGTGCATTGGGAACTCAATTTTGGTCCAAAACAACACACAAATGATCCGAAAGGGGGGGATAAGGGTAGGATAGGTCAGAATAGATGAAAAACACCCTGAGGTGGACATGAAAATGAGGAAATGCAACCCGTAGGAGCAAACCCTAAAACTGACAAAATGTGCCCCAATTGTGATGCAGAGTCGACAGTATCCGTTGATCACGCGGGAGAACCGACCTGATTGCTTCATGTTACGACATAGACTCAGAAGCACGGATAGAGATACAATAGCAGGACTTGGGATAGGAGGGACATCATCCTTGAGACATGGCAGGGATGAGGAAGATAGAGGGAGCACCCAGTGACAGAGGCACATGCTCCTTATGAAAGATAGTGGACATTATGTATTTTGACATTTTGTAGTCAGCCTGCGGGCCATACTTAGAACAGACAGTCCGATTTTGTACTCCGATATTATTGTGACATATGATATGATATGCATCGATATGATGAGATGCAAATGACTTGTGACATATGGTATTTTCCATGTATGGATGACTTATGTACTGTTGATGTACCATTGTGGAACATGTATGGATATGTTTTTGTTTATGTGTTTTTGATGCCTTGATAGTATGAAATGGATAAAATGCTTGATATGATGCTTAATGTAATGCAAATGTACTAACGAAATGGATGCAGGATGTAGTATATGTGTGCGGGGAAATCGGAGCACTAGACCGAACTGACTACCCAAACTGACGGAAGAAATGTTAGTAAGAAGAAAATGAGACAGAAGACAGTTAAAGATGAAGAAAACTTGCTTTCAGTAATGCACTTTGTAGGTGAGAACCTTTATTTTTTATGTAGCAAAATGGATGCGTAGCATCATGGCATTGAAGGCCAGAGCTGAAATGCAACCCTTTTTGCAAAAGACAGACACATCATAGACAAGCAACACTCACAATAAAAAAAAAAGGACCATGATCCATCCCGGTCACTCTAAATCACTCAGTGACATCATCGAGCAACATAGGAACATGATCGAAGCCAAAGATAAATCAGTAAAGAGATAAGATGCACAAATTCCAACAAATCAAACAAACATCTTGATCTTCATTGTCAAAAGTTGAAAGCGCTGATAGGACGATCATGCTGTCTGGTTTCAGGACATGCGGTACCCCGTCTAAGACAGGACACAGTCTGGTTTCGAGTATACCACACCCTGTATAAGACCCATGATAGTGTGCCAAGGATGACTGATAGTGATGCTAATGTTCGATTGTTATGACAATTTTGATCAGTTTGAATGTCTGGTTTTGATTGAAAAAGTTCATCTGTTAACACATGATTTCATTAAAAGCGTAGTGTGCGATTGATTGCGAGGCATTGGATGCTCAGTGATCTGTCTTATTCACAAAAAGAGATCCTTGATTGACAAAATGCGTGTTTTTTTGGATTTTAATGTTTTGAAATGTTTTTGTGTTCATTTTTTCAGGACTTTTTATGATTTTTAGGGATTTTCATTTTTTTAATTTTTAGATATTTTTTCAGGACATTTTTCGATTTTTTTGAGATTTTTTCAGGACATTTTTAAATGTTTTTGAGATTTTTTCAGGACATTTTTCAATTTTTTTATGAAATTTTTTCAGGACATTTTAAATTTTTATGTTTTTAGTTTTTAATGACTTTGCCCCCAGTGTCTAGCAAGGCAAGGAATATGACAGGTGAATAAATAGGCTTGCTGAAATGATGGTGGATAGAGGGAAGACAAAGGCCTTTTATCGTGGAGACAATACGGATGCAATTTCCAAGGGCTATGGTGTGATGGGACAAGAGACTGGATATGACAATGTAAAGCAAGAACATGGCATGAGGGACATGTCAAGAGGTGTTTGAAACCATGTTTAAATTTTGCGTCCTTTTGTCAGATCAAGATCAAGGAATGAAAAAGAGTGTATGGATAGTGATAAGATATGGATAGGATAAGCAAGACCAAGAATGGATAAGGGACATGGATTGAAGGTCAGGATTGGCTAAGGGACAGTGGCAGAAAGTTGCAATAAGCCAGGGAATATGGATGAAAGGTTGTAATAAGCAAATGGGCAAATGACCAAAAGCTATGATAGACTAAAAGCTGCAAACAAGATGCATGATGCTCATGATGATCCTCAGCCTTGTCAAGATCAAAGGTGGAAAGGGAAAATAGACATGAGGGAGAATAGGATATGAAGGGTAATGACAGGGGTTCGATAGGATAATGAAGGGCAATAGGATATGAAGGAGGAAACTTGCCCCCAAGTGTGGTGTGCAAGAAGTTCATAGATTACGCATGATGCCTGTTTGCCAGGTTTTCATCATGGTACTTGCCCAAGGCGCCTGTTTGCCAGGTTTTCACTAGTGGACGAATTATTTTTGCTTTACTTTTTTTTTTCTTGTCTTTTTTTTTTTCACTTTTTTTTGAGCTTTTTGATTTTTTGAGTTTTTCAATAGAAGATGGACACATGATAGGGGATGGAAGAAGGACTCAAGCGTCTTTTTGTTTGGATAGTAGCCTTAAAAAATTGGACCATGACCTTTAAAAGTATGCTCAAAGACATTGGTAGGATAAGGACATGGAAAATGAAATGAAACTAAGGCAAGGACTTATGCAAAGGATTGGACCGAAGGGATCGAAGGATGGAAAATATGAATTGGATAATAGGTAGGGTATTGGAATAATTGTGCTTGAGTGGATGGAAATTTTGGCAAGATTGACATTGGCACACACCTTGAGGGGTGATGAATTGATGGAGGAAAAACGGATCTCAGATTGTGAGATTTGGATGGAGGAAAGGCTATGGATTTTGGGACATAAGGGCCCAAAACAGATGAAGAAGGTGATGGAGGAACAGACTTGGAAGGTTTACATGGAGGAATAGCAATTTTGGATGCCTGTAGAGTATGGTATACATGGACAAAGCAAATATTTTGTTCCTCAACATGAATCTATACCAAGTGGTTCATATATGCAACATCATTATAGACCTCCATATGAACATGTGTATGATTAATATCATCCATATATGCAACATGCTCCTCCTCCAATTGGTGCCTCAAGCATGGGGTATGGTCCAAGAAGTCGATCTCCACCTAAGAGCAATTTGGAATAACAAATCAAGGACTTACAAAAGAAAATGGAGGACATAAATACACCGAAGCCAACATACACAATGAGAGACATATGTCCTTATCCATTTGACAAGAGCATTCCAATGCCTCCTTTTCCTACATACTTTGTGACACCTAAGTTTGATAAATATAGAGGAAAAGGGGATCCTAAGGCACACATATGACAGTTTTTCACAACTTGCATTGAGGTAGCTTCAGAAGAGACATATTTGATAAGATTATTCCCACAAAGCCTAGGTGATCAAGCTATGGAATGGTTCTCCCAACTTCCACATGGTATTAAGTCATGGGGTGACTTAGCAGAGGCATTTATCCAACATTTCTCATACAACATAGAGACAGACATATCAGTCACTACGTTGTGCAACACCAAGCAAAAAGAGGGAGAGTCTTTTGCATCATTTTTACAAAGATGGAGAAATCTAGCCAGCAGATGCTCTTGTGAAATCCAACAAAAACAAATGGTAGAAATGTTCACTCAGAATGTTAACAAAGACATTGGCTATTGTAGCGTCATAAATTGTATGCACTTGCTAGGGTGGTACAATTTCACACCTAGTTTAGCACCCGCCTTGGTGCATTTTACATTTTGCATTGCATTTCTCCTTTAGCACTTAATTAATCAAATTAATTAGGTCTAAGGTCCTATTTCATCATCCTTCACATCATAAAGTCGGGCCCTTTCATTAAAGTGTGCCCCTTTTCATGTTATTCCTCCAATACATCATTCAATCAAAAACCCTAATTAAGTCCTATTTTGAACTTGGGGGCTTGATTTCGGGGGTCAAAACATCTCAAAATCACCTGTAACTTCGGGATTCTCTCTAAAATCATCATATCTGACGGCCCTGAAAATTTGGTGAAAAGTTACCGGGACCATGGCGCCCGGAGTGCACACGGTCCCGGACATTTTTCCTAAAATTTTAGGAGCACGATCCAATCATAAAATAAATCTTAACACCAAGAAATTGGCGGGAGATTCAATCTCTAGGTCGGCCAAAAGATGAAATTATGACCTAGGGTTTCATACATAAGAGCTCTCTTTCTTCATTTGAAAGGATCAGAATTTTGTTTTCAGGAACCTCATATGCAGTGAAAGAGCAGATCTTTGAAGACTTCAACAACATTCAACATCCCTCTATCAAGCATTTATCAATTCCATTCATCCATTTAGGGCTTAGAAGACATTGAAGAACAATAGGAGATTACCGACTAAAGATTGGCTTGTACCCCTCCCTTGGGGGTTGGTTATGATTTCATGTTGTTTTCATGTCTTTGCATAAGCTTCAATATATCATTTATTCATGCTTTAGATCACTTTGCATCTTGATTTAGAGCATTTACATTATCATTTACAAGCAATTAGGGTTTACTTTCTAGGTTGCTCTAGTTTGCTTACTTGCATTTTAGATCTTGCACACACACAAGGTCTGCACACACATTAATTTTACAATACAACTTGGCTATTCGTGGAGGTGGAAATCACCGAAGCGGGGGTTTGACTAAGGCAAAACCCTATATAGCTGCCCAAACACCTTTTTCAGATACAAGTGCAGGTTTCGGGACTCGGACGACGCCGCAGGTTGCAAATCCAGGAAAAGCAGGTTGAGACAGCACTCCACACCAAATTACAGAGAAAAAGACCAGGACAGGGGCGTGGGGCGCCCTGGTCCTGCCAGGATAGGGGCGCTGGGTGCCCTGGTCCCTGGGACAGAGGCGCTGGGCGCCCTGGTCCTCTTGACAGACAGCATTTCCGACAGTTTTCCAGAGTGCAAAACAGTAGTTTCAGGTGCAGTTTCCGGGATAGAATCAGGACAGTGGCGCCCGCGCCCCCGTCCCGAACATTTTCAATCAAATTTTGACTCCGAGTACGCATCTGCATTCTTGTCTTGTCCTTGTGTTTGCAGCTTTCCATTGTTTAAGTTCAATTCTGCAATCTTGTTATTAGTTCATACTTGCATTTTAGGGTTAGGAATTGAACTTGCATAATCTTATCTTTCAATTTCAACAAAGGAATAGAAATCCTAATAGGTAGCCCATGGCTCTCTCTTTCACAAAAAGAAGTAGCCAATTGTGTGATACCTCTAGGCTCTTTCGTATTCCGTAATGTGTGTCAAAAGGTAGGATTAGGGCATGTTAACCTAGTCTCACTTTTTCCCCTACACATTTTGGTGAACCCAACGTGAATCTATCATTGCTTCCTCTTGCATTGCATTTGTTAGATCTAGATCTAGATTTAGTGTGTTTTCATTTCATTTTCATTAAAAAGAAAAGAAAAAAAAAAAAAAGAGTGTGTTTCTTTGCATTGTGTGTTTAATTTTCATGCAACTTTTATTTCAAAATGTCAAACTTTTATTTGCAAAATGTTCATGCTTATGATGATTATTATGAGTATAGCCAAGATGAATTAGATGAAGCTTTAGATGAGTTTTTGAACCCTAAAGATGCCAAACCTTCATTTTACCAAAAATTCATAAACCTTGTTACTATGCCATTTCGTTGTGATGAGAAAGATAAGTCGAATGGTTCCTCTCAAGGGTACATTCCTATCAACTCTTCCACTAAATCTAGTAACATGGTTGTTTTCAACAATCCCCTCTATGAAGAGATATCTCCTTTTGAACCAAAAGATAAACCTTTTGATAGCTATGGTCATACTTTGTTGGATGATGCTCTTGATGACTTTGTGGCTTTATCAAAATCTTTAAACAAGAATAAGACTTCTAAATTGGTTAACATGATAAACTTGAATGAGCATAATAAGCCTCTCTTTGAAGTCCAAGGTGCTTATCCTTCTCCCACCTTTCAAGTTCCTAAATCACCTCTCCTTACTGTCCAAGGAGGGTATGATCATGATTCCTTTCGTACTCCGAATAAACCAATCATCACTGTGCAAGGAAGAAAACCTATAAGTCCTTATAGTTATTCCAAGCAAATAACTAGAGAGAGTTATCATGCGGTTGCCCATACTTATCATACCATAAATAATAGGCAACCTAGTCCTCCTCCTGTTATTCCAGTTTCTCTTCCGAATCCTCAGCCAATTCTTCCGCAAGCTCCCCGTATTTCACAAGTTCTTAGTAAGGAATATGATCTCATAGAACAACTTAAAGCTACCCCTGCTAAGATATCCCTTTGGGATTTGATTCAAACTTCTTCCGCTCATCATGGAATGTTACAAGATTCCTTGAAAGATTTGAATGTTCCTCCACCGAATACATCTAGTAATATAGCATCTTTGGTTAACTCTGTGATGAATCCTAAAGCTCAAATTGTGTTTACCCAAGATGAGTTGCCTACTAGTGAAATTCAACATCAATATGATCCCTTGATGATTGTGGTTATCATGAAAGACACTGCTATAAGACGAACACTAGTAGATAATGGCTCTGGTCTTAATGTGTGTAGCATTAATCTTTTGCATAAGATGAATGTGGATACATCCCTAATTGAGCCTGACTCTCGTCCTATTCGAGGCTTTGACAATGTGGCTAAGACTTCATTAGGTATTATCACCTTACCCCTCACAGTGGGGCCTGTTACTTTACCTACTCCTATCCATGTTATGTCGGGAAATTTAACATACAACTTGTTATTAGGGAGACCTTGGATTCACAGTATGCAAGCTGTCCCCTCTACATTACATAGACAAGTTAAATTTATTTATAACAATAAGACATATACCTTGATAGGTGATACTAATTTCCAAGCTTGTTTACAAACATCTACTTCCAAAGGGGGTTCTTCTAAGCCGTCCTCGTCTAGTGATGACTCTTTAAACAAGATACCTATTGATGAATCCTCGCTCTCTGATGATCAAAATTCTTTGGATGAGTCTGGAGCTCCTGAAGAAGACTCTTCTCGACTTGAAACTATACATAAGAAGGATTTTGATCCTGAGAAGGTTCTCGCAAATGACGATTGGGGATCCCTTGATTTTAATCCCACCTTTGTAGGTGAATATAAGGTTCCTTCTAGAGAGCTTAAAGTTGAAAAGAAGGAAGAAGCTAAAAATCAATCAACATTACCTGAGCCTATGAGCAATAATTTTGTGGCCGCTTCTCAAACTTCTTCTCCTCACACATCTAATTCTAAAGAGTTTGATTCTTTGTCTTATGAAAAACCGCCTTCTCTTTCTGAAATGGCTGATCGTTATCGTCGTGGTTTTCGCATTTTTGCTAAGCATGGGTACCATGGAAATGGTTGTGGCGCTCACGAACAAGGGATAAAGGTTCCTCTAGAGAATAATCTTCACAATTATGCCTTTGGACTTGGCTATAATCCCTGCAAACGCACTAAAGCTTCTAAGAGACCATGTATTAGTGTTAATGCTATTTCTACATCTCTATCAATGCAACACCCCGAGTATATTGATGAGGATCCTTCGTGTGACTGTGCTTTGGATGTTTTTCCTACCGATGATGCTTTAGCTGACTTTTTAGGAGCATATGATACTCTTCCTCGTTATCATCACAATAGGGGACTCCCTTATTGTTTGAACACTGAAGCCTATTTTGGAAAAGAGATTGATAATGATGAGATTGTGAAAGAATTCCCTCAGTTAAAGGATACTCCTCAACAAAGTAATCTTCTCATAAGTGACACCACTAATGTTAAGATGGATCCTTGCAATGAAGAAAAAGTTATTAAAATTGGAAAATGTTTGGATGAAGAGGAACAAAAACAATATGAAGATTTATTGCATGAATTCCTCGAGATCTTTGCTTGGACATACTTTGACATGTCTGGTATAGATCCTAAGATTGCTACTCATAACATTGTCTTAGTTCCTGATGCTAAGCCCGTGAAACAAAAGATTCAAAAAATGAATCCTAAGGTGGCTCTGCTTGTTAAGGCTGAGATTGAAAAGTTATTGGAGGCTGGATTTATCCGCCCTATTGATTATTCCCCGTGGATTTCAAATATTGTCACTGTGGCTAAACCAGATAATAAAATAAGAATGTGTACCGATTTTCCAGATTTAAATAAGGCTTCTTTAAAAGATGATTTCCCTCTTCCAAACATTGACATGATAGTTGATTCTACGGCAGGACATGCCTTGTTATCCTTCATGGATGGTTTTTCAGGATACAATCAAATTTACATTAACCCTCAAGATCAATTCAAAACCGCTTTCACCACTCCTTGGGGTATGTTTTGTTGGATAATGATGCCTTTTGGACTTAAAAATGCCGGTGCAACTTATCAACGAGCGATGACCCTTATCTTTCATGATTATATGCATAAGATTTTAGAGGATTATGTTGATGATATTTTGGCCAAATCCATTCTTCGCATAGATCATATTAAAATCCTTCGTCAAATCTTTGAAAGAATTCGTAAATATCACATGTGCTTGAATCCCCGAAAATGTGTTTTTGGTGTGGATAGTGGAAAACTATTAGGATTCATAGTTTCGCATCATGGGATTGAGGTAGACACTAAGAAAATAGATGCTATTGTCAACATGCCACCTCCTAGAAATGTGTCTCAACTCAAAAGCTTACAAGGAAAAATTCAAGCTATTCGTAGGTTTGTATCTCAACTTGCGGATCGTACTTTTCCTTTTACTCAACTTCTCAAAAAGAATATCACTTTTCAATGGAATGAAGATTGTCAGCAAGCATTTGAAGATTTAAAAGTGTATTTGGCTAATCCTCCTATCCTTCAACCGGCCGAACCTTCTAAACCCTTTCTTCTTTATACAGCTGCTTCCTCTCATGCTCTTGCAGCATTATTGGCACAACATGATAAAGATGGTAAGGAGTGTCCGGTTTATTATATAAGTCGTACCTTACTCGATTATGAGACCCGATATTCTGCGATAGAGAGACAATGCTTGGCCTTGGTGTTTGCGACTCAGAAATTGAGACATTATCTCTTAAATTCAGAAGTCCACGTCATGGTAAAGTTTGATCCTTTGAAGCATCTTTTCTCTAAAACTGATTTATCAGGACGCCTAGCTAAGTGGGTTATGATGTTGACTGAATTTGACCTTAAATTTGTTTCACAAAGAGCAATTAAAGGGCAAGCGTTGACCGATCACCTAGTTGAGGCCCCTTCACCTTTCTCCTTCCCTAACCCTGAGTCTTTTCCTGACGACTTCATTCTTTGTACAGAGAAAGATGAAACTTGGGAGTTATACTTTGATGGCTCTAAGTGTCATACAGGATCGGGGGCAGGGGTTGTTTTGATTTCTCCTACAAAGAAGTCCATTCCCTTATCTTATCGTCTCAATTTCCTATGTACCAATAACATTGTTGAGTATGAGGCTCTTATAGCAGGAATAAAGGCAGCCTTAGCTTTGAATATAAAACACATACGTATTTTTGGAGATTCTCAACTGATTATAAGATAAGTAACAGGACTATATCAAGCGAAACAAGACAAATTATCACAATATAAAGACCTCGCTATCTCTTTGTTACAAAAATTTGATTCTTACACCATGGAACCTGTTCCTCAAAAAGATAATCGACATGCGGACACAATGGCATGTGTGGCTTCTTTGGTATCTTTAGAGGACCCTATGGTTGATCTTAAATTTGTAATTCACAACCTTATTTCTCTAGCTATTGTAGATGATTCTAGCTTGGTGACATGTTGTGACTTTATAGACTCAGATGAATGGTATTCGCATATCGTAAGATACTTGACTGATGGTACCTTTCCTGATTCCGCTAATAGGAACACTAGAGCTAGAGTTCGCAAGCTGTCCGCTAGATATATCATTCTTTCTAATATTCTTTACCAAAGGGGTTATAATGGTCTTCTCCTTCATTGTCTTAACAAATCGGAAATCCCTATTGCCCTTGAAGAGGCCCATTCAGGTGCCTATGGGGGGCATTTTGGAGGCAAATCCTTGGTTCAAAGATTGCTCCGTATGGGATATTATTGGCAAACTATGCAGCAGGATTCTTTTTCATTTGTTAAGAAATGTCATCAATGTCAACAACACAATAATCTGATTCATGCTCCTGCCCAAGAACTTCGTTCTCATGTAGCTTCTTGGCCTTTCTCTGCATGGGGGTTGGATCTCATCGGTAAAATCTCTGCTCCTTCATCTCAAGGACATACTTTCATTATAACCGCAACAGATTACTTTACAAAGTGGGTAGAAGCCGTTCCCCTTCGCTCTACTACTGCTGAAGTGATTTGTCGATTTATTCTAGAAAACATTATTTCTTGATTCGGGATACCTTCCACTATAATCTCTGATAATGGGACATCATTTAAGAACGAGGACGTGAAGAAATTCCTTGAGAAGTATCATATCAAACATCAATTTTCTACACCATACTATCCTCAATCAAATGGTCAAGCCGAATCATCCAATAAGATAATTGAACAAATTCTTCGTAAAATTGTGAATAAGCATGGTAAGGATTGGAGTACTCAGCTAATTTATGCTCTTTGGGCCTACCGAACGAGCGTACGAATTGATACCGGAACTACACCTTATAATCTTGTTTATGGTGCTGATGCTATTATGCCTTTAGAATTAGAGATTCCATCACTTAGAGTTTCTCTCAAAGGTATAGTAGATGATGACGCTTATAGAGAACAAAGACTTCAACAGCTTGAGATGCTTGATGAACAACATATAAATGCTCTTGAGCATATTCAAGCGTATCACAAAACTCTACAACGAAGCTATAATGATAAGGTTATTCAACGTTCCTTCTCAGTGGGTGACTTAGTGCTCTATGAGAATCAGCGCAATGTGAATGCCTTACCTGAAGAAAAGGGAAAATTTAGTCCTAATTGGCTTGGACCGTATATTGTTATTGAAGATTATGGATCAGGTGCTTACAAAATAGCGGGTGTAGACGGTACGTCTCTTAAAGACCCTATAAACGCTATGCACTTGTGTAGATACTATGCTTAATTCCTCATTCCTTATCATTCATCTGTTTCCTTTCTCACTTCTTCAAAATTGGATAATATGTTAGCATATCTTTGTTAGAGCAAATGGAATTAAATGATGTTTTGTTTAATCTATATTGCTTCGTTCCTGACAAGCGTGTTTCTTTACTTTATGGTTTGTCTTGAATTCATTTATGTAAATTGCAAAAGATTTACATTTTTCATTATGTTGGCATATTATACAATATCTTTATGTGTTAAGTTGAATCGTGTCATGTTGTGTTTAAATTCAAATTAAATCACATTAGTTATATGATTCTTAGGCTTAACACATATTTTTCTTCCCTATCATCAATGTAGTACTTGATCAAATATTTTAATTAAGTCACACATGTATTAATTTAATCATGGAGCATTAAGAAATCAATCACATAGAAATTAAATTCGGAACATACATGTACACCTACCAAATGTATTAACTTTAATCAAAATACCCATTGTTTTTAGACATTAAAGATAACACGTTTGAGACAAAGAAGCATGTATATGTGTGTGTGTGTGTGTGTGTGTGTGTGTGTGTGTGTGTGTGTGTTTGTGTGTGTGTGTGTGGATCAATATACAAAGGTAGGTCACTAGACATCCAAAATGTGACCTACCCTACATCATAAGATCATCTCCTATCCCTAGGGCTGGTGGCTGGAGAGTGATGACTAGATGCTCCCTCCTGATTCGGCTATGCGGGTGGACCCATAGGGGTATACCGTGATATAGATCGTGAATGGCTCCGAGAAGAACTCCCACGATCCCTATCCATAAGGATTGTGCGATACGAGGTAGCCTCAGCCTGAGCTGCTGCTAGATCATGATGTGCCCGCTGAAGGTCCTCTGATAGAGCTCGCTCTCTCTCCCTCCATATCTCTACTTGTACCCGAAATGGGGAAAACAAATCATCATGCCAACCCGTGTTCCCTTGAGGTCTATAAGCAACCTGTGAGGAACTAGGGATCTGCGCCGTCGTGGAGATATCTGTCACTGCTTGCTGGATCAGAGAATGCCACTCCTGCACATTAGCTGTAGTAGTAGAACAGAACATGTATTAGTACCATTTTATATCATCAAAACATCAATCAATCAATTTAAACCTACTATACCTAGATCTCCCTCACGCCAGTAGGGATCGTGATATGGTAGCATCTGTGACTGGGAACTACTAGGCTCCCCACGCTCAAATAATCTGTGCATGATGGGTGTAGGCTGGCCCATACTAGAAACAGGTCTCTGTATCACCTCATGTTCCCCCTTTTGGGGAATAAGAGGAGGATCCAGGGCTATGGTATCATCTCCTGAATGGTGGGGAGCGGCATCTGACCCATCCTCATCATCTCTATCCTCATCCTCATCCTCATCCTCATCCGCATCCTCACCTGCATCCTCGTTCTCCTCATCTATATCTGTGTCATCATCCTCCTCCTCGGCACTAGGTTGATCCCCTGTGGGTGGATCAGGATCTCCTGCCTCCTCATGACCCTCTCCCTCCTCCGACCTGGATCCCTGATCCTCATCTCGGTCTCCATGTCTCCATGGGCCTGGATGGCCTGTCGGGTGATCTGGTGGAAAGATAGGCCCTGGGTATGATCTCATAAACCATGAGAGATACCTGCGCTATGCCCCGGGATCTGCAGCATAATCAGTGACCACATCCTGGTCGGACCCCTCTATATCTGTGATCTCGATATCATCTATCATAGGTCTCGCTACTGCTCTGGGTCTGGGAAGGACTCGTGAGTGTCGAGTGTAGATGGGCACATCGGCTGGAACACACTGCTCTACCCCAAACTGCCTCCATACTCGGTCAAAGTAGAATGGGACTATGATGTGTGGATATCGCCCTCTCAGTAGGCGGTTCCTCTGTAAGCATGCTAACTATCTCTCCATCCCATCCCATCTGTGCATCCGCAGATATGGTCTCCACACAGTCACCTCAGCTGTCAATCTGTCAAATGTCACTCTCCAATACAGTAGCTCTCCAAATCTCCACTTGCTGGTAAGTGGATAGGCAAATACCCTAGGTCGCTCACTAGCTGCACTCATCGGATAGCCGACAGGCCTGGTGCATGTAAAGTGCTCAAATATCCACACCTGCAGAAGTGTACATGTCATCAAGCTGCAACCCTGTCCGAAAACATACTCCTCGAGGTCGTGATAGAGATGTGCAAGCATACTCCGACCCCAGGCGTATACTCTCCTATGTCTCTCCATAGCCCTGATGCACCATGTGATACCCCCATGCATGTGCGTACCTCGCCCATTAGGGCAGACAGCTAGTGCAATGATGGCTATCATAAGACGTCTCATGAGGGGCATCTCTCCTGTACGATGTAAGAGCCAGCTGACCATGATACGACCTCTCGTCTCACTCGACATGACTCTCCCTGTGCAATATACCTGCTCCCTCTGATGATCCTCTACTGACCGATCGGTCGCATATGTCACGGTAGCTCCTCTGATCGGTAGGCGAAGAATGCGGTACACATCCTCAAGTGTCACCGTCATCTCCCCTACTGGAAGCTAGAACGTGCATGTGTCAGGATCCCATCGCTCCATGAGTGCCATCAGCATCACGGGATGAAATTGAATGGCCGGCATAAGAATCATAGACCATAAACCCATGATCGACAATGTGTCTCTCTCTGCCTGAGTCAGCCGGGGAATCTGATCTCGCAAACTGCGAAGAATCTGCCCCGCCGTATGCTCTCTCATGTATGGGAGACCCTGCAACACAAAAACATAACTATAATCAGTACTCAATCATCAAAATCATTCATGCAAATTGTCAAACATTGTATGCTAACCCTGACATCTCTCGCCAAGTCCTGATTGGGACCATGGCGCCCTGTCAGGGACCATGGCACCCTGAAGGGACCATGGCGCCCTGTCAGGGACCATGGTGCCCTGAAGGGACCATGGCACCCTGGGTGGGACCCAGGGTCAGATTCCAGGGCCCGCAAACGATCACAGAAAGTCAAATGCAGAAAATCAAAAGTCAACGTTCAGTCAACTCACCTCGTCCAGTGGCTCGTCATCGATCACAGCCTGTCGCAGGATCTCAATCCTCGTGGGACGCTCCGGTCGTTGTGAAGGCATGATGATGGCTATGTGGGATCCGCTGCAATAAACAATATTCAGAAATCAACAAAGTGACAAATGCAAATGTCACTTTCAAGGTATATACTTTCATTCCTTTACCTTTACTTTCAAAACCCTAATTTTCCTCTATCACTCATTTCATCATAACTTGAGTTTGGGAGATGCGATTTTTGAACCGTTTGTTGCGTAGGAATTGTATTTTCATTCCCCTACTCTCGTGATGTTCCAAAAAGTGCTCTGATGAAGCCTTTTCAGTGAACATCCCTCATCAATACTCTCTTACACAATTTGTCGTAAGTAAACATGCTACCCTGTTTCACCTCCCTAATAAGCAAGTCGAAACAGGAGG
Source organism: Cryptomeria japonica (assembly GCF_030272615.1). Lineage (NCBI taxonomy): Eukaryota > Viridiplantae > Streptophyta > Pinopsida > Cupressales > Cupressaceae > Cryptomeria > Cryptomeria japonica. Next base: position 4,835,873 of record NC_081410.1, on the reverse strand, counting down.
GGGGCATATAGCTACTCACAAATTTCATCACCTTCCTTAGTAAGCATTAGGTGATTTTGTGATCTAACATGTGTTTTGTAGGGTGCGGTTCCTAATTGTGTACTACAGATACCACTGGGGGCTTCGTTCGACGAACTTATGAATATATCCTTTTTCAAATGATGTTTACTTTATGTACTTTAGCTTGCATATGCACATAGTACTCATATGACCGCTAAAGTGGGGGCTAAATGTAGCATTGTAAATTGTACGCACTTGCTAGGGTGGTACAATTTCACACCTAGTTTAGCACCCGCCTTGGTGCATTTTACATTTTGCATTGCATTTCTCCTTTAGCACTTAATTAATCAGATTAATTAGGTCTAAGGTCCTATTTCATCATCCTTCACATCATAAAGTCGGGCCCTTTCATTAAAGTGTGCCCCTTTTCATGTTATTCCTCCAATACATCATTCAATCAAAAACCCTAATTAAGTCCTATTTTGAACTTGGGGGCTTGATTTCGGGGGTCAAAACATCTCGAAATCACCTGTAACTTCGGGATTCTCTCTAAAATCATCATATCTGACGGCCCTGAAAATTTGGTGAAAAGTTGCCAGGACCATGGCACCCAGAGTACACACGGTCCTGGACATTTTTCCCAAAATTTTAGGAGCACGATCCAATCATAAAATAAAGCTTAACCCCAAGAAATTAGTGGGAGGTTCAATCTCTAGGTCGGCCAAAAGATGAAATTACGACCTAGGGTTTCATACATAAGAGCTCTCTTTCTTCATTTGAAAGGATCGGAATTTTGTTTTCAGGAACCTCATATGCAGCAAAAGAGCAGATCTTTGAAGACTTCAACAACATTCAACATCCCTCTATCAAGCATTTATCAATTCCATTCATCCATTTAGGGCTTAGAAGACATTGAAGAACAATAGGAGATTACCGACTGAAGATTGGCTTGTACCCCTCCCTTGGGGGTTGGGTATGATTTCATGTTGTTTTCATGTCTTTGCATAAGCTTCAATATATCATTTATTCATGCTTTAGATCACTTTGCATCTTGATTTAGAGCATTTACATTATCATTTACAAGCAATTAGGGTTTACTTTCTAGGTTGCTCTAGTTTGCTTACTTGCATTTTAGATCTTGCACACACACAAGGTCTGCACACACATTACTTTTACAATACAACTTGGCTATTCGTGGAGGTGGAAATCACTGAAGCAGGGGTTTGACTAAGGCAAAACCCTATATAGCCGCCCAAACACCTTTTTCAGATACAAGTGCAGGTTTCGGGACTCGGATGACGCCGCAGGTTGCAGATCCGGGAAAGGCAGGTTGAGACAGCACTCCACACCAAATTGCAAAGCAAAAGACCAGGACAGGGGCGTGGGGCACCCTGGTCCTGCCAAGACAGGGGCGCTGGGCACCCTGGTCCCTGGGACAGAGGCGCTGGGTGCCCTGGTCCCTGGGACAGAGGCGCTGGGTGCCCTGGTCCTCCTGACAGACAGCATTTCCGACAGTTTTCCAGAGTGCAAAACAGCAGTTTCAGGTGCAGTTTCCAGGATAGAATCAGGACAGTGGCACCCGCGCCCCCGTCCCGAACATTTTCAATCAAATTTTGACTCCGAGTATGCATCTGCATTCTTGTCTTGTCCTTGTGTTTGCAGCTTTCCATTGTTTAAGTTCAATTCTGCAATCTTGTTATTAGTTCATACTTGCATTTTAGGGTTAGGAATTGAACTTGCATAATCTTATCTTTCAATTTCAACAAAGGAATAGAAATCCTAATAGGTAGCCCGTGGCTCTCTCTTTCACAAAAAGAAGTAGCCAATTGTGTGATACCTCTAGGCTCTTTCGTATTCCGTAATGTGTGTCAAAAGGTAGGATTAGGGCATGTTAACCTAGTCTCACTTTTTCCCCTACACAGCTATGATCTAAGAAAAGCTTGTTTGTCCACCTTTAAGGACGTCATTGAAAAAGGCTTAGCAACAGAAAAGGTCCTAATTGAACAAGGAGTCATCAAAATATTCAAAGAAAACAAAGATGACTTTAAAGGAAAAGATAAGCCAAGATTTTGGAACAAAAACAAGAACACATTCAATGATGGTGTTGTTGATGCCAATACAATGCGACCTAAATTCATTTTTTCAGGATCAAGTTCTACAAACAATCAAGTGAATACTCAAACAACTTCTAAATCATGGAGGAAGTATACTCCATTGGGAGAACCACTTGAGTCAGTTTTCAAGAAGCTAGTGGCGAACAAGGTAATCACAATTCTAGATTTTCCTCCATATGAGCCAAAGGTTAAACCAAATTGGTGGAATGATGATGAATATTGTGAATTTCATAAGAGCAAGGGTCATAAGACAGGAAATTGCCATCGACTGAAGAACATCATACAAGATTTTATTGATAGAGGTGACATTGAGATTGAAGGACACTCATCCAATCAAGAACATGAGATGTTTAAGGAACCATTCCCAAAGCATGACAAGGGAAAAGCTAAAGCCACAGATGACCAAACTAACTATACTAGAGCATCTTATAACTATGATTCAACTATCAATCACATCTCAATGGACAATTATGTCTCTACCATTATCATCAAGGACAAAACCCCTGAAAATTCTACCCAAAGACCCAAGATTGTTTTGAAAGGCACTAGATCTTCTTTTGAACCTACCTCTGAATGTCATGTTACAACCCGTCGAGGTAAATTCACTTTGCAAGGTGGTCCAGCTAAAAACACCGCTTCTTCATCAACCAAGATTGAGTATGACCTTGTAGAATAGTTAGGAAAAACACCCACACTTATTTCCATCCTTGAGCTTTTATGCATATTCCTCGCACATAAATCCATTCTTGACAAAATCTTGAGAGAAACTGTCATCCCTACTGATCTGAACGTGGACCAGTTTCAAGCCATGGTGGAATACCTTTCCATTCCACACTCTCTTACATTCACAAAAGTTGATGACGCCTTCGTAAGTCAGCCACATAATGCACCATTACACATTGAAGCCTTCACACACAAGCATCGCATAAAATGAGTCTTGATAGATGGAGGAGCAGGTCTAAACATTTGTACATTGAGCACTATTAAACAATTGGGATATTCTGACAAAGCTATGAATTCTACAAACAAAATCACCATCAAAGCATATGATGATGAAGAGCGTTCATCCAAAGGTACAGTCACCTTACCTCTCAGAGTTGGGCTAGTTATGAAGGACGTGGTTTGTCAAGTCCTAGATCTTGATCTCAAATACAACATATTGCTAGGATGTCCTTGGATTCATGAAATGATGGTGGTCCCATTTACATATCACCAATGCATCAAGTTTCCTCACAATGGAGTTGAAATAACAGTTAATGGGGATCCTAATCCATTCATATATTGCAATAACTTGAGACCAAAAACTAAGACCATCATTCCCAGTAATCGTGAAGCTATTCCTTCTTCTATGTACATTGATCCTGAGTCATTAAAACCTTCGACACCAAAACAAGGTGAACTTAAGGGCAAATTCCAGGACAAAGGCATATGGGTGAATACACTTTGAATCAGACCATGTACTTACAACAAGTCATAAATTCACCAAAAGAATATGGATGACCACATCCTACTAAGCGGGTATCTATCATTACACTTGAATGGGATCCTAAAATCTTCCAAAAATGGGGTGAACTGGAAGATGAAGACTTATACAAAATGCTTTACAAATACCTTGTAAATGATAAACAAGATCACATCAGTTTACCATGTGAAAAGTATGGCAAAGGGTTCAAGATTCTACAAAAATTTGGGTATGATGGCAAAAGTCCTCTTGAGTTAAGAAAGGAAGGCATCATTGAACCTTTACAACTTGAATTGACATTCAAAAAGGAACACTCCAAAGGACTTGGTTTTGTAACTCAAAAGATAGAAGAAGCATTACAAATCAAAGATGCCAAAATTCAACAAGAGAATCGTTATTCCACAGACTCCAACGAATGGGAATGGGGTTCAGACAAATCCTCTAGTGACTATGAGCTCACTAAGACATTCAGAGAGCCAGATGAACCCACAGAAGAAGAGGAATTTTATGAAAAATTCAAAGTTGGTCAAGAAATAACTCCAGAGAAACCCATACAGTCTTTGTCTCTAGGTTCTAGGTCGAAATCACATAGAATGAGAACACCTGTCCCAGAATGCACTACTAGTGATGATAATTTGGATTCGTTCATGATCGAGACTGATGAGGAGAGTGCCAATGATGACCTCGATAATTACCTTGACATACCTGAATATAACTGCATCTTCACTCTTAGCCCCGCTAACTTCAAAGACATTAAAGGCCTTCCCCTCATTCATCACCAACTCATTGACTGGGATCATGAAGGACCTGCACAGCTTGACACATTCCAAAATGATGAAGCTTTTATTGACTATCTTGGCATACGAGATGATCTTCCCTCTAGGGACCATAAAGCAGGATACACTATAGAACTCAATAGTGTGGCATATTTCGGTGAGGGTGTCGGGCCTTCCAGTCACAAAAATATAAAAATAAAAACAAACCAAGGGTCTTATGGTGAAAACCACATTGCGGCATTGTCTGATCCCAAAAAAGTAAAGAGAAAGGACGTATCTGAGGGCGAAAACTTCTCTAAGGCACTCGAAGATGGAAGGCTCGACATTCTCCCAGCATCATATGAGGAAAATTCATCCATGATGGTAGAAGGGACTATCAAAACAAATATTGGTACAGAAGAGGTTCCACACAACATATTCCTGGCCCAATCTTTGAGGGAGTCAGAAAGGTCAAAATTCATAAGTTTCTTCAAAGAATGATAAATCAACTTTGCATGGTCATACGTTGATATGCCTGGATTGGATCTGGATTTGGCAATGCATCATTTGACAGTTAAACCGGGGGCAAAACCAATGAAACAGAAATTAAGAAAGATGCATCCACAAGTGGCATTACTAGTCAAAGAAGAACTTGAGAAATTATTGGATGTCGGATTCATATGTCCAATTGATTATCCTGAATGGATCTCCAACTTAGTGCCTGTCAGTAAACCAGATCGGAGTATCAGAATATGTACAGATTTCAGAGACATCAACAAAGCTTGTCCTAAGGATGATTTTCCATTACCAAATATTGACTTGATTGTTGATCTCACAGCAGGTCATGCGATGTTATCTTTGATGGATGGATTCTCTGGTTATAATCAAATAAAGATCACGTCTGAGGATCAACACAAAATGGCATTTAAGTGTCCTTGGGGAACCTTCTGCTGGAATGTCATGCCCTTTGGGCTAAAAAATGCAAGCGCTACATATCAAAGAGCCATGACTACTATCTTTCATGACCTCATGCACGTTACTGTGGAAGATTATGTTGATAACCTCTTGGGCAAATCAATAGATAAAGACACACATTTGGACATACTTTCAGTCATCTTTGATCGGTTGGAAAAATATAAAGTAAGATTAAACCCCAAGAAATGTGTCTTTGGAGTAACCTCCGGGAAGCTCCTGGGATTCATTGTATCAAAAAGAGGAATTGAAGCCAATCCAGCAAAAGTTAAGGCTATCCTAGAGATGCAGCCACCAAGAAATATTAGTCAACTTTGATCTTTGCAAGGGAGACTCTAGTCCATATGAAGATTCATAGCACAACTTGCAGATAAGTGTAATCCTTTTCAGCACCTGCTACATAAAAACATAAAATTCGAATGGGATGATAACTGTCAACAGGCTTTCTAGATACTCAAAGATTATCTTCTGAATCCACCAATTTTGATGCCACCAGTTCCAGATCAGCCTTTATTACTGTACATATCAGCTACTTCAACAACACTAGGGGCACTCTTAGCACAACAAGATGCTGAAGGCAAAGAAAAGGCAATATACTATATCAGTCGCACATTGGTAGGATATGAGATAAACTACACACCAATTGAGCGTGCATGTCTTGTCGTGGTCTTTGCTTTGCAAAAATTACAACATTACATGCTAACTCATAAGACTAAGTTGGTTGCAAGGATCGATCCATTGAAATACCTTCTCAATAAAGCAACACTTACTAGGCGACTAGCCAAATGGGTAATGATCCTGAGTGAATTCGACATCGAGTATGTGGATAGAAAAACAATAAAAGGACAAGCCATCGTAGATCAATTAGCAAATGCTCCCATGATAGATGATGTTTCTCTAATTTTAGAATTTCTAGATGAATCCATTTTAACAGTGTCACATGCAAAACCATGGCAATTATACTTTGACGGCTCACACACACAGCATGGGGTAGGAGCTGGCATCCTCTTTATAACTCCTCAAGGGGATTCTATACCAAAATCATATCGATTATCATTTCCTTGCACTAATAACATAGCAGAATATGAGGCATTAACAACTCGATTACAGATTGCTATTCAGTGGAAGATCCAGGAACTTCGTGTGTTTGGGGACTCTCAACTTGTAATCCATCAAGCAACTGATGATTACCAAACAAAGGATGAGAAATTAATGCCTTACAAAATACAGGTAGATGACCTGAAACAACATTTCACAAAGATAGACTTTGAGCAGATACCAAGAGAGCATAATCAAGCCACAAATGCCATGGCTACAATTGCTTCACTGATCGATCTACCTCCGAATGAGACCTGCTATGAGTTCTTGGTGGATAACCTTTTGGTTCCTTCGTATGAAATCACTCCTATTGAGATGATACGTGTCGTTGGTCCTAATTCCTAGTTATATGGTTCCATTTTCACATACCTTCATGATAATACCCTTCCTCCTAATCTATCCAATAACCAACGTCGCACTTTCATTCGCCAATCTTCTTGATACATCATTTTAGCCGGTGTCCTATACCATCAAGGTATATATGGCACTCTTCTTAGATGTTTAGAAAGCGACGAAGCTCAGATTGTGTTACGTGAAGTACATGAAGGGATATGTGGTCCACATTCCAGTGGTCCTACCTTAGCCAAGAAACTCATCAGGACTGAATATTACTGGCCCAATATGGAAAAAGACTCATATTAGTTAGTCAAGAAATGTAAGCATTGTCAACTTCATGGAGACCTCATTCATGCACCAGCACAAGAACTTCAACCGATTGTGACTCCTTGGCCTTTTTGTCAATGGGGACTTGATCTCATAGGCAAGATTCACCTTCCATCCTCCAACGGTCATAAATTCATTATCACTGCCATAGAGTATTTCACAATATGGATCGAAGTCGTGCCTCTCATGCAATTCACTAGAAAATAGATTGCTACGTTCATTCTTAACTATATCATTTGTCGATACGGTATTCCTGTTTCCATTATCACCGATAACGGGCGTCCCTTCAAAAATCAGGATGTTCATGAACTCTGTGACCACTTCCATATTTCCCATCATTTCTCCACACCATATTACCCCCAAGGTAATGGTGAAGCTGAGGCGTCTAATAAAAAAATCCTTAAAATCTTAAAAAAGACAGTCGATGATGCTGGCCGTAATTGGCATATCCAACTTAATCCCGCACTTTGGGCCTACCGCACAAGTGTCCGCACACCTACAGGAGCTACACCCTATTCACTTGTCTACGGCACTGAAGCTATCTTGCCTATTGAGGTCGAGCTACCCTCTTTACAAGTCTCTTTGCAAAACATTATCAGTGATGAAGAATACAGGGTCTCTCGCTTACAAGAACTTGAACTATTGGATGAGCGAAGACAAACTGCTTTTAATCATCTCAAGGCTTATCAACAACGAATGAGTCGCAGTTACAATCAAAAAGTCAAGCCTCGCACATTTGAGGTAGGTGATTTGGTTCTCAGAGAAAACCCCAAAAATCAGCAAGACAAAGAGAAGAAGGGCAAGTTTGAACCAAACTGGCTTGGTCCTTACATCATTACAACAGCATATGGATCTGGTGCATATCAACTCTCAACCACAGAGGGTGAACCTTTAGAGGATCCTATCAACAACATGCACCTTCGTAGGTTCTACACATAGCTCTTTGGAATATCCTAATTCAAAAATACAAAAAAAAATCAAAAATTTCAAAAATACAAAAAAAATCATAAAACAAAAAATCGTTACTTGGTGAAAATCTGGCAAACAGGCGCCTTGTGACACAAAAAAAATTGAAAAATAAAAAAAAGTAAAGAGAAATAATTTCGTCCAACAGTGAAAACCACTTCGGTGGTGCCCTGGGCAAGTACCATGGTTAAAACTGGGTCATTAGCGCCATGTGTAGAGACATTGCTCCTCCCTCCTTCAGGATTCACTTTCATCCTTTCATTTTTCACACACTCACAACCTATTCATGCATAATAAACGTACCCATTCCCATGATGGCTTTTATTGATCTACCCAAGATTGGTTCACCATTCATAATAAACCTCCCTTTTTCCCCCTTTTTTCATCCATAATAAATCAGCTCCTATATGTGGCTAAGGCAAATCCTACGTCTCGTAATGGGTGTGGAACTGAGAGCATCACATGTTTCGAGGAGTACAGTTCTTCCACTTTTCTTCAATCTATCTGCGCACAATCTACAATAAAGCAACATCCATCACCAATCCACAATAAAGTTTCATCTTCTCCACAATACAGTATCAGTTGCATGGATTCAGTCAGTTTCAGATGAGACACAGCAGCAACAATGGGCTTCAACAAATCAAATCTTTCAACAGACTCAGACAACATTATGGTTCAATGTGATCTATCCTTTTTTTGAAAGTAAAAATTGTGACCACAATCAAATAAGACTTATACAAGTGACAAGAGACACTAAACTTGAGAACTACAATGAATTTTGGTGTCGAGTCTTGGTTTTCTTTTGATTTTATATTTTTGGTGACATGTCTTTTAGCTTTTCCAGGATGTCTTTGACTAGAGATTTTATCTCCAAGATGTCTTTGACTAGAAAGGCGAGGATGGGGTATCGTCACCTATTTTTCTTTACTGTTTGTGGATTGTCTCTTAGTAATGCTATGACTTGTCCAAGGATATGAGGACACTGTGAGTCTAGTATGAACTAGGGCATTCCTTGTTTCTAACTGTCTTATCTCCATACAAATGGGTACAATGACTTTCTGGGTCGAACATATGCCTCGATTGTCATAACCTATTTTTCCATAATAAAGCTCAATGATGATAACACACAAGAAGCTCTTTTCACTTTCATATCTTCTATCTTCCATCCCCATTTCTTGATTGACTTCCATCATCCTTCTTGAGTCCGTGTACCCCACTATCGCATGACTGAGTACAATGACACACCAAAAATATTTGCATTTCATGTAGTTGCACCTGCATTACCACATATTAAGCATTTCATACATACATATAGATATCACAATTGCACCATATCCTGCACACAACACATGTTAGCACATTTTACATTCTCATCATGTAAATAATCATTTGCATTATAATATTCATCTGCATTTCATACATTCACATTTGCATTGACATAACATATTAAAAACATAAAAGAACAAAAATATTGCATTCCATCATGTACATATTTGCATCCATATCATAAGCATCACATAAGAACATCTCATCACATAGGTACACATGCATATAGGTTCCGGAAAGATGAATCATCTCATATATATAATCATAAGTGTCATGATACAATGATGTCAAAATCATATGACTACAATCACCCACAGGTGTCTACATCATAATACAAAATGGTACAATACTGATACATAGGGAGCCCTCTATGGCTATGATGAACTCCCTCCCTTGGAGCCGCCTAGCCTCGACGGAATCTGAGCCCTAGAAGGACCCGCCCCAGGATCATCCCTCCTGTCCCCCCTATCTAGTGGTGGTGGAGGACCCATAACCCCACCGCTAGACGCATGTCTCCTCTGGCTCCCTCCCGTAGCTGTCGTTGTCCGCGATGGTCTGCGGAAGCTCCTCGCCCGTTGATTTGGTGGCACTACACCATAATATAGATCCCGCCAGTAGCCTATCTCCTCTCCTGCCTGAAGGACATAGGCATATCCAGCCCCTGTGTCCTTTGTCGCCTGCCTCCCAGCCCTCAGTGTTGTCTCAGCCTCTATGTAGCGCTGAATGGCCGAGTCCCACTCCTGCTCAGTATCTCTGAGCTGTCTCCTTAGTCGATCCCTCTCCCTCTCCAGCTCCTGGATCTCATCTACCTATCTATAGCAGATCTCCCTCAGCTCAACCAACTCATCCTCCTCCACCTCGGCCCCCTGTGCCTCTACCTATACCGGTGGCTATACCTGTACCTGCCTTTGTCCCTATCCCTGGACCTATCTAGGACCTTGTGCTACTGACACCTATAGCGGCAATCCACTGTGACCCCTCACAATCCGAGCCTGTCTGTCCTCTCCACCCTCCCTCCATGACGCCACCCTCCTCTCTCCAACTACACCCCACCTCCTCCATCGGCCTCTACCCCCATCATCTCCATCATCATCACCATCCCCACCACCATCTCCATCTAGTGGCTCTCCTGGATCTATCAGGCATGGGAATGGATGCTCGGTCCAATATGTTGTGTACTCTATATCCATGCCGGCATCCTCGATCTCTGGCCACATATCCCAGGGTAAGGGCATCATCTCCACTAGCTATGTAACAGCCTAATCATATGATAGTAACGGACCAAAGTGCGCTTGATCCCTAACCGTCTGCAAGTACATACCAGAACCCCATGGCATCCGCTGGATCTTGCCAAACTGCCTGCCCACCCTGTCAACTAGCTGCCTCTCCAGTACATAGGGCATCCACCCAATCAGATACCTTCTCTGGAAGGTGTAGGGTAGCTCTACTACATCATCCTCCCACTGCTCGCATCCCAGGTATGGCCTCCATATCATTGTATCAATATCATCAATAGCCCGCCGCCAGTACTCCAACCTGCCAATCCGTGGCTGTGAGGTGATCATATCATACAAATGCACAAAATTGCATCCATGGCCCCTACCCTTGAAGTGTATCGGTCGTGTCACTGGCAAATGCTCATATGCCCACACCTGTAGCAATGTCACTCCACAACCCAATCCCACTGATCCGTGGTACACAAACTGATGCAGCTCATAATATAAATGTGTCAGCATGCACGGTCCCCAGGCATATTTGGTGTGCTGAGTAACTAGTGTCTCTAGTGCACCTCCCCAGCCCACAGCCAACCCTTGTGTCACTCTGTCCAGACACAAGAACCCACTAATCACTCCTCCCAGTACCGTTGGTAGCTCTAACCCTGTTGCTGCCATGGTATCCCAAGCAACATGTCCAGCCCTCATCTCCAATGCCGGATCCTGGAACACTCGTCTTAGGGCATCCCTATCTCCATCTTGATCATACGGAATCAGCTCCCCATCAATCGGTATCCATAGAATCCTATATACATCCTCTAGGTTGACTGTCATCTCACCCATCAACAAATGGAACGTGCAAGTCTTAGAGTGCCATCTCTCTGCCAGTGCAGTCAGCAATCCCATGTTCGCCCGAAACTCAGGCAAATACAGAATATGTCTCAATCCCATAGCCTCAATCGCAACTCGGTCCTTGAATGTCAACTCAGGTCGCAACCTCTGAGTCGATGGGAATCTCTCCCGTGACTCTAACATAGGCAGATACTCCTGCAGTCAAGCAAATCAATCATGTCAGTCATAGTGGCATTCACTATTCATCACAAAATGCTACTTTTTATCTACATACATATGGTACTCTATCCTAGTGACACTCACTGTTCATCACAAAGTGTTGCTTTTTATCCTAGTGGTACTCCCTGTTCATCACAAAGTACTACGTGTTTTGCACTCCCTGTTCACCACAAAGTGTTGCTCACATTTGCACTCCCTCTTCATCACAAAGTGTTGCTCACATTTGCACTCCCTGTTCATCACAAAGTGTTGCTCGCATTAGGTACTCCCTGTTCATCACAAAGTACTATGTCTTGGTACTCACTGTTCATCACAAAGTGCCTCGACCTATCTTAGTCTTCCCTAGAGGACCTGCTTGAGTGTATCCTCTTAGCAGCTTATCCAATCGACAACGTATGTTCATCATAGAACTACCGATTTGACCTAGAAGACACAAATTCATTTTTAGACACAAACGCGCTTTCATGACATAAACGCGCTTATAGACTGCACATACGCGCCTGAAAAACATAGACGTGCCTAAAAAACATAGACGTGCCTATGCTCTGCACAGACACACCTACCTTACACAGATGTGCTTGAATTTCATAGATGCACCTGCATGACACAGACGCGACCACATTTTGCACAGACGCTTTTCCATACATAGACGTGTCTGGCACCAACATAGACGCGCTTAGCGAGCATAGACGTGCCTAGTACCAACGCAGATGTGCCTGGATGTTTTTGACATTTTTTTGGACCCTATCCTAGATCGCATTTATTACTCTATCTAGCATGCATTAATGACAACAATAAATGTAACAAAGTACAAGGAGGTTTTGTGGTACTTACTGGCTCTCCTGCATCTGCTGGCCTCTGGAATCAGCGAACGCGATCGAATCTGTGAATCATTGCCATCGCTGCTGACTGTTGCTGCTCTATCTCGCTCTGCCCTCTGATCTCTTGAAGGTGTAGATGACAATGAGGATGTTTTCCCCTCGTGGTCTATTTTATAGCCTACCCTAGCCCTCGTTTCCCGAGTCAGTCTTCATTATCCCGTGACTCTGTCACTTTATCTGGTTAGACCATTCTAGCCATTCTTTCTTATCGAGAGATTTTCTGCGATCTTTCCAGACATTTTTTCATCCAATCTCTCGAGGGGGCATATCATTCCCATCTTGGCGCAACTTTATATCAATTCATCTTATCTTCTTTGAAACAACGCGACAAGCCGCATTGTCTCAAAGAGGGGCAAAATGTAGACACCTAAAATTGTCATGTCTAATTAAATAAATATTTTATTTATTTAATTACTTTAGCCTAATTCTTCTATTAATTAAATAAATCTTTATTTATTTAATTAATTCATTTATCCTCTTCTAGCCTTATTTCTCATTTAAATAAATACTTTTATTTATTTAAATTATCATTTTCCTAAATTAAATAAATATGTTATTTATTTAATTGATCCCACTTCTTCTATTAATTAAATGAATATTTATTTATTTATTTAATTCATTAACTTTTTCTACCCATGACACATGTCATTCATCTCTTAATTCCTACACTACCTACCCCCTTTCATTATTTTATTATTTTCTCTACCTACCCTCTAATCATAGCCGACCTCCTTTTACACCTCTCAATCTTAGCCCTCCATTTCATATAGTGTCTTCTATATAAGGAGATGCTTCCTTCATTATCAACCCTAACTAACTACCCAACTACTTGACTACACTACGCTTTTCATATGCGATCCTACTTACAACCACATTTCGTTCTTTGTTGAGCTCTTGTGCACATAAAATCTGAGAGCAAATATATCAAGCAAGATCAATGGAGATAGGAAGAATGGAGATTCAAACCCTATTGGACATGTGATGGTATAATCTTTTTGATTTCATTTGATATGCATTGTCTTAGGTAATCTTCATATGTTATGGTGGATCTTTGTTGTTGTTAGGCTAGGGTTTTTGTGGTTGAATTCATTTAGTCTTCCAATATTGTTATTGTTGTATCCATTTCACCGTAAACAATAGGTACTTCATGATTCTCAATGATGACTGCTCAAGAATGATGTGGGTCACATTCTTGAAAGACAAGTCTGAAGCCTTTGTAAAGTTCAAAGCTTTCAGAGCTTTAGAGTAGAAGGAAAGCGGTAAAAGGATCAAGTGCTTGAGAACTGATCAAAGAGGGGAATTCACTTCCAGTGAATTCAATAAGTACTGTGAAGAACATGGCATCAAGAGGCAATTGTCTGACCCCCGGACTCCATAGCAGAATGGCCGAGTAGAGAGGAATAATCGGACTGTGGTTGAAGCAGCTAGAACCACGTTGATTGAAGGAAAGGTAGCTCACACCTTTTGGAGAGAAGCAATGAGCACTGCAGTCTACACAATGAACCAGGTACTCATCAAGAAAGGTAAGGATAAAACTCCTTATGAGTATTGGACCGGTAAGACACCTGTGGTTAGCTACTTTAGAGTGTTTGGTAGCAAATGTTACATCAAGAGGAGTGAACGCCAGAGCAAATTTGATGCGAAATATGATGAGGGAATATTCCTAGGATATTCCACCAAGAGAAAAGCTCTCAAGTGTTTCAACAATAGGACTAAGAGAATTATGGAAAGCATCAATGTAAGAGTTGATGAAACCTCTGAGAAAACTGAGGAAACCGGCAGTGAGCAAGCGATAAACGAATCGGTTGCAACCTTCTTGGAACCGGTTGTTAGTCAACCAAGTACCAGTAACAGTGTTCCTACATCGACAAATGTAGATGCTGATATTGATGGAGATGAGGATGAAGAAGAAAAGCAAGAGGAATCTATCAAGACCATTCCTCAGTATGTCAAGCTGAATCATGATCCTAAGTAGATCATAGGAGATAAGGATGCAGGAATCCTTACAAGAAGAAAGGTGAGAGAAAACTCGTGTATGATCTCTGAATTTGAGCCTAAAACATTCAAAGAGGCACATAAAGATGAAGACTGGATCAAGACAATGGAAGAGGAACTTGACCAGATAGAGAAAAATGGTACATGGTCTTTGGTACCCACACTGGAGCATAAAAATGTCATTGGTACCAAATGGGTCTTCAGAAATAAGTTGAATGAGGATGGCACAGTGATAAGAAACAAAGCCAGATTGGTATGCAAAGGATATGCTCAAGAAGAAAGAGAAGACTATGGAGAAACCTTTGCTCCTGTAGCCAGATTGGAAGGAGTTCATATGCTTCTTTCATATGCAGCTTTTAAAGGTTTTAAAGTATATCAAATGGATGTAAAATCTACATTCCTAAATGGTGTACTTGAAGAGGAGGTGTATATTGAGCAACCAGATGGGTTTGCCCTATCTAAATATAGTGACATGGTATGTAGGCTACATAAAGCCCTATATGGACTAAAGCAGGCACCTAGCGCATGGTATGAACGTCTGCATTCCCATCTTGTGAAGATTGGATTTGAGAGAACAAGTGAAGATAGCAATATCTACTTAAAGTCTTAAGGAGATCAGATCCTGATCTGTGAGGTATTTGTTGATGACATTATCTTTGGTGGAGATGACAAGATGAGTCATGAGTTTGCAGATGAGATGAAGAAAGAGTTTGAAATGTCACTCATAGGGGAGATTAAATTCTTCATTGGACTGCAGATCCAACAGATGAAGGATGGAATCTTTATCACTCAGTCCAAGTATGTCAAAGAGGTGTTGAAGACCTTTGGCATGGAAGATAGCAAACCAGCTGGTACTCTGATGGTGACCGGTTGTAAACTATCTAAAGAAGATGACTCAGAATTGGTTGATGAGAAGGAATATCGATCAATGATTGGTAAGTTGCATTATGTAGTGCATAGTAGACTAAATATTTCACATGCAGTTGGCATTACTGCAAGATTCCAGAAAAGCCCAAGAGAATCTCACTTGGTTGTAGTCAAGGAGATTCTTAGGCATCTGAAGGGAACTATTGACTATGGTTTGTGGTATCCTTATAGCAAGTATTTCAACTTGAAAGTATACACAGATGCTGATTGGGCAGGCAATGTAGATGACTAGAAAAGCACAACCGGTGGTGCATTCTTTCTTGGTGGTAGACTGGTCTCATGGATGAGTAAGAAGTAGAGTATGTTGCAGCTTTCATGAACAACACTCAAACAATTTGGATGAAGCATGTATTAAATAGCTTCAAAGTTCCTGTATCTGAACCAGTAAGTATATTTTGTGATAATTCTAGTGCAATTAATATCTCCAAGAATCCGGTTTTACATTCTAGAACCAAGCACTTTGAGCTTAAGTATAATTTCTTAAGGGAAAAGGTTCAGAACAAAGAGATTGCACTGGAACATGTTTCCAGTAAGGAGCAGTTAGTAGACATATTCACCAAGCCTCTCCCAAAGACTACATTTATGCACTTAAGAGGTGAATTAGGGGTGTTGCCCCTTCAGGAGGTAAACTAAAAGCATATGCTCCACATCAGTCAGGTAGTGCATAGTCAAATTTATTTTGGATTGTTGTGTTGAAGGATGCTACTCCTCAGGGGAAGCAGCATAATGGAACAGGGAAGCCTGTCCCTCCACTTTGGCATTGTTGTTAAAGGGGGAGAAGAATATGTGAAGCGGAGAAGATATCTGTAGAAATTAGGGGAGAAGATATGAAGCGGAGAGATATCTTTGTATATTGCCATCAATGCTAAAGGGGGAGATTGTTGGCATTATGTGAACCGATATGAGGATATAATGACACTGTATGTTGTCATTGATGTCAATATGTTGAAGAGGTGAGAACTGACATAACACTGTGAACCGACATTTGTGCCAAAGTGAAGCGGTGTGCTTGTTCAAGGTGAACCGACACGTGGAAGCATTTTATGACTGCCGATTGGTAGTCTCAACTTCAGGGTTTTTGGTTGAAGTGCTTCAAGCCTATGTGGCTCAACCAATGACATTGTGTGATGAGCTAGCATTGTAATGAAGAGTAGATCATGTTGCCACATTAGCCTTGTGCGTGTGAAGGATCTTGCATGAAGGAGATTGTTCCTATCTACCTCGGGAATGTGCGAAGTCTGTAAAATGGTGATAACGTGTGATGGGTTATCAGCCGCCATGAAAATGGTGAAAATGGATGATGGAGAATGTCTTGAGATTGGATCAAGACTGTTGCAATTAATGGAGTGTTCTCAATGGTCAGGATTGAACCGTTTGAATTCCTTAACCTAACAGATTTAGGGTTTAGGGTTTATGCTTCCAACCTATCTGTTTTCCTATAAGGTCGATGTTGTGTCTCTTTCTGAGGTTATTGGCAAAAGTTGTGTGTGTGTGTCCGAGAGAACGGATACGTAATTCTTGCCAGACTAAAAGGAGAGAAGTGATACCTACATAGTGTAAGTGCAGAAGGTGAAGAGGAGCTTAAGCAGATCTGCATTGGCATTGAGTGTTGTTACCAGATCATTGTAATACCTGTTGATCTCTAACCACCTCAACAATTGGAAAATCCCTTAATAGGGTAGCCTTAATCGGCTTGCTGTAAATCCTTTAATAGGGTAATTCAAAGCTATTGAGTTTGAAATCCTTTAGCTATTGAGTTCTTGAAATCCTCTAACAAGGTAACCTTTAACAGGGTTTAACCCTTAACTGAGTGATCTCTAACAAGATCAGTTCCTAGCAGAACCTTTTGTAATGTCTCTAACCGAACAAGGCTCCTATCAGAGCGAACTTCTAAAGAGTTCAAAAATAGCTTGTGGGTATTCATCCCCACCGTGGTTTTTCCCAGTTGGGTTTCCACATGAAAAATATGTGTGTCATGTGTGATGCTTTTATCTTGTGATGCTTTACTATTGTCTGTCAAGCATATAATGGTTTTGTGTTTTATGCCTATCAATAAAACATGTTGAACTAGCTGTTATTATAATCTGATGGTAGATTACGTGTTTATGCATAAGGGAGAAAAGGTAAGGTAGTCTTGAGTTGAGTGAAAAGCTAAGTGAGTAACTGTTAATGCTTGTCTCAGTCAGTCTTAGCTTTACCGGCTACACTCTGTTTCAAACCGGTGTCACTGTTTGCCAGTCATTTGAAGTGTCTGCTATCAAACTGGTTTAGGACTGTATTTTTGTCTATACTGATTCACCCCCCCCCCTCTCAGTACCAGATTAGTACTATCAGTTCATCATTGAGTTATCAACTTGGCCTTCACCTCTTCACGTCGTCTGAGGAAAGGGATGTGCATATGTCTACCCCTAAGTTCTGGATGTTGCTTCAGGATACCTTTGGCCACATCCAACCCTCGGCCTGACACCACCCATTCCATCAAAGACTCTAAATTATCAAGATATTCCTATGGTATTATAGCTTTCATTACCCTTTGAACCTCCACACACGAGGAATCCAATTCTAGCCCCCACGCCATGATGAGGGAGTAGATGTCCGCCCTTGTCCGATACTTATGGCCTATTACTGCCAATTCTTCTCCCAACACCAACTGCATAGCCTTCAAAAACAATGGTTCCTTCAAATTGAACATAGTCATCAACCATCTCTCTGGAACCAACCCCAAGAATGCAGACATCATTTTGGAGGTTCTCAATGTAAAATTGACCTCTATTGCACCCACCAACCACAAAACCGTCTCTCACTATAAAAAACCACTTCCTCATACCAAGAAAAGCACACACCATCCGCATTGAATGAAAATTCATTTCCATTACACCTATTAATGCGATTATCACAGCTTTCGTTGCCGTTGTAGAGATTATCAACAGTAATTGCCAATATCAGCCGAGTCGGCCTCGGCACTCGAGTAGAGAAAAAACACACTCATCTCCCATGCTTCATCTTGGTTGTTTGTACTATCTAATATAACCATTTAAACTTTCCATTGTATAATGTCATCATCTCGACCCCACCACATCATCACCCATTTTTTGAGTTCGCAAGCCATATTGGATACATAATTTGCTAAAACATTCCCACCTCTTCTAATGTGAAACATACAAAAATCTTGGAAATTAATTAATTTTGATCAAATAAATGCTATGAATTTGTTTAGCCTCTGGTTCAGGGTTTCTCCTTTCATAATTGCATCCATTACTACCTTGGAATCTCCTTCCAAATGTACTTTCAGAGCCTTCATATTAACAGTTAATTCGACTGCTACTAGAGCAACCTACACCTCTGCTTCATTGTTAGTCTTGTCTTGTAGTCTTTTTGCACCCTTGAAAAGAATCAACCTGTCTACATCACAAGCAATGCATCCCACCCTAGAGATACCCAAGTTACCCCTAGAAGCCCCATCAAAGTTGATTTTAATCCACCCCCACTCTGGTTTAGACTAGTGTAAAGGGATCCTTATCAAGGATACATAACTATCAAATATGGAGGAAGAGATATTTTCCTAAATATATATACCTCTAAAAAGAGGGGATGTATTTAATAAAGATGACATCTCCAATAATAAGAAACAGGAAGGAGATCAAGAATACACACCTTCCTAATTGCTAGGAGAGGGAATTCTTGATGAAGGATTGCACACTCTCAACACCAAGGATGGATTTTTACAAGATATGCACTTTCAAGAAAGGAAGAAGTCATATTTAAGGATACATAACTCCAAGCAAGGATAAAATTCTCTTGAAAGACAAACAATTCTATGCAAAAAACGAAAATCATTAGAAATTATACAACCCAACAAAAGGAAAGTGGATCCTAATGAAGGAGAGATGTTTGAAAACTATTCTTGCCCCCTAGTATAGAGATAAGAACAATTGGGCTACTATGTTTATATCCAAGTATGATTTTATATAAAATTGTATCACCATGAATAATAATAATCACCCAATATGTAAGCCACTAGTGTCACATAGTGAGGAGTAACATAATAGGAAATAAATGTTATTTAAAAGGGACATGACAAAGGTGCCACTCATTGTCACTTGTCATTTGAACAATACCAATCAATAAATTGTTGACTTTTACTCTCCAAGGCTTGAAATTCATTTGTAGATTGGCCCTACATTTGATGATACACACAAACAAAATAATTTTCATTATTCTTAACCATTGTCTCCTTCATTTTGTCCAAGTGAGATTAATTAATTTGGATATAAGCAGGTTGAACAAAATATTCTCTTGTTTAGATGAGAAGTTAGAAGAAGGCAAAGATATATTAGGCAATTGGGAGGGGGGGGATGTCGACCAAGGAGTAGGTTGGAAACCTAAACCTTCTTTATAAAAGTGTGATGTAGAGTTTAATGGGTCTCAATACATTTTTGTATACATAATAAACCATGACCATTGTATTCATGTTTAGAATCAAATGTAGGATCCTTTATGGGTGTTAAAATGTCAAGAGAATAGGATTCACTCTTAGTTTCAATTGGGTTTAAATTTAAAGATCCCCAATCATAATCAAGACATTTTTTGGAAGAGGAGTTTGGAATGGATTTAAAAGAAGCCTGGATAAATGAAATACTAGGCTCCTTCAAGGGTTCACATTTAAATTTGGGGGACCTTGTATTCACCTTTAAAGGAGTATGAAATTTTAATGAACCCCATATTTACTCCAACAAATCATCATCGATAGGAGAGTGTGTTGTAGAAGGAACCATAGTATTAATGAAATATATGCATCCTACTTCTTATTGAACACTATTATAAGGATTAGGATCAACCTTGATTGTGTAAACTTCATTGTTATGTATGAATTTGATTGTGCAGTTAAGGGTAGAAGAGACTCCCTGCATAGCATGATTCCATGGTATACGCAAGATAAGATTGTATGTGAGGGTATCAGGCATGACAAGGATAGGTTGGGTAAAGTCATAGTTCCTACAGTAATAGGTAATGTGATTATACCTAATAGAATGTCTACCAACATTATCAAAGCTACAAATAGAGAAAGAATCAGGTTGAATCAGGGAGGTATCCATTTTGATCTTATGTAATTGGTTTATGATACAAACATTAATACCCAATCCATTATCAATTAAGGTACACTTTATCCTATGTTCAGTAATACAAGGTATGATCATGAGGGGATCATGTTGATTGTCAAATTCTATAGAAGGAAATTCATCTTGTGAGAACATAATATCCATCTTATCATGCTTATAATCAAACAAGGTTTCTACATCATTTGATGTAGTAGAAGGAGATGTAACTAACTTTTGTAAGCCTTCTTGGATCAACCCATGGTATGTAGGTGAAGTTTGAATCAAATGCCAAAGGGGGATCTTAGCTAGAGTACCATGAAGTCGCTCAACAAGATTAGGATCCCTACAACCATGTTGAGGAAGATGAAGAGGTGGAAGAAAAATAGGTTAAGAAGTGGAATGAACATTATTTGGATGGTTATATGTGTGAATCACTGCATGATAACTGTGTTGTTGTGATATATTTTAATTCATCCCATCTTTTTGAGTTATTTGTTTTACATAGTTTAAGATATAGCTAGAAGGTAACCTAGTTGGATTCTTATGACCTCATAGGTTTTTTTTGAGGTAGAGGGGCATCCTGATGAAGATGAAAATAATTTTAGGTTGTGCATGTTCATTTGCATGAACTCTATTGACTTGAATTTGATTAGGTTCTTTGTTTTCTAAGGATTCATCTCTTGAAGGGAGAGCATTAAAAAAAGTGCTAATGGCATCATCCTCTTGCTCCAAGGTATCCTCATGAATAGGAAAAAAATTGGGAGAGCGATTAACAAGATCCATGAATACTTCATCTCTAGAAGAGATGTAATTTAGGTGCATGGAAGGAAAAGTATCATTAAGGAAGTTGTTTATGATATCATCCTCTCGCACTAAAATATCCTTATGGGTGGGACCAACTTTGGGATGGGGATAAGAATTATTCATCAATGCTTCATCCTTAGAAGATAAAGCATCAAGAAAGGTGCTCGTGTTATCATCTCTTTCCTAAAAATAAACTTGTGAATTGGAGGATCTTTAGGAGAGGGATGTAGTGATACAAGGGAGGATAGGACACGATTACAATGAAAAGAAAAGCCAGCAAAATCCCAACATTGTATATCAAATTTTCTAGGATGGAATTGGGTTCGGGTCAATGCCTCAAAAAAAAATGCAACATGAAAATATTTTGAAATGTCCTTTTTTGTGTGATGTGTAATGCAATGAAACAAATATGCTTTCTAAATTGTAACATATAAAATTAATAAAGTAATGATGTGATTAACTAAGAAATGTAAAAGTACATAAGTAGTGAATTTAAGAAATGAATGCATCTAAATCTGAAAATTTTATACAAAAATCATATTTGAAACTAAAAATCAGAAATTGAGCAAGTGTAGGACATGTCGGGTGTTGTAAAAAAAGGTGAAGAAAGCTAGAAATATAGAATTTAAATGAATATTATTGGAAATCTGAAACTAAAGATAAACCCTTAACAAAGTGATTGCAAAATAAAAAACAAGAAGAAGAAAACCATAACACATGAAACACCATATTTACGTGGAGAAACCCTTTCAAGAAAAAAATCCACCACAAAAAGAGAGGCAAGTATATTACAAATTAAATGAAGATTACATCAGCAATACAGTTCTCTTGTAGACCTCTATAATATATGGCAACATGAGTCGAAGAAGCTCTAAGATATCTCAACATGCGTACCTATGAGTTCGATGGAGATGAATTTTATAACCCATTTGACAATCGCAATAACATGCGAGACAATGATAATGAGATCAACAATGATAATAACTATGCATCTATCACCACCGCAGACATGGAAGAGAATATATTAAATCCAAGATTCAATAGACTGGTTAATGAAATTATGAGAAGAGATAGACAATACTTTTTTCAAGTCATGGCACAAAGTGGAATAAGGCTACCTCATGATTTTGATATGTCACAAATTTTTGAAGAGGATCCTAATCAAATGATTCAAACAAAGGCAAATTATCGAGGACATAATTGTGGTAATAGGAGAGAACGGTTTGTGCTTGAGTCACCCTCGTCTTTATTTCAAAAACTAGAAGTTCCCAATACCCATACTCACACCAATTTTGCTAGGAATTCTCATCAACAACCTTGCCATCGTCCTTCCCTATGGAGAAGGAATGCTAATATACATCCTCATGATAATACCCAAGATCATACCAATACATACAATTACACTCAAGTGAACATTCAAAATCATGACACAAGGAGACCCCGTGTCATATTTGGGGGCAATATTCAAGATCATTCTTACGATACCTCATATCCTCATGCTCATGACATGTATCAACCTCGACCTAGTGCTCCTCATTATAATACCATACCAAGTGATCCACATGCAAGCTATAACTATGTCCCTCCTCCATATGAACACATCTATGATCAATACCATCCATACATGCATTATATTCCTCCTCCCCTACCCAATGGCTCAGGCATGGGACTATCTCAAAGAGAAAAGATGCCACCCAAGAATGAATTGCAATAACAAATCAATGATTTACAAAAGAAAATGGAAGACATGAATACACAAAAGCAAGAATATACAATGAAAGACATATGTCCTCATCCATCCAATAGAAGTGTTCCAATGCCTCCATTTCCTCCATATTTCATGACACCAAAATTTGATAAGTATAGAGGCAAAGGAGATCCTAAGGCACACATAAGAGAATTTTCACAGCATGTATTGAGGTAGCCAATGAAGAAACATACTTGATGAGATTGTTCCCACAAAATTTAGGTGGACAAGCTATGGAATGGTTCTCCCAACTTCCACCTAGAATCAAGACATGGAGTGGTCTAGAAAAAGCTTTCATACAACACTTCTCATACAACATTGAAATAGATGTGTCAGTGACTACTTTGTGCAATACCAAACAGAAAAATGGGGATTCTTTGCTTCATTCTTATAGTGATGGATAGGTCTTGCTAGTCGATGCTCTTGTGATATCCCACAAAAATAAATGGTAGAAATGTTCACTCAAAACGTCAACAAGGATATTGGATATGGACTAAGAAAATATTGTTTTTCCTCCTGTAAGGAAGTCATAGAAAAGGGATTGGCAACTAAGAAAGTCCTTATTGAACATGGTACCATTAAGCTATTAAAAGAGAACAAAGAGGAATCAAATGGGAAAGACAAGCCCCGCTTTTGGAACAAGAATAAGAACATAGTCAATGATGGGGTAGTAGATGCAAATGTTGTAAAACTAAAAATTACTTTCCCTGGTGCAAGTTCATCCAATGCGAACAATCAAGTGAACACTCAAAGGCCATCAAAGCCTCTAAGGAAATACACTCCATTAGGGGAGCCAATTGAGACAACATTCAAGAAATTGATTTCAAACAAGCTTCCAACACTACCAGATAACCCACCTTATGAACCAAAAGTAAAACCTGTGGTGGAATGATGATGAGTATTGTGAATATCATAAGAGCAAAGGACACACAACTAGTAATTGTCACAGATTGAAGGATATTATACAAGATCTTATATACAAGGGAGACATTAAAGGTGATGGTCATACCTGCAATGAGGAACATGCAATGTTTAAGGAGTCATTCCCTAAACACGATAAAGGAAAAGGCAAAATGGATAATCAAGCCAACTATGCTAAGATGTCCTATGATTATGATTCTATCATTAACCACATTTAAATGGAAAATTATGTTTCTACCATTATCATAAAGGACAAAACTCCTAAAGGTTCTACCCAAAGGAATAAAGTTGTTTTAAAAGGTATTGGATCATCCTCTTCATCCTCTAAGGATGAAATATTTGAATGTAATGTCACAACACGTCGAGGTAAAGTCACCTTACAACATGTTCCTTGGGTGCCCTAGGAAGACAAACTAAAAATTAGGCTAGAATTGACAATTCAATGATAAACATGTGTTGCCAATTGGATAACCTATTGAGAGGATTCACTCAATAGATGCCCTAAAGAGGTAGGTTCACTAATTTGAATATAGGATAAGTCGTCGAGTTGATAAAATCCGGCGAGTGCTCTAGCAAAATAGGATCAAGTGCAATGTGATAAACATATACACTACTAGGATACAACGCCATGTGATAAACATGAGCACTAGGATAAGAGTAGCATTATGTGATGAACATGAGTACCATTAGGATTGACACGATTGGTTTGACTGAATGCAGGAGTACTTTCCCTAGCTAGAGTCACAAGAGAGATTTCCAGTGACCTAGAGCTCCAAGCAAAGTTGATCTTCGAGGAGCATGCTGAAATTAAGGGTATGGGCTTAAGACATGTGCTATATATGCTAGACATCAAGATGAACATAGGACTACTGACTACTCTTGCTGAGAGATGGCACTCCGAGACTTGCATGTTTCATTTGTCGACTCGCGATATGTCAGTCACATTAGAGGATGCTTACAGGATACTATGGGTGTCGATCCATGGGGATCTCATAGTATATGATGGGGAGGGAGATAGGGATGCACTCAGATGAGTCTTTGCAGAAATAGATATAGAGCTTAGACCAGGACAACTAAGCTGGGATGTTATGTACTCCAGATGACAGAGGCTTGATCATCCATTTCTGAGGCTTATAGATCCAGGTGAGCCCATACTTGCAAAGGAGGACGATGATGATGAGGATGGAGGCAGAGGTCGATGGAGGAGACGGGGATCTGAGAGGATGGTCTGAAGCAGGGGTGGACAAAGGGATGGAGGGAGAGAAAAGGGTGCATAGGGGGGATGCAGGACAGGGAGGTGGGGAGGGAGGTAGACCACCGAGGTCACCCAAGGGTAGAGGAGGACAAGTCCTATGGGTTCCTGGACATATATAGGTATAGGGAAAGGTACGAAGGGCAGAGATAGGGACAGGTACCATCCAGATAGGCACAGGTATAGGAGAGATAGGGATAGGATTCCCTAGAGCAGGGTAGGCAATATGAGGGAGCCCAGGGAGGAGATGTGGAGGAGGATGAGCTACTCATTCTATGAGAGCTCACAACAGGACAAGTCGATGAGAGCAAGGATCTCAAGAGAGAGACGTGACTTGATTGAGGTGAAAACTGGGAGATATGAAGTGGGAGAGGGATGATGTTATTCAGAGATACATAGCTGCAAAGGAAACATTATGGGTGGCTAGGGCTACAGCTGCAGGGGATACAACATCAGGGTTTGCCTTCTACCTCTAGGCAAGGGATGAGATAGCCTACTGGAGGAACCTATACTATGTTGCAGTACCTCCAAAGTTGAGAGGAGGGAGTTACAGGAAAGCTTCCCTCTCTACCACTACAGGCAAGGATAGGAGAGGCGCATCCAGTGGCGGGGTCATGGGTCCACCCGCACCACTAGGAGGAGGGGACAAACGAGGAGATTCAGGGGCAGGTACTTCAAGTGCTCAGATTTTGTTGAGGCCAGATGGATCTGAGGGAGGGAGTTCATCATAGCTCTCTAGGATCCCATTTTGTATCAGTTTTTGTATGATGATATACACACCTTCGGGTGATTTTATAGCCATATGATATTTTGACATCATTGTATCATGACACTGATATATTTTATATATATATAAGATGATGTATCCTTGTGGTAGCTATATGCATGTGTTGATGTGTGATGCTTCTATATGTGTTATGATTATGTGATGCGAATATGTACATGATAAAATGCAATATTTTTGTTCTTTTCTTGATTTATATGTATGCTAGGCATGATGCAAATGTGATATGCAAATGAATGTATGCTTATGATTTATTTACATGATGAGATGCATGATGTATATTTTTTTCATTTTATATTTTATATGAAAATTCAAATGCTTATATTAGATGCTAATCAGTGGTATGTGCAGGATGTGATGCTAATATGATATCTATAGGCATGTGTATAATGTTCTAACATGTAATGATGCAGTGAAAGATATATGAAATGAAGATCTTTTTGGTGTGTCATTATACTTAGACATATGTTAGCAGGCTACATGGACTTAGGAAGGGACAAACTAAAGAAAGGTGGATGGAAGGTAGAAGATATGGAAGTGAAAGAGCTTCTTGTGCTATTATCATCATTGAGCTTTATTATGGAAAATAGATTATGACAATATAGGTATAGGTTTGACAAAGAAAGTCATTGTACCCATTTGCATGGAGATCAGATAGTCACAAACAAGGAATGCCCCAGTTCATACTAGACTCACAACGTCCTCATATCCTTGGACAGGCCATAACATTACTAAGAGGCAATCCACAGACAACAAAATAGGTGAACATACCTTATCCTTGCCTTTCTAGTCAAAGACATATTGGAGATAAAATCTCTAGTTAGAGACATCCTGGAAAAGCTAAAAGACATGTCACCAAAAGATAAAATCAAAAGAAAACCAAGACTTGACACCAACATTCAATGAAATCCTCAAGTTACTTGTGTTTTTTGCCACACATTTTAACATGTTTGATTTGGTCACAATATTATTTCCTGATAAAGGATAGATAGTGTTGAAAACCCTATTGTTGCCAAAGTCTATTGAAAGGTTTGATTTTTTGAAATCCCAATGTTGATTGCATCTCATTTGAAACTGACTGAATCCATGAAACTGATACCTTTATTGCGGAGAAGAACAAAGATTTATTGTGGATCAGTGATGCAAATGATATTTATTGCGGATTATGTGCGAAAAGAAGGAGGAATGAAAAAATGATGTTCCTCAAAATATGCGATGCTCAGGGTACCACTTTCATCACTAGATTTAGGATTTTTCCCTAGTTACAGATTGGACCTGATTTATTATGGAAGGAAAGGGGTGAAGAAGAGATTTATTATGAATGGCTAACCAATCTTATGTAGATCTATAACAAGCCATGATGGAAATGGGTAAATTTATTATGGGTTGGATAGGTTGTGAATGTGTGCAAAGTGAAAGGATGAGATTGACTCCTAAAGGAGGAAGGAGCAAATTCTCTACACATGGTGTTGGTAACCCAGTTTTCACTATGGTACTTGCCTAGGGCGCCACCAAAGTGGTTTTCATTGTTGGACGAATTTATTTCTCTTTACTTTTTTTTCTTTTTTTTTTGTGTGTCACAAGGCGTTTGTTTGCTAGGTTTTCACCAAGTAACGATTTTTTTATTTTTATTATTTTTATTATTTTTTTTGTATTTTTTATATTTTTTGATTTTTTTGTATTTTTTATATTGAGATATACTTAAAAACTATGTGTAGGCACCTAAAACTTGCACAACTAATTAAATGAATTTAAATATCCATTTAATCATCATTTATTTGCCTATTAATTAGACTAAGGATTAATTAATATCCCTATTCTTCCAATCAACCTATTAATCAAATTAAAGATTTGATTAAAATTCTTTTCTTCTAGCCCAACCTATTAATTAAACTAAGGTTTGATTAACTACCCTTTAGCCATTTAATTGAATAAATCTTATTTATTTAAAACCCCCTTTTCCCTTTTAATTGAATTTACATTTGATTAAAATCACTTTGCATTTAAATAAATCATTATTTATTTGTGAATAGTCCGCCCACTTGCAAAATCCTACAACTGCAAGTTGCACCCCTTTTGGCTAAATTTTTTTATTTTATTTTATCTGAAAATCCCTATTTCCCTCCACTTGCATGCTCCTACATTTTCCATTAGCATGCTAATATTCTTCTAGAACCCCTCTAATCTCTCATTATCTAGCCTAATTCCTCTGATCATGTCACATCCTTGAATTTCGGGGTCACTTCTCCAAATTTGGGGAAAGTCTTCAAAATGTGTTGAGGACTTTACCTTCTTCAACAAGTTAACTTGTTGAGTCTTCTAAACTTGTAAGGTTATCTAAATTTCAATAAGTTAACCTCCAAAGTCTTCAAAGAGAATTTAATGCCTCTTACATGACATCATCCTAGCCCATGATGGTTGTCCCTTTGGCCATCCGTCAACTTTGCACAAGATTTTACCTCTTGGACAATAGCATGCTCCCTTGGATAATGGCATTATCCAATGATGTCACCTCTTAAGGTTATCCTTAATGCTTACTTAGAATCTAATTCTTCCTTAGCATCCTCTCAAGCTATCTCAAGGTGACATTTGTCAACTTGGGATTGGATTAAATTCCCCTCATGGATTGATAACTTTCAATACTATCCCTTGTTAATATTGCTCAATCGTGGCCATCCATTTCTCTATTTTCTCTATCAATAGAGCCCATTTATTCAATATTAGGATCCATCATCATGTGTATCAAAGTTATAGTCATTTTTCAGGTTATCAAGGAGCTCAATTTGCCATCTTCAAGCACTTAGATCATCTTAGTTGCATGCTAGTTTAGCTTTCCTCATGTTGATAGTATCATGTTAATCTCATTTTCATGCTAGCTTAATTCATAGCTATTGTATATCAAGTTCATAGAAATCTCCATGTTAGTTTAATTAGCACATCTAAGCTTTCAATTTGGAATCAATCTTAGTCTCATATCTTGCATTCCATCTTGAATTTCATCTTTTCATATCATTTGATCATCTAGATAGGATCTTAGTTGCATCCATTTTGATCTTGGCATATCCTTCAATCTCATTATTTAGGTTAACATCTAAGAGATCAAGTGCTCTTTCAAGTAAGAGCCACCTTGAATCTTGAAGATCCTTGGATATAGAGGAGCATGAGACATGCTTGGGGTTCTTGATTTTGAAGCTAACTTAGTTTAGTTTCTATTTTGATTTCTAACTCTAACATAATGTTTCTTGTGTGTGTTTGATGTTGTTTGATTCTCTCTTGCAAGTACACACTTTCTAAGTACACATTTTTAGCACCCACCGTGGGGCTAGACCCCTAATTTGATCAATTTTTTAACATTTTTGTGTAGGTTCATTGTAGATTTTATAAATAATCTTTTAGTGCATACAAAGCCTGTTCCAGTGCATTCACTGTACTAAGTAGCACATACATTGACTGTTTTAGCACATATACCTAATTTTGTAGCCCATATATGCGTTGTTTTAGTGCATATTGAAGATGGAAAAAGAATCAAGGTGGATTTGGATGGTTATCATAGAAAATCAAAACACTAAAACACATAAAAACATGAAGCATAAATCAAATCACATAAAAAACATGAAGACAAATGCTTTTACCTTGCAAACCTTTACCTTGTCCCTCGGATGAAGCTTGGATGAAGTCGAAGTGCACCCAAATGCCTCCAACGTGATGTTGATTTGCTCCTAGATTGCTTGATGTGGTTGGCTCTCCAACATTGTGCACAAATGGATGTGATGGATTTGAAGGATGAGATGGATAACTTTGGCATGATAAGGGTGCAAAGATGGTTTCCTAGGCACAAACTAGCAGCATGAACTTGCTAAAACTAGAGATGAAATGTGAGGGGATGGAGTCCTCAACTTATCGGGAGAGAGGAGGAGAAATGAAGGGCTAGGATTGACCCAAGATGGAGGGTCAAGATTCCTTGTGAGCCCACACAAGGCCCAAGAGGAGGTGTGGAGACCAAGAGATATTCCTTAAAGGCATTTCTCGTCTCCGCACTCCTCAAGGTACATTGGGAAGACTTCCCAATGTGCCTTGAGAAGAGAAAGGGATAGGATATTTCTTGAGGGATGGAAAGGAAGAATTAAAAAATCTTCAAAAGGGATGCTCATGGGAATTGGGGGAATAAGGAGGAATTAAAAATTCCTTCGAAGATGAGATGCCTATAGGAATGTGAGATCTTGAAAATCTCACATTCACCTAGGAAAAGGGCATTTAAGGAGAGTGGTTGAATGGAAGGGACAAGGATTTGACTTTGTGGCTAATCATGATGATTAGCCACTAGCAACTCATTAGGAGAGGGATTAAAGGAAAGATTAGGTGGGATTAGGATAGATAAGATTTGTAGGAGGATTTGACTAGGAGAGAAAGAATGAGTGGAGGGAATTAAAAATTAGAAGAATAATGCTAAGTGAGCTTAGGGAGTTTTTAGAAGAATTTATTCGGTTAATGATGGATTAGGAAAAGGTGATTTGTAGGAATCACTTAGGTTAACTATTTAATTTAAATTAATTAGTTAAGAGGAGGGATTTGAGAAGATTTAATATTGAGGATTTTTAGAAGAATAAAAGGGGATTGATTTATTAAATCAAACAATCAACAGACTATAGTGGCAATATTAATTATAATTAATTAATATCAAGGAGAATTAAAAATGGCATAATTAATAAATTAATTATGTCAAGAATTTAAAAATAATTAAAATAATTATTTTTTAAGTGTCTACACATATACCTAATTTTGTAGCGCATATGTGTGTTGTTTTAGCGCATATGTGAAGTGTTTTAGCACATATGTGACAAAATAAATAAATAAATAAATAACTTTAGAAAAAATTGTAACACAATTCGGAATTCTAGGCTTGTCTAGCCAACCTTCGATATTTCATTTTCACTAGCAGGTTTCTTGCAAGATTCTAACAAGTGGTTTGCAAGGTTAAAGGAGGAGTTAATTAGTTCTTTTTGCTTACTTTCTTAAGTTAGCCTAAAAAGAACTCATCTTTTTTTTATTTTTACAAGATAAAAAGAACTTCATCTTATTTTGGTGCTTAAAAGGAATATCACACTTCAATTTTTGGGCTTAAAAAGAACCACACTTGCAAAGGATAAAAAGAACCACAAACTCAAATTTCTGCAAGTTAGGATCTCACACTTTATTTGGGATCTGAAAAGAACAAGACGGTCTTTCATTTCTTACAGGAATAAAAAGAACTATCAACATCTTTATTTGCAAGTTAAAAAGAACAATCAACTTGTCCATTTTGCAGAGCAAATTACTTTATTACAATGGATTTCATTTTGTTGACCAGGATTTCCAATTCCTAGTTTATAAAATCATTGCTATGTGGGACTAAAAATAACAGCATGTTTGATTGGAGCAACATCTCCAATTAGGACTTAGAAAACAATTGCTTTGAAAGGGTAAAAAGAACTTTGTGTGCTTTGTCTTGAGTGGTAGGTATATGCTCTCCCCTTAATTGGGTGACCAAAAATCCAAACCCGCTCTTTTCATGCTTTATTTACTTTCAAGAAATTAAAACCTTTAGATGGCCTTCCTTCCCGAACGCCTTGAGGGGGCTAGTGAGAAGGGTATGACCCAAGTGGGCAATGGTGAAAGCCAAGTTTACCAACCCAATATAACGAAATGTGGAGGCTGATGAAAATACCCTCCAACGAAAGTGTGTATTTGATAGCCTTCCCTTGGTATCCTTGTGATGCAAAAAGCCTTTGTTCTAAAGGTTGGTAAGTCTCTTAATTGAGTTTATCATTTGTTGCGTCGAATGAAACCTTTACTATGAACCATAGAAGTAGAAACTTTGAGCCAAGTCAGTTGCCATACATTGCCAATATCATAGTGCAAGGGTGGGGAATAATCCACCCCCAAGATCACTCATCATACATCTTCCAAGATAACTACTCAATTGAGGAACAATCCACTTTCGGTTAATTTTTGGAAAAAGTAAAAAAAATGGGCGCCCTCTAGGGGGTGACATGGTTGTTTGAGTTGAAGGAGTATCGAGTTGTGGGTTATGGTATTGTCAATGACCCTTGAATAAAGAGTCTACTTGGTGTGCCTTATTTGTATCCAAACCAATGAAAACATCGAGGATTTGAACACATCCTCAAAGAACATACACTAAATTCATAGCATTAGGATGACCATTTTCTTCATGTGTGCTATGTATTGTTGTCACAAATGATCAAACATCTTGAAAAATATCAATCAACAAATAAATAAAAAACAGTTCAAACAAAGGAATCATAGAGTGAAGAAGTTTACAAATCCAACAAAGCACCTTTTGAGGTGGTTATTAACTTTTCAACTATCTTTAGGCAAGACTTTCTGGTGTAGAAGCACCCTTCAAAGGGCTCCCACCATTTGTTTTGTTTGTATTCTTGCTTCTTTATGAAGCCATTGTAAATAAAATAAAGAGCCATGTGCTCATTGGTCATAGTTAAGGTCCTAGTTGAGGTCTTAGGGTCATAAGTAAAGATTGAGATTTTCTTGCAAATAGAGGATATGTGTGCCTTTGAGGGGTTTATGGGTCCTTCATAGCATGGTGTTTTCCTTAGGTTGGCCCAATGTGGGTCTAGGAGTCAAGAAAAGCAACATTGAGAAAGTTGCTCAAAAGTTGCAAAAGTTGCATGACAACTTTTAAAAGTTGTCAAGTAACTTTTTCACCTAGAGGCCAAAATTCTTAGTTTGGCATGGACAACCCTAATATGGGCACACAGACCAAGGAGAGGGTAGTATAAGTATTTCCAAACCCTAAGTTAATGGGTTGGATGTCAGATATTGTACGGCCCAAGCAAACTAACTGACTGTGACTGCAATTTTTGTGCCGATTGTAAAGAAAGATCATTAATGGATTGATTTTCATGAAAAACTATGTGGAGTATCATGTATGGTGTGTTAACTTTCATTTTGAGCAATTAGATCAAGTTTTGGTTTGTAAGTGAGGTGTGTTTGTAAATAGTTTGTAATTTGCATTCTCTCTGTCCAGTTTTGGACTGGTTTGAATAAATGGGCTCATAACTCCATTCCCCATTGTGGAAGCACCATGCAACCATGGGGAATGAGAGTATAGACCCTATACTATAGTTCAATGCAAGAAGGGACCTTGAAAAAGCAAGGAGGCCATATAAGGACCCATTCCTAGGCGAGACTGGACAGTGCTCGGCTAGGAAGGGTCAAGTTGTAGAGGTCTTGGAGAGCAAGGAAGGATAGAGAAGAAGGCACCCTTTGGAGGAGTTGTAGAGGGGCGAGTGAAGCACCATTGGTGTGAAGGATGAGCTTCCACCAATCCAAACAAGGTGGAAAGAGCAGAAAACCTACACTGTGTCCCTGGCAGGCCTAAAAACCCTCCTAAAAACCCTTAAAAACCTTAAAATCCACTTAGGGCAGTGTACGGACACTTGGAGGCCTAAAACCTAGAAAATCCTTGAGTCCTTGCCAAATGAATAGTAGGTATTTTAGGAAGTTTCATAAGCAAGTGCATCATTTGTGAGAGGGAGCCTTAAAGGACCGGGTAGGAGGCCTAATTGGTCAAAATCCTTGTAGCCCTATTTTGTAGGCAAAAACACTAAACAGTGAAATCAGTAAGGGGTTGAGAGCTTGAAATCTCTTGGGAGCACATGGATGGATGTAAAACATGGTTTAAGACCTATCCTAACCTTGCTAGGACCTAGGAAGCAGTAGGACAAGCCAAGCCCTTATTAGCCATAGTAAGGGGTTTTGAGTCTCATGAGTAGTTGAGACCTTAGGAGTAGCATTGCAACTCATTGGTGGGTGGACTGGGCAAGGTCAGGGGATTCCTCAAGAAAGGGAAGTCCTAGAGACCCTGGGGTGTGAGAGAACACCAGGTGATCCAAGGGAAGGATCCAAGAGCATAGACTAGGCTAGTCTATCCCAAACCCCATCCCATCAGATTGGTATCAGAGCAGTTAAAGGTTTGGTGGACCGTGTATGTGTCTGTATTCTAGTGAATCAATAGGGGAAAGCACAATGGTCACTAATGCAGAACTGGCTAGGGAGGTAGAAGAACTAAAGGAGAAGAATAGACTCCTTGAAGAAGGTATGAGTGAGATAAGGGATAAGCTGCAGGAAGTGGTGGATCAAAGGACACAAGGACCTTGGGGAGAAGACACCAAAGATAAAGGCAAGAAAACCATTGACATAGATGACATTATACCTTAACCAGATCCCTTGTTTAATGAAGAACCTTTTGTAAAAGCTATTAAGGCTTTGAACACCAAAGCTTTTGAAGGATTGCCACATTTCAGTGGAAGGATTGACATTGATACTGTCATGGAATGGATTGAGGGCATGGAAAACCACTTTGAGTGTGAGGGAGTGATAGAGGCTCAAAAGGTTAAGGTTGCCAAATCAAGATTAAGGGGAGCAGCGTTGACATGGTGGAAGTACCTGCAAGAAGAGAGAGTTAGCATGGGGAAGCTACCTATCGCCAATTAGAAGGCCACTGTGAGTAAGATCAAAGAGAACTACTTACCAGAGGATTATGAAGTCCAACTTCATAAGAAGAGACAGGGTTTGAATCAAAAATACCTTGATGTGACCTCCTACACTGAAGAATTTCAAAAACTTTGTCTTAGATCTAAAGTCCAAGAAGATGAATCTATCAAGGTGGCTAGGTATCTAAGCGGCCTAAAGTGGAACATTCAAGAGGAGATAAGCCTATGGACTCCTACTACTGTTCATAAATGTCATCAGCTTGCTGTCAAGGTGGAAGAGAGGAACAAAAGGAAAGGAGACTCCAATAACAGGGGTAGAGGCAGAGGTAGAGAACAAGTGAACCATTGGGGTGGTTATCAAAGCAAGGCAAATGAACAGAGGAACCAAGGGGAAGCCAAGTTGACTAAACATGGCAGTGAAACCAATCTCAGAGGGGGTCATTCTAGAGGAAGAGGTGCACAAGGTGGTCCAAGTAGGGGTAGAGGTACTAACAGAGGTAACTCCTACTTTGCAACTATGAAGTGTTACAACTGTGGACAATTGGGACACCCGGCATATAGATGCCCTAACAAGCCTACCTCATCAAACAGTGGAAAGAGGGTTGCTTATGCACATGAAGACACATCAAGCAGCAAGACACTTGAAGTGGACCACATTGAATCAGAGACTGGAGAAAATCTGATGTTCAATAGGATCTTGATAAGACAGCCAGTCAAGAATGAACCTAAGCATAGGAGAGCATTGTTTAGGGTGAGATACAAGATCCTTGGTAAAGTTTGCAAGGTGATAGTTGATTCAGGGTCAACTGATAGCATAATATCAGAAGAGGTCGTTAAGAAGTTGAAACTCACAAGGATACCCCACACTAACCCATACAAGGTGACATGGTTGAATCATGAGTAGAGTGTGCTAGTCAATGAACAGACTTGGGTAGAGTTTTCTATTGGAGGATATAAGGATAAGATCCTTTGTGATGTGTTGCCTATGGATGCTTGTCATCTGCTACTAGGAAGACCCTGGAAATTTGATAGAAAGATGATCTATGATGAAGAGGAGAACTCCATTTCCTTTAAGAAGGACAACAAGATCTTTAAGATCCAGTCTTTGACAGAGAATGAAGAGGGAACTTCAAGAACACCTAGTGTCTTATTGGCCACTGGTAAAGAGTTCTTAAACTTGCTACATGAGGAGGAGATAGTGAAGTGTGCCATCTTTGTGAAACCAAAGGAGGAAGAAGACAAGTTGTAGGCAGAAGTACCCAAGGAGGTGAAGCAAATGTTGCAAGAGTATAAGGACATAGTAAGTTATGGAGCACCTGCAACACTCCCACCA
The DNA here is from genome assembly GCF_030272615.1 of Cryptomeria japonica. Lineage (NCBI taxonomy): Eukaryota > Viridiplantae > Streptophyta > Pinopsida > Cupressales > Cupressaceae > Cryptomeria > Cryptomeria japonica. The sequence goes on along the minus strand of NC_081410.1, from coordinate 4,799,979 downwards.
AGAAGGTCTATAAGTCATCAAATAGCCTTTATTCCTAGAGCATCCCTACCTAACAAGGCAGCATATAAGCTCACACCTTATCAGAATAAGGAGGTAGCAAGGCAAGTGTAGGAGTTATTGGAATAAGGACTGATTAAGAAGAGCATCAGCCCATGTGCAGTCTCGATAGTGCTAGCATCAAAGAAGGGATGCAAGTGGAGACTTTGCACTGACTCAAGGGAAATCAATAGGATCACCATAAGGTATAGGTTTCCTATTCCTAGAATAGAGGATTTGATGGATTGTTTAGGAGGTGCTATGTATTTTACCAAGTTGGACCTTAAAAGTGGTTATCACCAGATTAGAATCAAGGAGGGTGATGAGTGGAAGACTGCTTTCAAGACCACAGAAGGATTGTATGAATGGCTTGTGATGCCATTTGGACTCACCAATGCCCCAAGCACCTTCATGAGGTTGATGAATGAGGTGTTAAAAGACTTCATAGGTAGGTTTGTGGTGGTGTACCTAGATGACATTCTCATCTATAGCAGAACCAAAGAGGAGCACCTTAAGCATTTGAGGTTAGTCTTGGAGAGGTTGCATGAGGAGAAGTTATCCATCAACCTAGAGAAGTGTGACTTCTTGAAGCAAGAGCTGGTCTACTTAGGATTTGTAGTCTCTAAGGGAACCTTGAAGATGGATCCAAGCAAAGTGGAGGCAATCTTGAATTGGCCTGCACCTAGAACAAGGACTGAAGTTAGGAGTTTCCATGGTTTAGCCCAATTCTATAGAAAGTTTGTGAGGAACTTCAGTGGCATATGTGCACTGGTGCTTGACACTATAAAAGGAGGCCTTAAAACTAAGTTTAAATGGACTGAGCAGGTTGACAAAGCATTTCAATTGTTGAAGCAAGAATAGCCACAAAACCTATCCTTCTCCTACCTACTTTTGATAAGTTATTCACATTGGAGTGTGATGCAAAAGGAATTACAGTAGGGGGTGTGTTGAGTCAAGAGGGAAGACCTGTGGCATTTTTTAGTGAGAAGCTCAATGAGGCAAAGAAGAAGTACTCAGCCTATGACCTAGAGTTGTATGCATTAGTGCAGTCTCTTAAAAAATGGAGGCATTACCTACTTCCAAAGGAATTTGTGGTGTTCACAGACAACTGGGCATTGAGTTACATTAACACTCAAGAAAATCTTAGCAATAGGCATTTGAAATGGATGGAATACCTCGAGTCCTTCACCTTCAGCATCAAGCATAAGAAGGGGCAACTCAACAAGGTGGTAGATGCATTAAGTAGGAAGTTGTTGACAGTTCAAGAACTACAGTTGCAGAGCATGGGAATAGAAGGTTTGAAGGACCTCTATGAAGGAGATGAAGACTTCTCATTAGCTTACAAGGTTCAAGGAGTTTGAGAACCATTTCCATGGTGAGTATGCAAATTATACTCTCCAAAATGGTCTCTTGTTCAGAGGTAATCAGTTGTGTGTGCCAAGAGGATCCATGAGGGAAAACCTCATCCAAGAGAAACACAATGGTAGTTTAAGTGGACACTTTGGAGTCAACAAAACCTTGGATTTATTACAGAGGTACTACCATTGGACCAAGTTGCCAAGAGATGTGAACAGGTATGTGGAGCAATGTGGTGTGTGTCAAAGAGCAAAAGGAGGATCAAGCAATGCTGGTCTCTATCAACCATTGCCGGTCCCAAATAGGCCTTGGGAATGTATAAGCATGGACTTTGTAGTAGGACTTCCCAAGACAAAGATAGGTATGGACAACATCTATGTGGTAGTAGATAGATTTTCCAAGATGAGCCATTTCATTCCATGTAGGACTACACATGATGCTAGCTATGTTGCACATCTCTTCTTTAAGGAGATTGTTAGAATTCATGGACTCCCTTTAAGCATTATTTCAGACAGGGATAGCAAGTTCATGGGCCATTTTTGGCAAACATTATGGAGGAGACTAGGAACTAACTTGTCATTTAGCTCAGCTTACCATCCTCAAACTAATGGTCAAACTGAAGTTATAAATAGGGTGTTAGGCAATTTGTTGAGGTGTTTAACTAAGGAGTATGGATAGACATGGGACCTAATCATTCCTCAAGCAGAGTATGCATATAATGACAGTGTAAATAGGACCACTGGAAGAAGTCCTTTTGAGGTTGTCTATGGTAGACATCCAAGAGGAGTGTGTGAACTCAGGGAACTTGGTTCCATGGAGATGAAGAGTGGGCAAGAAAAGGACTTCACTCAAACCATCAAGGAAGTTCAAGAGCAATTCAAGAAAGCCATCCTTGAATCCACTCAAAAACTAAAAGCAAAAATGGATGAGAAAAGGAGAGAGGTTTAGTTCAAGGTGGGTGACTATGTGATGGTCCATTTGAGCAAAGCTAGAATGAAAAGTGGCAAGTCTACTAAACTGCAAATGAAGAGGGTAGGACCTTGTAGAATTTTGGAAAAATATGGTGAGAACAGTTATAAGGTTGAACTTCCTTCAGACTTAGCCATTTCTCTAGTCTTTAATGTTGTTGATCTGATCATGTATAAGGGTGAGATAGAAGGGCAGACTGAGAACCAAGCCAAGGTACTACAAGATTTGGATATGAATGCCTTACCTCAAGTGAAGCAGCCTATAGCAGAGGAGATTTTGGAGTCAAGAGTAAAGAAGTCTACTAGACACCAGGTCTACATAGAGCACTTGGTGAAATGGGCAAGCCAACCTATATCTGAAGCAACTTGGATGGAGGAGAGCAAGTTCAAGAAGCTTGGCATTGATCCAACTCTTCTCACTCCCCTAATTCCTTTGCTTGTTGCAAAGGGGGAGTATGGTGCAAGAGCAACCTTCAAAGGGCTCCCACCATTTTTTTTGTTTGTGTTCTTGCTTCTTTATTAATCCATTGTAAATAAAATAAAGAGCCATGTGCTCATTGGTCATAATTAAGGTCCTAGTTGAGGTCTTAGGGTCATAAGTCAAGATCAAGATTTTCTTGCAAATAGAGGATATGTGTTCCTTTGAGGGGTTTAGGGGTCCTTCATAGCATGGTGGTTTCCTTAGGTTGGCCCAATGTGGGTCTAGGAGTCAAGAAAAGCAACATTGAGAAAGTTGCTCAAAAGTTGCATGACAACTTTTAAATTTTGTCAAGCAACTTTTTCACCTACAGGCCAAAATTCTTAGCTTGGCATGGACAACCCTAATATGGGCACACAGATCAAGGAGAGGGTAGTATAAGTATTTCCAAACCCTAAGTTAATGGGTTCGATGTCAGATATTGTGCGGCCCAAGCAAACTAACTGACTGTGACTGCAATTTTTGTTGCCAGTTGACACAAATGGAGTAAAGAAAGATCATTAATGGATTGATTTTCATAAAAAAAATATGTGGAGTGTCTTGTATGGTGTGTTAAATTTAATTTTTAGCAATTATATCAAGTTTTGGTTTGTAAGTGAGGTGTGTTTGTAAATAGTTTGTAATTTGCATTCTCTCTATCCAGTTTTGGACTGGTTTGAATAATTGGGCTCATAACTCCATTCCCCATTGTGGAATCACCATGAGATCATGGGGAATGAGAGTATAGACCCTTTAATATAGTTCAATGCAAGTAGGGCCCTTGAAAAAGCAAGGAGGCCATATAAGGACCCATTCCTAGGCGAGACTGGACAATGCCCAGCTAGGAACGGTCAAGTTGTAGAGGTCTTGGAGAGAAAGGAAGGATAGAGAAGAAGGAACCCTTTGGAGGAGTTGTAGAGGGGTGAGTGAAGAACCATTTGTGTGAAGGAGGAGCTTCCACCAATCCAAACAAGGTGGAAAGAGCAGAAAACCTACACTGTGTCCCTGGCAGGCCTAAAAACCCTCCTAAAAACCCTTAAAATCCACTTAGGGCAGTGTATGGACACTTGAAGGCCTAAAACCTAGAAAATCCTTGATTCCTTGCCAAATTAATAGCAGGTATTTTAGGAAGTTTCACAATAAAGTGCATCGTTTGTGAGAGGGAGCCCTAAAGGACCGGGTAGGAGGCCTAATTGGTCAAAATCCTTGTAGCCCTATTTTGTAGGCAAAAACACTAAACAGTGAAATCAGTAAGGGGTTGAGAGCTTGAAAGCTCTTGGGGGCACATGGATGGATGTAAAACATGGTTTAAGACCTGTCCTAACCTTGCTAGGACCTAGGAAGCAGTAGGACAAGCCAAGCCCTTATTAGCCATAGTAAGGGGTTTTGAGTCTCATGAGTAGTTGAGACCTTAGGAGCAGCATTGCAACTCATTGGTGGGTGGATTGGGAAAGGTCAGGGGATTCCTCAAGAAAGGGAAGTCCTAGAGACCCTAGGGTGTGAGAAGAACACCGGGTGATCCAAGGGAAGGATCCAAGAGCATAGACTAGGCTAGTCTATCCCAAACCTCATCCCATCACTTTCATCCAATAAGATTAGGGGAGTATCAAAACAAGCGATCAAGATTTTATCATCCAACTATCTCAATGACAACAATACCTAGTTAGGTATTCAAGTTAGTCAAATCAAGTTTCCAAATCAGGAGACTTTATCCATATCATTTGACGTGCTTTGTCGTAGGGGCCTATCGAACAAACCCTCTATTCGACTTAGTAAGATTGAGTATCCAAAATGAAGTATCCATCAATTCAACAACATCAACCTATCCAAACTGAAAGTTTGATCACTCATGTGACCATCCCTTGTCACTTGAAAAAGAAGAAGCTTATTCAAAGGAAATGAGTCCTACCCTAAATCAAGATAAAGATACCATGGCTCTCTGATCTAATCCCATTTTTTATCAAGATCCCACCTATCAAGAATCTTATGATGACCCCCTAAGATTTTGGTATTCCATCCACGATGATCCCCTTTTATCTCAAGAGAAGAGTCTCATTCAACATCCACCTCCTAAGAAAGATCATTATATCCCTTCCATCTCCTTCACCAATCTAATTCAAAATCAAGAGAAAAACACAAACTCAAATGATCCTACTCCAAGTCAAGATCAAGATCAAGGAATCCTTTCATCCTCCAAATTCATTTTTAGGTCCTTTCATTCCAAATTCAATCTCTTCATCCTCCAAATCCATTTTAGGTCCTTTCATTCCAAAGTCAAACTCTTCATCCTCCAAATCAATTTTAGGTCCTTTCATTCCAAAACAAACGATCCATCCCTTCCATCCATCTTGGGTCCTTACCTCCCTCCATCCACCAATCCATCACCTCAAATGATCCATAAGAAAGATCAACAAAGGAACACATATTTGAACTTCTTTCAACCATCTATCTAAACATCTTTCCAAAACTATTCTTCCATCATTTCCTTTATCTATTTTTGATCCTTATGTCCCAAAATTCAACTTTCCTCCATCTCTTCATCACTTCTTGAGTTGTGTACCAACGCTCATTTTGAATACATTTCCATCTATCCTCGCTCAAATCTTCAAACATTATATCTATCATCCAACACCTGTTTTCTATCCTTCCATCCCTTTTATTCAATCCTTTGCATAAATTCATCATCTTTGAAATAGGCATTTGTGTCATTTTATCACATGTTTACCCATGCCCGAATATCATGTTCAATCCTTTTCCTAGATATCTATTCATGAAACACTTCAGAATCTGAGGTTGTTCCTCTTTAATATTTTGTTTTGGTTGGGATACACACTCAATCCAAAAAAGAACCACTTATCGTATGTTGGTACCAACATCTTTCGATTACTATATCTCACTCAATTAATCAATTGCTCTAAATCATTGTGATCTCTTAGTCGAAGACCTAGCTAGTGAAAAATCTAAAATCTTGCTTCAGTGCCACTAAAATTATCAGACCCATGTAAGTTTCATCACTTATAAGCCAATGCAAGCAAAATAAGAAAAGAAAAAGGCAATATCAAAAGATCAAAAGCACGAGCGATAAAAGATATATAAAAAAAATGAAATATCAAAATGCTTGGCTATGGGAACATGCAAGTAACTCTATCGGGGCTATGGATGCCTGGCTGGCAATGGATGAATATTTGTGATATTACAGCAATAACCTCGTTGGAGCTATGGATTCTTGTTGGTAGCGTGGCTCTATCCAGGATTCTTTTGAGGTCAGGGTAACTCATGTAGCTAGCCACCTTGGATCTGAAGAGTAAAATGATCATATGAGCTAGAATAAACCCACTTGCACACACATGGGTAATCAAATACTAAATACCTTGATCTAGTTTGGGATTCTTCTTCCCTTTTGAATATGTTTCCTAGTTTCTAGACATGTTCAGTCGAAGTTTCCAGAGGTTCTAAGTGTGTGTTCGGTCTCTATCCTTGAAAAGTTCAGGAACACTTATTCAGGTGGTGCTAAATGTTGTGACAATCTTACATATTGCCTTTTTCCAAATGGAGACCTCTATGCTTGGGGGAAAAGTTCATCCACTCTATTCTTCATACCATATATCTCATTATCCATTCTCCAATATCCATTACTCTATTTAAATTCATCGCTATCTTTGATCTTTCTTCACTTTATCCATACCATCTATCCTACCTATTCATTTCTTCCATCATTCATCATTAGCTATGATCTTGCTTCACTTTATCCATACAATATATCCTATATATTCATTTATTCTATCATCTAGTGCTATCTATGATCTTGCTTCACCTTATCCATACCCTCTAGTCCATAACCCTTATCCTATCTATGCATTGTGCCCTCCATCCATTATTCTCTTTGATCTTGTTTCTCCTATCCATATCCTATCTCAATCCATATCCCCTTTTCCATCCTTGATCTTGATCAAAACTAAGGACAAAACATTATTTCAAAAAGATCTTGACATGTCCCTTCATGTTGCATAATAAGCTACCTCCATCTTTCACCTATTCATCTTCACCTCAATAGTTCATTCATCCATTCATAATATTCCTTGTCTTTCTAGAAATTGGGGCAAACAAATACATCTCTCAAAAATCCAAAAAATTCTACAAAATCACAAAATGTCCAAAAAATAAAAAATCGACAAAATAAAATAAAAATTGAAAATCAAAGCATGAAAGCATAGACCATCCATCAAATTAGATCAACAACAGGAAAACTCTCAAAGTCTACAATCAAACTAATCACATGTCTTGTTAATCAATCAAATCTATCAACATCAACATGTCTTATACATGGAAAGGTACACTCGAAACCAAATAGATCGGTCTTATACGGGGTACTCACTCTTTGAAACCAGACATTTGTATCAATCATCGAGTAATCAAAACAATGATATAGATCAGTGTGACTACTGGATTTTATCCTAGTTAGTTTGATAAATTTATAAGACACTGAGAGGGGGGCTGAAACAGAGCAAGCAAAAATAATATAAATCTAATCACCACTTTAATCAACTTTAAAATCAATAGGCATGCAAGAAAGATGACCACATAAGCCAACACCAAATAAGACATTCACACCATAACACAATTATTTTCACGTGGAAACCCAAAAGGGAAAAACCACTGTGGGAATTAGAACCCACAAGATTCACTATCTGTAGAATAGAAATTTTTGACCGGTTAAGGTCTTACAAACTTGCTCGGTTAAGAGCAGACCTTGTTAGGAGTCACCCAGTGAGGGGATTTACAACTTAGCTCTGTTAGAAGCTTTACTCTATTAGGAGTAACCTCGCTAGAGGATTTAAACTCAATTTGTTGAGCTACCCGATTAGGGGATTTATACAATCAGGCCTGTTAGGGCCTACCCGGTTAAGGTATTTTGATTGCTATAACTCTTAGGAAACAACAGCTAGATGATCTGCATATAGCACCTCTATGTCTGATAAGATCCACTTCAGTTCTATAATATACTTGGGTGAACTCACAAAGCTAGTTCCCATTTTTGCCAACGAAGGAAATTGGCGAAAGTGGAAAATTTTGTTTATGGGGGTTTCGAGCGAAGTGGGGGTGTTCAAACAGAATACCCTTTGGGGTTCAAGCGAAGACCCCACTTCGCTCAAACTCCATCTTTCGATCGAAGCACCTTTAATGCCCGTTTATGTCATTTTTCAATTATAGCGCCGGGGTTCTGGAACCCCCCTTCGTTCGAACCCCTTTTTTAACACTTCTCAGAAGATTTCTACATTTTTTTGCAGATTTTTGGCCTTGAAACCTCTGGTTGAAGGCTCAAATGGAATGATGTTTACAACCCAAAATGTAGTATTATAGTCCTCAAAGCAAGCTTTCCAATGAATATAATTTTATTACATATTGAGTTTATTATGAACTTGTTTTTTTAATTTTATCAAATATAGGTTTTTCACCAAACATGAACTTCTTTGTTCAATGCATTGGGCAAAATAGGAAACTAATTCAAAAAAATTTTGAAAAATATCTAAGCCCTGGGTATTGATGTCTTCTTTCTAACCAAAAATAATAATTGAATTTCGATATATATAGAATAAGTTATGTGTTCAAGTGTAAACCTATGTCTGAATTATGACTAGTCGGACTTCAAAACTTAATAAAATAAAAAATATTGAACATATCACTATCAAACCAACTGTAAGCCTTGGATATTGATGTTACAAACCAAAATTCGAAAGAATTGAGTTTTTATCATTTATAGAAAAAAAGTTATGCATTTCGAGAGGCACGTCACTCTTAAAAAATGTAGTTTGTTGTAAAAAACTACTTTTCGAGGGAGATGGAAAAGTTAAAAAAAAATCCTTCAAAAAATTTTGAAAAAAAAATATATAGAATCTATAGACAAAATTCTACAAATCACTAATTTACATCATCTTCAAATTCTTAATAGTTTAAAAGTTATAGTTGTCGGAAGTTGAAGATTATTTTAAAATTGTTCATCTCAATGTCAAAAGTGGCAAAAAAGTGGGAACCATTATTGTGAGTTCATCCACTTCAGCAATACATCACTACAATGCTTCTCATTTCACCATGCAATCAAATTCTCAATCTATGCTTATGATCTCATCATTTATCTCATAACTCATCACACTTTTTATAAATATCTCAACTTAGTCAGCTAACAACCTTGGAACAAGTTCCTAGGTTCAATGAATCTAGTCAATCTTTCTCAGCACACTTTACTTATGTCGGCCACCAGCATAACAACCCAAAAATTAAACATAAACACAACCGGTTAACCGATTTATGTCATTTTGTTCTATCGGTTAACAGTTTTCAAGATTGACTAACCTATATACCATAACTCACTCATATTGTTGAATCTACCAATGCGGTGTGGGATATATCTACAAGTACCTATCTCCAACATTGCAATAGAACCGCATCACCTAACTCTTCATCAATCACCCATACTGGTTGTCTAAATGTAATATTGATCCTTGTTTACCGGTTGAAATCCTATTTGTCATTTCACTATTAAATTATCTCCTGTGCCGTTTATGCTTTACCAATTGGCCTAAAAGACTTAGATGACTATCAAAACATAGTTACCATTAATGACAACATAAAACATGTCATCAATCAACCTATTACATCATATCATCATCAAGCCAACAATCTCCCCCTTTGGCATTGATGGCAACACTTAGGAAATTTTTTGTCTAAGTGTGCAATACAAAAATTGACTCAACTCATGACACATACTCCCCCTTATAAATTGCATTCTATTACAAAATTTACAAACATATATACAACTACCTTTTACAAAATTTTCATACTACTACTCCCCATTACAATTCAAAATTTTAACTCATACTACTAGTCTCCCTTTGACAACAATGACAAAGGTAAGCAAATACATAAAAGATAAATTCAATACACATCAAAATTTGCATTACCATATATAGATATAAAAGTTTAAAATGTTTTTACAATGACATCTTAGAAAAACCATCTACAAAATGTAACTTTAATTGCTTCAAGTCATTGTGCCAAGTCTCCAAAAGGGTGTTGGTTATCTCAACATGTATTCTAATCTGATAAGCCAGCTCCTCCATGGAATCAATAGTAGTTGTCTCAGGTGTAGAGAATATAGCTTCACTCTCCTTATAGCCTCTCTACAAGATTTCAACCCGAGGAATCAAAAGTGTTTGTAATTCTTGTAGAGACTGCATTCTTTTAACCTGTTCTCCTTCATAAGATTTTAACTTATGTTGTAGCTCAACTACCGATCTACCAAAATGTATAGATGAATCATTTTGGGGATAAATGATTCACTCAAAAATTTTAATTCTTGTTCTGCTTCCTGGTTCTTCTTCACCAAATTATCACAAAACAATGAAAACTTTGCAATAGTAGATAGGACTTTACCTCCATTTAGCAGTGCATCTTTAATAAGGTCTTTGTTGACTGGTAGAGATACCTTATCCTTATCAATATCATTCATCAACTGCTCTAATCTTTTCTTTTTTATATTCTTTTTCCACATTCAAATAAGCTGCATCTTCAAAAATGTTCATTTTTTCACCAGCATCAACAACCAATTGACCTAACTTATCAATCAGTGTAGACAATCTATTAGCGCCCGTCTATAGTAACAAACTAGACAAAATCTCAACTGCACATTGTATTGATTGAGTTTCCTTTTGTTGTTCCTTAATTATTTTCTTCTTAGCTCTAGATTGCATGGCAAATGCAATCTCCATTAGTTATGTACAACTCAGCGCATCCATATTGATGGGTCCTTGTATACTTAGTGCATCGTTATCTTCGTCATCATCAAGTTTCTTCTTAGAGGTAAGTGATAAAGGTGTCACTTTAGGTTCTGATTTCACTGATTTTAATTCTTCCTCTTCTTTCTTCTCTTCAGTCTCCTCCTCTTCCTTCTCGTTGTCCTTTACCGATGGTGCCTGTGTGACAACTATTTCAATGATCACCGATGGCTCTTCAACTCTCTATTGCTCTCCATATTTCTCATGTCCCTGTCCCTGTTCCTGTTGTTTAGTCATTTGAACATCTTCATCTTGTACATTTTTAGTTTGTTCCTACTTCCTCAGTCTCAATTTGGACTGATTGGGTCCCACCAATAAGCAATCTAGTAAGTATTTACTTTGATCTAAAACAAGATTTTATTTTCAAAAGAATATCATCTAATTCTTCTTTTGTTGCTTCCCATTGAACATTCTTAAGAGTGAACTCAATATATTTTGTCTTGTTTAATGGTTTCCTTCCATCTTGCATCAAGTTTATTATACAAAGAAGTGGGAATTTTTCCTTGTAACTCAATTAGGGTTTTTCTATACTTATTCATCACCAAAACAACTGCATCCTCTAACTCCCTTTGCTCATCCTCATTAAACTTATCATACAGTTTATTCAATCCAACAAGAATATCGTATTCCTTAATACTTATTAACATTTTTTCAAAAGGTGTAGGTTTAGTTATCGGGTTCTTTGTTTATTTAACAATAGATGCTCCTACAACCTTTGAATTTTTACCACTAGCTCTCAGAGCTTTCGTCTCACCTTTTGATTCAGTTTCTTCTTCATTAACAACTATCGGTTTCTTTGCTTGCTCCTTTTTCCTTTTACCGATTACTACTGGTGCCTTAAGTGCAAGGGGCTTAATTTATTTCCCCTTTCTCTTGAACTAGATTTTAGAAGGTTTCTCCTTCTTTGCCTCTACATGTTTCTCCTTCTTAACCTCAACACTTCTTGTCTGCATACTGGTGTTGGTACCGGTTGGGGCACTAGATGATTCAACCTTCCTAGCTTCAAACTTTTCTCTAGCCTCAGTTGTTGCCTCCTTGGTAAATCCTCATTGAACAACAAATTCTTCAACTTCCTTTCTAACCTTCTTTGCAATTACCAGTTTGTTAAGTTCAGAATGTACTTGTAAAGATTTCTCTTTATAAGTACCAAACTTGTCCGCAGTAGAATCTATCGATTGTGCAAGCAAGTGTTCAGCATAAGCAATCAAAAGATCAACTTCAACTTTTTAGCCCATAGACATCACCCAAGATGTTATGGGATCAACTACCTCCATCTAACAAGTGTCAGTGTCAATGATGAAGTAGATGGTATCCTCATATTTCTTAACAACTTGTGTTGGTATCCTCTCTCTCTCATGCATCTTTTTTCTAAAAATATTTGAAATAACCCCAAGCAATCTTGTTGAAATCATTTCCCAACATCATTATGTTAGGCCCAATATGGAAAGCTAATGTACTGAGAGGGGAGGGGTGAATCAGTACTTCAAATCTTTTCTTCAACAATAACTTTACTATTAAGCATAAACTGAATATTGCTGAAACATAATATAATGCTAAAACAAATAAATAACAATCATACATGATTCACTCCATAACACATATATTTTGGTTACACAGAAACTCCTTGTTAGAGAGAAAAACTGCGATGGGGATGGCACCCACAACTTCATTACTGCAATAATAAAGGTTGTTCGGTTAGAGCTACATGTTTAGCTATTTCTGATAGCTTACCCTATTAGGAGTATCAAGATCTTTAGATCTACCTTACTAAAGGATTTTACAACACTTATACTAAAATGTTGCACCTAGTTAAAGGCTTTACAATTTATAGACTTTGTTAGAGTCTTTTACCCTGTTAAAGGTTTCTCTTACATATTACATTCAAAATCTTACAAAAATATCTGCAACTTCACATCTAAAATGTTATAGCAGATTCTATGTGCTCAAAATGAAATTACCTTGCTTATAGCATACCTCGGTAACCCATAAAATAACTCGGTAAACCTTTCTATTTACTCTGTTCCTTGACTATTCTCTGAAATCCTTCTCGGTGACCTCTGTGTATATGTAACAGTCATAACACTCAGTGCTTTCCCATGACTTTGTTTTTCACATCTGTCTTGCTTCACACTCATGTCTCGCTTCTCAGTCATAATTGATCCTCAATTCATGCTGTATAAATAGATCTCTTAAGACAGTGATCTTGTTCATTCTTTGATTCTTACAAACATGATTCATCGAATGAATAACCATACAAAATTATTTCATTGTATAGATGTCCTCAAAATCATACAAAATCTTAAGGTGCAATTTCCTATGTGATAACGGTTTCTTGTTCCTCGATCTTTGTAACACGTTTCCCATATGTGTCTAGGTTCAACGAATCTGGTAACACGTTCCACTCGATGTGTATCAACTTGGTATACCATCTTTTCTGCTCGGTAGTCATAGAACATTACTCAGTAGATAGCTTGGTGTATACTAAACTCTGTGACTTGTAACTTTTGTAACCGACTGCTCTGTGCTTACCGACTAAATATTTCGGTAGTAATAACCGACTAGAGTATATAGAATGACTTTGGACATAAAACTAATGACAACTTAGTAAATAGTAACACATTATATTGTTCTTCATTTGTAATATTGTCGATGTGTACTCAGACCATTGAACATCACTGATACCTAGAAAGTAGTTCTAAAAGTAAAAGAATAGACTAACAATCAGTTGCCCAAACTTGAATTTTTGTCTTTTATCTTTCTTTATGGATTCAAGATTTAGTACCAACTGACTTCTTAATGCCTCAGACAAATCATAATCCATATTTTCCTTAATTATCCACTAAGCCGTGTGAATGGATGCAGCAGGGATGTTGTTCATCCTACTAAAATGATATACCCGGTATCCAATGACCATAGAAGAAAATTTCATTGTGGGATCATCAATCTCATTGACAGTTGTGTCGACTTGAATTTCATCATCAAAATAATACTTGCAACATATTAGTTTCACAAAATGCAAAGGAAATGCTACAGGAAATCCAAGCTCAACCAATGAAACTACATGAAATTGATATTAAAATAAAAATACTATTTTTACCTTCATGATTTAAGTCTCATTGTGTCCTAACTCTATTGTTCCTGGTTGCAGATGGTGTGCTCTTAGACAAGCACTGATAGCTTCCAAGATGGCATATGAAAAATGGACTGATAACTGATAGATACTATGATATGCAATGCTAAATGACTATGCTAAATGATTATGCTATTTGCTTCAAGATTAAAACTCACGGATGCATAAGTTTTCACAAATGATTAGCTTGAAAACTCATTTGAAGACTAACTCTTTCTCAACTCAAACTCTTGATTTTATAGAATTTGAGAGGATAAGATGATGTGGCCTGGATCAATGGTCATGATCAGATCTACAGATTTGGATGGCTATGAGAAAAGGTGAAGGTTGAGAGAAAGGGGGAAGGAGAAGACAAGTGTCACTCATCTCACCTTGACTGGGTTGCTGATTGAGGGAATCTAGGGATGGTTGGAGAAGATTTAGGCATGAGAGGATAGGTGGACTCAAGTCCTTCCTAAGATGTAGGTATGTTGGAGACAATATAGAGGAAAATTTAAGAAATATGTGTATGTACACAATATTCATTAAATTTGGAGTTTGGAGATAAATGATGAATTAATATTTAATAAATATTAATATCTTTAGCCACATGATAAATGAGTTGGCAAAGGGAAGATGAAGTGGAGATGGAAGAATGAGTTGGAAAAGAGATTAAATAATTAAGAATTATTTAATATTTGAGACTATAGGATAGAAGAATAACCATTAGATATTAGATATTCAAATGATTGGAGGAAATAATTAAATATTAGATATTTAATTAGCTGATTAGAAGAATAATTAAGTATTAGATATTTAATTAATTAGAGGAATAGGATAGATGAATTAATTAATAAAATATTTCAATTAAATTAATTAATAGAAAGACACGAAATGAATTAAATAAATTAATCTTTTCAAATTAACTATTAAATAGAAGAATAAACATTAAATAAATATAAAATATTTATTTAATCGCTCATAGCCATTTTTATGTGTATACATTTTGCCCCTCTTTGAAATGATGTCAAAACAACATTGTTTCAATGATTAAATCAAGTCTCAATAGTGTGCCTGATGGAGATAAAAATCCTAATTGTGCCCCCTCGGGGAAATTGATCGTAAATTTGTTGAAAATTTTGGATAAGCGATTGATCTCATGATAATTGAAAAGGTTCATCAATTGAATTTATTTGTGAAAAATAAATATAACTGCCCCATTGAAAAACATTAATTACCCTTCCGAAGAGTAAATATAAAATTAACTTTGGTTAATTTTAATCTGATTGGCATCCTTGTCAACTTTGTGAAGAAATTGTCTCGGTGAGGTGGTAAAATGGTGATCCCATTGGAGAACCATCGATTTGAGAACGTTCGACGATATCAGAGACCTCCTAAGTATGGGTATCCGATATGTATCTTATCCTGAGCTTTTTGCAACTTGTCGTACAATTTTTCATGTTTGTTTAGCATGTTTTTGGTTATTTTGAATTTTTGCGATTTTCATAAATTTTGTTTAGCGTTTTTGTTTTATTTGTTAGCGCTTTTGCATTGGATGTTAACAATTTTGTTAAGTCAGTGCTTATGCTTTGAGTGTTTGCACGTTTGATGTTTAGGATAGCGCTTTTGATTGTTTCACGCATATGCTCGAAGGTTTAGCACTTTTGTGAAAAAGGTTCATGCATATGTGTGTTTCAGCACCTATGTTCAATAGAATAGTGTTTTTGTTAAAAAGATTAGCGCTTTTGTTTCAGATGAATGTGTTTGATGTTGTTCATAGTAAAATTCACGTTGATGATTAGATTTAGGCATGTTGATGCCCAATTATGATGGATAGGATAAACGATTGATTGATTTGATAATGTTGATTATAGGATAAACGATTGATTGATTTGATAACATTGATTGATAGGATAAACGATTGATTGATTTGATAATGGTGATTGATAGGATAAATGATTGATTGATTTGATTTGATTGGATAGATTAGCTCTAAGAAACCGATTTAGTTTCTGATGAAGAGCATAGCAGAGTTTGATTGAACTAAGTAATTGATAGAAAACCATGATTGATAGGTTTAAATTGATTTGATAGCCTAATTTGCTTCATTTGAAAAGATTTACCAATTGTTGATGTGATAGATTAGCGACCTCTTTGATTTGATAGATAGATGATTGATGATCGAATTCTCTTGGTAAACACGAGAAACTTGATGTTCTCCAGTGTAGGGAGAAATTCTCGGCGATGCGGCACTTAGTGCCAGAGCTTACACAGGCAAAGGTGAGACATATAGATGCCTGCAGATTATGCCACTTGTTATACATGCCCGATATTACCCATAATAGGGGATTGTTGACGGTGTTAGCCAAGAGATGGCATAGCAAGCATAACACTTTCCACCTGCACACGGGTGAGATTATTGTGACACTTGAGGATGTCTACAAGATTCTCCACATCCCAGTGACCGGTAAGTTAGTTCAGTATGACTTTCAAGATCATGGGGGACAGAGGCATGCAGAGCCATATTTGGTGATGAGAGCATTTCGAGAGGAGAGATCTGATAGGAGGATATGATTATGTATTATGAGACTCTCCCTATGATTCTTGCAGGTTTGATTGGGGGATTCATTTGTCCAGACAGGAGATATCAAGGTTTTGTTGTTGGGTGGGGTGAGATTATTCAGAGCATGATGCAGCATCAGACTCAATATGTGTGGGCTATTTGTATGCTCTCTCATTTGTATCATGATCTTCATCAGGTTGTTTTTGATGAGTGCTAGTATGTCGACAAGTTGTACACTTTTGCAGATCTGGTGCTGGGAGCACATTACTATTACTCGGCCTATTCATCATAGAGTTCGTGGTGAGAGGTAGCCATATGTTTATCTATATGCAGGTATCCTTACTCAGCATAAGCTGGGTAAGATCGAGTATTGGCATTGGGTTCTTGATTCACTTGATAGTGTTATTTGGAGACCTTATATCGATTGTGAGCCATGGATGGATGATGCACAGACATTACCATAAATTATGCAAAGTAGATATCTCATTGGTCAGAATCCATACATTATTGAGAGATAGTTGATTAGTCGCAATTCTTAGACAATTTGGTATCATTCAGCCTATGCCTACGAGTTTCACGATATATGCACGATGATACAAGGATAGGCAAGATTGGGGACCTTTCAGATAACATGTGCAGAGTTTTTGGCTACTCCTAGGGTGTATTATGACATGAGATTGCACATTCTAGATCCTGGGGTTACTACAGATTATGTTCACTACATACTTGCACACTCATTTCCTTGTATTACCAATACAACAAATCCTCCTCCTAGCTCAGGGGATGAGGATGATGATTCATATGATCCTATTATAAAGAGAGGGAGATGGAGATGATAGCTTTGAGATACTCAAGAGAATGGAGATGATGGAGATGAGGGTGGAGATGGAGGTGGTAGGAGACCCGGACTGAGAGGAGGTCGATTGAGAGTCCATGGAGGACCTGATGCAGAGGCCTCCCCAAACTCCTAATAACAAGCGCAAACAAGGTTAGGCTAGTTACCCTTCAACTACTCACAAGGGTACTTCAAGGAATTAATCTACACCTTGGATGAAACTACACACACATTCCCTAGTCTTAGTCCTACTCAATATGAGTAACAAGCGTCAACTCTTCAAATAGGCTTTACCAGTAAGATGAGTAAAAGGCTTCAACTCTTCAAACAGGATTTTATCGGTGGTCCCTAATCCTTGATATTTTGTAGTTGGACAAAAAATAACATCTAAGACCTCTTTCAAGCACTATTTTTTACCTTGGGCATCAAATCCTTATACCTCCTATGTAAACCTACCCCTCCGGTTAGTAGCCCTTCTAGACCGGTGTTTTGGACTTCAATCAAAACTATTCCACACACTCATATAAAAAAAATAGCATTTTAGACACCCTTTTGAGATTTATACTGATCCCCAAAATTATTTTTTCAGATCTACAAATATAAGGTATGCTCCCTTTAGAGGCTAAGAGACCTAATGGGGGCAATTAGCCCTATTTTCCAAAGCAACTACCTTTACGGGTAGATGTAATGAAAAATAAACTTAATATAAATGTGGGGGGTAGTGAGAAACTTCTAATTCTAGGATTGCACGCCTAGAATCCATCGCTAAGACAAATTATGATGATTGTCCAAAAACTTGTCCTAGGTAGTCACATAGAGATGCCTACCTAAATCTGTTCTTTTCTCCACACAACAAAATCTTCCCTGCAAAAAAATACAAAAACACTAAAATAAAAAGGCTTATCCTACATCCCTCCAATGGAAGAGTCTTCTAATGGACCAGAGTGCAAGATAAAGCCATTTTGGCTCAAAACCCTCTCCAAACCCTTGATTTTCGGGTCACAGTCAGTAAAATGAAGGGTTCTCTCTACTCCCAAATAATTAAGACCTCAAACCACCACAAAAATAAATATAATTTATCTCCATATCTACTCCATGGATGGTGGGGTTCAAATCAATCCATATAGTAACGTACAACACCTGCAAACTCGGAATTATTGGGAAAACTAAATTGTTTTGAGTATTATTGCTTCATAAAATCCAACTCTAACAATGAAACCTTGGGAAATGAACCCACAAGGCTTATACAACTCTCCAATAGTTTTCCACCAAATTTGGAGTAGGTTGGAGCTATTTAAAGGCTTCCCCCAACCGAATTACAAAATGTTGCACTTTTATACTCAAAAGTTGCATTTTTCAAAAGTTGCATCTTTGCAATTTTGCTCAAAAAGTTGTCATACTTCCTAAGGTTGGGATCCACACACATGGACCAACCAAACACACACAAAAAATTTCTAAAACCTATCAAACACAAATATAAATCATCTACTACCCCTCTTTACCACATTGTCCCAAATGGCTTTTCAAATTGCCTAATTGGTGACATGGGCTTACATGGTGGGGTTTATTTTCATACATGAAACACAAGACACTCTAACACATTATAATGATCCTATTCTTCATACTCAAGATCATGAATATCTTTTTGATGGGGTGCTCCTGCACCATACTCCCCGGGAGAAGAGATGTCAAGCCCACTTGAGATCAAAGTTTGTAAATCTACACCATGATTGGATATTTGATCACTTGTCATCCAAACTACCTCAGAGTCTGATTTATCATGCCAAGCCACCAAGTACTCAATGTACTCATTGTTCCTTTTCTTCTTTGTGACTCTAGTGTCAACCACTTTGCTCAACTTAGGTGATTCCTACCTTGGAATGTCATTATCTGCTGCAACCTGTATTGGTTCCTGTTCTTCATTGTCAGTACCTTTGAAAAGTGTAAGATCACACACATTAAAAATAGGTGATAATCCAAGATCAAGAGGAAGTTGGATCTCATAGGCATTTTGTCCACACTTCTTCAATATCTGACATGATCCAATCTTCCTCTGCATGAGTTTGGTGTATTTTTCTTTCAGTAATCTCTCCTTCAAATGTACCCATACCAAATCCCCAACATTAAACTGTACATCTCTCTTCTTCTTATCAGCATGAGCTTTATACTTCACTGCAGATTGTTGGAGATGAGACTTGACTTGGTCATGCACCTCTTTTATGGCAGATGCAAAAGCTTCACCATCTACACTAATGGATTCTTCTTTGGGTAGATCTCTTAACTCCAATACTCCCCTTGGGTGTATTCCATAAACAATCTGAAAAGGAGATTTACCGGTACTCCTATATATGGTGTCATTGTATGATAATTCTTCCTGTGACAAAATGTTATCCCATTTCTCTCCATGTTGCCTTGTTAAACACCTTAATAGGTTTCCCAATGACCTATTGACAACTTTAGTTTTCCCATCTATTTGAGGATGGTAGGCGGATGAGAAAGCTAGGTTAGTTCCCAACTTCTTCCAAAGAGTCCTCCAAAAGTGACTTATGAACTTCACATTTCTATCAGAAACAATGTTCAGGGGCAACCCATGTATCCAGATTATCTCTTTGAAGAATAGGTCTGCAACATATGATGCATCACAAGAAGTCTTACATGGCAAGAAATGAGCCATTTTACTAAACCTGTCCACTACTACAAAGACACTGTCAAATCCTCTCATTGTTCTAGGCAAACCCAACACATTTTCCATACTTATGCTCTCCCATGTCCTATAAGGAATGGGTAAGGGCTGGTACAAGCGTGCATTTGTAGACTTCCCCTTGGCTTTCTGACATATGACACATGTTTCCACAAACTTTCTTACATCTGCCTGTAATTTAGGCCAAAATAATGTCTTTTCACCAAATCTAGGGTCTTATCAAGGCCAAAATAGCCTGCCATAGCTCCACAATGTTTCTCCCTAATAATATTCAACCTCATGGAACATTTAGGAATACACAACTACACTCCCTTGAACAACAATCCATCTTGTATCAAAAACTCAGAAAACTCAATATGATACCGGTCACCAAAAGTTTCACATACCTTGTATATTTCTCCAAAATCTTCATCAACAACATACATACTCTTCAAGGAATCAATACCAATACTCTCCATCTTGATTTGGCTTACAGTCAAAATCCTTCTGCTCAAAGCATCTACAACTTTGTTCTTGACTCCCTTCTTGTGTTTGAGGGTAAATGTGAAATCTTGTAGGGTCTCTACCCACTTCATATGCCAGTGGTTAAGCTTCTCTTGACTATTTATGAAACTGAGTGTCTGATTATCAGTAAACACTATAAACTCCTTAGGAAATAAATAATGCCTCCATTTCTTCAAGGATTGTGCTAGAGCATACAGCTCCAATTCATAAGATGAGTATCTTTTCTTAGCATCATTTAGCTTTTCACTGAAAAAAGCAATAGGCCTTCCTTCCTGACTGAGTATTTCTCCAATTGCCATGTGGCTTGCATCACATTCCACCTGAAATATCTTGTTGAAGTCTGGTACGGTAAGGACTGGTTGTTTTGTAACCTTCTTCTGTAATGTCTCAAATGAATCATCTTCCTCTTTGGTCCAATTGGACTTGCACTTTTTTCCTCCCTTTATGGTGTCAAGTATGGGTACACAAATATGACTAAATCCTCTTATGAAATTCCTATAGAAAGTTGCTAAACCATGGAAACTTTGGACATCATTCATAGTTCTACATGTAGGCCAAGACAATAGCACTCACCTTCTCTTGATCCATTTTCAACTCACCTTGTGAGATCACAAAACCCAAGTAGATGATCTCTTCCTGCATGAACAAACACTTCTCCAAATCGATCATTAGTTTCTCTTCATGAAACCTCTTGAGAACCATATCTATGTGTTTGAGGTGCTCTTCACTTGTGTGACTGAAGATCAAGATATCATCTAGGTATACTATGATAAATTTCCCTATTAATTCCACCAGTACTTCATTCATTAACCTCATAAAGGTACTAGGGGCATTGGACAACCCAAATGGCATGACTTTCCATTCATATAACCCCTCATTAGTTTTAAAGGATCTTTTCCATTCATCCCCTGGCCTTATTCTAATATGATGGTATCCACTTTTTAGATCCATTTTTGTAAAATATTTAGCACTCCCTAAGCAATCAAGCAAATCCTCTATTCTAGGGATTGGGAACCTATACCCAATGGTTATCTTGTTGATGGCTCTTGAGTTTGTATAAAGCCTCCAAGTGCCTTCTTTCTTGGGTGCAAGGACTATCGGTACTACACATGGGCTTAGACTTTTACTAATCAATCCCGATTCAAGCAACTCTTCAATTTGTCTTTCCATTTCTACATTATGCTTTGGGGTGAGCTTCTAGGCTGCTTTGTTTGGCAATGTAGATCCGGGGATCAGATCTATGCAATGACTGATGTCCCTTACCGGTGGTAGGGATCTTGGCATTCCATCTGAGATGATTCCTTGATTCTTATGAAGCAACTGTCTGACTGTCGGTTCTATGTGTTTTGGTCCTCCTTCTTTCTCTTTTGTGTTCTGCTCTTTCCTTGTCACTTTGGTACTAGGCATGAGGGCATAGAAAACTGCACCTTTCTTTGCAATCTCCTTCATGAACTGTTTACCTTCTATCATCAACACTCTTATATCCTTCCCTTTTGACTCCATCTCTTCCTCTATCAAAGATAAGAGTTCTATCACTTTCCCATCTTTGGTGATTGAGTAGGTGTTTCTCAACCCATCATGATGAGCTTTCAAGTCATACTGCCATGGTCTCCCAAACAAGATATGACATGCATCCATTTTAGCTATGTCAAATAGCAATCTATCCTTGTAAGATCCAACATGAAACTCCACCCAAGCCTTCTCTTCCACCACTGCTTGTTGACCTTGGGTGAGCCATGAAACCTTATAGGGGTAAGGGTGAGGCAACTTCCTATGTTTAAGCTTTTCTACCATTTCAAGTGATACAAAATTTTCAGTGGATCCGGAGTCTATCAGAACCTTGCATACCTTTCCTCCTACGTTGCAGGTGGTTTTGAAAAGAGATTTCCTTTGTGTGGGCTCCTTGTCAGGTACTTTCATGGTGGTTACTTCTCTCCTCATCATCAGAGCCTCTCTTTTTTCAGGATATCCATAACTATTAGGAGCATTAACACTTTGATAAGTGCTTGCACTTACTACACTTTGACAACCTGATTCTGACACCAAATTGTTTATCCTTTCTCCCATGGAGCTAGAAGCCTTCTCTGAATACCTATTGGCCATATGCCCTTCTTGATTACAATTGTAGAATCTAGGAGGTCCTCTGCCTTGTGATCTCCCCCTAGAGGGTGGTATTCTCCCCCTAAATCTTCCTCTAGGATTGTAGCCTCCTCCTTGATTGTAACTACTCTCTCCTCTATTGCCTTCTTGGTTAGAGTCTCCCTGATATCCAAAACCATTTCCTCTACCTTTGAAAGGGCCTCTTCCTCCTCTCTGTTGTCTCCCTTTACCTCTACCATTTTGATCCTACCTTCTCTTCAACTTCTCCTCCACCTTGAGTGCCAATTGAAATCACTTTTGGACTGTCTCTGGGGTGTGGAGATTCAAGTATTCTTGGATTGTAAATCTCAAGCCATTGAGATACCTTGCCACCTTCTCATCTTCACTCTCTTTCACCTTAGTCCTCACACAAAAATCCATGAACTCCTTAGTATAGGAACTCACATCCATCTCTTTTTGTTTCAAATTCTATCTCCTCCTATGTAATTGGATATTGTAATCCATTGGAACATAGGCTTCTTTCACCAAAGTAATCATCTTCTTCCATGTAGCTACTCTTTTCTTTCCCTCTTTCACCCTCTCATCTTGGATGAAAGTCCACCAAGTTAGTGCAGCCCCTTTCATTTTGGATTGGGCCATCTTCACCCTCTAGTGGTCCGGTATGTCTTCACTTTCAAAAAAATTGTCCAAGGAGTCTATCCACTCCATCATGGTATTAGGCTCCATCTTGCATGCAAATACTAGCAGATCCATCTTCACATCCATTGTTCTTCTTTCCATGGACTTGAGGACACTCATCAGGGGTCTCTAGTCTGCAGGTACCTCTAGTTATTCTTGCATAGGGATCTCCTCTTCATCCCCTTCTTCTCCAGAGTCTCTCTCTCCCCTCTCCACTTTGTCCTTCAACCGGTCCATCTCATTTCTCAAGGCCTGATTCTCACCCCCGACTACTCTGCTCTCTACCATTTGCTTCTTCACCAGGACATTCAACTCTGCGTTGGTCATTCTGGAAGGTGCCTCATGGGATCCTTCTTCTTTTGACATCTTATCTTCTCCTTTTCTTCCAAAGAACACTCCTTTTCTCTGATACCACTTGATGCAGAGGCCTCCGCAAACTCCTAATAACAAGCCCAAACAAGGTTAGGCTAGTGACCCTTCAACTACTCACAAGGGTCCTACAAGGAAGGAATCTACACCTTGGATGAAACTACACACACATTCCCTAGTCTTAGGCCTACTCAAGATGAGTAACAAGCGTCAATTCTTCAAACAGGCTTTACTAGTGAGGCTTTGCTGGTAAGATGAGTAAAAGGATTCAACTCTTCAAGAAGGATTTATCGGTGATCCCTACTCCTTGAGATTTTGTATTTGGCCAACACATAACATCTAAGACCTCTTTCAAGCATTTTTTCTTACCTTGGGCATCAAATCCTTATACCTCCTATGTAAACCTACCCCTCCGGCTAGTAGCCCTTCTAGACCGGTGTTTTGGCCTTAACTCAAAAATATTCCACACACCCATACAAACAACTTATCATTTCAGACACCATTTTGAGATTTATACTGATCCCAAAAATTGTTTGGTCAGATCTGCAAATATAAGGTCTTCTCCCTTTAGAGGCTAAGAGACCTAATAGGGGCAATTAGCCCTATTTTCCAAAGCAACTACCTTTACCGATATGTCTAATGAAAGATAACCTTAATAGGAATGTGGGGGGTAGTGATAAACTTCTAATTCTAGGATTGCATGCCTAGAATCCATCGCTAAGACAAATTATGATGACTGTCCTAAAACTTGTCCTAAGTAGTCACATAGAGATACCTACCTAAATCTGTTCTTTTCTCCACACAACAAAATCGTCCCTGCAAAAAAATAAAAAAGCACTAAAATGCAAAGGCTTATCCTGCATCCCTCCAAAGAAAGAGTCTTCTAATGGACCAGAGAGCAAGATAAAGCCATTTTGGTTCAAAACCCTCTCCAAACCCTCGATTTCCAGCTCACGGTCAGTAAAATGAACAATTCTCTCTACTCCGAAATAATTAAGACCTCAAACCACCACCAAAAGAAAGGTAATTCATCTCCCTATCTACTCCATGGATGGTGGGGTTCAAATCAATTCGTAAAATCACATACAACACCTGCAAACTCAGAATTTCTGGAAAACTGAATTGTTTTGAGTATTATTGCTTCATAAAATCCAACTCCAACAACAACAACCTTGGGAAACAAACCCACAAGGCTTATAAAAATCTCCAATAGTTTCCCACCAAATTTGGAGTAGGTTGGAGCCATTGAAAGGCTTCCCCCAACCAAATTACAAAAAGTTGCACTTTTGCACTCAAAAGTTGCATTTTTGCAATTTCGCTCAAAAAGTTGTCATACTTCCTAAGGTTGGGATCCACACACATGGACAAACCAAACACACACAAAACATTTCTAAAACCTATCAAACACAAATATAAACCATCTACTACCCCTGTTTACCACATTGTCCCAATTGACTTCTCAAATTGCCTAATTGGTGACATGGGCTTACATGGTGGGGTTTATTTGCATGCATGAAACACAAGACACTCCAACACATCTTAATGATTCTAGTCTTCATCCTCAAGGTCAAGACTAGATTTTTGATGGGGTGCTCCTGCACCAAGACCATTTGGACAAGTTGGCAGGATTGGGAGATTATTTCCTATGGGTGGGAGATAGATTGGACGGATTGGGAGGGATATTGGCAGGGCAAGGATGAGATCACCGAGAGGGTTGCCCTTTATAGGAGGATGCAAGATGACTAGACTAGATGGGGGTTGTGGAAGAGGCATTGATTTTGGTCAACTTCAACCAAACCCTAGGGTTATTGCATCTCATGGTGAAGAGGATGAGGATCCAAAGGATCATGTTCCACTCATTAGACGACGGCTTTTGGGAGCTACTCAGACTGAGATTCCAGCAGGTGGATAGGGAGGCGGAGATGAGTGGATTGGGGGTCATGTGCCTCAACAGGATGTGCCAGAGCAAGTGACCATGGATAGTCTCAGAGCACAAATAGATCAGCTTAGAGGAGAGGTACAAAAATTCATGACTAAGAGAGATAGGGTTGTTAGGAGACAACAGGATACTCAAGGCCTCCTTGATCACATTGAGCAAGTTGGATCAGGCACTCTCTCAGCTGATACTATTAGAGAACTATTTCAGGTCGGGAAGGAGACTTCCCATTGGCGATGATTGTATAAGGATTTAGTCGCAGAGAGCCATAGAGAAGGTAGCTATCATACCACCGTGAGGATGTATACTAGTAGCGGTGGAGTCATGGGACCTCCTTAGAGGAGTGGTGATCATGGGAGATAGGCATCTAGAGGATCTTCTCGCCCACAACCATAGAGATAGATAGAGTTAGGTGGTAGTGGTACAGGACAGCCTTGACTTGATTTATATTAATGAGGCACTTGTATTTTTGATCCAATCTCATTGTATACTTGGACTTTTTATTGTTTTATGATGATCTATATGCAGACATGAACTCTATATGATGATCACTTATTATGCATGTTACTCTATATGCTGATAATCTATATGCATTGATTATATGGATGATGTTATGATCTTTTCTCTTTATTATGATGATGCTTTATATGATGATGCAATGATAAATGCTTTTGATTTTTGATGATTTTTAAAAATGCAGTAATGAGAATGATTACTAACTTAAATGATATGTTGATGAAATGATG
The DNA here is from genome assembly GCF_030272615.1 of Cryptomeria japonica. Taxonomy (NCBI): domain Eukaryota; kingdom Viridiplantae; phylum Streptophyta; class Pinopsida; order Cupressales; family Cupressaceae; genus Cryptomeria; species Cryptomeria japonica. The sequence goes on along the minus strand of NC_081410.1, from coordinate 4,773,789 downwards.
CAAATGAAATTATCTATATGGAAATGCAAATGAATGAGTGATTTTATTTCTCTTTTTTTAATGTGTAGGATGATGTAAATGCAAATGATCTACATGATATGCTTTTGATTTTTATATGTAATGCTTATAATGATTATGAATCTAAGTGCAAAGATGCAACTAAATGATCTTTAATGAACTTTAATGATAATGCAAATAATAATGATAATACACTACATGATTAATGAAATGGACTTAATTGAATGCAAACTAAAGCAATGATTAAAATGCAACTAAATGAAATGGATGATGATTAAAATGATTCTAAAAATGAATGCACCTATAATGATCAAATGCAAATTCTTTTTGTTTGTCCAAGTATACTCAATCTTTATTCATGACCGTTGATCTGTGAATGAAATGAAATGCTTATAATGCAACTAACATTGAATGCTTATAATGCAGATGAATAATGAGCTAATCTAAAATGATCTAACTAAAAATGATACTGCCATACTTCATATGTTATCTTGTAATAGTGCTTGATTTCATCATTGAGCTTTAAAATGTTGTAAGAAAATACAAGCAACTTGACATAATGATCCAAGGTGACCTGAGTATTTCTTACATGGATTTTGATATAGAAAGTGAATACAAGCAACTTAATATAATAAATCAAGTTGACCTGAGTATTTCTTGCAGAACAAACAATTATAATCCCCTTTCATGCATGAATCGGAACGTCCTCCTTGATCTTTTGTCGATCATATCATGAGACAAGTACATACCTTAATAAGAGATAAACCACAGACAACAATCAAAGAAAATAATCTTTCCCCATCATAGCTTCTCTAGTCATGGACATCCTTGAGTCGCATAGAGTACATGATTAGCAATAAAATCAAGAAATAAACACTGAATCTTGTAGGTCATTCACATGTTCTCATGGTCATTAATTGATATAACCATCTTGATGAATGATCATTGATAATCTTTTATTACTTGCTGGTTGATTCTTCATTTTCTGAGTTTCACGATTCAGTTGTTATAAGATGCCTTGATCTTCGTTGCTTTGTTGCTTGTTATCCGTTTCAGACCCCTAGATGTTTTTGGTTTTTCTAAGTTTTCCGATTGTTTTGGATTTTCAAAGATTCAAAAGATCACCTTAGCAAAAGGAATTAGGATTTTTCCCCTAGCTTAAACAAAACTTTATTATGGATGTATGAATTGATCAAGATCCAAACCATGGCCGAATACAAATGCAGATTGATAGATTCTAATAAAATCTAAGACAATGACTATGATAAGGATGTCAAAGATTGATAATTGTTGGTAAGCCACATATTTTCTGCTAATGGTTCAGAGCAATAGATGCGAAAGATGAAATGGATGAGCTCGGAAGCGATAGATGCAATATAAAGGAGTGGATAGGTGCACAAAACGATCTCATAAATGGAGGAACTCACTTTTTAGATAGCGCCTGTTTACCAAGTTTTCACTATCTAAATTTATTGCATTTTTTGATTTGTTTTTTATTTTTTATTTTTATTTTTTTTCGTTGTTTTATGCTTTTTAGGGATTTTCTGCTTTTTTGCTTTTTACTGATTTCTTTAGGACTTTATATCTCAAGCATAGAAATTCTTGAGATGAATAGAATTGATAGGTTCATCAAACCAATCACCTTCAGGGGTAGATAACTAGTATGCTCCTAAGCCATATGTTGTTACTATGACAAAAGGTCCTAGCCAATTTGGTTCAAATTTACCCTTCTTTTCTCGGTCTTGTTGATTTCTTGGATTCTCCCTTAGAACTATATCTCCAATCTGAAAAATGTGTGACTTGACTCTATGATTATAACTTCATGCTATTCTTTGTTGATATACTTTCAAATGATCTGTTGCATTTTGGTGACGTTCCTGGATCAGCTCAAGTTCTTGGAGTCTAGAGACTCGTTCTTCTTCCTCTGGTATAAGACCTTTCAAGGAAACCCGTAGAGAAGGTATCTCTACTTCTATGGGTAATATGGATTTTGATCCATAGACTAAGCAATATGGAGTTTCCCCCCTTGGTGTGCAGATGTTGGTTCGGTATGCCCAGAGAGTAGGATTTAGCTGAATGTGCCAGTCTTTTCCAGCTTCATTGATTGTTTTCTTTAAGATTTTCAAGATATTTTTGTTTGATGCCTCAACTTGACCATTTCCTTGTGGATAATATGGAGTAGAAAACCTATGTTGGATATGAAACTTCTCACATAGTTCCTTCACATTTTGATTCTTAAATGGTCGTCCATTGTCAATGATAATGGTCATAAGAACTCCATAGCGATAGATTATATAATTCAAGATGAATGATGATATTTTTTTTCTTGTCACTTTTGTCAGAGGTACTACTTCAATCCATTTAGTGAAATATTCAGTAGTAGTCAGAATGAACATATGTCCATTAGAGGATGAAGGATTTATCTTTCCTACCAAATCAAGGCCCCATTGAGAAAATGGCCATGATCTGGCCATAGGATACAATTCTTGTGCTGGTGCATGAATGAGATTCCCATAGATCTGACATTATTTCCATTTTTTGGCATATGTAAATGAATCTCTCTCCATAGTAGGCCAATAGTAACCCATACGAAGAAGTTTCTTAGCCAGTGTTAATCCACTTGAGTGTGTGCCACAAATACCTATGTGAACTTCATTAAGAACTTTCTCAGATTCTTCTTGTTCAAAACATCTCAATAAAGTACTATCTAGACCTCGCCTATATAAGGTATCGACAATAATAGTATAGTGGGATGACTGGTGGATAAAATTTCTTCTTTGATTGCAGGATAGGTCAAGAGGAAGGATATTCTCTTTTAAGTACTCATAGGTTTGGCCGTATAAGGATTGACTGGTTCTTGATATATGGAAAATCATGTAGGTGTGTTGGGATTGAATGGTAGGGGTTAAGATATCTTCCATGATGAATTCATAACGCTATTGATTCTCTTGATTTTGCAAGAGAGATGATATTGTAGCCATTGCATCTACTACTTTTTTCTCATTTCTTGGGATTTGACTGAACGATACTTCTTCAAAGTGTTCTCTAAACTCTTCTACTAGTTGTTTGTAGGGCATGAGCTTGTCATCCTTAGTTTGATAATCATCATTTATTTGGTTGATGATAAGCTATGAGTCACCATAGACATGTAATTCTTTTATATTCCATTCAATAGCCATTTTGAGCCCAATAGTCAATGCTTCATATTCTGCAGTATTGTTTGTGCATGGAAACCGCAGTCTATATGATTTGGGAATTGTGTGTCCCTGAGGTGTGATGAATAAATTTCCTGCGCCTGGTCCATATTGTGTATAAGAACCATCAAAGTACAATTCCCAAATTTTTGTACTTACTGTTAGAATGTCTACATCAAGAAATTCAATGTGCAATGGTATGTCATTTTGTAAAGGTGCTTCATCTAATTGATCAGCAATGACATGTCCTTTGATAGATTTTCACATATTCTATATTAAATTCACTCAGTATCATAACCCATTTGGTTAATCTGCCTGTAAAAATTGACTTGTTCAGCAAATACTTTAGTGGATCTATCTTTTCTATTAGTTTCACAAAATGAGTCAGCATATAATGTTGTAGCTTCTGAGTTGCAAATACAACTGCTAGACATGTCTTCTCTATTGATGTATAATTCAATTCATAGCTAACAAGTGTTCTACTGATGTAATACATTGCTCTTTCTTTTTCTTCTTCATCATGTTGTGCTAGGAGAGCGCCTAATGATGCATTTCTCGTTGAGATATAGAGTAACAATGGTTTCCCTTTGATTGGTGATACTAGTACTGGAGGATTCATGAGATATTCTTTGATTTGCATAAACTCCTCTTCACATTTCTGATCCCATTTGAATGGGACGTTCTTATATAAAAGATGAGTGAATGGATGACATCTATCAGCTAATTAAGAGACTGATCTTCTGATTGATTGCAATCTTCCTTGTAAAGATCACAATTAACTTATGTTCCTGGGTGACTCCATTTCCATGATGGCTTTGACCTTTTCAGGATCTACTTCAATTCCACAAGCTGCTATAATGTACCCAAGAAGTTTTCTAGAGGTTACTCCAAATGCACATTTCTTTGGATTTAATCTCAACTGGTATCTTTCCAGCCTATCAAAGATCTTGATTAAGATGTTCAAATGTTCTTGTCTTGTATGAGATTTTGCAAGTATATCATCTACATAATCTTCCATAAATGTATGCATCATATCATGGAAAATTATTTTCATAGATCTTTGATAAGTTGCTCCTACATTCGTAAGCCCAAATGGCATAGCATTCTAGCAATAAGTACCCCATGCATAGGTGAATGTTGTCTTTTCTTGATCTTTGAGGGTGATTCTTATTTGATTGTATCCTGAGAAGCCATCCATTAATGAAAACATCTCATGCCTTGCTGATAAGTCCACAATTATGTTAATGTTGGGTAGTGGGAAATCATCTTTGGGACATGCTTTGTTCATATCTCTGAAATCGGTGCATACTCTTATACTTTTATCTGGCTTTGACACTGGCACAATGCTTGAAACCCATTCTAGATAGGTAACAGGTCTTATGAAACCCACATCTAATAGTTTCTTTAGCTCTATTTTTACAAGAAGAGCAATGTGTGGATGCATCTTCCTTAGCTTTTGCTTAACTGGTTTTACTTTTAAATCCACATTGAGATGATGCATTATAAGATTTGGATTAATTCATAGCATTTCTGCATAGGACCAAGCAAAATTTATTTGTCTTTATCTAAAGAACTCTATGTATTCTTTCCTCTCTTTATCTAATAATGAGGCAGCAAAATGAAGTATCTTGGGATCCTTTGATGTGTCAATCTTTATTGCTTCTGTTGGTTTTATTAGAATAGTAGATATAACCTGAAAATATGTAGGTAGGATGTCAAACTTTCCATCTTCTGGTGCCTCAAAGAGGTTTTCACAGTCAGATACGTCCTTTATTTTGCCTTTTGATTGATCTATTGTTGCCATGAAATGGTTGTCAACAATAGGTCTCTTTCTTTGTTTTATTTAAATTTTGCGACTTGAAAGTTTGGCATTCTCTTGATTGTAAGAAATGTTACTTGATTCTGCAATGGAAGATATCTTAGGTGTTATGGGTTCAAAAATATTAAGATACACAACTAAGTCATGATCATTGGAAAAGATATCTAATTCAGGGTTTTCTAGATTATCCCAATCAATTAGTTCAAGATTAAGTCATAATCATTGTCATCATTAGGTGCTTCAAAGTTTATGAAATAATGGTCATAATTTGGTGTAGAGTAGGTAATGTCATAGATAGAATGATCTTGAGGATAGTCTCTCCCAAGTGTTCTCCAATTAGTTCTAACAAAATCAATATTAGTATTTTGTAGTTCACACTCAAATGGTTCTTCATCTGACATTTGTCTCTTAAATGAATGGATTATATCAACACACACATCTTTAGTACTACAAGTTCCTTCTTGATTATTTTCAATAAATTCATTTGCATTTTGAAGTTGACATACTTGTGTACATGATATAGAGATTTCTTTTGCTAGCTTTTGTCTTCTTTCAAACTCAGCTTCTTCTGAACTAATATTCAATCCTACTTGACTATCTCCTAGTTCTTCTAGGGTTCTGCCATACCTCAGTACATCTTGATCTTTATTTGATAGAAATTTGATATTTCCAGATGCTTGATCCATATATGTTTGTACTTCTTGTGGCATTACTTCTTTGTCTTTTTCATCCCCTTTATTTTGTTGTCTTATATATGCCTCTTTTCTCTAGATTCTGAGTTCTTCTTATCTTCTTTCTAACTCCATCTTTTGTTTTGTAATAGACAAGTCTTCTTTTGTGATAGTTTCTTGCTCTTCATTTTTTCTTCACTTGATATACTAGATGAGATGTATGGACCCCATTCATATTCATTTGAATCTATCTCTGAACCATTGTCTAGGACTACACCACTATACCACATAGGAATGTTGTATATTGCAAAAAGTTCCCTGATTTCTGCCATCTCTATTTTCACTATTTCTCAAATATCTTGTTCAAATTTTGCATTTGCTCGTATTTCTTGAACTTGTTGACAAGATTCTTCTTTTCTTTTGATTGCAATCTCCTCTTCTTATTTCTCACGTTCTTCTTGTTTCTTGTTTACTATTTATGCTACTTGATGTAGCTTTTCTTGTCATTTTTCTTCTTTAGAGACCGATTTCTTTCTCCACTTTGGTTGTTGATAATTATGGTGCTTTTGATTTGATTTTAGATATCCAAGTCCTGATTTATCCTCTTTAGATTGCAAGTGAGGACAAATAGGTTTTGAAATACCTTGATGTCGCTTACCAATTGGTCCTTTTCCTTCATATCCCATTTTTTGCATGATCTTATAACCATTGCCATATTGTTCTATGGGAATATTCATTTCTGCAGCTATTGCTATAGTTTCATTTTCATCTTTGTACAACCAACCGAGAATGTCCTTGTCTTTTGTTTCTTCTTCAAGTGTTCCAGCTCTAACAAATGCTTCGTTAAACATATCTTTTGAGATCTCTGAGGTCTGTGATTGGATATTTGTAGGCTTTCCCTATGACTTAGGTGAAAGTGGAAAATTAAGCAAAGAATATTTTCCCATTCCTTCATCATTTAATTTGAGATTTTTCTAAAAGGTTTCCCATAACTTTTCTTGAATCTCTTTGGTAGAATATACTAATTCTCTGTTATGTGGAACTCTTGTATCTTGTGTTGGCTTCAAGTTATTGCAATGTTGGCTAGAGTCTGCAATTATAGTGACCTCTTGTCCTTCATGAGGAAATTTTACATGATGATGATATGTAGAAGGAATTGCTTGCATGTTGTGAATCCATGACCTTCCCAAAAGAATGTTATAAGAGAGGTTCAAAGCTAAAACTTGACATAATGTATTCCTTTCCATAGGTCCTATTTTTATTGGTAGCACCACAGTTCCTTTAGAAGAATGCTATGCTTCATCATAAGCCTTAATAGTTATTTTCTTCTTTGGATCTACTACATTTTGAATATCCCAAAGCTTTTATTAAGCTTAATGCACAAATGTTTAAGCATACTCCACCATCTATGAGTACGCATTTGAAATGAGTTTTATTAATGGTGAATTCAACATGTAAGGGAGCATTGTGAGGATGTTGCAAGGACGCATCATCATTTTCAAAAAATGATAAGCAATGAGGGGCTATAAGGTGTCCCACTATGTTTTGGAATTGATCCACATCCAAGTCTTTCGAAACTGTTGTTTCTACTAAAGCTTTTTCCAAAATTTCCTTATGCATAGGTGAAACTTTGAGAAGTTCCAAAATTGATATTTGAGCGGGTATTCTCTGTAATTTCTCTACTAAATTGTATTGTTGTGAAGTGGATGTTGAGTCTTTTGTTATACCTAGAAAGGTGACCTTCACTTTGCTTCTCGTAATGACATTGATTGACTTTGAAGGTGTGTTATCTTTAACAGTGATGACATTTACCACATCATCATATGTATAAGTGTAGTTCCCTTTGTCTTTTCCTTTTTCATCTTTTAATTGGGATTGTTCACCTTTTGTCATAATTCAGAAGTGGAGTTTTGAAAGCTAGGTGTGATTCATTTGTCTTATGGCTATCCACTATGATAGTTTCATTATCGATTAGATCTTGGATAAGGTGTTTCAATCTCTAACAATCATTTGTTTGGTGTCCTTTATTCCGATGGTAATTACAAAAATGATTGGCATTCCACCAATTAGGCTTGACTTGTGGTTCATAACTTCTTGCTCCCGGTAAAACAATTAGTTTGTTTGCAAGAAGAGTTTTTAAAGATGATTCCAATGATTCTCCAAAGTTTGTGAATTTCTTGCGAGGATTGGAGAAGAAAGACTTGGATTTATTACTTTCTTGATTGTTATTGTTTCGGATTTGACTTGATAGATTAAATATTGGTTGTTTCATAGCACTATTGTCATCATTTCCTCCATTGATGACATTCCTATTCTTTGACCAGAACTTGGGTTTGTCATTGTTGCCATTGTTGTTGTTATTGTTGTTGTAAGAATTATTCTAAAGTTTTAGCTCTCCTTTCTTTACCACCGTGTTTTCTATTTTCATACTATTCTCAATCATCTTGGTGAAGGAGGGAAGACATTGCATTTTTAGTCGATAACTCATTTCACCGATAAGATTATCAATGAATATGTCCATCTTTTCTTGATCAGGTACATCTATTGGATACCTATTAAACATTTGTTTCCATCATTGCAACAAGATCATAAAAGATTCACCATTCTTTTGTTTAACATTGCATAAATCCAGCATTGTTATCTCATTCCTTACATTGTAGGAGTATTGTGAAATAAATCTATTCATGAGTTCTTCAAAAGATTTGATTCCAAATGGCAATCTTGAAAACCATTCCATTGATTGTCCACTTAAACTCCTAAGGAAAAGACGGATTAGGTAAGTTTCATCATGTGCAAATTCCATACTCATAGTACAAAACTCCCTAATGTGATCCTGAGGATCAGATTTTCCATCGTATTTGTCATATTTAGGGATCTGGCAATGCTGTGGAAATGGTATCATATTCAATTTTTTATTGAAAGGATATGGGCAGATATCTTCCAATGAATACTTCTTGGAGCTTGTTCCATTTTGCATATCTTGTATCTGTTGTTGTAGAGTTTGCATTTGTTGAGTGAGGTTTAACAACGAATTATCCATATAGTTTCTCTTTATTTCTTCTTAAGTTCTTTTATTACTATGCTCTCTTCTTGTGTCATCACGTTCTTTTCTTGTCTCTTCATGACTTTCTTTGTTTACATCTTCGTTGTTTGGATCATCTGTGTTTTGGGTGTTACTTGCTTCCGCATCTTGTATCAAGCTTTCCATTTTAAAGTCTTGTGTCAATTTAGCTCCTGATTTTGCCAACATCAAAAGATATTTCTCTTTTTGCTTTGCCAATAATTTTTCTATTAGTCTATCAAATTTTAAATCTTGCTCAAGGTCTCTAATGGTGTTATTGACCACTTCTTCGTCAACAATGGTATACCCAAAAGTTTGTAACATCAAATTATCTTCTTCCTCCATTTGTTTGTGTTGTTTTCTAAGTTGTTCGTATTGAGCTCTAGTCCAAACTTGCATGTGAATGTTTCAAAAAATTTGAAGTTTCCAAAGGACAAGTCAATAGGTGATTAATGGTTTAGAAGGCATGCTTTTTTTATTCTACCACTATTGTTTGTTTGTTATGATAAAGCGTCTCTTTGTTGAAAAGCACATCCTTGCAAAATCTCCATCAAACTCTGTCCCACAACCACATAAATAGTGACAAAAACGGTGTAGGAATGTCTTATTATTTAATAAGATCTTGCGATTGATATACAAGAATCTTATTCTTTTCTGAGTAGCTTTATAACTGGGTTTTCTTTTCTTAAGGCAATACTTAAAAGTCATATAAACATATGATAGTTTACAAGTTTATTTGATTCCAAATTTGGTGCAATTCTAATTTTGATATGACCTAGGATCAAAATAGGAAAGATATATCCAAGATAATGAACACAAGATGAATTGACCAAGCTTCGTGATAAAGGATTTGATATATCCTGATGAGAAGCTTGACAATGATGTTGATTTTTTCACTTAAAATGTTTGAATCAATAGCTTGTTGAATGTTTATTTTTATGGAAACCTTTCAGAAATAGCCTGTCGGATTAGTGACCCCGTTATTGAACTAGTTTGAAAATGTGTGATAGTTTAGAGACAAATCTACTCAAGAAGTGTTTTGATAATGATGTTGAAATTTTGGTTTGATATGATTTTAGATGTGAAAAAGCCTTTTTGCTAACTCTTGTGGTAAAGAGTGTTAACTTATGTGATAAAAGCACTATTTTGTTGCTTGAAAGCACTATTCTGATTATATTTCAAGGATTTTCTCAAATCTTTCAACAAGTTGTTGGATTTTTTTTAATTTTTAGATGATGATTTTCTTCAATTTTTAACCATTTTGAACATGTCATAGACATAGAAGACACAATGTTTTTTGAAAAACAAAATGCATAAGCAATTACAAATCCTATGGCAGGCTGAGACAATAATTGTTGAATCTCACATGGGGTTTCCCCGAGGCTACACTATTCAAAGTGGATATTTAGATGCTTGATCCCACTAGCTCCACCCTCAGCACTCACTTCTCAGGGGCAGCCAAGCACCAGTTTCCATGAAAAATCCCCATGGCAAACTTTATATCTCTACTAAGAACCGTATGTGTGTGAGCCGCTTCAGAGGTCTAACCTCCTACACCAACAATTAGAAGGATTGTGGCAACTAGTACAAGTGGTTTTTAGTAAAGGCTTCTGGTCATGTGGCCATACTGATAGTTCTGATACTTAATATAAGTATAGATCCAATAGCCAACAAGATGAGAGGGGGGGGGGTGAATCATACAAACTTAATCTTCCATAAAAACATCAGATTCAACCTCGGTAACATATATATCAGTAATATAACCAAAATTGTTAAACATGCAAACTCAAAAGCATATGAACAATATAAACCTCATAACACTAGATTTAACATGGAAACCCAAATAGGGAAAAACCACCGTGGGATTTCGGACCCACTAAGAAATATACTCTTCTACAGTATGCTCGATTAAAAGCAAATCCTATTAAAGATTACAAACACATTGCTAGATGTGACCCGATTAAGGGATTTCCCTTAGATCTGTTAGGATCTTCACTTTGTTAGAAGTGACCTTGTTAAAGGATTTCAAACATTCAATCAGAATGTCACCTTGCTAAAGGGTTTACATATAAGACTGTTAAGTCCACTCGATTAAGAGATTTTCTGTCACTTTCACAAAATAACAGTAATAAAATCTATCTGCAACTTCACATCTAAAATGCTAAAGCAGATTCCTATTTGTTCAATACAATTTAGACATAGAACTAATCTTGTCTATCTGTTGGGCTTCTATACTTTGTTATTCTAAAAGGTCTTCAAGCTTCTATGCTCGGTAATCACTATGTAGCATCCCTATGCATACACTTGCCCGCATACATTGTTTATCAATAGTTTCCTATTTATAAACAATTAGGTAACCGCTTAATCTCCTTGATCACATTTCCCATGATCAATGATAGCCATCAGATCTTCAATCTTGTCCAGGTTCAATGCATCTTTCGATCTGGAAACGTTTTACCTCGCCTTGGAACTTGCATAATAGTCTTGGAACTTGTGTCGGGGTATTGCAGTTCAATCTGAGTTGTAGATCTTCATGTCAACTTTCCATTGCCTTAGATTCGTTAACAAACTTCTTCCATGGCTCACCAATCATTTAATCCGCTCCAGCTCATCAGCTTCCTTCATTAAATACCGCATGTAAACATTTAATGCATTCTGTTATAGCTCGGTTAAAACTCGGTAACAACTCGGTTACAACTCGGTAACAACTCGGTGAATACTAAACTCCACTCGGTAGACATTCCGCCTTCATTAACTGATAGCGATAACCTTAGGGTTTACTGACTAGGTTCCTGAGGGTTTACCGACTAGGTTATTTGCTTGATAACATAGTATAGTATTAACCTTTACAATTTACAACATATGTATGATGTTAAAACAATCTGAAACATCATGATCTCATCCTTGTCTGACTCAGTAGTAGTTGCCCATTGAATACCTTATTCATCATATTCTTTCCTGTGTCTTTTACTGACATCTTTATAATCTTCATATCATACTTCTCAAGATATGGCAACATCATACTGAATTAGAAAATCAATTTCTTGATATCAATGACAAAATAATAATATCAGGACAGTAAAACATCTTTAATCAATTATATCCATAATCATCAACAACCTTCTCCATATCCTTAAGAAATGCCAACAATCTTTCATTGTCTGTTATAATGTAATATTGCCAACAATCTCCCCCTTTGGCATTGATGGCAAAACCAATTGATTTGACCTTAATAGATTCGGATTGCTATGATTCTAAAATGCTGAAATGCTCTCCCCCATACATCAGACTTCTCAATCTATAGTCTTCTTAGTTTTCTCTTACTCTTCTCTCCTTTATAGTAGTCTTCTCTCCCTTTGTAGGTCTTCTCTCCCTTTGACAACAATGCCAAAAAGAACTTTAAAACATAATTTCTTTCTGTAAGAAGTGGTTTCCTGTTGTTGTGTATCAACTGAGTCTCGGTCAGAGCATTTGTCTTCAATTCCTATTCCCTATAATATTTCCTGTATTAATTCCAGTACACTTTTAGAAAAGATACTAAAGTGTATAACTCAGCATCAACTCCTAAAAGATATTCATTAGAGTCATCGGATTGATGCTTTCACCGAACTTGTTCAGTGAGTAGAAGATAGGGGTAGGACCCCTAACTTTCTTCTGAGATATTCAAAAGTGTCCTTTGGTAGTGGCTTGGTGAAGATATCTGCTATTTGCTCCTTTGTGCTAACATATTCCAACACAACTTTCTTCTCTTGAGCTTCTTCTCTAAGATAATGATATTTCATAGATATGTGCTTTGTCTTAGAGTGCATAAAGAGATTCTTTGAAATATTAATGGCACTAGTATTGTCACAGAATATAGTTACTGGCTTGGTAACTTTCTCATTTATACCTTGCAACAGTTGTTTGATCCATGCAATGTTGGTACAATTCAATGCTGCAGCAACGTATTCAGCTTCTGTTGTTGACTGTGAAACACATCCTTGTTTCTTGCTAAGCCAACTCACTAGTCTTTCTCCTAAAAAGAAATCTCCTCCACTTGTGCTTTTTCTGTCATCAATGTTGCATGCCCAATTAGCATCAGTATAAACTTTTAAATCAAAATCATTTCCTTTCTGATATACTAAGCCATAATCCTCTGTGCCTTTCAAGTATCTAAAAATTCTTTTGATTGTTGTCATGTGTGTTTCCTTAGGATCTGCAGAGAATCTTGCAACTATACCTACTACATGTGCTATGTTTGGTCTACCATGAACAACATATTGTAGTTTTCCAATCATGGATCGGTAGAGTGTCTCATCAACAGATGCAGATTCATCATTCTTAGATAATTTACAGTTGGTAGTCATAGGAGTACTTACTGGTTTATGAATCATCCATTCCAAATTTCTTCAAGATTTCTTTTATGTACTTGGATTGAGTGATGAAAATCTCATTTTTCATTTGCAGTATCTGTAAACCTATAAAATACTTTATCTCACCGATTAATGACATCTCAAATTCTTTGCTCATTTCATTTCCAAAGTTCTTGCATAAAGAGTCATTTCCACAAAATATAATTGTAGACACCCGAAATTGTCATGTCTAATTAAATAAATATTTTATTTATTTAATTATCTAAGCCTAATTCTTCTATTAATTAAATAAATCCTTATTTATTTAATTAATTCATTTATCCTCTTCTAGCCTTATTTATCATTTAAATAAATACATTTATTTATTTAAATTATCCTTTTCCTAAATTAAATAAATATCTTATTTATTTAATTATCCTACTTCTTCTATTAATTAAATAAATCTTTATTTATTTAATTAATTCATTAGCCTTTTCTACCTATGACACATGTCATTCATCTCTCAATTCATACACTACCTACCCCTTTCATTATTTTATTATTTCTTTTACCTACCCTCTAATCATAGCCGACCTCCTTTTACACCTCTCAATCTTATCCCTCCATTTCATATAATGTCTTCTATATAAGGAGATGCTTCCTTCATTATCAACCCTAATCAAGCATCCTAATAACCCTAATCGACAATTTGGAGGACTTGACTACACTACGATCCTACTTGCAACCACATTCCGTTCTTTGTTAAGCTCTTGTGCACATAAAATCTAAGAGCAAATATATCAAGCAAGATCAATGGAGATAGGAAGAATGGAGATCAAAACCCTATTGGACATGTGATGGTATAATCTTTGTGATTTCATGTGATTTGCATTGTCTTAGGTAATCTTCATATGTTATGGTGGATCTTTCTTGTTGTTAGGCTAGGGTTTGGTGGTTGAATTCATTTAGCCTTTCAATCTTGTTATTATTGTTATCCATTTTCACCATATACATTTTGGCACGCCCGGTGGGACTCTTGTCCCTTTGCATTTGACCCCTTGTTGTAGGTCTTGTGTTTTTGAAGTTGCAGATCGGACATTTTCAGCAGCATTTTTGGTATTTTCGCGTCTGCGCACTTTCGGATCGCGTTTTTGATTTTCTGGCGCGTCTGAGACAGCTGGATCCGCATCTATGTTTTGGTCATATTTCATTTTGTAGGTTCCAGGGAGGTGTGTCTGTGTTACTGAAACACGTGTGTGTCGTTTTCACCCGCGTCTACGTACAGAAAGCACGTCTATGGTTTTTAATCGCGTCTGTGTCTCACAGAACCGCGTTTATGTTGCAGAGTCGCATCTACGTAGGCGGTAATTGCATTTGTGTATTGCCTGTTTCAAAATTTTGGAAATTTTATTGATTCGGTTTTCGGATTTTGCATTTAGGGTTTCAGATCTGGTTTATTTTTGGACTAACATTTTCAGATCTAGCTAACACAATTGGTGCAACTTGCCTTGGAAGCTAAATCGTTTGGTTGAAGGCCCCTATTTTCACAAAGTCTTTTGGGTTTTAAAATTTACCTAACTTGTGTGTTTGCAGGAAGGGGTGATTATTTCAAACAACCCAAACTACTAACAACTCTTTGTTGCAGGTCCTTGGCAAGGGTTTTTGGATTTTTATTGTGTGCCTTGTTTTCATAGACTAGCAAACACTTCAATTGGTGCACTAAAATTGAATCATTGTCTTTTGTGTCTTGAGCAATAAGCTTTTTTTGTTTAATCTTTAGAGGGCCTGTCTTCCCGTGTGGTCATTAGGACTACTAGTGAGAAGAGAATGACCCAAGTGGTAGCGAGGAAAACCCACCTCATCCGAACCACTATAATCAAATGTATTCATGGTGAAAACTATGAATAACGTGTGTTGATTAGTTCATATCGACACTATGTCTCCCCATAAACCCGTTTGATCAAATTTATTTGATCAGTTGTAGGGCGTAACCCCTACCGGCTGGGAGCCTTCTGTATTTACAGAGCTGAAAGTGCCGCATGTATGGCAACACGAGTAGATGCCCTTACTAGAACCATTTTGTTTTAGAGGCCCAAATCCTTCTAGTTGTTGGGGCAGGAGGTCGGACCTCTGGTAGCGGCCCACACACATACGGTTCTTAGTAGAGATATAAAGTTCGCCATGGGGAGTTTTCATGGGGACTGATGCTTGGCTGACCCGAGAAGTGAGTGCCGAGGGTGGAGCCAGTGAGGTCAAGCATCTAAGTATCCGCTCTGAATAGCGTAGCCTCGGGGGTAAAACCTCATGTGGGATCAACAACTATTGTCTTGGCCAGCCATAAGAATTGTGCTTGACTTATGTTAAACATTCAAAACATTCAAGACCAAACAACAAAACATTGTGTCTTTTGTGTCTTCAAGTGTATGCAAAACAATTTTTACATCAAACAACACACTTTCTTGGAGTCATTGTCAGTCTAAACACTTGCAAACATTGAGTCCTCATCAACATTGTGTCCTCTTGTCACGAAAAACATTCAAACAGTCAGATTTGGTCACAACAAAATGACTTCACAGATTGGAAAAAATTGCACAACTTTTACAGAAATGCGTATGTGTCTATTTTAATCGTGTCTGTGTTGTCTAGGCGCATTTGTGAAGGGCAAAATAGCATCTGTGTTTATAACAGCGTCTGTGTTGAATAGAAACACGTCTGTGTCAGATAACCGCGTCTGTGCAGTATACAGTCGCGTTTGTGTCCAGAATTGCAAAAAATTTTACAGTACAACAAACATAAACAAGAAAATCTCAAAAGCACGTCTGTGTTAAATAGAGTAGCGTCTGTGTTAGGAAACCGCGTCTGTGAAGTATACAGTCGCGTCTGTGTCCAGAATTGAAAAAAAAAAAAAAAACTATTACGGTCCAACAAGCAAACACAGTCAGTTTCGGAAATCTTGAGCTTCCTAGGTCATCTCTCTAAGGTTTCATTTAGCATTCAACCTGTCTTTGGGTCTCACAAAATCCATCATTGCTTTGCATCTTGCTTTACATTCACACTTGTCTAAACTTGAGTCAAAAGGTCACTTGCTTGTCCTCATCATACTTTGTCAACCCACTACATACAACAACACTTTGCTAAGTGGTCCCTCATCAAGGTTTCTTACCTCTGGGTCTCATTTGGTTTTACTTAGAGTCAAGGTCAACTTACCTCATCAAGAGAAACTATCCTCTCTTTGGAAGTCACACCTACTCTACTACATACATACTTGGTCTTACACTTTGGACATTGCAAGTACACCTCAGATTCGTTTACATTCCATCCAACTCTTAGTCTTCCATACTCCTTCCATTTTTTCATCTAGTCTCACACATCTTGGTCAATACCTAGTTCATGGTTGAAACCTGTCTTCAAAAATCTAGGAGAGAAACTAAAGAGGCTCAAGAGTCCGCAAACATGAGTTCTTATGAGTATGACAATGATATCTTTTTCAATTCTGATCATACTACATTACGTGACATGGATGTCTATAGAAACGTTCCAAATGTTGAAAACACAGGCACTACAAACAACAATGTTACACACAATGACAATTTGGACAACTTATCAATACATTCAGCAGATGTGGAAGAATCCATTATGAATCCCCATTTCAATCGACTGATTGAGGAAATAATGAGGAGAGATAGACAATACTTCTTACACATGATGGCACAAAGTGGAGCCAAGATACCTCATGATTTTGACATGTCTCAAATAATGGAAAATCGACCTTTGCAACAACCTCACCCCAATATGGATCAAAGGAGACCTAATAGTGGAGGAAATAGAGGACCACACATGGTACCTGAATCACCATCAGCTTTGCTTCAAAAACCAGAGGTCCCACATACATATGGTCAAGCATATGATACTCACTTTCGTAGACCATTATGGAAGTCTTATGCAGATAGATATGCTCAATCACATACTCAAGCTATGGATCAACCAAAGCAATTGGATATTCAAAGGCATGCTCAAAATTTGGACACAAGGAAACCCCGTGTCAAATTTGGGGGCAACACAATGGAACATTACATGCCTGTAGAATATGGTATACATGTGCAAAATAGATATGGTGTTCCTCAACATGAATCTATACCAAGTGGTCCATATACACAACATCATTACAGACCTCCTCCATATGAACATGTGTATGATCAATATCATCCATATATGCAACATGCTCCTCCTCCAATTGGTGCCTCAAGCATGGGGTATGGTCCAAGAAGTCGATCTCCACCTAAGAGCAATTTGGAGCAACAAATCAGGGACTTACAAAAGAAAATGGAGGACATAAATACACCGAAGACAACATACACAATGAGAGACATATGTCCTTATCCATTTGACAAGAGCATTCCAATGCCTCCTTTTCCTACACACTTTGTGATGCCTAAATTTGATAAGTATAGAGGAAAAGGGGATCCTAAGGCACACATAAGACAATTTTTCACAGCTTGCATTGAGGTAGCAGCAGAAGAGACATATTTGATGAGATTATTCCCACAAAGCTTAGGTGATCAAGCTATGGAATGGTTCTCCCAACTTCCACCTAGAATTAAGTCATGGGGTGACCTAGCAAAGGCATTTATTCAACATTTCTCCTACAATATAGAGACAGACATATCAGTCACTACTTTGTGCAATACTAAGCAAAAAGAGGGAGAATCTTTTGCATCATTTTTACAAAGATGGAGAAATCTAGCCAGCAGATGCTCTTGTGAAATTCCACAAAAACAAATGGTAGAAATGTTCACCCAAAATGTTAACAAAGACATTGGTTATGATCTAAGAAAATCTTGTTTGTCCACCTTCAAGGATGTCATTGAAAAGGGCTTAGCAACAGAAAAGGTTCTAATTGAACAAGGAGTCATTAAGATATTCAAGGAAAACAAAGATGACTTTAAAGGAAAAGACAAGCCAAGATTTTGGAATAAAAACAAGAACACAGTTAATGATGGTGTTGTTGATGCCAACACGGTGCGACCCAAATTCATCTTTTCAGGATCAAGTTCTACAAACAATCAAGTGAATACTCAAACAACTTCTAGATCATGAAGGAAGTACACTCCATTGGGAGAACCACTTGAGTCAGTTTTCAAGAAGCTGGTGGCAAACAAGGTAATCACAGTTCCAAATTTTCCTCCATATGAACCAAAGGTTAAACCAAATTGGTGAAATGATGATGAGTATTGTGAATTTCATAAAAGCAAGGGTCATAAAACAGGTAATTGTCATCGACTGAAGAATATTGTGCAAGATCTCATTGATAGAGGTGACATTGAGATTGAGGGACACTCATCCAATCAAGAACATGAGATGTTTAAGGAACCATTCCCAAAGCATGACAAGGGAAAAGCTAAAGTCACAGATGATCAAGCCAACTATACTAGAGCACCTTACAACTATGATTCAACTATCAATCATATCTCGATGGACAATCATATCTCTACTATTACCATCAAGAACAAAAACCCTGAGAATCCTCCTCAGCGACCCAAGATTGTCCTAAGAGGTGTTGGATCTTCTTCCGAACCTACTTCTGAATGTCATGTTACAACTCGTCGAGGTAAAATTACTTTGCCAGGTGCTTCAACTAAAAACACCACTTCTTCATCTACCAAACCTGAGTATGACCTTGTAGAACAGTTAGGGAAGACACCCGCGCTCATCTCCATCCTTGAGCTCTTACGCATATCCCCCGCTCATAAAGCTATTCTTGACAAAATCTTGAGAGACACCGCCGTTCCTACTAATCTAAACATGGACCAGTTTCAAGCCATGGTGGGATACCTTTCCATTCCACATTCCCTTACATTCACAGAAGCCGATGACGCCTCCGTAAGTCAGCCACATAATGCACCATTACATATTGAAGCCTTCATACACAAACATCGAATAAAGCGAGTCCTGATAGATGGAGGAGCTGGTCTAAACATTTGTACATTGAGCACCATTAAACAATTGGGATATTTCGATAAAGCTGTGAATTCAAAAAATCAAATCACCATCAAGGCATATGATGATGAAGAACGCTCATCCAAGGGCATGGTCACCTTACCTCTAAGAATTGGGCCAGTTACAAAGGATGTGGTTTGTCAAGTCCTGGATTTAGATCTCACTTATAATATATTGCTAGGACGTCCTTGGATTCATGAAATGAGGGCAGTCCCATCGACATATCACCAATGCATTAAGTTTCCTCACAACGGAGTCGAGGTAACAGTTAACGGCGATCCTAATCCGTTCATATATTGCAATAACTTGAGATCACATACTGAGATCATCTTTCCCAGTAATCGTGAAGCTGTCCCTTCTTCAGCATACATTGACCCTAAGTCATTGAAACCTTCGACATCAAAACAGGGTGAACTTAAAGGCAGATTTCAGGACAAAGGCATGGGAGAATACACTTTAAATCAGACCATGTATTTACGACAAGTCATGAGCTCTCCAAAAGAATATGGAAGGCCACATCCTAACAAGCAAATATCCATCATAGTATTCAAATGGGATCCTACTACCTTTCAAAGATGGGGCGAACTGGAAGAGGAAGGTTTATACAAAATGCTCTACAAAGACATTGAAGATGACACACAAGATCAGATCAATATACCCTGTGAGAAATATGGCAAAGGCTTCAAGATTCTACAAAAATTCGGGTATGATGGAAAAAGCCCTCTTGGGTTACGAAAAGAAGGCGTTATGGAGCCCTTACAACTTGAATTGACTGTAAAAAGGGAACGCTCAAAGGGACTTGGTTTTCTGACTTCCAAGATCCACACTAAAAGGACAGAAGAGGCATCACGAATCAAAATTGCCAAAATTCAACAAGAGGATCGCTATTCCACAGACTCCAACGAATGGGAATGGGGTTCAGACAAATCCTCCAGTGACTATGAGCTCACTGAGACATTCAGAGAGCCAGATGAACCCACAGAAGAGGAGTTTTATAAAAAATTCAGAGTTGGTCAAGAAACAACCCATGAGGAGTCTACACAGTCCTTGTCTCAAGGTTCTAAGTTGAAATCACATAGGATGAGAACACCTGTTCCGGAATGCGCTACTAGTGATGATAATTTGGATTCGTTCGCGATCGAGACTGATGAGGAGAGTGCCATCGATGACCTCGATAATTACCTTGACATTCCCGAATATAACCACATCTTCACTCTTGACCCCGCAAACTCCGAAAACATTAAAGGCCTTCCCCTTGTTCACCACCAACTCATTGACTGGGATTATGAAGGGCCAACACAGTTTGACACATTCCAAAATGATGAAGCTGTTATTGAC
This sequence comes from Cryptomeria japonica, assembly GCF_030272615.1. Taxonomy (NCBI): domain Eukaryota; kingdom Viridiplantae; phylum Streptophyta; class Pinopsida; order Cupressales; family Cupressaceae; genus Cryptomeria; species Cryptomeria japonica. Next base: position 4,753,360 of record NC_081410.1, on the reverse strand, counting down.
TATCTTGGCATACGAGATGATCTTCCCCTTGGGGACCATAAAGTAGGATACACTATAGAACTCAACAGCATGGCATATTTTGGTGAGGGTGTCGGACCTTCCAGTCGCAAAAATGTGAAAATAAGAACAAATCAAGGGTCTTATGGCGAAAACCACACTGTGGCGCTATCTGATCCCAAAAAAGTAAAAAGAAAGGACGTATCTAAGGGCGAAAACCTCTTTGAGGCACCCGAAGATGGAAGGCTCGACATTCTCCCAGCCTCGTATGAAGAAAAGTCATCCATGTTGGTAAAGGAGACTATCAAAACAAACATTGGTACGGAAGAGGTTCCACACAACATATTCCTAGCTAAATCATTGACAGAGTTCGAAAGGTCACAGTTCATAAGTTTCTTCAAGGAACGACAAATCAACTTTGCATGGTCACACGCTGATATGCCTGGACTAGATCCGGATTTGGTAATGCATCATTTGATAGTCAAACCGGGGGCAAAACCAGTGAAACAGAAATTAAGAAAAATGCATCCACAAGTGGTATTACTAGTCAAAGCAGAACTTGAGAAGTTATTGGATGTCGGATTCATACGCCCAATTGATTATCCCGAGTGGATCTCCAACTTGGTACCTTTCAGTAAACCAAATCGCAGTATCAAAATATGTACAGATTTCAGAGACATCAACAAAGCTTGTCCAAAAGATGACTTCCCATTACCAAATATTGACTTGATCGTTGATCTCACAGCAGGTCACGAAATGTTATCATTGATGGATGGATTTTTTGGTTATAATCAAATCAGAATTGCACCCGAGGATCAACATAAAACATCATTCACTTGTCCTTGGGGAACTTTCTGCTGGAATGTCATGCCCTTTGGGCTAAAAAATGCAGGTGCTACATATCAAAGAGCAATGACCACTATCTTTCATGATCTCATGCACGTAACTGTGGAAGATTATGTTGACGATCTCTTGGGTAAATCAGTAGACAGAAATACACATTTGGACATACTTTCAGTCGTCTTTGATCGGTTGGAAAAATACAAAGTAAGATTAAACCCCAAGAAATGTGTCTTTGGAGTAACCTCCGGGAAGCTCCTAGGATTCATTGTGTCCAAAAGAGGAATCGAAGCCGATCCAGCAAAGGTCAAGGCTATCTTGGACATGCCACCACCCAGAAATATCAGTCAACTTCGATCCTTACAAGGGAGACTCTAGTCTATACGAAGATTCATAGCACAACTTGCAGATAAGTGTAATCCTTTTCAACACTTGCTACATAAAAATATCAAATTCAAATGGGATGATAACTGTCAACAAGCTTTTCAGACGCTCAAATATTATTTTCTAAATCCGCCAGTTCTGATGCCACCAGTTCCAGATCAGCCTTTGCTACTATACATATCAGCTACTCCAACAGCACTGGGAGCACTCTTAGCGCAACAAATTGTTAGGGGCAAGGAAAAAGCCGTATACTATATCAGTCGCACATTAGTGGGATATGAGCTAAACTACACATCAATCGAGCGTGCATGTCTCGCCGTGGTCTTTGCTTCACAAAAATTATGACATTACATGCTTACTCATAAGACTAAGCTAGTTGCAAGGATAGATCCATTGAAATACCTCCTCAATAAAGCAACACTTACTGGGCGGCTGGCCAAATGGGTAATGATCCTTAGTGAATTCGACATCGAGTATATGGACAGAAAAACAATAAAAGGACAAGCCATCGCGGATCAATTAGCAGATGCCCCCATGATTGATGATGTTCCTCTAAATTCAGAATTTCCAGACGAATCCAATTTAACAATATCACATGCAAAGCCATGGCAACTATACTTTGACGGCTCATACACACAGCATGGGGTAGGAGCTGGTATTCTCTTTATAACTCCTCAAGGAGATTCTATACCAAAATCATACCGCTTATCATTTCCTTGCACTAACAATATAGCGGAATATGAGGCATTAACAACTGGATTACGAATTGCAGTTCAGTGGAAGATCCAAGAACTTCATGTTTTTGGGGATTCCCAACTAGTCATCTGTCAAGCAACTGATGATTACCAAACAAAAGATGAAAAATTACTGCCTTACAAGCAAATGGTGGATGATTTGAAACAACACTTCACAAAGATAGATTTTGAGCAGATACCAAGAGAGCAGAATCGTGCTGTAGATGCCATGGCTACAATTGCTTCACTGATTGATCTACCTCAAAATGAGACCTGCTATGAGTTCTTGGTGGACAACCTGTTGATTCCTTCATATGAGATCACTCCTACTGAAATGATATGCGTTGTTGGTCCCGAATTCCAGTTATATGGTTCCATCTTCACATACCTTCGCGACAATATCCTACCTCCTGATCTATCAAATAACCAACGTCGCACCTTCATTCGCCAATCCTCTCGATATGCCATTTTAGCTAATATCCTATACCGGCGAGGTCTAGATGGCACTCTTTTTAGATGTTTAGAAAGCGACGAAGCTCAGATTGCGTTACGTGAAGTGCATGAAGGGATATGTGGTCCACATGCTAGTGGTCCTACCTTGGCCAAGAAACTCATCAGGACTGGATATTACTGGCGCAATATGGAAAAAGACTCATATCAGTTTGTCAAGAAATGTAAGCAATGTCAAATTCATGGAGACCTCATACATGCGCCAACACAAGAACTACAACCACTTGCGTCTCCTTGGCCCTTTTGTCAGTGGACACTCGATCTCATAGGCAAGATTCACCCTCCTTCCTCTAATGGTCATAAATTCATTATCACAGCCACAGAGTATTTCACAAAATGGATTGAAGTCGTGCCTCTCACACAAGTCACTGGAAAACAGATTGCTACATTCATCCTTAACTATATCATATGCCGATATGGTATTCCTGTTTCCATTATTACTGATAACGGGCGTCCCTTCAAAAATCAGGATGTTCGTGAACTCTGTGACCGCTTCCATATTTCCCATCGTTTCTCCACACCGTATTACCCCCAAGGCAATGGCCAAGCTGAGGCGTCTAATAAAACAATCCTTAAAATCCTCAAGAAGACAGTCGACGACGCTGGCCGCAATTGGCATATCCAACTCAATCCTACACTTTGAGCCTACCGCACAAGTGTCCGCACACTTACAGGAGATACACCCTATTTATTTGTTTATGGCGCTGAAGCCATCTTGCCTATTGAGGTCGAGTTACCCTCTTTACGGGTCTCTTTGCAAAACATCATCACTGATGAAGATTACAGGGTCTCTCGCTTACAAGAACTGGAACTGCTAGATGAACGGAGATAAACTGCTTTTAATCATCTCAAGGCTTACCAACAACGAATGAGTCGCAGCTACAATCACAAGGTCAAGCCTCGCACATTTGAGGTAGGTGACTTGGTTCTCAGAGAAAACCCCAAGAATCAGCAAGACAGAGAGAAGAAGGGCAAGTTCGAACCAAACTGCCTTGGTCCTTACATTATTACAGCAATATATGGCTCTGGGGCATATCAGCTCTCAACTACAGAAGGTGAACCTTTGGAGGATCCTATCAACAGCATGCACCTTCGCAGGTTCTACACATAGCTCTTCGAAATATCCTAATTCAAAAAATACAAAAAAAATCAAAAAATTCAAAAATACAAAAAAATTATAAAACAAAAAAAAATCGTTACTTGGTGAAAACCTGGCAAACAGGCGCCTTGTGACACAAAAAAACATTGAAAAATCAAAAAAAGTAAAGAGAAATAATTTCGTCCAATGGTGAAAACCACTTTGGTGGCACCCTGGGCAAGTACCATGGTGAAAACTGGGTCACCAGCGCCATGCGTAGAGACATTGCTCCTCCCTCCTTCAGGATTCTCTTTCATCATTTCACTTTGCACACACTCACAACCTATTCGTTCATAATAAACTTACCCATTCCTATCATGGCTTGTTATTGATCTCCCTAAGATTGGTTAGCCATTCATAATAAACCTCCCTTTCATCCATAATAAATCAGATCCTATCTGTGGCTAAGGCAAATCCTACGTCTAGTAATGGGTGTGGAACTGAGAACATCACATATTTTGAGGAGTACAGTTTCTTCCAGCTTTCTTCAGTCTATTCGCGCACAATCCGCAATAAAGCAACATTTGCATCGCCAGTCCACAATAAAGTTTCATCTTCTCAGCAATAAAGTATCAACTTCATGGATTCAGTCAGTTTCAGATGAGACAGCAGCAACAATGAGCTTCAACAAATCAAATCTTTCAACAGACTCAGACAACATATGGTTCAATGCTATCTATCCTTTTTGTGAAAGTAAACATTGTGACCACAATCGAATAAGACTTATACAAGTGACAAGAGACACTAAACTTGAGGACTACAGTGGACGTTGGTGTCGAGTCTTGGTTTTCTTTTGATTTCATCTTTTGGTGACATGTCTTTTAGCTTTTCCGAGATGTCTCTGACTAGAGATTCTATCTCCAGGATGTCTTTGACTAGAAAGGCGAGGATGGGGTATCGTCACCTATTTGTATTTGCTGTCTGTGGATTGTCTCTTAGTAATGCTATGACTTGTCCAAGGATATGAGGACACTGTGAGTCTAGTATGAATTGGGGCATTCCTTGTTTGTGACTGTCTTATCTCCATGCAAACAGGTACAATGACTTTCTGGGTCGAACATATGCCTCGATTGTCATAACCTACTTGCCATAATAAAGCTCAATGATGATAACGCACAAGAAGCTCTTTCACTTTCATATCTTCTATCTTTCATCCCCCTTTCTTGATTGACTTCCATCGTCCTTCTCGAGTCCATGTAGCTGCTATCACATGACTGAGTATAATGACACACCAAAAACTTTTGCATTTCATGTAGTTGCACCTGCATTACCACATATAAGCATTTCATACATACATATAGATATCACAACTGCATCACATCCTGCACACAACACCTGTTAGCACAATAATCGTTTGCATTATCATATTCATTTGCACTTCATACATTTACATTTGCATTGGCATAACATTTTAAAACATAAAAAAATAAAATATATTGCATTGCATCATATACATATTTGCATCCATATTATAAGAATCACACAAAACATACATCATTAAACATCTCATCACATAGGTACACATGCATATAGCTGCCGCAAAAATGAATCATCTCATATATATAATCATAAGTGTCATGATACAATGATGTCAAAAATACATATGGCTACAATCACCCGAAGGTATCTACATCATCATACAAAAAAGAATGGTACAACACTGATACAATGGGAGCCCTCTATGGCTATGATGAACTCCCTCCCTCGGAGCCGCCTGGCCTCGGTGGAATCTGAGCCCCTGAAGGACCCGCCCCAAGATCACCCTGCCTATCTCCTCTATCTGGTGGTGGTGGAGGACCCATGACCCCACCACTAGATGCCTGCCTCCTCCGACTCCCTCCCGTAGCTGTCGCTGTACGCGACGGTCTATGGAAGCTCCTCGCCCGCTGATCTGCTGGCACTGCACCGTAGTAGAGGTCCCTCCAGTACCCTATCTCCTCTCCGGCTTGCAGGACATATGCATATCCTGCCCCTGTGTCCTCCGCTGCCTGTCTCCCTACCCTCAGCGCTATCTCAGCCTCTGTATAGCGCTGGATAGCCTGATCTCTCTCCCGCTCAGTATCTCTGAGCCTCATCCTGAGCTGATCTCTCTCCCTCTCCAGCTCATGTATCTCATCTGCCTAGCCCTGGCAGATCTCCCTGAGCTCAATCAGCTCATCCTCCTCTGGGTCACCCCCCTCTGCCTCTGCCTATGGCTCCCCCTCTGCGGGTGCCTGCCCCTGTACCTGTACCTGTACTGGTGCCTGTACGGGTACCTGTCGCTGTACATGCCTCTGTGCCTGTACCTGTCTCCATCCCTGCTCCTGTGCCTGTCCCGGCACCTGTCCCTGTCTCTGTACCTGCCTGGGACCCTGTGTTGCTGGTACCTGTAAGGGCAATCCACCGTGACCCCTCACCACCTGAGCCTGTCTCTCCTCCCCACCCTCCCTCCGAGGTGCAACTCGCCTCTCCCCAACTACTCCCCTCCACCTCCGTGGGCCTCTACCCCCATCACCTCCACCATCATCATCATCATCCCCACCTCCATCTCCATCCAATAGCTCCCCTGGATCTGTCAATCATGGGAATGGATGCTCTGCCCAATATGCTGAATACTCAGCATCCATCCCGGCGTCCTCAATCTCAGGCCACATGTCCCAGGGTAGGGGCACCATCTCTGCCAGCTGTGTAAGTGCCTGATCATATGACAGTAGTGGCCCAAACTGCGCCTGATCTCTGACTGTGCAGGCATACATGCCCGAGCCCCGTGGCATCCTCTGCATCTTGCCATACTGCCTGCAAACCCTATCCACAAGCTGCCTCTCTAGCACATAGGGCGTCCGCCCAATCAGGTACCTGCTCCGGAAGGTGTAGGGCAGCTCCACTGCGTCATCCTCCCACTCCTCGCAGCCTAGATATGGTCTCCATATGACCACATCGATATCATCTAGCACCCACTGCCAATGCTCCAACCTGCCAATCTGTGGCTGCGAGGTGATCATATCGTACAGATGCACAAAACTGCGTCCATGTCCCCTGCCTCTGAAGTGTATCGGCCTCGTCACTGGCAGATGCTCGTAAGCCCAAACCTGCAATAGTGTCACCCCACAGCCCAATCCCACTGACCCGTGATAAACGAACTGGTGAAGCTCGTAATACAAATGGGCCAGCACACATGGTCCCCAGGCATATCTGGTGTGTTGTGTCACCAATGTCTCCAGTGCTCCCCCCCAGCCCATAGCCAATCCCCGTGTCGCCCTATCTGGACATAGGAATCCACTGATCGCTCCTCCGATCACGGCCGACAATGCTAACCCTGTAGCGGTCATGGTGTCCCATGCCACGTGTCCTGCCCTCATCTCTAATCTAGGGTCCTGAAATACCCGTCTTAATGCCTCCCGGTCTCCATCTCGATCGTAGGGGATCAAATCTCCATCAATCGGCACCCACAGAATCCTATATACATCCTCAAGGGTGACTATCATCTCACCCATCAGTAAATGGAATGTGCACATCTCAGAGTGCCATCTCTCAGCAAGCGTCGTCAGCAAACCCATGTTTGCCCGAAACTCAGGCACATACAATACATGTCTCAGACCCATCTCCTCGATGGCAGCTCTGTCTCCAACCGACAGCTCAGGTCGCAACCTCTGTGTCGACGGGAATCTCTCCCATGACTCCAGCATCGGCAAGTACTCCTGCAGTCAAGCAAATCAAATCATGTCAGTCATAGTGGCATTCACTGTTTATCACAAAATGCTACTCATTATCTAAATGCACATAGCTATTTATTCTAGTGACACTCACTGTTCATCACAAAGTGTTACTATCTATCCTAGTAGTACTCCCTGTTCATCACAAAGTACTACGTGTGTGACACTCCCTGTTCGTCACAAAGTGTTACTCACATTTGCACTCTCTGTTCATCACAAAGTGCTGCTCATACTTTGGGTACTCCCTGTTCATCACAAAGTACTCTATCTTGGTACTCACTGTTCATCACAAAGTGCCTTGATCTATCCTAGTCTTCCTAGAGGACCTACTTGAGTGTATCCTCTCAGCAACTTATCCAATCGACAGCGTATGTTCATCACAGAACTGCCGATTTGACCTAGAAGACCAAAACTTGCCTTTTTCAACGCAAACGTGCTTGACTGACACAAACGCGCCTACAGACTGCACAGACGCGCCCGTACAACACAGACGCGCCTGTATAACACAAACGTGCTTATACCGTGCATAAACGCAACTTGGCGACACAGACGCCCCTGAATGACATAAACGCGCCCGCATCCGACGCAAACGCGGTTCCAAACGCAGACGCGCCTGGCACCTACACAGACGCGCCTGGTGGACACAGACGCACCTGGCACCGACACAGACGCGTTTCAATGGTTTTTGACATTTTTTAACTCTACTTCTAAGCGCATTTATTGCTCTATTCGACATGCATTAATGACAAAATTGAATGCGTCAAAGTACAAGGAGGTTTGGTGGTACTTACCGGCTCTCCTGCCTCTGCTGGCCTCTGAAATCGACGAACACGGTCAAATCTATGCACGAAAGCCATCGCTGCTGACTACTCCTGCTCTTTTCTCGCTCTGCACTTTGATCTCGTGAAGGTGTAGATAACAATGAGGATGTATTTTCCCCCGTGGTCTATCTTATAGACTGCCCTAGCCCTCGTTTCCCGAGTCAGTCTTCATTATCCTGTGACTTTGTCACTTTATCTGGTCAATCCCGTCTTTCTTATCGAGATATTGTCTGCAATCTTTTCAGACATTTTCATCCAATCTCTCAAGGGGGCATATCATTCCCATCTTGGGACAACTCTGTATCAATTCATCTTATCTTCTTTGAAACAACGCGACAAGCTGCATTGTCTCAAAGAGGGGCAAAATGTAGACACCCGAAATTGTCGTGTCTAATTAAATAAGCCTAATTCTTCTATTCATTAAATAAATCTTTATTTATTTAATTAATTCATTTATCCTCTTCTAGCCTTATTTCTCATTTAAATAAATACATTTATTTATTTAAATTATCCTTTTCCTAAATTAAATAAATATCTTATTTATTTAATTATCCTACTTCTTCTATTAATTAAATAAATCTTTATTTATTTAATTAATTCATTAGCCTTTTCTACCTATGACACATGTCATTCATCTCTCAATTCATACACTACCTACCCCTTTCATTATTTTATTATTTCTTTTACCTACCCTCTAATCATAGCCGACCTCCTTTTACACCTCTCAATCTTATCCCTCCATTTCATATAATGTCTTCTATATAAGGAGATGCTTCCTTCATTATCAACCCTAATCAAGCATCCTAATAACCCTAATCGACAATTTGGAGGACTTGACTACACTACGATCCTACTTGCAACCACATTCCTTTCTTTGTTGAGCTCTTGTGCACATAAAATCTGAGAGAAAATATATCAAGCAAGATCAATGGAGATAGGAAGAATGGAGATCAAAACCCTATTGGACATGTGACGGTATAATCTTTGTGATTTCATGTGATTTGCATTGTCTTAGGTAATCTTCATATGTTATGGTGGATCTTTCTTGTTGTTAGGCTAGGGTTTGGTAGTTGAATTCATTTAGCCTTTCAATCTTGTTATTATTGTTATCCATTTTCACCATATACAATAATATCATCAGCAAATATGGTTGAGATCATTATTCCATTTTCATCATTCTTCATGTACATGTCATTGTTCTCACTTGTCCTTATAAAACCAATCTTAATCAAATAAGAGTACAATCTTTCATACCATGCTCTTGGTGCTTGTTTCAAACCATATAAAGCTTTGTTCAATTTACATACCTAATCTTTATTATTGTCTTCAATAAATCCTTCAGGTTGTTCAATGAAAACTTCTTCTTCTAATATTTCATTCAGAAATGCAGATTTGACATCCATTTGATATACCTTGAACTTCTTGAAAGCAGCATAGGCCAACAATGTTCTTACTCCTTCAAGTCTAGCAACAAGTGCAAAAGTTTCACCATAATCAATTCCTTCTTCTTGAGCATAACCTTTGCAAACTAATCTTGATTTGTTTCGAATGACTTCTCCTTTTTCATTTAGCTTGTTTCTGAAAATCCACTTTGTACTGATTACATTTTTGTCCTTCGGTCTTGGGATTAGTGTCCATGTGTCATTCTTCTTGATTTGATCAATCTCTTCTGTCATAGCATTTACCCAATCTTCAATGTTAAATGCCTCTTTCACTATTCTCGGTTCAAATTCAGATATCAAACATGTGTTCTGTCTCAGTTTGTTCCTTGTCATCACTGGATCATCCTTATCTCCTATAATCTGACTTGGTGCATGATTTCTTCTAACATACTTGGCTAATACAAGATCGGTAGGCTCTGTATGATCTTCTTCATCACTTGGTAACTAGATATTTTCTTCATTTTCTTCAACAGTCTTCTCGGTTGAACATAGACAAATTCATCATAGTCTTCTGGTTCCTTGGAATTTCCTTCATCATTTCTTTCTGCAAATTCATCAATTTTCACATTTGCACTTTCTACTATTTTGTTAGATGATTTGATCAAACATTTAAATGCTTTGCTTCTGGAAGAATAACCTACAAATGTTCCTTCTTCACTTTTCTGATCAAACTTGCCATTTCTATCATCTTTATGAACATAGCATCTACTTCCAAAGATTTTAAAATAACTAACATTAGGTTTCTTATCATACTAGATTTCATATGGTGTCTTCAAAGTACCTTTCTTTAATTGAACTCGGTTCAAGGTGTAAATAGCTGTGTTTATTGCTTCTCTCCAAAATGTTTGTGGCACCTTCTTTTCAATCATCAGTGTTCTAGCACAATCCACAATAGATTTGTTTCTTCTTTCAGCTATTCCATTTTGTTGTGGAGTTCTTGGTGCAGAGACTTGTCCTTTAATACCATGATCATTGCAGAATAAGTTGAATTCATCAGATGTGAACTCTCCTCCTCTATCTAATCTAAGACATTTCAATTGTCTTCCCATTTCATTTTCAACTCTCGCCTTGTACCATTTAAACATTTGAAAAACTTCTGATTCTTCCTTTAAAAACGTTACTTACATCATCCTTGAATAGTCATCCACAAATAATATGAAATACTTATCACCAAAATAACTTTGAACTTTCATAGGACCACAAAGATCAGTGTGCACTAGATCTAAAATTCCCTTAGAAGTGTAAGACTTACTTGTAAAGCTTGATCTTGTCATCTTACCCATCTAGCATCCTCGGCACATAGCATTCTCAGGTTTTTCAAGACTCGATAGACCTCTTACTCTGTGCTTCTTACTTATTTTGATCAGATTATCAAAATTTACATGAAAAAACCTTTTATGCCATAACCAAGTATCATCAATCTTTGCATGTAAACACTTATTCTAAGTTGAGTCAAGGTGAAATGTATTACCTTTTGTTTGTGTCCAGGTAGCAGCTAACTTTCCATTCTTGTCATGAACTTTGACAATTCCTTTCTGAAATTCTATTCAATAACCTATGTTGTTTAGCTATGCTACACTCAACAAATTGTATTTCAGACCTTTAACCCAATAAACATCATTGCATCTTGCATTATCAAGAAGTGTTATAGATCCTTTACCTCTTACGGGACATGGTGCATTATTACCAAATCTAACATAGCCTCCATCATAATCTTCTAACATAACAAACTTGTGTTTATCTCCTGTCATATGATGTGAGCATCCACTATCTATAATCTAAGAATCATTAGTGTTTATGTGAGATATTAGGGCTTTTTCTTCATACCTTTCTTCATCTGAGCCATCCTTGATAGCCACATAAACTACTTCCTCTGTATCAGTCTCATCTGATTTATCATCATTAGATTCCTCATTAGCTATTAAACATGTCTTTCTATCTCTTCTTTTGAAGTCTCGGTGTCCTCTGTAATGGTTATCTTTCTGTCTGTTATCTAGGTAATCTCTCTTTTCACTAAAATATTTGTCAGGACAGTTAGAAGCCATATGTCCTATCTTATCACAATTGAAACATTTCAAAGGTAGTTTTCCTTTATACTTACCTTTGCCTCTCGGTAACCTTTTGGCTAATAGTGCTTCAAACTCTTCTTGCTTTCCAATTTCTTCATACAGTTTGTGTACTTCTTCCATGTTCTTCTGAAATCTTTCACTTGCTCCACTGTGATCTCCTTCAGAGTACTTATACTTTCTTTCATTGTAATCATTAGATTCATCAAGATGAAAAGAACTAAATGCATATTCAACTTTATTTACCGAAGATCCACTGTTATCAAAATTACTTAACTCAAATGCATGTAGCTTACCAATAGTAGCATCCAAAGAAATTAGCATATTAAGTACAGACCTCAATTCATTAATTGCAAAGACTCGGATTGCATAAGTTGGTAGAAGGGTTCTTAACAACTTACTTGTTATATCCTTTTCTTCAATAGTTCCACCTACTCCATTGATTTGACTGACAATCTCCTTTAGTCTTGTACTGCACTGAGTTATGTTCTCACCTTCATTCATCCTCATAGATTCAAGTTGTCCTCTCAGACTATCTACTTTTGCTCTTTGAACATGTTCATCTCCTCCATATACTGATATGAGCTTATCCCACATTGCCTTTGCATCATTGCAGCCTTCTAGATCATTAAACTCTGAATCGGTCAATGCGGATGTTATTTCAATCATTGCTTGAATATGTTCTTGCTTCGCTTTTATCTCTTCCATAGTTAATGGATAGGTGCTCGGTGTAACAAAATCATTCTCCAGATAGTATACAGCATATTCTCCAACTCCTGATAGATGTAGCTTCATCCTTTTCTGCCATGTAGAGAAACTTGACTTGTTCAGCTTCGGTGCATCCCTCTTATACATCTTTGGATCTTTAACTCAAGTGCCTTTAAACTTTCCTTCCGGAGTCCAAAGCTCCAATACCAATTGATAGTTCTGATACTTAATATAAGTACAGATCCAATAGCCAACAAGATGAGAGGGGGGGGGTGAATCATACAAACTTAATCTTCCATAAAAAACATCAGATTCAACCTCGGTAACATATATATCAGTAATATAACCAAAACTGTTAAACATGCAAACTCAAAAGCATATGAACAATATAAACCTCATAACACTAGATTTAACGTGGAAACCCAAATAGGGAAAAACCACTGTGGGATTTCAGACCCACTAAGAAATATACTCTTCTAGAGTATGCTCGGTTAAAAGCAAATACTATTAAAGATTACAAACACATTACTAGATGTGACTCGGTAAAGGGATTTCCCTCAGATCTGTTAGGATCTTCACTTTGTTAGAAGTGACCTTGTTAAAGGATTTCAAACATTCAATCAGAATGTCACCTTGCTAGAGGGTTTACATATAAGACTGTTAAGTCCACTCGGTTAAGAGATTTTCTGTCACTTTCACAAAATAATAGTAATAAAATCTATCTGCAACTTCACATCTAAAATGCTAAAGCAGATTCCTATTTGTTCAATACAATTTAGACATAGAACTAATCTTGTCTATATGTTGGGCTTCTATACTCTATTATTCTAACAGGTCTTCAAGCTTCTGTGCTCGGTAATCACTATGTAGCATCCCTACGCATACATTGTTTATCAATAGTTTCCTATTTATAAACAATTAGGTAACTGCTTAATCTCCTTGATCACATTTCCCATGATCAATGATAGCCATCAGATCTTCAATCTTGTCCAGGTTCAATGCATCTTTCGATCTAGAAACATTTTACGCTGCCTTGGAACTTGCATAATAGTCTTGGAACTTGTGCTTGGGTATTGTGGTTCAATCTAAGCTGTAGATCTTCATGCTGACTTTCCATTGCCTTAGATTCATTAACAAACTTCTTCCACGGCTCACCAATCATTTAATCTGCTCCAGCTCATCAGCTTCCTTCATTAAATACCGCATGTAAACATTTAATGCATTCTGTTATAGCTCGGTTACAACTCGGTAACAACTCGGTGAATATTAAACTCCACTCAGTAGACATTCTGCCTTCATTAACCAATAGCGATAACCTTAGGGTTTACCGACTAAGTTCTTTGCTTGATAACATAGTATAGTATTAACCTTTACAATTTACAACATATGTATGATGTTAAGACAATCTAAAACATCATGATCTCATCATTGTCTGACTCGGTAGTAGTTGCCCATTGAATACCTTATTCATCATATTCTTTCTTGTGTCTTTTACTGACATCTTTATAATCTTCATATCATACTTCTCAAGATATGGCAACATCATACTAAATTAGAAAATCAATTTCTTGACATCAATGACAAAATAATAATATCAAGACAGTAAAACATCTTTAATCAGTTATATCCATAATCATCAACAACCTTCTCAATATCCTTAAGAAATGCCAACAATCTTTCATTGTCTGTTATAATGTAATATTGCCAACACATACATGCGGCACTTTCAACTCTGTAAATACAAAAGTTTTCCATCCTATAGAGGTTACGCTCCATAAGGTTTATGGGGAAACATAGTGTCGGTATGAAGTTATTAGCATATTTTTCTTGTGACTTTCGTCAAAAACATGATTTATTTAGAGTGGATTGGAAGGACTTGGTATTACCCTGTTTCCACTTTGGATCGTTCCCCTCTCACTGGCCCCCTCAAGGAAGCTCAGTAAGGCAGGCCCTCTATAGGTTGTACATAAAAGAAAGTAGGTCCGGTTTTTTTATCACTGTATGGTGGTGAGAGCATACTTACCTAATACTTCATCAAGCACGGAAAAAATAGGTTCATTTTAGCCTTCTAAAATCTATGTGCAACTATTTTGAAGAAGTCACTCAAAATGCAAGTTGCATGTTGTTAATTTATCCCTTTAGTTAAGATAAATGAGCATGACATGATGTGTTACTTTCCAAAATAGAACTCTTAATTAACTAGGTGAGGAAATGCATGAAATTTGCTTTAAAAACAATCCTGCACATACATGACAACAATTTGAAAAATTTAAGTTCTTGGACATTCAAACTTGCAAGAAAATTCTACCAGTTGCAAATAAAAGCACTATCCTAACAAATGCGTTGTCTTTCACCTCTAAAGCGCTAACCTAAAGGACAAAAGTGCTAACCTGAAATACAAAAATGTTGCTCTATGGACTAAGAAGCAAGAATTCTCTGACAAAAGCGTTAACCAAAATGACAAATGCACTAACTTGAAGGACAAAAATGTTGTTCTGAAGATTAAATGTGTTGATTTACAAACAAAAGCACTAACCCACAGGACAAATGCGCTAACCCGCAGGACAAAAGTGCTAACCTATCAAATAAAGGCGTTGACAAAACTCACACAGGCGTGAATCTGTATTACAAATGCGTTAAATTTTCTTTTTGCGAGAATTAGACAGGATATTAGAAAGAATGTGCAAGGCCATGAGCCCCACGGTAGACGCCAAAATGTGTCGACTTGAATTTCATATCAGAATAATACCTGCAACATATTAGTTTCACAAAATGCAAAGGAAATGCTACAGGAAATCCAAACTCAACCAATGAAACTACATGAAATTGATATTAAAATAAAAATACTATTTTTATCTTCATGATTTAAGTCTCATTGTGTCCTAACTCCATTGTTCCTGGTTGCAGATGGTGTGCTCTCAGACAAGCACTGGTAGCTTCCAAGATGGCATATGAAGAATGGACTGATAACTGATAGTTAACTGATACTATGATATACAATGCTAAATGACTATGTTAAATGATTATGCTATTTGCTTCAAGATTAAAACTCGTGGATGCATAAGTTTTCACAAATGATTAGCTTGAAAACTCATTTGAAGACTAACTCTTTCTCAACTCAAACTCTTGATTTTATAGACTTTGAGAGGATAAGATGATGTGGCCTGGATCAATGGTCATGATCGGATCTGCAGATTTGGATGGTTGTGAGCAAAGGTGAAGGTTGAGAGAAAGGGGGAAGAAGAAGACAAGTGTCACTCATCTCACCTTGACTGGGTTGTTGATTGAGGGAATATAGGGATGGTTGGAGAAGATTAGGCATGAGAGGACAAGTGGACTCAAGTACTTCCTAAGATGTAGGGATGTTGGAGAGAATATAGAGGAAAATTTAAGAAATATGTGTACGTACACAATATTTCATTAAATTTGGAGTTTGGAGATAAATGATGAATTAATATTTAAGAAATATTAATATCTTTAGCCACATGATAAATGAGTTGGCAAAGGGAAGGTGAAGTGGAGATGGAAGAATGAGTTGGAAAAGAGATTAAATAATTAAGAATTATTTAATATTTAAGACTATAGGATAGAAGAATAACCATTAGATATTAGATATTCAAATGATTGGAGGAAATAATTAAATATTAGATATTTAATTAATTCAATAAATAGGATAGATGAATTAATTAATAAAATATTTCAATTATATTAATTAATAGAAAGACACAAAATGAATGAAATAAATTAATCTTTTCAAATTAACTATTAAATAGAAGAATAAACATTAAATAAATATAAAATATTTATTTAATCGCTCATAGCCATTTTTATGTGTATACAATAGTCAGAGCTCTTCCATCCCATCGTGACTTGGTCAGCTTAGCTACATCATCCTTAGGGACTGATCTTAATATAGGAACTTCACTAATGGCACACAATCTGGTTACTGCATAAATTTCTTCCTTAGTAATCTTATGTGGTCGATCAAGTCATATAAACTAGTCATGCACATGGCTCATAACATATCTCACATGATCATCCTCAAAATCATCAATAGAGTTCAGTGCATGGTGAAAACCTTTGTCGATAACACTCTTAAATTATTCCTTTAGCAATCCATTCTTATCACACAACAATCTATACTGACCTAATATAACAAACATTCCAAGATCTTCTAAGTTACAGTGAATAAATGATCTAACATCTTCTACATGCAAAACTCCATACGGAACTTCAAATAGGGCTTCGACAGAATCAGGTTCGATCGATTTAAAAGGGTGCCTCTTAAACTCTGGTCAAGGTCTAACAGTTACATCTACCAAATGTGGTGTATACATCTTCAAAGACTCAGACTCTAAAATAGATAGACATATTTTTAGATAAATACCTTTTACTGCCTCTGCAACTAGGGTTTCAACACTGAAAATGCTCTTTCACCGATTACTAATCGTAAATCTCCTCAAATCTCCTATTAATCTTTTGCCAATCTAGCAATCACAAACTCTTTCCGCTTTCTTCGCTCGTACATCATATAGGAGGTTCGGAGATAGATTTGACAATAAGCTCCCCCTAAGCTTTATAGATAGCTTAGTTAACTGGTGAAGGGTTCTCCACACTGGGTGAAGAATGAGACTCTTCAGATGACTTCTCATTGCTCTTCTTTCTCTAGATTTTGATCATGTCATTCCTGGTTTCCTCAACATTATCTTTCTTCTTACCTTTTTGGTCAACATATTGATTTACCAGTTGATTCATCTTTTCTTTGCAAAACCTATCAATGTGTCTAGGTTGATGACAATGATAACATGCCATACTAGATGCTCTCCAAGGTCCAACATTGCCTCTACTAGTTCTTCTTCTGTAATTCATAGCAACATGTCCAAAATTATGATAGATTGTACAAATCACATTCATTCTCTTTTCAATCTCATAGGGACTAGACCGGTTAGCATAGGGTCTCTGCCAATTAGGATTTCTCTTGTTATTAAAAGTTCTTTGCCAATCACCACTAGACCTCTGATTCATGTGAGGTGTTACATTATTTTCTTCATACCTGCATTCAACTGTTCTATGCCCATACATGTTGCAAGTGTAGCAATATCCATTAAAATTTATAGGTTTATATCCTTGATAGATATTGGGTCTATGACCATCAAAAGAACTACATCTGTTTCTACAAACATTAGCAGTATGTCCTGGCTTATGACGATTAAAACATACAAGTTTCCAGACATTCTTACAAGTGGTTTTCTAGATTTTAGGTGCAGATTTACCTTCTTCCATGTTCTCCTTATTGATGATATGATGAATCAATAAGGATCCAGACAACTACTGAGAGGGGGGTGAATCAGTAGATAGAATAACCAACTAAACTTTCACCAAACTCAAAACCTAACTCATAAATCAATCACTGAACTAACTGGTTCAAACACTGAACTACAAACAACAATAGCATTGTCAAGTTAACTAGTTGACTGGCATACCAAAATAACAGTATAATAGATCTGAAACTATCAAACCATTTAACCAAAACATCAAACCACTTTACTAACACTAGTAAGAGCACATTTCAAATTACTGTCGGTCATCTTAACACATCTAAATGGATTTACTAGTTAAACAAATTAACCATATCAAAACATAACCACAAAAACCATTCACCACTTGACATAATGATTTTTGACGTGGAAACCCAAATGGGAAAACCACAGTGGGGATGAATACCCACAAGTATTTTGAATTCTTCTCAAGTTCGCCCTGTTAGGAGCCAAGCCTTGTTAGAAGCTTTACAAAAATGTCTTGTTAGGAACAGATCCTGTTAGGGACCACCCAGTTAAGGGATTAACTACAATGCCATGTTAAAAGAAATACCCTATTAAGAGTAACCTCGATAGAAAATTTGAAATCCAAGCTAAAGGATCACCTAGTTAGAGGATTTAGATAGCACTAATCCTGTTAAAGCATACCTGGTTAAGGGATTTAACTGTTGTAATTGTTAGAGAACAACAGGGTTTTGTTGATCTGGTAAATAGCACTACTCTGCTTGATTAGATCCTTTAATTTTCATGCTCCTATCTACCTTCAAACATACTATAGATACTCCTTCAAGTTCGGCAATCAATCACACTAACACTACCAAAAATTGTCAACATTACAACAAAACAACTCATCGACCTTATAAGAAAAACAATAGGTCGGTAACACATCACAAACCTAAGATCTCATAGAGATTACAAACAAATCAGTTTAAACATGATCGTTGGATTACATAGCAATCATTGTGCATTGTACAAGACAACCTCGACCGCTCCTTGATCACTGCGTCAACAAATCTTGTAATTCATCACGCGGTTTCCTCTTCATGCAATGCACTCGCTCATTCCCAAGATAAAATAGTTATCTCTACGTGCCAAAACCACTTGAAACTCATCACGTGCATCATGCATATGTGGCATAATCATCTCCGATCACCATTTGATTATAGATCAACACAACCAATTCACCAAGCTCCATCGATTAGGGTTTGGCATATCAACAGGTAGGGTTACCAGTTGATCTCACTACTTCTATAGTAATATAGGTTTCCTTCACTAGCTCAACTACCAATTGCAATATAACTCTATTACCTTCATTACCAGTTATAATTGACATCAATGACAACATAATAGTTCATCAATGCAATCTTCATGCAAATTCCAACAATCTCCCCCTTTGGCATTGATGACAATACAAATATCAATACTCTTTGATTGTGATGATTGAGAGTAATGCACATACATAGGTATAGGAATCCTAGTTTACATTTTTCTATGTACTCTCCTTCAACTTAGTCTCCATGTCTTCAGCTAGTAACTGGCCACAATTATTCTTTCTATCAATCATAGAGTTCTTCTCTCCCTTTGACAACAATACCAAAGTGAAAGTAAAACATTCAGTGTCATACTTCATTGTTCTGCATCAAGATGCTCCCCCTATGGAGTAGCTCCACTCTACACCAATCCTGCTTCAAGATCTTCAATTAGCTCTGGGACTGATGTCTTCCACATGTGCTTAATTGACCTCATGTAGGGGCACAACCCCTAGCTGACCTCTAAGATACTCAAAAGTAGTCTTAGGCAGAGATTTAGTAAAGATATCTGCTAGTTGTTCCTTAGTAGATACATGCTCCAGTAACACATCTTTACTCTACACTTTCTCCCTCAAGAAATGATATTTTAGCCCAATATGCTTGGTTCTAGCATGCAACATCGGGTTTTTTGAAATATGTATTGCATTGGTGTTATCACATAAAATCTTTACTGATTTTGTGATCTTCAACTTGAATCCTTCCAGAATGTGTTTCATCCAAATTGCCTGGGTAAAATTCATATACGCTGCAACATATTCAGCTTTAGTAGTAGACTGTGATATAAAACTTTGCTTCTTGTTGCTCCAAGATACAAGCCTTCCTCCAAGAAAGAATGCACCTCCGGTTATGCTCTTCCTATCATCAACATTTCCTACCCAGTCTGCATCTGTATAGACTTTAAAATCAAAGTTACCTGCATATGGATACCATAATGCATAATCAATAGTACCTTTAAAATATTTGAATATCCTTTTAGTAGCTACCATGTGTGTTTCCTCTAGGTTCTTCTAAAATCAGGCAACTAATCTAACTGCTGCATGAGCAATATTCAGTCTGCTATGAACAACATAATGCAGTTTCCCTATCATAGACCTGTACTCCTTTTCATCAACAAATGTGGCATCATCCTCCTTACACAGTTTACAGCCTGTAACCATTGGTGTCTCAACTGGTTTACAGTCTCCTATTCCAAATGTCTTCAATACCTCTTTCACATATTTGGACTGTGTGATAAAAATACCATTCTTCATCTGTTGAATTTGCAAACCTATGAAATTTTTTATCTCTCCAATCAGAGACATCTCAAATTCACTTTTCATCTAATTTGAAAAGTCATCACTCATGTCATCATTGCCTCCAAAAATGATATCATCCACAAACACTTCACTAACCAGTATCTTATCTCCTTCAGTCTTGAGATATATATTGTTGTCTTCACTGGTTCTCTGGAAACCTGTCTTCACCAAGTGTGATTGTCATCTTTCATACTATGCTCTTAGTGCTTGATTCAAACCATATAGTGCCTTGTGTAGTTTACACACCATATCCTTTGCATCTGTCAAAGCATAACCATCTGGTTGTTCATTGTAGACTTCCTCTTCTAGTATTCCATTTAGAAATGCTGACTTCACATCCATCTGATATACTTTGAATCCCCTGTATGCTGCAAATGCAAGTAAAGTCCTAACACCTTCCAATCTAGCAATTGGTGCAAATGTCTTGCCATAGTCTTGTCCTTCTTCATGTGCATAACCTTTGCATACCAATCTGGCTTTGTTTCTGACTACTACTCCATCTTCATTCAGTTTATTCCTAAATACCCATTTAGTACCAATTACATTTTTGTTCACCGGTCTGGGTACTAGGGTCCATGTATTGTTCTTCTCAATCTGGTCAAGATCCTCTTCCATAGCCTTAATCCAGTGATCATCTCCAAAGGCTTCCTTTTGTTCTCTAGGCTCGAAGTGGATATCATACAAGAATTCTCTCTTATTCTTCTCCTGGTTAACACACCAGTATCTTTATCTCCAATAATCTAGTCAAGATTATGATTGAGTCTCACATACCTTGGAATAACATGATCATTATCTTTAGGTTCTTCTTCCTCACTATCTCCATCTTCTGCAAAATCTACCTGCTTCGGTTGAACTGATGCAACAACATTCATTTCACCAACTTCTGTTTTCACCGGTTCTGGTTCTAAAATCAAAATGTAAGGTTCATCTTCCTTCTTCTCCTCACTGGTTTCTCCTAAAACTTTAGGACACTCGTCTACTCGGACATCAACACTTTCAATGATTCTCTTTGTCCAGTTGTTGTAACATTTGTAGGGTTTTCTCTTGATGGAGTAACCAAGAAATATGCCTTCATCACTCTTAGCATCAAACTTACCAACATAGTCACCTCTCTTGATTAAACATTTACTGCCAAAAACCTTAAAGTAACTGATATTAGGTGATCTACCATACTAGTATTCATAAGGAGTTTTATCCTTTCCTCTTTTAACCAATATCTAGTTCATAGTGTAGACAGTTGTGTTGAAATCTTCTCTCCACAAAGTCTTAGCAACGCCTCCTTGTATTAGCATAGTTCTAGCCGTTTCAACAACTGACCAGTTGTTCCTCTCTACAATACCATTATGTTGTGGTGTCCTAGGTGCATAAATTTGCCTCTTAATTCCATTGTCTTTGATGGTATGTTGAAAGAATAAGTGTCCGGTTGAATACTGAGAGGGGGGGGTGAATCAGTATATTGAAAACTGATACAAAGTTCCCAAACTCAAACTCAGTCAAACAAAGTAAACATATCTCAGTCAAGATCAATATTCATAAGAATGCTTAACATCAACCGGTTCGACTGTTATGACAACTTTAATAGTAAACAACTTCAATCTTGTAAACACCAACAATGCTTAATCATAACTCAACATATTCATCTCTCAAAGATTCTACTTAACATGCCTTATCAGAAATTAACCACATCAACAAATAAGATCACAACCACAAAAGAATTCACCACTTGACACAAATGTTTATACGTGGAAAATCCAAATAGGTAAAAACCACGATGAGATGAGACTCACAAGGATAGCTATCTGAACTCTTCTGAAGTTCTCCATGTTAGGAGCCAAGCCTGTTAAAGCTTTACAATAAGTCTTGTTAAGAACTAATTCCGCTTAGGAATCACCCGGTTAAGGGATTTACAAATATGCCTTGATTAAAAGCACAATACCCTGTTAGGAGTAACCTCGCTAGAGGATTTAAGAATCCAAGCTAATGGACCACCTTGCTAGAGGATTTAATGAGTAACCAAGCTTGTTAGAGCTTACCTGGTTAAGGGATTTTACTTCTACTGTAATTGTTAGAAAACAACAGGTTTTCTTGATCTGTCTAAGTAGCACTATATTTGCTTGACCTGATCCTTCTAAGCTTCAATTTGCCTTCACTCAAAGTGCAGATCCATTCATTAGTTGGGCAACTGCACACTCAATAGGTTTTCTACCAACCTTGCCAACAACCTTTACAACAACTTCATCGACCTTAAATAGAAATCAATTAGGTCGGTAACACAACAAAAACCTGATTCTCATCATCGAGATTACAAACAAGTCGGTACAATCTTGACCGTTAGAAATCATGACTATCTCTTCACATTATTCAAGAAAAATCAAACTACTCCATGATCACCACTCCATTGGACTTTGTAAATCATCACACGTTGTGTATTAAATGCAATCCACTTTGCTCCTTCCCTAGACAATAACAAACACGCCAAAACAATTTGAACATATCCTCATTCAATGATCACACGTGTTTCTATCATTACCGCTCATCAGATAATAAACCAACAAACTTGATCGGTTAGGGTTTAACAACTGATAGGGTTTACTGGTTACATTACATATAAAGGTTTAACCCTTTACACCTTTACACCGGTTTATCTCACAAACTTAACATACAGGTTTACAACATCTTCCACAAAGCTCTCTTTACCGGTTACTAGCCAATATCAAAAACAACAATATCAGCAATAACACGAATACCATTAAGGGTTCAATTGACATCAATGACAACATATCATTAATGCAATCTCTATGCAAAATACCAACAATCTCCCCCTTTGGCATTGATGGCAATACAAATATCAATGCCTCTGATTACTGCTGAGATTGGTGAATATGAATCTTGGTTTACATTACCAAGTATTCACCTTGCTCTGTCTATCTTCAGCCTGTCGCTGGTTCACCTAATCAAACACATAATTCTTCTCCTCAATCACATTATTCTTCTCCCCAATCACATAATTCTTCTCCCCCTTTGACAACAATGCCAAAGTGAAAGTAAAACATGTAATTCTGCTCTCACTGTGATGTTGATGCTCCCCTTGTGGAATACATCCACTTCTTCATCAATCCGTGTAAAATTCTACAAGTAATTTAGGGACTGATGCAATCAACATCATGCTCAACTGATTTCATGAAGAGGGACAACCCCCAATTGACTTCTAAGATACTCGAAAGTGGTCTTAGGCAGAGGTTTGGTAAAGATATATGCAAGCCGCTCCTTGGTAGAAACATGCTCCAAGATAACATCTTTACTTTGAACTTTTTCCCTCAAGAAGTGATATTTCAATTCAATGTGCTTAGTCCTTGCATACAAAATAGGATTTTTAGAAATTTTTATTGCACTTTTATTATCACACAAAATCTTTATTCATTATGAGATTTCCATCTTCAAACCTTCCAAAATGTGCCTCATCCACACAGCTTGTGTGCAATTCATATAAGCTGCTACATACTTAGCTTCGACAATAGATTGTGAAGTGCAAATCTACTTTTTACTACTCCATGAGACTAGCCTTCCTCCTAGAAAGAATTCTCCACTGGTAATACTCTTCCGACCATCAATATTTCTTGCCCAATCAGCATCTGTGTATGCTTTCATATCAAAATTTCCACCATATGGATACCATAATCCATAGTCAACAGTGCCTTTCAGATATCTAAAAATTCTCTTGGTTGCCATCAGATGTGCCTCCTTTGGATTCTTCTGAAATCTAGCAACAATACCAACTGCATGGGCAATATCCGGTCAACTGCGAACAACATAGTGTAGCTTGCCAATCATTGACATGTATTCCTTTTCATCTACAGACTTAGATGCATCTTCCTTGGACAATTTACAACCTGTAACCATTGGGGTTCCAACTGGTTTATAGTCACTCATACCGAAAGTCTTCAAAACCTCTTTCACATACTTTAATTGAGTAATGAAAATACCATTCTTCATTTGTTGTATTTGTAAGCCTATGAAATTTTTTATTTCCCCTACTAATGACATCTCAAATTTATTCTTCATTTCATCTACAAAACAATTAATCATGTCATCATTACCTCCAAATATAATATCATTTACAAATACTTCACTGACCAGTATATCATCTCCTTCAAACTTGAGATAAATGTTGTTGTAATCACTGGTTCTATCAAAGCCTATCTTCATCAAATGAGTATGAAGCCATTCATACCATGCTCTGGGTGTCTGCTTTAATCCATACAAGGATTTATGCAATTTTCATACCATGTCCTCCTTATTTGTCAATGCATAACCATCAGGCTGCTCTATATACACTTCAAGAATGCAGACTTGACATCCATCTGGTATACCTTGAGCTTCTTATGAGCTACAAATGCAAGCAATGTTCTGACACCTTCTAGTCTTGCTACTAGTGCAAAAGTTTCTCCATAATCCTCTCCTTCTTCTTGTGCATAACCGTTGCATACTAATCTTGCATTATTGCAAGTTACAACACCATCTTCATTTAATTTGTTTTTGAACACCCATTTAGTACCTATAACATTCTTGTTTACCAGTCAGGGTACCAGGGTCCAAGTGTTGTTCTTCTCAATTTGATCCAACTCCTCCTCCATATCTTTCACCTAATGATCATCACCAAATGCCTCCTTAGCACTTCTAGGTTCAAAGGTGGATATCATGCAAGAGTTCTCTCTTATTCTCCTTCTAGTTAGTACTCTAACATCCTTATCCCCAATTATATTTTCAAGACTGTGATTCAGTCTCACATACCTAGGAATAACGTGATCATTCTCTTCAGGTTCAGCTTCTTCATTATCATTTGCCTCTGAATTTATTTGTTCCGGTTGAACAAGTACATCAGGATTTGCTTTATTGGTTTCTGATTTAACAGTTTCAAGTTCCAAAGAAAAATGCAAGGATCTTCATCCTTCTTCTCAGAACTGGTTCCTTCTGAAATTTCAGGACATTCATCTACACGAACATCAAAACTTTCAATATTTTTTTGTGTCCGGTTGTCGAAGCATTTGTAGGCCTTACTCTTGGTGGAATAGCCAAGAAATACGCCTTCATCACTCTTAGCTTCAAACTTGCTTATGTAATCACCTCTTTTAATAAAACATTTGCATCCAAATATCTTAAAATAGCTAACATCGGGTGATCTCCCATACCAGTACTCATATGGGGTCTTGTCCTTACCTCATTTTACTAGAACTCAGTTCATTGTGTAAACAGTTGTACTTATAGCTTCTTTCCAAAATGTTTTTGATACACCTCCTTGTATCAACATAGTTCTAGCCACTTTAACCACTGACCAGTTGTTTCTCTTTGCTATACCATTCTATTGTGGTGTGCTTGGTGCACAAAGCTACTGCTTGATACCATTATCATCACAATATTTAATGAACCCTGCAGAAGTGAATTCACCGCCTTGATCTGTTCTTAGACATTTTTATCTTTCTGCCACTCTCTTTCTCAACTAAGGCTCTGAATGCTTTTAATTTACCAAAATCTTCATTCTTATCCTTCAACAATGTGACCCACATCATCCTTGAACAATCATCAGTGAAGATTATGAAGTATTTGTCACCTTGAATGCTTCTTATTCTTATTGGTTCACATAGATTTGTATGAACCAAATCTAACAAATTCTCTGCTAAGAAGGACTTACCCTTAAAAGTTGAAGAAGTCATCTTTCCTAGTTGACATTCTTTACAAAGAGTATTAACCGGTTTGTCTAGCTGAGGAAGACCTCATACTATCTTAGACTTGCTTACTTTAATAATATTGTCAAAATTTATATGACAAAATCTTCTATGCCAAAGCCAACTATCATCTATTTTTGCAATCAAATAGTTGATAACTTTAGGATTGAGATGAAATAGATTACCTCTAGTCCGTTTCCCGGTTGTAATCAATTCACCTTTGTTGTCAAAGATTTTTCACATCCATTTCTGAACTCCAGTGGGTATCCTCTGTCATTAAGTTGTGCCACACTTAATAAATTATGCTTTAGGCCTTCAACCCAATAGACATTGTCAACACTGCTCTTCCCATTAAGAGAAATAACTCCCTTACCTTTAACCATACAGGGTGATTCATTGCCAAATCTGACAACACTGCCATCAAATTATTTTGGGGAAAGAAATTTTCTTTGATCACCGACCATGTGATGTAAACAACCACTATCAATGATCCAATCATCAGAGTTATCGATTTTGGATACTAGTGCCTTCTGATATGATATTTCTTCCTTAATAGCTACAAACACAATATCTTCACTAGCATCATCATCATATTCTTCATCAGTAATACCACTGTCAATAGCTACAAGACAATCTCTCTTGCCTTTACCCTTATACTTCTTAAATTTGTCTTTCTTGTATTCATTTTCACCATTAGGGCAATTTGTTGCTATATGAACAATCTTGTTGCATGCAAAACATTTTAAAGGTAGCTCACCTCTATATTTACCAGTGCCTCTAGGAAGTCATTTTGCCAACAATGCTTCAAGTTCCACTAAGTTGTCTTCATCTTCAACATCTCTGCTGGATCTAGATTCATAGTTATGGATGGTATCTCTACTTCTTCTCACATATGGGTTAGATACAAAAGCTCTAAATGCAGATTCTGATTTCTGTACACTACCATCATAGCCATTTAGTTCAAAAGCAGTAAGTTTTCCAACAATAGTGTCAAGAGTTACCTTTTTCTTGTCAATGGATTTCAACTCCTGAATAGCTGCAACTCAGATAGCATAGACCGATAGGAGGGTTCTTAGTACCTTACTGATTACTATGGCATCTTCCAATTTCCCTCCTGCACTCTTTATCTCATCAACTATCTCTTTAATCCTTTGAACGTACTATTGGATATTCTCACCTTCAGACATCCTCATGTCGTCAGACTTTCCTCTTAAACTCTCCTCTTTGGCAATCTTAACATGTTCATCACCTCTATAAATCTCTTCTAATTTATTCAATACTTCATATGCAGTTTCAAGACCATGAACATCTACATATTCAGCATTAGATAGGGAATTGATAATAGCTTTTAATGCCTGGTGATTTTCTTGTTATTCTTTCTTCTAATCATCAGTCAGGGGTCCAAAAGGTGTAGTATACTTATTTTCTATATGATCCCAATACTAACTACCAAGACTCTTAATGTAAATATTCATTCTGTCACTCCATATTCTATAGTTATCTTTGTTGAACTTCGGACCTTCTTTCTTCATCATGATCTATGAGATCTTTTCCTCAAGCTGTTAGGCTTTTAGATTAAGAGGACCTGAGTTGCTCTGATACCAATTGATGGTATGATGAAAGAATAAGTATCTGGTAGAATACTGAGAGGGGGGGGTGAATCAGTATATTGAAAAACATACAAAGTTCCCAAACTCAAACTCATTCAAACAAAGTAAACATATCTCAGTGAAGATCAATATTCATAAGAATGCTTGACATCAATCGGTTTAACTATTATGACAACTTTAACAGTAAACAACTTCAATCTTGTAAACACCAACAATGCTTAATCATAACTCAACATATTCATCTCTCAATGCTTCTACTTAACATGCCTTATTAGAAATTAACCACATCAACAAATAAGATCACAACCACAAAAGCATTCACCACTTGACACAAATGTTTATACATGGAAAACCCAAATAGGTAAAAACCACGGTGAGATGAGTCTCACAAAGATAGAATCTAAACTCTTCTTATGTTTGCCCTATTAGGAGCCAAGCCTGTTAAAGCTTTACAATAAGTCTTGTTAAGAACTAATTCCAGTTAGGAATCACCCGGTTAAGGGATTTACAAATATGCCTTGATTAAAAGCACAATAACATATTAGGAGTAACCTCACTGGATTTAATGAGTAACTAAGCTTGTTAGAGCTTACCTGGTTAAGGGATTTTACTTTTGTTGTAATTGTTAGAGGATTTAATGAGTAACCAAGCTTGCTAGAGATTACTCGGTTAAGGGATTTTACTTATGTTGTAATTGTTAGAAAACAACATGTTTTCTTGATCTATCTAAGTAGCACTATATTTGCTTGATCAGATTCTTCTAAGCTTCAATTTGCCTTCACTCAAAGTGTAGATCCATTCACTAGTTGGGCAATTGCACACGCAACAGGTTTTCTACCAACCTTGCCAACAATCTTTACAACAACTTCATCGACCTTAAATAGAAATCAATTAGGTCGGTAACATAATAAAAACCTAATTCTCATCATCAAGATTATAAACAAGTCAGTACAATCTTGACCATTAGAAATCATGACAATATCTTCACATTATTCAAGAAAATTCCAACTGCTCCATGATCACCGCTCCATTGGAATTTGTAATTCATCACACATTGTGTATTAAATGCAATCCACTTTGCTCCTTCCCTAGACAATAACAAACGTGCCAAAACAATTTGAACGTATCCTCATTCAATGATCACATGTGTCTCCATCACCGCTCATTGGATAATAAACCAACAAACTCAATCGGTTTGGGTTTAACAACTGATAGGGTTTACCAGTTACATTACATAGAAAGGTTTAACCCATTACACCTTTACAACGGTTTATCTCATAAACTTAACATACAGGTTTACAACATCTTCCTCAAAGCTCTCTTTAACGTTTACTAGCCAATATCAAAAATAACAATATCAACAATAACATAAATACCATTACCAATTCAATTGACATCAATGCCAACATATCATTAATGCAATCTCTATGCAAAATACCAACAAACTCAAAATACCAACAATCTTCACAATATCTAGTGAATTCCTCTAAAGTAAATTCACCACCTTGATCAGTTCTCAAGCACTTTATCTTCTTCCCACTTTCCTTTTCAGCTAAGGCCTTGAATGCCTTAAACTTGCTAAAGGCTTCAATTTTTTCTTTCAAGAATGTGACCCACATCATTCTTGAGCAATCATCAGTGAAGATCATAAAATATCGATCACCTTGAATACTTCTAGTCCTTATTGGTCCATAGAGGTCTGTAAGAACCAAATCTAGCAAATGTTCTACTGAGAAAGATTTGCTCTTAAAAGTTGAGGATATCATCTTCCTTAACTAACATTCCTTACACAAAGCATTCACCGGTTTGTCCAACTAAGGTAAACCTCTTACAGACTTGGACTTACTAACTCCGACAATATTATCAAAGTTTATATGACAAAATCTTCAATGCCAAAGCCAACTATCTTCTACTTTAGCAATTAAACAGTTGTTGACTTTAGGATTTAGGTGAAACAAGTTACTTTTTGTCTTCTTACCGGTTGCAATTAGTTCACCTTTGCTTCCATAGATTTTGTACATTCCATTCTTGAATTCCAATGGATAACCTTTTTCATTGAGTTGAGATACACTCAAAAGATTGAGTTTCAATCCTTCAACCCAATAGACATCATCTGCATTGCTCTTTCCATTAAGAGAAATGGTTCCCTTTCCTTCTACCATGCAGAGTGAGTCATTTCAAAATCTCACAACACCTCCATCAAATTCCTTTAGAGTAATAAACTTACTCTGGTCACCGGTCATGTGGTGTGAACAACCACTGTCTATAATCCAATCATTAGAACTATCCATGTGATAAACTAATGCCTTGTGATCAGATGTCTCCTCTTTAATGGCAACAAAGACAATGTCTTCATTTACATCTCCCTCAGATTCCTCATCTGTGATTCCTTCATCAACTTCAATGAGGAAATCTCTTTTACCTTTTCCTTTGTACTTCTTGTAATTCTCACATTTATGCTCATTGTCTTCATTTGGACAGTTAGCTGCAATATGTCCAATCCAGTTACATGCAAAACACTTCAAAGGTAATTTACCTCTATACTTATTGGTACCTCTAGGTAACTACTTAGCCAACAATGCTTCAAGCTCGATCAAACTGTGTTCATCATCAACTTCTCTGTTGGATCTAGACTCATGACTGTGACTAGCTTCTCTGATTTTCCTCACAGGTGGATTAGAAACTAAAGATCTAAATGCAGACTCTGATTTCTGAACACTTCCATCAAAACTATTTAATTTGAATGCAGTAAGTTTACCAATGATGGAGTGGAGAGTTACCTTAGTTTTATCAATAAACTTTAGTTCCTGAATGGCTACAACTCAGATAGCATAAATGAGTAGAAGGGTTCTCAACACCTTACTAACCACTGTGGCATCCTCCACTTTACCACCAGCACTTTTGATCTCACCAACTATCTCCTTGATCCTCTAACCATACTGTTGAATATTCTCACCTTCAGCCATCCGCATGTCATCAAATTTACCTCTCAGACTCTCCTCTTTGGCAATCTTCACATGCTCATAACCGTTGTAGGTATCCTCAAGTTTCTTCCAAACATCATAAGCAGTCTCCAAACCATGGACATCAACATACTCTTAATCAGACAAGGAACTGATAATGGCCTTCAATGCTTGATTATTCTCTTGTTGCTCCTTCTTTTGATCATCTGATAGAATCCCACTAGGCAAGGCATATTTGGTAACAACATTTTCCCAATATTGACTTCCTAAGCTTTTGATATAGATCTTCATCCTATCACTCTATATTCTATAGTTTTCCCTATTGAACTTTGGACCTTCTTTCTTCGTCATGTTCTCCTAGATCTTTACCTCAAGCTATTAGGCTTAGACACTAGAAGACTTGAAATGCTCTTATACCAATTGATGATATGATGAATCAATAAAGATCTGGACAACTACTAAGAGGGTGGGTGAATCAATAGATAGAATAACCAACTAAACTTTCACCAAACTCAAAACCCAACTCATAAATCAATCACTGAACTAACTGGTTCAAACATTGAACTACAAATTGAAATAGCACTGTCAAGTTAACCGATTGACTAGCATACCAAAATAACAGTATAACAGATTTGAAACTCTCAAACCACTTTATTAACACTAGTAAGAGCACATTTCAGATACTGTCGGTCATCTTAAAACATCTAAGTGGATTTACCAGTTAAACAAATTAACCATATCAAAACATAACCACAAAAACCATTCACCACCTGACACAATGATTTTTGACGTGGAAACCCAAATGGTAAAAACCACGATGGGGATGAATATCCACAGGTATTCTGAACTCTTCTGAAGTTTACCCTGTTAGGAGCCAAGCCTTGTTAGAAGCTTTACAAAAATGTCCTTTTACGAACAAATCCTATTAGGGACCACCTGGTTAAGGGATTGACTACAGTGCCCTGTTAAAAGCAATATCCTGTTAAGAGTAACCTCGATAGTGGATTTGAAATCAAAGCTTATGGATCACCTAGTTAGAGGATTTAGATAGCACTAAGCCTGTTAAAGCTTTCCCAGTTAAGGGATTTAATTATTGTAATTATTAGAGAACAACGAGGTTTTGTTGATCTAGTAAATAGAACTACTCTGCTTGATCAGATCCTTTTCATGCTCCTATCTACCTTCAAACATATTGTAGATACTCCTTTTGGTTTGGCAATCAATCACACTAACACTTTACCAAAAATTGCCAACATTACAATAAAACAACTCATCGACCTTATAAGCAAAAGCAATAGGTTGGTAACACATCACAAACCTAAGATCTCATAGAGATTACAAATAAATTAGTTCAAACATGATTGTTGTATTACATAGCAATCATTGCACATTGTACAAGACAACTTTGACCGCTCCTTGATCATCGCTTCAATGAATCCTGTAACTCATCATGCGGTTTCCTCTTCATGCAATGCACTCACTCATTCCCAAGATAAAACAGTTATCTCTATTCGCCAAAACCACTTTAAACTCATCACGTGCATCATGCATACATGGTATAATTATCTTTGATCACCATTTGATCATATATCAACACAACTGATTCACCAAGCTCCATCGGTTAGGGTTACCAATTGATCTCACTGCTTCTTTAGTAATACATGTTTCCTTCACTAGCTCAACTACCGGTTGCAATACAACTCTATTACCTTCATTACCAGTTACAATTGACATCGATGACAACACAATAGTTCATCAATACAATCTTCATGCAAATGCCAACAATCCTTAGTACTGGAAGACTCACCTTTCTCATATGTATTATAACCCAAGCCTTGTGTATCTCCTTTCATCCTCTAAGATTGGATCTACTCATCAAGCATGGTAGAGCTCTTGTTAAATTTAGATGTTAACTCATTAGTATCAACCATCTCTTTAGTTAGATATTCATTCTTCTTCATCAGACTTTCTCTAAGAGGCATTGCCATGTCTAGATCAGCCTGTACTTCTTCTTTTTCTTCTTTTTCCTCTTGAAGATATGCAGTCAGGGTTCCATCCTCTTGGTTCAATTTAAATATCTCATGTTCCTTTTCTCTGGTTCTATCTTCAGCAGTTCTTCTAGTTTCCAGATTTTGACTCATCCTGATAGTTATGGCTTCAAGTTCTCTCCTCAGATTTGACTTATCATCATTTAACTTTTCCACCTCATTCATCAAAGCATCCATGTTTGCTTCCTCAGATGAACTGTTTTCACTAAGTTCATACATTGGTTCAACTAGCTCTCTCCTCTTTACCAATGAAGCTTTATACTTAACCCTTAATTCACCTAGGGCTTCTTCAGATTCTGCAAGTTGGTTAGACAACTCTCTATAACTCATTCCTTCCCTCATGTTAGCCTTAGGGATCCTTCCCAAGTGATTAAGCCTTAAGGGAATTACGCTCTGATACCAATTGATAAACTTATAAGGCACTGAGAGGGGGGGGGTGAATCAGTGCAAGAAAAAACAATATAAATCTGATCACCACTTTAATCAACTTTAAAATCAATAGGCATGCAAGAAGAATAACCACATAAGCCAACACCAAATAAGACATGCACACCATACCACAATGATTTTCGCATGGAAACCCAAATGGTAAAAACCATGGTGGGAATTAGAACCCATAAGATTCGCTATCTTCAAAATAGAAAGCTTTGACTGGTTAAGGTCTTACAAACTTGCCCGGTTAAGAGTAGACCCTATTAGGAGTCACCCGATGAGGGGATTTATAGCTTAGCTCTGTTAGAAGCTTTACTTTGTTAGGAGTAACCTCATTGGAGGATTTAAACTCAATTTGTTGAGCTACCTAGAAAAGGGATTTATACAATCAGGCATGTTAGGACCTACCCGGTTAAGGGATTTTGACAGCTGCAACTATTAGGAAACAACAACTAGATGATATGCATATAGCACCTATGTGCCTGATAAGATCTACTTCAATTCTGCAATATACTTCAGCAATACATCAATACAATGCTTCTCATTTCATCGCACAATCAAATTCTCAATCTACGCTTATGATCTCATCATTTATCTCATAGCTAATCACACTTTATAAACATCTCAACTTAGTCGGCTAACAACCTTGGAACAAGTTCCTAGGTTGAATGAATCTAGTCAATCTTACTAAACACACTTTAATTATGTTGGCCACCGATATAACAACCCAAAAATTAAACATAAACACAATCGGTTAACCGATTTATGCCATTTTGCTCTACCGGTTAACAGTTTTTCAAGATTGACTGCCTTGTATACCATAACTCACTCATACTGTTATATCTGCCAATGTGGTGTGGGATATATCTGTAAGTACCTATCTCCAACATTCTAGTAGAACCACATCACCTAACTCTTCATCGATCACCCATACCGGTTGCCTAAATGTAATATTGATCCTCATTTACCAGTTGAAGTCCTATTTACCATTTCACTATTAAACTGTCTCCTGTACCGGTTATGCTTTATTGGTTGGCCTAAAAGACTTAAATGTCTATCAAAACATAGTTGCCATCAATGACAACATAAAACAAGTCATCAATCAACCTTTTACATCATATCATCATCATCAGTCCAACATAGTTTTGTCTTTATCAATTAATGGCATGACATGTTTCATCTTTCAAAAATTAAAAAAAAAAGAAGAAAAAATCAAAAAGTGCAATAATAACAAGTGTTGAAAACCTGGCAACAGGAGCTATTTGTGATAGATCGACTCTTCTATCTATTGGTACATATATCATATTTTTTGCATCCATCTGATCTATGCCATCGACAAAGATTCACAAAGCTTTTTAATGCAACTCATCCTTGGACACACTTAGCGTAGTCACTATCCTTGATTATCTGAACACTTACCCACATCATATCTCACCATGGCTTGATGATCAATGTACATATTCATATTGAAATTAGTGTCTAAAGCTTGGGGGAAAATCTTAACTTCGCTAGGGGCATCTTGCCTTGTGGGTTTAAACAAGCAAACAATTGCAAACATGGGCATCTGAAGAAAAACAAAGATCGTGACTATCAATGGTAAACATCAAAACAAGAACTGAACAAACTAAACAAAGATCTATTTGCAAGATCTTTTATCTGACAAAATACATAGGGTAGCATGCATGTCTATCATGGTGGTTTTTTATTGTTGTTATCATATCTCCTAAGCGACACAAGGATATCTTGAAACTAGAGAAGCAAGGAAGGAGTGTGATGTTTTCTTTGTATGTTGTTTGTGAGAAAAGCCTTTTATTGTGCAAGTTTGTCTTACGATGTGATCAAGTAACATATCATTGAGGACATTTCAGATTTGTATAGGACAAAGGTTAACTCTTGTCTGTTTATGCAAGCAACACTCAGGTCATCTTGGTTCAATTATACCTCGACGCTTTTGCTATCTTGCAATATCAAAACCCATGTAAGTTATACTCAGGTCATCATGGTTCAATTATACCAGAATGCTTGTATCGACTTTCAACATATTAGAGGCTCAATGATGATAAAAAGGAAGCATATCTAATTTGATCGAAAAGGTGACAATATCAAGAACGAGAGTGCATTTCATATCATTGTTAAGCGTTTAGGTGCATTTTTTAGATCATTCCTAAAATTTGCATTTAGTTGCATTATCATATCATGGCATTTAGTTTCATATCATCATCATCATCATATAGTCACATTCATCATGGCATCCATCACATGCATATCTCTCGCATCATCATGGAATCTTTCTTCACTTTCATATCTTCATCATTCATCCAACTCTCATCTATCATGTTTTATATAGGATGTATCTTTCCTGAAACCAAACATTTTGATCAGGTCTTATACATGATATATCATTGCTGAAACCAGACGTTTTGATCAGGTCTTATATAGGATATATCGTTCCTAAAATCAGACGTTTTGATCATCTTTGTCTTATACACGAGGTGTCAAACCTGAAACTAGACTTGATCTCATTCTTATCAATCTGATCAATCTTATCAAACCCATGTGTGTCATCAACTATCCACTCTTCTATCTTTCAAATAACATTCTTCTTCTTTCGAGAGATCGTTCATGCGTTTAGTGCATGAATAATCTCCCGAGGAGACATTATTATATCAAATCTCCACATTAATTCCATATCGACATGAGCTTCATATCAACTTCTCATATCAAATCAATTCTTCATATCCAGGGCTTCATATCGATAATTTTGACGACAACACCATATCAAGAATTTTGGCGACATATCGAGTGTTTTTCTTTGAATCAACATGTGATCACACGTCGCTTTAAAGAGGGGAAAAATGTAGACACCTAAAACTTGCATAACTAATTAAATGAATTTTATTCATTTAATCATCATTTATTCGCCTAATAATTAGACTAAGGATTAATTAATATCTCCATTCTTCCAATCAGTCTATTAGTCAAATTAAAGATTTGATTAAAATCTTTTTATTCTAGCCTAACCTATTAATTAAACTAAGGTTTGATTAAGTACCCTTTAGCCATTTAATTGAATAAATCTTATTTATTTAAAACCCCCCTTTTCCCTTTTAATTGAATAAATCTTCTTTATTTAAAATCCCTTTTGGCTAAAAATAAATCTTTTATTTTATCTAAAAATGCATATTTCCCTCCACTTGCATTCTCCTACATTTTCCATTAGCATGCTAATATTCTTCTAGAACCCCTCTAATCCCTCATTAACTAGCCTAATTCCTTTGATCATGTCACATCCCTAAATTTGGGGGAGTCACTTCTCCAAATCTGGGGAAAGTCTTCAAAATGTGTTGAAGACTTTACCTTCTTCAACAAGTTAACTTGTTGAGTCTTCCAAACTTGTAAGGTTATCTAACTTTTAACAAGTTAACCTCCAAAGTCTTCAAAGAGCATTTAATTCCTCTTACAATATATCATCCTAGCCCATGATGGTTGTCCCTTTGGCCATCCGTCAACTTTGCACAAGATTTTACCTCTTGGACAATAGCATGCTCCCTTGGATAATGGCATTATCCAATGATGTCATCTCTTGAGGCTATCCCTAATGCTTGCTCAACATCCTCTCAAGCCATGTCAAGGTGACATTTGTCAACTTGGGATTGGATTGAATTCCCCTCGTGGATTGATAACTTTCAATCCTAGCCCTTGTTAAGATTTCTCAATCTTGGGCATCCATTTCTCTAATTTCTCTATAAATAGAGCCCATTTCTTCAATCTTAGGATCCATCATCTTGTGCATCAAACTTATATTCATTTTGTAGGTTATCAAGGAGCTCAATTTATCATCTTCAAGCACTTAGATCATCTTAGTTGCATGCTAATTTAGCTTTCATCATGTTGATAGTATCATGCTAATCCCATTTTCATGCTAGCTTAATTCATAGCTACTGTATATCAATTTTATAGCAATCTCCATGTTATTTTAATTATCACATCTAAGATTTAAACTTGGAATCAATCTTAGTCTCATATCTTGCATTCCATCTTGCATTTCATCTTTTCATATCATTTGATCATCTATCTAGGACCTTATTTGCATTCATTTTGATCTTGTTATATCCTTCAATCTTGTTCTTTAGGTTGACATCTAAGAGATCAAGTTCTCTTCCAAGTGAGAGCCACCTTGAATCTTGAAGATCCTTGGAGATAGAGGAGCATGAGACGTGATTGGGGTTCTTGATTTTGAAGCTAACTTAGTTTAGTTTCTATTTTTATTTCTAACTCTAACATAATGTTTCATGTGTGTGTTTGATGTTGTTTGAGTCTCTCTTGTAGGTACCGCACTTTTTGAGAACACACTATGCGTAAAACCTGCGAAGGTGCATGCTATTAATCAGATCCTCCAAAGGTTCTCCATCTTGTGTTGAGATCTGATATGAACCTAATCCATAGATTGTTATGATGACGCAAGTGCCAAGCCAATTTGGTTCGAACTTAGCCTTCTTCTCTCTATCTTGCTGATTTTTAGGATTTTCTCTGAGAACTAAGTCACCCACCTCAAATGTGTGAGTCTTTACCTTATGATTGTATCTTCGAATCATTCTTTATCGATATGCTTTGAGATGATTGAAAGTAGTTTGTCTATGCTCATCCAATAATTCTAGATCTTGTAAGTTGGAGACCCTGTAATCTTCATCATTGATTAGATTGTGCAAAGAGACTCTCAGGGATGGTAACTCGACCTCAATAAGGCAAGATAGATTCGACATCGTAGACAAGTGAATAAGGTGTAGCTCCAGTAGGTGTGCGGACACTTGTGCAGTAGTCCCAAAGTGCGGGGTTGAGTTGGATATGCCAATTATGATCAGCATCATCTACTTTTTTTTTAGGATTTTGAGGATAGTTTTGTTAGACACCTAAGCTTTACCATTACCTTGGGGGTAATATGGGGTGGAAAAGCGATGATGGATATGGAAACGATCACAAAGCTCATGAACATCCTATTTCTTAAAAGGACGCCCATTATCTATAACAATGGAAAGGGGAACATCGTATCGAAAAATGATATAGTTAAGGATGAAAGTTTCAATATGCTTTACGGTGACTTGGGTGAGAGGAACGACTTCAATCCATTTTGTAAAATATTATGTGGCTGTAATAATAAAGTTATGGTCGTTGGAAGAGGGAGGCTGAATCTTTCCTATGAGGTTGAGTCCCCACTGGCAAAAGGGCCATGGAGTAGCAATCGATTGAAGTTTCTATGCTAGTGCATGAATAAGGTCTCCATGAATCTAACATTGCTTACACTTTCTGACAAACTGATATGAGTCTTTTTCCATAGTAGGCCAATAATATCTAGTCCTCGTCAATCACTTGGCTAAGGTTGGACCACTAGAATGAGCACCACATATACCTTTGTGAACCTCACGTAATGCAATTTGAGCTTCGCCACTTTATAAACATCTAAGGATAGTACCATCTAGACCCCGACGATAAAAGGGGTATCAGCTAAAATGACATATTGGGATGATTGACGAATGAAGGTACGACATTGATTGTTGGAAAGGTCAGGTGGAAGGATATTGTTGTGGAGGTAAGTGAAAGTGGAACTGCACTAAGGGGAATCAGGACCAACAACACATATCATCTCAACAAGAGTGATCTCATATGATGGAACCAAAAGATTATCCACCAAGAACTTATAATGAGTCTCATTCCGAGGCATATTAATCAAAGCAACAATGGTATCCATGACATCTGCAACTCGATTATTATTCCTTAGAATCTGTTCAAAGATTATTTGTGTGAAATATTACTCAAAATCATCCACCATTTTCTTGTGAGGCATCAAATTTTCATCTTTAGTCTGATAATCATCATTTGCTTGATGAATTACGAGTTGAGAGTCCCCAAAAACATGAAGCTCTTGGATCTTCCATGAACTACAATTTGTAGTCCCATTGTTAATGCTTCATATTCTGCTATGCTATTTGTGCAAGGAAATGACAATCGATATGACTTAGGAATAGAATCTCCTTGAGGTGTGATAAAGAGGATACCAACTCCTGCACCATTCTGCATGTATGAACCATCAAAATATAGTTTCCAAGGCTTTGCATTTGTCACCGTAAAGAATGGATTTATTCAGAAATTATTCTGAGATAATGGGGGTGTCTTCAATCATAGGTGCATCTGCCAGCTGATCTGCAATAGCTTATCCTTTAATTGCTTTTCTATCCACATATTCAATGTTGAACTCACTCGGGATCATAACCCATTTAGCTAATCTGCTAGTGAGTGTTGCCTTATTGAGAAAGTATTTGAGTGGATCTATCCTTGCAACGAGCTTTGTTATATGAGTTAGCACGCAAATGACATAATTTCTACGAGGCAAAAACCACAACAAGACATGCACGCTCAATTGGTTTGTAGTTAAGCTGATAACCAACCAATGTGATATTGATATAAGATACTGCTCTTTCCTTGCCTTCATTATCTTGTTGCGCCGATAGTGCCCCCAGTGTTGTTTACGTAGCTGATATGTAAAGGAGTAGAGGTTTTCCTAGGATAGGTAGCATCAATACTGGTGGATTCAAAAGATAGTCTTTGAGAAGTTGAAAATCCTATTGACACTTATCATCCCATTTGAACTTGACATTCTTATGAAGTAGATGCTGAAAAGGATGACATTTATCTGCAAGTTGTACAATGAATATGTGTATCAATTGAAGTCTTCCTTGTAGAGACCAAATTTGACTAATATTCTTTGGTGGTGACATCTCTAA
Organism: Cryptomeria japonica; assembly: GCF_030272615.1. Lineage (NCBI taxonomy): Eukaryota > Viridiplantae > Streptophyta > Pinopsida > Cupressales > Cupressaceae > Cryptomeria > Cryptomeria japonica. Next base: position 4,713,550 of record NC_081410.1, on the reverse strand, counting down.
TATAGCTCTGAATTTTTCTAGATCTGCTTAAATTCCTCTTTGTGAGACAATGTATCCAAAGAGTTTCCCAGAGGTCACCTCAAAGACACACTTCTTAGGATTTAGCCTGACTTTGTATCTTTTCAGTTGTTCAAAAACCACAGATAGGATATCAAGGTGTATTTCTCTTGTTATTGACTTTCCCAATAGATCGTCAACATAATCTTCTACTGTGATGTGCATGAGATCGTGAAAGATTATTGTCATTGCTCTTTGATATATAGCACCTGTGTTCTTTAATCCAAAGGGCATAACATTCCAACAAAAGGCACCCCAAGGACAAGTAAATGTTGTTTTATGTTGGTCTTCAGTGCTATTTTTATTTGGTTATACCCAGAAAATCCATCCATCAATGATAGAATTGCATGACCAGCTATAAGATCCACTATCAAATCAATGTTTGGCAACAGGAAATCATCTTTAGGACAAGTTTTATTGATGTCTCTGAAATTTTTACATATTCTGATATTGCGATTTGGTTTACTAACATGTACCAAGTTAGAGATTCACTCGAGGTAATCAATTGGTCTAATGAATCCGACATCCAATAATTTCTCCATCTCTACCTTGACTAATAGTGCCACCTATAGATGCATATTTCTCAATTTATGTTTTACAGGTTCATTTCCTGGAGTAACTATCAAATGATGCATTACTAGATCACGGTCTAATCCAGGCATATCCACATATGACCATGCAAAATTGATTTGTCATTCTATGAAGAAACTTATGAACTTCGGTCTTTCTTTTTCTATCAAAGAATAAGCTAAGAATATGTCGTGTGGAACTTCATCTATGCCAATATTTGTCTTAATAGTTTCCTCCACCAGCATTGATGATTTTTCTTCATATGATGTCATCGAGAGAGTGTCAAACCTTCCATCCTCAGGTGCCTCAGAGAGGTTTTCACCTTCGGATACTTCCTTTATTTTTACTTTTTTAGGATCAGATAGCGTCACAATGAGGTTTTCACCATAAGACCAATGATTTATTTTTATTTTTATACTTTTGCGACTAGAAGGTTTAGCATTCTCTCCAAGATATGCCATGCTACTGAGTTCTATGATGTATCCTACTTTGTGGTCTTCAAGAGGCAGATCATTTCTTATGCCAAGGTAGTCAATAAAGGCCTCATCATTTTGGAAGGTGTCTAGTTGTGGAGGTTCTTGTTGGTTCCAATCAATGAGTTGTGGATGAACGAGAGGAAGGCCATGAGTGTTTTCAAAGTCAACAGGAGTAAGGGTAAAGACACAAGAGTCTTTGAGTATTTCAATGCAATCGTCGAGGTCATCGCTAGAAATCTCCTCATCAACCTTGATTGTAGACAAATCCAAATTGACATCACTAGAGGGACACTCAACAACGAGAGTCTTCACTCTTCGCGGTTTTGACCTAGAACCCTAAGATGTTGAGGGTTCAGGATCCCAAAATGTTTTTATCCATGGTTCTCCACTAACTTTATTTTCTTGTGATGTAAACTCTGATAGAGTTACTTGACCAACTCTAAATTTTCTATTAAACTCTTCTTCTTTTGTAGGTTCACCTAGTTCTCTGAATGTTTCAGTGACATCATAATCACTAGATGACTTGTCTAAACCCCAGTCCCATTCGTTAGAGTTTGTGGAATAGCGTTTCTTTTCTTTTTGGTCATTAGAGTCGGTGATTTGCAATGCTTCCGTAGAACTATGAGTGCCTAACCCAAGGGGCATAAAGTCAAGCCCTTTGGAGCGTCGATTTTTGAATGTTAATTCTAGTTGCAACGGTTCAACAATTCCTTTCTTTTGTAACCCAAGAGGGCCTTTACCATCATATCCAAATTTTTTCAAGAACTTAAATCTTTTTCCATACTTTTCACATGGTATTTTGATGTGATCTTGTGTAGATTCCTCTGGAGGTTCTTTATAAAGCATTTTGTGAAGATCTTCTTCTTCCATTTCACCCCATTTGTAGAATATAGTAGGATCCCATTTATAGTGATAGAGAATACCTTTTTAGAAGCATGTGGTCATCCATAATCTTTAGGAGAATCCATTATTTGTCTTAAATACATGGTTTGATTCAAAGTATATTCTCCCATGCCATTCTCCTTGTATTTTCCATTAAGCTCACCTTGTTTTGATGTAGAAGGTTTTAATGATTCTGGATCCACATATGTTGATGATGGAGTTGCTTCTGTATTAATTAGTGTAGACACCCAAAAATGGTCAACGCTTGCGAAGTCATACTTTAACATTTGCGCATTGCCTCATTTTAGGTTTTTGCGTCGCATTAACATTTCTCCTATGTCACGCACTTGATCTTTATCATTTGCGAGCATCGAGTCATTCTTCTATATTCTTCATTTGTCTTGCTTTTGAATTAGGTCTTGTCGATAACAATCTTTAATCATCGATCGTGGTCATTTTTAATCCTGTCGTCTTGCAATCTATTTTGTCATCGATTCTTGTCCTTTTGTCAATCTTGTCATTTTGCGACCGATTTGTCATCGATCGTCATCCTTTTCAATCATGTCAATTTGAATCAATTAGTCATTGTTCCTCGGTGCATTTATCAATCAAATCATTTATCAATCCAAAATCATGATCGAATCGATATCAAATCAATCTTACATCAAGACCTAATTGTCGTCCTTGCATTTCTAATTCATCTTCCAAGGTTTTATGATTTATTCATTTAATCTTGTTTGTCATTTCTTACATTTCTCCTATGTCACGCACTTGATCTTTATCATTTGCGAGCATCGAGTCATTCTTCTGTATTCTTCATTTGTCTTGCTTTTGAATTAGGTCTTGTCGATAACAATCTTTAATCATCGATCGTGGTCATTTTTAATCCTGTCGTCTTGCAATCTATTTTGTCATCGATTCTTGTCCTTTTGTCAATCTTGTCATTTTGCGACCGATTTGTCATCGATCGTCATCCTTTTCAATCATGTCAATTTGAATCAATTAGTCATTGTTCCTCGGTGCATTTATCAATCAAATCATTTATCAATCCAAAATCATGATCGAATCGATATCAAATCAATCTTACATCAAGACCTAATTGTCGTCCTTGCATTTCTAATTCATCTTCCAAGGTTTTATGATTTATTCATTTAATCTTGTTTGTCATTTCTTCCTCTAGGATTAATAAATTATTTATTTATCCTAAGTCTTCTTGTCACAATTAAATGTTCATTTAATTGGCTAATTATTCCTCTTTTGTGAATTAATTAATAAATGACAAATTATTAATTAATTTACCTAATTTTCTAATTTTCCATCATTTCTTAATTTCTAAATTCTTAATTTCCACCTATTTTCTAATTTTCTAATTCAAATTCCACCTAATTAACTTGTCTCTAGTTCTCCCTATTTTTGTGCTTCATGTGTCATACTCTTGACATAGAAATTTGTCATAGAGTCTTGTCTTGACATAGCAATTTGTCATAGAGTCTTGTCTTGACATAGCAATTTGTCATAGAACTTGTCTTGACATGGAAATTTGTCATAGAATTTGTCATAAAATCTGTCATAAGCCTCTTTGCATAGCAATATGTCATAACTTTGCTATTCTTGATTTGAATTTCTATTCGAATCTCTATCATGCTAATTTCTCCATTTCTCCAATTTCTCTATAAATTGGATGAATTTCTTCAATCAAACCCCTTGAACCCTTCGAATCTTGAATTCGAATTTTCTATCAAACTACCGAACTTACGCTTCTAGTACTCTTGAACTTTTCATCAAATCTTGCTTTCAAATTGTGTGTGCACTTGTAGGTGAGATCCACAAACCCATTGAAGAGGAAAGAACAACAATGGAGCCGCATGGAAGGAGTGTTCAATTCTACATCTGGTTTGCGTAATATTTCATCTTTGAATGCTTTGTTTCCATACCTCTATTGAGTGTGCTTAGAATTAGGTTCATTTCAATGAGTGTTCTTTTGATTGAGTTATAATGTCTTGTGTTTTGATTGATCTACTTGTTTTGATGATTCCTAATCTTCTATGCTACAATTAGAATTATTATTTATGATCCTAGTCGCAAGTTATTACAATATATGAATGGATTTGGATCACATTTTATTGTTACTTTAACTCCATTGTAAGAGAATTCATTACATTAATGATATGTTGATGGTACTACTCTCATTTCATCTATCCATGGACGTCCCAAGAGTATGTTGTATGTGAGATCTAGATCAAGGACTTGAAAAACCACATCTTTCGTGACTGGTCCAATTCTTAGAGGTAAAATCACTGTTCCCTTGGATAAGCGTTCTTTGTCATCATATGCTTTAATGGTGATCTTATTCCTTGAATTGGCAGTTTTTTGAGAATATCCCAAATGTTTAATAGTGCTCAATGTACAAATGTTCAGACCTGCTCCTCCATCTATCAAGATTTGTTTGATATGGTTTTTATGGAGAAAGGCCTCAATGTAGAGAGGTGCATTGTGTGGTTGGTATACAAAGATATCATCAACTTCTGTGAATGCAAGGAAATGCGGAGTGGAAAGGTATTTTTCCATGGCTTGAAATTGGTCCATGTTCAGATCAATGGGCACAAAGGTTTTTCTCAAGGTTTTGTCAAGAATGGCCTTATGTGAAGGGGATATAAACAAGAGATCAATGATGGAAATGAGTGTGGGTGTCTTCCCTAACTGATCTACAAGGTCATACTCATTTTTGGTAGATGATGAAGTTGTGGTCTTGGGTGGAACACCTTGTAAGGTGACTTTACCTTGACGTGTTGTGACATTACATTCAGAGATTTCATCCTTAGAGGATGAAGAGGATGATCCAATACCTTTTAATACAACTTTATTCCTTTGGGTATAACCTTTAGGAGTCTTGTCCTTTATGATAATGGTAGAAACATAATTTTCCATTGAAATGTGGTTAACGATAGAATCATAATCATAGGACATCTTAGCATAGTTGGCTTGATTATCTATTTTGGCTTTTCCTTTATCATGTTTAGGGAATGACTCCTTAAGCATCGCATGTTCCTCACTGGAGGCATGACCATCAACTTCTATGTCGCCCTTGTCAATAAGATATTGTATAACATCCTTCAATCTATGACAATTACCAGTTGTGTGTCCTTTGCTCTTATGATATTCACAATACTCATCATCATTCCACCATGCAGGTTTTACTTTTGGTTCATAAGGTGGGTTATCTGGTAGTATTGGAAGCTTGTTTGCAACCAATTTCTTGAATGTTGTCTCATTTGGATCTCCTAATGGAGTGTATTTCCTTAGAGGCTTTGATGGCCTTTGAGTGTTCACTTGATTGTTCGCATTGGATGAACTTGCATCGGGGAAAGTCATTTTTAGTTTTACAACATTTGCATCTACTACCCCATCATTGACTATGTTCTTATTCTTGTTCCAAAAGCGGGGCTTGTCTTTCCCATTTGATTTCTCTTTCTTCTATTTGAATAGCTTAATGTTGCCTTGTTCAATAAGGACTTTCTCAGTTGCCAATCCCTTTTCTATGACTTCCTTATAGGAAGACAAACAAGATTTTCTTAGTTCATATCCAATATCCTTGTTAACGTTTTGAGTGAATATTTCTACCATTTATTTTTGTGGGATATCACAAGAGCATCGACTGGCAAGACCTATCCATCGCTGTAACAATGAATCAAAGGACTCCCCATTTTTCTGTTTGGTATTGCACAAAGTAGTCACTGACACATCTATTTCAATATTGTACGAGAAGTGTTGTATGAAATCTTTTGCTAGACCACTCCATATCTTGATTCTAGGTGGAAGTTGGGAGAACCATTCCATAGCTTGTCCACCTAAAGTTTCTGGGAACAATCTCATCAAGTATGTTTCTTCATTGGCTACCTCAATACATGCTGTGAAAAATTCTCTTGTGTGCCTTAGGATCTGCTTTGCCTCTATACTTATCAAATTTTGGTGTCACGAAATATGGAGGAAATGGAGGCATTGGAATACTTCTATTGGATGGATAAGGACATATGGCTTTCATTGTATACTCTTGCTTTGGTGTATTCATGTCTGCCATTTTCTTTTGTAAATCCTTGATTTGTTGTTGCAAGTCATTCTTGGGTGGTGTCTTTTCTTTTTGAGCTAGTCCCATGCCCGAGCCACTGGGCAGAGGAGGGATATAATGCATGTATGGATGGTATTGATCATAGATGTGTTCATATGGAGGAGAGACATAGTTATAGCTTTCACGTGGACCACTTGGTATGGTATTATAATGATGAGCACTACCTGTCGAGGTCAATACATGTCCTGAGCATGAGCATATGAGGTATCGTAAGAATGATCTTGAATATTGCCCCCAAATTTTACACGACGTCTCCTTGTGTCATGATTTTGAATGTTCGCTTGAGTGTAATTGTATGTATTGGTATGATCTTGGGTATTATCATGAGGATTTATATTAGCATTCCTTCTCCATAGGAAAGGACGATGGCAAGGTTGTTCATGAGAATTCCTAGCAAAATTGGTGTGAGTATGGGTATTGGGAACTTCTAGTTTTTGAAATAAAGATGAGGGTGACTTAGGCACAAATCGTTCTCTCCTATTACCACAATTATGTCCTCGACAATTTGCCTTTGTTTGAATCATTTGATTAGGATCCTCTTCTAAAATTTGTGACATATCAAAATCATGAGGTAGCCTTATTCGACTTCGTGCCATGACTTGAAAAAAGTATTGTCTATCTCTTCTCATAATTTCTTTAACTAGTCTATTGAATCTTGGATCCAATATATTCTCTTCAATGTCTGCGGTGGTGATAGATGCATTGTCATTATCATTATTGTTCTCATTGTTGATCTCATTATCATTGTCTAGCATGTTATTGCGACTGTCAAATGGGTTATAAAATTCATCTCCATCAAACTCATAGGTACTCATATTGAGAGATCTTAGAGCTTCTTCGACTTCTCTTCTAGGCCTTTGGGAACGGGTTTCAACCATGAACTAAACCTTGGCTAAAATGAAGAATGGAAGAAAATGTGAAGACTATGGAAGACCAAGAAAGGATACAAGATGGAAATAATCTAGGGTTGTCTTGCAATGTCCAAAAAGTAAGTTCAAGATATGTGTGATCTAAAGTAAGGCGTGGCTTCCAAAGAAATGATAGACCTCTTGATGAGGTAAGTTGACCTTGACTAAAGAGGACCAAGTGGGATTGTGTATGAGGGATTGCAAATGAAGGCAAATGATGAAAAAATATGAGACCAAAGCTAGTTGACTAAAAATGATGAAGCCCTATGGGAAATTCCTTCGAAGCTCTTCAAATCTCAAAACCTAAGCACGTTTTGTTTTTTCCATTTTTTTGCAAATTTTGGTTCTGAAACACAGACGTAGAACTGTTATGCACAAAAGTGATTTCTCAACCCAAACACAGTTTTAGGTGACACAGACACAGTTTTTAATTGTTGTTTTGTCAATGCTCACTTTCTAATACACAGATGCGTTTTTGCCTTGCGCAAACATGATTTTACAACCCAGACACAATTTCAAGTAACACAGATGTGGTTTTAACTGTTGTGCTGACAATGTTGATTCTCTAGTACACTAACACATTTCTGCCCTGCACAGATGTGGTTTCCTGACATAGATGTGGTTTCTAAGAAATTTTTTGAGTCTGTCCAAATGTGAAGTTGTTGAATGTGACCAAATATTGATGTTGAATGTTTTTGTGGCAAGAAAACACAACAAACAATGAAGACACAATGTCTGAAGGTGTTTTTGTCCAAAATGTTTTTGTGTATGTTCAAAATATTTTCACTGGTATAGCACAAATTGAAGACACTTGAAAACATGCACAACTTAGGCTGGAAAGATAAACCATTCAATGGGGCCCCCGCAACATATAAATACCTCCAACAGGTGGACAACTAGAGATTCTGTAGCACTAGCTCCCCCACCATGACACTCACTTCTCAGGCATACCAGATTCTCTTACCTCAAAAGACCAAAGATCAAATGAGGGATTGTTGTCTCAACATGAAAGGGTACATGAGGGGTATCTATGGGGTATGATCCGCACTCCCCAAACCATCAAATGTAAAGATTTTTGGCCTCTACAACAAAAGGTGTTTAGTGGGGGAACTTCTGTGGTCCTTGGTGTCTACCCATGCAACGACGACTCATTTAAGAACCCACTCGTAATCCCCAAAGAGGATTTTTAACACATCCAACACAAGTGTGGATACTAGGGAGAACCGTCGATGTAGATACACATCACAAAGTTGTCACAACTTTTGCCTAATGTATTAATTTATATAGTGGGCAAAAGAAGTACCGCTTGGGTCGTGCTCTCTCACTTGGCCTTATGGGCTACCCAGGAGATAGGCCCTCCTACCTAAATAGAAGATGATAACAATTTATCTTACACCCAAGGTCCAATGGAAGGCAAGGGGAGATGATGCTTTTTTTATCACCTCTAGGGTTATAAACATAAAATGTGCAAAGCGCACCAAACACTTCAAAAAAGTTCTTTAACCCCAAATGAAAAGATGTTCCCCTAATTAGACTAAAAATCAAATACACACACCTAAATTACCCTTGCAAAAAATGATTAATAGTTTTGATAGATTACCCCCACCTACAAGCACACTCGTTAGGTTAATTTTAGAAATCCAAGTCCAAATGTGAAAGGGGGCCTTTGACAGTACGATGTTTTCTCCTCTTCAAAACAACTGCACCACTTCCTTAGTCCATTCAAAACCAAATCGAAAACCAAATCGAAAAACCCTAAAAAAGCAAAAATACAGTTATACCAAACGCAGACACACTTTCTAAACACAAACGTGCAAATATCAGATGCAAACAAGATTTCAAGATCTGGAACCTACAAAATAAGATTTGAACACAGATGCGATAACAAGCAACACAGATGCACTTTCTGGGTAGAAACATGATATTATGAGTCACATACACGATTTAGGGAAAACCTACACCTGTAATAGACAAAAAATACAAAAATGCAAAAATAGCCAACCCAGACGCGATAGTATGATGCACAGATGTGATTTCAGGATCTGAGACCTGCAAAATTAATAGAAAAGCACATACGCGATAACAAAGATCACATATGCAAAATTAGAACGCAAACACAAAAAGATCAGTTGCAAACACGTAATAAATCAGAATCGTCTCAAATCTGACCTACAACTTCATAAAAAAAGCTAAATCTGCAAACAAAAAGTTAGAAATAAAAGGGATAAGAGTCCCACGGGGCATGCCAAGATGTTTACGATGAAAAATGATGATGATAAACTATTGTAAAACCATAAAGATCCAACCATAATAAACCCTAGTTCTACAACCAAACATTCACCATACACCAATGAAGATACCTAAGAACATGCAAATCAACAAATTGAACAATAATACCATTCACATGCCAAGTAGGGTTTCAATCTCCTTTGTCTCCTATCTCCATTGATCTTGTTTGATATATTTGCTCTTAGATTTTGTATGTGCACAAGAGCTCAACAAAGAATGGATTTTGATTGAAGTCACTTGATCACAAGAAGACTTGATTGCATGATAATGATGAAAGTATCCTCTTATATAGAAGATGATTTAGAAAAATGAGGGATAAGATTAAGAGGTGAAAAGATAAATGGTCAACTAGGATTAAAGGGTAGGTAGAGGAAATAATAGAATAATGAAGGGGGTGGGTGGAGGAAAATTAAGAGATAAATGACATGTGTCATAGAGGAAAAAGCTAATGAATTAATTAAATAAATAAAGTATTTATTTAAGTTAGGGAGAAAAATAATTTAAATAAATAAAAATATTTATTTAAATTAGAAAAGGGGTAGAAAAGACTAAATGAATTAATTAAAAAAATAAAGATTTATTTAATTAATAAAAGACTTAGGATAAAATAATTAAATAAATAAAATATTTATTTAATTAAAGAGGACAATTTTAGGTGTCTACAGTAAGGATTGCAAAGAAGAAAAGAAGGAAAACAAGAAGTTTGATTTTAATTTTGAGTCAAAGAAGGAAGATGGTGATGTGTTCATTGCAACTTTGACCACTCATGCAGGTAATGATGCATGGTTAATTGACTCGAGTGCATCTTTTCATATGACTTCAAATAGAGATTGATTTTTTAAATATGAAGAATTTAATGGAGGTAAGATGTACTTGGGTGTTGATTCTCATTTAGATATTGTTGGTTGTGGTCAAGTTAGAATTAGGTTTCTTTATGGTAGAGTAAAAATGATTAGTGGTGGTTGCATGTCCTTGGACTAAAATGAAATTTGTCAGTTGTGAGAAAATTGATAGATATGGGTATGCAAGTAGTCTTCTTTTATGCAATATATAAAATTGTTAGAGGTGTTGTGGTGATTGATAGAGGTGTTAGATTTGGCAAATTGTATAATATAGAAGCATACACTATTGAGTGTAATAAACACTTTTGTGAAAAACAAATCTATGGATACTTCGTTGGAAGATGTGAGGGTTTCACCCTCAATAGATGGACATCGATTTTGGGTACCTAAGGATGTTCTTTCTTTCAAAGCAAAGTTACCTACAAAGAAACTATATTATGGCACCAGAGGCTTGGCCAATTTGGAGAAAAGGGTCTAAGAACCTTGAAAAATAAAAACCTTGTTGAAGGTTTGAATGGTTGTAATCTTGATTTTGATTTATGTGAGAATTGCATTTATGAAAAGCAAAATCATGTTCAGTTTTAATCGAGTTCTCACAAATCTCGTGATGTATTGGATTTTATTCAATCCGATGTGTTTGTTCCTATAAATGTTCCTTCTATTGAAAATCCACATATTACATTTCATTTATTGATGATTTTAGTAGAAGGACATGGGGATATTTTCTAAAGAGTAAATCTAAAGATTTTAGTTAATTTAAAGAAATGGTCCAGTTGGAGATTAGAAAGAAAATAAAATGTTTGAGGACTAATAATGATGGTTATTTTTTTCTCTAATGATTTTGATAGATTATGTAAAGATTGTGGTATTAATAGATAACAAAAACTTTGTATTCTCCGCAATAGAATAGAGTTTTAGAAAGAATGAATAGGACATTAATGGAGAAGGCTAGGAATATGTTGAATGGTGCTAGTTTAGAACAAAATTTTTGGACTAAAGTTGTTGCCATTGCTTGCTACCTAATTAACATGTCTCCTACAACAACTCTTATTAATAAATGTTTATGGAGGCATGGTCAAGCCATAAGTCTTCATTGAGACATCTTAGAGTTTTTGGTTGTGAGGCATATGCACATGTACCAAAGGAAAAGTAAAAAAAGTTAGAGAACAAGGCTGTGAAATGTATCTTCATCGAATACAATTATGGTGTGAAAGGACACAAGCTTTGGGACCTTGTTGCACAAAAGGTAATAAATAGTAGAAGTATTATTTTTGGAGAACTCGAGCCTCTTTCTGCTACATTGCAACCAAAACAAACTAAATAGGAAGATGTGATTCAATTTCCTTCTACACTTGAAAGAGTTGAATTGAGACCCTAGATAAGTAAGAAGTTGAGGAGAGATTATCTAGCTCTAAATCTTCAGAAGATGAGGAAGAATCTCCAACTCAATTTGTTCGAAGGTCTACAAGACATAGACTACCACCTAAAAAATATTCAATGATCGATTGGAGATACATTTTTTTTTATTACTATTGTGGATGAACCTAGATCTGTAGAAGAGGTATTAGGTTTGAATGATGCATAATCCTAAAAAATTGCTATGGATGGAGAAATGATGTAGCTTTGAAAAAGAATGATACATGGGATCTTGTACCATTTCTTGAAGGATGAAAACATGTTGGTTGCAAATGGGTGTTCAAGAAAAAGATTGGTTCAGATGTAGGGATTGAGAAGTATCAATCAAGGTTTGTTGCGAAAGACTACTCTTAGGTTGAGGGTGTTGAATATGGGTGAGATATTTTTCTCCTGTTGCAAAAATGACATCCATTAGATTTTTTCTTTCTATTGCCACTGCTTATGATTTAGAGGTTGAGAAAATGGATGTGAAAACTACTTTCCTTCATGGTGATTTGGTGGATGATATTTATATGTCATGACCAAAGCACTATGTGGTACAAGGTAAAAGAAATTTGGTTTGTAAATTGAAGAAATCTTTGTATGGTCTCAAGTAGAGTCCTAGGATGTGGTACCATAAATTTGATACATATGCGTTGAGGTTGGGATTTGAGTATTCTAAATCGGATCACTATGTTTATTCTGGTGATTATTTCATGTACATAACATTATATGTTGATGATATGTTATTCATGGGTAAAGGGAAATGTACGATTTTAGAATTAAAGTCTCAGCTTGCTGCTAAATTTGAAATGAAAGATCTTGGTGCAACTAAATATATTCTTGGGATGGAAATTAGAAGAGAAAGAGTGAATAGAAAGCTATGGCTAGGCCACAGTATGTATGTGAATGCAATTTTACGAAGGTTTGACATACAAGATAATAAATCATTATGTATTACCTTTTCGGTCAGAACAAAGCTACCTATTTCAGATTGTCCTACATCCCCATCAGAGATGGAAGACATGAGTAGAGTTCCTTGCCAGAGTGTAGTTGGAAAATTGATGTTTGTTATGGCCTATCCTAGACCAGATATTGCTTAAGTAGTGGGAGTTCTTTCAAGATATATGCCTAATCCTTGTAGAGTTCTTTAAGATGCAGTTAAAAGAGTCTTCATATATTTGAAGGGTACCTCAAAGTATTTTTTGTGTTATCATGACAATTTTATAGGAGACAAGATTTCCTTTGACATTCATGGTTATGTGGATTCAAACTAGGCAGGTATTTTGATAGCAAGAGATCCATTATTGCTTATGTGCTTACTTTATTTAGTGGTGCAATTAGTTGGATGAGTAAGTGACAGACTATGGTTTCTTTATCGACTACTGAAGCTGAGTATATGGTAGCTACCCATGCTTGTAAAGAAGCCATTTGACTTAAGAGATCGTGATCAAATATTGGAATAAAATAAGGTACAATGATAATTTATTGTCATAGTTAGAGTGCAATCTACATAGCTAAGAACTCAACATTTCATCCTCAGACCAAGCACATTGATGTTCAATATCATTTTGTTAGAGATATGGTCGAGGATGACAAGGCGAAGCTGGTGAAGGTAGCGACTTTAATGCATATTGTAGATTTTTTAACTAAGGTTGTAAGCACAAATAAGTTTAGATGGTGTTCGAAGTATATGCGCCTCTCGGCCCCTAGTGATTAAACAATGATATTGGAACCCCTCCCGTTGCTCTTGCAAGGTGCTCAAAAAGTGGGAGATTTGTTAAGAAAATGGTGTCTCAACCTTGCAAAAATAAAAAAATTGTACTGGTGCATTTAGAATGTTGAAAAAAACACAAGTATTGAAGTGCATTTTGCAAGTTGGATAAAGAATGCTCGATTTTTCCTAGTAGTGCATTCTGTGTACTATAGAAGTGCTTCTAGAATGCTCAAGAGTTGATAAAGCCACATTTTATGTATAACTTATCATTGTAAATCTTTATTGTTTATCATTAGGTCATAGATCTAATTGTGGATATTTAGTGTGCTTTGCTTACCCTAGAAGGCAACCCTATATTATAAGGGCATTGTATTACAACTAGGTATTGTGATGTATTACCAAAGTCTGATAGTTATTGAGTTACCTTTGGGTCTCTATTGGTAAGGGTCCTTATTGGTAATACTCATATGAGAAGTTTGCTCTGCAAGTATATAGTAATCTGTTGTTGATTTCTGAATAATATATTGAGCGACTTTTGGAGTGTGCGATATCCCCTATGTAAATCAGTATGTTGTTGTATGCATGTTATTTATGTTTATTTATTTTAAGTTTCAGTAACTCTTCTAAAGAGATGTAAAAGTTTTTGAATTACCCCCCTCTCAAGATTAGTGTAGGAAGTTGTTCCTCCACTTAACTCCTTTATAGAAAGAGGCCCAAAAAGTCATTATAAGACAATAACATGTGCTTAGAAATGGATCCAAATGCCAAAATAGAAATTATCATCATCCACTACAAGAAAGTAGCCTCCAAAATACAATGTAACTACTTACATAAACATCTTTGACTATCATCATAATTGACAAATGTAACTCTCAAGTACCACCATCTTAATTACAATTTACATTCACTAATAATGAATGATGCTTTAATAATTCTCAAACTTGACTTTTTTAAAAATAAAACTCCCTACGTGCTGACTTAGTCATTAAAGATGTTTTCTTACTGAGAATACAAAATAATTACACATGTTTCTACTTTCAACATTTTATTTTGTCCACCTCATTAATTTTAAAACACATACATAATTACATTAAAAATAAAATGAGTAAAACTAGAAGATGAATAATACAACTAATCGTAACCCATTTTACCTTTAATATATTTTCATCTATGCTTATTCTTTTGAAGTCAGTGTGTAAAACTGAAAAAAAAACATTATGACTTTACTTATGATCAATTGATGACTTAGACTAAAACCATATAAAAAGTCGGTGTGTAAAACTAAAAAAAACATTATGACTTTACTTGTGATCTATTGATGACTTAGACTAAAACCATATAAAATTATATACAAGTATGTGGATTTAAATCAAAACAAAAATTATATTTTTGAGGAGCCTCCAATTCAAATGGGGGTTGCTATCCTTGCATCACTCTTGAAAAGAGAAATAATAAACGATGTTATTATAGTTATCTATAGAGATATATGAAATGGACAAAAACCTCGTCTTATTTAAAAAAAAATTAAGGGTCAACTGCACGCATAAACAGAGATATATTGTGATCTAACAATTTTAAGGGTCAACTGAATGCATGAATAACTAGAACAAAAATAATGAGGAGGAGATTGAATATGAGTAGTCATGGCAGCATTTTGACTTTGCTAGCAGAATAGAATAGAATTGCCTAGAATTAGGTAAATTTCCTGTGAAAAGAGAAATCTTGTACGGAAGGGTGTAGATGCTCTCCAAGCTCTGTGGACTGAATCTGCACCTTTCACGTTTAAAAACTTGTGCAACTTCAGTGAACACAATCTCAATAAAGAAGAGTATCTAGTTAAAAGTCAATGGCAACAACCAAATTAAGGAAGTTACTATTACCAAAAGTATGGTAAAAAGTTTTGTGTGCTGTATACAATCCATCGCTACAGGATAGTGTGTGTGGACTGCGGCAAGGAGCATTGAATGCACCGCATTGGAGTATGGAATGAATTGAATTCACCTCTATAATATCGGAAGATGGGTAGACTATGCATTTGCATGGAGTGCAGCGACTGAATGCGGGATTAATTGCTTGTTGCAGACATGACAGGTTGACATGACTTGAGCCGAAAGTAGAGAACATGATATGAATTGGGTATGCATTTGAGGTAAAAGCAAGGGCACCCACTTACTCATCTCGGGCTTTGCAATTGTTATCTGTACCAAAAAAACAATTAATTGCAGCTGAAGAATTAATACTGTTTACCTGTTCCTGTTCGGTTCTAGGCCTGTTTTAAGTTTTAGGTTCTGCGCAATAGGTAGGTGACTTTGTTTTTGTCTTAATCAGAGAGTGTAGTTGGGCATTGAATGATTTTGATGTTCGATTTGAGGTGTTTGATAGAAAAATCCGTTCAGCTCAGTAACTGATGCCGTTATCTGTTATTGTTCTTTGCTGTTTGGAGCATAGGTCTTGTGTAGGGAGTGATTGTGTTTTGTTTTACTCAGAGATTCTTGTTGGACATTGAATGAGATTTGATGTGATTCTGTTGTTTGATTTTTGTAGCTTGTTTGGTACAAATTTGATAACAGTTCGTGTAATTAATACTATTGCTGTTGATGCTGTTAGCTGTCTGGTTTATTAGGTTTTGTGCAAAGGTTGATTTCCATTTTAGCAGAGATTACTGCTAGGCGATGAATTTTTTGGTGGGGTGAAACTGGCGAGAGACATCTTTTGTATTTCATTCATGCATATTTCAGTATGGAAGCCCTTATCCTCCATGTGTGCGGCACTGATAATGGATAAGAAGAACAGAAGAAATGGCGGTGTTGTAGAGCCTTCCAGAGTGCCATCTCTTCTGAGGCAGCTTCATGAGAACAGGCTCAGGGAGGCTCTTGAAGAAGCATCTGAGGACGGGTCTCTGGTGAAATCACAGGAAGATGATGATTATGAGCAGGGCACTGAAGATGGAATTTTCCAAAGATCCAGATCGTTAGCTAGGCTCAATGCACAGAGAGATTTTCTGAGAGCCACTGCAAAAGCTGCAGAAAAGATCTTTAGTGACGAAGCTTCTATACCTGAGCTAGATGAGGCATATGATAAGTTTAAAGCCATGTACCCCAAATATAGTAATTCATGGAAGGTAGATGAGCTTAGGATTGACGAGTATGGACACCTTGAGGACTACAATAATGATTACAAGAAGGTATGTTTGGATTACTGTGGATTTGGGTTGTTTTCATATTATCAGCAATTGCAGTATTGGGAATCCTCCACATTTAACCTGTCTGAGATATCTGTGAATTTGAGCAATCATGCCTTGTATGGAGGTGCAGAGAGGGGAACAGCGGAGTATGATATAAAGCATAGAATTATGGAGTATCTGAATATTCCTGAGGCTGAATACGGTATGGTTTTCACTGTCAGCAGAGGTTCTGCCTTCAGATTGCTTGCAGAGTCGTACCCTTTTCAGCAGAACCGAAGATTGTTGACTATGTATGATTATGAAAGTGAATCTGTGAATTGGATGGCCCAGACTGCGAGGAGCAAGGGTGCCAAAGCTGCGAGTGCCTGGTTCAGATGGCCCACTCTCAGGCTCTGTTCCAATGAACTTAGAAAGCAGTTACTGCATAAGAAGAAAAAGAAGAAGGATTCAGCTGTTGGGCTTTTTGTATTTCCTGTGCAATCCAGAGTAACAGGAGCCAAATATTCCTATCAATGGATGTCATTGGCACAACAGAATGACTGGCACGTTTTGCTTGATGCGGGGGCTTTGGGTCCTAAGGATATGGACTCTCTTGGCCTCTCTCTTTTCAGGCCAGATTTTATCATCTCCTCCTTTTACAAGGTGTTCGGTTCAGACCCAACTGGATTCGGCTGTCTTTTTATTAAAAAATCTGTAATGGGCAAGCTTCAGCATAAGGAAGGTGCTGCAGGACCTGGTATGGTAAGGATTATTCCAGTCTTCCCTCAGTATCTCAGTGACGATGGAACAATGGATGGAACCATAATGGAAGAGGGGAGCAGTGTAAAGGATAAGGAAGACCAAGAAGAGGATGATGAATTTGTGCCTGATGTTGTGGTGAAACTTAAAGGATCTCAATTGCCGGCCTTTTCAGGTGCATATTCTCTCTCTCAGGTTAGAGAAGTGTTTGAGTGTGAGATGGATCACGAGAACAGTTCAGATAGAGATGGAGCAAGTACCATCTTTGAAGAGGTTGAAAGCGTTTCTGTTGGAGAACTTATGAAGAGCCCTGTCTTCAGTGAGGATGAGACAGACAACCTGTATTGCATTGATTTGGGTCAGAGTCCTCTTTCACAGGAGAATTCAGGTAAGCTCGGTTCACCCCGGCTTCCTTATTGGTTTTCAAATAAGAAGCACCTGAACAAAATTAGGACACCAGAGAATACCATCCATGAGGATGAACAAAATTATTCTGTCTTAGAAAAGGATCAAGTCATTTCCTTTGACGCAGCAGTATTATCGGTTTCCCAGCCAGATTCTACCAAAGTACCGGCTTCCTCCCCTAAAGCAGGTCTCGAAGGAGGAATAGAAATTGGTCATTCTCTGGTTAATACACCTGAGAATCCCCAAACTAGACGTAGGCCTTTTCAGGACTCAGAAATGAATGGAAATGGTATTACATATTGTTCAAAAGAGAATACTAACCTAGAGAATTATCTGGCAGAACAGGGGAGTTCAACTCCTTACAACATGGCAGGCTCAAGCAAACTAAACCCATCTGAGAATGGAAGCTTGGTGGATTGCCAGGCCAAGGAAAGTGCCATAAGGCGTGAAACTGAAGGGGAGTTCAGGCTTTTAGGCAGGAGAGAGGCAGATAGGTTTTCTGGTAGGCATTTGTGTCTGGGGGAAAATGGTCGAATAAGTAGCATGGCTAGAAAAGTTTCATTTAGCAGTGAAATAGATAGAGAAGGGAATGCTCATTTTTCACCTAGTGGGGAAGAATCCGGAAGCACACTTTTTAAAGAGGGGGATGTTACAAGTGATGCAGAAATAACACAACATCAGGAATGGGCTAGAAGGGAGCCTGAAATCTCTTGTAAGCATCTTGACCATGTGGACATGATGGGCCTCAATAAAACTACCATGAGACTAAGATACCTCATTAATTGGCTTGTAACTTCCCTATTACAACTTAGATTTCCAGTAGCCAATGGCAGGATCCCTCTTGTGCATATCTATGGACCCAAGATCAAGTATGATCGAGGTGCAGCTCTTGCTTTTAATTTGTATGATGTCAATGGTACATTGATCAACCCAGAACTTGTACAGAAGCTAGCAGAAAAGAATGACATTTCACTTGGTCTGGGTTTTCTCAGTCATCTAAGGTTTTCACAGAATTACACAGATCTGAAGGATGCCTCATATTCTAGTAATGATTCTCTTTGTAAGCCTATAGTGAATGGGCGGTATGACAGCAAGAATGTATTCGTGAGGGTTGAAGTTGTAACTGCTTCTCTTGGTTTTCTCTCGAATTTCGAAGATGTGTACAGGTTATGGGCGTTTGTGGCAAAGTTTCTTAATGCTGATTTTGTCAAGGGAGACGTGTATCAGATAAATTCTCAGCCCGGATGAAACCAGTAGAAGGAAGCCAACTTGGATGTTTCTCCTCCAGGTCCAGTTCAATTGATTTTGATTGACAACTTTGCTGTACCATTCAGTATAGCATTCATGATCGGCTATTCTCAAGTTTATTCATGTAGAGGCAGAGGCGGTGGAAACATAAGTGAAGTGCTATTGGCTATTCTCAAGTTTATTCATGTAGAGGCAGAGGTAGTGGCAAACATAGCACTTGCACTGAAGGGCTATTGGCTATTTTCAAGTTTATTCATCTAGAAGCAGCAGAGGAATCAACTCTTTTCTGAGTTAATCTCTTCTTTTGGACCTATTTTGGGGGAAGATAGAGTATGAAAAACACAGGACATTAAGATTGATGAACTAGTTGTGTCCAAGGCTCGCTCTGATAGTTTTGCCTCTTCACAGAGAGCCCCAATTTTGGCCAATTTGGAAATTACTGGGGGCTCCTTGATACAAGATGCTTGGGACTTGGGAGGCCAGTATTGAAATTAAGCCCATGACATCGATTGGTTTCTACAAACCCTAACCCAATGAGATGATTGAGGTAATTTTCTGCTGTATGTGGTGATTTTTGGGAAAAACATATATGATTGGCATTTCGTATGTTGAGTTCCCTTAACAGGCTATATATTTTCTCAGTAGGTTTGCCCCTCTGTCAATGATTTTGATATTGTCGCCCTACATGGAAGATGGTTTGTCACACTTGTGTAAAGGAAAGGATGTAGTTGGTTTGTATTTTGGTTTTGCAAGGATGTTGTATATGCATATTTTTGTCCAGAGGAATTCTTTTATGTAGGTAGGGATTCTTGTAACCAAACCTCGAATGTCCATAAAAGCGAGGATAATCTTGGTCCGCAAATTTAGGATGAAAGAAATTGTAAAGCAGTTCTTATTTGCAGACTCTTGGCTATCAATGTATTTTTTTTGTATATTAAATGCCTTGTTTAGAGTCGTTTACCTTAAGTATATAGAAGTCAGGTGTAAAAAAGTTTTAAATGTGCTTATAATGTTTGTTGTACCTCTACAGGTTAAAATGCTAGAGAAATGTTTGATTAGTTGTATCTGTAAATTAAGGACATTGCAATTTGAAATTAGGTTATAGTGGATCAGGTCTTCTTGTTTGTTTAACTTCTCTGAGGATAGCTTATACTCTGAAGATAGCTTATAACTTGCAAGTGGGATATTTCAAAATCCTGCTAGATATAAACACAAGCAGTTTATTTAGCAAAGCTTAAATTCTTCAGAGGCAATATGCTGAAACCTAAAATCTCACTTTCTTGGCCAATCAGAGATTTTGGTAAATTATGACATGTAATGGTTTTATGGACATCATTGCAGTAATTTAAATGCCTCAATTGCTTTGTTTGTTCTTTCTTGTTTCTGGATTCGATTGTGTTAGTGCTTTTTTCATTGACATTTCGGATCACACTATGATTAAACTATCTTGTTTGTGTCAATGTGCTTTATGATATCAGAGTGGTTTAGTTTGTAAGTTTAAATGTTAAAGGAATGCTGCGTGCATTCTTTCAGCCAATTAGGAATTCTGGATCTCTATTTGTAGGACAGGCTAGATCATTGCAGTTAGCAACACTGGATCATTTTTCCTCCTTTAAACTTGTTCATCCTGATGATGGATTACGGAGTGTGACCCGAAACATTGATGCAAAAAATTCTCACACAATTCAATTCAGAAATAGCAAATATATCAGCACTTATTTTATATATATATATTCAATAAATAGATTTAATTAATTCATAATCCAAATCAAAATTGTTTACCCATTCTTTCCAACAATTATGTGGAAGGGATGTTGATTTTGGTTAACATCATTATTATTTTGGAAACTAGAGGTTCTTTATGATATTAATTTGCTTTTTTTAGAATCTTCGATGTTGACATTATGAGATGTGTAACACAAGCAAATCAGAACAAGCTTATACCCAATAGCAACATCTGATATATATATTTTTAGTTTGCATTTTTCATATTTTAATGAGCTAACCCAGATCAAACAAATCAAAGCATATTTAGAAAACAAGTGTAACACAAGCAAATCAGAACAAGCTATACCTAATGACAACATCTGATATATATATTTTTAGTCTTGCATTTTTCATATTATAATGAGCTAACTCAGATCAAACAAATCAAAGCATATTTAGAAAACAAGTGTAACACAAGCAAATCAGAACAAGCTATACCCAATAGCAACATCTGATATATATATTTTGAGTCTTGCATTTTTCATATTTTAATGAGCAAACCCAGATCAAACAAATCGAATCATATTTAGAAAACAAATGTAGATACCTATTCTAAGAATCTGATGAATGGTGAGCTGCACCTAAATTATTTAAAAAATGATGGAACATAAACCAAAGTAGGGTTTTTAAGGACTAGTCATCATGTAGATCACCCACAGTACTAAAGATATTAATATAAGGATCAAAGTAGGTATTAACCCTAAATGTCACTAGTGTCAGACAGAAGTCCCAAGGAGTTAATGATAGAGAGAATGATGTTTATTATTAAAAAAGAGGAAAATCATAAATATCACGGGAAGAAATTGTGTCTGAATGAGAAAGGAAGCATTCTGATTAATGGAAATGATATCAAGGGTGGGGGCTTAAAATACTAATTAATATATTTTTTTGTTGTTAAGGGGACAATGAATTTATTTATTGACGATTCATGATTGTGAGGAAAAGTAACTTCGAGGAGTCCATAACAGACTGGATGGAGTATTCTTCAATTTACAGATACTGTTTTGAGAGTCCAAAATATTAGAAACAGATTTTTCGGTTATTTTTTTAAGAAAAAGTCACATAGGGATGACAGAGTAAATAATCGTGAATATAATAAAATTTATAATTATTGATTAAAATATAGTATTATTTTAATTGTGTGTATAAAGTATGTAAATAATATGATTTTTATCCAACTCTTACTCTAATTTCCATCTCAACCTTTACATTATATTTCAAAATGATCTAAATATGAATCATCTAGCTAAATGGTCGATGCATTGTCTATGCAAAAGTTGTTTATGGTTGGGATTCTCTCCCACCATAAACAACCAATGCATGGACTCCAACACACTAATATTTAAGCTCTTCTAATATGAGTAACAATGAGTACTTCAAAGCACTAGCAACTAGAATTTTAGTTGTACTAATCCATAATTTATATCATCTATCATTGTTAGTTTTTTTCCATTTGTGATGCACGAGCACTGGAGTAGTTCATACCGGTTGGAATAGTTAGCTGTGAAATTACTTGGAGATCGTGGCATTTTTTCATGTTTGAGAGTTTAGCATTGTGGATTTGGAATCATCACCTTGAGTTCTTTGTCTTTATCATGTTCGAGATTCATGGCATTTGGATTTGTTTTCGGTAAGATATCGATTCTGGTATTGGCCTGGTGTTGATGTGTTCTTACCGGTTAGTCTTGCACAGTGTTGAGTGTAATTGAATCGGGTTGCGGTTGATTTCTGTGACTTGCAGATCGTTGAGTTATGTTTCTTGTGCCTTGTTCGATGTTCCTGGAAGATCGCGTGATGTTTTATGCACTTTGGAGATGTTCTTAGTGATTTGAGTCGACATGTTATTGTTTACATGTTTCATTATGAACTAGTTGGTCTTAGGCCGACTTGATCGAGTTATTATTATTTGTGGACCGTATAAAGAGAAGTTTTGCGAATCATTTTAAGAGACATAAGACATAAGATAGAGGATAGAGGTTAGAGATCGAGAAAAGATGTAGATATCGACGAGATCCTGATCCGATAGGACTGAAGCCGGAAGGGCTGAGGTCTAAAACAGGGTCGAATCGGTTGATTGTTACCGGAAGCCAAATTGATGTGTAGATGATCTGCAGATCATAGATCGAAGTAAGAGTTGTTTTGTAATCCTGGGTTGTGGTCCAGCTTGTGGCATATGTAATCCTTTAAACTATTATAAGAATTGTTTATATTGTTTACCGGTTATGTATTATGTGGTGTTATCGGTTGCTCTTTCTGCTTTATCTGTGTTGTGTTACCGGTTATTGATATATCTTGCATGGTGTTTGTGTTTAGGCTGCAAGGCGGTAATGTCCTTCATTGGATCTCCCTACCTTGATTGCATTAATTTGTCTCTAAATATTGCATCTGTATTGTGTAACTCTTGGTATACTTGCAAAATACCTTGTGTTCTTCCTTCTCAATGCACGTGCATTGCACAAACTTATGGTGTAGTGCCACTTTACACAAAATTCTATACTTATAAGACCAAAACCTCTCATCTAAGAATTGTGGAGACATAAAGAAACTGCTCACGAAAACGATAAGATGTATGAAGTGAAGTTAAATGCATTTAAATGGTGATTAATCCATTTTAGAGGATT
Organism: Cryptomeria japonica; assembly: GCF_030272615.1. Lineage (NCBI taxonomy): Eukaryota > Viridiplantae > Streptophyta > Pinopsida > Cupressales > Cupressaceae > Cryptomeria > Cryptomeria japonica. The sequence goes on along the minus strand of NC_081410.1, from coordinate 4,690,325 downwards.
TCATAAAATTATCTAGCATGTTAATGAAATACAATGTATCCATATTCATTATTTTTTTGATCTAATATTGGAAAAAAAAGAGTTCAACATTCACAAACATTCTATCACACATAAGAACATTGGTTGTACTAAAAAAAATAATTTAATTGCTAATTAGATAATTTATTTCTTTCAAAAATTGATATCGGTTACTGTTAGGAAATAATGCAACGATACCCAGTTACATTTAATCCATTTCCTACATAACCTATGAGAGAAAATGATGAATAAAATGTTATTGTAAGGATCTGGTTATTACTGAGAGAGGGGGGGGAGGGGGGGGGGTGTGAATCAGTAATAAGGATAAACTGAAACTTTTCACCAATTTGCACAATACTTCACAAAACAGTTCATATCCAATATCAGTATCAACTTAATCAATCACTTAATGCAGATTTACCAAAACACCGGTAGCAACTTAAGTGTTCATCATAAAGCAAATATAGTCAAGACATCAAATGAACAACTTAATAATCCATCCACAACATGAACACAAGGATTTTTCACGTGGAAACCCAAATGGGAAAAACCATGGTGGGAATTGGTACCCACAAAATTTGCACTCTTTCGGAATGCGCTCTGTTAGGAGCCTAGCCCAGTTAGGAGCTTTAGAATAATGCCTGGTTAGGAGTAGACCTTGTTAGGAGTCACTCGGTCAAGGGATTTTACAACTTAGCTCTGTTAGGAGCTTTACCCTATTAGGAGTAACCTCGTTGGAGGATTTAAACCCAAGTTAATGAGCCACCTTGTGAAGGGATTTACAAGATCAGACTTGTTAGGACCTACCTGGTTAAGAGATTTTAATGCTGCTGCAACTGTTAGGAAACAACAAATAAATGATCTGATCAATGCACTCTCTGCTTGCTAATACAAATCTTTGTCTGCTCCAATCTGCTTCACTCATGCAGACATCACAAACTGGTTCGACACACACACACACACACTTCTCTAATCACCGACACGATAAACCTTCTAAAACTTGACCTAAATAACCTTTACAATTAGGTCAGTTACAAAACCCTAATCTACAATGAATCTAGATCATAGATCATATCAGATCATTACAAATCATTACAATTCATCATATAGATCATTAAAACAAATTTCAAGACAATTACAACCGTTGAATGATCATAACTCATCACCGCTCATTGATCTGATAAGTTGTCAAACCCTTATCACATTCTGCTAAGTACTTCGTTGCTTCCCAAGATATTTGATCCTTGAATGCACCAAAAAACATCTTCGCTCTTCGCACGGATTCTGACACGCCATCATCAACTTATGAACATGAAAATAATCACCACCAAACCATAAAACATCATCGGTCAAAGGATCTTGATACCGGTTCTCAAACCCTGGCTAATTATACAACAATCAATTATAAACATGACTTTCGTTTCTCCAAACATGATGCGGTTCATGTCATAGACTCATTATGATGTCATAAGCACACATTTCAAACTGCAACACCTGACTCAACATGGATCACTACTGCAACCATCTCCTTCTCTATTCCTGCTTAACGATTCACTGTCACTTGATAGTTTTGCTTTCCAACTCAACTCATTTCAATCCATTACCAGTTAGACTTAACTAGTAGATTTAGATGACATACCAAGCATAAACAAACATAGACAAATATGGTTGCCATCAATGACAACACAAAATAACTGACCATAATTGATTGTCAAGCATCATATCATAAATATATCATCACCAATAGTCCATCAATATATCATCTCCATCAGTTATGCCAATATGCCAACAATCTCCCCCTTTGGCATTGATGACAACACCAAAAACTGCAACATCAAAATCTCATCATGAAACATGTTATGTCTATTGTTCATCACTGTCCTGGTCATCAGTTCTTCTCCTTTTCTCTCTATTGATCTTTTCTCCCTATCATATTTCTTCTCCCCCTTTGACAACAATGCCAAAGGTGCAAAGGCATCTTTTGTCTTCAATTCTTCTTGTCACATCTTAGTTGCTCCCCCTGAGGAGTAGCTCACTTCTCATCAATCCAAAGTGAAAGATATTCGAGAGTTCCACTGTATTGATGCTTCACCAACATCCTAGTTGATCTTGGGTAGGGGTATAACCCCTAACTTACCTCTGAGATATTCAAAGGTAGCCTTAGGTAACGACTTGGTGAATATATTTGCCAACTGCTCTTTACTTGACGCATGCTCCAATCTCACTTTCTTTTCTTGAACTCTCTCTCTCAGAAAGTGATACTTCAACTCAATATGTTTATTCCTAGCATGCAGTATCGGGTTCTTAGAAATGTTTATAGCACTAGTGTTATCACAATGCATGATCACCTATTCTGTCATATCTTGCTTGAATCCTTCCAAGACATGTCTCATCCATATAGCTTGTGTACAATTCATTCATGCAACTACATATTCTTCTTCTGCTATAGACTGAGATATACAAGTTTGTTTCTTACTGGTCCAAGCTACCAGTCTACCACCTAGAAAGAATGCACCACCGGTTGTGCTCTTCCGGTCATCTACATTCCCTGCCCAATCAACATCAGTGTATATTTGCAAATAAAAATTGCCTCTGTATGGATACCATAATCCATAATCATCTGTCCCTCTAAGATATCTGAATATCCTCTTTACTGCTATCATATGTGTCTCCTTAGGGTTCTTTTGAAATCTTGCTACTAAACAACCTGCATGGGCAATATTTGGTCTACTATGAACAACATAATGCAATTTCCCAATCATGGACTTGTATTCCTTCTCATCTACAGAGGGTGAATCATCCTCTTTTGACAATCTGCAACTGGTAACCATAGGTGTTCCAACCAGTTTATAGTCTTCCATTCCAAAGGTCTTTAACACTTCCTTCACATACTTGGACTGATAGATAAAAATACCACCTTTCAACTGTTGGACCTGCAATCCAATGAATTTTTTTTCATCTCACCTATAAGAGACATCTCAAATTCTTTCTTCATCTCATTTGCAAAAGTCATACTCATATCATCATTTCCACCAAATATAATGTCATCAACAAATACTTCTGCAATCAACATCTTGTCTCCTTCAATCTTCAAATAAATATTGTTGTCCTCATTGGTTCTTTGGAATCCTATCTTTATCATATGTGCATGAAGTCTTTCAAACCATGCCCTTGGTGCTTGCTTCAATCCATATAATGTCTTATGTAGTTTGCATACCATATCCTTATCTTCTAATAATGCAAATCCATTCGGCTATTCAATATACACCTCTTCTTCAGAAATACCGTTCAAAAATGCTGACTTTACATCTATTTGGTAAACTTTGAAATCTTTGAATGTTGCAAATGCAAGTAGCATCGTGACTCCTTCAAGCCTAGCAATCGGTGCAAAAGTCTCTCCATAGTCTTCACCTTCTTCTTGTGCATACCCTTTGCATACTAGTCTTGCTTTGTTTCTAACAACTTCTCCATCTTCATTCAACTTGTTTCTAAATACCCACTTTGTTCCAATTACATTTTTATCATCAGGTCTAGGAACAAGTGACCATGTATTATTTTTCTCAATCTGATCAAGTTCTTCATTCATTGCATTTAATCAGTCATCATCCTTAAGAGCTTCTCTAACCGTCTTCAGTTCAACTGTAGAAATCAAACAAGAGCTTTCTTTGATTTTTCTTTTTCTCTGTACTCCAACATTCTTGTCACCAATGATCAAGTCTTCAAAACGATTTAACCTTACATATCTAGGAATTACCTGTTCCGGTGCAATAACCTCTTCTTGTTCTTCATCATCTTCATCTTCTACCGGTTGAGCTTCTTCCACTGCACTATTCTGCTCAACATCTTTCTACACTTCCAGTTCAATAAAAACAAGTTTTTGTTCATCATCTACTGGATCATATTTACTGGTATCATCAATTTTATCAGGAAATTCATCAACTTTAACATTCACACTCTCCACAATCTTATTTGTCCTTTTGTTGTAACACTTGAAAGCTTTACTCTTGGTAGAGTAGCCAAGAAATGTTCCCTCATCACTTTTAGCATCAAATTTACCAGTATAATCATCTCTTTTTATGAAACATCTGCTGCCAAAAACTTTGAAGTAACTAACATTAGGAGTTTTACCATACCATAGCTTATAAGGCACCAGTAGCCAGTTCAATGTGTAAACAACAGTACTAACCGCTTATCTCCAAAGCATCTTAGGTACATCTCCCTGTATCAGCATAGTCCTAGCTACTTCAACAATAGTTCTATTTCTCCTTTCTGCAATACCATTCTATTGTGGTGTCCTTGGAGCAGATAACTGCCTCTTTATTCCATTTTCATCACAATATCTCACAAACTCAACTGATGTAAACTCTCCACCCCGGTCAGATCTCAGGCACTTAAGATTCTTACCAGTTTCCTTTTCTACTAAGGCCTTGAATGCCTTAAATGCCTTGAACTTGCTGAAAGCTTCTGACTTTTCCTTCATAAAAGTAACCCACATCATTCTAGAAAAATCATCAGTAAATATCATGAAATACTTGTCACCATAAAAACTTCTAGTCCTCATAGGACCACATAGCTCAATGTGCACCAAATCAAGAATATGCCCAAAAGAAAAAGATTTGCTCTTAAAAGAAATAGCAGCTATCTTACCCAACTGACATTCTTTACACAACACATTGTCTGGTTTAACAAGTTGTGTCATACCTCTCACCATACTAGATTTGCTAACCTTAACCACATTATCAAAGTTCACATGACAAAACCTTCTATGCCATAACCAATTGTCTTCAACCTTAGCAACCAAACAACTGTTCACATTAGCATTCAGATGGAATAAGTTACCTTTAGTTTGTTTACCAGTAGCAATTAATTCTCCTTTGCATCCTAAGATCCTGCAAACTCCATTCTTAAACTCAAGATGATAACCTTTGTCATTCAACTGACCAACACTCAACAAGTTATGTTTTAAACCTTCAACCCAAAATGTATCATCATCATTGCTTGTACCATTTAAAGAGATATAACTTTTACCTTTAGCCATACAAGGTGAATTGTTTTTAAATCTTACCACACCGCCATCAAATTATTCAAAAGAAAGAAACTTGTTCTTATCACCGGTCATGTGGTGTGAGCAACCACTGTCAATAATCCATTCATCACTGTTGTCAATGTGAGATCCTAAAGCCTTCTTATCAGACATATCTTCCTTAATAGCAACAAAAACAATCTCCTCATTGTCTTCATCCTCAGATTCTTCATCAGTTTTTCCTTCATCAACTACAACATAGCACTGTTTCTTTCCTTTTCCCTTATATTTTCTAAACTTTCCTTTTGATCATTATTAAGATAGTGTGCAGCAATATGTCATATCTTGTTACAAGAGAAACATTTGAGAGACAACTTACCTTTGTACTTACCAGTGCCTCTAGGAAGTCTTTTAGCCAATAGAGCTTCAAATTCCATCAGATTACCTTCATCATCCATATCAACTTTGCTACCGCCAAGATGACTTGACCTGCATTCATGACTATGACAAACAACTTTTCCTTTTCTCGTCGGTACACTAGATATAGATGTTTTAAAAGCAAATTTTGTCTTAGGTACATTGTTATCAAAACTATTTAACTCAAAAGTAGTGGGTTTACCAATCAAAGAATCAACAATAACCTTATCCTTAGTAACTGACCTCAACTCTTAAATAACAGACACTCTAATTGCATAGGCAGGCAATAGGGTTCTAAGCATCTTACTTACCACAATGTCTTCTTCTATAATACCACCAACACTTTTGATTCCACCGACAATTTCTTTAATCCTCTATTCATACTGAGTAATGTTTTCTCCTTCCATCATTCTCATATCATCAAACTTTCCTCTAAGACTCTCTTCTTTAGCCTTTTGAACATGCTTATCACCACCATAGATTAATTCTAATTTATCCCAAACTTCAAAAGCAGTCTCTAAACCATGGACATCAATATATTTAGTATCAGACAGTGAACTTACTATGGCTTCCAATGCTTGAATTCTTTCTTGTTGTTCCTTCAACCGATCTGTAGTCAGAGGATCGGTAGGAGGTACATACTTAGTAACAACATGCTGCCAGAACTGAGCACCCATACCTTTGATATATATCTTCACTCTATCACTCCATATTGTGTAGTTGTCCTTAGTGAATTTGGGACCCTCCATCATCTTTTTCAGATATTTTCCTCAAGTGGTTAAGTTTTTGCACAAAGAGGACCTTTAGCTCTGATACCACTTGTTATTGTGAGGATCCAGTTATTACTAAGACAGGGAGTGAATCAATAATAAAGTTAAACTGAAACTTTTCACCAATCTGCACAATACTTCACAAAATAGTTCATATCCAATACCGGTATCAACTTAATCAATCACTTAATGCAGATTTACCAAAACATTACCGGTAGCAACTTAAGTGTTCATCATAAAGAATATATAGTAAAGACATCAAATGAACAACTTAACAATCCATCCACAACATGAACACAAGGATTTTTAACGTGGAAATCCAAATGGGAAAAACCAAGGTGGGAATTGGTACCCACAAAATTTGCACTCTTTCAGAATGCGCCCTGTTAGGAGCCTAGCCTAGTTAGGAGCTTTACAATAATGCCCGGTTAGGAGCAGTCCTTGTTAGGAGTCACCCAGTCAAGGGATTTTGCAACTTAGCTCTATTAGGAGTAACCTCGCTGGAGGATTTAAACCCAAGTTAACGAGCCACCCGGTGAAGGGATTTACAAGATCAGGCCTGTTAGGATCTACTCGGTTAAGGGATTTTAATGCTGCTGCAACTATTAGGAAACAACAGATAAATGATCTGATCAATGCACTCTCTTCTTTCTAATACAAATCCTTGTCAACTCCAATCCGCTTCACTCATGCAGACATCACAAACTGGTTTGATACACACACACTTCTCTGATCACCAACACAATAAACCTTCTAAAACTTGACCTAAATAACCTTTACAATTAGTTTGGTTACAAAACCCTAATCTACAATGAATCTAAATCATAAATCATATCAGATAATTACAAATCATTATAATTCATCCTAAAGATCATTATAATAAATTTCAAGACAATTACAACCGTTGAATGATAATAACTCATCACCACACATCGATCTGATAAGTTGTCAAACCCTTATCACATTCCGCTTAACACTTTGTTGCTTCCCAAGATATTCGATCCTTGAACGCACCAAAAAAACATCTTATATATCTTCACATGGATTCTGACACGTCATCATCAACTTATGAACATGAAAAGAATCACCGCCAAACCATAAAACATCACCGGTCAAAATATCTTGATACCGGTTCTCAAACCCTGGCTAATTATATAACAGTCAATTACAAACATGACTTCCAGTTCTCCAAACCTGATACGGTTCATGTCATAGACTCATTATGATGCCATAGGCACACATTGCAAACCGCAACACCTGACTCAATACATATCACTACTACAACCATCTCCTTCTCTGAACCTGCTTACCGGTTCACTGTCACTTGACAGTTTTGCTTTCCAACTCAACTCATTTCAATCCATTATCGGTTAGACTTAACCAGTAAACTTAGATGACATACCAAACATAAACAAACATGGATAAATATGGTTTCCATCAATGACAACACAAAATAACTGATCATAATTGATCATCAAACATCATGTCATAAATATATCATCACCAATAGTCCATCAATATATCATCTCCATCAGTTATGCCAATATGCCAACATAAAAGCTTACAAAATCACCATTATGCAAAGATCAAATAGGCAAGCCACAAGATAACACAAGATAAACCTTGGGAAAATCTTCATGAGGGAAAAACCTATTGGTCATATGATGGAATTGATTATGTGTTGCATTGATGTTTTGTCATTGATGTCAACACTTGCTATTATGGTTGTTTACCGACTTCCGATAGAAGGATTGGATTGGGAAGATAATCAGTTGATTGTCACCAGTATGATCTAGTTGATGGAATAAATTGGTATGGATGGTTCATATGCTTCTGAAGTATGTTTTAGTCAGTTGGTATTTACTTGGTGATCAGATGCTATCTTATGTTCTAGTAAGCTTGCTTTATTGGTTCGGTAAGGGTTTCACCGGCAGAGCTTTATTGAAGATCTTTGATGTAATGCATAAGTGGTGTTGGTGTAGCTTCTAGAAGGGATTCAAGATACTGATGGTGATTGTGTCCATGCTTTGTCTGATCGGTGTCATTTCTTTGGCATGTGTGGATCTAATTTAGGTCCGGTGCTATATAGGTTATGGACCGGTTTGCATGAAACGTATTGGTGGATCCTCGGATGCGCTTTCAGGATGTTTTATTGATTGGATGATATTTTTTTGGCCTTAGGCCAACATGTGTTATGATTTTATTTCAGGATTATGTAATGGATCTATTGTATTATCATTTGTGTGGCCGATCTAATTGGTTAGGTCTCGGGTTGGTATAAATATATGTAAGATCTCATTGTAGATCATGTATGGGATAGGCAAGGAGCGAATAATGTAATAATAATTTGTGCAAAGGATTTGGTCAATCATAGGTGATCGAGTTGAGTTTATGTAAGAGGTTTTAGACCTCTGGTATTGAGCTTAACCGAAACAGTAATCTGACATGTTTGTGTTGGCATTTTCATGAAGATTGCATTGATGAACTATAGTGTTGTCATTGATGTCAATTGTAACCAGTAATGGAGTTGTATTGCAACTGGTAGCGATACAGTAATGCAACCGGTAGTTGAGAAAGTGAAGGAAACCGACATTACTATTGTAGCAGTGAGATCAACCGGTAACCCTACTTGTTGATATGCCGAATCCTAACCGATGGAGCTTGGTGAATAGGTTGTTTTGATCTATGATCAAATGGTGATCGGAGATGATTATGCCACATATGCATGATGCATGTGATGAGTTTCAAAGTGGTTTTTGGCACGTAGAAATAATTGTTTTATTTTGGAAATGAGAAAGTGCATTGCATGAAGTGGAAACCGCGTGATGAGTTACAAGATCCTATGTGCAGTGATCCAGGAGCGATCGAGGTTGTCTTGGGAAATGTGCAGTGATTACTATGTAATCCAATGATCATGCTTGAACTGATTTATTTGTAATCTCTATGAGATTTTAGGTTTTGTGATGTGTTACCGACCTATTGTTTTGCTTATAAGGTCGATGAGTTGTTTTGTTGAAGTGTTGGCAATTTTGGTTAAGTGTCAGTGTGATTGATTGCCGAACCAAAATGAGTATCTGCAATATGTGTGAAGGAAAATAGGAGCATGAAAAGGATCTGATCAAGCAAAGTAGTGCTATTACTAGATCAACAAAACCTTGTTGTTCTCTAACAATTACAACAATTAAATCCCTTAACCGAGTAAGCTTTAACAGGCTTGGTGTTTTCTAAATCCTCTAACCAGGTGATCCATTAGCTTGGATTTCAAATCCTCTATCGAGGTTACCCCTAATAGGGTATTGTAGTCAATCCCTTAACCAGGTGGTCCTTAATCGGATTTGTTCCTAACATGACATTTTTGTAAATCTTCTAACAAGGCTTGGCTCCTAACAGGGCAAACTTCATAAGAGTTCAAAATACTTGTGGGTATTCATCCCCGCCATGGTTTTTCCCATTTGGGTTTCCATGTAAAAAATTATTGTGTCAAGTGATGAATGGATTTTGTGGTTATGTTTTGATATGGTTAATTTGTTTAACTGGTAAAGCCACTTAAATATGTTAAGATGACCGGAAGTGATCTGAAATGTGCTTTTACTAATGTTAGTGTAGTCACAAAAATCTGTCTAGCTTAATTAAATAAATAAATGCTATTTATGTGATTAAAAATCCACTAGCCATCAATTAATTAAATTAATATTTAATTAATTCATCCCCAAACATTCTTCTATTAATTAAATAAATTGTTCAATTTATTTTAATTAATTCATTAAATCAAATTCCAATCAATTAAATAAATAAAATCTATTTATTTAATTAAATCCCCCTATTCCTCTTTTAAATAAATTAAATAAAAACATTTATTTAAATCATTATCCCCCCCACTTACATTTTCCTACAAATGCAACTTGCACTCATTTATTGAAATAAACTAATTTTATTTTAATAAAATCCTATTTTCCCTCACCCACCAAATCCAATTGCATTCCTAAATCCCCTTCTAGATTCTTTTAACCCCTTCCTAATTAGCCTAATCCATCCCCTAATTATTGTCACATTCCTAAGCAAAATAGAGTCACTTCTCAAAGACTTCAAAAGTCTTTGAAAAGCATTTAATGGTTTGTGTGTTCAACAAATTAACCCCCAAAGTCTTCCAAAACCACTAATGGCTCTTACATGACCATTTATGGCTCTTGCATAACCATTTATGGCTATTTCAAACTTGTCCCCCCAAGCATTTATTGCTTTGACCATATTTATCCTTCTCGCATTTGCACAAGAGTTTATCCATTGGATAAAAGCTTTATTCTTTGAATAAAGAGTTTATTCATTCAACTAACCTTGACTTTAACTCCCAAGGTCATATCAAACATTTAATGCTTATTCCCTCTCCTCTCAACCTATCTCACATTGACACTTGTCATCCTGAGATTGGGTTGAAAGCTTTCACATGGATTTGAAATCATTCAATCCTGACCCTTGTTGAGATTGCTCAATCTCAACCATCCATTGCTCCATTTTCCCTATAAATAGAGCTCATTTCTTCATAATCCAGATCTTGAAAACTTGTATGCATTTAACCTATAGGCATTTTAGAGAGCATTTAGCATAGCAAACTAAAATCTTGTTATTTTGGTTAAAATCAATAATTTCAATAACATCTAGTATTTTAGCTTTTCATTTTACATTTGGAGCACAAATATTCAAATCTCAATCCTCCATAAGCATCCATAGTGCAAAAAGCTGCTGAGAGCTACACTATTTTGGAACTTGGAGAGGAGAGGAACAAGGGAGAAGAAGCTAAGAGCATGCTAAGAGCATGCTAAGAGACATTTGGAGATGCCTTATTATCTTTGTTTCATTTGTTAGATATATTAGCATGATTTTAATATCTCTTTTGATATGCCTGTTTAGATTAGTTTTTGATTGACTAACACTAACGATTTTCTTGTGTCTTGTGTTGTTTGTCATTTGCTAACCTTGTCCATTTAGCAGAGCATCATTTGGTGAACCCGATGTAAATCCAAACACCAAAAAGATCATTTGTTTAAACCAATAACATGTTTGAATGTTGAAAATGTCACACAGGGTGCGCTTTGGCGCTATTGAACTCGTTCTAGCGCTATCAATACTTATGGTTTTAGCGCTATTGTTCTTAAAATAGCGCTATTGTATCAAGTTCAACGCTTTTGACACTGTTTTGGCGCGTTTGACATTGTTTTGGCGCTATTCACCCTGTTTCAGCACTTTTGTCTTCTCTGTCTTTCCTTTTCTTTTAGTGCATTTGTGTTAAATAGCGCATCTGTTCAAACATAGACTAGCGCTATTGTAACAGAACGTTGTACAAAGGGCCTTGTAACCAAAAAAGTGAAAGTTTTTAGGCTTGTGGAAGCCCCCCTTAGACATGGATTTTACTAACCAGTTGTTGTTTGTGCAGGTTTAAAACTCACCATTAAAAACCACAAAAATTTCTTTTTGGTGTTTTAAAACTTGAACAAACAAACTTTCCTTGCTTTCTAGTTAGGGCCACTTGTTCTTTGGTGCATTAAAACTGAACAAAACAAACATTTGTTTTCTTGCAAGTTAGGAAACACACTTCATTTGGGGCTTAAAATCAACACTTCTATTTTTCTTGCATCAAAAGAATTTACAATCCACACTTCTATTTTTGGTGCACATAAAATACACAATCAACTTGTTTAAAACTTTTTGCAAAGCAATTTTTCTTTATACGTGCTTCAAATTCAGTTGACCAGGATTTCTAATTTCTAGATTACAACACATTTTGCCATTGAAGTTAAAAAGAACACCATGACTGTTGGAGCAACATCTCCAAATAGTTAGATCACATTGCAATGGCAGATTAAAAAGAACAAGTGTTTTTCGTGCTTGGCACACTTGTGCAAAAAGTCGGTCGAGTGGTCCTACTTCTAACACACACTATCCTCTCCCTTGGCTTTCGTGGTCCTAGGTGCAAGAGAAAAATGTTAGTAACACTCAAAATTTTATCTTTTTAAGAGAGGCTTGCCAAGAGACACATCACTCTTGGGAATGACCTTGTGCGGTAAATCCTTCGAGCCACTATAGAAATCAGGTGAGAGCAAAAGCTGTAGCCTTGGGTATAGCTGTTCCTACAGTGTAACTGGCCTAAAGGACAAATGGGGCCCACCACTAGTTACAAGGCTCTTAAGTGAGTCACTGCAGAATGAACTTATGTCCAAAAACATCGAACATGACTAAACACCTTTAAGTAGTAGCCCACCCGTTCTATTGATTGAGGATATTTGCGATATAATTTAGTGCAAGAGCATAGATGGTTTTGCTCCCAAGATACTCACCATACATATTTCCTTGAGTAGAAACATAGCTTTTTGAAAAGTCACTTGTGGCTTGATAAAAGTGGCGACTCCCCCATCATAGAGATCATCTATTTGTTATGCTCGTGCAAGACTTAGTATATCACATCCTTAACTACCAAGGCGGATTCATAAGTTATGTAGTACCAAAGTCGAAGAAATATCAAGATGTGGGCTAAATTTATCACAATTGGCCATTTGACCTTAGGGATAAAAAGTGTTTGAAGTGTGTTCATTTTAGTCAAGACCAAGTACAAATTGAGCCGACTTCCGGCTTTGGAAATACACCTTAAAATACATCTAAAGGAAGGGTCATAGAAAAGTCCAAGGATTGGGTTGATCTAGATCCATACTCATTTGTGCCTTTGAGGCTACATTCTTGTGTTTGTGTGCTTGCTTTGTTTTCTTGTCAAAGAAACATCCACAGAAAATCACTTCCAAAAACAAAGTATTCATCCAACCAAACACATCAAAAACAAAGTGCAAATAACAAAAGTATCAAAACTTTATGACCATTCTTCACATCTTGCGAAAGAAGAAGTGTCATTAGAATATCAACTTGAAAAGAAGACCATTAAGCTCAAAGGCTTTGATCAAAAGGAGGAAATTCTTCTATATAAATAGACAAATCTTTGTCTCCCATAGAGTTTTTCTGTGTCACATGCGTCTCTACCTTCAAGGAAAAACAAACGAATTCGATTCAGAATCATTGAACCAGAGAGCTTTTATGCAATATAGAGCTCTGAGTTATCACAAAAACCAAGGAGGTAAGATTAATCCCAACTTTTTCCCAAACGTCTGTATCACATACAACACGGCTCGAGAAATACCACCAACACTTAAAAGAGAAGAGGTAGAGTTCCTTCCATTTGTGACACAAAGCTTTTATTGAAGTTAAAACATTTCATCCATTATCTCACTCATACATCATCACTTCATCATCAATCCATTTCCAACTCTCAAAACATTAAGAGGTTCTTGTCCCAAGTTCTCTTTTTTAGATATTGCTTGAATCAAACACATCACATCACTTTTTAGATTGTTTCTACATCTAGGATAAGCTCATCCTAAGAGACACATCTACGCAGGTTAAACCTAGTTCATGAGTGAATCCTCTCATTACTAGGTAGTTAAATCTGTAACACATCTCAAATTTCTCTACACCTTATCACATCAAAACTTATCAAACAAGAAAGCAATTCAAAGAAGGAATTTTGGTTACATCCACCTTAAAAGTGTTAGAGATCCACGTGCAACACAATTCACCAACCATCAATCTCTCATTTCATAAAAAACTCATCATCATTTTCACACAACTTCAACAAAAGCTTGCAAGCAAAATGGCCCAAACCCGATCATAGTCAAGGAAACAAGAAATAGAAATGGAAGAAGAAGAAGAGGAAAATCTCAATGAATTTCAAGAAGCACTTGGAGGAAATGCGAATGACGAAAACCCAAGTACTCCTACTCCTGCAACAATAGAAAGGGCTCAGCATAACCCTCTCTTTAACAGACTGTTTGACGAAATACTCAGGAGCAATGCGGATGCTCACTTTTTAAAGCTCGCTCAAGAAGGAGCCAAACTCCCCTCTGACTTTGATCTTGCCCAATTAAGACAAGCATCAGAAAGACAAAGTCGCCATGAAGAGGAAAGAGGTAGAGATCCCATCAGATATAACATTCCTCGAGGTAACCCACCACCTCCTCCTCCAAATGAAATGGAGATGTTGCGGCAACAAGTCGAGAATCTCGCCCAACAACTTCATAGTGGTGTCAAAACTAACCAATTCTCACTCAATGACATCTGTCCCTATCCTTTTGATAGGAATCTTTACATGCCACCCTTTCCACGAGGATTCAAAACACCCAAATTTGAAAAATATAGAGGAGAGGGAGATCCTCATGATCATGTCAGAGAATTTCATTCCGCTTGTCTTGAAGTGGCATATGAAGACACCTACCTAATGCGCCTTTTTACCCAAAGCTTGGGAGGAACAATCACATCATGGTTTTCCCGACTATCAGGTGGCATTAGAACATTTGAGGAACTCATCCAAAAGTTCCTAGCTCATTACTCTCATAACATTGAACGCAACATCACCATGGCTGATCTGTGCAACACCAAACAAAAACCAGGTGAACTATTCTCAGTATTCCTGCAACGATGGCGTCAAATGTCTAGTAGGCGTTCTCTTCAATTACCTGAACGAGAACTAGTGGAAATATTCATTTCCAACTTAAACGAAGAAATGGAATTTCACCTAGATGTCAAAGACACAAACTCTTTTAATGATATGATCACCAAGGGTTTGAAATGTGAAAGGGCACTTATCAAGAAAGGACTCATCAAAATCTATAATGAACCAAAGGATGGTCCTTGCTCACGTTTCAATAGTAATAAACTAAGCTTCTGGAACAAAAACAAGAATATCGTCAACGATGGGGTTGTGGATGCCAAGACTATACAAACTGCACAACCTGTGGTTTGGTTTGCAAGACTAAATCCTCCACCTCAGAATAACACAAATGTTCCTTCCAATCAAGGTCGCATCACATCTCACGATGAACCAAGACCTCGTCAGCAAAAACAAAAATGCACATACACTCCCTTAGGGGAACCCATTGAAACAATATTGCGACAACTCATTTCTCAAAATTTGGTCACTCTACCTAAAACATCAAACTATGAACCTCAGGTCAAACTCACATGGTGGAGAGATACTGAACACTATGATTTCCACCAAGGAAGAGGACACAAGACAAGTAATTGTCACTGATTGAAAGATCTCATTCAGGATCTTATTGACCGAGGAGAAATTGAAATAGAAGGACATGACCCCAAAACAACCAATAATGATCATCTGATGTTCAAAAATCCACTTCCATCACAAGATCAAAGGGGTCCTTCCACTTCCAGGCGGGGCACCGAGACCACGGATTATACACAGGCTGCATATAATTATACTGCAAATCACCTGTATGATGCTAGTGAACAAGTTGCAACTATAACCTTCAAAAATCCCAACTCAAATTGCAATGTTGTTACACGTCGTGGCAAGGTCACCATAAAGGCATCTCCACAAGGCACCACCTCCATACCAAAGCAGTACAATCTTGTGGAACAATTAGACAAAATGCCTGCGCTTATATCCATTTTAGAGCTATTGCGCCTATTGCCATCTCATAAAACTATCTTGGATCAAGCACTCCAAGAGGCGTCAGTCCCTGCCAACCTGAATACAGACCAATTTCAAGCCATGGTTGGAAGTCTAAAGTCATCACCTTGTCTCACTTTTTTCGAAAGTGACAACTCTTCCTTCCAGCAACCTCATAACGCTTCACTACACATTGAAGGATTTATCAACCAACATAGGATCAAGCGAGTCTTGATCGATAATGGAGCAGGCCTGAATATTTGTACACTACAGTTGGTCACAGCATTGGGATATGCCATAGAATCAGTGGATCCTCGTAAGAAGATCACAATCAAAGCCTATGACGATGCAGAGCGTTCATCCAAAGGAGTTGTGGTACTACCAATCCGAGTGGGCCCTGTGGTAAAACACATTATCTGTCAGGTTCTGGACCTTCCTTTGCCATACAATCTATTGTTAGGAAGACCTTGGATACATGCCATGCAAGTCGTTCCGTCTACCTACCATCAATGTATCAAGTTCCCACATAACGGTGTAGAGATCATAGTCCTGGGCAATGTAAATCCCTTTGCATATTGTCATAATATCAGCCATCAACCAGAGATTACCGTTCCTAATAATAGAGAAGCCATTTCCTCCACATCATACATAAGTCCAGCCTCTCTTGCCAGTTCAAACACCACTATACCCAAGCAAGAAAAGCTTAAGATGAAAATAGCAGAGGAAGGTCCTGGGGAATACAACTTAAGTCAACTCTTTTGTGTGGGACAAATGCCCACTTCTCCTAGAACACATGGTAAACCACAACAGTTACTCCAGCAACCACTAATCATGCCAGCATGTGCTTTGATGCCTTTCATCCTTGGAAAAATTCAAGAAAAAGAAACCCAAGATGAGGACTTAGCGAAATGGATCTATAAAGATCCCATCACCACTGATATACCGCAAGTTAAGCTGCCTACAGATCAGTATGGCAAAGGTCTCCTCATTATGCAAAGAATAGGGTATGATGGTCAGAGTGCTTTGGGATGTTGCAAACAAGGACGACATGAACCTCTATTGCTGAAATTAAAGCCCAAAGGTAATACAGGCCTAGGCTTTGAAAAAGAGAACTTTCCTAAACTTAAATTCAAAGGAAAACCCAGCAAACCATTTTGTCAGCCTACTGCAAAAAGGACACCTTTCATTATCAAAGCAGCCTCAAGCACCATCCCAACTGCCCCATTGAGGCTCGGAATCCCAACACAACCATCACCAATGCCACTCATCCCACCAAATGAACCAGTAATCCCATCAGCAACACCATTAGCAGCAACACCTGTATCAGAACCCACAGCAGCATCTATGGCACCAGCAGTTCCAACAGAAGCCACTGAGTCAACACTGCTGATACTCCCTGTACCATATTCTTTTATCCCCATCGACCTTCTTGCAGCATCGATCACTACAAAGGTACATCAACCAATCACACATGCAGTATTTAACTCAAAAGGCATCCCAGTATGGTATAGTAATAAGATGCTGGAAAGTGACTCAGAGACTGACTCACATGAGTGGGAATTTGATTCTGTACAGCTTAACACTTCAAATGAGGAAGATGCATCACTACCTCCGCCACGCAAAGACATCCCTGTTTATGGAGAAGCACAGATAAATACCACTTGGGTTCTTGAACTGGAAACATCTTCCACAGACCCTACGTCTCATCCTATGCCTGATTCTGACAGGGAGAGTACCATTAACGACCTTCACCATAACATCTTAACCCTCACTGATACATCTAACGCACTTAACCTAATCAATGAAGTAATGCCCGTTATCCACCTTGAACTCATCGAATGGAACCAACCAAATCCCCCATGTCTTGACTTCTTCTAAAATGACGAGGCCATCATGGACTTTTTGGAATTAAGGGATAACCTACCAAGCGGGGATCACAAAGCTGGATTCACCATTGAACTTAATAGCGTAGCATACTTCGGGGTGGATGCCAAACCTTTCAACTGCAAAAATATAACAATAAAACATGGATCTTCCAGTGAAAACACACTGTGGCACTGTTTGATCCAAACAAAGTAAAAAGAAAGAGCGTATCCAACGGTGAAAACCTCTTTGAGGTGCCTGAGGATGAAGGGTTTGACATTCTCCCTACTAGTGCACAACAGGAACGATCAACGATTCTCATCGAGGAAACCAAAGAATACAATGTGGGGACTCCTGAAAATCCTCATCTCATACATCTGACATCTTTTCTCACTCCAGAGGAATAGCCTAAATTTATAGAAATCTTTCAACAGTGTCAGATCAACTTTGCATGGTCATATGCAAACATGCCTAGGCTTGATCCCGATTTAGTCATGCATCACCTCACCATCGCAGAAGGAGCCAAACATGTCAAGCAGAAGCTTCACAAGATGCATCCTCAAATTGCAGTACTAGTCAAAAAAGAACTCAAGAAACTACTAGATGTTGGTTTCATTAGACCAATTGATTATGCAGAATGGATCTCCAATATTGTGCCTGTCGGCAAACCAAAAGGGGGCATCTGCATTTGTACTGACTTCAGGGATCTAAATAAGGCCTGTCCTAAGGATGACTTCCCCCTACCAAATATCGACATCATAGTGGATCTGACAGCAGGACATGCCATGCTTTCACTCATGGATGGCTTTTCAGGATACAATCAGATAAAGATCGCACCAGAAGATCAACATAAGACAACCTTCACATGTCCATGGGGCACATATTGCTGGAATGTAATGCCTTTTGGTCTCAAGAATGCAGGAGCAACCTATCAAAGAGCAATGACCACCATCTTCCATGACATGATGCATACTATGATGGAAGATTATGTTGATGACTTACTAGCAAAATCACTCACCAGAGAAGGGCATCTCCACATCTTAGATAAAATCTTTCATAGACTAGAACAATACCATGTTCGAATCAACCCAAAGAAATGTGTCTTTGGAGTAACCTCCAGGAAGCTTCTAGGATACATTGTCTCAAGCAAAGGTATTGAGGTCGACCCAGCAAAGGTAAAAGCAATCATAGACATGCCACCACCAAAGAATATCAGTCAGCTAAGGACAGTACAAGGGCGACTTCAATCCATCCGAAGATTCATTGCACAATTGGCTGATAAGTGTCACCCATTCACACACCTACTACACAAGAACATCCGCTTTCAGTGGGATGCCCGATGCCAACAAGCATTTCAGACGCTTAAAAACTATCTCATGAAACCACCATTGCTGATCCCACCAGATCCAAGCAAACCGTTGTTACTCTATATCTCAGCGACAAGTACAACATTGGGTGTACTACTGGCACAACATAATACAAAAGGAAAAGAGTGTGCTATTTACTACATCTCTCGCACACTGGTGGGCTATGAACTCAATTACACGCCTATTAAGTGAGCTTGCCTAGCAGTAATCTTAGCAGCTACTAAACTGAGGCACTATCTGTTAACACATAAGGTATAACTCATTGCAAAGATTGATCCACTCAAGTATTTACTTAGCAAAGCAGCATTGACAGATCGCTTGGCCAAATGGGTGATGATTCTAAGTGAATTTGACATCGAGTATGTAGATCGTAAAGCTATCAAAGGTCAAGTTATTGCGGATCAGTTGGCTGATGCACCCCTCATAGGCAATCATCCTCTCATTTCCAATTTTCTAGATGAAGAGATATTCATGATCACAACAACACAACCATGGAAACTATACTTCTATGGTTCGTACACTAGGCATGGCTCGGGGGCAGGCATTCTGTTTATCACACCTCAAGGTGATAGCATCCCGAAGTCTTACAGGCTCACATTTCCATGCACCAACAACATAGCAGAGTATGAGGCCTTGATCACAGGACTCAGGCTAGCCGTACAATGGAAATTACAAGAACTGCAAGTGTAGACACCTAAAATTGTCATGTCTAATTAAATAAATATTTTATTTATTTAATTATCTAAGCCAAATTCTTCTATTAATTAAATAAATCTTTATTTATTTAATTAATTCATTTATCCTCTTCTAGCCTTATTTCTCATTTAAATAAATACATTTATTTATTTAAATTATCCCTTTCCTAAATTAAATAAATATTTTATTTATTTAATTGTCCTACTTCTTCTATTAATTAAATAGATCTTTATTTATTTAATTAATTCATTATCTTTTTCTACACATGACACATGTCATTCATCTCTTATTTCCTACACTACCTACCCCTTTCATTATTTTGGTATTTCTTTTACCTACCCTCTAATCCTAGCCGACCTCTCTTTTTACACCTCTCAATCTTAACCCTCCATTTCTTATTGTGTCTTCTATTTAAGGAGATGCTTTCTTCATTGTCAAACCCTAATGTCTAATAACACATCCTAATGACACATGCGAATGACTGATTTTGGAGTACTTGCCTACACTACAATCCTACTTGCAACCACATTCCGTTCTTTGTTGAGCTCTTGTGCATACAAAAATCTGAGAGCAAGCATATCAAACAAGATCAATGGAGATAGGAAGAATGGAGATCAAAACCCTATTGGACATGTGATGGTATAATCTTTATGATTTTGAGTTACTTTGCATTGTCTTAGGTAATCTTCATATGTTATGGTGGATCTTTGTTCATTGTTAGGCTAGGGTTTAGTGGTTGGATTCATTTAGCCTTTCAATATTGTTATCATTGTTATCCATTTTCACCATAAACATTTTGGCACGCCCGGTGGGACATGGATTTTTCTTAGATCTATGTTTTTTTT
Source organism: Cryptomeria japonica (assembly GCF_030272615.1). Taxonomy (NCBI): domain Eukaryota; kingdom Viridiplantae; phylum Streptophyta; class Pinopsida; order Cupressales; family Cupressaceae; genus Cryptomeria; species Cryptomeria japonica. The sequence continues at coordinate 4,669,821 of NC_081410.1, read as the reverse complement.
GGCAGATTTTTCTAACCCTATATTGCTATTTTGTAAAACAATTTGGAGAATAACCTTGTGCAGCTAGGGTTTTGGACACAAAATCAAGATCTTGAAGAGATTTGATCATATCTCATAAACGGCTTGGAAATTTTGCACCAAATTTTTTTTGCAGGTTGAAGAAAGTATCAGAAACTCTCAATCCAAAATTCAGAATTTTTGGAGCAAATTTTCAATTTTTAGGAATTTTTTATGATTTTTCATAAAAAAATTATTTTGAGAGCAAATGAGAGAATTTTTCGGATTTTCTTACATTTTTGGAAATCTCTCATAATTATACACAGGATCTATTCTTTGTGAATTTAATTTTGATGCAAAATATTTCCCTAAAAATCAGATCTTTAAAAATTAGGGTTTTTATTTATTTTGATCAGATCTCACAAACGGTTTTGAATTTTGCCATAAAAGTTTTTTTGAAGGTTGGGAACAGTATCAGAAAAATTCAGTAAAAATTTCAGATTTTTTGGATCGATTTTTCATTTTATATGAATTTTTTATGATTTTTCATAAAAAATTAATTTTGAGAGAAAATTAGCGAATTTTTTGGATTTTCTTACATTTTTGGAAATCTCTCAGAATTATACATAGGATCTGTTCTTTGGGATTTTAAATTTGATGCAAAATCATTCTTCAAAAATCAGATCTTTGAAAATTAGGGTTTTGCATTATTTTACTCATATCTCACAAACTGCTTGGATTTGTTGTAGGAAATTTTTTGTGCAGGTTCGGAAGACCATCAAAAATATCCAGTAAAAATTTCAGATTTTTTTGATCGATTTTGCATTTTATATGAATTTTTTATGATTTTTCATAAAAAATTAATTTTTGGAGCAAATTAACAAATTTTTTGGATTTTCTTACATTTCTGGAAATATCTTGAAATTTTACAGGTGGTTCTTTTTTTATGATGAATCAGGTCTTTGAATTGGTCAACAAAATGCATTGTTGAAGGCCCCTATTTCACAAAGTCTTTTGGATCTAAAATTTACTTAACTTGTGTGCTTGCAGGAAGGGGTGATCATTTGAAACAATCCAAACTACTAATAAATCTTTGTTGCAGGTCCTTGGCAAGTTTTTTGGGATTTTTATTGTGTGTCTTGTTTTCATAGACTAGCAAACACTTCAATTGGTGCACTAAAATTGAATCATTGTCTTTTGTGTCTTGAGCAATAGGCTCTTTTTGTTTAATCTTTAGAGGGCCTGTCTTCCCGTGTGGTCATTAGGACTACTAGTGAGAAGAGAACGACCCAAGTGGTAGCGAGGAAAACCCACCTCATCTGAACCACTATAATCAAATGTATTCATGGTGAAAACTATGGATAACGTGTGCTGATTAGTTCATACCGACACTATGTCTCCCCATAAACCCGTTTGATCAAATTTATTTGATCATTTGTAGGGCGTAACCCCTACCGGCTGGGAGCCTTCTGTATTTACAGAGCTGAAAGTGCCGCATGTATGGCCACACGAGCGGATGCCCTTACTAGCACCTTTTTGTTTTAGAGGCCCAAATCCTTCTAGTTGTTGGGGCAGGAGGTCGGACCTCTGGTAGCGGCCCACACACATATGGTTCTTAGTAGAGATACAAAGTTCGCCATGGGGAGTTTTCATGGGGACTGATGCTTGGCTGACCCAAGAAGTGAGTGCCGAGGGTGGAGCCAGTGAGGTCAAGCATCTAAGTATCCGCTCTGAATAGCGTAGCCTCGGGGGTAAAACCCCATGTGGGATCAACAACTAGTGTCTTGGCCAGCCATAAGAATTGTGCTTGACTTATGTTAAACATTCAAACAATCAAGACCAAACAGCAAAACATTGTGTCTTTTGTGTCTTCAAGTGTATGCAAAACAATTTTACATCAAACAACACACTTTTCTTGGAGTCATTTTGGAGTCTAAACACTTGCAAACATTGAGTCCTCATCAACATTGTGTCCTCTTGTCACGAAAAATAGTCAAACATTCAGATTTGGTCACCACCAAAAACTTCACAAATTGGAAAAATTTCACAGTCCAACAAACAAAAGAAATCAGTTTCGGCATACTTGAGCTTCCTAGGTTGTCTCTTCAGATTTCATCTAGCATTCAACCTGTTCTAAGGTCTCACATAGTCCATCATTGCTTCACATCTCATTTTACATTCATACTCATCTAAACTTGAGTCAAAAGGTCACTTGCTTGTCCTCATCATACTTTGTCAACACACTACATACTACTACACTTTGCTAAGTGGTCCCTCATCAAGGTTTCTTACCTTTGGGTCTCATTTGGTCTTACTTAGAGTCAAGGTCAGCTTACCTCATCAAGAGAAACTATCCTCTCTTTGGAAGTCACACCTACTCTACTACTTACATACTTGGTCTTACACTTTGGACATTGCAAGTACATCTCAAGATTCATTTACACTCCATACAACTCTTGGTCTTCCATACTCTTTTCATTCTTCGTCTAGTCTCTCACATATTGGTCAAACACCTAGTTCATGGTTGAAACCCGCGTTCAAAAATCTAGGAGAATAGCTAAAGAAGCTCAAGAATCCGCAAACATGAGTTCTTATGAGTATGACAATGATCTATTCTACAATCTTGAGCACACTACATTACCAGACATGAATGTTTATAGACATAATCCAAATGTGGAAAGCGCAAACACTATAAACAACAATGCTACACACAATGACAATGTTGACAATTCTTCAATACTATCAGCAGACATACAAGAATCCATAATGGATCCTCAATTCAATAGATTGGTTGAAGAGATAATGAGGAGAGATCGTCAATACTTTTTACACATGATGGCACAAAGTGGAGCTAAAATACCACATGATTTTGACTTATCTCAACTTATGGAAAGTCGACCCTCACAACAAACTCAATCCAACATGGATCAAAGGAGACCAAATAGTGGAGGAAATAGAGGACCGAATATGATGCCTGAGTCACCATCAGCTCTGCTTCAAAAACCGGCAATCCCACATACACAAGCTCAAACATATGATACTTACATTCAAAGACCATCATGGAGGCCCTATGCTCAAACACATGCTCAAGATATGGGTCAATCAAGACAAGTGGATACTCAAGGACATCCTCAAAATTTTGACACAAGGAGACCTCATGTCAAAATTGGGGGCAACACAATGGAAAATGAAAGACCTGTTGAATATGGTTTATACACACAAAACAGATATGGAGTCCCTCAACAAGAAGTTATGCCAAGTGCTCCATATATGTCGCAACAATATAGACCTCCATATGGACATGTCTACGATCAGTATCATCCATACATGCAACAAGCTCCTCCTCAAATGGGTGTTTCAAACATGGGGTATGCTACAAGAAATCAATCTCCTCCCAAAAATAATTTGGAGCAACAAATTAGAGATCTACAAAAGAAAGTGGAGGACATGAGTACATCAAAACCTACATATACTATGAGAGATATATGCCCTTATCCCTTCGATAAGAGCATTCCAATGCCTCCATTTCCTCCACATTTTGTGACACCAAAATTCGACAAATATAGAGGGAGAGGAGACCCCAAGGCACACATAAGACAATTCTTCACTGCTTGCATTGAGGTAGCGGCAGAAGAAACATACTTGATGAGGTTGTTCCCACAGAGCTTAGGTGACCAAGCTATGGAATGGTTTTCTCAATTACCTCCCGGTATTAAGTCATGGGGCGACTTGGCAGAAGCATTCATTCAGCATTTCTCTTACAACATTGAAACAGATGTCTCAGTTACTACCTTGTGCAATACTAAACAAAAGGAAGGAGAATCTTTCGCAACATTTTTACAAAGATGGAGAAACTTAGCTAGCAGATGCTCTTGCGAAATCCCGCAAAAACAAATGGTGGAAATGTTCACACAAAATGTTAACAAGGCTATTGGCTATGATCTCAGAAAAGCTTGTTTGTCTACATTCAAGGATGTCATTGAAAAGGGCCTAGCAACAGAAAGAGTCTTAATTGAACAAGGAGTTATCAAACTATTCAAAGAAAACAAAGAGGACTTCAAAGGAAAGGACAAACCAAAATTTTGGAACAAGAACAAGAATACAGTTAATGATGGTGTTGTTGATGCCAACACAGTGAGACCAAAGTTCGTCTTTTCTGGATCAAATTCTACCAACAATCAAGTGAACAATCAAACAACTTCAAAACCACGAAGGAAGTACACTCCATTGGGAGAACCACTTGAATCAGTATTCAAAAATCTTGTAGCAAACAAAGTGATCACAGTCCCAGATTTTCCTCCATATGAACCAAAGGTAAAACCGAATTGGTGGAATGATGATGAGTTTTGTGAGTTTCATAAGAGCAAGGGTCACAAGACAAGTAATTGCCATCGATTGAAAAACATTGTGCAAGATCTCATTGACAGAGGAGATATAGAGATTGAGGGACATTCATCTAACCAAGAGCATGAGGTGTTTAAGGAACCATTCCCAAAACATGACAAAGGAAAAGGCAAAGTCATAGATGATCAAGCCAATTACACCAGAGCACCTTACAATTATGATTCTAACATCAATCACATCTCAATGGACAATCATATCTCTACCATTACTATCAAAAATAAAAATCCTGAGAATCCTCCTCAGCGACCTAAAATTGTCCTAAAAGGTGTGGGATCTTCATCCGAAGCTACCTCCGAATGTCATGTTACAACCTGTCGAGGTAAGATTACATTGCCAGGTGCCTCCACTAAGAATACCAATCCTTTATCTACCAAGCCTGAGTACGATCTTGTAGAACAACTAGGGAAGACACCTGCACTCATCTCTATTCTTGAGCTCTTACGTATATCTCCTGCACATAAAGCTATCCTTGACAAAATCTTGAGAGACACTGCCGTCCCTACTGATCTGAACGTGGACCAGTTTCAAGCCATGGTGGGATACCTATCCATTCCACACTCCCTCACATTCACAGAAGCCGATGATGCCTCCATAAGTCAGCCTCATAATGCACCTTTACACGTTGAAGCCTTCATACATAAACACCGAATAAAGCGAGTCCTGATAGATGGAGGAGCAGGTCTTAACATTTGTACCTTGAGTACCATAAGACAATTGGGATATTCTGACAAAGCTGTGAATTCTACAAACCAAATCACCATTAAGGCCTATGATGATGAAGAGCGTTCGTCCAAGGGCACGGTCACCTTACCTATAAGAATAGGGCCAGTCACAAAGGATGTGGTTTGTCAAGTCCTAGACCTGGATCTCACATACAACATATTGCTAGGACGTCCATGGATTCATGAAATGAGAGCAATACCATCTACATATCATCGATGTATCAAGTTCCCACACAATGGAGCTGAAGTGACTGTCAAAGCGGATCCAAATCCATTCATATATTGCAACAATCTACAACCTAGATCAGAAATAACAATCCTAGTCAATTGCAAAGCTATTCCTTCATTGGCATATGTGGATCCTGAATCCTTAAAAGCTTCTACATCAAAACAGGTAGAGCTAAAAGAAGACAAGTTCAAGATTAAAGACATGGGATGTGGTGAGTATATCTTTCATGTTGATCAACTCCCACAGTCTCCTAAGCCATTCAGTCAACAGGAGCAATCTACAAACAATTTGCAATGCCAAGGAATTGGGTGTGAACCACCTAGTGTTGTGGCTACTAAGTCTGAATGCAAATATCCTCTAGTGGTGCAAGCAACTCTTGATATCAATAGTCCTAAGAGTGGTTCCAACAAAGAATCTATTGAGCGTATCGCCGACCCTCTTGAGAGCTCACATAGCCTTACTATTTCATCCACTCATTCCATTTCCACTCCACTCCCAGACTTGGATCAACAAGAATTACAAAAGCCCTTACTCATTGGGGATCAAAAATCAAGCTTTGAAAAGAAAAATCTAAAAGTCAAAAATAAAGAAAAGTGCTTTAGTCCAAATCAAAATCAAAAGCTACTGGACTCTGCAAAAATCAAAGTCAAGGAAAAAAATCCTATGAAGCAAAAAGAGAAAGAGTTGATCTCCCCTAATACCAAAATAACTGGGGGTAAAAGTTCTACAATTTTAAGTCAAAAAGCATACTTGTTGATCCTAAGTCTCCATCATGCTATCCTACTTTCACTTCTTTTCACAGTCATAAGCCTTCATAACTCATCCACTTGTTCCGCACATCCTTTCCCTTCTGGTAATACATCATGGACCTTTAATGGAGCTTCCTTGAAGGACTTTGTTATCAGGGATGCCCAAACTTCTTTAGGTGACACGCATATGGGCCTGTGTAGTCCACACACTAGTAATTCTATCTCAGTTCCTTTATCAAGGAAGACAGTCACTCAAGCTACACATCATTCAGTCAAGGAACAATGCAGCTACAATCACAAAGTCAAGCCTCGCGCATTTGAGGTAGGTGACTTAGTACTCAGAGAGAACCCCAAGAATCAGCAAGACAGAGATAAGAAGGGCAAGTTCGAACCAAACTGGCTTGGTCCTTACATCATCACAGCAGCATATGGATCTGGGGCATATCAGCTCTCAACTACAGAAGGTGAACCCTTGGAGGATCCTATCAACAGCATGCACCTTCGCAGGTTCTACACATAAGCTCTTCGGAACATCCTAATTCAAAAATACAAAAAAAAAATCAAAAATTTTCAAAAATACAAAAAAAATTATAAAACAAAAAAATCGTTACTTGGTGAAAACCTGGCAAACAGGCGCCTTGTGACACAAAAAACATTGAAAAATCGAAAAAAAGTAAAGAGAAATAATTTCGTCCAACGGTGAAAACCACTTCGGTGGCGCCCTGGGCAAGTACCATGGTGAAAACTGGGTCACCAGCGCCATGCATAGAGACTTTGCTCCTCTCTCCTTCAGGATTCTCTTTCATCCTTTCACTTTGCACACACTCACAACCTATTCGTTCACAATAAACTTACCTATTCCCATCATGGCTTGTTATTGATCTACCTAAGATTGGTTAGCCATTCATAATAACCCCCCCTTTTTCACATCCCTTTCCATCCATAATAAATCCGATCCTATCTGTGGCTAAGGCAAAATCCTACGTCTAGTGATGGGTGTGGAACTGAGAACATCACATGTTTCGAGGAGTACAGTTTCTTCCAGCTTTCTTCAGTCTATTCGCGCACACTCCGCAATAAAGAAATATTTGCATCACAGATCCGCAATAAAATTCCGCCTTCTCCGCAATAAAGTATCAGTTTCATGGATTCAGTCAGTTTCAGATGAGACACAGCAGCAACAATGAGCTTCAACAAAATCAAATCTTTCAACAGACTCAGACAACATATGGTTCAGTGCTATCTATCCTTTTTGTGAAAGTGAACATTGTGACCACAATCAAAATTTGACTTATACAAGTGACAAGAGACACTAAACTTGAGGACTACAGTGGATGTTGGTGTCAAGTCTTGGTTTTCTTTTGATTTTATCTTTTTGGTGACATGTCTTTTAGCTTTTCCAGGATGTCTTTGACTAGAGATTCTATCTCCAGGATGTCTTTGACTAGAAAGGCGAGGATGGGGTATCGTCACCTATTTGCATTTGCTGTCTGTCGATTGTCTTTTAGTAATGCTATGACTTGTCCAAGGATATGAGGACACTGTGAGTCTAGTATGAACTGAGGCATTCCTTGTTTGTGACTGTCTTATCTCCATGCAAACAGGTACAATGACTTTCTGGGCCAAACAAATGCCTCGATTGTCATAACCTACTTGCCATAATAAAGCTCAATGATGATAACGCACAAGAAGCTCTTTCACTTTCATATCTTCTATCTTTCATCCCCCTTTCTTGATTGACTTTCATCATCCTTCTCAAGTCCGCGTAGTCCGCTATCACATGACTGAGTATAATGACACACCAAAAACATTTGCATTTCATATAGTTACACCTACATCACCACATATAAGCATTTCATACATACATATAGATATCACAATTGCATCACATCCTGCATACAACACATGTTAGCACATCTCACATTTTCATTATGTAAATAATCATTTGCATTATCATATTCATTTGCATTACATACATTCACATTTGCATCATGCATCACATATACAACATAAACGAACAAAAAAAAAAATATTGCATTGCATCATATACATATTTGCATCCATATCATAAGCATCACATAAGAACATCTCATCACATAGGTACACATGCATATAGCTGCCGCAAAGATGCATCATCTCATATATATATAAAGTGTCATGATACAATGATGTCAAAATCATATGGCTACAATCACCCGCAGGTGTCTACATCATTATACAAAATTTTACAAAACTGATACAGAGGAACTCACTGATCACTCCTACCAACACTATTGGTAGTGCTAATCCTATCCATGTCATGGTATCCCATGCCACGTGTCCCACCCTCATCTCCAGTCTTGGATCCTAGAACACTCATCTAAGGGCATCCCTGTCTCCATCTCGATCGTACGGAATCAGCTCTCCATCAATAGGGATATGCAGAATCCTGTAGACATCCTCTAATGTAACTGTCATCTCACCCATCGGTAGGTGAAACGTGCACGTCTCCGAGTGCCATCTCTCAGCCAGTGTAGTCAACAATCCCATGTTCACCCGAAACTCAGGCACATACAGAATGTATCTCAATCCCATAACCTCAATCGCAGCTCAGTCCTCGGCTATCAACTCAGGTCGCAACCTCTGAGTCGATGGGAATCTCTCCCGTGACTCCAGCATCGACAAATACTCCTGCAGTCAAGCAAATCAAATCATGTCAGTCATAGTGACACTCACTGTTCATCACAAAGTGTTGCTATCTATCCTAGTAGTACTCCCTGTTCATCACAAAGTACTACGTATGTGACACTCACTGTTCATCACAAAGTGTTACTCACATTTGCACTCCCTGTTCATCACAAAGTGCTGCTCATATTTTAGTACTCCCTGTTCATCACAAAGTACTTTATCTTGGTACTCACTGTTCATCACAAAGTGCCTTGATCTATCTTAGTCTTCCCTAGAGGACCTTCTTGAGTGTATCCTCTCAGCAGCTTATCCAATCGACAGCGTATGTTCATCACAGAACTGCCGATTTGACCTGGAAGACACAAATTCGCATTTTTGGACACAAACACATTTTCTTGACATAAATGCGCATTTATTACATTACCTAGTATGAGTTAATGACAATAATAAATGCATCAAAGTACGAGGAGGTTTTGTGGTACTCACCGGCTCTCCTGCCTCCGTTGGCCTCTAGAATCGGCGAACACGGTCGAATATGTGAACAAAAGCCATCGTTGCTGACTGTTGCTGCTTTATTTTCGCTTTGCACTAAGCTCTTGTGACGGTGTAGATGACAATGAGGATGTATTTTCCCCCGTGGTCTATCTTATAGATTGCCCTAGCTCTCATTTCCCGAGTCAGTCTTCCTTATCCTATGACTTTGTCACTTTATCCGATCAGTCCATTCTATCCCGTCTTTTTTATCGAGAGATTGTCTGCAATCTTTTCAGACATTTTCATCCAATCTCTCGAGGGGGCATATAATTCCCATCTTGGGGCAACTCTGTATCAGTTCATCTTATCTTCTTTGAAACAACGCGACAAGCCGCATTGTCTCAAAGAGGGGCAAAATGTAGACACCTAAAATTGTCATGTCTAATTAAATAAATATTTTATTTATTTAATTATCTAAGCTAAATTCTTCTATTAATTAAATAAATCTTTATTTATTTAATTAATTCATTTATCCTCTTCTAGCCTTATTTCTCATTTAAATAAATACATTTATTTATTTAAATTATCCCTTTCCTAAATTAAATAAATATTTTATTTATTTAATTGTCCTACTTCTTCTATTAATTAAATAGATCTTTATTTATTTAATTAATTCATTATCTTTTTCTACACATGACACATGTCATTCATCTCTTATTTCCTACACTACCTACCCCTTTCATTATTTTGGTATTTCTTTTACCTACCCTCTAATCCTAGCCGACCTCTCTTTTTACACCTCTCAATCTTAACCCTCCATTTCTTATTGTGTCTTCTATTTAAGGAGATGCTTTCTTCATTGTCAAACCCTAATGCCTAATAACACATCCTAATGACACATGCGAATGACTGATTTTGGAGTACTTGCCTACACTACGATCCTACTTGCAACCACATTCCGTTCTTTGTTGAGCTCTTGTGCATACAAAAATCTGAGAGCAAGCATATCAAACAAGATCAATGGAGATAGGAAGAATGGAGATCAAAACCCTATTGGACATGTGATGGTATAATCTTTATGATTTTGAGTTACTTTGCATTGTCTTAGGTAATCTTCATATGTTATGGTGGATCTTTGTTCATTGTTAGGCTAGGGTTTAGTGGTTGGATTCATTTAGCCTTTCAATTTTGTTATTATTGTTATCCATTTTCACCATACACAGCAAGTATATGGCGACTCACAACTGGTCATTCGACAAGCAACAGATGAATATCAGACCAAGGATGATAAACTCATGCCATATAAGAAAATGGTGGACAATCTAAAGACATCATTTACTACTATCACTTTTGAGCAGATACCAAGAGATCAGAATCGAGCTACTGACGATATGGCTACCATCGCATCTCTCCTAGATCTTCCACAGAATTCAACACGCTACGAGTTCTTGGTAGAACAGCTTTGGATTCCCGCTTATGATATCCCCGAATCTGAAATGATATGTCGCCTTGTCGGTTCTAAATCTCCATGGTACGGTGAGTTCTACACCTATCTCCACGATCACACCCTTCCTCCCAACCAATCAAATAACCAACGCAAAATCTTCATTCGCCAAATTGCTCGATATACCATTATTGCCGAGACCCTATACTGACACGGTCTTGATGGTACTCTCCTTCGATGTCTAGAACAAGGTGAGATAACAAAGGCTTTGGAAGAAGTCCATGAAGGAATTTGCGGGACTCACTCAAGTGGTCCGTCACTAGCCAAGAAACTCCTGCGCAATGGATACTATTCGCCATCTATGGAAAAAGATTCCTACTACTTTGTCAGAAAATGCAAGAAATGTCAAGTTCATGGTGACCTGATACATGCACCAACCCAGGAACTGCAACCAATCACAACACCATGGCCTTTTTGTCAATGGGGCCTTGACCTTGTGGGTAAGATTCATCCATCTTCATCCAATGGCCATAAATTCATTATTACCACCACTGAATATTTCACAAAGTGGATTGAAGCTGTTCCACTTACCCAAGTCACCGACAAGCAGATCGCCTCATTCATCCTCAACTACATCATTTGCCGGTATGGTGTACCCATGTCCATCATCACAGATAATGGTCTTCCTTTCAAAAATCAGGATGTCCGTGAACTCTGTGAGAAATTTCATATCCAACGCCGCTTTTCCACTCCCTATTACCCATAAGGCAATGGTCAGGCCAAAGCATCAAATAAGAACATATTAAGAATCCTCAAGAAGACAGTCAATGATGCCGACCGTGATTGGCATGTTCAACTAAATCCAGCACTATGGGCATATCGAACTAGCATTCGAACCCCTACAGGTGCAACTCCTTATTCATTGGTCTATGGTGCAGAAGCTATCTTGCCTATTGAGGTCGAGATACCATCATTATGGGTTTCCTTGCACAATCTTGTCGATGATGAAGCATACAAAGTATCCCGTCTTCAGGACTTAGAGTTACTTGATGAGAAGCGACAAGCTGCATACAACCATCTCAAAGCCTATCAGCAGCGCATGAGTAGAAGCTACAATCACTGAGTTAGACCTCATACATTTGAGGTAGGTGATCTTGTTCTATGAGAGAATCCTCGCAACCAACCAAATAGAGAACATCAGGGCAAGTTTGAATGAAACTGGCTGGGCCCATATGTTGTCACTGCTGTATTCGGGTCCGGGGCATATCAGTTGGCTACATCAGAAGGAGAACTGCTCACAGATCCAATCAACAACATGCACCTCAAATGGTTTTATACCTAAGCTGAACAGAGCATCAGGCTCCCCTGCATACCAGAAAATACCAAAAACATGCGAAAAAATGTCCTGAAGAAATACAAAAACATTCCAAAAAAGTAAAGAAAAATCATACATCCAAACAGTGAACAACCACTCTGGTGGCACCTTGAGTAAGTGCGATGGTGAAAACCTGGCAAACAGGCACCACTCGTAAAGACAATGGCTCCAGTATCTTTCAGGCTCGTTGTGATCACATTCAATGCATACACACATCCATCCATCAACCATGGCTTGTTATAAATCTACAAAACCAAGAAAGTATTGCATGCATCCTACATCCCGCTTTTTTATAGTCATGTCTAAAAGCTGGGGGCAATGCCTTTAACCTATTGATGGAAGTGGATTCTACATTGTCTTGTGATTCATTAAAGTTCTTCATTTAAAACTATCTCACAAAATCCAAAAAACATTCAAAACAATTCAAAATCCAAAAACATTCAAAACAATCACCAAAATATCAAAAACATTCAAAACAATTCAAAATCCAAAAACATCAAAAAACATCAAAAATCAATCAAAAACGTGGCAACACCTTGTACATACTCATCCACACAGATACAAAACAAACATTGACATAATACTCACATGATGACCATTTACCAATCAAACCACACAATCAACATCAACAAATCAGAAATTGTCTTTACCAAGGATGCATCCTTCCTTACCAAAACAAAGACAAAAGTGACATTTTCTTTGACAAGAAAATTATGTTAAGCTATCAAATACTTGGTTAATTTGTGAATACAATCATTCATTTATCTGTATCAGGATCTTTCCGCATTGTTTGTGTATCTTCGGTGCATTATTCCGATGAAGTTCTGGGGCATGTACTAATGGTGTCTACGTGGGAAGTTCACCAAGCTATGTGATCTTATGCCAAATGCAGTCATAGATCATTACGGCTTGCTGACTATAGCGTATACCTTGATCATATGAGCATGAACCATTACCAAGGATCCTTATTCTTTATTCTTTATGTATATACTGTTTGTTTGCAGGTACAATGCTCATTCTTTGGTTCCTCCTCATCCAAATTTGGATAAAGGTTTTATCTCTTAGTACGCTATGCACTTGTCTCAGGATATGATCAGCCTAAGATCAAGGAGGATGATCCAAGTCATGCATGAACGAAGATAATCCTTGTCTGTTCCGCAAGCAATACTCTGGTCGACTTGACCCTTATATCAAGTCATTTGTATTAACTTGCTATATAAAATCCATGTAAGGAATACTCAGGTCATCTTGAATCATTATGTCAAGATGCTTGTATTCTCTTCCAACATTTTAAAGGTCAATGATGAAAATAGAGCACTATGGATCATCATTTCATCTCATCTTTTTATATCTTGCATTCAGTTACATATCACCCATCCATTCATTCATTTATATGTAGGCTTTATATGCAAAAGTGACCATTAAAGCTGGTCTTGGATACAATCACGACCGAGTACTCTGATACATCATCAATGCATCATGCAAAGTCTTAAAAACCTTGCATTCCTCATGGTCATATCATCATCACATTTAGGTGCATCTTGCATTAAGTCCATTCATGTCATTTTTAACTTAACATTGCATATCGTTCATTTTTGACATTAGTTTTCATTAATCATTTGCATCATTACATCAATCATAAATAATTAGATTCATTCGTGGGATCAAATTGTCTTTGATTGTTTTAAATCATTTACTAGGCATTCATTTAGTGTCACTTATCCATCATCATTTCATCATCCTTTATCATTTATTATTGCATTCATTCATTAGTGAAAAAGTGCATTCATTCATCCATTTATTAAAGTATCTTATTATGCTCATTTTAGGATCCATTCACATTACATTCATTTTCCTCTTTTTAATTGCATTAAGGTACAGTTATTAAAACCATAAGTTATAGTATCATCACATTATCATTTTTACTTAAATCAAATTTAAGCATTTAGAATCATAAATCCATTTGTTTCCAAACATTGGTTCATACCATTATATATATATCCATTATACATAGGCATTTATTTCGACATTATCATATAAACATTTGTACTTTACATTTTGTTTATCCATATTACATTCATCTAAAAACATCTAGATGCATATCCATACATAAAATCATTCATTCAACCATTGCATTAACATCATCGCATAAATTATCATTGCATAGGAAACACCAAAATCCTATTCATAAATCATCATAAGCATACATCATCATCATGGCATTACATACATAAAGCATTACATAAAAAAACAAAAACAAATCATACATATATAAACCTGCATTCATATGTCAGTATCCCACATCATAAATCATCATAAAAACATGCATATAAGAAACATCTCATCAAATGCATACATATACACATATCCATCTAAGCAATCACTCATCATCCTGCATAAACATCCATATAAATCAACTGCATATCATCAAAATATGGGATCTCCTCATATATATCATCTCGTATATCAGAGTATAATAAAGTCTACAAAATCGGCTACCAAGAGCCATCCAAGATATAGTCCAAAAAAATAAACAATGATACAATACATATATGCAAAAATGCTCTCTCAAATGCCACTCTGGCCAGATGCTGTACCACCATCGCCACCTGCTCCCCCACTGGTACCCGCACCACCTGATCCATCTCTCCGTGGAGGTCTCATCGAACCACCACTCGCTCCTACATCCCTTGATCTCTCCCTCCGCAGAGGACCCATCACACCCCCACCTCTCTGCACCCTCTGTGATCGCTTTGATCTGGCCTGCCACATTTGAGAATAGCTAAGAGCTCGCTGACTAGCTGGCACCACCTACTCATATAAACCCCGCCAGTAGTCTATCTCTGCCTGTGCTCGTCGCATCTCCCTCATCACCTCCCCCGTAGGCCCCTGTGCTCCTACTCCAATCCAGACTCTCTCCTGCAACTCTGCCAATCTCTCCACTACACTATCCCTCTCCTGTAGCACCACCGCTAGCTCTGCCTCCCATGCAAATAGCTACACATCCCTAGCCGCCACCTCCGCCTCTAAACCCTCTACTCGGGTCTGCAAATGTGCTATCATGTGATCTCGAAGATCTCCAGTGGCTCCCTCCTCGGTATCCATAGCCGCCTCACCTGTACCACCCTCTCTAGTAGCTCCCTCCCCTCTGTCCATCGGGATCTCCCTCTCCATCCCCCTCCCACCTAGCCAAACTCCTCCCTGTATCAATGGCCCTTGTGCTATCCGTAGAGGCAGTCCACCTCTCCCTCTCCGCTAAATCCGCATCCCCAACCCACCACCTCCTCCACCTCCTCCACCTACCCTCGGTCCTCGACCTCCTACCCTCCTCCATCTTCGTCCCCTCTCATCCTCAAAATCCGAGATCGACTCTGCTGGATCGGATATCCATAGGATCGGGTGCGCTACCCGGTACTGTGTGTACTCATCTACTACTCCTGCATCCATGACCCTCGGTCGTATATCCCACGGTCTCTCCTGTAGCGTCTGAAACTTGGCCAATGCCTGATCATACGACATCACTGGCCCCCATGCGTACCTCTCCTGAATCACCCGAGCATACTCCCCTGATCCACTAGGCAGTCCCTGTTGCCGTCCAAACTGTCTCAGAACTCTCCCGGGAACCTGTCTGTCCACATGGTACGAGGTCCTCCCAATGAGGAACCGGGTCATAAAAACATAGGGCAGTGCCTATGCATCATCATCCCATGGCTCACACTCTAGGTATGGTCACCATATGACTGCATCTAGATCGTCCAGTGCCCGCCGCCACCACTCTAACTTCCCTAGGTGGGGCTAACTCATCATGCCGCTATACATGAACATATATGGCTGATCTATTGCACGAAACCTCAGACTCACTGGTCGAGTCGCTGATAGGTGCTCCCAAGCCCAAATATGTAGCAGCATCACGCCCACTGCTAAGGAACCCCTCCCTCGATAAACCACCTCATGAAGCTCCTGGTACAGGTGCGCCAGTACGCACGACCCCCACGCAAATCGGGTCCCCTCGGTAATCATCATCTCGATCACCTGCCCCCACCCCACGGCCAAACTATGTGATCGCCTGTCTGGACAAAGAAGTCCTCCCACGATACCTGATAAGACTGCTGGTAGAGGCTCATATAACGCCGCTATCTCCTCCCAAGCAATAGAGCCGTCATCAATAAAAATGTCCTCATCAAAAAACCTCTGAACTGCAAGGGTCCCTTAGGATTTGTCATATGTGACCAGCTCCCCCCAAATCAGAATCCGTAGGATGCGCCACACATCCTCTAGGGTCATTGTCATCTCCCCCTGTGCTAGATGGAAGGTGCACGTCTCGCTGTGCCACCGCTAGGCTAACGCTGTGATCAAACCGTGATTCATCTGAATCACGGGCATGTGCATCACCTCATACAATCCAGTCACGGCAATACAATCTCTCTCTGCCTCTGTCAATCGATCCCGCAACCCCTATGTCGCAGGATTTCTCTCGCGTAACTACAACATGCCTAGATCCTCCTGCACATGGACATTCATCAATCACCATCAGTTGTTTTGTTTTCAAACTTTCTTAAGTTTAAATCTAGACTATCAACAGATACTTTGATCAAGTATCTTCGAGTCTCAACAGGTAAATAATCATGGCCACCTAGACTTCAACGGGCATTTATCCTAAAAATGACCTAAGTCTCATCAGGCTGCTATGGTTTAAAACAACTCCCACTTCACATCGCCATCCATCCATCATTGGCATCAGGAGATTTTCTTCATCCAAACTGGGGCATCTCTTTATCCTAAAACAAAAGCGCTATTTTACCAACAAAACCGTTAGTTCTCAACAATAGCGCTACAACCCTAACAAAAACGCTCAATAAGCTATCCAATAGCGCTCAAACTACAAATGCGCTAAAACAACTACACAGTAGCGCTAATTAAGAGCAATAGCGTTCAATTAATCACTCAATAGCGCTTATTAATCAGTAGTGCCTAAACATGCATGCAATAGTGTTAAAACATTTCAAAAGCACTCAAACAATAGGCCAATAGCGCCATTGCAGCACCATAGCACTAGTTCATTGAGCAAAAGCGCCAAAACCATAGTTTCAACGCTCTTGCTCTGACTCAACTTAGACTCAGCAAAAAGCCTATAAAAAATGCTTAAAAATTGAAAATTCCAATTTGCGTACCGCTGGTCCGTAGTCGTCTGGCCGCTGGAACCATCGGACTTGCTCAAATCTATGCTCTGTAATCGGTATCGACATCCTGACTGCTGCTCACTCCTCTAAAACGTCACTATCAGAGCTCTGGTTTCACACTGGTCACGGTCACAAATGATCCTGTTTTCATCCCTTTCACCCCATTTATACCCTTCGCCGTCACCATAACTTCCCCCCGCTCACCGCCGTGGTCCCCGTGAACTTCCCGAGCCCCCCATTTCTCCATTTTTCTCCTGATTTCTTCTATTTTTCACCCGTATTGCTCACTTCTTCTCTTCTAACACCCTGCCAATTTTCATTCTTTTTTGAGAGATCGCCCAATTTTTTAAAATTTTTCGACCCATCTCTCGAGGGGGCATACCACCCATTAAATTTACATTTTATGGGGCATTTCTTCACACCAGTTTTTCTTTCTTTGAAACGACGCGATAAACCGCACCGTCTCAAAGAGGGGCAAATGTAGTCACACAAATCTGTCTAGCTTAATTAAATAAATAAATGCTATTTATGTGATTAAAAATCCACTAGCCATCAATTAATTAAATTAATATTTAATTAATTCATCCCCAAACATTCTTCTATTAATTAAATAAATTATTCAATTTATTTTAATTAATTCATTAAATCAAATTCCAATCAATTAAATAAATAAAATCTATTTATTTAATTAAATCCCCCTATTCCTCTTTTAAATAAATTAAATAAAAACATTTATTTAAATCATTATCCCCCCCACTTGCATTTTCCTACAAATGCAACTTGCACTCATTTATTGAAATAAACTAATTTTATTTTAATAAAATCCTATTTTCCCTCACCCACCAAATCCAATTGCATTCCTAAATCCCCTTCTAGATTCTTCTAACCCCTTCCTAATTAGTCTAATCCATCCTCTAATTATTATCACATTCCTAAGCAAAATGGAGTCACTTCTCAAAGACTTCAAAAGTCTTTGAACATCATTTAATGCTTTGTGTGTTCAACAAATTAACTCCCAAAGTCTTCCAAAACCACTAATGGCTCTTACATGACCATTTATGGCTCTTGCATAACCATTTATGGTTATTTCAAACTTGTCCCCCCAAGCATTTATTGCTTTGACCATATTTATCCTTCTTGCATTTGCACAAGAGTTTATCCATTGGATAAAAGTTTTATTCTTTGAATAAAGAGTTTATTCATTCAACTAACCTTGACTTTAACTCCCAAGGTCATATCAAGCATTTAATGCTTATTCCCTCTCCTCTCAACCTATCTCACATTGACACTTGTCATCCTGGGATTGGGTTGAAAGCCCTCATATGGATTTGAAATCATTCAATCTTGACCCTTGTTGAGATTGCTCAATCTCAACCATCCATTGCTCCATTTTCCCTATAAATAGAGCCCATTTCTTCATAATCTAGATCCTGAAAACTTGTATGCATTTAACCTATAGGCATTTTATAGAGCATTTAGCATAGCAAACTAAAATCTTGTTATTTTGGTTAAAATCAATAATTTCAATAGCATCTAGTATTTTAGCTTTTCATTTTACATTTGAAGCACAAATACTCAAATCTCAATCCTCCATAAGCATCCATAGTGCAAAAAGCTGCTGAGAGCTACACTATTTTGGAACTTAGAGAGGAGAGGAACAAGAAAGAAGAAGTTAAGAGCATGCTAAGAGGCATTTGGAGATGCCTTATTATCTTTGTTTCATTTGTTAGATATATTAGCATGATTTTAGTATCTCTTTTGATATGCCTGTATAGATTAGTTTTTGATTGACTAACACTAATGATTTTCTTGTGTCTTGTGTTGTTTGTCATTTGCTAACCTTGTCCATTTAGCAGAGTATCAGTTAGTAAATTGGTTTGATATTTTGGTTAAATGGTTTGAGATTTTCAGATCTGTTACACTATTATTTTGGTATGCTAGTCAACCGGTAAACTTGACATTGCAGTTGCAGTTTATAGTACAGTGTTGAACCGGTTAGTTCAGTGATTGAATTATGAGTTGGGTTTTGAGTTTGGTGCAAGTTTAGTTTTCTTTCTGTCTAGTGATTCGCCCCACTCTTAGTAGTTGTCCGGATCCTTATTGATTCATCATATCATCAGTTTGATGCTATCATCGACAGTTCTTCTCTCTGGATTGTAATACAAATATCTTGAGGTGGTTGACATCTCTGTAGTCAGTGAGACTCCATTGTGATGAGCATTGCGCTCTAGGAAGTGTGCCTTCCTGCATGTGCAGGCCCCTATTTTAATCATATACTTGCTCCAAAAGTATCATCTAACTATGCGTAGGCTTCCCACCGCGGTTTTTCCCTTTACTGAGTTTTCCATGTACAAATCATGGTGTTATGTGTTATGGTTGTATGCTACTGATTCTTTGGTTTTCATTTATGCTTTAATGTTTAATAAATTATACCGGTATAAGGTTTTAAGTGCTTTAATTCACATAATTTGTTAACAACTGATTCACCCCCCCCTCTCAGTTGTTCATCGATTATCCTAACAATTGGTATTAGAGCCTGGTCCTCTTTTTGCAGAAGCTTAACCACTTGAGGAAGATCCTATGGAAACTATTAGTTCAACTCATGTTTTCCAGAAGGATAGCCCTAGGCTTGGTGGAAAAAAATATGGAGTATGGAAGATTCAGATGGAGACTCATTTAAGATGCATTGGAAAGGAAATTTTGGAAATAACTCAGAATGGTTACACTTCTCATAATCCGACATCTGACATTCCTGCACGACAGACTTTGATAAGATCATTGAGAATGACTGTAGAGCTAGAGAATGCCTCTTAAGCGCCTTATCAGATCAAAAAATCATGGGACTATCAGACAAATCATTGACAAAAGCTATATGGGACAAGTTGGAGACTCTGTATGAAGGTGATCCTACTATTAAAATTGCAAAACTTGAATGTTACCGGGTAAGATATGAAAGCTTGAAGATGGAGAAAGATGAAAGAATTTTTGCATTCATGCAAAGGGTTAATGAAATTGTATTGGGAATTCAGTGTTGTGGTGGATCTCTGAGCGAGGAAGAGATTGTTTCAAAAGTGTTAAGAGTTTTGCCACCGACATATAAGATGAAGGTAACTACAATTAATGAGATAAGAACCATGCCTAATTCTTCTGTCAATAGAGATACTCTTGTTGGGAAGATATCTGCTTTTGAGCTTGAAGAATTTGGTCCTCCTGGAGCTACAAAGATTGATACTGCATTTAAGGCATCTACATCATCAACTGGCAAGCAAGATTGAAAAGTGTTGTATGCAAAGGAATTGAAAGAGATTAGGAAAGAAGATGAAGAGCTTGAGCAACTTGAAGCACTATTTGCTAGAAGGATACCTAGAGGTCCGTCAGAAAGTAAGTATGAAGAAAAACACCTTTCAAATATTTTGCATGTAATAAGGTAGGTCATTTTGCATCTAGATGTCTTGAAAGGAATTCAAAATTGGAAGAAAAAGCAAGAAGATCTTGTAAGCCTAACCCTAAATATCAGATCAAGCATAAGTACAGGAAATACAAAAAAAAATCATGCTACTATGCTGATGAGAAAGGAGTAACCGATGACTTAGAAGAAGAACCAACAGGAGATACAACTAGTGGATCCAGTAATGGAAAAGACTGGGTATTTTATGCTATGAAGGAAGATGATCGAGAACCAGTTATCAAAAATGAAGAAAAGGCCCTTGCAGCAAAAGTTGAAGAGACATATGAATGGATAATAGACAGTGGATGTTCTCATCATATGGCAAGTGACAAAGGAAAGTTTCTAACCCTGCAAGAGTTTGATGGTGGTCAAGTCAGATTTGGTAATAACAAGGCATGCATGATCAAAGGAAGAGGAACCATTTCATTGGATGGTAAGCATAACACTGATAATGTTTATTATGTTGAAGGTCTGAAGCATAATCTTTTGAGTGTAGGACAGTTGTTAGACAATGATTTCAGTCATAATTCAAGGATGGAAAGTGCAAAATCATTAGCAAATTTAGATTGGAGATTGATACCGGTACACAAACAAAAGGTAACATCTTTCATTTGAACTCCGGTGAAAAGACATGTTTGATTGCACATATTGATGAAAGTTGGCTATGGCATAAGAGGTTGTGTCATGTAAATTTTGATTGCATTGTAAAGATCAGTTCAACTAAGGCAGTTAGAGGTTTACCTAAGATTGTGAAGCCTCATAATCTGGTATATGTCAAATGGGTAAGCAAATCAGAGCTTCTTTTAAGAGCATACTTGATAAATCTAATGATGTTCTTGATTTGATTCATACTGACCTATGTGGTCCTGCTAATACAAGAAGCTTTCAAGGAGAGATATTTCATGTTAATCATTGATGAACATTCTAGAATGATGTGGGTTGCTTTTCTAAGGGAGAAATCTAAAGCCTTTGAGAAATTCAAGATCTTTAAAGCTTTGGTTGAGACAGAGACAAGAATGAAAATCAAGTTTCTGAGATCAGATCAAGGTGGTGAATTCACATCCAGTGAGTTCAATAGCTATTGTGAGAAAAATGGCATTAGGAGATAGTTATCTACACCCCAGACACCTTAATAGAATGACATTGTGGAAAAAAAGAACATAACCATTTTGGATGCAGCCAGAAGCATGATGATGGAAGCTAATTTGCCTCATGTCTACTGGAGAGAAGTTGTAAGTATAACAATTTATACATTCAACATAGTTCATATCAAGAGAGATACTGGTAAGATACCTTATGAATTATGGTTTGGTCATTCCCCTACTCTTAAATATTTCAGAATCTTTGGAAGTAACTGTTATATCAAAAGAGATGATTCCATTGGAAAGTTTGATCCTAGATGTGATGAAAGAATATTTTTTGGTTATTCAACTAAAAGCAAAGCATATAGATGTTATAACAAAAGATTGCAGAGAATTGTGGAGAGTGCTAGTGTGAAAGTGGATGAGCAACACAAAGACCAAGATAAATCTCATGATAGTGAACCGACAATGGAAATGATCATAATTGAACTAGTAGCACTTGTACCAGAATAGAATACTAAACCAGTTACCCCGAAATCATTAGAAAACTCAACTGTAACTGAAGAGAAACACAGAGAACCTGAAAAATTAGAAAACACCAAGGTATGTAAGGCTAAATCATTCCGAAAATCAGATCATTGGAGACAAAAACATGGGAGTTATGACAAGGAGAAGATTGGCAAATCAAGAGGTATGTTTCATTTCTCAGTTTGAACCGACATCAATAATTGAAGCTTGTAAAGATGAATGTTTGATGAAAGCTATGGAAGATGAATTAGATCAGATAGAAAAGAACAATACTTGGACTTTAGTTCCCCAACCTAAAAATAAGAATGTTATTGGAACTAAATGGGTTTTTAGGAACAAAATGAATGAGGATGGACAAGTAAGAAATAAGGATAGATTGGTCTACAAAGGATATTCTCAGAAGGAAGGAATTGATTATGGTGAAACTTTTGCACCAGTAGCTAGAATTGAAGCCGGTAGACTATTTCTTGCTTATGCAGCCTATAAGAACTACAAGGTCTACCGGATGGATGTTAAGTGTGAATTTATGAATGGAGAAATTGAAGAGGAAGTCTTTATTGAGAAACCAGATGGATTCTTACTGACAAATGACAAAAATATGGTTTGTAGATTAAGGAAAGCCCTATATGGACTAAAACAGGCTCCTAGAGCTTGGTATGCAAGGTTGGATAAGTATCTTTTGAAGCTTGATTTGATAAAAGGTAATGCTAACAGTAACCTATATTATATAATCTGATTATTGAAGTATTTGTTGATGATATCATTTTTGGAGGTGAAGAAAAATTATGCATGGAATTTTCTGATAATATGCAGAGTGAATTTGAAATGTCTATGACTGGAGAAATAAGATTTTTTCTAGGTTTGCAGATTACTCAGACTGACAAAGACATCTTTATATGTCAAACTAAGTATCTAAGGGAATTGTTGAAGAAATTTGGTATGGAAAATTCTAAACCGGTTAGTACTCTTATGGTTACAAGTGAAAAATTGTCAATTAAGGATGTATCCCCTTCAGTAAACTCTACAAGATATAAATCCATGATTGGTGGTTTTTTATATCTAACTCAGAATAGACCAAATATAATGAATATCGTTAGTATTGTATCAAGATTTCAAAGTAATAAAAGAAAAAATCATAAGTGCAATAAAAAGGATATTTCGATATTTGCAAGGAACAATTGACTATGGTTTATGGTACCCTAAAGATGACGACTTTACATTATGTGCATATAAAGATGCAGATTGGGCAGGTGATGTTGATGACCGGAAGAGCACATTTGGTGGAGCATTCTTCCTTGGGAAGAAGTTGGTTTCATGGATCAACAAGAAGCAGTCATGCATTTATTTATCTACTGTTGAAGCTGAATATGTTGCAGCTACAACCAATTGTACTCAAGTGCTATGAATGAAGAAGATGTTGAAGGATATACAAGTGAGTTGTAATGATCCAGTAGTTATCCATTGTGATAACTCTTCTGCTATTGATATATCAAAGAATCTGGTATTTCACTCCAAGACTAAGCACATATCAATCAAGTATAACTTTTTGAAGGAAAAGGTGGAAGCAAAAGAAGTCAGATTGGTTTATGTGAACACTAAAGAGTAGATAGCAGACATCTTCACTAAATTTTTTTCTTAGGAATCATTTGAGTATTTGAGAGACAGATTGGGGGTTTCTACCCCTTCGGTAGAGACTTAATTGATGTAGATGTGCATCAGTCCGATATGCATTATCAGAGCTATCTTTTACTCCGGATTGATGAAATTATGCTACAACTCAGGGGAGTAGTCAGCCTTGAGATTTAGAGTTTTTATTTTTATTTTGTTTGATTCTTTGGCATTGCTGTCAAAGGGGGAGGAATATATGTGAAAAACCATTGCTATTTATTTTTCAGATTGATTGCACTCCTTAGGGGGAACTTGGCGGTATTTGGTCTTTTGTTTCAGAACTTTATTGCTATATCATTTCATGGGAGATTGTTGGCTATCTTCCATTGGGGGAGACTTGTTTGGCATTTTCTTGGCACTTGGATGTTTTTCACATCTAGTGTTGCCATCAATGCCAAAGGGGGAGTTGCTGGCCATATGATGGAATTGATTATGTGCTGCATTGATGTTTTTTCATTGATGTCAACACTTGCTATTATGGTTGTTTACCAGCTTCCGGTAGAAGGATTGGATTGGTAAGATAATCAGTTGATTATCACCAGTATGATCTGGTTGATGGAATAAGTTTGTATGGATGGTTCACATGCTTTTGAAGTATTTCTTAGTTAGTTGGTATTGACTTGATGATCAGATTCTATCTTATGCTCTAGTAAGCTTGCTTTATTGGTCTGGTAAGGGTTTCATCGACAGAGCTTTATTGAAGATCTTTGATGTAATGCATAAGTGGTGTTGGTGCAACTTCTAGAAGGGATTCAAGATGCTGATGGTGATTGTGTTCATGCCTCGTCTGATTGGTGTCATTTATTTGGCATGTGTGGATCTAATTTAGGTCCGGTGCTATCTAGGTTATGGACCAGTTTGCATGAAACGCATAGGTGGATCCTCGGATGCGCTTCCGAGATGTTTTATTGATTGGATGATATTTGTTTGGCCTTAGGCCGACATGTGTTATGATTTTATTTTAGGATTATGTAATGGATCTATTGTATTATCATTTGTGTGGCCGACCTAATTGGTTAGGTCCCGGGTTGGTATAAATATATGTAAGATCTCATTGTAGATCATGTATGGGATAGTCAAGGAGCGAATAATGTAATAATCATTTGTGCAGAGAATTTTGTCGATCATAGGTGATCAAGTTGGGTTTATGTAAGAGGTTTTAGACCTTCGGTATTGAGCTTAACCGGAACTGTAATTTGGCATGTTTGATGCTATCATTGACAAATCTTCTCTCTGGATTGTAGTCCAAATATCTTGAGGTGGTTGACATCTATGTAGTCAATGAGACTCCATTGTGATGAGAAGTGTGCCTTCTTGCATGTGCATGCCCCTATTTTAATCATATACTTGCTATAGAAGTATCATCTGATTGTGGGTAGGCTTCCCACCATGGTTTTTTCATTTACCGAGTTTTCCACATACAAATCATGGTGTCATGTGTTATGGTTGTATGCTATTGATTCTTTGGTTTTCATTTATGCTTTAATGCTTAATCAGTTATACTAGTATAAGGTTTTAAGTGCTTTAATTCACATAATCTATTAACAACTTATTCACCCCCCCCCTCTCAGTTGTTCACCGGTTATCCTAACAAAACCCAACCTCTAATAGAATCCATTCTCCATGTATTATTAAACCATAAAGAAATACAATGTACTTACAGAGTTACAATGAATACTCCTAAATCATCAAGTGTTCCAATGCATTCTCCACGTGTCCAAGCATGAATCTACACATCCCATGCCATGCTTCACATATGCAACCGTCCAAATAACTTAACACAATGACAACCCAAAATAGTAGCCAACCTTAACCACTAAACATGTGCTTGATTTTATAGACTCAAGCTCACACAAATACAACCAAGTGATAAAGTAAAACCATGTGAACATAGTACCATTGATCCCTCATTAAAAATTGGATACTAAGTTTTCACTTTTTAAATATCTTTCCCCAATATTAAATAATTATAATATAATATTAAAATATTACAATGCAACATATCAAGTGGTCGTGACCTCAAGAATATTCCAAATAGAATCCCTAAAAGATGCATGTCCATCTAGGTTCTCCTAGGTGTAATACACACATAATAAATTAGTAAAACATTACAAATATTATGCAAGGTGTACAACACCTTATCCCAACATTCTCCCACTTGGTGTATACATTGCATAAGGGTCAATCAATGAAATACATCATCATAGCCATACATGTAACCACATGAATCTCCAACATACTCTCGTGCTCCATCAAGATACCTCCAATAAACCAAGTGACTACCATCTCAAGCAAGAGATCTCCTCATCCTTAAACATGCCACCTATGGAAGAAAAGGAACAAGCCAAGGGGAAGATACACCAATCCAAGAACACAAGCATCAAATCCAATATGATATTAAAGGCTCCAAGTTACTATCATATAGAAAAAACCCATATGATCAAAAATGACATCCACAACACATGCCAATACCTCCTACCATCCATACCTCCTAGGTATGATCAACATTAGTAAACTTATGCCAACATCATATCAACCCATAAACCGCAATCAAGCTCCTTGTATCAAAATTTGTCAATGAAGTACATACATATCCAAAAACTCCCACTACATGGGTAATACTGAATTTGAAATGAAGCTCAAACCATATCAAGTCTACCAATCAATGCTTATATCAAGGTGTGATATGAAAATCAAAACATGAAGTACCAAGAACAATCACAATGATCCACACATGCAACTCAAATGTTGCATACTCTCCCACAATATGTCACCACCCTCCCAAATCATATGAACGTGAATCTCATGGAAAAAACCATAGAATGAAGAGAGACAACCTACAAATCATAAATTTTCCTTCTACCAACACCTCAAAGAAGCAACGATGTGTCATGTATGATCTCCTCTAAAACACCCCAGATGAAAAGCCATAACAACACCCAAAACTCTGTTCAATCTCTTAGATCAAATAAACATATATACCATGTAGTGACGAAATGGATGTAAGCCTCTCAAAACCAAGGAGATCAAACTCATAATAACCAATCCCAATGAAGGAAATAAGTCCAATAAACCATTCCCTAATATTCTCAAAATGATATCATAATATCAACATATTCACAAGGAGATAACCAATACCAAGCATCTCTAAACTAAATCCTCTAGAACTAACCAACTAAATCAAAAACAATTCATAACTAAAAATGTAAGTACATCAATATTTTTGAGGGTTTTAAAACCTTTAAAATTATTCCAAAGTTTAGTGTAGCTCAAAAATATTAACTAGCTTAAAATTTGAAGCTATAAAAATTTAAAGCTATAAAAGGAGCACATGAGCTCATTTGCAACAATCACACTTTCAATGTATGAAGAAGTTTTGTTGCATGACAGAACATGTTGCTACCAACTCTCTACAAAATTTCTCCATCAATTTGGATCTACACTATGAGATAGGGTAAACACACCAATATCCAATTATTTCAAATATTTGCGCACCTCCTTTTCTATTTTAAAATATTTGTTTCTTGCTTGCTATTAAATTTGAAGTTTCCCCAAATGAAATTGTACTTTCATGAACTATATTTATCATAATTGCTTCACTAGTCTAAACAAACTTCTTTCTCTTGTTACCCATCAAAATCTACTTTGAACCCTAGCTTGGCTCATTTGGTCACTTTTAAAACTGCACAAAATGAAACTCAAGTACTGAGGGTATGAACATGTCATCATTCTAGATAACACATTATCTGAAGTTGGAAACATCATGTTAAGAAATATAAGTTTAGAAGAATTTTGATATCATATGCAACAAAACCCCATAACTCCAATGACAAAGACAAGTTTTTTGAGTGACCTAGCTAATGCTAATGGTTTCCCAACCTTTGTTTAGTGTACAATTTTAGTCCTTTCCTGTGTGATAAATTATAACCCAAATACTAGGGAAGTTAGACCTATTAATTGCTTACTTGGGTGAACCATCCCTTAATATGACTCTCAAGTTACCTCACAAGGATGAACTTGCATATTAATATGGATAAAGGTAAAATTTTATTTCTATAGGTGTTGAGGAAAAATCAACACTACTGCTCCCAAGGATCACCTGCATGCAAACCTGTCACAAAAGAAGAGAAGCAAAAAGAAAGCTATGGAGGGCAAAATTCAATGATCCAGAAAAGAGGAATCATATTGATTGTACAAGAATAATGCAATACAAAATTACAAATTACAAAGAGAGAATCCTTATAAAAGGATACTAGAAACCCTAAAGAATTATAAGATGCCTAAGTTTAGCTTAAGTGTAGAGTATAATAGACTAATAATTAAATAAATTATTATTAGCTAATACATGATAACTCTAACACCCCCCCTTAAGATGAACTTAGGAAGTAGCTAAAAACAACCAAGGACTAAAAAATGCATGTAAACAAAATGCATGAAAGTAATAATGGGTCCCGACAACTAGGCCTGGTGAGGTATCCAAGTACAAAAGATCTCTCACAACTGGAGAAAAGTAGAAAACCTCATGGGAAAAACTCCTCTCCTAAAGAGAGAAATACAAGTGAAGGACTGAAGAAGCCTCCAAACAAGAGAATGTCCCAAAAAAAAGGAATAAAGGATGAACATGAAGAACACCACTGAAGCGTGAAGCTGCAAACACTATAGAAGAATAATCGTTGATCTAAAGAACCTCCATTGAAATAGAAGATGATCAGGTAGAGAAGATTGTAATCTACATGAGTACCCTCAAATAAAACTACTCGAATGAGATTGCAAACAAATGAAAATAATTGAAATCAAAGATACAGATGGCAAAAACACTAAAGTCTGAAGAGCTTATCAATCGAAGATGGAAGGTTGCCTCCAAAAATAGGAATGAAAGAGTGTCCATATGGTAAAGGATCCATCTCATCAAAATGCATAGGTAACCAGCCACTGCATTCACATAGTATATAGGAACAAATACTGAATACATAGCTCACTCCAGTAAACCAAGGATGCATTAGAACCAACAACCAACATGAGAAACGCCTCATAATGCTGACAAGGGGGAGGTGACAGGTACACTGAAACTGAATGCCAAGAAAAACTGCATGATGAAGAACCAGGAACATCGAGAGTGCAGCACAAAGTACAAACACATATAAAGGCTAGTGTCATGGAAGGAACACTCACTTGACACACTTCATGAGGCTAATGTTGTGGAAGGAACACTCATGTGACAAAGGTAAATGGTAAACAAAGGAAAACATCAAAGGCCCCCATGACACTTTATAATGGAGTGCGAGTACAATAAGGCACAAGATGTGCAAGATCCCAATCATGCAAAGAATAGTGGCACTTTATCTCAGTGCATTTGAAAAAAGGAAAATGCCTACAAAATGATGTATACAATGCTCAAAGAAGACAAATAGGCTAGAAATACATAAATAATAGCCAAAGATGAGTCATCCCACACAAAGAAAATGATCCTAGGAGTTGAAACATCCAAGATATTCACTAGAGTGCATAAATGCAAAAAAAAGAATAAAATGTACTCAGAGCGAAATCTATAAAGAAGACCCATACCACTGGAAAGTTCACAAAACCAGATTTTCAACGATATCTCATGTGCCAAAAACAAAGTCCGGATGCTCAAGATATGCCTCCCAAAGTGCAAAAAAGAACTTCTAGCTTTGATGTCAAAAAACGACATCAAAACAACAAAAATAGAAGATCAAACCTCCAGATCTAAAAAGAGCTCGAAGAGAGATTTTTGATGATATAAAATTTTCCAAAAAAGACTCCGTTTGCCCAAGTTATGGTGAAAAAACCACCCCCTATCTAAAAAGCTTGCAAGAGGGGCCTGAGTGGTGACTGGGCGGAGTTGTTGGAAGAGCGGAGGCAGTGGATCGGGGTGCATGGGTGGCAACAGTGGTGGTCAACTAGCGGTCGGTGGTGGCGGACTGCAGTCAACAATCGAACCACTAGCGGTCAGCGACAGTGGTTATCGCTGGCCGTAGTGGTTAACGGACCGTCGGACCTCTTGATGGTTGCGGTGGCTAGAAAACTGCCGACAACAACAACAGGCGCTGGGGTGGCTACAGTCACCATAGGAGTTAGGGAACCACGTTGGCCTGGGAACGCCATTAAACTTCCTAGAGAAATTTTGTTTTATTTTTATTTTTATTTATCGCCTCGCTCCTGTAATAACCCACCATAATTAACTCAACAAAATTGACCATTCCTTTTTTTTTTGTGTTTAATTTAATCATTATGTTTGATTCAATTGCATACTCTGGGTATCCATCCATTTAGATTAGGCATTCAT
Organism: Cryptomeria japonica; assembly: GCF_030272615.1. NCBI lineage: Eukaryota > Viridiplantae > Streptophyta > Pinopsida > Cupressales > Cupressaceae > Cryptomeria > Cryptomeria japonica. The sequence goes on along the minus strand of NC_081410.1, from coordinate 4,639,547 downwards.
CCATCCGGGATGAGCATCTAACCATACGGGTTAGGCATTTGTCCATACGGGACATAAGATTTCATCTATCCAATACGGGATAGGCATCTACCCATACGGGGTAGGCATCTATCCAATCAGGATAGGAGGTGCTCTGGCTAGAGACTTAGACTCATCGGGACCATTTGGGTCCTGAGCCACTCACTAAGTACTACACTCTTCTAACAGAAGTGCACCGAGGTCGCCGTCCTTAGGAGTAATTAAATAACATAATACAAGCTTGAATTCCACCTCGGAATTTGGCTTAAAGCCTGGGGAAGTCAAGCGAATCCATACGGGATTCCTTCTGAGTATGCATTGAATTACTTTTTCCAATTTAATTATCTTTATCTTTCAAAATAGGATTCTTACTCAATCCTTCCTTTACCAAGCCTAGATCCCACCCACAAACGCCTGAGTACGAGGGACAACTCCGTCCCAAGACTGCCTACATACCCACTTTGGCACGGGATCAAGGCGTAAAGTATGTAGTTCTATTTTCTACTCTATGGTTTGATGTAAACTGATTAGTGGGTACGCAACCCTTTCTAGGGTCAATGTCCCATACAGTTTCTCTGCGGTTGCTACCCACGATGGTAGCGCTTAAGCAAAGGCTCAAGATGGCCTATTACTTGTGGCCTAAAACAACTAGATCCTAATTCTTATCATGAGCGTCACCCTTGACCAATTACCAATCGACAATAATTCTTCGAGGTTAAATCAATTTTATAAAAGAATTTCACTTATCATCCCTATAGGGGTTTACTATAGTTTAACTCAGTAGATGAAAGATCATTTTAGAGTTATCTTATTAAATTATCGATCCAAGGGGGATTACCTGCCCCTTGGATTTTAACTTCCAAGTGTCCCTTATTACTCCCCGAGGATTTATAGGGATGATGCCACAGATGTCGTTGATGTAGCTTTATTAGGCGTTAAGTGCAGTAGTTCAACACGATGGCATTACCCGTAAGCGTGACCCAGAGGCATCGTATATACCGAATGCTACTAGGTTTTAGGTTTCCATCTTCCTTTATTTAGTTTTCTAACTATGAAAACATCATGCTTGAAAACAATTACTAATTGAACGCGTAAAATTTAGACATTGCAAAGCTCAATTTATTGAAATAACTACTTGATGAATTACATGGAATAAAAACCATAACTAACATTATTTATTATTCAAAACCTTGAAGTATAACTTTGCATAATAATAACAATTAGGAAACTTGCATAATAATAATTAAATGTGAAACTTGCATGGAGATGGAAACGCCAATAAATGTAATCAATGTGAAGAAATTTGCATGAGGCGGAGGTAGTGTAAGTAACATGCGAGAATATCGCTTATAAAGCCACTAATCCCACAATAGAATTTAGCTTCAAATCATTTAATATGGATTAATTGCTAAGTGGAAAAAAAAAGATCTAATTATAAAATTTGGTATAATTTAATTACAATTTATAAATTGCTAAAACTAATTATTAATTTTTAAAAAAATTATCTAAGTTTAAAATTTTAATAAACTAAAATTATATATAAAAAAAAGAATTTAATTAACTAAAATTTGATACATATATAAAAAAGATTCTAACAATTATCATTGCCATAATTTAAAATTTGATTGGCATTTAAAAAGGGGGTCAAGTGGGAGGGGGACCCCACGGGTCCCCTCCACTACCCTGTGGCCACTGCCGCAGTAGTGACCACAGGCTAGTGGAGGGTACCATAACAGTACCACTCCCCCTGCGGAGTATTAACTCTGCTTGCGAACCCGATACTCCATGCAGAGTGCTGGGTACCGTGCACCCAAACAATAAGAAAATTTACATTGCATAAAAATTTATAATTACTATATATATATATGTATGTATGTATGTATGTATGTATGTATGTATATATATGGTTTCTAGTTTTAATTTATTTAAACAAGAGAGTAGAGTTTGACCAGCATATAAGAGATACAAAATGTAAACAATAAGGATTTATATATAGGAGTAAATAACACAGAGAGTTATTCGTAGAGGGACTTATTCCTTAGTTTTCAATTATTATTTCCAGAGAGAAGTAGATAACCAGACTCAAAAACATTAATGGAACCAAATGAGAATATCACAGAGAATTATTCACAGCGAAATCTATCCCTCCTTTTCAACTAATTTTCATAGAGAAAATATATAACCAGATAATGGAATCAAATGAGAATATCACAGAGGATTATTCACAGCGAAAACTATTCCTCATTTTCAACTAGTTTTCACAGAGAAAATATATAACCAGATAATGGAATCAAATGAGAATATCACAGAGGATTATTCACAGCGAAAACTATTCCTCCATTTCAACTAATTTTCACAGAGAGGATATATAACTAGATAATAGAAAATATATATGGAATCAAATGAGAATAACACAGAGAATTATTCACAACGAGATCTATTAAAAGGATGAGATTCAGATTTCTATTCAAAAAACCAAAGAGATGAATTAGAGGGAGGAAATAAAGATTGATCTAATCTAGTTCTCAGCAAGAAATTGAAACAAATTGATCTAATTCTCATCAAGGAAATTGAAACAAGATTGATCTAATCTAGTTCTTAGCAATAAATTGAAACAAATTGATCTAATTCTCATCAAGGAAATTGAAACAAGATTGATCTAATCTAGTTCTCAGCAAGAAATTGAAACAAATTGATCTAATTCTCATCAAGGAAATTGAAACAAGATTGATCTAATCTAATTCGCAGCAAGAATAAGATGCATGATTCAAAATAAAATAAAACTAAATTAAAAGAACCTGGATACTTGCAATTGATGTAGAATCCCATATGAATCCTTCAATTAGCCTCCCTTGATCCTTCAAGCTTGAAAAAAAATCCTCCAAAGCAATCTTAGCTATTTTCCAAAACAAAATATGACTACCAAAACAATTACTTGAGAGAAGAATTTCTTTATGGAATAACCAACTCCCATTTTTGAAAACTTGCATATCATTTATAAGAAAAATCCCTCTATTCCACTATCTAGAAATTTTAATTAAAAAAGAGATTCTTTCCCAATTTTGGACTTCATGCAAATTGATTAGACTTAGTGGAGGAGTTACATGCAAGGTGGTGGAGAATCCTCTAGAAGCTTCTTATTCTTCCTACAACATGTGCCATAATTGGATGTGGGAAATAAAAAAAATTAAAAAAATAATGTATATTTTCCATGTGTGTGTGTGTGTGTATTATTATTTTATCCTTTTATAATATTCATTCAATCATTTAAATAGCTTATCCAAAAATATAATAGAGTTGTATTTTAAATCCAAAAGTGATAAAGGAGGGTTGTGACAGATCCACGTGCAAAATGAGGTTGTACGATCCCGAGCAAAAAAAATTGCCCCAGAAGTCAACTTTGTCCAAATTGGACAAATTATATATGGAAATAGGGGTTTTTGGGCATTCTAAGTACAACCATGTGGTCCGTTTGAGCCCAAAATGACTGGAAAAAATAAGGCTACCCCTAGATCCAATAGAAAACCTCTTAAATTTGAAACCCTCAAAGCTCCAAAAAATTCTTCAAAAAACAAGAACACGCAACAACAAATCTGAGCTCTGATACCATATAGGTGTTGAGGAAAAATCAACACTACAACTCCCAAGGATCACCTGCATGCAAACCTGTCACAGAAGAAGAGAAGCAAAAACAAAGCTATGGAGGCCAGAATTCAATGATGCAGAAAAGAGGAGTCATATTGATTGTGCAAGAATAATGCAATACAAAATTACAAATTACAAAGAGTGAATCCTTATAAAAGGATACTAGAAACCATAAAGGAGAAAACCCTAAAGAATTATAAGATGCCTAACTTTAGCTTAAGCGTAGAGTATAATAGACTAATAATTAAATAAATAATTATTAGCTAATACATGATAACTCTAACAATTTCATATATAAGAAAGACACCCATCTCAATTAGTTGAAGGTTCTTAAGAAAGGTAAGTCTTAGATCCTAAAGAATTTGTAGAGGTTACACTTTAAAGAGTACATTTCATCAACCTATTGAATAAGGTACTCGCTGTTTGAGTCACCAATGGACTCAATTCTCCAAGATCACCCACAAAACCAAATATATGCCTTCCACACACACAAAAAAAAAAGAGAAAAATAATGCTTTATTATGGGCACAATGAATTATATTGAATTTGATATCACCTCACACAATGTACATATGATGTCTTAATTATATATGCAAGGCTGAGAGATGGGAATGGAGAAAATTATGACAAGTGTCTTTATCCTATAATATGAGAAAACTCAAGCTAAGATAAGATAATATTAGGTGACAATGAAGATCTTCTAAAAATATTCATAGGCCCCTAAGTAAACTTAACATATGAACATATGCGAAAAGGGCCTAACTAATGCCTAGCTAGATAATGTACCTTGTTCACACTAGAAAGGGGGAATCCAATTAAGAAACACCCTTGTTCACACAAACAATGGAAAATAAGGAAAGAAGTAATTTTGAATATTGAACATGCTAATTCATTAATTTTTTTAAGTTATTGCTCACTTATTGATTGACAAAAACTAATAAGTGTCAAGTTACATAAAAAAATGATGATTTGCAAATGGCCCAACATGTTTACATGTGGACACATATTTTCTATACAATTGCAAGCATGAGGGAATGGATTGGATTACAATCATATGGGGTATATGAAAATAAAATGTAAATATATGATTTCTATTTGCAGCTTCAACTTGAAATCAATAGTAAAGACTTAAGGTAGGTTAACCATGTTTCCACCTATTAACTATGAGGGAATTGAATGTGGATGTTAAACTTGGAATTTCTCATGAAGTTACAAGCTTGATTACTTGATTTGGTAGTCATTGTATTCAATAATTTAAAAATTCACATACATTAGGATAAGCGGTTTTGATTATCATCCTTACTAGATACCTCACAATATAAGTGATCCCCTCATTCTCATCAAGGTATGGAGTGGAAGAGTTTTAAATAATAAGAGGTGTAAGGAAATGAATAAAGCAAGATATTACTTTTATCTTGAATCTAGTTATTATACTTGTTAGTTATTTCAAATGCCCAAAATATTGAGAGGTCTCTAACAAAGGTCAACTTTTGCTTCTGCTAGACAAGATTCCCCTTCAATAATAAGTTGTGTTAGAGATCATTTGCATCTTGGGCCTACATACACTCAAGTATCCCATCTAGAAAACTATTGTGAGGACTACAAAGATGATTTTAATGTCAAAAAATGAGATTATATGAGGCTAATAATAGAACAAATAAAATCCTTCAATCTAGAATGAAACATAAATGAAATTAAAGATGATGGCTCAAACATGTTGGATCCAATCTATACTTTTACCATACAAATGCAACTAATTACACCCACTAGTTGGGTTGATAATAAAATGACTAAGATTCGAGAAATTTATTTATTTTTAATATAAAAAAGGAAGAGATGATCTTAAGAACAAGAATCATAAAATGTGTTGCTACTAGGTTGCCTACAAAAGATAGTACTACAAGGAGGAAAAAATAAAATGTTTTTTTAGTCTCATTCACTCATTACATCTACATACTCCACAACGTCTAGGACTACTATGATTGAAGGTGTTGATGAGAAAGAATCTAAAAATATTGTAGAATTAAAGAACACATGTGGAGGAGGAAGCACCAAGCCTAGAAAGAAACTAGATGAAAAGAGGCCATCAACCCTAGATGTAGAAGGAAACTCTTAGGTCCCTAATGTTGAGAAACTTTAGGTTAATTCCTTGTAGTCATTTCCTATTCCTACATCTCCTTCTTGCATTCCTTCTCTTGATCCATACCCTTCTCCTTCACCACCACCAAGTAACACTAGTGTTGACACTATCCCTAAGTCTACCGTATCTCCCTTTACACCTTTCTATGTTTCAAGATCTAATACTCAATCAATACCCTCCAGGTATCACCATGTCTAAAGGAAGTAGTTTATGAAAAGGAAAATCACACACAAATAATTAATCTTGGTTTCTTATGTTGTAGCAAAGGTGCTATAAATGAAACCTTAATCAAAGAAGTCTCATACTCTTTTGTTTTGATGGTGGACTCTTCTTTTGATGATTAACATGTAGAGATAACAAATCCCATAATAGATAAAATTGAAAGGGACATAATATAAGTTGATTATAGAATCTCATACATCAATCTTGGCCTAAACACACCTGAGAGTGATGTTCACAACTTTCAAGTATCAATTGCCAAGTTAGTAGAAATAAAAATAAAAAAGGAGACAAGAGAGCGATTGAAGAGCATATCCAAGTGCTAGCTTCCTGTGTCATTTTTTTTTATGGATAGAGCTTCTTAGCCTTTGACTATATCATTAGCCTGTATTGGCTTGACAATTAGAGATGCAAGTAGATAAACTATCAAATAAATTAAAAAATATCAACATTACAAAGTGGCCAAACCTTAGAAAGAACAAGTTATTTTGATGGACTTATCTATATCAAAGGTGTCAAATTATATGAAAATTTAGAAGCAAAGGAAAGAGAAATAGAAATTGAACTACAAGATATAAAGAAGGAAGAAAATGTGTGATAGTTAATAATAAGAGAGCTCCAAGAATTAGTGAAAAATCATATGAGTATTTTGATCTTTGTCTTTAATAAACTTGAATAAAACAAATCCATCTCATGGTTTACAAGGTCAAATAGAAATTAATGGTTTTTAAAATAGTCCATATTGGAATTCACATGGATAATGAAGTTTTTTTAATCAATAATGTCCAAAATTTTATCTAATTGTTTATCTTATGACTCCCATTTCATCAAATAAGATGAAACTAGTTTACTTGATGCACCTACCATAAAGAAGAATTTCAAGAACATGACCTTACAAGAATTTTAAAAAAAGACACCATTGATGGAAATAATATGAGAAATATAACCAACATATCCTCTTCTCTTGTAGCCTTTTGAAAAGATATTTCAGTTTTTAAAGGTATTACCCCTAGTTTAAAACTTTCAATATCTTTATCAAAAGTTGACTCTCAGTTTAGGCCCTTTACAAATTCTCAAAATTGTTGGCTAGGTTGCATGTTTTTGATCAAATTATAATGGTTTGAAGGTGTTAAAAATCACCAACCCTCCTGACCTCCCTCTAAGCTAAAGCAATATCGTCAGTCATAAATAGTACCAAGGTCTATATAGTCGGGTAGTCGGGGTATTTTCAAACTCTGGCATTGGTTCTAAAATTCGAAAAATATCTTATTAGATTAGCCGATCATCTTCTGAATCTCTTCTCTTTGCACTAGTTGCCTTGAAAACATTTCCTTAATTTTCCAATCACCCAACCACATTTAGTGTGTCTTGTCACCCAAGTTAACATCTCCTAGTTTGGCAATTCTTTGAACTTTGTGCAAAGGATTGGGAACCTTTGCAATCACTAGACTACATGGAATTTTTCATTTTTCGAGATGCAATGTGCTCAAAGATCTGGAAAGTACATCTCCTTAATGAAAAATTAGGTGGCTAAAGTATGCAAAGTTACTGATGCAATTTTTGAAGAAGAATGATATTATTTCTTGCTACCAAAATTTAATGAGTTGACAACCCTATCCATAAATGAAAGTTAGAAATATTCTGAATTCACTCTTTCTTTAGGGATTAGCTAGAGAAACGGTAAACTAACAAACGTGCATGTCTATTGGAATGGGAACTCAAGAATTTTAATTATTTTCATTTCAGGATTTCTTTGGTCAGTGCTCAATATGGGTTATTCCCTCATCTTAGAATAGTATGGTGCTTCCAGATGATGATCAATTTCCCATGGCTCAACTTGATTTGAATTGAGTTAAAAAAGAGAAAGAAGACATTTTCTTAATTGAACAAGGTTGTGTGAAGAGAAAATACTAATTACATTGAAAATAGAAGGATAACTTCCATTCTGGAGCAAGAGGAGAGGAGAGTTGAAGCTCACAATCTTCTTCTACAAAGGAAAATTGTTGCAGCAAGAAATCTCAAGCATGGATTGAATTAATCCAGTGCATATCAGAAGTCTACAACAAATTGAGTGCATAAATGGTTATCAACCTGAGTCGACATGGTGCATAATGGTTCTCACCGGAGAAGGTGTCGCCCCTATAGGCTAGCTTGACCCATTATTGGTTGAAGACCCACAAGAGGATATTCTTTCTGGACTAATGACTCTGGCTTGGAAATGCAAAAGTAATTTTGCAGAATACATGAGAGTCAATTTAGTGTTAGGAGAAGAAGAAGAAGAAGAATTGTTTTATTTTGAGTAACTATTCAGCTCTTTTGTTGGAACGGTCACTTTCAAAGACCATTATTTAAAAAAAATAGTTACCAATTGTGGTCTATATATATATTGGATCATTTGATTGTTTGCAAGAGACACTGCAGGTATATTGACATGTTGTCATTGATAGCAATTCATATCAGAATTGGCATCCACACTTCATGATTTCATCATTTTGGAAGATTGATTGAAGATTAATCAAGTATTGGTGAGGTCCAGTAAGAACAATGTATCTGGCAGAGTGTACAGTGTTTTGATTGGTGGTTTATTCTGGTTAAGTATTTTTCTTTGCAGATCTAGTAGATGTGTTGTGGATATGCAATTTACCTTATTCTAGGTTTGTGGCCTCTGGTGATAAGTTTTGTGCAAGTTAGAAGATTTGGTAATCATGTTTTGGCTAGAACAATGGTTATCAGTGGTAACATGTGATAATTCATTTGGCGGATCTTGTGGATCAGTTTTAACGATTGATTATGTGTTAGAGGTTGATGACCTGACTTGTGGGAAGCGTGTGGACATTTTTTTTAGTCCACTTAGTTGTTTTTTATCAGATTGAGCCGACTTGTGTACATGTTTCATCTTTTGTGACATGTTCTTGAAGCCAACGTGGTGGTGACCTAAATTGGTGATGTGGATATATAAGACAAGTTTATTTGATTATTTTGGAGATATATGAGTGTGCGAGATGTGTGAATGATTGATTGTGTAGAGTTTCACTTGTGTAAGGTGAGGATTGGTGCTCCGGTATGTTGCAGAATATCAAAACATAGCAGTATTGTAGAGCAGAGTAAGAATATGTTTTGTTCTTAATTAGAACTATACTTAGGCATTTCTTGATGCTATTTCATAGTTCAAAATACATTGTAATATCTTACAAACACTTTGTAAGGTAGTGAGCCTTAGAGGTTGTAGCCCTTATTTGTAAACATTGAGCAATGAGCTCTAGGCAGTGTGCCTGAATGCATGTGCATTCCCCTTATGTAATACTCCTATACTTTTAGCAAAGTATATTAATATTGTGGGTTATAATTCCATCATGATTTTTCCCTTAATCGGGTTTCCATGTAAAAATCTTGGTGTTATGGTGTTGTTGATCTTTGCTTTGTGTTTCTGCACTTTAATTTCTTTCATATGCATCAAGTGGTTTAAAGGACAGATTGTCAATTACAGAACACTGATTCACCCCCCCTCTCAGTGTTAATTGATTCCAACAAATGGTATCAGAGCCTAGTTCCTCGAAAGAAGTCAGCTTGAGGTTGATCTGGGAAAGTGAATCAATGGAATTTGGTAGTCTTAGAAAGCAACTGGTTGTTTCTCTTGAAGATCTTGATCATGTACAAGATGATAATTGAAAAGAAAAAGCACATCTCAAAAATGCTGAAAAATACATTGAAACGTTGAAGGATCAGTTGAACAAATCAAGGGAAAATAGAAAGGAACTTATTGATTAGCTTAAGCAGAAGGAAAGTTAGAGCATTGATGAAGAAGCCTTGAGGGAAAAGATAGAAGAATGTGATAGACTAGCTAGAGAGAATATAGTCTAGAAGAATGAAATGGAAGCTATTGTGATGAGACTGACAAAAGAGATTGAAGAAAGAAAGAAGAATGAAGAAAAGCTTTCTCAATCCCTGAAAGACAAATTTGAAGAATGCTGCAGATTTGAACATGAGAATGAACAACTGAAGGTTGACCTACAAGATGCTATACAACATGAGGAAGATCTTGAAAGGCATATCATTCTTATTAGATATGATCTTGATGTTGCAAATGAATACAAGGAGAAGTTCCGGATCAGTTCAACTAAGCTTGATAAAATGCTTGCAAGTCAAAAGAATCCTAATAACACTCAAGGTGGATATGCGAAAGGAGAAAGTTTTGGGTTAGGTCAAAGCAATCCTAAGAATCAACAATAGAAGAACAACTCAATAAATCCTTTCGTAAGACAACACAATTATTTTGTTTGCAATAAATTCGATCATATGGCTAGTGAATGTAGAAATAAGATGATCAATAATGCTTTATCTTTTATCGGCAAATGTTTCAAATGCAATAAGTATGGTCATAAGAAAAATATATGTAGAAGTATGATGAATAACTTTCAAGATAAGAGAAATGTCAGATGGTATGCATGTGGTATGCTTGGACATGTTGCTAATCGATCCAGAAGAAACTAGATGAATTTTAGACCTATGCAAGGAAATATTTTTTGCTATGCTTGCAACGAATCCGGTCACATTGCTAAGTATTGCAGAAGTAGAAATGTGAATAGGAGAGGTCTGAAAGACAAGAATAAGAATGAGAAGCCAGATGAGAAGGGAAAAACAATAATTGAGGATATCAGAGATCAAATGAAGAAGACATGCGTTAAAAAGACTGATTCAAAGGTACTAAGTGGGTCCACACCTGATTCTTGTGTTGGAACTACATCTAGTAATTGAACCTAGGCATTGGACCTTGGGAGAGTTATAATTCAAATCTTTCAACCCCCATGTTTGAAGGTCTGTGCCTATTTTCAGCAGGTTGCAAAAGTGTTTATGATTGCAAATGTTTGCAGTAGCTTTCTAGAAGATTTGAACCTATTTGAAGATCCGGTGAAGAAAATCTGAAAGATATAGAGCATCTGGAAGAATTAGGGAAGAGTGCATTTATTGCAATGAAAAGTTAGGTTTGCGGTGAATAAAAGGTAACTTTTCCTCTTCATTTCTCACTTTGTGATTGAAGAGAAGAAGTATAGAGAGATCTACGAAGAAGGCGATCAAGCGAAATTTGGTGCTATCAATTTTCGAAGAGATTTGGTGAGTAAACCTAATCTGACATTAAAGATATTTATCAGTAAAAACCCCTTTTCGATTAATTTTTAATTTGCAAAATGGCTACATCTGGTACCACAACCCCTCTAGTTGTCAATATCACTGAGCGTGCTCATCCCAACTTGAAGAATCATCCATTCATTTCAATGGAGGACAACCCTGAGAGTTCTTTTTCGTCTATGCCCTACGAAGTTGTGCATATTGAAGATATAAGGGTTTACACACATGGTTTGATTGATGAAATGAGAAGCTCACAGTTGCTGAATCTTTTCAATAACCGGTTATCCAGTCAACGTTCCATGTTGAAACCTGAATTTCAAGAATTGGAAAGCAAGGGTTTTTATCAATTTGTGAAGTTTATGATGGCGTACGAACATGAGTGGATTCTGTACATTCTGAGTCGTGTTCATTATGAATTCATGTGGTTGGACAAACCGCATAAGATCACTAAAGGTGTGATTCAAGCAGTAACATGGTTGTGTGCATCCAGTCCATTGCCATCTCTTAAAACAATGAAGAATGACATTTGAATCAATGCAATTGGGTCAACGTTTGATAAACGAGCAATGACTATTGATGACATCTTGGAGGATGATATCCGATTTGCATCCATGGTGATAGGCTATAAGATTTATTACTCCAGCTGAATGAACTCTGTAACTGGTAGTGCAGTATACGTTGCATATGAGATGTTAAGGGAGAATAAGAAATATGATATTTTCCAATTGCTTCGAAGTGAGCTCATCAAGAATATGAAGAAGATCAAAGAAAACAAGAAGCACCCCTTCAAATACAATACTCTACTTCTATGTATATTCTTCTATTTTAAGAGTGAGCTTTCGAGAGTTGGTTTGGTACAATGGGCATTTGATAGGCATGTGGGAATGCATATCCATGAGTATCTCTAGATCTTTGGTGACTCCAAAGCCCGAAACAAGAATCTATGGGGATATTTCAAGAACTTTCAGAATGAAATGCATGAGAGGGGGAGAATCCCAAAATCTATTATGGAAAAATATGCTGACACCATCTGTTTCATGGTTGACACCGATCAGTGCTTGATGGAAGTGGTGGAGCCTTGAATTTCATGGATTCTACCAATGGGATATGAGGTTGATGAACAAATTTTAGAACTATATGGGCAACATTTGTTGAGCCAACCAGTGGACTCTAATGAAAAAAGGTTTGAAACCTACAAGGAGAAGAGCCTAAAAATTCATCAACAATTTAAGAGACCAATCATTCAAAAGAAGGTCTAGAAAGAGGTTGAAGCTTTTGCAGAAATCATGGGGATATTAAAAGAGGCAGTCTGGAAAGCTAGAGAGAAAAAATTACCTCTGAAGGGCAATCAATAAAAGTGAAGAAGGAACCGGTAGTAGTCCCTAAGCCTAAATCCAGAACCATAAGTATTGCTCCTATTTCTTAGCCTCCCAAGCCCAAATCATCAGTTAAGCCATTTGGTGGAATGCAGAAGAAGAAATCAGTCAGATTTGTGGTGGTTGATTAAGAAGAAACTGAATCGGATGAGGCAGTGAGAGAAGGCGAAAGCTCCTAAGACCACCAAGGTCACTAAGGAGAAACCATCCGATAGAATCAGATCCAACAAGAAATCAAAATCTTAGCTTGATGAGGCATTGAAGTCAGGAAAACTTCAAGGTAATTACACTATTGTGCCCCCTATTACATTAGAACAGATTGTTAATTCAATTGTCAAGGATGGTAATTTGAAACCACTATCTGAGTGGTATGAAAATTTTGATGAAAGTGGGAAGAGGGCATTAGAAGAAGTTGTAGTTGAATCTATGAATGTGTATAGTAAAGCCTTGATAGAGTTATCATCTATAATTCCAAAGAGTTTGTATGACATTTTGGATGTTCAGAGACTAACAACAAATGGAGAAGATGACAAATTGAAGGAATTTATATTAGTCAATTTTTGTTTAGTTATTTCTAAGGAGGAGATAGTTAGATTACTCCAGTTAGTTAAGGATAAGTTTTAAAGTAAGCACAAAGTTAATAAGATCATGTTCGACAAAATTGATGAAGTCGCTAAGGAAACAGAGAAAATTTGGAGAGAAGTTTTGCAAGAAAATCAATATGAAGTCAATATGGAAAATGAACATGATGACACCCATCCGAAAACTGAGAAAACCAAGGTGGATATACCTTCAATTCTGGAATTGTAGTCAATTGAGTAGGCAGTGGGTGATACTTCTATTCCAAAACTTCAATTAGTAGAGCATGTAGAAGCCAATGTTTCAGGAGAAAGTAGAATGGAGAGTGATGCAGGTATGGGTGAAGTTGATATAACAGATAAAGTTGAGATTCCTCTGGCACTTGAAAAGGAAGCAGTTGCAAAAGAAAATGTGGAGAAGAAAGAGATCAAGGTTGAAGTTGGAACTGGAACAAGAGACACTGCGGAGACTATGAAAGGTAAGCAGGCCATTGATGACCCAAAATTTATACAAGGACCAATAAATCTTGCTTCTCTATCTCCCATATAGAAACTTTAGTTGGCATCTTTTGCTCATGCCAAAGCTAGTGAAGATCTTCTAAAATCTCACACACTGAAGATAGTTTGTTAATGAACATGGCAGTCAATACTTTGGAGAATTTAATGCCCTCATTCCAAAAGGATACATTTGATACTTCATCCATGCAATTGAAGAGTCTAATTGATTATGTTAATTCTCACATTGAATCTTTTGAGAAATCTACAGAGGTAAAGATTTGAAATGAATTCGATGCTAAAAGGCTCCGTGCCTTGAAGAAAATGATCTCAAATGACAGACCCACATTAAGTAATTGTGTGAAAATCATGTAGGATGCAATAACTGAAGGTGGAAACTTGTATAAATCATGCTTATCCCTAAACAAGTTCACTATGGATATTGAGAAGAAGTCTCAGGAGTACAAGGATTAGTTGGAAAGCTTATCTCAGTCAGTTGATCCTTTGTCAAATTATTTAAGCCAACATGGAAATTAGGTAATTTCATTGCTTGAGAAGATTCAGAGTCTAAGCTATGATCAAGAAAGGTTAATCAACAGAGTTAGAGAACTTAGGAGCCATAATGTCCCTAAGTTGGATTTAATGCTAAATGCTCTTCAACATGCTCAAAGTGCTCTCAAGATAGATGATCTCATTGATCTCAAGACCACTGAAGCACAGTCTTATCTTCTCAGTGGGTTTATAACAATTTTTGAGAATCTACAAAAGGGTTGGGATAGTCACTTGGACTCTTTGAAGAATTTGTATGCAAATATTTTCATGTTTTTGTGAAGACTGTATAACATTTTTTGCCTCAATTCTTGATTTCCAGTATCTTACCTTTGTCATTGATGTCAAAGGGGGAGTGTATAGGAGTGAAAAATGTTGATCTAAGATGGAGTTCCTTAATTCTTTGATTCTTTGGAATCCGGTGATTAGATTTTTGGTTGTAGTGTATATATTTTGGTCTTGGTTCAACACTTAGTCATTTTTCACTAAGTGTTGCCATCAATGCCAAAGGGGAAGATTGTTGGCAAGAGACACTGTAGGTATATTGAGATGTTGTCATTTATGGTAGCTCATATCAAAATTGGCATCCGCACTTCATGATTTCATCATTCTAGAAGATTGATTGAAGATTGATCAAGTATTGGTGAGGTCCAGTAAGAACAATGTATCTAGCAGAGTGTACAGTGTTTTGGTTGGTAGATTATTTTGGCCAAGTATTTTGCTTTGTGAATCTAGAAGATGTGTTGTGGATATGCAATTTACCTTATTCCAGGTTTGTGGCCTTCAGTGATAAGTTTTGTGCAAGTTAGAAGATCTGATAATAATGTTTTGGCTAGAACAGTGGTTATCAGTGATAATTGATTTTGCGGATCTTGCAGATCAATTTTTGTGATTGATTATGTGTTCGAGATTGATGAGCCGACCTATGGGAAGTGTTTGGACATTTTGTTTTAGTTCGCTTAGTTGTTTTTATCAGATTGAGTCGACTTGTGTACGCGTTTCATCTTTTGTGACGTGTTCTTGAAACTGACGTAGTTGTGACCTAAATTGGTGATGATGATAAATAAGACAAGTTTATTTGATCATTTTGGAGATAGATGAGTGTGCGAGATGTGTGAATGATCGATTATGTGCAATTTCACGTGAGCAAGGTGAATATTGGTGCTCTGGTATGTTGCAAAATATCAGAACAAAACAGTATTGCAGAGTAGAGTGAGAATATGTTTTGTTCTTAATCGAAACTATACTCAGGTGTTTCTTGATGCTATTTCATAGTTCAAGATAGATTTTAATCTCTTACAAACACTTTTTAAGGTAGTGAGCCTCCTGGGTTGTAGCCCTTATTTGTAAACATTGAGCAATGAGCTCTAGGTAGTGTGCCTGAATGCATGTGCATTCCCCTTATGTAATATTTCTATACTTTTAGCAAAGTATATTAATATTGTGGGTTATAATCCCACCATGGTTTTTCCCTTAACCGGGTTTCCACATAAAAAACTTTGTGTTATGGTGTTTTTGATTTGTGCTTTGTGTTTTTGCACTTTAATTTCTTTCATATGCATTAAGTGGTTTTAAAGACAGATTGTCAAAGTTAAAAAATGTAGAACACTGATTCACCTCCCCCCCCCTCAGCGTTCATTGATTCCAACATTGTTAAGTTATAAACTTTAAAGAAATTTTTTGTGGAGGATGAAGTTCATTTATTGAATATATATTTGTAAAGTAAGGCCCTTAATTCTCTTGCATTTGTACATGAATAGTATGAGTCCTGTGAAATTCTTCTTTTGAATTGAATATAGAACATTGCTAGTTAGGTGGTGTATTCTATCTATCTATACAATGTAGATTTTATTTACCTTAAGTTTGCAACTATTATTTCTAACATGTGGTAAATACAACTAATCTTATTAGTATAAATGTTTTCCTATGCAATCTTGTATGTAATTAATAATTATTTTTTGACCTATATATTCAAAACATCTATGGATTAACATTTCTTAGTTTAGATAAATTTCTTATTACAAACACTAATTGCATATCTTTCTTCAAAATAATCTTTAAATAAAATAAATCTTTATGTTTGTTTCTCCACTATTGTGATTATATCTTTTTCTCATTCCTCCATAGATTTTAAATTCATATTACTCATAATAGCTGAATTATGATTACTTCCTTTTATTTTCATTTTTAATATACATTAAAAAATTTAAAACTTTTCTCAAATGCAAAGAAAAATAGCTAATCAATAACATATATCTAACAATTATAAACTTTATTAATTAATTAAAAATTAAAATTATATTATATTTTGATTTTCAATTAATGAATAAACAAATACCACGTAATAACAAATACTTACCTTCATAATATTACAATAAAAATATTAATTATAATAATAAAACTTAAACTCCATTAAAGCTGCATAAATATGACCTGCAACAGCACATAAAAAACAAAGCTGCAGACTTTCTTTGGTGCACCATCAAATATCTTGATGGACCATTTTGCCCACATTATCTTTTTATTTATTATTATTTCTTGAATATATTTGCTGGGATGTCTTGTCATTTGTTCCATTACAAAACTAAACTTATATTCCACTCCAAAAAGTTTGGAGGTCCATAAGAGGCTTCACATATAAAATAAATAAATGAGGAAATGGCCTAAATTTTGATCTATCAATTTTGTAATGCATTTGCATTCCTTCAAAGTAGTTTCATTATGTGGAATTGTTAATCTGAAAATAACAAGATTTTTTATTATGAATTTTGATGAATTTTGATGAATATTAGTAAAGTCCAAAAAATATTATGGTGAATTATTTTTTAGTTTTTTCTTGAAATTTTTTAATGAATTTTTTTTTATTAATTTTGGTTTTAGTCATAAAATTAAATGTAATTTAAATTATGGGCTCATCAATATTTGTATAATATTCTTTTGGTTTTCTATAATGGTGAAGGGAAGGGTTTGGGAGTGACAATCAATAGTATGATGAAGGGGTAGTATTGCTTATAAGTGTTGAGGGGGAAACACGTGTGGATTAAACATTTCATATATCTCATGTCATAAAAATAAGACTCTATGATATGAATGAATCTATTGTTCTATTTGATCGAACAACTCTAATTGCATTTTGGGGGGTAATAAGCACCTATTGAAACTAATCATGTCATCAAATAGAAATTTTGGGTTGGGTAAGGTTTTAAAAGAGTCATACTTATTACTCATGAAATGAAATCAAACTTGTCAAACTATAGACAAAATAAATGGTGAGAAATGAATGGACTATTCCTTTACATAGTCAAGGAGGAAAATACTTAGTGTAGGTTGATTTATTTTGAAATACATAAATTTATCTAGTTTTTTTTTAAAATCAATAAGAACAATTATTTTTATCAACTTAATACTCTCTATCAGAGTGTACCGTCGTAAATTGTCACGGGGCCAATTTACACCTCATGTTTGTGCCTCTACTTTAACGGGCCTCCTACCCTCATCTCCTATTTAGGCCCGATTTGTGCTCAATCTTCAGCTCTAATGTCGTGTAAAACCACTAATTGATTTCCTAGAGGGGTGTCCTTCTCCATGGGGCTTAATGATGGTCCCTAACTGAGAAGGACCGAGGCGTGGAGTACCCACACCTTGGTCTTAAGACCAAAGCGCCCTCACCTTGGTCCCTTTTAGTTGGGCCCTATTTTGAAAGGGGGCAAGGGCATTATCTCTCCGATGGAAATTCAATTTTGTGGCCCTGCACGACCATTGGAGGTTGGCCTAATCGGTAAATGACCTAGATACCCCTATATAAAGATATTAATCAATTGAATTCAATCCTAAGGCTCTAAGCAATCAAGCACTCTTGCATCTATGAAGCATTCATCATCAAGCATTTTCAAAGATCTTCAAGGCTGCATATTTTTCATTCAACCATTGTGGAACAAAATTACATCATTCATATGCAAACATGTATGTGTGATTGGGGTTTTGTCATGTTCATTCCATTTCATACAACACATGTGATTACATTCAAGAAGCAAAGCATCATCATCAACAATTGCAGATTTGAGGTCTATCTTTCCATTATTTATTTCAGTATTTGCATTTATTCATTCAAGGTTAATTCCTAAACCGAGGTTTGACTTAGACAAACCCCTATTCCCAACCATTCCCATTCTCTATTGTGTGTAGGAATAGGTACAAAGCTGTAATTTTTCAGGATAGACATTATTCGCAGAGACGAATAGGTTCCCTTTTGGACGTCAAAAATTTCAAAGGACTAGAGTGATTGGGGCTCCAGTCCTGACAATTTAGGTCGAACTTCTCGGAACATATCCAAACATTCACATATTGCTGAGATCTAGGTTTGTGGCTCTGCTTAGCGACTGTAGCTCGATGTTTATGCATAATTACTTCAATTCACACACATTTACCCTAATATTAGCATTATTAATTAAATCAATTCAATTTTAAGGGAAAAAAGAGGCCTATCTAAAACCCCTGGAATCTGATCAAAATCTTCTTCTCTTAGGCTTAGATCTATCAAATTCCCTCTTTCCCTAATGTAATGGTCTCTAAGCAAAAATTAGTAGTTTCACTACATTATTGGGTGAAACCCTAATTTTTCATGATTACATTTTGGTGAACCTGGCTTCTTACACCCTTATTTCTTATTTATGTTCTCAGATTTGAGTGTTTATGCATTTTCAAATTCAAATTTACATTTACAAGTTTAATTTTCAATTGAATTACATAAATGTAGAGGTTAAATTCACACAAAACCTAATTTATAACTCTGAAATTGAACTTGTGGGTTGCTTAATTTGGATTAATTATTTCAGATCTGATTTGGGAACATTGTAAGTTTCAATTTTGCACTCATAAATTATATTTTTAATCAAATCACATAAATTTAGAGGTTAAATTCATAAAAGCCCTAGTTCATTTTGGTTAATTTTTTGTGAGTTACATAATTTTTCAATTACATTTTCAGATCTGATTGTTATGACATGATTTGTTCATATTTAGATGCATTCAATTATTATTTACGTACTTGCATTAGTGAAAACATCATAAAAATTGCACATTGTTAAATCTTTTTATCATGTAATTTGCATATGTTATCATTTGAAAAGCAAATTGTTTTTGATTAATGAAAAAGCATATTTTGAAGGGGCCCCGAAACCCTTTACAAGCAAGACTTAAACATCAAAGCCACGAGAAATAGAGAGGAACATAACAAAAGGGAAAAAACCAGTGGAAAACCGAAGAAAACCCACAAAAGCCCCAAAAGGCTAGCAGGCCATCCAGGAATCAAATTTTATCCAGGGCTTTAGCCAGGGTGCTGCTAATTTCTTGCAGCTCTTTGATGTTGTCTTTGAAGTTGGGAGGGTCCTTGGCCGCAACAGCCACAACTTTCTTGATAATGGCCCTGGTTCTCTTTGCAGTTCCGCCCGCCAGGGTAGCATCACCACCACTTCCAGTCTGGATGGTCTCCTCCTCCAGGTCAAGATCCACAACTGGTTTAGGAGTATGGTCAAAGACCTTGGCAATGTCTTCTAGGTTTTTGGTGATAGCAGAGAGGATACTTGGGATAATTCCCATTAGATTTTTCATCGCTTCTTTTTCCTCCTCCAACGATTTTACCTTTTTCTCCATTTCTTGCTTCCAATTAGTATGCTCTCTGTTTTCATCCTCTCTCTTTTTATCCGAATTTATCCCTTTCTTCTCCAGGTTTTTCAAGGTTTTGAAAGTCCATCTGTCGAAATTCATTCTGGCCTCCGAGAGCTTCTTGAGATAATCTAGGGTAAGCCCCCTCACCAGCACTTTCCTCGTCCTTGCTATCCCTTTCCTCAGTCAGGTTCTTCTTAGAGCCTTTGTTTGTTTCCTTCTCAGAATTAACTTCGGTTTCCTCATTATCCTTGGGAGTCGTCTCCTCCATCAGATGGCTATTGTCCTTGCTAGGGTGATCACTTAGAATAGGGCTATCTTGACCAGGCTCAAAATCTCCACTTTCTTCCTCGTTGCCCAGCTCCTCTTCTTTCCAGTTGTCTTCACCGTTAGAGTCATCCGTCTCCATACCATTGCTTTCCTTGACAATGTCCTCAGTTTCCAACCCGGGGGCGCTTTTCCTTTTCTTGCTGGATGACGCCTTCTCCTTGCTAGTATCTCCCTCTTCCATCCTCCTTTTACCTGGGGAAGCGGAAATCTGCTTATGTTCCTGCAGAGCGAGAGTTTTGCAATGCTCATAGATGAGCAACAGGAGCCCGCAGTGGAGAATCGGGCTGGAAGGGTTAGTCATGTGCTTGTTCAGGGACCTGGAGAGGGATCGAAAAAGGTAGTAGGGCAGAGACACTTTTTTGTCGTGTCTGAAATGGTTTAAGAGCACGAAGTGGTAGGTGTGGGCCCTGGAGAAATGGCCTTCAACCGTACTATACTCCATGACTGTGTTCAGGACCCAGCCCCACAACTTCTTGATGTTTGCAGCATCGTAGTAGCCCCTGGTAGCCTTTCCAATTTTGGCTCGCTCTTTCTCTTTCCGCGGGAACAGGGTAACCGCATTGTTGGAGACCTTGAGGTCTCGAAAGAAGTTAAGCCCAGTGTGGGGCATTCCAGTCAGTTGAAATAAGTGCAACATCCAACTTAAATTTAACTCTGTAAAGTTTAAAAGAGCCATTAGACCAGTTTTCAGAAATCTTGGAAATGACTAAGTTAACCCTACCTTTGTCATAGTCCTCAAGCTTTTCCATGAAGCTGGTGAGAGAGCCCTTCTCCAGCTTTGTCCAGACTTTAGGCATTGCTTTCTAGGTTGACGTGTTGCCAGGTTCTTCGCATCTTAGATCTCCTCCCATTTTCAAATGCAGGCTATCGACTCTGTTTCTCTACAAATTGAGACCTTCTTTCCCGATGCAACTCAAATTTTCACTCTGAGTAACCCACAAAGCGTGCAGCGATTTATTGGAGATAGTAGAAGATCTACCACAGTGCCAGGTAATGATGGCCTTTCCAAAAAGGCGTACATGATGCTTTTTACTTGCCATGATTTAATTGTCCTTCTCTCCCTGTATAACGGTCCTTTTTGACTATCTCTTTAATATTTAAATTGAGATCATCCTCCTGCCAAATCATTTGAGCATCAAAGTTAACTCCAGTATTCGCTAAACAGTCAGAAACACTGTTTTTCTCTCTGAAGGCATGTTGTATAATAATTTCTTTGAAGCTGGCGATAATCTCTCTAGCTTTCATGATGATATTCTCAATAGACCAAGAAGGCTCTAATTCCCCCTTTAAGCACTTAATAATATTAAGTGAATCCCCCTCAAGCCAAATTTTATCATAATTGAGATTTTTGGCTATAATTAAAGTATGCAAGGCAGCGGAGGCTTCAGCAAAATGGCTAGTTTGATTCCCCAAAGGACCAGCCACCGCGTTAAGGCAACTTCCAGCAAAATTTCTGATAATGCCCCCATATCCATCTTTACCCGGATTTCCTTTAGAAGCCCCATTGAAGTTAGCCTTAATCCATCCCTGCGGGGGGAAACACCAGACAAGACCTTCTCTGCCTTTCTCCTTGCTAGTAGTGGTAGTAGAAAGATTCCATCTGTCTTTGAAATCCTCTTTAGCAGTAAGTCCCTGATCAGTACCATAGAGGCATTCAAAAATACTCCTAAAGATTTTGTCTGCAACCACTTCAGGAATAGCCTTTTTATCTCTGAAAATCCTGTTGTTGCACTCTTTCCATATATTCTAGATAACAATCAGCAGAGTAAGTCTCCAGGTCTCCACAATTTTAGGATTAGAGTTAGGACAATGCCATTGAAGCCAAGTGTCACCAAGAGAGTTCGGGAAGACCCAGCTCAGGTTCCACCTGGACAGGATGATTTTCCAGATGTCCTAGCTAAAAGAGCATTGATTGAGAATATGGCAAGCTGTCTCTTCTTCCCTGCAACAAAGAGAACACATGTTAGGAAAAATGATGCCTCTTTTATGAAGATTATCCAGGGTTAATATCTTATTTTGGATGAAAATCCAAAAGAAGATGTTGACTTTTGGAACTAAGTTCTTATTCCATACTTTAGCCCAGATGGGAGTAGCTTCCACCGGGACATTATGAATAGCCACAGCAGAGGAAACAAAGTATTTCCCATCTAGAGTTTTCTCCCATATCAGAATGTCATCTTTGTTGTCTCTTGTGATTTTAGCAGAAAGAGAAATCTGAAGGAACTTGAGATCCGGGCACTGCTGGCTAAAGTCAATCCAATCCCCATTTATCCAGTAATCTCTTACCATTTCACCATACCTACATTTGAAACTATCTTTCCAATCTTTAATGATAGGGATTTACTCAAGAGGTTTATCCAAGATCCATCTATCTTCCCAAAATCTTATTTTCCTCCCATCCCCAAGGTTCCAGGTTCTGCTAGTAGCAGCCCAGCCTTTAGCAGATTGCACTGCATTCCAAATGGCAAATCCATCAATAGAGAAAGAGTTGTCAAAGAAATCTTTCTCAGAAGGTTGCATATAGAGATATTTGTTTTTCCAAATAGAGTTCCATCCTCTTTCCTCCCCTTTGAATCTCCAAATTTGCTTGGATAATAAAGCTTTATTCATAGAACTAATGTTCCTTAAGCCCAGCCCACCTGAGGCCTTAGGGGAACAAATGTTATTCCAGGCTATAAGGGGGATTCTATTTTTAACTTCCACACCCGACCAAAGGAACTTTTTTTGGATTCTTTCAATAGCTTCTGCAAACTTTGAGGGGATTTTGAACAAGCTAAGAGCATACACATGAAGATTTTGGAGAGTGGCTTTGAGCATAGTGACTTTACTAGCTTGACTAAGAACAACCCCTTTCCAGCCAGCGAGTTTCAAGTTGAGCCTGTCAATTAGCTTATTCCAGAAGGAATCCTTGGGCTTGAGACAAAGAGGAATCCCCAAATAGGTAGAGGGAAACTCAGATATGTTACAGCCAAGAATCCTACCAATCCTAATTTGCCTTTGGTCCGGGGTGTTGATGAAAAACATAGAGCTTTTATCCCAGTTGATTTTTTGACCAAAGGCAGATTCATAGGTATTCAAAATGATTTTCATGTTTTTGGCTTCCAAGATGGTGGCTTCCCCCATGGTGATAGAGTCATCAATGAATTGTTCATGAGAGCAAACAACATTGGATGAAGAAGGTTTCAGACCCTTAAGATTGCCTTCTTCCACATTTTTAAGGATGAATCTACCCAGGCATTCAACAAGAATGGTAAACAGGATTGGGGAGATGGGGTCTCCCTATCTGAGACCTCTAGAGCTTTTGAAGAAACTAGACGGGGAGCCATTAACAATAACTGCAGAGGAGGAAGTTTCCATGAGTTGAGAATAGAGCTGGATAACTTTGTCGCCAAAACCAAATGATTTCATGATCCTGAGGAGAAACTGCCAGTTCACTCTATCAAAAGCTTTAGCCATGTCTAACTTAAGGAAGAATCCCTGTTTACTCGCCACTTTCAAGGAGTGGATATTTTCATGAACAGAGATAATAGAGTCCAAAATCTGTCTTCCGGGGACAAAGCCATTTTGTTGGACAGAGATAATCCTTGGGAGAACATCTAGCAACCTGGAAGTCAAAACCTTGGAAAGGATCTTGTAGACAGAGTTACACAAGCTGATGGGTCTAAACTTGTCAAGAGAATCAGCTCCAGGGATCTTTGGGATAAGGACAGTGAAAGTAGCATTCAGTTCCTTAAGAAGTCTTCTGGAGCCAAATAATTCCTTAACACCATTGCAAATATCAGCCTCCACAATGTGCCAGAATTTTTGGAAGAAAAACATGGGGAAGCCATCCGGGCCAAGGGATTTATCACCCTGAAAGGAAAACACCGCCTTTCTGATTTCAGGATTAGTAGGAATACGAGATAAGACGCGTTTGTTAGCTTCCGACGGGATAGAAGGTATAGCTTGTAAAAGGGTATTTTGCTTACTGAAATCTAGGTTGTCCACTTCACCCAACAAGGTACTGAAATGCTCGAGAGCTTCCATCCTGATGTCGCAATCCTTTGTTAGGACACCTTTATTGCAAGTTAGTTTGGATATTCTGTTGGCTGCCCTATGCTTAAGGGCGGTTAAGTGAAAGAAGTGGGTGTTTTTATCACCTTCCTTCAAGAACAAAGCTCTAGATCTTTGTCTCCAGAAAGTCTCTTCATTAGAAATGATAGAGTGGTATTTAGATAACAGATCATTTTCAGCCATCCTAAGATCTTTGGTCAACCCCACCTCTTGGATTCTATCCTGAACATACTTTAATTCAGCTTTGACTTGAGTTTTGTTCTTGAATATGTCCCCAAAAATATCTTTGTTCCAGGTTTTAATTTTGGCTTTTATGATGTTGAGCTTTTTAGCAATTCTAAAAAGAGCCTTACCCTCCACTTCAGAGTTCCACCATTCAGTAATGCAGGCTTCCAGAGAAGGATGGGAGAGCCAAGCTTTTTCAAATCTGAAAGGGAAGTTTCTCTTAGCCGAAAAAGAGTTGGCAGAAAAGGTGATGGGGAAATGGTCTGAACTGATTTTGATAACAGAACCTAGGGAGCAACTATACTTAGAAAGCCAGTCAGGAGAAATTAAAGATCTATCAAGCCTAACTTGAATCAAATCAGCTCCAGTTCTTCTATTGGTCCAAGTGTAATTGATGCCCTGGAGATCAACATCAATGAGAGCTTGGTCATTAATGAAATCCATAAGGTCTTGTTTTCCATCAAGATGTAAGGGGATTCCTCCCATCTTATCTTTGTCTTTGAGTGGGGTATTGAAGTCTCCCATAATAATCTAGCTTTGATCAGCAAACTGGAGTCTATCAGGGGCAAGGCTTTTCCAGAATTTAGCTCTCCCGGATTTAGTATTAGGAGCGTAGACATTAGATAACACCCAAACAAAGTTATCCTTAATATGCTCAAGAAAAATAAAGTTCCTATTAAAGGCGGAGATGATTTCCTTTCCTATTATAGTATTTTTGTTCCAAAAAATCACAGTTCCTCTAGAAGCACCCTCCGAGTTAGTTTCTATGACTCCGTTTTCTTTGAAAATTATGATCCTTTCAACTTTTTCTTTAGACATCTTGGTTTCCTAAACAAGGACCACATCCGGTTTATGATCTCTGATGACATTTTGTAACACATCCTGCTTATGGGTGGCGTTTAGCCCTCTGATATTCCAACATATAATCTTCATATTTTAACTGGGGATAGGGCTGACTCGATGGAACATTGTGTTCCATCAGCACAGTTCTTCCAACTTTCCCGTTCCCTTTGATGTTTTAGGGATGGCCTTCCCTGCTTTTTATTTTGACTTCCAACATCTGCCTTTTTCTTAATCTTGCTTCTAGTTGAGATTCCTCCATTGAGTTCCTCCTTGTTCAATTTTCCTTCTCTCGACCCTGGAATCCAGAGAATCTCATCCAACTTATGCACACTTTGGGTAGGGGTTTTACAGAGGAGAGACTTTGGGCTTCCATTAGTTAAAAGCAGTAAGGGCTCTGAATTAAAAGGGTCTTTGGCTTCATTAAAGTTTGCCTCGGCCGATTTAGAGAGTGAAGAGGCTGGCTAGGATTCTTCCTTCTCCTGGCTAGCTGATCCATCCTCCTGATCCGGAATGGTTTCTTCCTTCTCCTGACTAACAGTTTCATTCTCCTGAGCTTCTAGGTTTTCTTTATTGATCAACTCAGTTCCTAGCTCTGCTTCTTTAGAGCTCTCTGGTGGGTCGTTGGAACAAACATAATCCTGTTTATCATTGCTGCTACTCCTAGTCCTCTTGACTTCATTCATAAGTTTCGTTGCATCCTTTTTTTGATTACTCTCGGATATTGATGAATCTACTTTTTTGTTTGTCATTTGCCAGATCTTTTTGTTCTTAGTGTTACTATCAGTCTTGAGTTCCTTGCCTTTCTTGAGCGGACAAGATTTTGCCCAATGCCTCAATTTTTTGTAGTGGAAGCAGGCAAATGGTAGAGATTCATATTCTATAGCTTGGGACCATTTTCCTAGTTTAGATATGATATTTATGGATTGAGGCATATCTGTCATTTGGTTAACATTTACACAAATGCGAGCAAAGACTAACCTTGATTTAGCCACCGTCATCGGTTCAATCGATAAGAGTTCTCCAAAGGATTTTGCAATGCCCTTGAAAACTTCCTCGTTCTAGTATTCGAGCGGGAGACCCGAGAGGCGTGTTTAGACTGGCGCAGAAACAAAGAAGATTCGTCCAGGATGAGATTCGGGGCCCATTTCTGGAGAGCCAGGGAAGACTTGCCAAACATCCAGGGCCCTTCGCAGAGAGCTTTGTTCATGTCTTCTTCGGAGTTGAAAGCAAAGGTAAAAAACCCTCTAGGCAGCACCACCACTTCCACTTGTCTTTAACCGTCCATTTTCCCCTTATGAAATTCCTAACATCATCAATGTTAGGCCTAAAGCCAAAGAATCATCCCACTAATATCATAGATAGGCCAGCTAAAGTCATATCGACCACTTTGTCCGGAATGGAAATAGCGACTAGACCAGAGGCAGGGTCTGAAATGTTCGTTACTTCCCGAAGCCCAGATTTAACCAGCGGCTTCACTCCAAAGAGAGAAGACCATTTTTTCTATTTTCCTCTATCGTGTGGGTCCCCGAGGATCGAATCTTTTTCTTCTCCCGGTTTTGCTTTTTCCTTGTCCTCTTCTGACCCTTGAGATGTCTGACCTCCTGCCTGCATACCAGATCCGATCCCAGAGGAATAGCAGTTTCCAGGAAATCCGCCTTCCCCAGGAATTCCACCATTTCCCAATTTGAAATTTGGGATTCCCGCTCCTTTTCACTCCATGAAGAAATATTCGATTATTGAAAAAGCAAATTGTTGTCAGTTAGTTCCATGATGCATTTATTTGATAGATGTGATAATGGGTTAGCCTCCTTTGTTTCACTTTATCCCTCTCTTAAAGATCCTCCTATCCATGAGGACATTTTAGTGCAAAAATAGACCCTTAACACTTCTTCAAAAACTCTCCCTCCTAAGGATGAAGTTTTGAAGAATGATGTTGATATTTCTCCAAAAATGTGTCTCACCCATGGGAGTATCTTAGAGGAAGAGGATGATATAATGCTACCTTACCTTGCATACATGGTATTTACATAGGAAACATTAACCATTGGTAACACACTTACAAACATTATACTTACATCATATAAACAAATAACTTAAAAGTTAATATAAATATTAATAATGATAAAATTCTTAGTAGAATATAACAAAACACTTAAAAAATTAAAGCTAGCCAACCAGTGGATATTTGAGTACATTGCTGCAATTATCAATGGGGAAATTAAAGAGTTCCTTATAATTTCCTTCTTTTTAGCATCTTTAGCAAGCACTTTCTTCTGCATCAGGCACAGAGAGGTGGCCAAGCTATGCATTACCTTCAGGATGAACCTGGAGACACTAACCTTCTCCTACTCTATCTCCATCACTTTTTTATTCAAGGCCTCTAGGTTCTTCATGGTAGCCTTACAAATAGCACAGTTGTGTGTGCTCCCCCCTTGGTGAGTATCCATTTCCTCCAACATAGCCTCTTGAGTCAGATTCAAAGGTTAATTTTTACCACTGTCACTATGCAATAAACTATCATTAGTGGAATCGGTTGAGCTCTCATCCTTCCTTGTGTCCTCTACATCATTCTCCTCTTTATCAGTATCATCATCATTTGCAATGTCCTCGTCCTCTAATTCTTCCTCATTTATTTTTGTCATAGGACTATGAGGTTTATCTACAACTTTACCCAAATTAAGGAGCCTTCTTACATCACTCAAAAATTAATTATATTCCATTTCTAAGTAAATCCTGCCAAATTTTAATTTTGAATAGAATATAGCCTCAAAATTTGTTTGAAATGAAGGAAACCACGACAATATAGAAATATGAAATGAACTTGCAAATTTAAAAAATTATACCTTAGAATATCAATGGCAATTTAAAGTAATATGAACTAGCAAGAAAAAATCAACATTACTCAAGAGCCATACATATGATGCAAATTTTACATGGAAAAACCCTTTCAAGTAAAAAACTCCACTAAAGAAGAGGACAAGTTTGTATTATTTGCAAAGAGATTACAATACATTCAACTCCTTCAATCTTGCATGTACTATGACAACATCTATGTACCTATAAAATATTTCATAATGTATCCATATCAAGTCCTCAATATATAGATTCATAGAGGACCAAAATATCACAATAAAATAATATCATAGGTCAAAACAAAGTTCTAAAATACCATGATAAAAAACTATATGATGTAGGAGCATCCACGCTCACAAGCAATCCTGCATCACAAAAAAATATTTTTTATTCATGTTTTGAATTTTGGTGTAAGTTGGAGCTTCAAGAGAATATTTTGGAGCGTTGAAAGATAAAATATTTGTTTTATCAAGATGGGTTCCATTTCAAAAATCAGAAACAAACAGGGTGATTAATAAGGTTTTAAGAGTATTATATTACACAAATTCAAAGTTTCAAGGGTTGAAGGGATTAATTGGAATATTAAAAGTTGAAAATAAATTAATTTACTCAATTTATATTCCCATGGAATTTTTCATAAAAAAATTAACCTTTGTTATTCTTGTCTTATTCTTCCAATTTAGGTATCTAAATGGAGGGAAAAGTGGTGAATTTTGAAAAATTAATTAATGACTCTTCACATTGAAAAGGAGCACAAATTGTTTTATATTTATTAATATTTAAAAATCATTTAGAGCAGAAATTAGTTGGATATTCTTCAAAAAGTTTGGGTTTTATATTTGGAAGCATTTAATGAAGAATTTCAAGCATATACAAAGGAATTTCAAAAGACAATTGGAGAGAAATGAAAGAAAAGTATTTGGGTGCCTCTTTTTTTGGTACTTAAAAAAGGTCTTAACCTTTATAAAAATTCATCCTTTAATGGTATTAAAAGGAAGAAATCAACAAAAGAAAGGTTGAAGAATAATTTGTAGGTTGCTTTAGAAGATTGCATAAGGAAGAGTGCAAGAAATCATCTTGTGAAGATGAGAAAAATAGAGGTAAGAGAATGATAAATTTTCAAGTGTGTTGGTGGTGATCAAGGCAGCCATGAGAGTTGTATAACTAAGTTAAAAATCAGATTTTAGAAGATGATTGCGTTGAATGTTCTTACACACAAGACAACTAAGAGGGGGGGGGGGAGGGGGTGAATCAGTTTTACATACAACTCTAAAATATTTTCCTTACATCAGATCCATAGTAACTTAACTTTATCACTTAATCCACAAAAATATATGAGCATGAAAAGAAGAACACATCATACACAATGAAACACTAGATTTGACATGGAAAACCCTATTAAGGGAAAAACCACGGAGAATGTTATTCTCAATATATGAACATTTGTTAGGGTGACACCGACTAAGGTTATTTTTTCAAAGAAAGTCTCACTACCCGAAAGAAAGGAAGAAAGAAAGAAAGGCTCACTATCGGAGGGTTCGCTGCCCAAATGAAGAAGAATAAAATAGAAAGAATCCACCATTGATACACCTCTACAACTGTAAGATCTGTAGATACCTTCGGCTCACTGCTTCCAGTAGCTAACACATGAAGTTCACACTACTCAACACTTTTCACCAACTTAAACAACACTTATCAAACAACCAGGGAGATAGATCCTCATTCACACACCTTTATCGCATACACAAATGCCACGACTCACTTCCTTTCCATATCACATTTCACACTTACCACACCATCCTCAACAAATTATCCTTTATTTATATCATCCTCACATATGCAAATCTCCCAAGGTAAGTTAAGAATCTTAACCAAACACAATTCAAATTAGGTCGGCTCTAAAAATTCTCGTGATGGAAAAGAATGTAAAGTGGACCACAACACATCTTAACTAAGACCAAAATAAGCATCATACACGTTATACATTGATCATAATCATTGGATCAATAATGTGAAGTGTAAACACCTAAGGTCAACCAAACCTAGAGTAAACATCATCGAAAATTGAAACTATGCTTTCAAAGCCCAGAAACTCGTGCCAACTAAATAGAATGAAGCTAAGTACATTACCAACTTATCTCCAAAACCATAACACCAAAAACCATAAAGCAGAGAAATGCGGAGCATGCATTTCACATGGAAACATTGTCAAACACCATCACACAGTAGTGAATGCAACTTCCTTAGCACTGCAATTTCAGAGAACCAAATCCTAAATCAAACATCTTTAAACAATTCTTAACAACATATCCAAACCGCATGAATAGATGTACAATATAGAAGAAATGTAGAGAAAAAATCTCAGCACAATTGCACAGGAAACTCAATCAACAACTATACCAACCAAAGCGTGTTGACATCAATGACAAAACACCAATGTCTCATTATACCCAAACTTGCAACAATATCCCCCTTTTTCATTGATGGCAACACATCAAAAATAACAACTCTCATACCAAATTTCTAATGTTTTCCAATACACTATTCTCCCCCTTTGCCAGTTACTTTGTTACTCACATTTTCTCTCCCATTTTTCCAATCTTCTCATTCTCTCTCAAATTCGCATTCTCTCCCCCTTTTCCATCAAGGACAAAGGCCTGAACACAAAAATTGTTACCTCATCTGTTAAGCTTGTCAAAAACTTACAATTTTACTTAAGCTCCCCTTAAGAGGAAGCCCCAATCATTAGTCTAGGATAATGATATTCACAAAGTTCACTAGACCAATGCACCTCTATATGCATATATTTTAGAAAAAGAGGTACAATATGCTGGCAACAATGCAAAAAAATGAGAGGGGGGGTTGAATCAATTTGCTCACAAACTTTACTCTTCTCAACCACAATTTCAGATCTAATGATTAACAATGAAATCACAAATCAACACCACATCAATAACAAAAATAACACCAAGAGTTTTGATGTGGAAAACTCAATTAAGGGAAAAACCATGGTGGGAACCTACCCATAATGAGATAGTAACCTGTTAGGAGTATATGAAATATTACAATGGGGAATGCACATGCATTCAGGCACACTGCCTAGAGCTCACTTCTCAAATCACATAACAAGAAGGGCTATAACAAAAACATTTAAATTACATCCAAAGGATCAAGAACTGATAGAATAGAATCTCCTCATGCCTGGTTACAGTTCTGGTTAAGCATTCAATCTTATTTTCTCTACCACACTTCTTCACACTTCTTTGCATTACTTCACTACTATCGAAGTATTAAAACATTATTCGCACACATATATACCTCACAAATACATCTCTCACATGAATATTACATATTTATACAAATCATCAACCTATATTTCAAGGTCGTCTCAACAGTCATCACAAATTACAAAGCATATAACCATACACGCTACAAAATAATATGCAGACCAAAACGATCTCAGCTAAGACATAGTATGGACATAAATAAACAACTCGAACTTGACACACCTCCAAGAATTAAACCACAAACATGCACAACACACTACAATCATCCGATTGGCCAAGAACACTGTATAACACAAAACATACAGGATAAATTGAATCAATAACTCACACAATGATCAATGTCGACCATCAACACAAATAGGACCCAATCTAGAAACATCCACAAGCATCATGAATTACAACATCAACAACTGCAACATCACCACTCACTAGAATCTTCATCTTCAATACTGAACCTCAATAACACTCACTGAACTGATTGCCACACTGAAAGATTCACTTGCAGACCTCCAAATCATGAACCATCTGAATTGAAGACACATACAAACATCCCAAATACTCTACCAAATCTATTAACCAAGATATTGCAATTCTGCAACAATGCAGAGGAAAATCTAGAACACTAATCAACACAAAAAACTAAGAAACCAACCATAATACCGGATCACATAACTCGATCAAATCATCACGCAGACCTCTGAAACTTTAGCTGAATCAACTAGAGATACTTATCTAAAAAACCTTTAATCTTCAACAACTCATCTGCAACACACTAGCCAAACCAGCTCATCCAATCGAACTGCAACACTGGAACACATGAATATGTTGACATCAATGACAACACATCATTCCAACAAACTTCTCAACAATATCCAACAATCTCCCCCTTTGGCATTGATGGCAACTTATGAATGTGAAAACAATCAATGCAAAGAAAGAATTCAACTACCAACAATCATCCCATAACTCTCAAAAATCTCCCCCGGAGATCTAGCACACATCTCGGCACAAGTTTCTCTCTCTTGTAGTTTTTCACATGACTCTCTCCCCCTCTGACATCAATGCAAAAGGCACATATGAAAAAAATTATTCTCTCACCCTAAAAAAAACTCACAAATATGAAAAATTGAACCACAACACTGACTACTCCCCTTGAGTAGCAGCCTCACTCATCAATGTGGATCACAAGATATCTCTGTGAAGTCCACCAGATTGATGAAACTCAATGCATCTTAGTTCTCATCAAGAGGGTCAATCACCCCTAGCTTCTCTATGAGATACTCAAAAGTATCCTTAGGCAAAGGCTTTGTGAAGATATTTGCAATTTGTTCCTTTGTAGATATGTACTCCAATTTGACTTCCTTCTCATTCACCTTTTCTCTTAAGAAATGAAACTTGACTGATCTATGTTTGGTCTTTGAATGCAACACTAGATTCTTAGAAATATTGACAGTACTTGAATTATTCCAGTATATAGTAGTAGGCTCATCAAAAACAATTTTAATATCCTTCAACATCTGCTTCATCCATATCACCTGAGTACAATTGCTAGCAGAGGGAATGTATTCAACTTCTGCAATAGATACGAAAATTGTATTTTTCTTCTTACTCATCCATGAAACGAACTTCTTACCCAAGAAAATTGCACCACCACTAGTACTCTTTATGTCATCAACATCACCTTCCCGATCAACATCAGCAAAAGTACTCAAAGTAAAGTCATCATCTTTAGGATACCACAAACCAAAATCAACTGTCCCTTTCAAATATATAAAAATTATTTTAATAGCAACAACATGAGATTCCTTCAGACCATCTTGAAATCTAGCAACAAGAAAAACAACATTCATAATATTTGGTCTCGTCTAAGTCAAATAAAATAATCCACCAATCATAGATCTATATCTAGTCTAATTTGCTTTCAAAGAATCATCATCGTTTGTCAACTTACATCCGGTTACCATAGGTGTACCAACTGGCTTTGAATCATCTAACCCAAACTTCTTAAACAATTCCTTTACATATTTAGATTGAGAGATAAAAATACCTTTATCCAACTGAGTAATTTGCAATCTCAAAAAGAATTCCATCTCACCAATCATAGACATTTTAAACTCATTCTGCATATCATCAACAAACTTCTTGCACAAACCATCATTTCCACCAAAAATAATATCATCAACAAAAACTTCAACCATCAAGATGTTATCATGATCAATCTTGAAGTACAGATTACTATCAACATTACCTTTATTGAATTCAAGCTTCATCAAATACTTATCCAATCTGGCATACCAAGCTCTTGGGGCTTGCTTCAATCCATGCAGTACTTTCTTTAATCTGCAAACCATATCTTTTTTATCTGTCAACTGAAATCAATTTGGATGCTCAATATAAACTTCTTCTTCTAGCTCACCATTAAGAAAGGCTGACTTGACATCCATCTAATAAACTTTGAAATCCTTGTAAGTAGCATAAGCAAGAAATAATCTATTAGCTTCAATTCTAGCTACTGGAGAAAAAGTCTCCTCAAAATCAATTCCTTCCATCTGATAATATCCCTTAAAAACAAGTCTTTCTTTATTCCTAACAACTTCACCTTTTTCATCCAATTTATTTTGAAACACCCATTTAGTTCCAATTACATTTTTATCCATAGGTCTTGGAACAAGAATCCATGTATTATTCTTTTCAATCTGGTTCAATTCTTCTTCCATTGCTTTAACCCAATTTTCATCTTTGCATGCTTCACTAACATCTTTATGTTCAATCTTAGAAATCAAGCAATACTCTTCAACAATTCTTCTCTTAGTCATCACACCTCTATTATTATCACCTATGATCTGATTCTCTGAATGATTAAACCTCACATACCTAGGAGTCTTAGGATTTTCCTGATTTCCAGACTCTTGAGCTCTTTCTTCTGCACTAGCACTTGTACCTTATCCTTCATTCTCAGGCTTTTTTGGAGCAATCTGAATTGGATTATGGGTCTGCACTTTCTTTCCTCTACCTGAACTGACATCTTGATCATCTAAATCATATCCAAAACATCTAGGTTGATACCCATTTCCTTCATCAACCTTCACATTATCACTTTCAACTATTTTTCTCAATCTCTTATTATAACACCGATAGGCATTTCTCTTAGTAAAATAACCGAAAAAATTCCTTCATCACATCTAGCATCAAACTTTCTTATATCTTCATCTCTTCTGATATAGCATTCACTACCAAAAAATCTAAAATATCTAATTGTTGGAACATGACCAAACCATAACTCATAATAAGTCTTGTCGGTGTCACCTTTGATATGCACCTAGTTAAAAGTGTATATACCAGTACTCACAGCTTCTCTCCAATAGATATGCAAAAATTTTCCTTCAATCATCATCATTCCAGCAACTTCCTGAATTGTTCTATTCTTCCTTCCACAACACCATTCTGTTGAGGGGTCCGTGGAGCAGATAATTGTTTCTTCACCCCATGCTCTTCACAAAATATATTAAACTCACTAAAAGTAAATTCACCACCTCTGTCGGATCTCAAACACTTCAGCTTCAATCTAGTCTTTGTCTCAACCATATCTTTGAAAATATTGAACTTCTTCAATTATTTAGACTTTTCCCTTAAGAAAGCAACCCACATCATCCTTGAATAGTCATCAATCAACAACATGAAATACCTGTTACCCTGCAAGCTTCTCACTCTAGAGGGACCACACAAATCAGTATACACAAGGTCCAATATCCTATTACAATTATACTATTTTATTTTGAAAGAAACTCTTGTCTACTTCCCTAATTGACATTCCTTACATACCAGATTAGTAGGCTTTACCATCTTAGGAAGATCTCTCACTGCTTGAGTAGAACTTATCTTAACCATGCAATCAAAATTTACATAACACATCATTCTATGCTATAACCAACTTTCATCAATCCAAGCAATCAAACAACTTTTACCACCAGCATTCAAGTGAAAGATATTACTTTTACTCTTTGTACCTGATGCAATCTCAATTCTGGAACCACTCAAGATCTTACATTTCCCATTCTTGAATTGCAAATCATATCCCTTATCAACCATCTGCTCAACACTCAAAAGATTATGCTTCAAACCTTCTACATACAATCCATCATCGGTGTTATGCTTACCATCAAGAGAAATGGAACCTCTACCACGGATTATACCGGCTTTGTCATCACCAAATCTTACTACACCACCATCATATTTTTCCATACCATCAAGGATCATGCTGATCGAATCATCTAAAAAACATTTTTAGAGGCATTTCTCATGTAACAATACACTTTATCATTGAATACATAACAAATATGATAGGTTCCTCAATCTTATCAAAGATACTTACAACCTTTAAATTCCATAAAATTAGAAATTCAATAAATAACCTTCAATAATAAAAAAAAACTTTCATCATATCCTTACAAACTCATACCAATCAATCATGAGTCCATCCACTTCATGCTTCCAATCACCTTCCAAATTTGTCCCAGTTGTGATAGTTTTGATACCCTGCATTCTGTTATTAACATATTTCAAACTAGACAACATTTTGGAAATCTCTTTAGTGGAGATGTAGATACTAGGATTAATAAAACATATTCAAAATTTATAACAATCCAATGGTTTATTTAAGAGTTATGATCTCTGCACCAAGACCGTTTTGACTGTTACAGAAAAACAAGAATTGTGCATGTACAGTCTACCTAGGGCATCAAATATCTCCCAAAATACAAACCCATTTGATATGAAATAAAATCCATCTGAAAGCCTCTTGAATCTACTCTCATAATAACTAATATTCAGAATTTTCCCATGGTTAAAATCTGGAATATGATCAAACCCTTGCACATACCTTTGTAAATGAGGGTTTACAAACTGTTTTTACAAAAACTAACATAAGTCATTCATTCCTTCATAAAAAAAACACCAAACCAAAGCCAAAAGAAATTTAAATCATTGCCCTAACTTTTCATAATAATTATACACCATTTCCAGGCCTTACATGGCCATACAAGGTCTGGAAATAAAGAAGATAACTGTTTTAGGACTACAAAACAAAGGTTTTTGAATTCCCAATTTCAATCAAAATGTGATCCTTCTTTCTCTTCGGTTTGGATCAACATTACATATTTTAAATAGTGATTCACATCCTTGGGAACTCTCATAACTACCCTTTAACCAATTTGGAACTCCTCATTTATGTATTTTACATCCTTATTACTCGTATTTGGGTCTTTTAACACATTTTGGAATATTTCAATCTCATGAGGACCTTTTGGACAATTTATGAAAAATGGCTTACATGGCCTTACATTATGATTTACAATAACTCAAATAAACCTTATAAAATCAAACATTATTGAAATTACTCATGACATTACTCTTGAACTCATGGAACCTCCTGAAACTAGGTGCTCCTACACCACTTCCATTATTTCCATAGGAGCATAAGTTTCCTCAAAATCTATTCCTTCTAGCTATTAGTATCCTTTACATACAAGTCTTGCCTTATTCCTTACTTTGTGTACATCTTCATCCAATTTGTTCTAAAATACCCATTTAGTTCCTATCACATTCTTGTCAGTTGGTCTTGGGACAAGTTCCCAAGTTTGATTTTTCTTAATTTGTTCTAATTCTTATTTTATAACTTTCATCCAATGTTGATCATTGCAAGCTTCTTTTACTGTGTTTGGATTAGTTTATGAAATTAAGCATAGGTTCACTCATTCTTGAACAACTTCTCTTCTTGTGATAGCACCTCTATTTTTTTCTCCAATAATATGTTTCTTTGAATGGTCCTTTTGCACATACCTTGAAGTCTTAGGAGCAATTTTTGGAGCATCTTCCTTATCATTCTGCACTTATGTTTCTTCAGTCATTTCTTCTTGTTGTTTACTAGTAGACTCATCTGATTCATATCCCATCTCTATAATTTTATTCTTTGAAGTTACCTCATCAACTTTCACATTTGTGCTTTAAATAATTCTTCTCTCTTTTG
This sequence comes from Cryptomeria japonica, assembly GCF_030272615.1. Lineage (NCBI taxonomy): Eukaryota > Viridiplantae > Streptophyta > Pinopsida > Cupressales > Cupressaceae > Cryptomeria > Cryptomeria japonica. Next base: position 4,602,120 of record NC_081410.1, on the reverse strand, counting down.
TTATAACATCTATAACCTTTTCTTTTAGTGGAATAGCCAAGGAATATACCTTCATCAGCTCTTATGTCAAACTTTCTCAAATTCTCTTCATCTCTTTTGATATAACATTTACATCCAAAAACTGAAACATTTCATAGACAGAGTCCTTCCATACCACAATTTATAAGATTTCTTTCCATATTTTCTTCTAATTTGTACTCTATTAAGTGTGTGTATCACAATATGTATTGCTTCTTTCCAATAGATTTCTGGTAGAATTGCCTCATTCATCATTGTTCTTGCAGCCACTTGAATTTTTATATTCATCTTCCCAACCACACCATTCTGCTATGGCATCCTAGGAGAAAACAAATGCATGTCACCTAGTTGACTTCTTGTTCTGTTCGGACCACAAAGATCAGTGTGTACTAATTCTAATAGTCCAGTAGAAGATTGTTCATTAAAATTAGAAGTTCTTCTTGTTTGTTTTCCATGTTGATATTCTTTGCAGATAACATTACCAAGCTTTGCATTCTTTGAAAAATCTCTCACAAGTTGAATTGAACTGATCCTCACCATATCAACAAAATTAATGTGACACATCATCTAGATCCATAACTAACTCACATTAATCTACGCCATCAGGAAATATCCGCCAACTATCCTCAACTGATAAACTTTTGCTTATGTCCTCTTTCCTAATGCAATCATAGTTCCAGACCTTTTTTTGATCTCACACCCATCATCTTGAAAAACAAGATTATTTCCATATCCACACATTTGACTAACACTTAAAAGATTATGATTAAAGCCTTTAACATAGAAAACATTGTCAGTGGTATGTTTGCCATCAAATTCGATAGGACCAACTCCTACTATCCTAGCCATCTGATCATCTCCAAATCTAACAACACATCCATCATATTTTTCAATCTCTACAAACTTACTCTTGTCGCCAATCATATGATTTGAACATCCACTATCAATAATCCATTCATCTTTATCTCTTCTAGTATAAAAATGAGATACAAAAGTACCTTTTGTTTTAGCAGCATCTTATGAAGATTTTTCCTTCACAATTTTGCCAGGGTCAGCAGAACAAGATTATTCCTTTACTTCCAAGAACAAATATTCACTATCTTCTTCATAATCAGATTCATCATCAAAAATATTTGCATCTTCTCTAGCATAATAAGCCTTCCTATTGAACTTTCCTTTGTTTTCCTTATTCTTTCAAGATTTGCAATTTTGTCAGGACATCTAGAAGCATAATGACCTATCTTTCCACAGCTAAAACATTTAAAGGGAAATTTACCTTTGTACTTTCTGGTTCCTATCTTCATTCTTCTCACAAAGTTCACCTCAATCTCATCAAATTCCTCATCTTTCACTGATTTAGTAGCCTTAAATGTAGTTTTTGTTCTTGCACCATTAGTACCAAATTCTCTCATCTCAAAAGAAAGAAATGAGCCATACCAATATTCTCTAGTATACTTATTCTTATTATGTGATTCTTCTATTGTTGAAACCTTAGAGATATAGGGTTTAGTAAGAGTTATGAGTACCTTTTTCACAACTTCATCTTTTGGTAAGTTACCACCAAGATCTTTGATCTCATTTCCAACATCATATATCTTCTATTGGTATCTAGTTGTATTGTCTTATTCTTCCATCTGCAAGCATTCATATTTAGTTTTAGCATTCTACAACTTACCTTATTTGACTATAACATCTCCTTCATTAGTCTTTTCTAATTTATTCCAAACATCATGAGTAGATTCCAAAGACAACTTTTGTTAATTCAGTCTTAGAAAGAGCACTAAAGATAACAAACCTTGCCTTTACATTATCTTCAAATTCCTTGATCTCATCCAGAGTGTTCACCCCACTCAACGGTTTGATGTACTTTTGTGTAACAAACTTCAAAACTTCATAACCAAGAGATATCAGGTAACCTTGCATCTTCACTTTCCAAAAAGCATAGCTGGATCCATCAAACATATGGATTGTCAGTTTGTGCACCATCAAGATGTCCTCAAGTGCTTAAGCATTTCTCCAAGGAATGAAAACTTTGATACCAATTATTGAATGTTCTTACGCACAAGACAACTAAGAGGGGGGGGGGAATTAGTTATACATACAACTCTTAAATATTTTCCTTAAATTAGATCCATGATGACTTAACTTTATCACTTAATCCACAGAAAGATATGAGCATGAAAATAAGAACACATCATACACAATGAAACACCAGATTTGACATGGAAAACATTGTTAAGAGAAAAACCATGGAGAATGCTATTCTCAATATATGAACACCTATTAGGGTGACACTGATTAAGGTGATTTTTACAAAGAAAGTCTCATTGTCAAAGGGCTCACTACCTAGATGAAGAAGAATAAAAGAGAAATAATTCACCACTAATACACCTCTGCAACCGTAAGATTTGTAGATACCTTCAACTCACTGCTTCTAGTAGCTAACACATGAAATTCCACATTGGTTAACACTTTTCACCAACTCAAACAACACTTATGAAATGATAAGGGAGATAGATCCTCTTCACACACCTTCATCGCATACACATATGCAATGAATCACTTCCTTTTCATATCACATTTCACACACACCACACAATCCTCAATAAATTATCTTTTATTTATTGAAGTTGAGCGATGAATCGTCTGATTGATTGAAGTCATCCTTGGAGAGATCGAAGTTGACTGATATTCTTCGGTGGTGGCATATCCATGATGGCTTGTACCTTTGCTGGATCCACTTCAATACCTTTAGCTGAGACGATGTAACCTAGTAACTTGCCTGATGTAACCCCGAAGACACACTTTTTAGGGTTGAGTCGGACTTTGAATTTCTGCAATCGATCAAAGATCTTTGTTAGGATGCCAAGATGTTCAGCTCTGGTGAAAGATTTGGCTAGTAAATCATCCACATAGTCTTCCATAAATGTGTGCATCATATCATGGAATATGGTTGTCATTGCTCTTTGGTAAGTGGCTCCGGCATTCTTTAAGCCAAAAGGCATTACATTCCAACAGTATGTTCCCCAAGGACAGGTGAATGCTGTTTTGTCTTGATCTTCAGGAGCTATTTTGATTTGATTATAGCCTGAGAAACCGTCCATTAATGAGAGCATTGCATGGCCTGCTGTGAGATCTACAATTATATCAATACTTGGTAGAGGAAAGTCATCCTTTGGGCAAGCTTTATTGACATCTCTGAAGTCGGTGCATATTCTGATACTACCATCTGGTTTTGAGACTGGAACAATGTTAGAAATCCATTCTGCATAATCAATAGGTCGGATGAATCCGACATCTAATAATTTCTTTAATTCCGTTTTGACCATGAGTGCTATCTGTGGATTCATCTTTCGTAGTTTCTGCTTGACTGGCTTGACCCCTGCAGAGATGGACAAGTGATGCATGATTAGGTGTGGGTCCACTCCAGGCATATCAGCATATGACCAGGCAAAGTTAATTTGCTGTCCTTTAAAGAAGATGATGAATGCCAATCTTTCCTCTTCGGTTAGAGATTCTGCAAGGTGAATGTTTCTGACTGCTTCAGTGGTACCAATGTTGATTGATTGAGTGGGCTCAATCAATATGGGTGATCGTTCATGAAAATGTTCAGGAAGAGTGTCAAGTCTCCCATCATTAGGTGCCTTAAAAAGATTTTCACCCTCAGATGCGTCCTTTATTTTTACTTTTTTGGGATCCATTGCTGCCATTGACTGGTTTTCAGCCTTAGATTCATTATTTGATTCATTTTTGCGACTGAGAGACTTGGCACTCCCTGAAGAACAGACGTCGTTATGCGGTTCACTGGTAGAGCCTGTTTCGGGATTTACGGTACATAGGTAGTGGATAATAGATTCATCATCTGGAAAAATTGGGATATCATGAGTCTCAGGTTCAGTCCAGTCGATGAGATCAGGGAAGACAAGTGGTAAGGAATCATGGGGTGGGTTAAGTTCAGCTACTGTAAGTGTTAGAATAGAGTTATCATCGTGATGGGTCTTGTTTTTAAAGAAATTTAGGGTTTCATCGAGGTCTTCGATGGTATCATCTTCTACATAGACTTGTTCGTAATATTGCTGTTCGCTTTCCTGAACGTCATAGATATGTTGTGGTCCAAATTCAAGAGGTCTATCTTCTGCGTTATGTTCTTCTTGAGAAATGGATATGAAATCAGTATCATCGGGGATATTTGTAGTAGCGTCGGAGCAGGTACCCCATTCATATTCATTTGAATCGGTCTCATAGGCATCATCCCAAATTCTATCTGTGTTGTAGACAGGTATGTTGTATGGCGAAAATAAATCCTTGATGATAGATACTATTTTGACATTTTGTGTGGATTTTGTATCTGATCCATCTTCTACATTCTGGATTTGTTCATATATTGTGCTTCCTCGGGGAGGAATGATGGGTGCTTGTGATGATAGGATTGGTTCTTGAGCCACTGGTGTGTGAATATGAGCCACTGCTGTAGATATGGCCTTCTTATGATTCAGAAGCTTTCCTTGATGTATCTTCTGATCTTGACGTTCTCTTGCCTTACGGATTGTTTCTGCTGATTCAAAGAGAGCTTCCTGCCATGATTCTTCCTTGTAGTTCTTCTTTTCTTTCCATTGAGGTTTTGTATTTGTATGTGGCGGCCTTTTTAATAAGAAAGTGAATTTAGAACCTAATCCTGCTTTATTTCTACTCGGTTGTGAAGGAAGATCTATAGGTTCAGTGACTCCTTCTTGGCGTTTCCCAATAGGTCCTTTACCGCCATATCCCATTTGTTTCATGATCAGGTAGCCTTTTCCATACAAGTGTGTTGGTAGAACAATGTCTAGAGCGGCCGCTCTATTAGCTTCTTCTTCATCTTTGTATAGCCAGTTAAGAACATCTTTATCTTCTGATTCATGTGCTAGAGTCCCCAATTGGATGAAGGTACCATTAAATTTAGTTATGGGCTGAGTTGCCTGATGTATTGATAGAGTAGGTAAACCATGTGATCTAGGTGATGTTGGCAATTTGGTTAAACACAAAGGCTCCATAGAGTATTCGCCCATGCCTTGGTCTTTGATTTGTATTTTCTGTTTGAAATCTCCCCATAAGGAGTTGGATTTTGCTAGTGGTAGATCAGGTGTCGAAGACTGTTGCTTTTCTCTATTATAAGGAACCAAACTGTCTTGGGCTGCCCCCATTGTATTGCAATGTTGAAATGGATTGTGATCAGCTGATATGGAGATTTCCTGTCCATCATAAGGAAATTTGACACACTGGTGGTATGTAGAAGGTACTGCTTGCATTTCATGTATCCAGGGTCGGCCTAGTAAGATATTATAAGTGAGATCAATATCTAAAACTTGACATATAGTATCCTTTTGCACTGGGCCTACCTGAATAGGTAATATCACTGTTCCTTTAGAGGACCGTTCCTCATCATCATATGCTTTTATGGTAATATTTTTACAAGGATCAATAGATTCTTCTGAGAAACCTAGTGCACGGATAAGCTTTAAAGTACATATATTAAGTCCAGCTCCTCCATCTATTAAGACTCTTTTGACACGGTGTTTGCAAACAATGACTTCAATATGTAGAGGAGTATTATGCGGATGACTCAATGAAGTATTATCATGCTCTGAGAAAGTGAGGTTATGAGACTCTGTCATGTGGGCCACCATAGCTTGGAATTTGTCTGTATCCAGATTTTGAGGTACATTTGTTTCTAAGAGCGCTTGCTCCAATATGTCTTTGTGTCTTGGAGATAGCTTTAACAATTCCAGGATAGATATCTGAGCCAGAGTTTTTCGCAGTTGAGTAACTAAGTCGTATTGGATCTTGGGTGTGGTGGTTGGAGGTGCAGTATGCCCTTTTAAGACATATTTCTGGGTCCGGGTTGTTACATTGACAGATTCATGATCACGTTTATCTCGAATGGTTATAACATTGACTTGATGGTCTTCAGCTGATATGTGATTGATTGTGTTGTTGTAGATGTGATTAATACGAGCTCCGCGGGTATCGTTTGAAGTTGATGCTCCATCTTTATAATTTGGTAAAGGATCTTTGAAGGCTTCGTGATCATTATTTGTTTTGAGACCATCCACTGTTAAGTCCCCTCGATCAATCATGTCTTGGATTATGTGTTTCAATCTCATGCACTCGTTTGTTCTATGACCTTTGTTTCGATGAAAATCACAATAATGGGAATCATTCCACCAAGGCGGTTTGATTGGGGGTTCATAATTGTTGATTGGAGGTAAAGAAAGAACCTTGTTTGCTAACAGCTCTCTGAATGCGGACTCTAATGATTGGCCCAATGGTGTGAAAATACGCTTATGGAAATTGTTGGTGTTGTTGCGTGAATTGTTGTTAGGCCCTGGATTCAGATTTTTGTTTTGATTATCGTTGGCATTGTTGGTGTTGAGTTGTCCTTGAGTATTGTTGGGTGTATTGGGAGTAGCATTTTTAGGATTTTTCGTATTCTGAGTATTTCCTGATAAAGCAAGCACTGGCTGTTTAGATTTAGAATCATAGGATTCATTGTTGCCGTCGTTTTTGTTTCGAGTCCAAAATCGAGTTTTGTCTAGATTGGTATTGTTTTGGTTATTGTAGTTTGATGAGTTCGTTCCTTCTTTGTAGAATTTGAGTGTTCCCTTTTTGACACAAGCTTCCTCTACTTGGATGCCATTTTCAATTAACTTGTCAAAAGATTGGATGCATTGAAGTTTGAGTCTGTAACTCATTTCCCCATTCAAGTTATCAATGAAGATTTCCATTTTCTCTCTTTCAGGAATATCGCGAGGATATCTTGATACCATGCGTCGCCAACGTTGAAGGAATAACATGAATGTTTCATTGTTCTTTTGTTTGGTGTTGCAGATATCTAACATGGTTATGGCATGTTGGATGTTGTAAGAATAATGGGTGATGAACTTGTTGACTAATTCGTCAAATGATCTAACAGGTGGTGTAATCTTGGATAACCATTCCATTGTTTGTCCTCCCAGGCTTCTTGGGAATAACCTCATCAGATACGTGTCATTATGAGCAAATTCAAGACTCATAGTACAAAATTCTCGAACATGATCTCGAGGATCACCTTTCCCATCATATTTATCAAATTTAGGAATGTCTGAGTTTGGAGGAAAAGGTATCATGTTTAAGCTTCTGTCAAATGGATAAGGACAGATTTCGTTTATAGAATACCGCACTGTTGTCCCTTGTTGCATAACATGCATTTGTCTTTGCAACATTTGCATCTGTTGAGTAAGAGCAACCAAAGGCGTATTATCTTGCCGAGGGAAGAGTTCTTCCCTTGGATTTTTTCTCATTTGAAAAGGTGTAGCAAATGGTATGTGTTGTTCGGGGGTTTCGAACACAGGTACTCGCATTTCTGGTATATGCTGTTCTGGAATACGTTGTTCAGGTATGCGAGTCTCTTCTTCCCTTTGTTGTTCTTGATATGTGTATTGTTGAGATCCTGTTTGAAAGACATTTGCGTCGAAATCTTCAGGAATTTTGACACCGTTGCTTGTAAGCATAAGCAGATATTTTTCTTTGTCATTTTCCATGAGTTTTTCAATGAGTTTTTGGAATGAAGGATTTTCTTGGCATTCCTGAAGAATTGCATCAGTAATTTCAGGATCTTCTGAAGATGGAACTTCAAAAGGATTTGATAACCTGCGATTCATACTTGATTCCGCGGGTGTCTCGCTTTGTTTGTTTCGTTGAGAACGAGTGACAGGCATTTCAATAGAAACTTTCAGTGATGAAAGGAACAAAGTCCTCGTTGATGTTTTGCTCTGGTGTTGGTGGTTCTGGTCTAGGTGTGTTATATGTGATGCACTTGTCGGGCAGGAATGCTGGATTGATTTTTCCTCCGCGGTTTATCTTTTGATTAAAAGCAGACTTTTGACAGTATGCTCTTGTTTTTAGGGGTTCTTTGTCAAATTCGCTGGATTTGTTTTGGATATAACGTTTGACGTGATAAAGAAATACCCGATGGGATTTGAAGAGTTGACGATTGATGTATAAAAATTTATTTCTCTTGATGAATTTGGAAAAGCTTGGTTGCTGTTTCTTTAACGTGATGTTGCGATAGAGGTTCTTCTTTCTCAGAATAAGGCGATTAGTCATGCATGAGTGATCAATGATTCCCTTTGATTGATTTGGACTCAGTTGATTCTTGTTTTGAAAATTTCAAATTTTACTTTATCAGAATGAAGGTTTAGCTATTCCTTCACGATAAAGTATGTCAAATGATATGGATAAGAGTTTCCCAATCTGGAAACTGAATTTGACAATTTGGAAAATTTCTAGACAAGTGTTTTTGAGATGAGATCCGTAAGATATTTAAAGGATTGAATTGACACTGATGATGACAAGTTTCCGGATTATGATAGAAAAGACGTCCTCTAATGCTTGATTTGTTTTCAGATTTGGACAACCTTGTTTGACGCAAATTTGATTTGAAAAATAGTTTTATGGCTTGTTTCTGTCACTCTGGTTTGATGAAAAACGTGTTTTGATGAAAAACTGTGTTTGAAATATTTTTGAGATTTTCAAAAATTTTGGTTTTTCCAACTCTCTGTTTTTCTCCTTTTTCTCACGCGCTAAAATAGTTGTTCGATGCGCTAGCAAATTTTCTCAATGCGCTAAGAATATTTACCTACGCGCTACTCTGCCCCTGGTTACGCGCTAAACAATTGATTCTGGAAAATTTTGTGTGGTTGACAGTGAAAAATGTACGCGCTAAACTGTACTTTCCATGCGCTACCTGGTTTGGTTAATGCGCTAAAACAGAGATTCCACGCGCTAAGATGCTTGTTACACGCGCTAAAACAGACTTTTTTGAAATTTGTTGTGAAGTTTTTCTGAGAATTACGCGCTAGACTGTGACCTTGACGCGCTAACTGGTTTGGCTAATGCGCTAAAACAGAGTTTCAACGCGCTAAAATGTTTGTTATACGCGCTAAAACAGATTTTTTTGAATTTTGTTTTCGGAAAATTTACGCGCTACACTGTGACTTTGACGCGCTAACTGGTTTGGCTAATGCGCTAAAACAGAGTTTCAACGCGCTAAAATGTTTGTTATACGCGCTAAAACAGATTTTTTTGAATTTTGTTTTCGGAAAATTTACGCGCTACACTGTGACTTTGACGCGCTAACTGGTTTGGCTAATGCGCTAAAACAGAGTTTCAACGCGCTAAAATGTTTGTTATACGCGCTAAAATATTTTGTCTTTGTTTTACTTTCAGTTGAAACGCTACTGTTTTTGTTGGACGCGCTATTTTGTTCTTCAGATACGCTAAAGTAACTGTTGGACGCGCTAATATGTTGTTCTCACGCGCTAAACTGCCTTGATTTTTCCTCTTGGTGCTTTTGTGATGTTTTTGATTTTTGTTGAGAGAATTATCAAGTAGGATGGATGATTTTCTAAAATACAAAATGTAAACACGGCACACAAAGTATAATTATTTTACTTAATCTAACATAAAGTGTATGTTCTGTCGAGGATGTTTTCGAATCCCCAATGTTTTAACAGGTTGGATACAAGATAAACACTTCAGAAAGACTCTTTATTCAAGGGTCATAAGCAACATCATAGCTCACTAGTCTCGATACTCCGTCAGCTCAAACAGCCATGTCACCCCCTAGAGGGCGCCCGTTTTTTTGCCTTTTGCCAGAAGTTAACCCAAAGTGAATTGCTTCACAGTTGAGTAGTTATCTTGGGAGATATATGGTGAGTAATCTTGTGGGCGGATTCTTCCCCACCCTTGCACTACGATGTTACAAATGTTTGGATACTGACTCAGCTCAAAGTTTCTAATGCTAAGGTTCTTAATCAGGCTTCCTGTTCGGCCGTCAGTGATAAACTCCCTCAGGAGGCTTCCCAACCTTTAGAACAAAGGCTTTACATATCTCAAGGATACTGGGGGAAGGCTAATCGCTGCGCGCAACCGTTGAAAAGGACTTTCGTCACTTTCCACATTTGATTATAGTGGGTTGGAATTCTTGGCGTCAAAGTCGTTCCCCACTTAGGTCGTTCCCTTCACACCGGCCATAAACGGCTTTAAGAGTTGAGTGCAACTCCTCGGGAAGGCAGGCCTGCTAAAGGATTTATTGCTTGAATAAAAGAAAGCATAAGAGTGGTTTGGCTTTTTGGTCACCCAGTTAAGGGGAGAGCATATACCTTCCACTTTCGATACACGGCAGATAAGTTGTTCTTTTTAGCCTTCAAGACAATGGTTTGCTAACCTCTATTTGGAGATGTTGCTCCAATCAGCATGGTGTTCTTTTTAACCCTTTATAGCAATGATTATTTAATCTATGGAAAATAGATCGTCAACAAAGCAAATTTCGATTTTCGAGGTCAACGAAAGGAAAAACGTTTTGTGGTGTAAAACAAGTCTCCTCGCTTTTCCTGCAAGAAACTTGTTAAAAATCCTGAAAAAGAAATCGGTTAGTTTGTTTCGGGGGACTTCCACAAGTCTAAAATTATTTATCCGGTTACACAATTTTTTTGGTTGGTCTTCTTTTTGATGCGCTACAGAACAAATTGTACGCGCTACAATATTGGGTCGATGCGCTACTGTCCCATTTGCATGCGCTATCCTGTTTCTCCGAAGCGCTACTCTGTGGCTTTGATGCGCTAATTTATGGTTGGGTTTTCAGCGGACGATTTTTTTTTGGGAAATTTGCAATTTTAATGCGCTAACTTTCTGTTTAGATGCGCTATAAGAATCTGTATAAGCGCTTTTTTATTGGGTCTATGCGCTAATTCATCAAATAGAAGTGCTGATCTATGTTGCGGTTTTTCTCAGAAAATGGTGGATTTTCATGCGCTAACTGTCTGCTGATACGCGTTATAATATGCAGGTGAAGCGCTACATCTGTGGGTCTATGCGCTAGTCTGTCATGTAGAAGCGCTAATCTATGTTCCGCCGGCGTCGACACCTACAGGAAAATTGTTAAATAGTATTATGCGCTAAGGAACAGGTTTAACGCGCTAAGACAGAAAGCCCACGCGCTAAACAGTAAGCTAGAAGCGCTAAACTGTTAGGCAGATGCGCTAAAATATGTCTTTGACGCGCTAATTCTAATTTCCCGCGTACCTGCAAAACTCTTCAAATTCAAAAAATGATAGGTTATTGGGGTGCGTGCCCCACGGTGGGCGCCAGAAATGTATGTGGGAAAAGTGGGTCGTTAGAATTAAAAATGTGAAAAATTATGAGAAATACCAATCCACACACACACACAGGACTTCTTGATGCAAGCTATGGAGTAACGATGCGTTACTCAGCTTCCCAAGGAGGGTCCCATGGTTCTCTATCTCACAATGTCCCTCAAACCAATGTTTTCCTCTCAGATTACTGAGCAAAATAGTTTAGGGATGGCAAATATGAGAACGAGAGAGATTTTTAGTCGATTTTAGTATGAGATGAATGTTAAGCTATGTATGATGCTAAAATGCAATAAACTAACTATAAGATGACAAGATTAGTATGAATACTATCCTAGCATACTATATTTACTTTGTGATTGAGCTAAAATGATAAATAAACTACTTTAGCATGCATGTTCCTGATTAATTCTGATCTAAAAGAGGCTAAATGATGAGCATAAGATGATATGAAAGCTTGAAACAATTTGAGCATAAGTGTGATGCTTCAAATTTGAAAGATGATTGTTTAGAATGGAGGAATGAGAGCTCTATTTATAGCATAAACAGGGCAATGGATGGTTAGGATTGAAAGGTTTAATCAAGGGCCAGGTTTGAAAGTTGGGGATCCATGTGCACAATTGGCACCAATGACATGGTGACAAGTGTCAACACAGGATTGGGTTGAAAGAAGAGGTTGGAGGCATTAAAGGCCTGAGGAGACCTCATGGTTATCTAAAGGCTAAGGGTCAAGTCTAAGTTAGGTTTACCCACTGAATTAGGATCTAATCCAAGGATAAACCTTTGTGCAAATGATTAAGAGATGATCATGGTCAAAGCATTAATAACCTGATGAGACCCTTGGGTTGGATAGAGGTTGATTCAAAACAAATGTTTTAACCATGTGGGAGGGTTTGAAATAACCATTAATGGTTATTGGAGACTTTGGGGATTAAGTGGTTGAAGGTTGGAAGCCTTCAATGGTTTTCAAAGACTTTAGGGTTTTTGGTGGTTGAAGGTTGAAAACCTTCAATGGTTATCCAAGACTTTGGGCCATTTGAGAAGTGACCTCCCTTTGCTTAGGGATGTGACAAAGTTTAGATGAGGGTTAGGTTAATTAGAATCGATTAGAAGATTCTAGAAGGGGTTAGGAAGGGGTTTGGGATTTTGCAAGTGGATGAGGGGATAATAGGATTTAATTGAATTATTTGATTTTCATTCAATTTGGTTGTAATTGGAGAAATTAAATAAATTAGATTTATTCAATTTAGGATAACTATTTAATTAAATTTGAATTTAATTAAAAGTGGATAGGGGGATTTAATTGAATAAAATGATTTATTCATTAAATGGGTATAGTGAATTTTATTTAAATAAATTGAGTAATTTATTTAATAAAATAGAAGAATGTGGATAATTTAATTAAATTGGATTTAATCAAATAGAAAAATGAACATAAAATATTCATTTAGGAATGTGGTCATTTTTATGCGTCTACAGTATGCGAAGGTAAAAAAGAAGAAGAGTTTGGGGTTGGTTGTGGGCAATCCCTTAGGAATTTCAATCCTTGTCAAGAGAGAAAAAATATACATGATTAGAATGAATGAAATGAGGAGTATGATGAGAGGCTTGACAAAGATCAAAGTGGTTATGGAAAAAAGAAGAGAAGAGGAAAATATGGGTACTAGGGAATCCCATTATTTTCCTAACAAAGATGCATTCATAAATGAATTTGTGTATGCAGGTGAAGAGGAAAGAAGAAATATTACAACAATATGCCTTAATGCATGAAGGAAGAGAACACGGGTGAAGTTGTAGATGTTGGAGATTAGAAAGAGGAGAATGTAGTAGTAGATGAGAGTCCTTTGGATGACATGAAAGTATTTTAAAGTGAAACTAAGAGTAAAGAAGATGTTCTAATAGTGTCAAAGAAAGAGGTAATGCACAACAATTTTTATTTTTATGTTGAAGAGAATGAATTTTATGAAGATGGAAAGATTTTGGTAGATAGTGAGAAAGAGATTATCATGGTGACAATGGAGGAAGAGGTAAAACCATACTTTCTTGAACTTATAAAAGATGATTTGTATGTTGATATGTGTGATGTAGTGAATTTAGAGATGGAATAGAAAGTGAATGTACAAATGGATTTTGTTAGTGTTGATATCTATGTGTAGTGTTGTAAATTGTACACCCTTGCTAGGGTGGTACAATTTCACACTTAGGTTAGCACCCGCCTTAGTATGTTTTGCATCTTGCATTTCTCATTCCCCTTTAAGCATTTAATTAATTAATTTAATTAAATCTAAGGTCATTTAACATTATAAAGTTGGGCCCTTTACCCTAAGTGTGCCCCTTTTAATTTTATTCCTCTAATGAATCATTTAATCATAAACCCCAATTATGTCTTATTTCAACCGTTTAGGCCTGATTTTGCATATCAAAACATCTTGAAATCAGTTGTTGTAAGGAAAGCAAGTGCGGAATTCACTTCCCTAATGTCAGTTTGCAGAGGAGAAATAGACTAGTGTAGACTAAATTTGCAACATTTACTGAATATGGCACGAGTAAAAAACATACACAACAACTACACATAGAGAGAACACACAGAGTTAACGTGGGAAAACCCTTTCGGGAGAAAAACCCACCACCAGCAAATGATCGACTTTATTACAGTATGTTAAAGAATACAATAGAGTCTCATCTGCAGATTTCCTTCACTCTGTTATACAGTCATTCCAGATTGACATACAAACAATCGGACCAAAACACTCTTCACGGAACACACTCAGCAACTCTCAAGTTTTTCACTACTCTCATTTCGATTACAGTCGGCTTCAAAAAACCAAACTAATCGACGGTTCATCTGAGAAACTGTACCAACGACACGAAGTCTAACTGTCTGCCTGTGTCGAAGTCTAACCATCTACCTGCGTTGGTCTGCATTCATGAAAAACAATTATCCCACATGCAGTAGAGAACCAGGTCATTTCGTATTCATTTACACCGACGGTCTCATACTTAATGTCCAAGAGTCGATCTTTTAAATCTCGGTTCGACCTTGCTCCCGCAGTCGATCTCCGCTCCATCGACTATCAGCACAACATTCAAAAAGTAAAGCCGATGGCCCAATGACACCCGATGGGCTAAGGTGACTCCATCGGTCACCGGTATAGCTCTCCAAAAGATACTCCAATCTTCGATGGCTAGGAGTGGTCTCCATTGGGACATCAAAACAGGAACACAAATACTACGCCGATACCAAGAGCATGGACTCATCGGCTCATCGGACCAAAACCAAAACTGCTATCACGATCTGCATTGCCAGCCCGACAAGATGATTTCATCGGGTCATCAGAACACAAAGAAGAATACAATGCCGATGAGTGAAACACTCTGAGATAAGGTAGAGAGGAATCATCAGGATATCAGCATGACATTCAGAATGTCAACCCGATAACCGATATGTGACCCGAATGCCAAAAGGTGACTTCATCGGGCTTTGGCATATCGCTCCACAAGTCATTCCGATAGCTGAAGTTTCTCCGATGACCGAAGTCGACTTCGTCAGGTCATCGGGATGACTTCAAACCTGCTATTTCGATACCCAAAAGACTTTGTCGGGTCATCGGGATGACCTCAAACCTGCTATTCTGATACCCAGAAGACTTCGTCGGGTCATTGGGATGACCTCAAACCTGCTATTCCGATAGCCAACAGAGAAGACTTCGTCGGGTCATCGAGATGACTTCAAACCTACTATTCTGATGCCCAGAAGACTTTGTCGGGTCATCAGGATGACCTCAAACCTGCTATTCCGATACCCAGAAGACTTCGTCGGGTCATCGGGATGACCTCAAACTTGCTATTTCGATAGCCAACAGAGAAGAATACATCGGCAAGAGTCATGCCGATAGAGCTCACAAAAGCCTTCATACTGTTTCATTGGCAAGACTTAACCCGATCAGTATGGACTATTGTCAAGTGAATTAGAGGCACATATTCCAACAAACTCCCACATGATGAGGAATTCACTGGATCGAGATACCATTCCAGATGTTACTGACAAACATGGGTACGAAGACCCATAGAATTTGAACACCACCTGAACTTGTGTGCGCTCACTGGTTTTGTCAAATCATCTGCAACATTTTCCAGAGTGTCTACCTTGTTAAGATAAACTTTTTCATCTTCCACCATGTCACATACGAAATGATACTGAACATCAACATGCTTCGACCTGGCATGGAAAGTAGGATTCTTTGCCAAACATATGGCACTCTGACTGTCACTCCAGACTTCAATCTGCCTTGCATTAAAACCAATGTAAGAACTCAAATGTCTAAGCTAGACTGCTTCTTTGCAAGCATGTGTGGCTGCCATGTATTCTGCCTTTGTAGTGGACAAAGCAACTACAACTTGCCGCTTGCTCATCCAACTAACTGCTCCACCATTCAGGACAAAAACATACCCACTGGTAGATCTCCTATTGTCAATATCCCCTGCACAATTTGAATCCATGTAACCACAAATATTGAGAGTTCTTTTTGACTCCCTCAGATTACCATGGTAACATAATGCAAAATTTGAAGTACCCTTCAGGTATCTAAACACTCGTTTTACAGCATCCCAGTGTGACCTCCCTGGATTCGACATAAACCTGCTAAGTACTCCCACTGGTTGGGCAATGTCTGGTTTTGTAAAGACCATAGCATACATCAAACTACCTATAGCACTTGCATAAGGTACATTTTTCATGTCTTCAATCTCTTTTGGAGATTTTGGACTGTCCAACACAGACAACTTAGTTCCCTGCAAGATGGGAACAACCTGTGGTTTACAGTCAGACATATGAAACCTGTCAAGAACATTGGTTATGTATTTTCTCTGGCTGAGCCAAAGTTTCCTCTTAGACCTATCTCTTTTGATCTCCATTCCCAGAATGTAATTTGTTGGTCCTAAATCCTTCATTTCAAATTTCATACAAAGCTGAGCTTTTAAATCTAAGATCATACTTTTTGTGTTTCCTATGAACAACATGTCATCTACATACAAAGCTATGATAAGAATCCTATCACCATCAGTTTTGTAGTAAACACAATGATAGCTTTGGATCTCACAAATCCCAAGGACAAAATAAATGTATCATACTTCTGATACCACATTCTGGGAGACTGTTTCAAACCATACAGAGACTTCTTGAGTTTGCATACCAGATGTTCTTTACCTTTTTCCACAAAGTGCTCAAGCTGAGACATATAAATTTCTTCTTCAAGATCACCATGAAGAAATGATGTCTTCACATCCATTTGCTCAATCTCCCAATCATATGCTGCTGCAAGTGACAAGAAGAATCTAATAGATGTCAACTTAGCTACAGGAGAAAAGATTTCCCCATAGTCAATACCCTCCTTTTGCGAATACCCCTTTGCAACCAATCTTGCCTTATACTTATCAATGCTGCCATCCGGACCATACTTCTTTTTTAATACCCACTTACAGCCTACATGCTTTCTATCTTTAGGCAGTGGCACCAAATCCCAAGTTCCATTTTTATCCAATGATGACATTTCATCATTCATGGCTTCCAACCAGGAATATGAATTAGGCATTTCAATTGCTTCTTTTACAGTCCTAGGCTCATTAGTATCTGCAAGTAACGCATAAGCATAATTAACATTCAACATAGAGTGATTGTACTTATTAGGTATATACCTTTCAGGCTACTGCCTCTCTCGAGTAGATCTTCTCAACTTTGGTGTTGAGGCTTCTTGAGGTTCACGAGGAGGCTCATTTTCATGTTCTTCTTCAAAACTGCTTGAACTGCTTGAACTCTCCTCATCTTCAGGTATCTCTGAAGATTCTTCTTTGACTGGAGGTACTTCAACCTCATCTTCTCCTTTCTTTTCTATTTTATGATCTAATGACATAGGCTTCATCTCATGAAAAATTAGGCTTCTGCTAAATAAAACCTTACCAGACACTGGATTCCAAAGTTTGTATCCTTTCACACCAACTCCATAGCCAATGAAGATACATTTTACCACTTTGTTATCCAACTTAGATCTATTCACATCAGGCACATGAGCATATGCCTCTGCACCAAAAACACGTAGGTGCCTTAAAGAAGGTTTCTTACCAGACCACGCTTCCATGGGTGTTTTGTCAACCAATACTGATGTAGGAGAACAATTCAGCAGGTAACACATTATAGCAACTGCTTCAGCCCATAATATTTGTTTCAGCCCAACTCCACTCAACATGCTCCTTGCTTTCTCCATTAGAGACCGATTCAACCTTTCAGCGACTCCATTTTGTTGTGGAGTGTAAGGTACAGTCTTATGTCTTTTAATTCCATGATCAACACAGTACTTGTCGAAATCTGCACTACAAAATTCACCACCATTGTCTGTTCTTAAACATTTAATCCTTCTCCCAGTCTGATTTTCAACAAGGTTCTTAAACTCCTTAAACCGACTGAACACTTCTATTTTACTTTTAAGAAAGTACACAAAAGCCCTTCTTGAATAATCGTCTACAAAAGATACATAGTATTTAGACTTAGAAAAAGAAGGTACATCCACTGGACCAAACACGTCAGAGTGAACATAATCTAGAATAGTAGAAGATTTATGAGAATTGGAATAAAACTGAACTCGGTTATGTTTTCCATAAATGCAGTGTTCACAGAAATCGAACTCAAAACTACAATCATCAAGACCTTCAACTAGATTCTTATTCTTCAAGGCTTTTAAACCTTTTTCACCTATGTGGCCTAACCTGTTATGCTAGAGCATTGTTTTCTTAGCAGGAAGTTTAGCTTCCAACGAGTTTGCATTATGCATCCTTACAGTTGTCTTATCAGATTTTTCAGAAGTTGCATTACAACATATAGGTCCAGCATTTAACTTATACAGTGTACCAATGCGATCACCCTTTGCCAATACAATGGAACCCCTAGTCATCTTGCAACCACCAAACACAAATGTAACTTGAACTCCAGCATCATTAAGTTTACTTACAGAGAGAAGGTTTCTTGGCAAACCTAGTATATGAAGAACTCCATTGATCCCCTTCACTCTACCATTTGGAAACTAAATTTTGATTATGCCTCTCCCTACAATCTATAATGTAGAATCACTAGCCAGATATACCTTTCCACCCGCATACGATTCATACTTCAAGAACCATTCCTTGTGGGACGTCATATGGAAAGATGCGCCATAATCTACTAACCAGATGTCGTTTGAGGTAGGCATTGCCAGGGCTGCTACAAAAGCATCAACATCACTCTGAGAAGACTCAGTGTCAGAATATTTCTTCTTCTTCTTCTCCTTCTTGCAGTCCTTTCGGATATGCCCTTTCTCCCCACAGTTCCAGCACTTCACCTTTGACTTCTTGCCTGGAGATTTAAAACTCTCTCAAGACTTGGAATTCTTTCCTTTCTTCTTGTCTTTTTCCTTTGATTTGCCTCAAACAGAGAGTGCATCCTTTGTCATCTCAGAAGACTTCTTTCTCATTTCTCCTGACAAAAGAGTATTAACCACAATATCCATCTTGAACTGGGTCATGGTACTACCAATAGCCATCACTAAGTGTTCCCAAGAGTTAGGCAATGAACACAACAACAACATGCAACGTTCTTCTTTCTGAATGGACACACCAATAGAAGTTAATTGTGTAGGAACCATGTTGAATGCATTCAAATGGTCTACCAATGATGTCCCTGCGTCCATCTGCAGAGAGTACAATTTCTTCCTCAAGAAAAGTTTATTCACCAAGGATTTGCCCTGATAAATGTCACCCAACTTCTCCCAGAGAAGATGTGTAGACTTCTCCTCATGGATGTTTAACAAAATAGAATCAGCCAGACATAGCTTGATTAGACCCCTTGCCTTCTGGTCGACTAAATCCCAATCTTCTTGCTTCATGCTTGAAGGCTTAGAAGTTGCAGTTACAACACCCCAGAGATCTCTGTCGACCAGCAAGTCTTCCATCTTGAGTTTCCAAAGTTCAAAACTGGAACCATTAAACTTCTCCATGTCTATGCGTCCTGAAGTAGTCGTCATTTCAATCTGTAAAACAAGTAGACGCTCTACAAGACTCACACTGCGATAGAACTGACACAAAAAACCAACCCAACCCAACAAGGATAACAAAACGGGACAGGCTCTGATACCACTTGTAAGGAAAGCAAGTGCGGAATTCACTTCCCTAATGTCAGTTTGCAGAGGAGAAATAGACTAGTGTAGACAAAATTTGCAACATTTACTGAATATGGCACGAGTAAAAAACATACACAACAACACAAAGAGAGAAAACACAGAATTAACGTGGGAAAACCCTTTCGGGAGAAAAAACCACCACCAGCAAATGGTTGACTTTATTATCAGTATGTTAAAAAATACAATAGAGTCTCATCTGCAGATTTCCTTCACTCTATTATACAGTCGTTCCAGATTGACAAACAAACAATCGGACCAAAACACTCTTCACAGAACACACTCAGCAACTCTCAAGTTTTTCACTACTCTCATTTTGATTATAGTCGGCTTCAAAAAACCAAACTAATCGACGGTTCATCTGAGCAACTGTACCAACAGCACAAAGTCTAACTGTCTTCTTGCATCGAAGTCTAATTGTCTACCTGTGTCGGTCTGCATTCATGAAAAACAATTATCCCACATGCAGTAGAGAACCAGGTCGGTTCGTATTCATTTACACCGATGGTCTCATACTTAGTGTCTGAGAGTCGATCTTTTGGATCTCGGTTCGACCTCGCTCCCGCAGTCAATCTCCGCTCCATCAGCTATCGGCACAACATTCAAAAAGTAAAGTCGATGGCCCAATGACACCCGATTGCCTAAGGTGACTCCATCAGTCACCGATATAGCTCTCCAAAAGATACTCCAATCTCCAATGGCTAGGAGTGGTCTCCATCAGGACATCGGAACAGGAACACAAATACTATGTCGATACTAAGAGCACAGACTCATCGGCTCATCGGACCAAAACCAAAACTGCTATCCCGATCTGCATTGCCAGCCCGACAAGATGATTTCATCGGGTCATCGGAACACAAAGAAGAATACAATGCCGATGAGTGAAACACTCCAAGATAAGGTAGAGCGGACTCATCGGGATATCGGCATGACATTTAGAATGTCAACCTGATAACCGATATGTGACCCGAATGCCAAAAGGTGACTTCATCGGGCATCAACATATCGCTCCACAAGTCATTCTGATAGCCGAAGTTACTCTGATGACCGAAGTTGACTTTGTCGGGTCATCGAGATGACTTCAAACCTACTATTCTAATACCCAGAAGACTTCATCGGGTCATCAGGATGACCTCAAACCTGCTATTTCGATACCCAGAAGACTTCGTCGGGTCATCGGGATGACCTCAAACCTGCTATTCTGATAGCCAATAGAGAAGACTTCGTCGGGTCATCGGGATGACTTCAAACCTGCTATTCCGATACCCAAAAGACTTCGTTGGGTCATCAGGATGACCTCAAACCTGCTATTCTGATACCCAGAAGACTTCGTCAGGTCATCAGGATGACCTCAAACCTACTATTCCGATACCCAGAAGACTTCGTCAGGTCATCGGGATGACCTCAAACCTGCTATTCTAATAGCCAACAAAGAAGAATACATCGGCAAGAGTCATGCCGATAGAGCTCACAAAAGCCTTCATACTGTTTCATCGGCAAGACTTAACCCGATCAGCATGGACTATTGTCAAGTGAATTAGAGGCACATATTCCAATAGTTATAACTTTGGGATGCGCTCTAATATTATCATATCTAACGGCCCTAAAAATTTGGTGAAAATTTGGTCGAATCGTGGCAGGAATGCACATGGTCTGCGACTTTTTTCTTGAAATTTTGGGAGCACAATCCTATGATATGATAATACTTAACCACAAAATATCAGTGGGAAATTCAAATCCTAGGTCGGCCTAAACATGAAATTAAGATCTAGGTTTCATACTTAAGAGCTATCTTTCTTCATTTGAAGAGATCTTCTTCTAAGAATCTAAGAGCAGGTTTTTTGGAGTATTAGAGCCTTCTTTGCAGCGAAAGTGTATATCTTTGAATTATTCAACAACATTCAACATTTGTCAAACATCATTTTATCAATTGGGGATTTTAAAGATGTAGAAGAACAATAGAAGATCACCGACTGACGATTGGCTTTTACCTCTCCCTTGGGGTTGGTTATGGTTTCATGTTGTTTTTCAGATCTTTTCATAAGCTTTATTTTGATTCATATTCATGCTTTAGATCACTTTGCATTATGGATTTAGAGCATTTACTTTTTCAATTACAAGCAATTAGGGTTTACTCTTTAAGGTTGCTCTATTTTGTTTACTTTCATTCTTAGGATCTTTCATATACACAAGGTTCTTGCACACACATTTTCAGTACATTATCGGCTATTCGTGGAGGTGGAAATCACCAACATGGGGATTTGACTATGGAAAAACCCTATATAGCCACCCCAAACCTTCCATTGTCAGATTGCAGGTGCAGAAATAGGAATCTAGAAGCAGGTATAGGTCTGGAATAGGCATCTACATCACTCATAAACTTCAGAAGTGCAGGAAACCTATCAAGGACAAGGGTATGGCTCCCTGATCCTACCCAAGACAGGGGTGTGGCACCCTGGTCCTACCTTCTATATGCAGGACTTGGCAAAATAGCAACTCACATGTCTCAGAATCTCTCCTCTCAGTTGCAGTTCCAGAATTGCAGAATCAAGATAGTGGCATGGCAGCCTAGTTCCAAAAAAAATTTCTCATATTTTAGACACAGGTGCACCTCTGATTTTACCTCCTGGTCTGTACTTTTCAGCAGTGTATCAGTTGTTCTTTGATCTGCATTCTCATATTAGGATTTGCTTGCTTATTTGCTTTTTAGGTTAGATTACATTTTGCATCATTCCTCTCTCTCATTTACAGCAAAGGAATAGAAAACCTAAGAGGTAATCCATGACTCTCTCTTTCTTATAAGAAGTAGCCGACGTGCGTTACCTTCCTAGGCATTTTTGTATTCCATGAGTGTGTATGAGAGTGGGATTAGGGTTTCCATACTTAGTCTCACTTTTTCCCCTACACAGTATGTAGGGAAAAAATGTGTGGTGTTCTATGGAATAGTGTAGGTACATGCTAGTGGAGGTGGCCAAAATATGGTGGGTTGGATCCCATGAAGTCTAATAAGAGTAAGAATTGTAATTGGTGGAGCAGGATTGTAAATGTTCTAGCTAGATGTTGGAAGAGACAAAGAAAGAAGAATTTGTATGAGCCTAATGCAACAATAGATTTTTTTGCAAGTTACATACAACTTGAAAAAATAGTTCTACTATCCAACTCCATTTTGTAATCCTATGCTCACAAACTTCTTGTTGGCAAAAGCACACTCCAATGAGACATTGTAGGTGATTGAAGGTTTTGTCATTGATGGCAACCTTACAATCCTATGACACCGGCAAGGCATTCTACCGACATTAGCAAGATCAGACTCTACTCCAGCACTCAGACCATCGGCATCGGCAGTGAAAGGAAGCGTACCGACACAGAGGCCGACAGGATTTTTGTTGTAATATATTTTGTTTATCATTGTAAAATCATTATAAGCCGACTTGGTAACATTGTAAAATGACTCATATATATAAGATATCATTGTAGAACATTTAAAGAGTATGGAGGAATGTGATTAGAAAAAAGAAGACCTATTATGTGAATTATAGGTTAAGGGTTTATGTAAGAAGTAGAGCAGAAACTGGTACTGGATCTGGCATTATAGATGCTATCTTGAAGCAGTACAAGACACTGGATTTATATAATCCATTTTGTAAGTCAGTGAGACTTCCTATTTTGTATTTGAGCAGTGAGCTCTAGGCACTTGGCCTTCCTGCATGTGCAGGCCCCTCTTGTAGCAGTAATATTCTCTTATTGGCCAGTAAGTGAATATTGTGAGTCACAAATCCCATTGAGGTTTTTCCCACACCGAGTTTCCTCGCTAAAATATTGTGTTATGGTGTGGTTTTCATGTGGTTGTTATTATCTTTGTTTATTGCATTACTTTCTGTTTACCGGTACACAGTATTAATATGTTTTGCATGTTTTAAGTTAAGAAATTGCACTAACCCTTTAGATACTGATTCACCCCCCCCCCCCCCCCCCTCTCAGTATCTGTGAGAATCCTAACACTTCTTACCCAATGTACCTCATGTAGGAGCATTGGGGCTCATAAGCAATCATGCATCACCCATAAAAAAGTTCTTTTTTAATGTTAATGTTTTCAATTTTTATTGTAGGTTGGATCTTCAAGAGAATATTTTAGAGCATTGAAAGATAAAATATTTGTTTTATCAATACTTGACTTCGATTTAAAAAATTAATAAGGTTTTAAGAGTATTATATTACACAAATTCAAAGTTTCAAGGGTTGAAAGGATTAATTGGAATATGATATGTTAAAAATAAATTAATTCACTCAATTTATAACCTTTGGAATTTCATTCTTGTCTTATTCTTCCTTTTAAAAATAATAATTAATGAATCTTCAAATTCTAAAGGAGCATGAGTTGGCTCATATTTTTATTTATTTTTAAAAGGCATGTACAATAGCAAGTCATTGGATATGGTGCAACAAGATTGGGTTTCATATTTAGAAGCATTTAATAAATAATTTCAAACATAAACAAAAACATTTCAAAAGAAAATTGGAGAGAAATTAAATAACAAATTTGGGTGCCTCTTTTTGGTGCTTCAAAAAGGTCTTAACCTCTATAAAATTCAGCATTTAATGGTATCAAGATGCAATAATCAAGAACAAATTTTTTTGAGAAGGATATTAAGAATGACAAGTACTTCACATATAATAACAAAAATGATAAATGGTATAAGATAGTATTGGATATTGTTGAGAAGTTTGTTGAGCGATGTGTTGTCATTGATGTCAACATATTCCTCTGTGTGTTCCAATATTGCAGTCAAATTAAGTGAGTTGGTTTGGCCAATGTGTTACAGATGAGTTGTTGTGGGTCAAAGGGTTTTGAGATAAGTATCTCTAGTTGATTCAACTAAAGTTTTAGTGGTTCACATGGTGATTTGATCAAGCTATGAGATCCGGTATTGAGGTTGGTTTCTCTGGTGTTTGTGTTGATTAGTGTTCTGGATTTTGCTCCACATTGCTTCGCATTGCAATATCTTGATTTGTGGATTTGATAGTGTCTAGGATGTTCATATGTGTCCTCAATTCAGATGGTTCATGATTTGGAGGTCCGCAAGTGAATCTTTCAGTTTGACAATCAATTAAGTGAGTGTTCTTTAAGTTCGGTATAATGATGATGAAGATTCTAGTAAGTGGTGATGTTGTGATTATTGTTGTATCAATTCATGATGCTTGTGGATGTTTCTAGATCATTTCATATCCATGTTTATGGTCTGCATTGATCGTTGTGTGCGTTATTGATGATTTTCTTTATCTGGTGGTGTTCTTCATGTTCTTGGCCGACATGATGATTGTAGCATCTTGTGGATGTTTGAGGCATAATTCTTAGAGGTTTTTCTTGTTCGAGGTGTTGATTTAGGTCCATACTATGGCTTAGCCGACATTATTTTGGTTTGCATGTTGTGTTGTAGCGTGTATGGTTATAGCTTTGCAATTTGTGATATGTGTTGAGTCGACCTTGAAATATAGGTTGATGATATGTATAAATAAATGTAATACTCATGTGATAGAGGTATCTATGTGTGAGAATAATATATTGATCTTTCAGAAGCAATGAAGTAGTGCGAAGAAGAGTGAAAGAGAAAAATATGTGCTTAACTTGAACTGTAACAAGGCATGAGGAGATGTTATTTTCTCAGTTCATGATCTTCCGGATGTAATCCGAATTTTTTTGTAAGACAATGATTCTTCCCAAGGGTTGTAGCCCTTTTTGTTATGTGTCTTGAGCAGTGAGCTCTAGGCAGTGTGCCTGAATGCATGTGCATTCCCCATTGTAATATTTCATATACTTCTAACAGGGTATCATCATATTGTGGGTAGGTTCCCAGCGTGGTTTTTCCCTTAACCGGGTTTTCTACGTCAAAAATATTGGTGTTATGTGTGTTATTGATGTGGTGTTAATTTGTGCTTTCATTGTTAATTATCAGATCTAAAATTGTGTTTGAGTTGAATAAAGTCTTGTGAGAAAACGGATTCACCTCCCCCCCTCTCAGTTTGTTTCCTTGTTGCCAAAAGATAGATCTCACATGACAAAAGAGATGTATGTGGGCCAATATGTCCTATTATCCAATATATACCAAATATAGTAAAACCTTAAGGTAGGGTGTAACCATGAAATACACCTTAAGGAATAAGACACTCCATACTATATCTCCAATAGATCCCAAATACAATATCATACTTTGCACATCTCCTACAATGATAATCACCTTCCTGTGTAGGAGAAAAAATGAGACTAATTATGGAAACCCTAATCCCACTCACATACACACTCATGGAATATGAAAGAGACTAGGGAGGTAACACACGTTAGCTACTTCTTATGGGAAAGAGAGAGTCATTGATTACCTCTTAGGTTTTCTATTCCTTTGTTGTAAATGAGAGAGAAGAATAATGCAAAGTGCAATTTAACCTAGAAAACAAATAAGCAAGCTAATCCTAATATGAGAATGAAAATAAAAGAAAAACTAATACACTATTAAAAAGTATAGATCAGAAAGCAAAATCAGAGGTGCGCCTATGTCTAAAATCTGACCAGAAATGTCTGGGACCAAGGTGCCACATCATTGTCCTGATTTTGCAATTCTGGACCTGCAACTGAGAGGAGGGATTCTGAGACCTCTAAGTTGTTGATCTACCAAGTCCTAATGAGAGAGGGAAGGACCAAGGCGTCACGCCCCTTTCCTTGACCCATTTCCTTCACTTCTAAAGTTTCTGAGTGATGTAGATGCATGTTCCAGACCTGTACCTGCTTCTAGATTCATGTTTTTGCACCTGCAATCTGAAAAGGGAAGCATTGGGGTGGCTATATAAGGTTTTTCCATAGTCAAACCCCCATGTTAGTGATTTCCACCTCCATGAATAGTCGATAATGTACTAAAAATGTGTGTGCAAGAACCTTGTGTATATGCAAGATCCTAAGAATGAAAGTAAACAAACTAGAGAAACCCTAAAGAGTAAACCCTAATTGCTTATAATTGACAAATTAAATGCTCTAAATCCATAATTCAAAGTGATCTAAAGCATGAATATGAATCAAAATGAAGCTTATGCAAAGATCTGAAAACAACATGAAACCATACCCAACCCCAAGGGAGCGGTACAAGCTAATCGTTAGTTGGTGATCTCCTATTGTTCTTCTACATCTTCAAAATCTCTCAATTGATTAAATGATGCTTGATGAATGTTTCACAGCAAAGAAGTCTCTAATACTCCAAAAAACTGCTCTTAGATTCTTAGAAGAAGACCCCTTCAAATGAAGAAAGAGAGCTCTTAAGTATGAAACCCTAGATCTTAATTTCATGTTTAGGCCGACCTAGGATTTGAATTTCCCGCTGATATTTTGGGGTTAAGCATTATCATATCATAGGATTGTGCTCCCAAAATTTTGAGAAAAATTCATGGACCATGTGCATTCCCGCCACGGTCCGACCAACTTTTCACCGAAATTTCAAGGCCATTAGATATGACGATATTAGAGCACATCCCAAAGCTACAGTTGATTCTGAGATGTTTTGATATGAGAAAGTAGGCCTAAATGGTCAAAATAAGACATAATTAGGGTTTATGATTAAATGATTCATTGGAGGAATAATATGAAAAGGGGAATGCTTAGGGTAAAGGGGTAAAGTGATGAGACATGACCTTAGATTTAATTTAATTAATTAATTAAATGCTTAAAGGGGAATGAGAAATGCAAGA
This sequence comes from Cryptomeria japonica, assembly GCF_030272615.1. Lineage (NCBI taxonomy): Eukaryota > Viridiplantae > Streptophyta > Pinopsida > Cupressales > Cupressaceae > Cryptomeria > Cryptomeria japonica. The sequence goes on along the minus strand of NC_081410.1, from coordinate 4,575,005 downwards.
TGCAAAATACACTAAGGCGGGTGCTAACCTAAGTGTGAAATTGTACCACCCTAGCAAGGGTGTACAATTTACGACACTACATTTAGGCCTCACTTTAGCGGTCATATGACACTACGTGCATATGCAAGCTAAAGTACAGAAAAGTAAACATAATTTGAAAAAGGATATATCCATAAGTTGTCAAACGAAGCCCCCAACGGTATCTACAATACACAATTAGGAACTACACTCTACAAAACCACATGTTAGATCACAAAATAACCTAATGCTTACTAAGGAAGATGATTGAAATTTGTGGGTAGCTATATGCCCCCCTCTGTTTTGACCTGCTTATATGTGAGGTGAAACAGGGTATCATGTTTTCCACAACAAATTATGATAAAGATCGTGATGAAGAAAGTTCACAAAAAGGCTTGATTACTCATCCAATCACATTATGGAACTAACAAAGAGCGAGAGGGAAAACTCACAATTCCAATGCCACCGACGGTGCAAGAATCGGAGCTTCCTAGCTCAAGATATGATATATTGAAGAAAAAGTGTAGAAATTAGGATTTTAACTTTAAAACATAAAATCAAAAAGTGCATAACAAATAAATATTAAAATGACCCCTGCATTCTCACTTTCTAACTTTTTGTCACTATTCATTGCAGAGGAGGCCACATACAAGCCATCATGCCTTGACACCAACCTGAGCGACCTACGTGGATGGAGATCCTGTGCCAATCCATACTCGTCGGCCTACCACTCGGCCAGGTGAGTTGACTTCTCGTTGACTGCATTTGACTTTGTCATGTTTTCATAGTTTTCAGAATTGATGATGTCATTGCCTAGTCTAGGTCGGGGCCCACCTTTTAGACACCTAGGGGTCTTAGGATGCCCTGGTCCTCCTAGGGCACCATGGTCCCCTCTGGGCGGCATGGTCCCCTCTGGGCGTCATGGTCCCCTCTAGGCACCATGGTCCCCTCTGGGCGCCATGGTCCTAGTAGGGTGCCATGGTCCCAGTAGGGTGCCCTGGTCCATATAGGGTACCCTGATCCCTATTCCGGGAGACCAATGACGACACTAGATTAGGCAATGAATGATAGAAATGATAGAATGATTTCTTTGATTAGATGATGATAGATGATTGATCGATTATTGATGAGAGATTGCTTTGCATTTTGTAGACACTACCATACATCCATGAGCATACAGTCAGTCTCATATTTCGGAGCCTTCGAGAGCAGATCTCAAGACTGACAGCAAGAGAGAGGGATTTTCTACATGCAATGGGTTTGTGGGATGTGATGACCATGCCCACCATCTGATTCCATTCTACTATGCTTATGGCACTGATGGAGAGGTGGGATGCAGATACCCTAACATTCTCACTACCAGTGGGGGAGATAACAGTCACCCTAGAGGATGTGTACCGTATTTTGTGCCTACCCATCAGAGGAGAGACTGTTAGATATTGATTCGATAGCACGAAGGAGGATTACAAGAGAGAGTAGGTATACGATGTGGGGAGAGTTATACACAGCGATATGAGGGGTCGCATTATGGTTAGCTAGCTCCTACACCCTACAAGCAAGGTTCCATTAGTGAGGTGAATCATGATTGTGACCCTTGCATTAGTTGTGTGCCCCAATGAGTGCGACACACATATTCTCGGTGGACTCATCTATGTCATACGAGCTATGGAGAGACACAGCTCTTGGGGTCGGAGCATGCTTGTGCATCTCTATCATGACCTTGGAGAGTATGTGTTCGGAAAGGGATGCAACCTTATGACATGCACACTACTACATGTGGGGATGTTTGATCACATCACATCCACTAGACCTGGTGGAGCCACTATAGAACTAGTCCCAGAGCAGTCTAGGGTATATGCATATCCTCTTACTCGTGAGTGGTGATTCGGTGATCTCCTATATTGGAGATTGAGCATGGATAGACTGACAGCGAGTGAGATCATATGGAGACCCTACCTTAGGATGTCCATGTGGGCAGGGCTATGCAGACAGATGAACCATCTACTAGAGGGATGTTATAGCCACATAGTCATTCCTTTCTACTTCGACCGAGTTCGGCGGTAGTTTGGGTTTGAGAAGTGTGTTCCTACTGATGTGCTAGTATACATTCGACACTCATGAGTGATGTCGAGGCTGGGAGCCATTCCTAGGCCTACGAGTGATGAGATCGACATCATAGATTTAGATGGGTTATATCGGGACATAGCTACAGATTATAGAGATGATTCAGGCGCACACTGACGATACATCACATGGTGGAGGAGCGCATACCTCAAAGCCATTTTCCTAGTAGATTTCCGTAGAGGGAACCCCAAACCGTGGAGACAGTCAGGTGACAGAGAGGGATCTGATGCATCCGAGGAAGATTCATATGATCAGGGTGATGACAAAGAGGAGCAGGAGGTAGGCAAAGATAGAGGTGATCCTGATACCTGAGAGGGAGATTAGGATGGAGATGATGATGAGTACGAGAATGAGGAGGATGAGGATGAGTCAGGTGCAGTTCATCACTCCAGAGAGGATACAAGAGCCATAGATCCACTGAGTCTCCCACAGCGGGCAGAGACAGTACAAGCGAGGAGAGCCTAATGGATTCCAATCTCATGCAGTTGATGTCCACGATCGTCACTGGTGAGAGGGAGATCCAGGTAATGTGCCATGTTATTGTTTAACATATGTATTATACCTAGTTTAGATTTGATGATATAGAATGTTACTGATGAAAAATTTATCTTTATCCTGCAGCTAGCGTCTAGGAGTAGCGTTCTCTGATTCAGAATGCAATGATAGACCTTATTGTCAATGCACATGTATAGATACCACACAGACCCCAGAGGAGTGCAGGACGATAGGAGGACATTTTCTCCCCTATTTGAATGGAGGTGGAGGACCTGCGAGACAGATTATGATAGACGGAGTATGATCTAGCGGCGGCGCAGACAAAGGAAGCCACATACCAAGGGATCATGATGGAGAGAGATCGCAGGAGCTCCTCATGGAGTGACTCACGATCCGTATCACGATACACCCCCATTTGGCCACCAACATGACTAGATTAGGAGGGGGCATCTAGCCACCATCCTCCTGCTACTAGTCCTAGGAATACAAGATTATTTTTATTTATATATGATGACACTCATGATTATGCTATTTTTAATGCTTTAAACAATGTACACATTGCTTAGATTAGAAGTAACATATTGAGTAATGAGCATGTATATCTGATTTAATTTCCATGTGACTGATTTCTCAATACTTCATGATTAAATTGATACATGTGTGATTTAATTAAATAACTAAGTATTTAATCAAATACTACTTTGATGATGTAAAATAAGAATGTATTAAGCCTGAGAACTATATAACTAATGTGATTTAATTAACTCTAATTAAGAACAACATGATATAATTCTACTTAACACATAAAAAATTGTATAACATGCTAACACGTATGAAATGTAAATCCATTACAATTTACATAAAAAGAATCCAAGACAAACAATACAGTAATGAAACATGCTTGTCAGGAATGAAGTAATGTAGACCAAAAAATATAACATCATTTAATCTTACATACTTTAATGAAGATATGCTAACATATTACCCAATTTTGAAGAAAAAGATATAGAGAGAGAACAAAAAGAAGATTAGGAGGAGAGAAAAAAAAACTAGGCATAGTATCTATGAAGGTGCATAGCATTTATGGGTTCCTTGAGAGGCGTACCTTCCACATTTTCTATCCTGTAAGAACCTAATCCATATACCTCCATGACAATGTATGGTCCAAGCCAATTAGGACTGAACTTTCCTTTCTCCTCAGGTAAGGCATTCATGTTGCATTGATTCTCATAAAGGACTAAGTCCCCTACCAAGAAGGAACGTTGAATAACCTTATCATTGTAGCTTCGTTGCAAAGTTTTATGATACGCTTGAATATGTTCGAGGGCATTGATACACCATTCATCGAGAATCTCAAGTTTTTGAAGTCTTTTCTCTCTATAGGAATCATAATCCATTATGCCCTTAGGAGACACTCTCAAATAAGAAATTTCTAACTCCAAAGGCATAATGGCTTCAGCACTGTAACAAGATTATAAGGGGTACAACCCGTAGAAACACATACACTCATGCGATAAGCCCACATAGCATAGGTTAATTAAGTATGCCAATCCTTACCATGCTTGTTTACAGTCTTTCGAAGAATTTGTTCAATTATCCTATTAGAAGACTCAGCTTGACCATTTGATTGAGGATAATAAGGTGTAGAAAATTTATGTTGAATATGATATTTATCGAGAAACTTCTTCACATCCTTATTTTTGAATGATGTTCCATTATCTAAAACTAAGGCGAAAGGTATCCCAAATCGAGAAATGATGTTTTCCAAAATGAATTGACAAATTACTTCAGTGGTAGTGGATCTAAGAGGAACGGCTTCCACCCACTTCGTAAAGTAATCAATACTAGTTATGATGAAAGTATGTCCTTGAGATGAAGGAGGAGATATTTTACCAACAAGATCCAAATCCCATGTAGAAAAGCGACAAGATGCTACTTGGATCAAAGATCTTGGGTAGGGGCATGGATCAAATTACTATGTTGTTGACATTGATCACATCATTTAACAAATACAAAGGAATCTTTTTCCCTAGTTTGCAAATAATATCCTATTCAGAGCAATCTCTGAACTAAAGACCTACCCCAAAAATGCCCCCCGCAAGCACCTAAATGTGCTTCTTCAAGAGCGATAGGGACCTCAGCCTTGTTTAAGCATCGAAGGAGAAGACCATTATAGCCCCTCCTATAGAGAACATTAGAAAGGATAATGTATCTAGCAGCCAATTTGCAAACTCTAGCCCTAGTATTCTTATTCGCAGAGTCAGGAAAGGTACCATCACTCAAATATCTTACAACATGTGAATACCATTCATCAGAATCTATAATGCAACAATATGCCACATCACCAGGGTTATCAGCAATAGCTGAGGAAGTAAGGTTGTGAATAGTGAATTGGAGGTCTACCATGGGGTCCTCTAGAGACACAAGAGAGGAAACACATGCCATCGCATCAACATGTTGATTATCTTTTTTGAGGAACGGGCTCCATGGTGTAAGAATCAAATTTTTGTAACAAGGATAAAGCTAGATCTTTATATTGCAATAATTTGTCTTGTTTAGCTTGATAAAATCTTGTCACTTGTCTTATGATTAGTTGAGAATCTCCATAAATATGTAGATTCTTCACACTCAACGCAAAGGCTACTTTAATTCTAGCTATAAGAGCTTCATATTCAGCAATGTTGTTGGTACATAAGAAGTTGAGACAATATGATAATGGAATGGGCTTCTTCTTAGGAGAAATTAAGACGACCCCTGTCCTCAAACCGGTACGACACTTAGAGTCGTTGAAATACAGTTCCCAAGTCTCATCAACCTCAATGGAAAGAATGTATTCATCAAGAAAAGACTCTGGATTAGGTAGGGAGAAGGGTGAAGGAGCATCAACTAAATGATCAGTCAGCGCTTGACCCTTTATTGCCTTTTGTGAGACAAACTTAAGGTCAAACTCGGTCAACAACATAACCCACTTAGCTAAGCGTCAGAAAAAGATCAATTTTGAAGAAAAGATGGATTTTGAAGAAAAGATGTTTAAGAGGATCAAATTTAATGATAACATGAATCTCAGCATTCAAGAGATAATGCCTCAACTTTTGGGTTGCAAAGACTAAAGAAAAAGGCACTGTATCTCTATCACAGAATATCAGACTTCGTAATTGAGTAGTGTGTGGCTTATGTAATAAACCAGGCATTCTCTACCATCCTTATCACATTGTGCCAATAAGATTGTAAGAGCTTGAGGGGAAGCAATGGTGTACAAAATAAAAGGCTTAGTAGGATCAGTAGGTTGAAGAATAGGAGGATTGGCCAAATAAATTTTTAAGTCTTCAAATGCTTGATGATAATCCTCATTCAATTGGAAAGTTATATTATTTTTAAGAAATTGTGTGAAGGGAAAGGTACGATCCACAAGTTGATAGACAAATGATAGGGAGAACCCCAAAGGAGGACCAATTAAAGCTAAGTATAATCTTCTTGTTAAGAGACTCCTTCAAATGAGAGAGGAAAGGTTTTGGTTTTCTTGATAAGGCCCACCTTCAATGTTCACAAGCTTCACTCAACCCAAAACTTCCTCCTTGAGTTCTTCTCATCATTTGTCCATACACTTGCTCAACTCAAACTACCATGCTCTCATTCCTCAACCCATCAACTTCAACACCCTAATACCCCTGCTCACCACACATTGTCTATATTGTTTCTTAGTAGCATTTAGCTTCTTCAAAAGGTTTAGACAAGGAGTTAAAAACTTGCTCTCGGTTTTGTTCTCAAGATCTTGTTCAAGCTCACTTACTCAACACTTACTCAAACCCTTCTCATAGGTCTAAACCCCAAATATAGTACCACTTCTCATACTAAGGTGTTAGGAGGATTTCTTGAGTGTTATCAAATTATTTCTAATGGTTCTTCAAGACCATTCAACCTTGCCCGAATCGGGTTCACACTTTTTTTACAAAACAGGGCTAAAAAGGGCTACTAGTCGAGTAGGCTTAATTTGAGGTATTTATGCTCATACTAACCAACGATGGCCAATTCCACCTTAGTAGTTATATTGGATGATATTAAAAATGTCAAGGCTCAAGGATTTTTGTAATTTTAGTTGCTGAGGAGGTTGTTTGGGGACTGTCCACCATTTTAGACATTTTAGTAGGGTTTACCAGGGTTTAGACCCAAACAACATTGGAAACCACTACTCCTTCATTAACCAAGCTACCAAAATTGTCAAGAACCTTCTGCCACACCATGTGGTGTCCTCCTCTATTTCTTCCCTACAGGAATTAATCCAAACATATGGCATTCAAACTAAAAACTGTCATTAAATTCACAAAAATAGTGAACTCACTGTTATGCAACCAAACTGAGAATGCTTTAAAGGAAACAACTCGCTCTAACAAGCCAAAGTGACTCTCCACACCCTTGGGAATATTCTCAGACCTCTGTCTCATAGACTTGTTCACTCCAATTAATTTTGGGTGCAAATTTTGAGTTTTTGTCCATGATACTAGCCGAGCAACCCATACTTGCCTAGTATTCACTCAAATCCTTCTTCCAATCACAATTCTGGCACAAAGTGAAACATATATACACTATATAGATGCATACCAATTTTACCAAATCCATTTGGTGGGAGCCCATGCCTAGATTAGTCAAGTTATTGCATTTTCAAACCCCAAACCCTTGACAGGGCAGTGAACTGGCAAAAACTAAAAGATTTTATTTGATAAACCAAAACATAGTAAAAACCCTAACACAAAGAATTAAAAACCTTAATACAACCATGACACAAACTCCAATGAAATAACAGTATGGAAATAATGCTCTGTACGGACTGTTACAACAAATTAAGCTTAAAAAGCATGAAAAACGGTCATATTCCATTAACTTCCTCTTGCCAATAGAAAACCAACCCATTTACAATGTTTGAAGTGTCCTTATATAGGCATACTCAAACCATTCCAACCATTATGGAGTCCATAACTACCTTGTAGAGTGATTTTACAACTTTTCTCACTTTTTGTCAAAATGTTGCTTGACAACATTAGCAATTTTTTACTCTTAGTGCATTTTTGATCTACAAGACAAATATCTTCCACCTAACCAGTTGAGATGGTGTGAAATCAATAAATACACCTACTTCAATTCCTTTCTAGGCTTGTTACAAGGGTTTTAACACATTTTCACTATAATGCCATTTTTGGCTTACAAGGCATTATGGGCCAAAATTGGAAAGAAAACTTGAGAAAAACTATCTAAACCACTCTAAGATAAACCTAAAACACACACTTGGAATCTTAAAATATTCTTTTATTCAATTCATGATCCCATCAGGATCAAACAAGCCAAAATTGTGAAGGTGCTCCTGCACCAACAAACCTATGAATAGCTTGAATCTTTCCTTGCAAACTTTTGAGTTGGGAAACATTCTTAGGAGGTGGCATGTTAACAATAGCATCTATATTTTTCATATCCACATCAATGCCACAATGTGAAACTATGAATCCTAATACTTTTCCACTATCCACACCAAAAACACATTTTCGGGATTCAAACGCATGTTGTACTTACAAATTCTCTTAAATATTTGATGAAGGATATTAACATGATCTGTATGAAGGATGGATTTGGATAAGATATAATCACGTAATCTTCTAAGGTCTTATGCATATAGTCATGGAAAATGAGAGTCATAGCACTTTGATAGGTTGCGCCTAGGTTTTTCAATCCAAAAGGCATCACAATCCAACAAAACGTACCCCCAGGAGTGGTGAAAGCAGTTTTATATTGATCTTGGGGATTGATGAAATTTTTATTATATCCTGAGAAACCATCCATAAAGGATAGTAAAGCATGTCCTGCTACTGAATCCACTATCATGTCAATATTCAGGAGGGGAAAATAGTCTTTTAAAGAGGCCTTGTTCAAATCACAAAAATTAGTACACATCCTAATCTTGTTTTCAGCTTTAGCCGCCACCACAATGTTTGAAATCCATGGGAAATAATTTATAGGACGAATGAATCCAGCATCCAACAATTTTTCAATCTCACCCTTAACAAGTAATGCCACTTTAGGGTAAATCTTTTGAATCTTTTGCTTCACAAGTTTAGCATCGGGAACTAGGACAATGTTATGAGTGACAATCTTAGGATCTATGCCAAGCATGTCAGAATATATCCAATCAAAGATCTCAGAAAATTCATGTAACAACTCGGCATTTTTTTTTTGCTCTTCTTCGTTAAGAGATTTTCCTATCTTGATGATCTTATCTTCAACACAAGGATCCATCTTGATATCAATGGTGTCTTATATTAGGAGATTGCTTTGTTGAGGAGCATCTCTCAATTGAGGAAATTCTGTAACTATCTCATTGTTATTTGTTTCCTTCCCAAAGTAAGCTTCCTCATTTAAACAATAGAAAAAACTATGATTATGGTGATAACGAGGAAGGTTGTCATAAGCTCCCAAGAATTCATCTAAGGAATCATTGGTAGAAAAATCATCCAAAGAAAAGACACAAGAAGGGTCAAATTCAATATATTATGGGTATTTTAGTGAGAGAGAAGCAGAAATGACATTAACACTAATAGATGGTCTCTTAGAGCCTTTAGTACACTTGAAAGGGTCACAACCAAGCCCAAATGTCATATCACAAAAGTTATTTTCCAAGAGAACTTTAATCCCTTGTTCTTGAGCACCACATCCATTTCCATTATATCCACACCTAGCTAGGATGTGAAAACCAAGACCATAAAGGTTAGTCATTTCCGAAGAAGAAGGAGGATTTTCAAAAAGTGAAGGATCAAAATCCTCTAGACCAAAAACTAACGAAGATTAAATATGAGAAGACCCCACAAAGTTATTACTCAATGGCCCAGATAAAGTAGATTGATTTTTAGGTTCTTCTTCTTTCTTCTTTTCGACCTTAGGTTCTCTAGGGGGGATTTTGTATTCCCCTACGAAAGTAGGATTTAAATCAAGGGATCCCCAATCATCTTCTGCAAGGATCTGTTCAGGAGAGAATGTATTCTCAATCATAAAGTCAGGTTGAGAAGACTCTTCCTCAAGAACCTTAGGTCCACTTGAGGAAGTATCGGGGATTGATCCAGATATAGGAGACCGGTTTGATGAGCTATTCTCACTAATCAGAGTAGAAGCTTTAGAGGAATTGTCTAAGATATTTGGGGAAGAATTGATTGAAGAGGATTTAGAACTCTATGTTTGTAAACAAGCCTAAAATCTTGTGTCTCCTAACAAGGTATATGATGTATTGTTGTGAATGAATTTTATTTGCCTATGCAATGTAGAGGGAACAACTTGCATGCTATGAATCCAAGGTCTTCCTAGCAAAAAGTTGTATGTCAACTCTCCAGACATAACATGGATAGGAGTAGGTAAAGTAAAAATACCTACCTTAATAGGCAAGGTGATGATACCTAATGAATATTTAGCTACATTATCAAAGCCACAAATACTGAGAGAATCAGGCTTGATGAGAGATGTATCAACATTGATCTTATGCAACAAGTTAATGCTACAACATTAAGGCCAGAACCATGGCCACTTATGTTTGTCTTGATGGTATGATGAAATAATAAGGATCCAGTCACCTACTTAGAGGGGTGCATGAATTAGTACATAGAAAATTGATAATAAGTTTCACCAATCTCAGAATCAACCTCTCAAAGCAAACTCTAAACTGACAAGTTAAACCACTGAACTACAAATGCAACATCATTGTCAAGATAAACTGGTTGACTGTTATAACAGATTAACAGTAAATAACTTGAAACTCACAAACATCCAAATACTTTACTGACATAAGTAAAACCTCGTTTTAGATTGTTGTCGGTTAAAATAACTTATCAAAGTGGATTAAGAAGTTAAGAAATTCAACCATAGTAAACATAACCACAAAATCATTCACCCCTTGACACAATATTTTTTACCTGGAAACCCAAATGGGAAAAACCACGGTGAGATGAGACTCACGAGTTAACTATCTAAACTCTTCTAAAGTTTTCCCTATTAGGAGCCAAGCCTGTTAAAGCTTTACAAAAAGTCTCGTTAAGAACAAATCCTGTTAGGGACCACCCGGTTAAGGGATTGACTATAATGCCCTATTAAATGCATTACCCTATGAGGAGTAACCTCGGTAGAGGATTTGAAATCCAAGCTAATGGACCACTTGGTTAGAGGATTTTAATAACACTAAGCTTGTTAGAGCTTACCCGGTTAGGGGATTTTACTGTTGTAATTGTTAGAAAACAATAGGGGTTTTCTTATCTATTTGAATAGCACTACAATTGCTTGTTCGGATCCTTTTCATGCTCCTATCTACCTTTACACAAACTGCAGATACATCATCTAGTTCGGCAACCACACACAACTACAACTTTTTCCAACTCTAAAACAAAACAACTCATCGACCTTATAAACAAATCAATAGGTTGGTAACACAACAAAAACCTAATTCTCTCATAGAGATTACAAACAAGTCAGTTCAAGTATGACCGTTGGATTATATAATAATCTTTGCACATCATTCAACATAGCCTCGACCACTCCTTGATCACCGCTTCATCAAACTCTGTGACTCATCACGTGGTTTGCATTACATGCAATATACTTGTGCATTCCCAAGATAAAAACCGTTACCTCAATGCGCCAAAAACACTTTTAAACTCTTCTCATACAACATGCATATGTGTCATAATCATTACCGCTCATCATCAGATCATAAACCAATACAACAAACTTCATCGGTTAGGGTTTATCATATCAACAAGTAAGGTTTATTGGTTCAATTCACTTCTTCTTAGCAATACCAGTTCACTCCACAAACTCACCTACGGGTTATAGTTCCCTTCACTAGCTCTTCCTACCAGTTACAAAATAACATTATAACAACATCATTACCGGTTACAATTGACATAAATGAAAACATAACATTTCATTAATGCATTCTTCATGCAAATGCCAACATGTCTTATCGCGCTATAATTTATAATAACTGCAATCATTAAGGCATCATATTGTCGTTGAATTTCATTAGAAGACAGCTCATCTTGTGTAAACACAATATGAGCCTTAGGTGATGTAATAGAGTGAATCAAGGAAGTCATATTATTCAATGTCACTACGGGTGGGACATTCAATGTTTTCAAGGCATCTTGTAGATTCCATGATGAGTTGAGGAAGTTTGAAGCAAATCCCAAAGGGATATCTTGGCAGGCATAGCTTTAAGTTGTTCGACAAGATCATATTCCTTACCAAGGGTTTGTGAAATACGAGGTTCTTGAGGAAGAATGAGTTGAGGATAAGGTAGAGCAGTCAGAACAACCAGAGGAGGGTTAGGTTGCCTATTGTTTCTCGTGTTGTAGGTATGGGCAAATACATTATAACTCTCCTTAGTAAGTTTTCTAGCATAGCTATAAGGACTCTTAGTGGGATTCCTTCCTTGAACTGTAATGATGGGTTTGTTTGGAGTGCTAAAGGAATCATGACCATATCCACCTTGAACCATGAAAAGAGGTTGATTAGGAAGAGGTGAAGTTGGAGAAGGAAAAGCACCTTGGATAACAAAAAGTGGTTTGCTATTTCCATTCACATTGATCATGTTGATTAACTTTTTAGATGCATTATTCTTGTTTGGAAGTTTAGGCAAAGACATAAAGTCATCAAGGGAATCATCCAATAAAGCATGGTCATAGTGATTGAAAGGATTATCTTTGGATTCAAAAGGATACATACTATCATAGAGGGAATCATGGGAATCAAATATGTTGCTAGATCTATTGGAGGAGTTGATAGGAATATACCCATGAGAGGGATCATTCAACTTATCTTTCTCATCACCATGAAATGGCATAGTAACAAGGTTGATTAATTTATGGCAAAATGAGAGTTTAGAAGGCTTAGGGTTTAAAAACTCATCTAGAAATTCATCTAATTCATCCTTACTAAACTCATAATCAACAAAATTGCATACATCATAAAAAAGTATGAACTTCTTGCAAATAGAAATCTGAAATTTTGAAATGAAATTTGCATGAAACTTAAACACACAATGCAAGGAAAATGAAAGAAACCATTTCTTTTTTCTTTTTCTCTTCTCTCTTTTTTTGTTTGTTTTGAAAGAAATGAAATAAACTAGATCTAGATCTAACAATGCAATGCAATGCAAATTAAATTGGATTCACGTCAGGTTCACCAAAGATGTGTAGGGGAAAAAGTGAGACGAAGTATGGAAACACTAATCCCACTCTCATACACACTCATGGAATACAAAAGAGCCTAGGGAGGTAACGCACATCAGCTAATTCTTATGAGAAAGAGAGAGTCATGGATTGCCTCTTAGTTTTTCTATTCCTTTGTTGTAAATGAGAGGGAGGAATGATGCAAAGTGCAATTTAACCTAGAAAGCAAATAAGCAAGCTAATCCTATTTTGAGAATGCAAGTCAAAGAACAACTGATACACTGCTGAAAAGTATAGATAAAAAGGAAAAATCATAGGTGTGCATGTGTCTAAAATCTAAGAAGAAATGTCTAAGACTAGGGTGCCATGCCGCTATCCTAATTCTGCAATTCTGAAGATGCATCTTAGAGGAGGGATTCTGAGATTTGTGAATTGTTGTTCTGCCAAGTCCTGCTAATAGAGGGCAGGACTAGGGTGCCACACCCCTATCCTAGGAAGGACCAAGGCACCATGCCCCTATCCTTAATAGGTTTTCTGCACTTCTGAATTTTCTAAGTGATGTAGATGCCTGTTCCAGATTCATGTTTTGCACCTGCAATCTGAAAAGGGAAGGTTTGGAGTGGCTATATAGGGTTTTTACATAGTCAAACCCCCATGTTGGTGATTTCCACCTCCACAAATAGTTGATAATGTACTAAAAATGTGTGTGCAAGAACCTTGTGTATATACAAGATCATAAGAATGAAAGTAAACAAACTAGAGCAACCCTAAAGAGTAAACCCTAATTGCTTATAATTGACAAAGTAAATGCTCTAAATCCATAATGAAAAGTGATCTAAAGTGTGAATATGAATCAAAATGAAGGTTATGAAAAGATCTAAAAACAACATGAAACCATACCCAACCCCAAGGGAGAGGTACAAGCCAATCGTCAGTCGATGATCTCCTATTGTTCTTCTACATCTTCAAAAGCTCCCAATTGATAAAATGATGCTTGATAAATGTTTGATGGATGAATGATGAATGTTGTTGAAGACTTCAAAGATCTACTCTTTCACTGCAAAGAAGGCTCTAATCCTCCAAAAACATTCTCTTAGATTCTTAGAAGAAGACCCCTTCAAATGAAGAAAGAGAGCTCTTAAGTATGAAACCCTAGATCTTAATTTCATGTTTAGGCTGACCTTGGATTTGAATTTCCTACTGATATTTTGGGGTTAATCACTATCATATCATTAAGATTGTGCTCCCGAAATTTTAGGAAAAAAGTCGCGGACCATGTGCATTCCCACCACGGTCCGACCAACTTTTCACCAAATTTTCAAGGTCGTTAGATATGATGATATTAGAGCGCATCCCAAAGTTACAATTGATTTCGAGATGTTTTGATATGTGAAATCGGGCCTAAATTGTCAAAATAAGACATAATTAGATTTTATGATTAAATGATTCATTGGAGGAATAATATGAAAAGGGGCACACTTAGGGTAAAGGGCCCAACTTTATAATGTGTAAAGTGATGAGACATGACCTTAGATTTAATTTAATTAATTAATTAAATTCTTTAAGGGGAATGAGAAATGCAAGATGCAAAACACACTAAGGCGGGTGCTAACCTAAGTGTGAAATTGTACCACCCTAGCAAGGGTGTACAATTTACGACACTACACTTTCTTTATATATACATCTTCTTGATAATACCCTGGAAGGGTAAATCCTAATGAAGGCCTATTCAAATCTTGATATATCTAATTGCATAAATTATTCACATGACATGATATAACTAACATAAGGGATATGTGCCACATGTCAACATCTCCATCCACCTAATACATTATAATATCATATCACTAGTTATATAACAAGCAATATTATTTAGCATTTTTTATTTAATTTGGACACAAACTCTCTCATCGGATCATGTATTTTCTTCTTCAATTAATTTAGTTGAGCAAAAAGGGAATGTTCACCTTCGACACTCTGGTATCTATTGTCAAAATTTATTCTCATCGCATTCCACGAGTCAATAGACTCATTAGGAAAATGGTAAAACCACTAATTTGTTGCATCAATAAATAATTCTATAAAAAGTATGATGGATACATCCTCATGTTGTACTCCTAATAGTTCACATGTAGCAAAGAATGCATTGACATGTTTTTGTGAAATATTTTTCATTACCCTTGAACTTAGGAAGATTTTTCCTAGATCGTTTAGGTAAATCATGCAATTGATTACCCAAAGATAATGGTCTTATAGTAGCCTCCCATGTTATAGGTTGTTGGAGAGCCATAATATTGGTAAAGTTAATAGAAAATGGAAGAATAGTACCATGTATAACCAAGGTTTGACAAACTAGAGAATATGTAACACTTTTTGGTGAGAAATAAGATCTACTTCTAGCCCTTCTTGATGTATGTGGTGAACTTGAAAAATTACCTCGTTGTAAAGATTAAAAGATATAGTTAGTTATACCTTTGTTTAATCCCCCTCAAATTTTCAAAAAAGCCCTCGAGGACTGCCATTAACCAAGATAGAGAAGTGAGGATAGTTGATATAACCGCCAACCAATTCCACCCATTTTTTATAGAAGCCATACCATCTAAAACATTTAAAAGAGCTTTTTTGTCAACCTAACCATAGGCCTTTCTAATGTCCAAATTTATAAACATTATGTTTTTTCCCACTAATCTTATAGAATGTAAGCTTCTTGAGCAATAACTATACCTTCCATAGTATATTTATTTGGGACAAACCTGCTCTATTTGTCAGAGATGATGGAAACCAAAACCTTCTTCAATCTGTTAGCAATGACCTTGGAGATAATATTGTACATTGTTTTTCACAAAGAGATGGGTCTAAAATTGTCAAAGGATTCCACATAAAGTATTATTCATCTATTTCAACACAAAGTTATTGGCTTTGGATTCTTCTACAACACCCCATAGATCTTCTTTAAACATATCCCAATTTTTTTTGGAAAAAAACTATCGGGAAGCCATCTAAACTAGGAGCCTTCTCCCCATCTATTGAGAAAAGAGAATATTTGACCTCCTTCAGCTTGATAGGTTCTTGGAGCATACAAATTTCATCCTCAAAAATCAACTTTGAAATAACACTAAGTAAATCATTACTGGCCACCTCATTCACTTTGATCTTCATTGTCAACAATCTTTGAAATTAATTAACCACCTCTTTGTTAATAGGTTCTCCATCCTTCAACAATTGGTAGTCCATACTTCTAATGGAAATAATATGGTTACAAGATCTCCTTTCTTTAACTGAATTGTGAAAACTTTGTATTGTGATACCCTTCATTTAACCAACATTCCCTAGACTTTTGATAGCAGAAAATATCCTCTCTTGCTAAAATATTAGAATACTATGAATTTAAATATTTCTTCAATTCCATTCTTAATTACCTTTTTATGGAGGTTCTCCAAACTCTTCTCTAGCAAAAATTTCTCTACGAAGATATCTTTAAAGTACAATATGTTCCATCCTTTCAAACTAGATATAACAAATTGTAGTTTCTTAAGGAAAACAAACGCCTTGTTACCTTCACTGGCAAGAGAATTCACCCACCAATGGTTTATAATATCTCTAAGACCATCTACTTAAAACCACATGTTTTCAATTTTAAATGGGCATCTAATAGGAATTGAATCTTTCTTAAATAATAAAGAGATCGGATAAGGGTCCAATCCTAAACAAGGCAAAATACTGTTGGCATTATGTGAACCGGTATGTGGACATAATGACATTGTATGTTGTCATTGATGTCAATATGTTGAAGAGGTATGAACCGGCATATGTGAGAACTGGTATAACACTGTGAACCAGCATTTGTGCCAAAGTGAAGTAGTGTGCTTGTTCAAGATGAACCGGCATATGGTTATGGGAAGCGTTGTATGACTACCGATTGGTAGTCTCAACTTCAGGGTTTCCGGTTGAAGTGCTTCAAGCCTGTATGGCTCAACCAGTGACATTGTGTGATGAGTTAGCATTGTAATGAAGAACAGATCATGTTGCCACATCAGCCTTGTGCACGTGAAGGATCTTGCATAAAGGAGATTGTTCCTATCTACCTCGGGAATGTGCGAAGTTTGTAAACGGTGATAACGTGTGATGGGTTATCAACCGCCATGAAATCGGTGGAAAACAAATGATGGAGAATTTCTTGAGATTGGATCGACTGTTGCATTCAATATAGTATGATCAATAGTCAGGATTGAACCATTTGAATTCCTTAACCTAACAGGTCTAGGGTTTAGGGTTTATGCTACCGACCTATCTATTGTCCTACAAGGTCGATGTTGTGACTCTTTCAGAGGTTGTTGGCAAAAAGCTATGTGTTAGTATCCAAGAGAAGGGATACGCGATCCTTGCCAGACCAGAGGAGAGAAGTGATGCCTATAGAGTGTAAGTGCAGAAGGTGAAGAGGAGATTAAGCGAATCTGCATTGGCATTGAGTGTTGTTACCAGATCATTGTAATACCTGTTGATCTCTAACCACCTCAACAGTTGGAAAATCCCCTAACAGGGTAGCCTTAACCGGCTTGTTATAAATCCCTTAACAGGGTAACTCAAAGTTATTGAGATCCGGAAAGCTAGAGAGCTCTGGAAATCCTTTAGCTATTGAGTTCTTGAAATCCTCTAACAAGGTGCTCTTAACAGGGTTTAACCCTTAACTGGGTATTGTAGCCATCCCTTAACCAGGTGATCTCTAATAGGATCGGTTCCTAGCAGAACCTTTGTAATGTCTTTAACCAGATAAGGCTTCTAACAGAGCGGACTTCCAAAGAGCTCAACAACAAGCTTGTGGGTATTCATCCCCACAATGGTTTTTCCTAGTTGGGTTTCCACATGAAAAATATGTGTGTCATATGTGATGCTTTTATCTTGTGATGCTTTGTTATTGCCTGATAAGCATATAATGGTTCTGTGTTTTATGCCTGTCAATAAAACATGTTGAACTAGCTATTGTGAAGATATGATGATAGATTACCTGTTCATGCATAAGGGTGAAATGGTAGTGTAGTTTTGAGTTGAGTGGAAAACTCAGTGAGTAACTGGTTTATGATTGTTTTAGTTGTTCTGAGTTTTACCGGTTGCACTCTGTTTCAAACCGGTGTCACTGTTTGCCAGTCATATGGAGGGATTGTTGTTGAACTGGTTTAGGTCTATATTTTGTCTGTATCGATTCACCCCCCCTCTCTCAATACCAGTTTGGTACTATTCATTCATTATTGAGTTATCAATTGGTATCAAAGCATCCTCCAGGTCCTCTGTGTTATAAGCTTAACCGCTTGAGGTAAAGATCCCAGACAAATGATGAAGAGGGAAGGTCCAAAGTTTAACAGGGAAAATTTTGATATATGGAAAGATAGGATGAAGATATTCATCAGAAGCATGGGTGCTCAACACTGGAGTTATGTTGAGAACGTCTATGTTGTCCCTACCGATACTCTCACCAATGACCAAAAGAGAGAGATACAAGAAAATGGGCAAGTCATGGAAGCTCTCATTAGTAGTCTATCTGACATTGAGTTTATTGATGTTGATGACAAGGTAAATCCCAAAGAGTTATGGGATGCTCTTGAAAATATCTATGGTGGTGATGAACATTAAAACAAGCTAAGGAAGAAAGCCTGAGAGGGAAGTTTGAAGATATGCAGATGGTTGAAGGTGAGACCATTCAGCAGTATGGAATAAGAATCAAAATAGTTGTTGGAGAAATTAAGAGTGCAGGTGGTAAAATAGAAGACTCCACTGTGGTAAGCAAAGTCCTGAGATCCCTATTGCCGGTCTATGCAATACGGGTTGCTGCTATTCAGGAGCTGGGATCAATAGACAAGACTAAGGTATCCTTGGACTCCACCATAGCAAAGTTGATAGCCTACGAGCTAAATAGTTTTGATGGCAGTGTTCAAAAGACTGAATCAGCTTTCAGAGATTCTATTGTACCATCTAGGAAAGGAAAAGAAGCAAGCACTAGTGGTGAACCAAGACAGAGCAAAGTAATGGATGATGAGTAGTTTCTGATGGAATTTGAAGCTCTACTTGCTAGGAAGCTTCTTAAAGGAACCGGTAAATACAAGGTAAGCTACCTTTGAAATGCTTTTCTTGTAATCGGATAGGACATATTGCTATAAACTGTCCTAATGGCGATATCAAGGACAAACCGGAAAGGTTCAGGAAATTCAAAGGAGGAAACCGGAGAAACTGTTTTGTGGTAGTTGATGAAGGTGTCACAAATGAAGAATCAGAGGATGAAGAAAATGAAGATATTGTGTTTGTTGTTGTCAAAGAAGATGTGTCAGACAAGAAGGCTCTTGTCTGCCAGTTTGATAATTCCAATGAGTGGATCATTGACAGTGGTTGTTCTCACCATATGACTGGTGATCGGAGCAAGTTTCTATCCTTGGAGGAATATGATGGTGGTGTGGTTCACTTTGGCAATGATGCACCATGCATGGTCAAAGGTAGAGGGTCCATCTCTCTGAATGGAAAGAGCAGTGCTGACAATGTGTACTGGGTTGATGGTCTTAGACACAACCTTCTGAGTGTTGCCCAACTGAATGACAGTGGCCTCACTCTGGAATTCAAGAATGGAGTTTGCAAAATCAAAGGAAAAGATGGTGAATTGGTGGCCACCGGCATGCAGACCAAAGGTAACCTATTTCATCTGAATGCAAATATAAGTACATGTCTTATGGCTAAGTTTGATGAAAGCTGGATATGGCATAGGAGACTCTGCCATGTAAACTTTGATAACATTGTGAAGGCTAGTAAGATCAAGGCAATTAGAGGGTTGTCGGTGCTAAGAAAACCAGATAATACCTTGTGCAGAGAGTGCCAATTGGGGAAAATGTCTTCCTCAACCTTTAAAGGTAAATCTTTCACTGTTGACAACTTGCTTGATCTTGTGCATACTGATTTGTGTGGTCCTATGAAAACTAGAAGTGTGCAAGGTGATAGGTACTTCATGATTCTCACTGATGACTGCTCAAGAATGATGTGGGTCACATTCTTGAAAGACAAGTCTGAAGCCTTTGTGAAGTTCAAAGCTTTCAGAGCATTAGTGGAGAAGGAAAGCGGTAAAAGGATCAAGTGTCTCAGAACTGATCAAGGAGGGGAATTTACTTCCGGTGAATTCAACAAGTATTGTGAAGAATTTGGCAACAAGAGGCAACTGTCTGCCCCCTAGACTCCACAACAGAATGGCCTAGCAGAGAGGAATAACCGGACTGTGGTTGAAGCAGCTAGAACCATGTTGATTCAAGGAAAGGTAGCTCACGCCTTTTGGAGAGAAGCGGTGAGCACTGCAGTCTACACAATGAACCGGGTACTCATCAAGAAAGGTAAGGATAAAACTCCTTATGAGTACTGGACCGGTAAGACACCTGTGGTTAGCTACTTTAGAGTGTTTGGTAGCAAATGTTACATCAGGAGGAGTGAACACCAAAGCAAATTTGATGCAAAATGTGATGAGGGAATATTCCTAGGATATTCCACCAAGAGTAAAGCTCTCAAGTGTTTCAACAATAAGACTCGGAGAATTATGGAAAGTATCAATGTGAGAGTTGATGAAACCTCTGAGAAACCGGCAGTGAACAAGCTGTAAATGAGCTGGTTGCAACCTTCTGGGAACCGGTTGTCAGTCAACCAAGTACTAGTAACAGTGTTTCTGAACCGGTGAATGCTGATACTGATGAAGATGAGGATGAAGAGGAAAAGCAAGAAGAACCAATCAAGACTATTCCTCGGTATGTCAAGCTGAATCATGATCCTAAGCGGATCATAGGAGATAAGGATGCAGGAATCCTTACAAGAAGAAAGATTAGAGAAAACTCATGTATGATCTCTGAATTTGAGCCTAAATCATTCAAAGAGGCTCATAAAGATGAAGACTGGATCAAGGCAATGGAAGAGGAACTTGACCAGATAGAGAAAAATGGTACATGGTCCTTGGTACCCAGACCGGAGCATAAAAATTTCATTGGCACCAAATGGGTGTTTAGAAACAAGCTGAATGAGGATGGCACAGTGATGGGTGTCAGAAACAAGCTGAATGAGGATGGCACAGTGATTAGGAACAAAGCTAGATTGGTGTGCAAAGGATATGCTCAAGAAGAAGGAGAAGACTATGGAGAAACCTTTGCTCTTGTAGCCAGATTGGAAGGAGTTCGTATGCTTCTTGCATATGCAGCTTTTAAAGGCTTCAAAGTATATCAAATGGATGTAAAATCAGCATTCCTAAATGGTGTACTTGAAGAGGAGGTGTATATTGAGAAACCAAATGGGTTTGCCCTATCTGAAGATAGTGACATAGTGTGTAGGCTACATAAAGCCTTATATGGTCTAAAGCAAGCACCTAGGGCATGGTATGAGCGCCTTCATTCCCATCTTGTGAAGATTGGATTTGAGAGAACAGGTGAAGATAGTAATATCTACTTGAAGTTTGAAGGAGATCAGATCCTAATCTATGAGGTATTTGTTGATGACATTATCTTTGGTGGAGATGACAAGATGAGTCATGAGTTTGCTGATGAGATGAAGGAAGAGTTTGAGATGTCACTCACAGGGGAGATTAAGTTCTTCATTGGACTACAGATCCAACAGGTGAAGGATGGAATCTTTATCACTCAGACCAAGTATGTCAAAGAGGTGTTGAAGACCTTTGGCATGGAAGATAGCAAACTGGTTGGTACACCGATGGTGACTGGTTGCAAACTATCCAAAGAGGATGACTCAGCATTGGTTGATGAGAAGGAATACCGATCGATGATTGGTAAATTGCATTATGTAGTGCATAGCAAATCGGATATTGCACATGCAGTTGGCATTACTGCAAGGTTCCAGAAAAGTCCAAGAGAATCCCACTTGGTTGCAGTCAAGCGGATTCTTAGGTATCTGAAGGGAACTGTTGACTATGGATTGTGGTATCCATATAGCAAGGACTTCAACTTGAAAGTGTTCACAGATGCTGATTGGGCTGGTAATGTAGATGACCGGAAGAGCACAACCGGTGGTGCATTCTTCCTTGGTGGTAGACTGGTCTCATGGATAAGTAAAAAGTAGAGTTGTATCTCTCAGTCTATAGCAGAAGCAGAGTATGTTGTAGCTTTCATGAACTGCACTCAGACAATTTGGATGAAGCATGTACTGGAAGGCTTCAAAATCCCTGTACTTGAACCAGTAAGTATATTCTATGATAACACAAGTGCTATCAATATTTCAAAGAATCTGGTTTTACATTCTAGAACCAAGCACTTTGAGCTTAAGTATCATTTCTTAAGGGAAAAGGTTCAGAACAAAGAGATTGCACTAGAGCATGTGTCCAGTAAGGAGTAGTTAGCAGACATATTCACCAAGCCTCTTTCAAAGACTACATTTACACACTTAAGAGGTGAATTAGGGGTACTGCCCCTTCAAGAGGTGAACTAAAGGTATATTCTCCACATCAGTCATGTATTGCATATTCAAATCTTTCTTCAGGATTGATGTTTTGAAGGATGCTACTCCTCAGGGGGAGCAACATAATGAAACCGAGAAGCTTGTGCCTCCACTTTGGCATTGTTGTCAATGGGGGAGAAGATGTAAAGCGAAGAGATATCTTTGTATATTGCCATCAATGCAAAAGGGGGAGATTATTGGCATTATGTGAACCGGTATGTGGACATAATGACATTGTATGTTGTCATTGATGTCAATATGTTGAAGAAGTATGAACCGACATATGTGAGAACCAATATAACACTGTGAACTGGCATTTGTGCCAAAGTGAAGCGGTGTGCTTGTTCAAGATGAACCGGCACATGGAAGCGTTGTATGACTACCAGTTGGTAGTCTTAACTTCAGGGTTTCTGGTTAAAGTACTTCAAGCATGTATGGCTCAACCGATGACATTGTGTGATGAGTTAGCATTGTAATGAAGAACAGATCATGTTGCCACATCAACCTTGTGCGCGTGAAGGATCTTGCATAAAGGAGATTGTTCCTATCTACCTTGGGAATGTGCAAAGTCTGTAAATGGTGATAATGCATGATGTGTTATCAGCCGCCATGAAATCGGTGGAAAATAAATGATGGAGAATGTCTTGAGATTGGATCAAGACTATTGCATTCAATACAGTATGATCAATGGTCAGGATTGAACCGCTTGAATTCCTTAACCTAACAGGTCTAGGGTTTAGGGTTTATGCTACTGACCTGTCTGTTTTCCTATAAGGTTGATGTTGTGACTCTTTCAGAGGTTGTTGGCAAAAAGTTGTGTGTGAGTATGCAAGAGAAGGGATACGAGATCCTTGCCAGACCAGAGGAGAGAAGTGATACCTGCAGAGTGTAAGTGCAAAAGGTGAAGAGGAGCTTAAGCAGATCTGCATTATCATTGAGTACTGTTACCAGATCATTGTAATACCTATTGATCTCTAGCCACCTCAACAGTTGGAAAATCCCCTAACAGGGTAGCCTTAACCGGCTTGCTATAAATCCCTTAACAGGGTAACTCAAAGTTATTGAGATCTGGAAAGCTAGAGAGCTCTGGAAATCCTTTAGCTATTGAATTCTTGAAATCCTCTAACAAGGTACCCTTAACAGGGTTTAACCCTTAACCGGGTATTGTAGCCATCCCTTAACCGGGTGATCTCTAACAGGATCGGTTCCTAGCAGAACCTTTTGTAATGTCTTTAACCAAACAAGGCTTCTAACAGAGCGGACTTCCAAAGAGTTCAACAACAAGCTTGTGGGTATTCATCCCCACCGTGGTTTTTCCCAATTGGGTTTCCATGTGAAAAATATGTGTGTCATATGTGATGCTTTTATCTTGTGATGCTTTGTTATTGCCTGATAAGCATATGATGGTTCTGTGTTTTATGCCTGTCAATAAAACATGTTGAACTAGCTATTGTGAAGATA
The DNA here is from genome assembly GCF_030272615.1 of Cryptomeria japonica. NCBI lineage: Eukaryota > Viridiplantae > Streptophyta > Pinopsida > Cupressales > Cupressaceae > Cryptomeria > Cryptomeria japonica. The sequence continues at coordinate 4,551,258 of NC_081410.1, read as the reverse complement.
TAATGATAGATTACCTGTTCATGCATAAGGGTGAAATGGTAGTGTATTTTTGAGTTGAGTGGAAAACTCAGTGAGTAACTAGTTTATGATTGTTTTAGTTGTTTTGAGTTTTACCGGTTGCACTCTGTTTCAAACCGGTGTCACTGTTTGCCAGTCATTTGGAGGGATTGTTGTTGAACTGGTTTAGGTCTGTATTTTGTCTGTACTGATTCACCCCCCCCCCTCTCAGTACTGGTTTGGTACTATTTCATTCATCATTGAGTTATCAAATACTACCTTCAAAATTAAAATTATTCTCAACCCAATTTGCGGCAATGAAAAAGCAGTTTGGTTTCTCAGTAATGTTTGAAAATCCTTGTCTTCAATTGGTCCAAGTGAAAGCTCAATTATTTTTATTTACTTTTAGAAGTCCATTGCATGTCACAAAATTCTAGAAATTAGCTTGAACCACTTCAAAAACTCTCCTACCCCCTCTTTTATCTGTTGCATGTAGTGTCGGTCACCACTAATAACTAGTACCATATCACTATGATCCTAAATAATTTTGGAGAGACTCTACCATACCTATTTCTTTTGGCTAGAACTCATTGGTCCATAGACATTAAGGACAAAATATCCCCCTTTAATAGTATTGGAAAAGAGCCTCACAAACTACCAGTTGTTGTCTTGCATAACCAGGTTCGTCCTCACTATAGATGGATTTCATAAGAAAACCAGACCCCCATAAGCACCATCTGCTCCAGAGAAAAATCCATACCAAAATTTCAAGCTTCTAAACCTTCTTCCTCCTTGAAAAGCTTAGTTTTCTTAAGCATCACAACATCAGGGCACGTTTGATCAAAACACCTATTGATAAAATACCTCTTATTATGGGCATTGCATCCCCTAACATTCCAAGAAATGCTTTTCATGACTTCTGGGAAGGGCCAATTTCTTTTGGCCTTTTGCACTACCAGTGATCTTCAACTTCTTTTTATTGGTCTTGGGACCTTTGGATTTATTCTAACCCTTATTAACTTTCTTTGACTTAGAATTTTATTGAAGAATGGTTCTCTTTTCTAAAATAATCTCTAAATCACCCAACCCTAAAATTTATTCTTCTTCTACAAATATATTATCAACATCTTCATCACAGGCTTTACTTGGGGGTGATATCTCAACCCCCATTCTTGGGTTTGATTCCTTCGTAGGGGACATGTGAATATCCTTAACTAGTTGCATATCATCAAGGGACATCCCCAAAAAACCATGGTCCACTGTTGATTCTATAGTGAATCCCAACTCCTAAGTGGAAGGCTCCACCGCTGGTGTATATAAATCTTTATCCCTAACACCTTCCTAGCTCTGCATCTCCAAAAATGGGGTGGCCTAATTTTCTACTATACTAAGCTCAAATACCCCAACCACCAATATTGGGTTTTTCACTTGCTAGCGTCCATCTTCCTCCTTTAAGGGTTTAAATCCACCTTTAATCTCTTTATCTCCAACATTTGTCTCCAAAAATACTTGATTAAAAATAGTCAATTGATTCTCATCCATATTCAACCCTTCACTCAGAAAACCAAAACCTTCCAAGTCAAAAAGGTTTTCTAACAAAATGTCCTCGAACCACTAATTATCCTTTTCAGATAAGGGAGAGAGGATTATTTTCCTCTTTGAAACAACTAGTGGATTCACATCCTTAGCCATAGTAGATGGTTCACCATCTATAATATTCAGTGGTGCCTAGGCCAAGGAGATTTTACCATCATCCTTACCTAGCTCACCCAATTGGTTAGTGAGAACATTGTATTCTTGGGTTTTTCCTTTTTATTAACTATACACTCCTCAATTGCATGGCTAAACTCTTTGTAAAGTTCACGATTCTCGACACTATCTTCCACCTTGATTTGTTACCACCAAAGACCTTCCACAATTCCTATTTCTATGGCTTTAAGAAAAGGATGAAAGGGATTCTAATAAATGCATCCTTTCATACATACTAAAGTCGTTCTTTTCTAGAGCTTCATCCACCTTAATGAATCTGCCAAGCTTATTGCCAGTAATTTGCATGATTTCCAAATTCTAGTATTACTACAGGAGATTGTATAAGTAAATCCAAACCAAGATTTATTTTATAGAAGCCTTCTTGGGGTCAAAATTTGGGTACCAATATTTAATGAAAAAACCCATACCCCCAATAAGAAATGGACCATTATTCAAAATACAACCTTTTTCCCTTTCCATTTCATAAATTACCATGTAAAAGTCATTCGGAAGGGTTTTGAGGATAAAATTCTTACCCCATTGCTTGTCACACCATGTGCACACCCTAGAAAAGGGTGGCCACTCTCCTACCCACTTCATAATAAAGGCCTTCTCTCTAAAGGTTTTGATGGCATCTTTTCATTTTTTATTATTGATCTAGAGAAGCACCACCAGATTTTGGGTCGTTTCAACGTGCATCTGATTTTCCATCTTAGAGTTGCGCTAATCCTTTGGTCTCCACAATTTGTTTTCCAAATTTTTAAACCTCTTACCACTCCCAATTTTTTTTCGGTTTATACCCAATGGTTCTAAGGAAGATGGTCTTTCTCTTAGTTGTTACAGTGTCTTGCTAAAGGAGGAGGTAACCACACATTCTTTTGACCCTCCCAAGCTTTCCCTAGAGGGTGTCATACTGAATTTTGAAATCTATATGAGCCACAACAACCCCAATTCTGCAACACCCACCCATGCCTGAAATTTTGAAATCCTAGCCTTCTCCCTTGCTACTCCATAACTCTCCAAGAGTTTTAATTTAGTTAGGTCATGTAGATCATTAACAAACACTTGGTCTTCAACTATAACTTTTTATCTATAAAAACATTTGATATTTAAGTGTGTTGCAATTGATAATATACATGTACCACATCCTTTACAAATGTTATTAAATTGCTTGGTCTTTTATGCATTTGTCATTAAGTTTCCACATTTTCTCTTTAGGGTTCATATGATAGGTCAATTAGGTCATCTCGTCATTTGATAGGTCAAGTAGGTTTAATTGGTAGTTGTACCCTGACATATAATATGTATTGAAACTCAAATTTTCCTTCCTATATTGGGTACTTGTAAGAGTGGGCCAAACCAAGGGTTGACTACAACACTTGCAGAGCTTTGGCATTTGAAGACCAACTCATTCCACTTACTTGTTGGAGAGGCATCAATGACTCTGGAGGATGTCTAGTGGATTCTTTGAATGTTGATTCATGGTGCTCAAGTTTTATACAACCATCATTTAGGCATAACAACACTATGCAGATTGATCGAGTACGAATGGGTGGATTTGGGGATCAATGACAACTACGAGAAATGATGGGGTACTATTGTAGGGTTATATGAAACATTTACCATTGTTCTTAGTATCATTGTGGCAAGTATCCTAAATCCTAATAGACAGAGTCAAGGGTTTCCAGTGGGCTGGGGTCGGGAGTTGGAGGGAATGATATATGACTACACTATATATGCTTGGGGTCCTTGCAAATTATTGATGCTCTATTATCAACTATATTTAGTAGCTTATGTAGACACCTAAAATTGTCCTAGCCTAATTAAATAAATATTTTATTTATTTAATTATTTTACCCTAAGTTGTCTATTAATTAAATAGATTTTTATTTATTTAATTTATTCATTAATCGTCTTCTAGCATCTCCTCATTTAAATAAATACTTTTATTTATTTAAATTATCCTATCCCTAAATTAAATAAATATTTTATTTATTTATTTGGTCCCACTATTTTCCATTAATTAAATAGATTTTTATTTATAATTTTATTAATTCATTAGCTTTATCTTTCCATGAAACTTGTCATTCATCTCTTAATTTGCCTTTAATGATCCCTTCATATTTTATTATTTCTTATACCTACCCTCTAATCTTAGTCGACCATTTATCCTTTCACCTCTTAATCCTAGCCCTCCATTTCTAGGGTACTCTTTATATAAGAGGATCCTTTCATTCTTGTCAACCCTAACTAATGTTATCATATCCCTAACAAGCGAAATCAAACTTTCATGTGATCAAGCAATCAAGCATCTACACAACCACAATTTGTTCTTTGTTGAGCTCTTGTGCACAATACAAAATCTAAGAGCAACCATATCAAACAAGATCAATGGAGATAGGAAACAATGGAGATCAAAACCTACTAAGCATGTGAATGGTACAATCTTTCATGTTTTTTATGTTTTGCATGTTTTAGGTTCCTCATTGGTGTATGGTGGATTCTTAATTGTAGAACTAGGGTTTTATGTGGTTGGATCTTTGTTGGTTTTATAATATTTTAATCATTCCATTTTCACACATGTCTAATGGGAACTTAGTCCCTTTTTCTAACTTCAATTTGTATTTTTTAGTTTTTTTGTCGAGTTGCAGATTAGATCAGCGACGATTACGGGTCGAAGTCACGTTTGCGCTTCATTTTGTCACGTCTGTGTTCTTGTCTAATTTTTTGTTTTGCAATATCACTAAAAATGAGTATGTGCATCGTATTTCTATGTCTATGATATATCTTTTTGCATCTGTGTATCCTTTACATGTGTCTATGTATCCTTTGTCTATGTCTATGCTTTTGGATCTGGCAACATTCTGCATTTTATTTTTGCATTCATGTTGTCTTTTTGCATATGTGTGGGACATAATTGCGTATTCGATCTTTTATAACATATATGCAATTTTATGTTGTGTATTTTATATTTACTAACACGTATATGATCTTGTTTATCATGTATTTGTCTTATGTGCTATTTTGCAAGTTACAGGTTTCAATTTAAGTCTTTTCGCGTTCCCATCAGGTATAATTGCGTCAGTTTTTTCTGCATTTGTCTCTTAATTAGGGTTAGATTTCATATTTGATTTTTATTTTTGTTCTATCCCCTTGTGGCCTAATGAAGTGATGCAGTTATCTCTATCATCTTGTTGAAGGCCCCTTTTCACATTTTTGGGGGGGATTTCTAAAATTAACCTAACAAGTTTGCTTGCAGGTTGGGGTAATCATTGAAACTACTAATCATTTTCTTGTAGGGGTAATTTAGGTGTTTGTTTGTCATTTTTTTAGTTTAAGTAGGGTCACATCATTTACATTAGGGGTAAATTAAATTGTTTTAAGTGTCTTGTGATTTCGGCACGCTTTGTGTTAGAAACCTAAGGTGATAACAAAAGTATCCTATCCCCTCAGCTTCCATTGGATCTTAGGTGTAAGAGAAATTATCATTATCTTTTAGAGGGTCTGCCTCCCTAGTATCCCATAAGGCCAAGTGAGAGGGAATAACCCAAGTAGTACTTTGTTTTAGTCCGCTATATAAATAATTGTGGTTTTTTATGAAATTCACTTATCACCTGGTGTCGATGTGTTACACCGACAAATGTCTCCCTCAGTATCTATGTGATGTGTAATCCACACAGTGATGCATAAAAACCTGTAAGGGCTGGGAGGCCTCTTAATGGAGCAAATTGTTGCATGTATAGCCACCAGTATACCATGAAACATTACTAGACACCTTTGTTTTAGTAGCCTAAAATCCCTTTTGCTTGCTAGTTCACGAGTTCTAACCTCTAAAGTCATCCCACATTCTCGCAGTTCAAAGTAGAGATAACAATTTTCTTGAGATCTTATGTTCTTTAGAAATTTGAATCTTGGTATGCCCAAGAAGAGAGTATCATGGTGGGAGAGATAGTGCTACCAAGCTTCTAAGTTATCAACTCTGAATAAGTAAGGCTCAGATTTATCTGTAGTGGGAACTCAACAAGTAGTATCCTCTTTCCAGCCTAGGTTGTGCTTGTTTACAAGAGTCTTCGATTTGTGTTATACCAGTGGAAATTGGGATATTTTGGTTTATTGGACATACACATTTGCGCTCAAAATTTTGACAATAACACCTTTAGACATTGTATCTTCTTGTTTACTATGTTTTCTTGCCACAAAATAATCGACATTGGGATCTGATGACTTTTAACAATTGACTGATCTTCTCAATGGTTCAACAACTAGACCTTGAAGTCATACCTCAAGGATTTGAGATCCAACTAAAAATTTATCTTTAATCATGAAGCTTCATTTAGTTATTAACTCGGGGCATATGCTTGAAATAGGTCTGCAAAGTATATGCACTAGAAAGAAAAATAGTCACCTTTCCTATTGCTAGAAATGAAATGTTGCTAAAGGAAAATGCTGAAATAAAGTAATTGAAATGCTTAAAAGGGAAACTAATTATCTTCTAAGAAACAACTAAGAAATAAAATAATTTATCTATGATCAAGAAACGGGTTTCTACTCAATTTGCAATGGTTGCAAGAACAGTCACAGGAAATATTCCAGTGGTTGTAGAAATAGTTCGTGATCAAGATAATGCTAAGTACCGAATGAGAATTAACTGATAAAAAAATCAAGGGAATAATCACTAATTGGGCCCCCTTAGTAAGCATCGAAACAAATGAATCAAATGCATGTAACTTAAAGTATCATCTTTATTAATCTAAAAGTTCTTGATAACATAACATCATATTGTTGGAAGACTGTCTCTCAACTAAACTAGAACTATATTATAAACTCTGAAACTATTCCTTTCTCTAACCACCATACAAAAGAAGGTGGGATATTATTTAAAACATGAAATTTCTAACTAACTAGCATACCACTCCCAAAGTTCAAGGAGGATATTTTTATTAAACAAGGAAGTTACAAGCCCTAAGAATCGGTCAAAGTCTATTGGAATAGCAGAGAGAGAATCTAGCGTAACCTTTGTCCTAAATTTACTCCTACGGCAAAGGAAATCATTTAATTCTTCAGATAGGTCATAATGAACCATCTTCAACCGCTAGTTGACTCTTTCAATGACAATCCTTGTTGTCTCTTTTTACCGGCCAACAGTGCCATGATTTTTATTGTTGAGCATCTCGAACTAGCTCAACATTCTTCTTTAGTCCTGCATGAAATTGTTAATGTGCACAAATATAGGCCTATTTATCCCTATTAGAGAAAAATTCAAAATCTACATGCAACATTACCATGGATATTCCTCATAGCATAATTACTTATTATATTGCATCAAAAAGGAACATATATCAAACGAGCTCATGTCATATGACCACACCATTAAAACATATAAAGTCTTATCACTTAGCAAAGGTTTTGAACTCAAAATACACATCTAGACTCCTAATGTCCTAATAATGACACATAAACATAGATAAAATAGAGCCACTCTTTTGGCTCATCATTCCCCCCAACCTAACATCTTGCTAGTCCTCCAAAAAAAGATGAATATGATGCATTTCTACCTCTTACCTGAATCCTATAATCAATGACTTGAGTTTTTCCTAAGACTCTTGTAGCAAGGCTCCAATAAAATCCCTTATTCTTCTCAAGTCTGTCCCATCTAGATTTCTCTATTGTTCATAAAATGAATTGACAAATTTGTTGCAATATGGTATTCGCCATAGAAGCATAGGCTAAAAGAGTAACAAAAGCCAATTATTCATTTTTGTTTGACCCAACTGAAGGTACCACAAATTTCTCTTCAATATTTCATAGTAATTCTATAAAGCGTGTGGTTTTGCCCTATATAATTTTGTTGTAAGACTATTCCACCTTCTTGCTATGTGGCCCAGAGTTGATTGTGCCTCAGAGGACCTCATTTCTTCAAACTCCTTGTGTGCTTCTTCCCTTAGGTCCAATATTTTGGGTTTAAAGTCAGGATGATACAACACTCTCTGCCAATCATAATAAAGTTTCCTGGGATTATCACTCTCTGCTCTTATTGACAAAGGAATTATGAGTTCTTCCTCTTGATAGGTCTTAACTTCTTCACCTCTTGCAAGCTCATTCTAAATCCAATACATTAGTTTTTTTAGATGTATGTCACTAATATACAATAGAGGGTTCCATTCTCTATCATGAGGCACTACATAGTTGTGTAAATAGAACTCACAAAGTAAGTTTCTAATTACAACAGGAGAGTCTTGATAAACCTGATAAAATTCTTATGCAGTTTCCAAGGAGTGATCCCAATTTGAAATAATCCTAGACATTTTGAAAGTGAGAAAACATTGCTTTAAATACATTCCATAGACTCTAGGTGGTTATCTACACTCAAGGATATTGGGCACCACGGTCACTATAGTGTCTATTTTCCCCTTAAGAGCGAAAATCTCCTTATCTCTCTTCTTGATTTCGTTTTGTAGTTGACACTTCTCATTTTCCCATTCTGCTTCCTTGTCCAACATGTCCTGATATAGATCTAATGCAATTGACATCCAAGAAAAAGGAGTAGGCCTATGCCTAACTACTCAAATTTTCTCCTTTCCTTTCTTTTTCCTTTGTTCCTCAGTTAGTTGTCCTTGCTCTGCCACTTGTGCATTCACTGGTTCTTGTGCAGGAGATTCTTTTTTTCCTAATTCATCTTCATGCTCCTCTGCAGAGGTTGCTTCTTGTTCTGTTCCAGGAGTCTATTGTATTCCTTCATGTTGTGGTTCCTTTTCAATGGCAGGAGTGTGCTTTTCTACTTCAAGAACTTTATCTTGTCATATCATGGAAGCAGTTGTTGCAGGAACTACGTCTTGTTCCTATTCAATTACTCTCTCTACTACTTTCGCTAAATTATCTAACCCACCCAACCTTCATCATAATATTGCTCTTCCTGAACTTCTTCTTGTTCTTTAGTGCTTTTCTCCTCCTCAGAAGTCTACTCCTTTTCAGAGCTTCCACTCATCTCCTCCTCCTGCTCAATTTCCTCCTCAAGGCACAGTTGGAGCACTTCTATGGATTTTGGTAGGTTTAGATTTCTTTGTAGTTTCTTTGAACAGAAAAGTTGTTGCAAGAGATTTTGCAACTTCTTGGTTTCTCCTTTCAAGGGTTTAAGTTTCTTCTTCTAATTCATCCTCAGGTTTCCTTTTTAAACCCTTAACACTTGAGGAACCCAATTATTTCTCTAAAGTCTGTTTAAACCTCTGACTCTGCTTTAATCTCTTAGGGCTTTTTGTACTAGGGCTTTCCTTAATAGTCTCAGTTGACTTTTTCCTCTTTGCTTGTTTAGGGCTTGGGGTTTCCTCTTCTATCTCAACCTTAGTTGACTCAACTACCTTACCTTTTTCCCTATGAGTAGAAGCCCTAGTTTTTCTGGGAATTTCTATTGGAACATTTCCACCGGTGGTTGCACGAGTCGGCTCAATATTGCTAAGGGTTACCTCCACTGTAGGAAACTCTATAGTAGGAATGTTCTTAGAGCTTGAGGCTCCTTTTCTTTTTATAAACCCTAGTCTCTCTTTCAAAAGCCCTTTGTTGACCCCTATAATCTTTTTCCCTAACTTCCCGAATTGAGACAAATTCCTCCCAAGATAAATGAGAAACATCCTTCAATGATCGTTCAACTAACAATTTAATTAAACAATGGTGAGAGATCGAATTTCACCTACCTTTTTGAGTTTCAGGGGCCATGATCACCATAAGGTTATATGACGCATTTGGGATGTTCATCCTAATTCCATGTTTGAGATGCCTAAGCAATTTAAAGTGAATTGAGTGCAAACAAGACTGCCTCCCTTCACAAGTCAAATATTTAATTATGTGAATAGTTGTCTCCATCCATTTGTCTAATAAAGAGAATCTTGTGGCCCCTTGCTTGTCAACAATCAATACACAATCATCAGGTCTTATAAATTCTTCTCTAGCACTCCTAGCATCCTTAGATTTTGGGTAATTCTCTCCTTCAACTGGAAACCCTGTCACTTTTACAATCCTTTCTTCAGTGGTCAGAACCCTCAGACCTTTAACATTTTCTTGACCATTATAAAATGTCAGGGCAAACTCTAAACAAATTATTGACCACATACTTGGTCTTGCAAAATGGAGGTATGGATTGTAGGTTTGTGTCTTATCAAAGAACCCCCCATTATGCTCTTTCAACTCAAGTTCTGTAATACTTTGTTTCAACTTCCTACCAGAGTCTCTTATGGCTCACAATCTCTATCTTTCAAGGAAACCCTATTTTCACTTCTCAAACCTAAGTGTTTTCTACCTTTGTTAACAAAAATGGAAAAAATGGTACCTAAAAAGGTGACAAGACAGTGTTATTATGGCTCGTACAGGCAGAAGTACACCCAAGAAAGGCAACTCATGCAAAGTTTCAAAAATACACATAAAATGTCACTATCACTTTATTTGTTTAACTCAGATTTAATTTTTATTAAAAGCGACATAATGACATTTTAATCAAATATTTAAAAGCAAGGTATTGATGACGTGGGATGTGGGAAAGTCAAATCACACTACGCTCCCCCAACCAAAAGTGTGTCAGGTGTCCTCACATGATACAAGAGAAATTATAGGAAGGCTATGTGGAATATACATTGCAATAGTGATGTAGTTAATGAATGAATCTAACAAGAAATAAATAAAGCATTAATTTGTGATGTACCTAGAGTGATGCGGCTACATGCAAGTTGTAGTCCTTTTTAGCTCACTTGTACTTAAGTTAATGAAAGTGTTGGAAAAGTCAATTGATAGGGAGCTTGATAGGTAAGTGCTCAAAAGGCCAATTTGCTCAAGAAGTTAAATTTTCTACCCAAAAACATGTTTGAGTCTGCTATATGTGTTTACAAAATCAGTCTTGATGGTTATAAGGTCAAGTACTTCCAATATCACCTTCCTAACAAACTCCCCTTAAGGTGTTGGCTCATACCCATGCTCAAATCTACTCAAGTTACTCACTCCACCCATATACACACCCTCAATGTCTAATATTTGGCATTCACCCCATTGTTCCAGAATGCATTAGGAGTCTTCTACATGGACATGTAGGGGCAGCAAAGTTTTCTTCAAGGTTTGATGCTCACAATTTGGTTTTAGGCTCATAGCCCTTAGCTACTCAAACTCCAACCAAAGGGTCTAAAAACCTCCAAAAGGGACTACACACTATCCCAAGGCCTATTTTGAATTTGTCTCACTATTTAGGATTGATCTCCTAAGGTTTCACAAGCCCCCAACTCCTCCTTACAATTGGGTTTGAGCATTTTGACCAAAATTGTCATTTGTGTGTTATGCAACCAAAAAGGCTAGTAGCCCGTGGAGGGGTAATCTGGCACTTTTGTGCTTGTCCCGCTCTAAGATGGGTATTTCCTCCCTCAAAATTAATTTGGATGGTGTCTTAGGGCTATATGCTCATAGATTTTTGTGTTTTAAACCACTGTTAAGGCAGATTGAGGACTATCCACTTTTTGTCGCACTTTTGTAGGGTTTGGTAGGGTTTAGATCCAAACACATTGGGAAATCATTGCATATCCACCATAAAAGCCTCCAAGTTGGATTATAACCTCTTCCCCATCAACGTGAAGCCTTCCCCTACTGCTGCCTTGCAATCATAATGCCAAACACTTGGCAAGCAATCTGAAAATGGAGAGAAATATCACTGTGACTGTCAACTTGCTGCCCTTTACCAGTCAGACTGCTGCTACACTTTTTGGACCTGTTTTACAAGAAGTATAAACTTGTACAGAACCTCAATGCGGTCTTCAAACATTAAAAAAACCTCCTATTACATTTCCTTCATGATTCATGTCTTGGATCATGCTTTGAAGCACTCCATGAGCATTTTTACAAACATAAATTCCAAAAAAATAGTGAACTCACTGTTTTGCTTACAACAAGAGAATGGTTAAATGAAACAAGCTATTCCAACACATAAAAATTATGTTTAACAACCTTGGTCACATTCCCAGACCTGTGCCTCATTCAGTTGTTCACTCCAAATCACTTTTGGGTGCAAATCTTGAGTTTTGTTCATGCTACTAGTCAAATAACCATACTTGCCTAGTATTCGCTCAAGTTCTTCTTTCAAACACACTTTTGGCACACAATAGAGAATGTGTACAGTATATACATGATTTCCAACTTGAATAAATCCATTATGTGGGATCCCAGACCTGGATTAGTCAACTGGTGACATTTTAGAGCTTCAAACCCTTGGCATGGCAGCGAGCAGGCAAAAACTAAAAGATTTTTTTTGATAAACCAAAACATAGTAAAAACCCTAACACAAAGAATTAAAAACCTTCATATAACCATGACACAAACTCCCATGAAAGAACAATATGGAAATAGTTCTCTGTACGGACTATTAGAACAATTTTCGCTCAAAAAACATGAAAAACAATCATATTTCATTAACTTTTTCTTGTTAATACCAAGCCAACCTATTTACAATGTTTTAAGTGTACTTATATAGGAACAATAAACCCATTTCAACCCTTATGGAATCCATAACTACCTTGTGGAGTGATTTTACAACTTTTCTCACTTTTTATCAAAATATTGCTTGACAACATTGGCAATTTTTTACTCTTAGTGCATTTTTTGACCTATAAGACAAATATCTTCCACCTAAGCATTTGAGATGGTTTAAAATCAATAAATACACCTACTCCAATTCCTTTCTAGTATTTTTACAATATTTTGAGCATATTTGCACTATAATGCCGTTTTTGGCTTACAAGGCACTATGGGCCAAAACTGGAAAGAAAACTTGAGAAAAAACTATCTAACCAGCTCTAAGATAAACTTAAACTATAATGAAACCTAAAACACACAGTTGGACTCTTACAATAGTCCTTTATTCAATTCTTGATCCCATCGGGATCAAACAAGCCAAAATTGTGAAGGTGATCCTGCACCATACTTCCCCAAATTGAAAAAGTTCCAAGTCCTCTTGGAAATGATACCTGCAAAATAAATGATACCTCCAAAACAAATATGTTTCATCTTGACCCTTGGCATTTACTTGTATTTGGCTTCATCATGCATGGCCAAATGAAAAGCTCCTTCCTTCATCTTCACTCTAGGCCTTGCTTCAAAAATCAACATCCACCATAGTTGTAGTTGCTCACAAGGTGTAGATGATACCATCAACTATCATTCCAGCAACCTCTCAGTCCAAGAACAACTCCATGAATAGATATGAGAAATCTCAATGAAATTCATCTCAAAGTGAGGAGAAGTGCTCATTTGTGGGAACCAATAGATGTGCTTGGTGTCATGCATAGGTAACCTAGGATAGAGCATTGCTCCCATAAAGCTCATGACACCTTCATAAAGACTAATACCAATCTGATAGTGTTCATGCATGTAGACCGTTGTAAAAACATAATGATCAGTAACAACTATCTTTGTATCTGGCCTGTCAATAGGCTTCTCATGTGCATGTGACCCTTGTACCATGTCTTCTTCTTGTCTAATCTTTTCAACAACTCCATCATCAGGATAAAGACCATGTTCTTCAGCCACACTGGTCTCTAACCCTTGCTCCTCCTCAAGAACCTTTGCCATATAAGGTTCCTCTTCAACTCTTTGTTGCTCACTCTTCTCTTCAACATGCATCTACTTCTCAAAGTCTTTGAATGGACTGTCTACCTCTTAAAATTCACCTTCTATGGTACTTGGGGTCACTTCTTCCACTAAACTTCCATTGTGTAATGCTGCACCATCTGCTTCTTCAACATCTTCCTTTCTCTTTTTCTCTAGTTCCTCTTTAAGCTCCCTCAATCTTGCTTCATTTGCTTCTAAAGCACTTCTTAAACTTCTCAACTCATCTCATTTCTTTTCTTCTTCTTCTCTCTTTATTCTTTCTACTTCTTGCTTCCTCAACTCTTCTTCCTCTCTTTTCTTCTTTCCATCAAACATTAGTTCTTTCCACTTCTTGTAAGCACCTACTATCTCTTTCTCAAATTTTTTTAACTCCATCTTCACCCCTGTATCCCAGACCTTTCGCTTGCTCTGATACCACTATGATAGGGAGCTTGATAGGTAAGTGCTCAAAAGGCCAACTTGCTCAAGAAGTTCAATTTTCTACCCAAAAACATGTTTGAGTCTACTATATGTGTTTACAAAATCAGTCTTGATGGTTAAAATGTCAAGTACATCTAGTATCACCTTCCTAACAAACTCCCCTTAAGGTTTTGGGTCATACCCATGCTCAAATCTACTCAATTTACTCACTCCACCCATCTACACACCCTCAATCTTTGATCTTTGGCATTCACCCCATTGTTCCAGAATGCATTAGGAGTCTTCTTGGTGCAGGAGTACCTAGTTTCAAGAGGTTCAATGAGGTCAAGAGTGATGTCATGAGTAATTTCAATAATTTTTTGAGCTTATAAGGTCTATTTGAGTCATTGTAAATCATAATGTAAGGCTATGTAAGCCATTTTTCATAAATTGTCCAAAAGGTCCTCATGAGGTAGAAATGTTCCAAAATGTGTTAAAAGACCCAAATAAGGGTAATAAGGATGTAAAATGCATAAATGAGGAGTTCCAAATTGGTTAAAGGGTATTTATGAGAGTTCCCAAGGATGGGAATCACTATTTAAATGATGTAATGTCGATCCAAACCGAAGAGAAAGAAGGAGTACATTTTGTTTGATATTGGGAATTCAAAAACCTTTGTTTTGCAGTCCTAAAATAGTTATCTTCTCTATTTCCAGGTCTTGTACGGCCATGTAAGGTTTGGAAATGGTGTATAATTATTATGAAAAGTTAGGTTAATGAGTTAACTTTCTTTTGGATTTGGTTTGGTGTTTTTTTATGAAGGAATGAATGAGTTATGTTAGTTTTTGTAAAAACAGTTTGTAAACCCTCATTTACAAAGGTGTGTGCAAGGGTTTGATCATATTCCAAATTTTAACCATGGAAAAATTATGAATATTAGTTATTATGAGATTATATTCAAGAGGATTTCCGATGGATTTTGTTTCATATCAAATGGGTTTGTATTTTGGGAGATATTTGATGCCCTAGGCGGATTGTACATGCACATTTCTTGTTTTTTCTATAACAATCAAAATAGTCTCGGTGCAGAGAGCATAAATCTCTAAATAACCATTGGATCTTTACAATTTTTGAATATTTTTTAGAAAGCCTAGTTATCTATGTCTCCATAGGAGAGATTTTCAAAATATTGTCTGGTTTGAAAGATGCTAATAACAAAATGCAGGGTATCAGAACTGTCACAACTGGGACAGATTTCGAAGGTGATTAGAAGCATGAATTGGATGGACTTATGATTGATTGGTATGAGTTTTTATGGATATGGTGAAAGTTTTGTGATTAACTGAAGGTTATTTATTGAATGTTTTATTTTATGGAATGTAAAGGTTGTAAGTATCTTTGATGAGATTGAGGAACCTATCATATTTGTTATTGATTCAATGATAAGGTGTGTTGTTACATGAGAAATGCCTCTAAAATGTTGTTCAGATGATTGGATCAGCATGATCCTTGATGGTTGGTTGGTTTTACATGATGCACTACATCACTTCTACATTGACATGTAGGGGCAGCAAAGTTTTCTTCAAAGTTTCATGCTCACAATTTGGTTTTAGGCTCATAGCCCTTAGCTACTCAAACTCCAACCAAAGGGTCTAAAAACCTCCAAAAGGGACTACACACTTTCCCAAGGCCTATTTTGCATTTGTCTCACTATTTAGGATTGATCTCCTAAGGTTTCACATGCCCCCAACTCCTCCTTACAATCGGGTTTGAGCATTTTGACCAAAACTGTCATTTGTGTGTTATGCAACCAAAAAGGCTAGTAGCCCGTGGAGAGGTAATCTGGCACTTTTGTGCTTGTCCCGCTCTACGATGGGTATTTCCTCCCTAAAAATTAATTTGGATGGTGTCTTAGGGGTATATGCTCATAGATTTTTGTGTTTTAAACCACTGTTAAGGCAAATTGAGGACTGTCCACTTTTTGTGGCACTTTTGTAGGGTTTGGTAGGGTTTAGATCCAAACACATTGGGAAATCATTGCATCTCCACCAAAAAAACCTCCAAGTTGGCTTAGAACCTCTTCCCCATAAACGTGAAGCCTTCCCCTACTGCTGCCTTGCAATCATAATGCCAAACACTTGGCAAGCAATCTAAAAATGGAGAGAAATATCACTGTGACTGTCAACTTGCTACCCTTTACTAGTCAGACTGTTGCTACACTTTTTAGACCTATTTTACAAGAAGTATAAACTTGTACAGAACCTCAATGAGGTCTTCAAACATTAAAAAAACCTCCTATTACATTTCCTTCATGATTCAATGCTTGGATCATGCTTTGAAGCACTCCATGAGCATTTTTACAAACATAAATTCCAAAAAAATAGTGAACTCACTGTTTTTCTTACAACAAGAGAATGATTAAATGAAACAAGCTATTCCAACACATAAAAATTATGTTTAACAACCTTGGTCACATTCCCAGACCTGTGCATCATTCATTTGTTCACTCTAAATCACTTTTGGGTGCAAATCTTGAGTTTTGTTCATGCTACTAGTCAAATAACCATACTTGCCTAGTATTCGCTCAAGTTCTTCTTCCAACCACACTTTTGGCACACAATAGAGAATATGTACAGTATATACATGATTTACAACTTGACTAAATCCATTATGTGGGATCCCAGACCTGGATTAGTCAAGTGGTGACATTTTAGAGCTTCAAACCCTTGACATGGCAGCGAGCAGGCAAAAACTAAAAGATTTTTTTTGATAAAATAAAACACACTAAAAACCCTAACACAAATAATGAAAAACCTTCATATAAACATGACACAAACTCCCATGAAAGAACAATATGGAAATAGTGCTGTGTACGGACTGTTAGAACAATTTTTGTTCCAAAAAAATGAAAAACAGTCATATTTCATTAACTTCTTCTTGTTAATACCAAGCCAACCTATTTACAATGTTTGAAGTGTCCTTATATAGGCACACTCAATGCATTTCAACCCTTATGGTGTCCATAACTACTTTTTGGAGTGATTTTACAACTTTTCTCACTTTTTGTCAAAATATTGCTTGACAACATTGGCAGTTTTTTACTCTTAGTGCATTTTTTGACCTATAAGACAAATATCTTCCACCTAGGAATTTGAGATGGTTTAAAATCAATAAATACACCTAATCCAATTCCTTTCTAGGCTTGTTACAAGGTTTTGAGCATATTTGCACTATAATGCCATTTTTGGCTTACAAGGCACTATGGGCCAAAACTAGAAAGAAAACTTGAGAAAAACTATCTAACCAGCTCTAAGATAAAATTAAAATATAATGAAACCTAAAACACACACTTGGACTCTTACAATAGTCCTTTATTCAATTCTTGATCCCATCAGGATCAAACAAGCCAAAATTATGAAGGTGCTCCGGCACCATCGATGCATGTGGAGTGAGATGGAATGAAATAGAAGATAAGAAAGTGAAATGAAGTGGTGTATAGAATTTATTATGGATAAATGACTTCCAAAATCATGGAAGTGTTTGTTATAAATTATCATGGTTGACTAGTCAGAAGGAAGGGTTGAGAGCCCATCTTCATCGGCTTCAGGAAAATCGGAGGCTGAAGCTGCAGGAAAACTGGGGTCTGAAGCAAATTGATGCAGGAACTCTTCTTTGGATTAGGGCTTGTGATACAACTTTAACCTATTCCCATTTACTAGCAATTATAATTTTAGAGGATCAATTGTTGTGAGCTGAACAACTCCATTCTCAAATACCTTTGATACCTCATATGGGCCC
The DNA here is from genome assembly GCF_030272615.1 of Cryptomeria japonica. NCBI lineage: Eukaryota > Viridiplantae > Streptophyta > Pinopsida > Cupressales > Cupressaceae > Cryptomeria > Cryptomeria japonica. The sequence goes on along the minus strand of NC_081410.1, from coordinate 4,533,684 downwards.
AACCATCTTGTGAGAAGTTTGCCCATATTTTTTTTGTACCATGAATCATATAAGAGAGACTAATCTCTTGATTGAAATTTCTTATCCTTAATGTACTTATCATGCCATCTGATTCTTTAGTTTTGCAAGATTTTGGTGTGATGTAGGGTTGTTGTCCTGATTTCATCTAACTCATTCAATTGCATGATTCTTGCTTGTTGTGTTGTAGTGATATTCATACCCAACCTAACTATCGTTCTTAGAGTTTTATGCTCAAATTCAATGGGCATCATTGTTTTCTTCCCATATAGCATCTCAAAAGGGGTGAACCCTTTTTTTGTCTTCCAAGATGTCCTATATGCCCAGACTTCTTCCGGCAATCTAGCTGCCCAATCTTTCCTATGGAGATCTATAGTTTTGGCCAGGATACTCTCAATATCCCTATTGGTTATCTCTTCTTGACCATTATCTTGAGGATGGTATGGTGTAGATTTCTGGTGCCTGATATTGTATTATTTACTAATGTTGTAAGAAGTGTAGATGTGAACTGTGCTCCTTCGTCTGTGACAATTTCTCTAGGAACTCCATATCTTGTGAATATTTCTTCATACAGAAACTCGGCAACCTTGTTATCTCTTGCATGTGTCATTGCCTTAGCTTCTACCCATTTAGTGATATAATTAGTACAAACCAAAATGTAATACTTACCATTAGATGGTGGATCAATTGGTCCTACAAAATCAAGGCCCCACTTGTCAAATGGTGTTACCACCACTTGAGGATGCAAGGGCATTTCATCTAATCTAATTGGTATTCCCATCTGTTGGCACCTATCACATTTCTTTGTATATCTGGTTGCATCTTTATGAAGTGTTGGTCAATAATATCATGTGTTAAGTATTTTGATAGCTATTATTTTTGCTACAAAATGTCCAGCACAGGGTTCATCATGGCATGCATGCAGTATGTCATAAGTCACATCTTCTCTCACACATCTTCTCATGACTTGGTTTGGACCTATGTAAAATAAGCATCTTGTTGTCCATGTGAAATTGAAACTCTTCTCAACAAGTATTTTTCTTTTGTTTGGAGAAAAATGAGAGGGTACCTTTTGAGAAACTAAATAGTTGGCTATATCAACATACCATGGTATATGAACAGCAATGGAGAATATATGCTCATCTAGAAATGAATCATCTATAATCGGTGAATCTTGATTTGTTGTTAATCTTGAAAGAAAATCTACAACTACATTTTCCTTTCCCGGTTTGTCTATAATAGTGATATCAAACTCTTGCATCAAAAGAATCCATCTAGCCAACCTTCTTGAGATTGAAGGTTTATTCATGAGATATCTGATTGTTGCATGGTCAGTATGAACAAAGACTTTATACCTAGTTATATAATGTCTGAACTTATTGAGGGCATAGATGATTACTAAGATTTCCTTTTATGTTACTGTGTTGTTATATTCAGCGCCCTACAAGTTTATGCTGAAAAAATTAATTGCATGCTCCATTGTTGTTTCTTTTTGTCCTAAGACAACTCCAATTGCATAATTAGATGCATCAGTGTGTATATGGAATGGAAGTTCCCAATTAGGACCTTGAAGCACTAGTGCATGAGTTAATGTGTCCTTCAACTCAGAGAATGCTTTGTTGCATGAGGTTGTCCACTGGAATTCTACATCTTTAGTGAGGAGTATATACAATGGTACTGCAATTTTACTGAATTTTTTGATAAACCTCTTGTAATATCCTGCATGGCCTAGAAAACTCCTTACATCCTTCCTTTTTGCAGGTACAGGCAAGTTAGAAATAACTTCAATTTTTGTTGGGTCCACTTGAATTCCTTTGTGAGAAAGATAGTGGCCAAGGACAACACCTTATTGCATCACCATGAAGCACTTCTCACTGTTTAAAGACAAGTTATGGTCTTCACATCTTTGCAAAGTCTTTTCTAGGTTACTTAATGCTTCATCAAAAGTTCCACCATAGGTAGTGAAGTCGTCCATGTATATCTCCATACAATCAGTAGAAATATCTGAGAACATGCATAGGACTACCCTTTGGAAAGTAGTTGGGGCATTACATAAGCCAAATCGAAGCACAGAGTAGGCATAAGTCTCATGTTGGTCCTTACAATGGGAATGACAACTAGGTGACAAAAACTCAATTCGGGGATTGGACATCCTTACTGAACAACTAGCTTTCCTGTAGCAAAGGCTTATTTACTTATCAACCAGGGACGTAAACTTGAAATGGGCCAGCACGGTATATGCACTAAGTTAATATTGCAACCATTATATCCTACTACAGGAAAGGAAATTTTCTAAAATAAATGCAAAAACATAATGAACTAATTCTTACAACTGAAAGTAACTTAAGCAACTTCTACCAAATGATAATGTTCTGGCAAACGGATAGGAGCTACTTTGCCCATTGTGGCTGCATGAACAGTCACAGGATTAGTTTCCAGTGGCTGCAGGAATAGTCAAATACCGAAACAACAACTATTGCAAGATGGAAACTAACTGAAAAACACAAAGGGACTACTCACCAAGTGGGCCCCCTTGAGTGAGTATATCCAAAATTCTCAAACAACAATTGATAAGCTCAAGATAACATCAATTTCTTTATTTCAAATTGACTGCAAAAATACATGAGTCTAAAAGCTGGGTATTATAAATTATATGATTGTTTTGTGTCCTAAAGAGGAGATAGAGACCTTTTATTTATATGGAAACTTATAATGGATTCCTAATTGATCAGCACATATTCCAACAGAATAGGCGAATAGGTTTATTATACTAAAAGAAGAAGTCAGCACAGAACAACATTTGTCTTACAGCTGAGAAGATATAGCATGACTTGCTTCCTAGATCTAAGATCCACTAAGAATAGCTATAAATTTCTTATAAACCATGATGTTGAAGAAATGGTCAAGTGGCTTCAACCTTCTTCAATGCTGCTTTTCCTTGACTGGGTCTGCATCGTGGCGGCATGCTTGATGTTCCTTCAAACCACCAGCTTAGTCTTTCCTTCTTTTTAGTCGACCCTACATCATGATGTTAATATGCACAAAAAGCATGTGTATATACTAATGTTAACATAACATAAATTAAACCATACTTAAGATTGATTTAGATATTTTACATAGATAAACTATTTAGAAACCATTATATTGCAACCTTAAGTATCAGACAAATCAGTTCCATAAACACTTAAAAAGGCATTAACTAGGAGAGTATCCTGATCCAAACATCATCTAAACAGAAGACCTAGGCAGGAATACTATGACAAAAACTTATCAAAACAGAGCCATTATTTAGGCTCATCATCTCCCCCTAACCTAACTTCTTGCTGATCCTTCAACAACAAGAAAATTCTGAATTCTGGCATTGATTCTGAAATTGCCAGGGGTAACCTACCCAGAACCTCCTACAGACAAAATCTAGTAGAATCCTTTCATCTTTTCCAATCATGTCCACTTGGTGCATTCTGCTACTTTACTATATGGTGGATCACTATCCCTACATCCCATTAGTGGCCATAGAAGGATTGGAGGCTGAAAACTAAGAGGCAACCAATGTCTTCCTTTTGTTCTTCCCAAGTGTATATATTCGGGTGCTCTCTTCAGTGTTGCATGATAGTTTTGTAAGGAGTGTTGCTCAGACTACTTCAACTCATCTGGCAAGCTATTCCAATGCTGGACCAAATGTCCTATTGCTATCTGTCCTTCTCTTGTATCCATGTGCTCATATTCCTTATATACTTCTTCTCTTAAGGGCAAAATGTCTTTCCCAAAATCGGGTTGATATACAATCTCTTGCCAGTCAAAATAAGTCTTCTTGGCTCTCTTGATTCAGCCCTTAATGGCAGCGAAAGGTCAAGTTCTTCCTTTCTATGTATCTGGAACTGCTCTCCTCTTGTAATTTCATTTTGCATCCATGACACGAGAGCTCTCAGTTGGATATCTCCAATGTAGAGGAGAGGGTCCCAATAAACATCATCAAGCACAATGTAGTTGTGTAAATAAAATTCACTGAGAAGATTCTTAATGGATGTAGGAGATGTTTGATAAACATGATAGAATTCCTCAGGTGTCTACAAAGAGGAACTTAGATCCCTGCAATTCTCATCATCTAGAAACAAATATGTTGTTCCTTTAAATACAAAGAGTAAACCCTAGGAGGTGCTTGGCATTGCATTAGTTGCGCTACCATAGTGGCTATCGTTTCCACCTTAGTCTTAAGTTGAGAAATCTCCTTATCTTTTTGTTCAATAATCTTCTTCTACTAGTTAATTATCCTCTGCATTTCTTCTTTTTCCAATTCTCATTCTTGGTAAAGGGTAAGTTCCATTGCATGAATGGTAAGAGAAGTAGGTGGTCTATGAACAAGTTCTCTAGGCTTCATCTTTTCAACTCTGCTTCCTGCTTCAATAACCTACTATGTGGCGGATGCTAAACTGCCAAGCCCATCAAAACCTACTTCTTCCTATAGCTAGTCATGAAGGTTCTACAACTCTTCTTCTTCATCTTTTTCTTCTTCTTCTACCTCCCTTCTTAGTTCCTTAGGTGGAGAAGAAGGAACATCACTTTGGTGAGGACTGTGTGGTTCATGTTCTGGAGAATCAACCAGAATGGTGACATTTGGCCCCTCTGATTGTTCTTGATCTTTAGGCTTTTTTCGGAGCCTACCGCTTCTTCTCTAAGATTTTTTCTTGAGTGGTTGTGGGAGAAATTGTTTTTGTGACTTTCCTTATCGTAGAAACAAGGGAGGCTAAATCCCCACTTTTACTTTTCTTCTCCTTTTCTGCATCAATTTGCTTTCCTTTGCCTTTTTCCCTCCGTGCAACAACCCTAGTTTTCATTAGGCTTTGTGAAGGAACCCCTGTCGATTCTTCTTCTCTTTCAGATAGGGCTTCTTCTTGTGAGGGTTCCTCTATTGTAGGAACGGTTTGTTCTGGCGACATCCTGGAGAATGAGGGTTCAATGGGGGAACCAGGTCTTTCAATATTTTCTCATTCTTGAGATGGGAGTGGTTCTACTAGACCCACAATATCTACCCTAAATCTTCTAATTTCCACAAATTCATTCCAAGAAATAGGAGAGACGTCTCTTAAAGATCTTTCAACCAACAACTTAATCAAACAATGATGAGAAACATAGTGAGGCCTACCTTTCTTGGTTTTTGCTACGCTTATGGAAAGAAGATGTTACAATATGTTCAGAACATTCATCCTTCTCTCATGGCGTAGATGAATTAGAAGCTTGAAATGATGGGAATGTAGACACGAGAATCTTCCTTCAAAAGTTAAATACTGCAATACATACAATGCTAGTGCTCTCCATTCAGGTGGAAGAGATTCTCATCTAGCTCCATGTCTGTCTATTACCAAAGGTGGATCTCCTTGTCGTGTAAACTCTGCTCGTGCACTTCGTGCGTCCTTAGATCTAGAGAATTTTTCTCCATCTGTTGGCAACCCATTTACTTCCACAATCTGTTCCTCTATCACCACAACTCTCAAACCTTTTACCTGGGATTCTCCTTCTGAAAATGTGTGGGTAAATTCCCTTGCAATTTCCTCATTAAACTCAGTCAGCTTCAAAAAATAATCTAGCCACCCACTATTGCAGAATACTAGCTCACAATCTTGGTCTTGAAGAAGAATTTCATGAACTTTTTGTTCATGATGAACAGGTGGACCACCCATTGCACCAATAATACTCTCAACTCACCAATGGCATAAATTTGCCCAATTCTACAACTGAAATATACTCAATTTGCTCTTATTTGGTCGGAACCTAGCTACAATTATAAAATAAATCTAGGCAGACAAATGGACAGAGTGCTAAATATCACCTCAAACTAAAAATTTGAAAAATTTAAACTCAATATGTGATGACATAAGAATTATCTCCTAGAATAATTCACATCATACTTCCCATTGTACTTCCCCCCCAACCTAAGGTTTAACAGGTGTCCACACATGCGGAGGAGGATTGAAAAGGACACTATGCAAATATCATAATGATAGGTAATATGGTTTAATTATATGCATGTAACAAAAAATAAATACACATGAGCATACCTAACAACGTGCTATAATGACTGCAGCTAAAGAAATTTATTATATAGGAAGTTGATCCGCTATGCACGGAAAGCGGGGTGGAAATGAATGATGGAAAGAAATGAGTGGAGACAAAAATGGAATATTTATTGTGCAGACTTCCACCAGATATGGAAGTATTTATTATGAGCATGCAACAAAGATTTAGGATGAAGACGTAATGGCAAAGCCATCGCCTGTTGTTGCAAGAATCTCAAGATTTTCTGGTGTAGAGAACTGTTGTAGAAACTCATCCTTGGAAAGAGGCTTGTGATAGCAGCGCAAGTGATGACCATTTACCAACAATTTGAACTTGACAGGATCAATTGTTGACAGTTGTATTGCACTATTAGAGAAAGTTTCAATCACCTCATAAGGCCCTATCCAATGTGTCTGCAGTTTTCCCAAGTTGTCCTTATACCGTGAATCATAGAGAAGTGCCCAATCGCCTGGCTTGAATGTTTTGTCTTTGATATAGCGGTCATGCCACTTCATGCATTGATTCTGAATTGTTTATGTGTGTTGCAGGGCTAACTTCTTGATTTCATCCAAGGCATTAAGCTGCAGGAGCATTTCTTGATGTGTTGCAAAGAGATTCATATCCAAGGCTATGGTTGTTCTTACGGTTTTATGCTCAAATTCCACAGGCATCATAGCTTTTGTCTCATACACCATTTAAAAGGGTGTAAACCTTGTTGTGTTTTTCCAAGTGGTTCGATAAGCCTATACTGCTTCAAATAACCTGCTAGACCAATCCTTATAGTTAAGAGCTACTATCTTGGTCAATATAAATTCATGTTCCCTATTAGTGATTTCTGCTTGTCCATTCGCCTGAGGATGGTAGGGGGTGGACTTCCTATGCCTTATTTTATATTCACTAACCAGGGTGGTGATCAAAGCGGAAGTGAATTGTGCCCCTTAATATGTCACAATCTCTATGGGAACTCCATACCAAGTAAAGATCTCTTCATATAAACATTCTTCTACCTTATTATCTCTAGCATGTTTGAATGATTTGACTTCAACCCATTTTGTGCAATAATCAATACATACTAGAATGTATGACTTACCATTTGATGATGGATCAATGGGCCCAACAAAGTCTAATCCCCATTTGTCAAATGGTGTAACAACCACCTGCAGATACAAAGGCATTTCATCAGACTGGGTTGGTCTTTCCATTCACTGACATCTATCACATTTTCTTGTATACTTGACTGCATCCTTGTGCAAATTTGGCCAATAATACCCTATAGTGAGTATCTTGAGAGTTGTTCTCTTGGCAACAAAGTCACCTCCACAAGGCTCATCATGACAGGCATGAAGGATATCATAAGTTTCATCTTCTCTAACACATCACCTCATAACTTGATCTAGCCCTACATAGAATAAGCAATATGTTATCCATGACAAGTTGAAACTCTTTTCTACCAGCAACCTTCTTTCTTTTGGAGAGAAATGAGGAGGGATCTTGTTAGGTTCTAAGTAGTTAGCTATGTCAGCATACCATGGAATGTTCACATTAATTGAAAAAAAATCTCATCTAGAAAGGAGTCATCAATGGCTGTAAGATTATCCGGTGCTTGAATTCTAGACAGAAAGTATGCCACTACATTTGCTTTACCTGGTTTGTCAATGATAGTGATGTCAAATTCCTGCATTAACAATAACCATCATGCTAACCTACCTAAAATTGAACTTTTATTCATAAGGTATTTGATGGTTGCATGATCAGTATGCACAAATATTTGATAACCAGTGATACAGTGCCTGAACTTATTGAGGGCATAGATGACAACTAACATTTCCTTTTCAATGATAGTATAATTTAGCTCAGGTCCTTGCAAATTTTTGCCTATATAGTAAATTGCATTTTCCAAAACTCCTTGCTTCTACCCCAAAACTGCTCCAATTGCAAAATCTTATGCATATATGTGTATGTGAAAAGGAAGAGACCAATCAGGTCCTTTAAGCACAGGATCTTGGGTTAAGGCTTTCTTATGTTTAGAAAATGCCTCCTCACATGATGGTGTCCATTAAAATGTAGCATTTTGTGTTAAGAGAGTATACATAGGTCCTGCCATCTTACTATAGTCTTTGATAAATCTCATGTAGTACCCTGCATGGCCTAAAAAAAATTTTACATCCTTTTGTTTTGCAGGGGTAGGAAGATTAAGTATTACCTCGATTTTGGCTGGATCAACTTGAATGCCTAACTGAGAAATATGGTGACCAACACTATGCCTTCTTGCATCATCAAGAATCATTTCTCACTATTAAGGGACAAATTATGATCCTCACACTGCTGCAACACTTTGGAAATATTTTGCAATGCTTCTTAAAAAGTGGCCCCATAAGCAGTGAAATCATCCATGTAGATTTCCATACAATCATGGGAAATATCTGAGAATATACTGAGGACAGCCCTTTGAAAGGTTGCAAGAGCATTACATAGACCAAAAGGAAGGACTAAATAGGCATATGTTCCCCAAGGGAAAGTGAAGGTGGTCTTTTCTTGGTCCTTGGGTGCTATTCTGATTTGATTATATCCACTAAACCCATCCAAAAATGAAAAGTGTTCCTTGCCTGCTACAGAATCTAACACTTGATCAATGAATGGAAGTGGGAAATGGTCTTTTTTAGTAGTAGTGTTGAGCTCCCTATAGTCCACACAAACTCTCCATTTTCCTCCTTTCTTAGGAACGATAACCAGGGGAGATACCCATTGACTGTCTAAAATAGGGTATATGAATCTTGCATTTAGTAACTTTTGTAATTCCTCCTTGACTATTTCCCTTAATGTAGGATTAATTCTTCCCTGAGGTTGTCTGACTGGTTTACAGTCTTCTTTGATATAAATTTTGTGGGTACATAAAGTAGGATTTAATCCCTTCATTTCACGATAATCCCATGCAAAAGCATGTTTTCGGTTTTTGAGCAGTTCTATTAATGACAACCTTTGGTTTGTTGTGAGTTGACTATTGATATTCAGATTCCTTCTTGAAGCAACTTCTACTTGGGTGATTAACTCAAAATTAGATGCTTCAGTTATAGAAGAGGTTTGAATTTCCTATGGCAATAAGGTATGAAATATATATATGGCTGCAAGAGAATCCAAAGAACCCATGGATGGGAGAAGAGTATGAAAAGGATCTGTTGGTATACCACATGATTGTTGAGCTGCCCCATAATTATTTTCTATGATGTTAGAGAGTTCCCTATCATCTTCTTGGATTTTTATGAATAATTCCCTAGTTAAAATCATAAGTTGCTAAACAGTATTTAATTCTTCTGCTTCATCTCCTATATCTAGTCATACTACTTTCTCTTGACCTAGTTGTGGTTGTTATGGAGAATAAAGTGCCAGAGTTTTAGTAGTTATACCATCTGAAATGGTCATGTCCCCTCATCTACAACCTATGTATGCATCAGTTGTAGCAAGCTAAGGTCTTCCCAAAATGATTGGATAACCCCCCCAATGTTGCCTTAGGAGAAAGTATTAAAAAATCAGTCAGATATTCCCAAGAATCTAGTGTAACAACAATATCTTCAATCATCCCATCAGGTCAGACAGTAGAACTATCAACAAGCTGCTAGACTATTGGGGTAGATCTAAGACTAGTAATATTGAGTTGCTGCATAACATCCTTGGTCATCACGTTTATGGTTGCTCCCAAATCTATTAAGGCATTTTTAATTTGTGTCTCATTAATAACTATCTTCACAACAAGACTACCAGGGTCAGAATATTTAGGGACAACAACTTTTCCTAACATAATATCAGCCAATAGCTTTACTACATGTATTGTTTTTGTGTCCTTTTTCTTGTGTCTAGGTTTTTTTAAGAATGCCTCTTTAATAGCTTTTCCATATATGGGAATATCCTTAATAGCTTGAAATAGTGGAATCTTTACACATATATGTTTTAATTGATCAATAAGATCAAAAGCTATGTCATCCGGCTGCCTAGACACTTCTACCTATAGTCTTTGAGGAAATGGAGGTGTTCTAACAGGTGTGCCTGAAGTTTTAGATTGAGGTAACTGCTCAGAGTTTCCAGGGTGATCAGGTGTAGTCTCCTCAAATGGTAATTATGTTATAAATAGAGGAGATGGGGTAGGCAAAGTTGTTCCGAACCATAAGTGAATATCACTTATATTCAGGGAATAGGCAGGATACTTATTAGGATCGGTTGAATAAACTTGTTATTGTTGTTGAGGTTTATTTGGAATTGGCAGAGGCTATGTTGGCAGTTGAGTTGGCTTAGGTGGAGTAGCATTAGGAGATGGTGGCATTAAAGTCGGTTGTTGGGACTGTTGTTGTGGTTGTATGAAACCTGATGGTTAGTTTGCCCATTATTGAGCTCCCCTCCACTGTGGTGATTGTTACCAGTTACCTTGAGGTGGTGACCAATTCCCTTGTGGTTGCTGTCACTGAAAGGAAGGGTTTTGATAATTAGGCCAAGGGTATTGAGAGTTATTCCAAGACTGAGTATAGTTTCTAAAATTTTGGGAATATTGGGGTTGCCACTTATTATTTTGTGCATTATGGTTCATATAAGGACTAGAAAAAGACAATGGATCTTGTGGCATACCTTGTCTTGGAGGTCAACACCTTCGTTGTGCAACATAAAAGAGTTGTTCATCATCTCCATAGACTGGCTTGAAATATGGAGGACCCTACTGACTGTCAATCTTGGCAAGGAGTTTACACTGCAGTCTCTCTTCTTTTGCTGACAGTGAGGACAAAATTCAGCGAGCATGGCCATTGCTTCCTCCTGCTTCTTCCTTGATTAAAGTGTATCCAATTGAGTAGCCATATTGTTAATAATATACTCTTTAAATTTCATTAACAAATGGGTTATTTCCATCCTTGAAACTGATGTAGATGCCTTTACAATTGAAAAACCAGGCCTATTGTGTCTTCCCTTCTTGGTTGAGGCTCTAGAATATTTTTGACATATTTCCCTGATGTCATCCCATTCAACTTGAGTAATTTCTCCTCCTCCCATGAGGTCTAATGATTAAACATAATCATTATTGATTCCTATTAGAAAAATGAATTTCATGGATTCTTCACTCAAGGTGCTATGCTTGGATTTTCTAACACTAAACAAAAACTGTTACTACTTATCAAGTTGCCATTAGTTTTATGTCAAAGTTATACTATATACTCTAGTCGGTTGCTACTACCGAGATATTCAGTCGGTATGCACAGTCTAGTCGATTACAGAAGAAAGTAGTCTCAGAGCGTAGTTTACACCGAACTATCTACCGAGTATCATTCCATGTCTACCGAGCAACAAAGATGGCACACCGAGTTGATACACACTGAGTGAAATGTGTTACCAGATTCATTGAACCTGGACATGCATATGAAAACATGTTACAAGATCGAGGCACATAGAACCGTTATCACATTCAAAATTGCACTTAAAGATTGTATATGATTTTGAGGTCATCTAACCAATGAAATATTTGCATGGTTATTCATTCGATAAAACATATTTGTAAGATTGAAGCAATGAATGGATCACCGACATAAGAGATCTATTTATACAGCATGAGTTAAGAATTAAAGTGTGTGTGCATGAGTGTAAGAAGACTGTTACAGAGACACAGAGGTCACCGAGAAGGTTTTCAAAGAACAATCAAAGAACATAGTAAACAGAAGGGTTTACCGAGGTATGCTATAAGCAAGGTAATCTATTCTGAGCACATAGAATCTGCTATAACATTCCAGATGTAAAGTTGCAGATATTTGTAATGATTTATTGTAATATTTTTGAAGTTGTAAGAGAGACCTTTAATAGGGTAAAAGACTCTAATCAAGTCTATAAATTGTAAAGCCTCTAACTAGGTGCAGCATTTAGATTAAGTGTTGTAAAATCCTTTAGCAAGGTAGATCTAACAGATCTTGTTACTCCTAACAAGGTAAGCTATCAGAAATAGCTAAACATGTAGCTCTAACTGAGCACTCTTTATTATTGCAGTAGTGAAGTTGTGGGTGCCATCCCCACCGCAGTTTTTCTCTTTAACCAAGAGTTTCTGCGTAACCAAAATATATGTGTTATGGAGTGAATCATGTATGATTGTTATCTATTTGTTTTAGCTTTATATTATGTTACTGCACTATTCGGTTTATGCATAATAATAAAGTTATTATTGAAGAAAAGTTTTGAAGTACTGATTCACCCCTCCCCTCTTAGTACATTAGCTTTCCATATTGGGCCTAACAATTGGTATCAGAGCTTCAATCTTGGAAAAGGGTTTAACCGTCTAAAGAGAAAGATCTTATCAATGGAAGGCTATAAACAATCTCGGAGGATTGTATATCTGCAAGAAGAACTGGATCATGCTAATCAAGTGATTGCAGACATACAATGGCAAATGCAAAAATCTCTGAAAGTGAGAAGAAGATTATGTGATGATTTATAGGACTCTCAAGAGCTAGTGGAACAAATTGAGACATCGTCTGAGAATAGTATATCTGAAGAAACTAAAGAAATGGTTGGAGTATTGAGAGAAAAGAACAAAGCACTGGTTGATCGACTAAAAGCAATGAAAAGAGAACTTGAACATTTCAGTACACAGATGACTGAAAATCTTGATGCATTAAGGACAGCCGAGGACAAAGTAAGAGATCTAGAAAGAGAGAAACAACAACTTGAAGCTTTAGTATCTGATAAGAACAATGAAATCACAAGGATGACTGGAATTCAACAAAATCTGTCAGATCAACTAGGTTATGCACATCATGAAGTAATTCTGAAGGATGATGAGAATCAAGCATTGAAACTTGAAGTGTAAAGGTTGACCGATGAACTTGAAACAGAAAAGAAATCCAAAGAAACACTGAAGAAGAGTTATGAAGCATCAAAGATGTTGGATAAGCAACTGAATACAAGAAGACCCAACAAGGATGCAGGACTCGGTTACAAAGGAAAAGACTCTACCAAAAAGGGAATTCATACTACCGAGAGAGGAGAATCATCAAAGCGAGCTAGATTCAAGAATAACATCAAAAGAAAGAAGCTTATTTGCAACTACTGTGGAAATCAAGGTCACACTGCCAACATGTGCCAAATCAGAAAAGGTAAGCAACTGAATGTCATTAAGTCCAGTGGTTATTGTTACAACAGCAAAAAATATGGTCACACATCTAATCAATGTAGGACAAAGTCTGTTAACAATTATCAGAAGGCAAAATTCAAAGGGTTTTGTAAAAACTGCAATAGCTATGGACATAGTACCGAGAAGTGTTGGTTTAAGAAAAAGAACTATATGTGGTATGCACACCGAGCAAATACTAGAGGTTACCGAACTCACACACATTCTTACCGACAGTATTCTACAATACCATGGGATTACAATACAAGGATATGGTGTGAATGTTGTGGAAGATATGGACATATAAGTGCCAACTGCTTTATAAGGTTTGGAATGAACAACCGAAGATCATGGAGAAATCCCGGTATGGCATGTTTTCATTGTCATAAAGTTGGACATTAAGCTGGAGATTGCAGGGATCAACCTAGAAAAGACACTGAGGAAATAAAAGAAAAATTAAAGATGATTTGGAAAAAGAAGAAAATTGTGTCAAATGAAGAAAGCACCTTACCTGCCGAGTTAGGTGCACCTATTCCAAATTAATCAGTAAAGGTATGAAGGGACTGCATTCTCACAAGGCTAAATCTTAACAGTTCCTATTTTATTATGTACTTAATTCAAAATATGCATAGTTAAGATGTATTAGTAAAGTTTGAAATTCTATCAAAGTCTTTTAAAGCACTATACAGGAAAACTGTCAAGTCGGTGAATACAGGAAACCTGTCTAGTCGATGAATAAAGGAAGTTTGGTTACTCGGTTAAAGCGAAAAAAGGAAAGAAAGTTAAAGTGAACCGAGAGCATTTAATATTTTTTACCTAACCTGCACGGAGCTCGATAAGGTATATTGTGTACTTAAACGCATTTCCGTGGTCATTTTCACTTACCAAGTCTTCGAGAGAGTAGAGCAAAGCGAATATAAGGCGATCAAAACCTCCTACAAAGCAAATTCAAGGTATTTACATCAATCACAACGCATTACTAAGCTGATTTACCAATCGTATCTAGTTGCCATTATCTGCTAAGTATAAAGCGTCGGTCGTTTGAAATCCTGAAACCCTAAAGATTCTTTGTTAACTTTTATCGCATTACTAAGCTAATTTACTGATCGTATCTAGTTACCATTATCTGCTAAGTATAAAGCGTCAGTCGTTTGAAATCCTGAAACCCTAAGGATTCTTTGTTAACTTTTATTTGAAATCTAAAATGGCACCTAAGATCCAAGATCCCATTGTTGTCAAGAATGTAGAGAAGCCCTCACTAAAATACTCTTTGACTCCCAAAGTTGCTTTTGAACCGGATGACAAAACCGCTTTTTCACTCATCCCAGATAGAGTGTTATTAGTCGAGGATGTGAGATTCTTCACCAAATGTCATGTTGAAGAACTCGGTTATGTTGAAATCAAAGACACCTATGATGAGTTGTGTACCGATGGTAAATTGAACAGCAAGTATGAGCACATCAAGATCAAGGGATTGACTGAAGCCCTAACCTATCCTCGTATGTTCAAACCCCAGTGGGTCAAGTTTGTTCTAAGCAAAGTTCACAATGATTTCATGTGGCTAGAAGAGAAACCATTTAAGATTACCAAGGAAATCATTCATTTGATTACCGGTTACCCCATTTATGATCATGCCCAACCCCAAAAGATGATATCACAGAAGGAATCGATCAGTTTAATCAAAATGGAATCAAATTGCAGAGGATTGAAACTGAATAATGTCACAGATGAAGAACTAAAATTTCCATAAGAGTAATGGGTTACTATTTCTTCCAATCAGCAAGGGAAAACAATGTACCCTATGCAGCAATAGCCTTGGCATACAAAGTTGTGAAAAAGGGAATGAAAATTGATCTATGTGAGGTGTTGCTAAAGAACCTGTTTGTGAATCTGAACACCATCAAGAAGCCAAAGAAGAACAACTCGGCTAATACACTAAAGTTTGGATCATTACTTGTATGCATGTTTTTCTATTTTGAAAAATTATTTCCATCAGTCGGTAAAGTTGTTTGGGAACTACACCGGCCAATCACCCATCAGATAAATGACTTCATCAAGAAGTTAGGTGATAATTTCAATGATATCATGGATGACTACTTCAGTAAATTTTAAGAGAAAATGCATAACAGGTACTGGATTCCACCCCAGCTAGTGGAGAAATACAAAAATGACATATGTTTTGAAGTTGACATTGATTACTGTTATGTGAATGCTGTGGAACCGAGAACTCAATCGTCACCTATGGGTTACGAGATTGATCTTGACATCACACAACAACAAATTGATGCATTTCTTACATTACCAAGGCATGCTACTGAGCTAAGGTATGGAACCTATGAGGAAGTGAAGGAAAAGGTAAAAATGAGCATTGTAGTACCCAAAGCTACAAGAAAGGCAACAAAGATGATAAAGGCATTGTCGGAGAAATTCGGAGAAGACTCTTCCTCTACGCCTGTCAAAGGCACCATTGTCATTATCGAAGAGGAATCTGAAGCCCAAGAGGCAGCAATAACTCTAAGCACTGAATTGCCTAAGGGAAAAGTGTTGAAGAGAAAGAAACAGGACACATCAAAGGCCTCACCGACTCCACCTCCAAAGCGACCTAACACTAGAGCATCTGCAGCTTCACCGAGTAAGAAGACAAAGAGTGTTACTGCTCCCAAGGTAACAAAGACCTACAAGAAATCTACTCAGACACTCATTTTGGCAAAAGAGTCTAGTGATACCGAATCAGAGGATGCAAACAAATTTCAGATTGTCAAAATCAAGAAGGTAAATGTACATAGTGTTGAAAACTTCTATGCTAATCTGAAAGAATATGGAGGATTTGGTTCATTTAGATATGTTAAATATGAAACCAGAAATAATGATGAGAAGAGACAAATTGAAGAAGTTGCCATCTGCACACTTCTAAAATTCCGATTAGCTCCATTGGAACTAGCAAAGTGACTTCCAAATGAACTTTACTTGCATATTGATAATAGGTGGAAGTATGCAATGGACTCAAAGAAACAGATCAGAGAAAGAAGTCTGGTTCATCTATTTCCTGACATGTCAGTAGCTGAAATAAAAGAACATTTGACAACCTACAACTCAAAGTTTCTTGTCAAACAGAGAGCCTTAAAACTGATGAATGAGTTGTACATTGAAGTTGAAAATGAGACAAAAGCAAAGTGGCAGGAAATCTTTAAAATCAAGGATGTCAGTGAGCAAGCTGAAATTGAAATTGTTGATGTCACTGAGCAAGATCCTAATGTTACCGAGAAAGACCCTACTGAAAACCATTCAAATAGATGAAGATGTCATGGATATAGAGGCACCGGAACAGGAAATGATAGAAGGCAATGCATATGCAAAACTTGTAACTAGTGAATCAGTCTTGGAACAAGTTCAGCCTTATCCACCAGTCATGCAACCTGTCTCAACCGAAACCCCTCATGACATGGATCAAGGCACCGAAGGTCACAAGTCTACAATAGGAGAAGGTACTACTCAAGAACAAACATCTCAAGCACCTTCTAGCACTGAGAATGTTGCAATTGAGACATCAAGTACCGAGACACCAAAGGACTCTACAGAGGCTAAAGAAATCGATCAAAGTGTTGCCTCTACCGAGCAACCTACCGAGGGTCATCAAGCCTCACAAGCCATTGTCTTAGTTCCATCGGTAAAAGGTAAAGAAAAGAAGATGAAAAAGCATAATTTTAAAGTTGATTTGTCAAAACCAATAGTGTTTCCCAATGTAGACATATCAAAATTAAAGGGGCAAGCACTAATTGATTTCGGTGAACTATGCAAAGCAAAGGCCGAACAAGAGAAGCAAATGGCCATTCAAAAGAGAAATAAGGTACTTCAGAAGGTGAAAGCACTCTTAATAGATATGCTACCTGAAGCTACAGTATCAACTGATGCATCCATCCACACTCAACTGGATGAACTCCTAACAAAGACAGAGACATCTGGAGTCGATGCATCAGAGTATTTGAGCAAGCTAAAAGACAAAGAGCTCACTACAAAAATGATAGAAGAGGTACAGAAAGCTATAGCTATTGGCAAAGTTAAACTTGTCAAATTTATTGTTGAGTTGACTCCTCAACTCAAGCACATTCTTTCTTTATTTCAGAAACTCTGCACATTTTCTTTATTCATTAAAAACATTAAGAAAAAAATAGAGGCAATTGAGAAAGAGATCACCAATCTCTCAAATAAGTTGACCACGGAGCCAAATTCAATTCAGAATTTTTATACAAAGATACAATAGCTCATGGCTCAACAATTGGACCTAAGAAATGAAGAACACAAGATCAAGATGGACATAATGACACTTCAGACATTATTCCTTCCTCATCTTTCATCCATCCAAGAACAGATCAACCGAGCCACCTCCTTATCTACTACACAAGAGGGAAGCACTCTAGATGGCTTAATATCATTATTGGCTGATATTCAAGCACATAATTCTTTAATGGATAGTGTAAAGAATGCACTCTCTGTCGCTCTCACCGAAGCATGGACCAAGTACAAATCCATTTTTGATTAGTTACCACCCCCAAATGGTAATTAAGTTTTGATGTTTGTCAAAAAGGGGGAGTGATATAGTATCAAATGAAAGGAGTATAATATACAGGGGGAGTATACCGAGCAAGAGCAAGCAGAATATCCAAGAGCAGTGAACAGGACAATAAGCAAAGATCAAGAGTAGCACACAGAACAGATCACCGAGCATGCAAAATCAAAGTTTTGTACAGTATATCGATAAGGGGAGTATATCTGGATATATTATTTCATTGACTATTGTATATACTGTCAGTATAGTCAATTTTGCAAGTATATAGATTAATGTGTTATAACTTTGAAAGTAGTTTTTGTCAAACATCTCAACTAATGTCAAAAGGGGAGATTGTTACTACTTATCAAGTTGTCATTAGTTTTATGTCAAAGTTATACTATATACTCTAGTCAGTTACTACTACCAAGATATTCAGTCGGTATGCACAGTCTAGTCGGTTACAGAAGAAAGTAGTCTCAGAGCATAGTTTACACCGAACTGTCTACCGAGTATCATTCCATGTCTACCGAGCATCAAAGATGACACACCGAGTTGATACACACCGAGTGAAACGTGTTACCAGATTCATTGAACCTAGACATGCATATGAAAACATGTTACAAGATCGAGGCACATTCCAGATGTAAAGTTGCAGATATTTGTAATGATTTATTGTAATATTTTTGAAGTTGTAAGAGAAACCTTTAACAGGGTAAAAGACTCTAATCAAGTCTATAAATTGTAAAGCCTCTAACCAAGTGCAACATTTAGATTAAGTGTTGTAAAATCCTTTAGCAAGGTAGATCTAACAGATCTTGTTAATCCTAACAGGGTAAGCTATTAGAAATAGCTAAACATGTAGCTCTAACCGAACACTCTTTATTATTGCAGTAGTGAAGTTGTGGGTGCCATCCCCACCGCAGTTTTTCTCTTTAACCAAGAGTTTCTGCGTAACCAAAATATATGTGTTATGGAGTGAATCATGTATGATTGTTATCTATTTGTTTTAGCTTTATATTATGTTACTGCACTATTCGGTTTATGCATAATAGTAAAGTTATTATTGAAGAAAAGTTTTGAAGTATTGATTCACCCCTCCCCTCTTAGTACATTAGCTTTCCATATTGGGCCTAACAGAAACCTCTCAGGATAATCGTCCAAACTCTCATCTTATTTTTGTGTCATCCGGAAGATATCATCACCATGTCAGTCCATTCCCCTACAGTAATCTTTGTACTTATCCAATAAGTTTGTCTTCATTTTATCCCAGGTAGTGATTACATCTCTACCTAAACTCATAAACCATCTCAGAGAAGCTTCTTTCAGAGTAGCGGGGAATAAATTGAGTTTATGGGCATTAGTGGTATAGTCATAACTTCTACAGAGGATGTCAAATTCAAACAGAAAGCTATTTGGATCTTCTGTGACCAAGCCATAAAATTTTGGAAGAAAAGAGGCTGGTATATTCTTCAAGTTTGTATTATCATGTTGGTCAGGAATAAGAAACTCAAATGTTGGGTTTGTAGGTAGAGGTGGAAGATTTGCTGTCATTGGTCCCTGATAAAGAACCAAAGGTAAGATGTTTTGTTGAGGGGTTTTTTTTAATAATTCTAGGTCGCCCTCTAACAAATAAAAAACACCTCTATTTATGACTCGTACAAAGGTTTCTACCAAAGGATTTACTTTTGGTGCTTGATTTGATCTTATGTCACTAGTAGAATGTGAGGGAAGAAATCGTCCTAATGCATCTCTTCTTCTTCTATGCATATAGATTTAATGAAGGAATTATAAGAGCTAACTAAGAAAGATTTTAAAACTAATGGTTACAATGAGTTCTTAGTTTGGCACCAACCCCGGCAACGGCACCAAAAATGCTGGTCCTTACAATCGAGATGGCAACTAGGTGAAAAAAACTCAATTCAGGGATTGGACATCCTTACTAAATAGCTAGCTTTCCTGTAGAAAAGGATCATTTACTTATCAACCAGGGACGTAAACTTGAAACGGGCTAGCATGGTATGTGTACTAAGTTCATATTGAAACCATTCTATCCTACTGTAGGAAAGGAAATTTTCTAAAATAAATGCAAAAAAATAATGAACTAATGCTTAATCAGAACTCACAACTGAAAGTAACTTAAGAAACTTGTACCAAATGATAATGTTCTGGCAAACGTATAGGAACTACTATGCCCGTTGTGTTTGCATGAACAGTCACATGATCTATTTCCAGTGGCTACAGGATCAGTCAAATGTCGAAACAACAACTATTGCAAGATGGAAACTAATTGAAAAACACAAAGGGACTACTCACCAAGTGGGCCCCCTTGAGTGAGTATATCCAGAATTCTCAAACAACAATTGATAAGCTCAAGATAACATCAATTTCTTTATTCCAAATTGACTGCAAAAATACATGAGTCTAAAAGTTGAGTATTACAGATTCTATGATCATTTTGTGCTCTCAAGAGGAGATAGAGACCTTTTATTTATATGGAAACTTATAACAAAATTCCTAACTGATCAGCACATATTCCAACGGAATAGGCGAACAGGTTTATTATACTAAAAGAAGAAGTCAGCACAGGAAAATAGAACATTTGTCCTGCAGCTGAGAAGATATAGCATGACTTGCTTCCTAGATCTAAGCTCCACTAAGAACAGTTATAAATGTCTCATAAACCATGTTGCTGAAGAAATGGTCAAGTGGCTTTGATCTTCTTCAATGCTGCTTTTCCTTGACTGGGTCTGCATCATGGCAACATGCTTGATGTTCCTTCAAACCACCAACTTAGTCTTTCCTTCTTCTTAGCCGACCTTGCATCATGATGTTAACATGCACAAAAAGCATGTGTATATACTAATGTTAACATAACATAAATTAAACTATACTTAAGATTGATTTAGATATTTTGCATAGATAAACCATTTAGAAACCATTATATGATAACCTTAAGTATCAGACAAATCAGTTCCAGAAACACTTAAAAAGGCATTAACTAGGAGAGTATCCTGATCCAAACATCATCTAAACACAAGACCTAGGTAGCAATACTATGACAAAAAATTATCAAAATAGAGCCATTATTTAGACTCATCATCCCCCATGGGCATGCGAATGTTGTCTTCTCCCGATCCTCAAGTACTATTCTTGTTTGGCTGTATCCACTAAAACCATCTAAGAATGAGAAATATTTCTTTCCTGCTAAGGAGTCCAGCACTTTTTCAATGAAAGGTATAATGAAGTGATCTTTCTTGGTTGCAATATTAAGCTCCCTATAATCTACACAGATCCGCCACTTTCCATTTTTCTTAGGAACAATGACTAGAGGTGACACCCATTCACTGTCAGAGATAGGATATATGAATCCTGTATTTAGTAATTTTTGCAGTTCTTGCTTAACTATTTCTCTTAATGCAGAGTTGACTCTTCTCTAAGGTTGCGTCACTGGTTTACAATCTTCTTTAATGTAGATTTTGTGTGTGCACAACTTAGGATGTAATCCTTTCAAATCTGTGTAGTCCCATGCAAATTATTCCTTATGAGACATTAATACTTTTGTTAGAGATATTGTTTGATCTTGAGTGAGATTGTTATTAACACTCAACCATTTATCTGGAGTCACTTCAACTTGCTTAATCAGTTCTAGTATAGATGTTGCAAGAAAGTGTGGCACTTTTATTTCATGTAGTTTATGCAGTAGCTCTGTGGCTGCAAGAGATCCTACAGCAGAAGCTGGCAGTAACAGTTGTAAGGGACATGTATTTTTTGTATTACAGTCATCAATTTGATCAGGGACTCCATATTGATTTTGCAAGATATTGGAGAGCACATCCTCTTCTTCCTAAAGTTGCAGGAAGGGGTCCCTTCTTATCATCATCAACTTATGTATTGTATTGAATTCATCAGACTCTTCCTCTATATCTAGCCAAACTGGTTGCTCTTGCTCAAGTTGAGGTTGTGCGGGTGGGTATAGTGCACGATTTTTAGTTTTCATCCCATCTGAGATGGTCATGTCCCCTGACCTACATCCTATGAAGGCATTTGTTGTGGCTAACCAAGGTCTACCCAAAATGATAGGGTATCCCACTAGAGTTGCTTTAGGTGAGAGGATAACAAAGTCAAATGGATATTAACAGGAATCTAGTGCTATAATAAGGTCTTCCACCATATTGTCTGGTTTAACAGTAGAACTATCTTCAAGCTACAGGACAGTAGGTGTAGAGCTTAGGGTAGTGATGTTTAGTTTATGCATCACATCCTTTGTCATGACATTTATTTATGCCCCTAGAACAATAAGAAAATTCTTAACTTGAACTCCATTTATGATTATTCCCACAACAGGACTCCCTAGGTCCTAATACTTAGGTACACAAAGTTTCCCTAACATAATATCTACTAACTGGCCTACAACATGGACCATCTGCAGGTCTTTCCTCTTTTTCCTGGCTTCTTCAAACAAGCTTCTTTTATTGTTTTTCCATATATTGGAAGTTTTTTTTATTTCTTGAAACAAAGGAATCTTAACACACACATTCTTTAGTTGATCCCCAATATCAAACATGGGTTCTTCTTTTAGTTTTGTTGGCTTTACTTCCAATCTTTGGGGAAATGGAGGTGTAATGTTTGATTCCTGTTGCACTAGCCTTGATGGAACAAGTGGAGTTGTCTTACTTTGTTGAATGGGATCTTTTGCAGGCATCTCAGTTATTACTGGAGGCGAAGGTGCGAGAAGAGTTGTTCCTTGCCTTAAGTGGATGTTACTAATATTAACAGCATAGGCAAGATAGTGGTTTGGATCAATAGCATAAACCTGTTGTTGTTGTGGTTGTTTACTGTTAGGATTGGGCATAGGCTGAGATGGCAACTGAGTAGGTTTAGGTGGAGTAGTACCATTTTGATTGGGTGGTGGCATTAGAGCTTGTTGTTGGGGTTGTTGAGGAGGTTGCAAGAAATCGATGGACTGATTTGACCATTGTTGTCCTCCTCTTCACTAGGGTGTTTGTTGTCAGTTTCCTTGAGGTGGTTGCCAACCTCCTTGATTTTGCTACCAAGGAGGGGGAGAGTTTTGATAATTAGTCAATTCATTTTGGGGGTTATTCCAATTTGGCTAAGGAAAATTCCCATAATTTGATGGATAAGGATTTTGCCACTGATTATTAGAATTATATGAATTTGAATAAGGACCATTAAAGGATAATGGATCGGGTGGCATACCTTTTCATGGATCTCATGGTCTCCTTTGTGAAACATAGAATATTTGGTCCTCCTCCCCTTCAACAAGTTTGAACTCCAATGGAGCATGCCTATTTTTGATATTTTCTACTGTCTTGCACCTACAGTCCCTCTTCTTTTGCCTACAGTGAGGGCAATATTCATCTAACATTGCCTCTGCCTACTTGTGCTTTTTCTTTGCCTAAAGTGTGTCTAGTTGGGTGGCCATGTTGTTGATAATATCTTGCTTGATGTTAGATAGTAAGTGAGTAATCTTCATCCTGGAAACTCCATTGGCAGAAGACTTCCCCTTGGTAGTTTGATAACCTCTACCTTTCTTTGCAGCTGCTTGGGAGTAGTTCTATCATATCTTCTTAATATCTTCCCAAGAAACTTGAGTGATGTATCCTCCTCATATCAAGTCCAGGGCATCAGTACAATTGTCATTTATCCCTCTAAGGAAAAGAAACTTTTGAGACTCTTGGTTAAGAGTATGGTCTGAATTTTTCTTTAGGTGGAACAAGAACCTAGAGATGTAGTCCTCCAAATTTTCATCTTCCTTTTGTTGCATCCTGAAGATGTCATCTCCCCTATTACCACTTCTATAGTATTCTTTGTATTTCTGTAGAAATTTGGTTTTCATAGCTTCCCATCTATCAACAACATCTCTCCCAAGACTCATAAACCATCGCAAGGCTCCTTCTTTCAAAGTAGTGGGAAACATCTTAATTCTATGGGCATCAATGGTGTAATCATACCTTTGACAGAGAATGTCAAACTCGAACATAAAGGTATATGGGTCCTCTCTTACAAGCCCACAAAACTTAGGGAGAACTGAAGTAGGTTTATTCTTGATGTTGTCATTATCATGTTGGTCAGTGATAGAGAATTCAAAGGTAGCTAGGTTAGGCTAGTTTTGTGCAGCATCAACCATCCTTGCTTGATAAAGTATTAAAGAAAATGGGTTTTCAACAGGTTCTTGGTCAGCTGGATCCTCAAAGTTGGCAAATAACTTAGCTAAAGGGTTTATATCTTGGTCTTTGTCTTCAAATAAATTATAAGCTTGCTTAACATGATTGTCAGGATAAGGGTTGTTAGGAAGAAACCTCTCTAGAGCGTCTCTTCTCCTCAGCATGTAGTAGTATTCAAAAATAATTGTAAATAATTTCTCTATGAAGGTAAATGGAAACATGACTTCTAACTACTGAAAACGAAGTACAATTATCACTAGCTACAAAGGTTTCTATTTTGAAACCATCCTCAGCAACAACGCCAAAAATGACTGATCTTCTCAATGGTTCAACAAATAGACCTTGAAGTCATACATTAGGGATTGGACATCCAACTAAGTAGTTATCTTTCATAATGAAGGTTCAATTATTTATCAACCTGGGGCGTATACTTGAAATGGGTCTACAAATTATATGCACTAGAAAGACTAAAACAGTCACCTTTCCTATTGTTGGAAATGAAATATTGCTGAAGGAAAATGTTGAAAGCAAGTAACTGAAATGCTTAAAAGAGAAACTAACTATCTTCTAAGCAACAAATAGGAAAGATGATACTTTATCAATGATCAACAAACGAGGTTCTACTCAGTTTGCAGTAGTTGCAGGAACAGTCACAGGAAATATTCCAGTGGCTACAAGAACAATCCGTGATCAAGAAAATGTGAAGTACAAAATGAAAAGTAACTGCTAAAAAAAACCAAGGGAATACTCACTAAGTGGGACCCGTTAATAAGCATCTAAAAAACTAAATCAAATGCCTAGAACTCAAAGTATCATCTTTATTAATCCAAAACTTCTTGATAACATAACATCATACTGCTAGAATTTTGTCTCTCAACTAAACTAGAACTGTATTACAAACTCTGAAACTATTCCTTTCTCTAACCATCGTACAAGAGAAGGTGGGAGATTATTTAAATCATGAAATTTCTAAATAACTAGCATACCACTCCCAAAGTTCAAGGAGGATGATTTTATTAAACAAGGAAGTTACAAGCACTGAGGATTAATCAAAGTTTGTTGGAACAGTAGAGAGAGAACCTAGTGTAACCTCTGTCCTAAATTTACTCCTATAGGAAAGGAAATAATTTAAGTCTTTAGATAAGTCATAATGAACCATCTTCAACCGCTAATTGACTCTTTCAATGACAATCCTTGTTGTCTCTTTTTACCGGCTAGTAGCACCATGATCTTTATTGTTGAGCATCTCAGACTAGTTCAACATTCTTCTTTAGTCCTACATGAAATTTTTAATGTGCACAAATATAGGCCTATTTATCTCTATTAGAGAAACATTCAAAATCTACATGCAACATTACCATGGATATTCCTCATAGCATAATTACCTATTATATTGCATCAAAAAGGAACATATATCAAACAATTCCATGTCATATGACCACACCATCGAAACATATAAAGTCTTATCACTTAGAAAAGTTTCTAAACTCAAAAGACACATCTAGACTCCTAATGTCCAAGTAATGACACATAAACATAGATAAAATAGAGCCATTCTTTTGGCTAATCAACAATTTCAAAATTTCACACATCGTGGCGTGTATTTGCAACTTTATATCTCATATTTGAGAAAAATTGAGAATTACATTACAAATGTGAAAACGCGTGTTTGGACTTTGAAACTGCATATAAGTGGAATTTTGATGCGTCTGTGTTTCTAAGATCATAAGAGATTCTAAGGCTGCTTCTATAGGATTTCATTTAGTCAACCATAATTTAGTCTAGGCTTTTCATCCATTTTCATCCATTTTCAAACATCATTTATAATCCCCTCTCACACTTTTCTACTAGATTCAAAAGGTTGTTTAGTAGTCCCTTTCTTATCTTGCAAACACATTACATTACATCTCTAGTTGTTTCTTGCATTAGATTTATCATCTTAGGTACCATTTGGTCATCTCTAGTTAACGTCAACTTACCTCATTGATAGTTGATCATCTCCTTGGAAGCTGCACCTTGCTTTAGATCATCACATTTATCTTGAAATAAAATATTGGAACATTGAAAGACAACCCTAGACTTATTTTCTATTCTACAATCCTCTTGGTCTTCCATAGTCTTCACATTTCTTCCATCCTTCATTTTAGCCAAGGCCTTTCATGGTTGAAACCTATTCACAAAGGTCTAGAAGAAAATCCAAAGAAGATCAAAGATCTCTCAACATGAGTAAATATGATTTTGATGGAGATGAATTTTAGAATCCACAAATCTTTGACAATTGCAGCAATCCACTAGAGAATGACAATGACAATGAGTCCATTACTACCGCATACATTCAAGACATTATATCCAATGTGTGATTTAATAGATTGGTTGAGGAAATCATGAGAAGAGATCACCAATACCTTTTGTTATACTTTTATGAATATTGTTGTCGTTGATGTCAAACCAGTTATCCGGTTTGGACCATACAATATATGCAGTTCAATGTTACTTGGTTTGGTCTGGATGTTGTATGCAGTCGGTATGTGCAGTTTTCAATATGAGAAGGTGATGTGTCTTTTGGTATGGCTATGTGTTGTGATATGTAGTAAGATGCAGTTAATATAATGGAGTGATTTTTGGAAGATCCTTTCCTCCAGAGTCCTATGTTGTGGTTAAACTAGTCCCGGTATCAGTTACATGTTTGATATCAGCTATTTTGGTCATGTCAGTTGTATCTCTTCAAGTTTCATGTTGTGGTATTCTTGGTATGAGTGGAATCGGTATCTTTGGAGTTTGGAGATGTTGTGGCTGAATTTTTGTGATAATGGGTTAGTATCTTTGGGTTTGGATAACCCTGTTCCGTTCCAATAATCTTGGTATATGCATTAGCAAATGAAGTGTGAAAAAAGAATTGTGTAAAGATTTTGTGGAGGCCAACGTGGTTGCCTTGTTTATGTTCTATTGGATAACGTGTTGAGCTAGAGAAGCACACTATCCTGTGTTTGTGTCCTCTGGTATATATATACATACACATATATGCATATATGCATATATGTGTATGTATATATATGATGTATATGTATATGTATATATCTCTATACATGTATATGTATGTGTATATATATGCACATATACATATACATATACATATACATATACATATACATATACATATGCATATACATATATATACATATACATACATATACATACATATAGATATACATATACATACATATACATATATATGTATATAATTATGTATATGTATATATATGCATATGTATATATATATACATATAAATATATATAAATATGTGTGTGTATACATATACATGTACATATATATACATATATGTATATATAGGCATATACATATATGTATATATATGTACATGTATATGTATATGTATATGTATATATACATATACATACATATATACACACACGTATAAGCATGTTGAATGTGTGTGAGAGCTATGAAGGTGTGTGTGTGTGTGCGTATGTGAAAGAGACAATAACAAAGATAGCAGAAGAGAGTGAAGTGTGAGTTGCGGACATCGAAAGCAGTTGGTGCAGAGTGAGAGTGTAGTTAGTGTTGCAGTGTTGCAGTAGTCCTTCATCGGAACTATTGCAGGACAGTTGTATAGAGATCTTTCATTGGATCTATTATAGAGTTTGTGAATTGTGATCTGATCTTAACCTTGTAATTGATCTCATGCATTTGGAGATGCAATCCTCTTCAATTCAATCCTACATGTTACTGTGAGCATTCTGATAGTAAGTCATCTTTTGTATCTTTGTAGTGAGCAGTCTGGTAGTGATTCATTTTTGCAATCTGGTAGTGAGCCATCCCTTTTGTAAAACGCCATATAAATAGATATATTCTCCTAAGATTTAACACTTTCCATGGTTATTCCCATTTGGGTTTTCTATGTATAAAATCTGGTGTTCCTTTGTGGCTTTGATTTTCATGTTTGTTTTACATTTGTTGTTTCATATGTGTTAAGCGTATTTGGTTAATTGATTAGAAATTTTAAGTTTGGTAAAAGGTTTTAATATCTATGGGAATATTGATTCACCACCCCCCCCATCTTTCTATTTTAGTCCCTTCAACCAAGTCAACACCTTTTACAAGTGTTTATGCATAGTGGAGCAAGATTACCCCATGACTTTGATATGTCACAAATTCTGGAAGAAGCTCCCAATCAAGCTAATGTAAATACTAGTGGTAATGATGGTGGTAATAGAAGAGAGTGTCTCATGCCTGAGTCACCCTCATCCTCATTTCAAAAACCTGAAGTGACCAGTACTCATGCTTATACCAATGATGCTAGAAACACACATGAGAAACCCCGTACTTGTCCACTCTAAAGGGGAAGGAATACCAATGCATATGCTCAAAAATAAGAGAACATCCAAGATCATGTCAATCCCTACACAAGGAGACCTCGTGTTATATTTGGGGGCAACAATCAAGATCATACTTATAATACCCCTCATCCTCATGGTCATGACACACAATAATCGTAGGCCTAGTGCTCCTCATTATAATACCATACTAGGCGGCCCATACAATAGAAATAATTATGTCCCTCCTCTATATGAGCATATATGAGATTAGTATCATCCCTTCTTGCATTACATTCCTCCTCCACCTGGTGCCTCGAGCATGGGAATGCCTCAAAGAGAAAAATCAGCACCTAGGAATGACTTACAACAACATATTAAGGATTTGCAACAACAAATGGCAAGTGTGCAAACACTAACAAAAGATTATACAATCGATGACATATGTCCTTATCCATTTGACAAAAGTATACCAATGCCTCCTTTTCCTCCATATTTTGTGACACCTAAGTTTGACAAGTACAAAGGAAAGGCAGATCCCAAGGCACACATTAGAGCGTTTTTCATGGCTTGCATAGAGGTAGTAAGAGATGAATACTAATTGATGAGATTATTTCCACAAAGTTTAGGTGGACAAGCCATGGAATGGTTTTCACAACTTCTTCCTAGGATCAAGTCATGGGGTGAATTAGCAAAGGCCTTTATACAACACTTCTCATACAACATTGAAATGGGTGTATCATTGACTACCTTATGTAACACAAAGCAAAAAAAATGGGGAATATTTTGTGTCATTCTTACAACAATTGAGAAGTTAGGCTAGTTGTTGCTCCTGTTAGATTACACAAAAATAAATGGTTGAAATGTTTAGCCAAAATGTCAATAAAGATATTGGATATGAACTAAGAAAAGCATGTTTGTCTACCTTCAAGATGCTCATCGAAAAATGTTTAGCAGTCAAGAAATTCCTCATTGAGAAAGCCAACATCAAGCTATTTAAAGACAAACCCCAATTTTGGAACAAAAACAAAGAATATCGTCAATGATGGGGTAGTGGATGTTAATGTGGTTAAACCAAAGTTAACATTCCCTGATGCCAATTCATCCCACAATCAAGTAAACACTCAAAGGACATCAAGACCTCCAAGGAAGTATAGTCCTTTGGGAGAAACAATTGAAACCATATTGAAGAAGTTCATTGTGAATAAGCTCATTGCATTGCTAGATAATCAACCATTTGAACCAAAGGTGAAGCCATCATGGTGGAATGACAATGAATTTTGTGAGTATCACAAGAGCAAAGGCCACAAGACTAGTAATTGTCACAAATTAAATAATCTCATCCGAGATCTTATTGACAATAGCGCAATAGAAGTTAATGGTCACACTTCCAATGAAGAGTATGCGATGTTTATGGAACTATTTCCAAAACATGATAAAGGAAAATCTCCCAAGACAAAAAACAATTCCAATTATACCAATATGTCCTATGATTATACCATCAACCATATTTCAGAAATGGACAACCACATGTCTACCATAATTATCAAAGACAAAACACCTAAATGCACTACTCGAAGAGGTAAAGATATTTTACAAGGAATTGAACCTAGACCAACTTTGTTTTCGTCATCTGATAACAAAGCCCCTGAATGTAATGTTCCTACTTGAAGGGGTAAAGTTACTTTACAAGGTATTGCACCCAAAATGACTTCATCTTCATCCAATAGCCAATATGACCTTGTAGAGCAATTAGGAAAGTCACCCTACCTCTAAGTGTTGGGTTAGTAACAAAATATGTAGTTTGTCAAGTCCTTGATCTTAATCTCACATACAATATACTTTTGGGAAGATCATGGATACACAAAATGAGAGCAGTGCCTTAAACATATCACCAATGCATTAAATTCCCACACAACAAAGTTGAAGTGGCAATCAAAAGTGATCCAAATCCATACATATGTTGCAACAATATTCTATTAAGACCTAAAACAATAGTCCCAATCAATCAAGATGCTACATCATCTTCAACATATGTTGATCTAGAATCATTGAAAGCCTCCACTTCAAAGCAAGTAGAGCTTAAAAGAAAATTCAAGGACAAAGGCATGGGAGAATATAAATTTAATCAAACCATGTATCTAAGATAATTGATGGACTCTCCTAAGAATTATGACAGACCACATCCTTCAAGACAGATATCAACAATCATTATCAAATGGGATCCAACTACTTTCAAGAAATGGGATGAGATGGAAGAAGAGGATATCTACAAGATGCTTTATAAGGATCCATAAGAAGAACCTAATCAAGACCACATCACAATACCAGTTGATAACTATGGAAAAGTCTTCAAGTTTCTACAAAAGATGAGATATGATGGAAAAGGTCATCTTGGCCTACAAAAGAAAGGTATTGTTGAACCATTGCAACCTGAATTAGTACCAAAGAAGCAGCAGACAAAAGGACTTGGATTTGCACCATTGAGATTATGTGGCCTTGATTCCCAAGAAACATTACAAATCACTCATCCCACTTCCATTAATGATCAACAACAAGAGAGATGTTATTCTACAAACTCAAATAAATGGGAATGGGGTTCCAAAAAATCATCTAGTGAATATGAGCTCACAGAAACTTTTAAAGAACCTAGTGAACCCACTAAAGAAGAAAAATTTAGAGAGCTATTTAGAGTTGTTCAAGAAGCATCATGTAGTTATATATCTCAAAAAAAGCAAGATAGTGGTTGACTGTGGATAAAGACCTTTGGGATCCCAAACCCTCTATGTCTTGAGGCTCTAGTAAGAACTCTCGTTGTTGAGTGTCCTTCTAGTGATGTCTATTTAGATTCGTTCATGATTGAGACTGATGAGGAGAGTACTAGTGATGACCCTGATTACTACATTGAAATACTCAAATATTCTTATGTCTTTACCCTTACACTTGCCAACTTTGAAGACGCCAATGGACTTTCCCTCATTCACCCACAACTCATTGACTAGGACCAACAAGGGCCTCCACAACTTGACACATTCCAAAACGATGAGGCCTTCATTGACTACCTTGGCATAAGAGATGATATCCCTCTTGGGGACCATAAATCAAGATACACTATTGAACTCAGCAACATGGCATACTTTGGAGAGGGTGCCAAACCTTCCAGTCACAAAAATATGAAAATAAAATCAAATAATGGGTCTTTTAGTGAAAACCACATTGTGGCACTTTGTAACCCCAAAAAGGTAAAAAGAAATGATGCATCCGATAGTGAAAACTTCTCTAAGGCACCTGAGGATGGAAGGTTTGAAATTCTCCCCATGACATCATATGAAGAAAAGTCATCTATGTTGACTGAAGAAATCATCAAGACAAAAATTGGGATAGATGAGGTACCACATAACATCTTTCTTGCACAGTCACTCACAGAAATTGAGAGACCAAAGTTCACAAAGTTCTTCACAGAGAGACAAATCAATTTTGCATGGTCATACGCAGATATACCTAGATTAGATCTTGATTTAGTTATACATCACTTGATAGTTACTCCAAGCACCAAACCAACCAAACAAAAGTTGTGTAAGATGCATCTGTAGGTGGCATTACTAGTAAAAGTTGAGCTTGAAGAGTTATTGGGTGTTGGCTTCATCAAACCAATTGACTATTCTAAGTGGATTTCCAATCTTGTACCTATTAGAAAACTAGATAGAAACATCAAAATAGGCACACATTTTAGAGACATTTACAAAGCTTGTCCCAAAGATAACTTTCCTCTACCAAACATTGATTTGATCGTTGATCTCACAACAGGCCATGCAATGTTATCACTTATGGATGGATTCTTCAAATATAATCAAATTAAGATAACACTTGAAGATCAACATGAGACAACATTTACATGTCCTTGAGGTACTTTTTGTTGGAACGTAATGCCCTTTGGATAAAAGAATGCAAGTGCCACATATCAGAGACCCATGACAATAATCTTTCACAATCTCATGCATGTTATTATGGAAGACTATGTAGATGATCTTTTGGTCAAATCAATTACAATGGAAGACCATTTGGATAGTTTATCAGTGGTTTTTTATCGTTTGGAAAAGTGCAAACTCAGATTGAACCCCAAGAAGTGGGTCTTTGCAGTGACCTCCTGGAAACTCCTAGGATACATTGTCTCACAATGAGGTATTGAAGCAGATCTAGCAAAAATCAGATCTATTTTATAGATGCCTCCTCTTAAGAATATTAGTCAACTCAAATCATTGCAAGAAAGACCAGTTAATCCGCAGATTCATAGCACAATTTGCAGATAAGTGTCATCTATTTCAACATTTTCTATACAAGAACATCAAGTTTAAGTCGGATGACAAATGTCAACAATATTTTCAAATCCTTAAAGACTATCTCTTGAATCCATTAGTGCTTATGCCACCTATCCAAGGAAAATCATTGTTACTCTACATATCAACAACATTGACAACACTAGGGGCACTCTTAGCACAACAAGACCGTGAAGGAAAGAAAGAGCTATCTATTACATCAATCTATTGGCATATGTACAGAGTATGTTGACATGATGATATTGTGTTGTCATTGATGTCAATATGCTAAAGAGTGAACCGGTAAATTGAAGCCAAGCAACTAACAAGGTGAATCGGTATACTGTCGAGAACCGATATATGTGAAACAGTGAAGCAACATGTTTGTTCAAGTGAACATACTGTTGAGAACTGATATATGTGAAAAAGTGAAGCGGTATGTTTGTTCAAGTGAACCAGTATATTGTAACATGAACCGACATATGGAATGTTTTTATCAAGGCTTAATATGGTATGACTATCGGTTGGTAGTCTCAACTTTAGAGTTTTCGGTTGAAGTGTTTCGAGCCTGCGTTATTCAACTGATGGCATCATGTGATGAGTTAGCATTGTACAGGAGATCTAATGGAGATCAGATCATGTTGCCATGTCAGCCTCATGCACATGAAGGATCTTGCATGAAGGAGATTGATCCTATCTACCTCGAGAATGTGCGAAGTCCCTATAAACGGTGGAGAACGCGTGATGGGTTATCGCCTCCAAGAAGCGGCAACAAATGAACAATGGAGAATGTCTTGAGATCTATTCAAGACCGTTGTATTCAAATGCAAAGTGTTCAATGGTCAGGATTGAACCGACTGAATTGCTCAACCTAAATTTTAGGGTTTAGGGTTTATGTTGCCGACCTGTTTGTTTCCTATAAGGTCGATGTTGTATTTCATGTTCAAGTTGTTGGCAAATGTTGTGTGTGTATCTAAGAGCAGAGATAAGTGATTCTTGCCAGACCAAATAGGAGGAGTGATACCTACATAGTGTGTGTTTAGAAGGAAGGAACCAAAGTGGATCTGCATTGGCATTGAATGCTACTACCAAATCATTGTAATACCTATTGATCTCTAACCACTTCAACAGTTAGAAAATCCCTTAACAGGGTAGCTTTAACCAACTTGTTGTAAATCCTTTAATAGGGTGACTCAAAGTCATTGAGTTCATAAAATCCTCTGACAAGGTAACCTCTAATAGAGTTTAACCCTTAACTGGGTATTCTAGCCATCCCTTAACCAGGTGATCCCTAACAGGATAACAGAACCTGTTGTAATAGTTTTTAACCGGACTAGGCTCCTAGCAGAGCGGACTTCTAAAGAGTTCAAAAACAGCTTGTGGGTATTCATACCCACCGTGGTTTTTCATAGTTGGGTTTCCATGTGAAAAATATGTGTGTCATGTGTGATGTCCTTTTCATGTGATGTTTTGTTGTTTTCTATCAAGCGGTGAATCATGTTGATCTAGCATGTTATTATATTTTTGATGATAGATTACCTGTTTATGCACAAGGATAATGTGGAAATGAGGGTATAGGTTGTGTGGTAAGATAAGTGTTTCCGGTTTATATCTTTCACAATCTCATTGTGCTTAACTGGTAGTAATTTGGTTTATGACCGGTGTTAGTGATTGCCAGTCAAGTTCACTGTTTGTAGTCAAACCGGTTCAGGAAAAGTTTTTATATCTGTACTGATTCACCCCCCCCCCTCTCAGTACCGGTTTGGTACTCACTATTCATCATTGTGTTATCACAGTCGCACACTAGTTGGATATGAGCTTAATTATACACCAATTGAGCACGTGTGTGTAGAAATTGCGTCATTACATGCTAACTCATAAGACAAAGCTCATAGCAAGAATTGATCCACTAAAATATCTACTCAACAAATCAACTCTCACAGGCATACTGGCCAAATGGGTCATGATATTAAGTGAATTTTCTATTGAGTATGTGGACAAAAAATTTATCAAAGAATGAGTCATTGGACACCAGCTTGCAGATGCACCAATGATCAATGATTCTACTATTGTATCAGAATTTTTAGATGAATCTCTCTTCACGTCGACAAAATATAGACTTTGGAAATTATACTTTGATGGTTCATATACATAACATGGAGAAGGAGCAAGAATACTCTTCATCAAACCTCAAGGGGATTCTATTCCTAAATCATATCGGTTATCCTTCCCTTGCATGAATAATATATCAAAATATGAGGCATTGACAACAGGTCTACGAATTGCAGTTCAGTGGAAGATCCAATAACTTCATTTTTTTGGGGACTCTCAACTTTTAATCCGTCAAACAAATGATGATTATCAGGCAAAAGATGGAAAACTTAAGCCTTACAAGAAAATGGTGGATGACTTCAAGAAGTAATTCCCAAAGATATTCTTTGAGGAAATTCCAAGAGAAAACAACTGAGTAGCAGATGCTATGGCTACCATTGCCTCCTTGATCGACATGTCACAGAATGAAACCCTCTATGAGTTCTTGGTGGATAATCTTTTGGTGCCTACATATGAAATCTCTCCTTCAAAACAAATATGTGTTGTTGGTCTTGATTCCCTTGCTATGGCAATATTTTCACTTAACTTTGTGATAACACCCTTCCACCTGACCTTTCCAGTAACCAACGTTGTACCTTCATTTTCCAATCCTCTCATTACGTCATCACAGCTATCGCATTTTGCTGACAGGGTCTTGATGGTACTCTTCTTAGATGTTTAGAGAGTGATGAAGCTCAAATCGCATTGTGTGAAGTCCACGAAGGTATATGTGGGGCTCACTCTAGTTGTCCACCCTTAGCTAAGAAACTTATGAGGACTAGTTATTACTAGCCTACAACAGAGAAGGACTCATACCAGTTTGCCAGGAAATGAAAGAAGTGTCAAATTCATAGAGGCCTAATTCATGCACCAGCATAGGAACTTCAATCGATCACTACTTCATGGCCCTTTTATTAGTGGGGACTCAATCTAATGGGTAAGATTCATCTTCCATCTTCCAACAACCATAAATTAATTATCACAACTAACTGAGTATTTTAAAAATTGGATTGAGTTCATCCCTCTCACCCAAGTCACCGATAAGCAGATTGCAATTTTCATCCTCAATTATACATTTGCCAATACAGTGTTCCCCTTTCTATCGTCATAGATAATGGGCGTCCCTTCAAGAATTAGGATGATCGTGAGATTTTTTACCGATTCCACATTCACCATCACTTTTCCACTCCATACTACCCCCAAGGTAACAATCAAGCTGAGGTGTCTAACAAAACTATTCTTAGAATCCTTTAAAATATAGTGATGATGTTGGTCTCAACTAGCATATCCAACTTAATCCCACACTTTGGGCCTATCACACAAGTGCACGCACACCTACTAGAGATACATCCTATTCACTTGTTTATGGTGTTGAAGCCATATTTCCCATTGAGGTTGATTTACCCTCTTTACAGGTCTCCTAACGCGATCTTATCAATGACGAAGACTACAAGGTCTCACAGTTGCAATATTTGGAACTGTTAGATGAGTGTCAACAAATTGCATTCAATAATCTCAAATCATATGAGTAACATATGAGTCATAGCTACAATCATAGAGTGAATCCTCACACATTTGAGGTGGTGACTTGGTCCTAAGAGAAAACCCTAAAAATCAGCAGGACAGAAAAAACGGGCAAGTTCGAACCAAATTGTCTTGCGCCTTATGTCATCACAGTAGTCTATGGATCAGGTGCATATTAGTTATCAATTCAAAAGGGAGAACCATTGGATAATCATATCAATATCATGCACCTTCGCAAGTTTTATACATATCTTTTTAGAGTATCCTAATCGAAAATACAAAAAATATAAAAAATACAAAATAAAAATAAAAAATTGTCACTTTGGTGAAAACCTAGCAAATAGGCACCTTGTGACACAAAAAATTGAAAAATAAGAAAAAAGTAAAGAGAAATAAATTCATCCAATGGTGAAAACCACTTCAGTGGTACCATGGGCAAGTACCATGGTGAAAATCGGGTTACCGATGCCATGTGTAGAGACTTTTCTCTTCCCTACATCAGAACTTGATTTCACCCTTTCACTTTGCACACACTCACAACCTATCATTCCATAATAAACTTGTCCATCCTCATCATGACTTGTTATTGATCTACCTAAGATTGGTTCACCATCCATAATAAATGCTTTCCATCCCTTTCCTTTCACCCTTAATAAATCAATTCCTATCTATAATTGGGGGTAATATCCTAAACCTAGTGATGGAAGTGGATCCTTGGCATCGCATGTTTCAAGAAGCATCGTCTTGTCATTCCTTTCTTCTTTCCATGCACAATCTGCAATAAAAGATCACTTGCATTGTCAATTCAAAATATTTTTTTTCTCTTATCCATGTATCGATTTCATGGAATAAGTTAGTTTCAGATGAGACACAAGCAACAATGAGCTTTCAATAAATCAATCTTTTGGTAGACTTTGACTACAACAAGGTTTTTAAGCATTATCTATCCTTTATTAGGATGACAACATTGTGACCAGATCGAACATGTTAACATATGTGGCAAGATACACTTATAACTTGAGTATTTCAATTTATGTTGGTGTCAAGTCTTTGTTTTTCTTTTAATTTTATCTTTTGTGGTTACATGTCTTTTAGGTTTTTTGGGATGTCTCTAATAGAGATTTTATCTATGAGATGTCTTTGACTAGAAAGGAGAGGATGGGGTATGTTCACCTATTTGTTGTTTGTGGATTGTCTCTTAGTAATACTATGGCTCATCCAAGGATATGAGGACATTGTGGATCTAGTGTGAATTGGGGCATTCCTTGTTTGCGATTGTCTTCTCTCCATGCAAATGATATGATGACTACTTAGGTCAAACCTATATCTAGATGGTCACAATGCATTTTCCATAATAAGCTTAATGATGATAATAGCATGAGAAGTTCGTTCACCTCCATATATTCTACCTTCCATCCCCCTTTTCTCTATGTCCTCCATCGTCATTCCCCAAGTCCATGTACTATGGAATCATATGACTAAGCATCATGACACACCAAAAGCATCTACATCTTATTTAGTATTCATCTACATCATCATATGTTAGTTCACATCATGCAGAACATATAAATAATAATTGCATACATCTTGAATATAAATAGATTAACTACATATATCATATCATGAGCATGTACATATAGCATCACATCCTACACACACCATTGGTTAGGGTATCATATAAACATCATTATCATGCATGCATCCATCATATATCATTATAGCATAAATCATTTCCATTACATCATTATGCATCACATAAACATATTAAAATTAATTAATAAATAAATAAATGCATCTCATAAGTATTGTATCACATCATAGGATTATCAACATCACATCGCATCATAGTTCATATAAGAATATCATAAATAAAATGCATCATAATTATAATAGAATCATCATATCATAACATCATCATATGTCATAAGTGCATCACATAACATCGCATGCATATAATCACCACCAAAATAGATCATCTCACATATATATCACAAAATAATGTGTCGTGGTACAATGATGTGCAAAAATCATATGACTACAAAATCACCCGAAGGTGTATAAATCATCAAACAAAATCAACTGATACAAAAGAGGACTTGAGAGAGCTATGATGAACTCCCTCCCTCAAAGCCACTAGGCCTCGACTAAATTTGAGCTCCCAAAGGCCCAACCCGTGGATAATCTCATCACCCTCCTCTTGCTGACTATGGTGTTGGTGGTCGTACCATCACTCCACCACTAGAAGCCCTCCACCAGTCCCTCCCTATGGTAGTGGTCTAAAAATCTTGTCGATAGTTCCCTGTCCTAAAGTGTGGAGGAGTTGCAGCCTCACACAAGTTCCTCCAATAACTGATCTCACCCACAACCTTGAGACCATATGCATATCCTAAACCACTATATCCATATTGTGTATCCCTCACTATCCTAATGGTCTCCTTTGTGGTTGTATACCACTCAATAGACCTATCCCTCTCATCTCTAGCCTCCTATAGTTGTCTTCTTAGTCTAGCCACTTCTCCATCTCATCCCTCTTATCCTCTCCCCGTACAACCTCTACTCTCTCCTCTCCTTTGTCTCCCTCCTGTGGGAATCCTATCCATGATCTTGTATCTTTGTTTGTGCATGTCCTCATATCTGTAGTTGTTTCGGTTGTCCTCCCCTCCCCCACAGTGGTCTTTACGGCCTGCCATCGTGATCTCCATCCCCTCCCTATCTGCCCCCATCTCCCTAACCTGCCCCTCTCCCCCTCACTATCCTCCTAGCCCCTCCTCTCCTCTATCTCCTCTGATTGGCAGATGAAATGTGCAAGTCCCTGAGTTCCATCTCTTACCCAATGCAGTCAACAAGCCCATATTCACCCAGATTTAACGCATGAACATGATGTGTTGTAATCCTATCGCCTCTATCAATCTAAGCTCATCATCACTCAACTTTGGTCACAACCTCTATGACATAGGGTATCTCTCTCTCGAGACTCTAATGGAACCAAGTACTCCTACAATCATACCAAGCAAAGTGCATCAACTCTATTAGTCTTAGTAGTACTTATGTTTATCACATTGTGTTATTTATCTTATCTTATCCTAGTAGTGCTTATGTTTATCACATGGTGCTGCTTGTCTATCCTATGTTTACAATGCTTATGTTTATCACCGGTGTAGGAGCACCTAGCATGAAGACAACATGGAGGACACCATGGAAGCATGAAAAGGAGATGTATGGGTCTAATAGACTCAATTTTGATGTTTTAAAGCCAATTATGGCATTTCAATGTAATGATCCTAATGTAATGGTTAATTGTCTTGATGGGCCTATAGAACCATAGGACCAAATATGGGATTTAAGGGTTATAGGATTGGGCATGGTCTTAAGACTGTTTAGACCTCTTGAATAAAGCATTGTAATCCCTTAAGAGTCATTAGTTTGGGGTAGAATTCCAAATAGGGTGTTTAATAGGAGTTTTTAATTCAAATGTTTGAATGCCAACAGCTAGTGCCATCTTGGTGGGAAGTGACAAAACCGGCTTGTTAAGCATTTATAATGACAACTAACTCCAAGGATTGGTAGGGACGGTTGTAGGAGCTATGTGCGGGAAAAGCGGGTCGATGAAACTTAAAATGTGAAAATGTGGTGTCAAAGAGGCTTGTTCACACACCCACAGGACTTCTTGGTGCAAGTTATGGAGTCATGAAGAATGACTTGACTTCCCAAGGTTGGTTCCATGGTTCTCTATCTCATAAGGTCCCTCAAGCCAATGCCTTTGCTCTCAGGTCACTGAGCAAAGTGGCTTAGGGATGACAAATGCAAGAATGATGGATGCTTTGGATTGATTTGAATATGAAATGCATCCTATCTATGCATGATTCTACAAATGCAATAAACTAGATTACAAGATGACAAGGTTAGTAGCAATACTATCCTAACATGATATACTAGTTAATGATCTACACTAAATGATAAAGGAAATACTCTAAAATGCTTATTAGATTAATTCCTATTGCAAAGAGAAGCTAGATGTATTGATAAATTTGAGCATAAATGAGATACTAAAAGCTTGCATAGATCTCTAAAATGGAGGAATGAGAGCTCTATTTATAGTGAAAATAGGGCAATGGATGGTCAAGATTGAAGGAGTTAATCAAGGGTCAGGATTGAAAGTTATCAATCCATGTTTACAATTTTCACCAATGAAATGGTGACAATTGTCAACATAAGACTACTTGAGAGGAGATGAAAGAAGCATTAAATGCTTGAGAAGACCTCATGGTTACCTTAGGAGGTAAGGGTTAAGGTTAGGTTAAGGTTATCCAATGGATAAAGATTTTACCCAAAAGGTAAACTCTTGTACAAAGGTTAAAGGGATAATCATGGTCAAAGCAATGAAGGCTTGATGAGATCCCTAGGTTAGATGAGGGTTAAGTTAGTCAAAAAGTCTCTAACCATGTCACTAAGGGTTAGTTAACCAATAATGGTTTGAAGACTTTGGGGACAAATTTGTAAGAGTCCTTCCAAATTTGGGGGTATTCAACAAGTTAACTTGTTGAAGGCATAAAGGCTTTAATGCCTTTTGAAGACTTTACTCCAAATTTGAGAAGTGACTTCCTCAAGTTTAGGGAAAAGGGATAATGAATGGGTTTGGGTTAATTGATTAGGATTTAATGGATTCTAGAAGAAATTAGGAATAGGTTTAGGATGCAAGTGGGAGATGTAGGAAAATGCAAGTGGGTGAGGGATAATAGGATTAATTAAAATTAATTGCTTTATTTTAATTTGGTTGCAAGTTGGGAAATTAAATAAAATGGATTTATTCAATTTGGGGTGAACTATTTGATTAAATGTAAATTTAATTAAAAATAGAGAGAATGGATTTAATTAAATTAAATGATTTATTCAATTAAATGATGTAAAGAACTTAAGTGAATTTAACTAAATAAATTCAATAATTTCTTTAATAAAATAGAAGAATGTGGATGATTTAATTAAATTAGATTTAACTAAATAGAGGAATGGGAATAAAATGAACATTAAATATTCATTTAGGAATATGGTCATTTTTATATGTCTACATTTTGCCCCTCTTTGAAGTGATGTGTGTGCACATGTTGATTCAAAGAAAATGATGTGTCGTCAGTGTGATGTCGTGCCAAGATGTTT
This sequence comes from Cryptomeria japonica, assembly GCF_030272615.1. NCBI lineage: Eukaryota > Viridiplantae > Streptophyta > Pinopsida > Cupressales > Cupressaceae > Cryptomeria > Cryptomeria japonica. Next base: position 4,492,329 of record NC_081410.1, on the reverse strand, counting down.
ATGTCGTGCCCCAGATTTGATAAATGATGCCCCAGATTTGATAATGATGTTGATAATGCCCCCTCAGGAGATGAATCAAAAAATTTGAACATTTGATTTGATTTCGATAAATTTGATAAATTTTATTGCATTGTAAAATTTTTGGCTATGTTGAATGTGGTAAATTGATTGATCTCCCGATAATGATGTTTGGTAGGGTTGTACGAGACACCACGAGCAATTTACGTGTTTCTCCACATAACCCTAATTTCAATTTACCCTATAAAAGGGAAAAAGTGATTTCTTTTTGTCTCATTTGTGCTTGTTGACTTTCGAGAAATTAACACTTGGAGAAAAGTCAACATGTCGGTTCCTTATGCTTCTCATTGATTCGAGCGCGTGCGAAGGTATTGGAGACCCATTATGTATGGACCATCAGTAAGTCAACCTTTTTGACCCCTTTTGGATTTTTCATTTTGTCGTTTTTATCATGTTTTCAATTTTGTCACGCGGATTTGTCGGTTTAGCGCGTCGGGGTCAAAGCGTAGCGCATACGATAGGTTTCATAACGCGTAAGGTCCAATAAAATAGGGTAGCATCTGAAAAGAATAGGATTGCGCAATGGTAGGCTAGGGTAGCGCTTAGGATTAGGTTAGCGCACCGAGAGCACAGAGTAGCGCATAGGGAAAGATGGGTAGTGCATAGGATAGACCTAGCGCATAGGGTTCCTAGGGGTTCGCATGGGTAGGCATAGGTAGCGCGTAGGTGTGACCTAGTGCAGCAGGGAAGGGTTATAGCGCAGGAACCAAGTAGAATAGTTCATAGGGTAGTTTAGCGCTTAGGGTAGTTTAGGTGACGTACAAATAGGATAGGGTAGCACGTAGATGTTGGCTAGCGCATAGGATGGATTGGGTAGCGCTTTGATAAGACTAGGTAGCGCTTTGGTAGCAGGCTAGCACGTAGACAAGATTGTTTAGCGCATAGGGGAAAAATTTTGGTAAAGTGTGATTTTTGGATGAAGAGAATTGGTAGGTTGATGCCAGTTTTGCTGGGATAGGTGCAAATTGTCAATCTGCATGTCTTCTATCATTGTTTTGATAAGTTGTCCAATAGGAGTTCCGATATAACTTGATTTGATTTGCAATGTTTCAAGTTGATATTGATTTTTGGATGAAGAGAATTGGTAGGTTGATGCCAATTTTGCCGGGATAGGTGCAAATTGTCAGTCTACATGTTTGTTGTCATTGTTTTGATAAGTTGTCCAATAGGAGTTCTGATATAACTTGATTTGATTTGCAATGTTTCAAGTTGATATTTATTTGATGTTGATTTGATATGATGTGGTTTTTGATATGGATGTTTTTGATATGAACTTGATTTGATATGCATTATTTCAAGTTGATATATATGTTGAGCTTGAGTTATTTTACAAGCTGATATGATTGTGGAACTTGAGTTGTGTTACAAGTTGATATGATTGTGGAACTTGAGTTGTGTTACAAGTTGATATGATTGTGAAACTTGAGTTGTGTTACAAGCTGATATGATTGTGAAACTTGAGTTGTGTTACAAGCTAATATGATTTGATATGAAATGGATTGATATGATGTGGAACTTGATTAGATTTTCAAAGTTTCAAGTTTTGATATGAATTTGATTTTGATATCAATGGATTTGATGAGGAAACTGATATTGGACTTGTTTTCCTTTTTGACAGGAGCGCCTTGGAGTGGTTCAGTCGCAAGAGCGATTTTTGAGACCATGGTCATTGATACCATGATTGACACAGGCTGATAGGGATATTATTGAGAGGTGTGGCCTATCCTCTTTGTTAGAGATGCCTTGGTTTATCGTTAACCGGGGTTTATTGACAGCATTAGCTAAGAGGTGGCACAGTGATATGAACACCTTTCATTTGGCAACAGGAAAGATCACAGTGACACTTGAGGATTGTTACCGGATTCTACGGATTCCTGTGGTAGGTGCATTGCTACCCTATGAGCAGACTGAGGAGGGTGGGACAGAGGCACTTTGTCAGATTCTGCAGGATGATACAGTTTGTGGGTACGAGATCCCCTAGCAGGAGTTTCTAGATTTGGATTACGCTCCTCTACCATCAGTGCTGGTAGGTTTCATAGGTGGTTTCTTATGTCACGACCGTAGGTTGAAGGGACTGGCAGTAGGATGGGGGTGGGTCCTGGAGGATATGGTGATACAGGGTCGCCAATTTGCATGGGGGTTGGCTATGCTAGCCTACTTATATAGGGATTCACATCAGGTGGTGTACTTGGGTTATAGCAGTTTATCAGCTGGAGTGACACTGCTAGAGGTATGGGCATGGGAGCATATTACTGCAGCCAGGCCACTGGCAGACAGAGATAGGCTTGTTGGGTGTGCGTATGCATATGGATATCAAGGGATAGTTGTCCAGCGTAAGCTGGGAAAACTAGAGCATTGGAGGCAATTTTTGGATGATATTGATACAGTCATCTGGCGACCATATATAGGTTGTGAGGTATGGGGAGAGGATGGGATGGAGATTCCCTATGTATATATGTTTAGGTATTGGATAGGGCAGATGCCCTTTATTATTGAGAGGTTTTTGCATAGCCAGGTGTTGTGGCAGTATGGTCGACAGCAAGGGATACCACAGGGAGCATGTCTATATGCTTGATGGAGATAGGATGTTCCAGAGTGGGGACCCACGATTGATAGCACGGCAGTAGTTGAGGAGTTCTTTCACTTAGTCGGCCAGATATGGGACTATGCCCCTGAGATAGTGGATGCGGGGATGATAGATGAGTTTGCAGCACTCTTCGCAGCACGTGCAATGGCCAAGATATCAGATCCAGTGGAGATGATTCCCACTTTTGATGATGAGGAGGATGATCAGCCCAAGAGGCTAGGGAGATGGGGAGAGGCTGGTGAGGAGGTAGATGAGGGAGGTGGTGATGGTGGAGGTGGACGAGGTTGGCGAGGGGATAGGGAGAGATTGGATTGGGGGAGGAGAGGAGATAGGGGTGGAGATGGTGGTGACAAAGGAATACGGGTGGAGAGAGTAGTGCGGCGGGCTGTGGTGGATAGAGGGAGAGGAGGTTTGGCTATTAGAGCTCGGGGTGAGGAGAGGGTGGGAGAGGTGATAGCGGTGGTGGGAGGACATGATGTTTTTAGATGACCAACCCAGAGAGGTCAGATGTTTTACCTCCACCAGCATCGAGGACAAGTAGAGGGATAGAGGGTACGCCTTCACAAGTACCCTTGTAGATGCGAATTCTGATGCATCTGGAGGATGTGCAGATTAGATCTTTGCAGTTGTCAGTGCACCATTTGCAGACACAGTTGTTGGTGCATCAACGTTAGATTATTCAGCTAACCACAGAGTGGGATACAGAGATAGAGTGTCGGGGTCAAACAGAGGAGCTTGCAGCGAGTTTGCAGAGAGTGACAGCAGGTGGCCCGATGAGAGACACCTTGAGAGAGATGACCTTGAGAGCCAGGGAGGCAGAGTACTACTGAAGACATTATGAGGATGCGGTGCCCAGGGAGCGTCGAGTGCAGAGTTTCACAGCGTCGAGATCTAGTCGATCTCGAGAGACTGGGTCAAGCATAGAGAGAAAAGGCATGACAGGGCCTCCTAGACAGGATCCACCTAGAGATCCAAGTGCTGGGACATATTCAGCGAGACTGTCTCCTTCAGGAGATAGTCATACCTAAGAGACATTGTCTCCATAGTATTTTGAACATTTTGTTGTATTTGGCACAGACATGACATATTTTGTACATTTATCATTTTATATATATATATATATATATATATATATATATATATATATATATATATATATATATATATATATATATATATATATATATATATATATATATATATATATATATATATATGACACCATTTTCTTTGATCCTCATGTGATGTGTTACGGATTATGCTTTCTATATGATTTTGATTATTCTATGATGATGATGCAGTGCTTAGATGTATGTGTTTTGATATGTGATGAATATGATATGGTAATGCATAATGTTTATGAGATGTATCTTGAAAATGAGATGTATGATATGATATGTTGTGAGATGTATCTTGAAAATGAGATGGATGATAATGATATGCTATGAGATGTATCTTGAAAATGAGATGTATGATAATGATATGTTGTGAGATGTATCTTAAAAATGAGATGTATGATAATGATATGATGTGAGATGTATCTTGAAAATGAGATGTATGATAATGATATGCTGTGAGATATATCTTGAAAATGAGATGTATGATAATGATATGATGTGAGATGTATCTTCAAAATAAGATGTATGATAATGATATGTTGTGAGATGTATCTTGAAAATGAGATGTATGATAATGATATGAAACTAAGTGTAAAATGATATGCAACTAATTGTAAAGTGATATGCAACTAATTGATTTGAGCATCCTCATTCTGCATTGGTCATCCCTGTATAGCCACATGTTATTTGCTTTCTTTGTAGGTATCATCATTGAGAATTGATTTGTTTTGGGATATGTTGAAAATTTATACAAGCATAATGGTATAATTGAACCATAATGACTTGAGAAAAATTTACATGATTTTTTATTTTGCAAGATAGCACAAGCGTCAAGGTATAATTGAACCAGGACGACCTGAGTGTGGATTGCGTATAAACAGAAAAGATTAAACCATTTGTATGCGCAAAGTGGAATCATGTATTCAGTGATATGTTGTGAATCACGTCTCAAGACAAGTATCTACACAGTACAAATGATCGCCTCACAAACAGAAAACTAAAAAATATTGGAGTCCCCACGACTTTCTCTAGCGTGAAGCCTTTGTTTGAGAAAATGTAGAGGATCCAATAATTCAAAAAGTTCAAGTGCAAAAATAGTCAAAACCTTATGCAAGATGCAACATTTGATACTTCAGAAAATCATCCATCATATTTTGTGAATCTCGTTGATCGACCAATGTGTGGTTTTGTGATTGTTGAGCTTGTTTGTTGGATATGATATTCTGAGTTTGCTACAAGGTTTGATGTCTTGAACGTGCTGCAAGTTTTGATTGATACTGCCCCTAGCTGAATGATCCTCTTAATGTGGATATGTACAGTGATTAGCAATCCATGGTGAGATGTGGTGAAAGGATGTTATGATAAACCAGGATAGTGACTACGCTAAGTATGTCCTGGATGGATATTGTGATAAAACGTCGGGCGATGGCCGATAGTGCTTAACTATGGATATATGGTATGGTAGTAAAAGATAGATAGAGGAGTTTTCCTCTCACAATGACGCCTGTTGCTAGGTTTTCACCAGTTGCTTTTATTGTACCTTTTTATTTGCTTTTTCTTGATTTTTTGACTTTTCCGTGCATTAGACTACTCAAGTGTAGTATTTCTTCAGATGGATGTTGTTAGTTGGTTCATCGAGCACATCTCCTTCTGAAGTTGTTAGCTGATAAGTGCCTAATCCATAGGCTAATATGATGACATAGGGACCTAACCAGTTAGGTTCAAATTTCCCTTTCTTTTCCCGATCTTGCTAATTTCTAGGATTTTCCTTGAGTACTAGGTCACCAATATTAAAAATTATGGGAATGACCTTGTGGTTGTAGCTTCTACACATACGTTGTTGATATGCTTTGAGATGAGTGTAGGCACATTGGCATCTTTCATCGAGAAGTTATAACTCTTGTAGTCGGTTGACTCGATACTCTTCATCTAGAATTAGGCCTTTCAAAGAAACTCTGAGAGATGGAATTTCTACCTCTAATGGTAAAATTGTTTTTGATCCATACACCAATGAATATGGTGTAGCCCCCATAGGTGTGTGGATGCTAGTTCTATATGCCCAAAGTGCTAGATTGAGTTGTACATACCAATCTTTTCCTGCATCATTCACTATTTTCTTCAAGATTTTCAATATTGTCTTGTTGGATGCTTCTGCCTGACCATTCCCATGTGGGTAGTAAGGTGTAGAGAAACGATGTTGGATTTTGATTTTGATTTTTTCACATAGCTCTCGTACATCTTGGTTCTTAAAAGGTCATACATTATCTATGATGATGGAACTTGGGATGCCATATCTGCAGATCAGATAATTAAGGATGAAACAGGCTATTTGTTTCCCAGTTACCGTGGTCATTGGGACCACTTCAATCCACTTGGTAAAGTATTAAGTTGCAGTTATAATGAACTTGTATCCATTTGAAGATGAAGGATGAATTTTTTTGACTAAGTCAAGTCCCCACTAGCAAAAGGGTCAGGATGTTGTGAATGGCTACAATTCCTGTGTTGGTGCATGTATAAGATTGCCATGGATTTGGCATTTAGGACACTTCTTTGCAAAGTGATAAGAGTCTTTTTCCATTGTTGGCCACTAATATCCCATACTTAGAATATTTTTAGCAAGAGTAGGACCACTTGAATGTGTCCCACAAATACCTTCGTGAAGATCTTGTAAAGCAGAGTCAGATTCATTATGATCAAGGCAACAAAGAAGAGTGCCATATATACCTCGACGATACAAAGTATCAGCAGTGAGAGTATAACGGGCGGCTCGCCGGATAAAGTTGCATTTTTGGTTTCAGGATAGGTCAATGGGTAGGATATTGTTCTTAAGATAGTCGTATATCGGTCCATATAATGGAGAGTCTGAACCGGTTAAGGCATAGATAACATGGGAATCAGAATGGTCATAGGCGGGGGAGAATAGTTACTCTACCAGAAACTCGTAACGATTTTTTTGCTCTAGAATTTGTAGTAGTGAAGCGATAGTAGCCATTGCATCGACTGCTTTGTTGTCTAACCTTGGTATTTTCTCAAAGATGATCTATACAAAATATTGTTTGATATCATCCACCATTCGCTTGTATGGTAGCATCTTGTCGTCCTTTGTCTGGTAGTCATTGTTGATTTGATTGATGACTAGTTGTGAATCTTTGTAGACTTTTAATTTCATGGTTCTCCATTCCATGGCCATTTTGATGCCTATAAATAGTGCCCTCATATTCAGCAACGTTATTTGTGCATGGAAACATAAGCCTATATGATCTTGGTATGGTGTGTCCTTCAGGAGTGATAAACAAAATGCCAGCACCTAAGCCATGTTGAGTATAGGATCCATCAAAGTATAAGGTCCATTGTTTGGTTGAGATAGCAAGAATGTCTCTGTTTGCAAATTCGATCTCCATAGGTTGTTTTCCTAGTAGTGGTGCTTCAGCTAGTTGATCTGTGATTACTTGTCCTTTGATAGCTCGTCGCTCTGTGTAGTGAATATCAAATTCACTAAGAATCATGACCCATTTATCCAATCTGCCTATAAGAGCTGCTTTGCTGAGTAAATATTTCAGAGGATCAATTTTTGCAACTAGCTTAATTGTGTGAGCTAGCATGTAGTGTCAGAATTTTTGAGAGGCAAATACCACTGTTAAACAAGCTTTCTCAATGAATGTATAGTTGAGTTCATATCCATTCAATATTCTGTTGATGTAATATATAGCTCGCTCCTTGCCTTGTTGATCCTCTTGTGCTAACAATGCCCCCCCAGTGATATATCTATTGTTGAAATGTAGAGAATGAGTGGCTTCCCTGCTATTGTTGGTACTAGAACTGGTGGGTTCATTAGATACTGCTTGATTTGATAAAATGATTCTACACATTTGGCTTCCCATCTGAATGGTACATTTTTTATGTAGCAAATGATTAAACGGTAGACTTTTATTTGCTAGTTGAGCAATGAATCACCTGATTGATTGGAGTCATCCTTGTAGAGATCCAAGTTGGCTGATGTTCTTTGGTGGTGGCATCTCCATAATGGCTTGTACCTTTGCCGGATCCACTTCAATACCCTTAGCTGAAACTATGTAGCCTAGTAATTTCCGTGATGTAACCCCGAAGACACACTTCTTAGGGTTGAGCCTGACTTAGAATTTTTCCAATCTGTCAAAAATCTTTTCTAAGATTCTTAAATGTTCTACCCTGGTGAATAATTTAGCTAGTAAATCATCCACATAGTCTTCCATGAAGGTATGCATCATGTCATGAAAGATTGTTGTCATTGCTAATTGATAAGTTGCTCCTGCATTCTTTAAGCCAAAAGGCATGGCATTCCAATAGTATGTTCCCCAGGGACAAGTGAATGTTGTTCTATCTTGATCCTTCGGGGCTATCTTGATTTTATTATAGCCTAAACAATCGTCCATTAGTGATAGCATTGCATGGCCTACTATGAAGTCTACAATTATGTCGATACTGGGTAAAGGAAAGTCATCCTTGGGACATGCTTTGTTGACATCTCTAAAATCAGTGCATATTCTAATACTGCCATCTGGTTTTGATACTGGTACAATGTTGGAAATCCATTCAGCATAGTCAATAGGTCAAATGAATCCGACATCTAATAGTTTCTTTAGCTCAGCTTTAACCATGAGTGCCACATGTGGATTCATCTTTCGCAGTTTTTGCTTGACTAGCTTAGCTCCTGGAGTAATGGATAAGTGATGCATGATTAATTGTGGATCAATCCTAGGCATATCTGCATATTACAAGCAAAGTTGATTTGCTTTTCTTTAAAAAATTTGATAAACTCTGATCTTTCTTCCTTTGTCAAAGATTCTACCAGGTGTATATTTTTGGTTGCTTCTGTAGTACCAATCTTGATTGATTGAGTGGGCACAATCAATATGGGTGATCGCTCATGATAATGCTTAGGAAGTGTGTCAAGTCTCCCATCCTTAGGTGCCTTACAAAGGTTTTCACCCTCAGATGCATCTTTTATTTTTACTTTTTTGTGATCTATTGCTACCATTGACTAGTTTTCAGCAATAGATCTTTTAGTTTGTTCATTTTTGCGATTGAGAGACTTGGCACTCCCCTGATTGCAGATGTTGTTACTTTGTTTATTGGTAGAGTCTATTTCTGGGGTTAATGGTACACAAGTAATGGATAATGGATTCGTCATTTGGGAAAATTGGTATATCATGAGTTTCAAGTTCGTCCCAATCTGTGAGGTTAGGAAAGACAAGTGGTAAGGAGTCGTTAGGTGGATCAAGTTCTGTTGCGGTAAGCATTAGGATGGAGGTATCCTTGTGATTGTCTTGGGTGTTAAATAAGTTGAGGATTTCGTCGAGGTCTTTGATGTTATTATCTTATGTATAGACTTGCTCATAATGTCGTTGCTCGTTTTCCTTGGCGTCATAGATATTTTGTGGACCAAATTCAAGTGGTCTAGATTTTGTGCCATGTTCTTCTTGAGAGATGGGTGTATGACTATCATATGCACCAATATCTTCAGTAATATTAGAACAGCTTCCCCACTCATATTTATTGGAATCAGTCTCTGAGGTATTATCCCAGATTCTAGCTGTGCTGTGGATTGGTATGTTGTATGGTGAGAACGGGTCTTTGATGATTGATACAAGTTTGATAGTTTTCTCTGATTCTGTGTCAGATCCTACTTCCACTCTTTGCATTTGTTCATATACTATCTCTCCTCGGGGATTTTTAATGTTACTAGGAGATGATTCTTCTTTGTTGGATATTGGTTCTTGAATATGATGTGCTTCTGCAGTAGATGCTTCCTTCTTTTGATTGATAAGTTTCATTTTGATATTGCTTTTCTTCTTGATTTTCACGTTCTTTGCGTATTGTCTCAGCTGACTCAAATAGGGCCTCCTACCAGGAGTCTTCCTTGTATTTCTTCTTTGCTTTCCACTAGGTTTTTTGGTATTTGTGTGGTGTCTTCTTTGGTAGTAGAGTGAGTTCATGGCCCAATCCTTTTTTGTCTTTAATAAAATGTGAAGGAGGATCTAATGGTTCTGTGACGCCTTCCTGACATTTACCAATAGGTCCTTTGCCATTGTATCCCATATGTTGCATGATCAAGTAGCCTTTTCCATACAGGTGTGTTGGTATAGCCACCTCCATAGTAGCTGCTTTGTCTTCTTCCTCATCCTTGTATAGCCAACTAAGGATGTCCTTTTCCTCTGATTCATGTGCTAGAGTCCCTAGTTGAATAAATGTGCCATCAAAATTGGTGATGGGCTGGATTGCTTGATATGTTGATGTTGTAGGTAATCCATGATATTTAGGTGATGTTGGTAAGTTGGCCAAACACATGGGTTCCAAAGATTACTCTCCCATGCCTTGCTCTTTGATTTGCTTTTTTTGCTTGAAATCCATAGAAAGTGATGTAGACTTTTCTCGCTGAAGATTCGATGTTGAGTAACTTTGTTTTTCTCTATTATGCAGAACCAAGTTGTCTTGGGCTGCCCCCATAGCATTACAATGTTGAAACGGATTATGATCTGCTAATATAGAAATCTCCTGTCCATTGTAGGGGAACTTAACACACTGATGATAAGTAGAAGGTACTGCTTGCATTTCATGTATCCAAGGTCGACCCAATAAGATATTGTATGTGAGGTCTATGTCCAAGACTTGGCACATAGTGTCCTTTTGTATTGGTCCTACTTGAATTGGTAACATTACTGTTCCTTTGGATGATCTCTCTTCATCATCATATGCTTTGATAGTGATCTTTTTGCATGGATCAATAGATTTCTCAGAGAAGCCTAATGCACGGATAAGTTTTAAGGTATAGATATTGAGTCCAACTCCTCCATCTATTAATACTCTTTTGACTCGATGCTTGTAGACCAAGACTTCAATGTGGAGTGGAGTATTGTGTGGATGGCTCAATGAGAAATTATCATGCTCAAAAAAGGTGAGGTTATGAGGCCTTGTCATATGAGCTACCATGGCTTAGAATTTGTCAGCATCCAGATCTTGAGGTACATTTGTTTCCAATAATGCTTGTTCCAATATGTCTTTATGTTTTGGTGAAAGTTTCAGCAACTCTAGTATAGATATTTGAGCAGGAGTTTTGCATAGTTGACTGACTAGATCATATTGAATTTTGGGTACGGTGTTTGTTGTTGACATATGCCCCTTCGAGACATATTTTTGAGCTATGGTTGTTACGTTGACGGATTCATGTTCACGCTTGTCTTTGATTGTGATAACGTTAACTTGATTGTCTTTGGCTGATATAGGACTGATGGTGTTATTGTATATGTGATAGATATGGGCTCCACATGTATTGTTTGAGGTTGAAGCTCCATCTTTGTTGTAGTTTGGAAGAGGATTTTTAAAGGCTCTATGGTCACCATTTGTCTTGAGACCATCAACTGTTAAATCACCTATATCAATCATGTCTTGAACAATGTTTTTCAGTCTCATGCAATCATTTGTTTGATGACCTTTGTTACGATGAAAATCACAAACGTGTGAGTCATTCCACCAGGGTGGTTTGATTTGTTGTTCAAAGTTGTTGATTGTCAGTAAGGAGATAATTTTGTTTGCCAGGAGTTCTCTGAATGTTGATTCTAGTGATTTCCCTAGTGGTGTGTAAATGCATTTTTGAAAGTTGTTTGCGTTACCTCATGAGTTTGGATTAGGTCCTCGATTGGTGTTATTGTTTTGGGTATTTTTTGCATTGACTTGATCTTGATTAGTATTCGGTGCATAAGTAATAGTGCCTTGGTTAGCACCTTTGGGGTTCTTTGTAGCTTGAGGATTACCTGATAATGCTAGCACTGGTTGCTTGGATTTGGGATCATTTGATTCATTCCTCCTTCATTTCCATTGCTTTTGTTTCTAGTCCAGAATCTGGATTTGTCTAAGTTGTTGTTGTTTTGGTTGTTGTAATTGGATGAACTCGTTCCTTCTTTGAAGAATTTTAATGTTCCTTTCTTGACACATGCCTCTTCTACTTGGATGCCATTCTCAATTAACTTGGCAAAAGATGGTATGCACTGAAGTTTGAGTATGTAACTCATCTCACTATTCAAGTTGTTGATGAAAATCTCCATCTTTTCCTTTTCAGGCACATCTCGAGGATATCTCGAAACCATACGCCACCAACATTGAAGGAATACCATGAATGTTTCATTGTTTTTCTGCTTGGTATTACAGACATCTAGCATAGTGATAGCATGTTGAATGTTATAGGAATATTGAGTTATGAATTTGTTGACTAGTTCATCAAATGATCTAATGGGAGGTGTTATTTTGGATAACCATTCCATTGTTTTCCCTCCCAAGATTCTTGGCAATAACCTCATCAAATAGGTGTCATCATGGGAAAATTCAAGACTCATGGTACAGAATTCTCGAACATGATCATGACGATCGCTTTTCCCATCATATTTGTCAATTTTGGGAATGTATGAGTTTGGGGGAAAAGGAACCATGTTCAATCGTCTCTCAAAAGGATAAGAACAAATTTCAGCTAAGGAGTACCGTACTGTTGTCCCTTGTTGCATGTCTTGCATTTGTTTTTGCAACATTTGCATTTGTGGAGTGAGAGCAATCAAAGGCGCATTATTTTGCCAAGGGAATGGTTCTTCCCTTGTATTAGTTCTAAGTTGAAATGGTGTGTGGAACAATATGTTTTGCTCTAGGATGGCTTGCTCAGAGATATTTTGCTCAGGGTCACGTGCTTCTTCCTCTCTTTGTCATTCTTGATAGTTATAATGTCGAGATCCTATTCTAAAAATGTTGGTGTCCAAGTCTTCAGGAAGTTTAACTCCTTTGCTTGTGAGCATGAGTAGATATTTTTCCTTATCGATTTCCATGAGTCTTTCCACAAGTTTCTGAAATGAAGCGCTTTCTTGACACTCTTGGAGGAGTTCCTCAGAAATTTTGTTGTCTTCTAGATTCGGGCATTCGAAAGGATTTGATAACCTTCGATTCATGTTGGACTCTGGTTGTATTTTTGTTTGTTTGTTTTGTTGAGAGCGAGTAACAGTAGGCATCTAATAAAAGCTTTATGTGAAAAAAGGAACGACCTCCCCTTCAATGTTTTGTTCAGGGGTTGGTGGTTCAAATTGGGGTATGTTATAAGTGATGCACTCTTCGGGAAAGAAGGCTGGATTGATCTTTCCTCCTTGATTCAGGTGTTGACTGAATGCTGAATTTTGACAAAATGCTCTACTCCTCAGTGGTTCTTTGTCAAATTCGTTTGATTTGTCTTGAAGATACAAGCGCATATGACGAAGGAATGTTTGATAAGATTTGAAGAGTTGGCGATTGATGTATAAAAACTTATTCCGTTTGACAAGTTTTAGAGAACTGGGTTGTTGTTTCTTCAATTTAGTGTTATGATAAATATTCTTTCTTCTCAGAATATGAGGATTAGTCATGCACAAACGATCAATGGTTTCCTTTGATTTAATTTGGATTTAGTTTAGCTTGTTTTGGAAACTCAAGTTTTACTTTATCAAAATGAAGGTTTAGATGCCCCCTCACAACAAAGCGTGTCAAATGATATGGAATACGAGCTTTCCCAATATGGAAACTCAATTTGACAACTTGGAGTTTTAAAACAAGTGTGTTTTTGGGATAGAAATCTGTTTGATAGAAGGACCTGTTTGATAATTGTGATGTTGTTTCCTGATTTTGATAGGAGAGATGTGATATCTTGCGACTAGTTTTCAGATTTTGGACAACTTTTGTTCTACGGAGAACTTGCTTTTGGAAATATTTTTTTTGATACTCTATTTTTGATTTTCTGTTTGATGAAGTTCAGAATGAGGAAAGAAAGCTTCTAAAATGTTTTTAAAATTTTCAAAAATGACCTATGTTTTTCCCCCTATTTTTCTGGTTTTGGCTATGCGCTAAAGCAGAGGCGCAATGCGCTATAGAAAAGACTCCATGCGCTAAGCTGCCCCCTATTACACGCTAACTAGAATGTTTTGATTTGTCTCAGTTTAAAATGTTACGCGCCAATATGGGCCGCCAACGCGCTAACTGTTAAACCCTACGCGCTAAGGTTTGGTTTCTACACGCTAAGCTGATGTTTCAACGCGCTAAACTATTTTCAAAATGCGCTACTTGAAACTGCTAGTTTTGGATTCTGATGAAGCGCTAAGGTGAAGGTTGAACGTGCTAAAAGATGGTTTCCACGTGCTAAGAGGTTGCTCTTACATGCTAAACTGCCCTAATAGTTTGACTTGGTTGTTTTTCTATGATTTTTGGAATTTTACTTTGAGTTTTTAGTGATGATAGATGATTTTATGAAGTAACAAATGAAGACACGGCACCAAAGAGACAACCATTTTGCTTAATCTAAACAATAAGTGTATGTTCTATGAGGATGTGTTCAAATCCTCAATGTTTTGATAGGTTTAGATACAACATGCACTTCAGTCAAACTCTTTATTCAAGGGTCATAAGCAATATCATAGCCCACTAATCTCGATACTCCGTCAGCTCAAATAGCCATGTCACCCCCTAGGGGGCGCCCATTTTTTTGCCTTTTGCCAAAAATTAACCCAAAGTGAATTGCTTCAAAATTGAGTAGTTATCTTGGGAGATATATGGTGAGCGATCTTGGGGGTGGATTCTTCCCCACCCTTGCACTATGATATTGCAAATGTTTGGATACTAACTCGGCTCAAAGTTTCTATGCTAAGGTTCGTAATCAAGCTTCTCGTTCGGTCGTCGTTGATAAACTCCCTCAAGAGGCTTCACAACCTTTAGAACAAAGGCTTTACATATCTCAAGGATACTGGGGGAAGGCTAATCTCTACACGCAACCATTGAAAAGGACTTTTGTCACTTTGCACTTTTGATTATAGTGGGTTGGAACACTTGGCTTCAAAGTGGTTTCCCACTTAGGTAGTTCCCTTCACACCGGCCAAAAACGGCTTTAAGATTTTTTCAACCCCTTAGAAAGGCAGGCTTGCTAAAGGTTTTAATGCAATATGACTGAAAGCGTAAGAGTGGTCTGGCTTTTTGATCACCCAGTTAAGGGGAGAGCATATTCCTTCCACTTTCGAGATAAAGCACACAAGTTCTTTTTAGCCTTTCAAAGCAGTGATTTGCTAACTCTATATGGAGATGTTGCTCCATGAAAACATGGTGTTTATTTTATCCTTTCAAGGCAATGATTTTCTGATCTATTGAAAAGGAACCTGGTCAACAAAATAAATGCGATGTTTGGTCAACAAAAGAAATCGATTGAAAGGGGAAGATCTTCCCTCTTTAGTTGTAAATGACTTTTGGACATGTGTGATTCTTTACTTCAAAAAAACTTAAAGTGGATCCTTTTATGCATCAAAGGATGGTGAAGTTCTTTTTAAGCCCCTTTGATTGCAAAACTGAAAAATTGCTTTTGTTCTTTTTAAAACCCAATTGAAAAAAAATTCTTCCTAGAAAAATAAGGAAATGTTATTTTTGTGGTTCTTTTTAAATCCCAAACAAAGTGAGTTCAATTTTACCCTATAAGAATTAAAAAGCTTTAAATTTTAACTAACTTAACAAAGTTAGAAAAAACTTAAACTATTGTAACTCTAAAAGTAAAACTATGCTCCTTCCTGCAAGAAACTATCAAAAACCCTGCAAAATACCAAGTAAAATAGCTAGAAAAATATGTGGATTTTGTGGACTTCAACAAGTCTAATTTCAAATTCGGTTACAATTTTTAATTTTGCCTCTATCTATGATGCGCTATAGAATAGACTATACGCACTACAAGATAACCGGGATGCACTATCGGACAGACCCAATGCGCTGAACTATTTTTCGAATGCACTGCTCTGTTATTCTCCCACACCAAGACCTACAGGAAAATTTTAGTAGAGATGATGCGCTAAGATATGGTCTGCACACACTAGGGAATGAGTCCCACACAATAAACAGTGAGCCGGATGCGCTAGAAGATTAACCAAATGCGCTAAGGTATGTTCCCTACGTGTTGATTCCTCTTTCCCGCGTACCTGCAAAAGTGATTATTTTTAAAAACCGATTTGATTAATAGGGTAGTGCCCCACATTGGGCACCAAAAATGTGTGCGGGAAAAGCCGTTTGATGAAACTTAAAATGTGAAAATGTGGTCTCAAAGAGGCTTGTTCACACACCCACGAGACTTCTTGGTGCAAGTTATGGAATCATGAAGAATGACTCAACTTCCCAAGGTTGGTTCCATGGTTCTCTATCTCACAAGGTCCCTCAAGCCAATGCCTTTGCTCTTAGGTCACTGAGCGAAGTGGCTTAGGGATGAAAAATGCAAGAATGAGGGATGCTTTGGATTGATTTGAATATGAAATGCATCCTATCTATGCATGATTCTACAAATGCAATAAACTAGATTACAAGATGACAAGGTTAGTAGCAATACTATCCTAGCATGATATACTAGTTAATGATCTAAGCTAAATGATAAAGGAAATACTCTAAAATGCTTATTAGATTAATTCCTATTGCAAAGAGAAACTAGATGTATTGATAAATTTGAGCATAAATGAGATACTAAAAGCTTGCATGGATCTCTAAAATGGAGGAATGAGAGCTCTATTTATAGTGAAAATAGGGAAATGGGTGGTCAAGATTGAAGGAGTTAATCATGGGTCGGGATTGAAAGTTATCAATCCATGTTTACAATTTTCACTATTGAAATGGTGACAATTGTCAACATAAGACTGCTTGAGAGGAGATAAAGAAGCATTAAATACTTGAGAAGACCTCATGGTTACCTTATGAGGTAAGGGTTAAGGTTAGGTTAAGGTTATCCAATGGATAAAGCTTTTACCCAAAAGGTAAACTCTTGTGAAAAGGTTAAAGGGATAACCATGGTCAAAGCAATGAATGCTTGATGAGACCCCTAGGTTAGATGAGGGTTAAGTTAGTCAAAAAGTCTCTAACCATGCCACTAAGGGTTAGTTAACCATTAATGGTTTGAAGACTTTGGGGACAAATTTGTAAGATTCCTTCCAAATTTGGGGGTATTCAACAAGTTAGCTCGTTGAAGGCATAAAGGCTTTAATGCCTTTTGAAGACTTTACTCCAAATTTGAGAAGTGACTTCCTCAAATTTAGGGAAAAGGGATAATGAATGGGTTTAGGTTAATTGATTAGGATTTAATGGATTCTAGAAGAAATTAGGAATAGGTTTAGGATGCAAGTGGGAGATGTAGGAAAATGCAAGTGGGTGAGGGATAATGGGATTAATTAAAATTAATTGCTTTATTTCAATTTGGTTGCAAGTTGGGAAATTAAATAAATTAGATTTATTCAATTTGGGGTGAACTATTTAATTAAATGTAAATTTAATTAAAAAGTAGAGAGAAGGGATTTAATTAAATAAAATGATTTATTCAATTAAATGATGTAAAGAACTTAAGTGAATTTAACTAAATAAATTAAATAATTTATTTAATAAAATAGAAGAATGTGGATGATTTAATTAAATTAGATTTAACTAAATAGAGGAATGGGAATAAAATGAACATTAAATATTCGTTTAGGAATATGTTCATTTTTATACGTCTACAGGAGGTTTACTTAAAGCCTGAGAGGCATTTGTATGGGAGAGAAAGAGTGAGAACACAAGCAAGTGCAGATTGTACGGACTGCAACACAATATCCATAAAACTCATTAATTTTCCTTCAAATTTGTGGTTTTCTTTGCATTAAGGTAGTTTTATATTGACTTGGTAATGAGATGTGGATAGTATCTATGTCTCTTTTCATGTTTTCAATCTGCTGAGGGTTTAATAAAATCTAGGAACACACATTGCACTGTTCCTTCCTAAGTCTACAGTCATTAATTCACAATTTTGTTAATTTCCATTGACACAATGATCCAACCATAGATTTAGGACCCTGATACCTATGGTTTGGATCATCTCCTAACATGTATCATACACTCCTGACAATTTAGTGAAAGGAAGGTGAGTATGTTGGGTGTACACCGTGAAGAGTTTGCTGAAAATGCATGATTTTGATGCCACAGTAATAGCAGTAGCAGATCGGCCTAAAGGAGAGGCTATTTTTGTATTTGAAATAGTGACTATAGGTTGAGGAAATGGTGAATCATCCCTCATTTGATTTTGGAAGTGGTGTTTGGTGAGTTTTTGGGCAAGCCCTAAGTTTAAGGGTGTTTTAGTGAGGGTTTTGGGGTTAGGGCATATAGAATCATTTCTTGGTCATAAAACCTAGAAAATCCTTGGTTTGGGACCATAAAAAATATTGTACGGAAGGGTGTTTTCTAGGGTTGAGTTTAGGAAGTACTTTCTTTGCAATAGAGGCCTAATTAGCCTATCGGGTAGAAAGGATAGTGAGGTTTTGGGACTGTTGTTCCAAAGCATCAATACCTGAGGTTTGGGTATATTGTTGTTGGCCAAAAAGGTTATTCATATATGTGATTTATTTGTCTGGTGACTTACAAATTTGGGTAGAAAATCACCTAAAATAGTATTTGTAGGGCTAGTAGGAGCCTAGGCCTAGTTGGAGGCTAAAACTTGACTTGTCTTAACAAATGTAGACTTGATGTCTTGAGAACCTGAGATACATGTTGTTGGGAGTATTTATATTGGTGTAGGGGTATAGGATCCACTTGGCTTAGTGGAAGACTAGTTTGGAGTCTATTGGAGGCATTTGATGCACTTGAATCACCTTAGGAGTGTGGGGTTTGGGTCCTAAACATTTATTTAACTAAAAGTTTGCAAATTTTCCCCTTTGCCTCTGCATCAGATTGGTATCAAAGCAGTGAGTAGATCTTTGAGTGAAATTTTTGATAAGATGTCACCTAAGAATCAAATGGCTAGGGAGATAGAGGAGTTGAGAGAAACCCTAGAAAGAGAGAAGAGGGAAAAGAGGGAGTTGGAAGCAGTAAGGGAAAGAGAGTATAGACAAAAAAGGAGGGAGAGATTACAACTACTAGCAAGGATTGAAGCCTTAGAGAAAGAGAAGGGAGAACCTAAAAGAGAGGAGATGAATGAAGAAGTGGGAGCACACGATGAAGGGGTAAGGCGTGAAGAGCCTAGAAGGGGTGAAGAAGATCCTGAAGAGATGAGATTGGTGAGATTGGTGAAGGCAGTCCAAGGTGGAGGTAAGAGTAACATTGACCTACCTATTTACCAAGGGAGGATGGAAAGTGAAGCAATCTTAGGTTGGTTAGATGCCTTAGACAACTATTTTGAATTTGAGGAAATGGAGGAAGAAAAGAAAGTGAAGTTTGCCAAAACTAAGTTGAGAGGTACAAATTTGACATGGTGGTCTGATATACATAATGACAGGATGGCTAGAGGTCTAGAAAAGATCACAACGTGGACTAGAATGAAGGGTTTGATCAAGGATCAGTTTTTACCATCTAATTATACAATTCATGTGAAGAAGATGAGGCAAAAGGACATGGATGTGTTGTCCCATACTGAGCAATTTCATAAGCTTAGTATCATAGGGGGTCTAGAGGATGAAGAAGAGAAGATAGCAAGGTACTTGAATGGGTTGAGATTCAACCTTCGAGATAAAATAGGATTGCAGATGCCTAGGGCATTGGGAGAATGTTTTTAGTTCGCCATTAGAGCCGAAGAGAAGTTGAAGAGAAAGCAGGAAAGACAAGGGAATGTTGGGAGAGGTGTAAGAAGAAGAGGTGGTAGAATAAATTGGGAACAAGGACAAAGAAATGAGAAAGGAAAAGAGACAACTTTTGATTCAAGAGGAGGATACAGAGGAGGTGGAAGATTTGGGGCAGGTAGAGGCACTTTCATAGGTAGATGCATCAATTGTAATGAAGTGGGTCATCCTTCTTTTAAATGTCCTAAGTGGGAACAATCAGACAGAGGCAGGGATAGAAGAGTCAACCTGATATAAGAAGAGGAAAAGAAAGGAGAAAATGAACCATTGAAAGAAAGTCTAGTGCTGGAAGGAGTTTTCCTCATGGTAAGGAAAGGTAAAATGCAGCAACAAGCACCACAGGTATCCATTTTTAAGACCAATTGTTTAAGTCATGGGAAAGTGTGTAGATTGATTATAGATTTTGGAGCACATGATAATTTAATTTCATCTAATATGGTTTCTAAATTAGGTTTGAAGACATTTTTTCATCCTAACCCTTACAGTGCCACTTGGGTAAGCCAAGAGTTGAATGTAATGGTTAGTCAAAGGGCATATGTAGATTTCTCAATTGGACCATACCAAGATAGAGTTCTTTGTGATTTTATCCCTATGACCTATGGACATATTATCTTGGGTAGACCATGGCAATATACGAGAAAGACCATTCATGATGGTAATCATAATAGTTATTTGGTGCATCAAGGAAGTAAACAATTCAAACTAATACCTTTACCTTGCGGTGATCAAAAAGAGAATATTGTGATATGTTTTGGAGACAAGATGCAAGTATGTGTACAGGGTATGAAGAAGGTGGATAATGGATGGAAGAGTGATGGAGTAAGATAGTAGCAAATTCCAATGGAGAAGTTGTAGAGTAATCAGAAAATGCAGCAGCAAAAGAAGTTGATTGCAGAGGTTAATGACAACAAGTTAGTAAGCATTGATGTACCGAGGACTAGTAGTATAGATGGTGTAGTGGTGGGATCAGTTTTGTGCCCTATTGGGATGCAGAAAAAAGGCAGTAATGGTGGCATTGGTGTTTACCAAAAGGCAGACCAAACAGCAGATGAAAGATGGCAGCAAGGGCAGACAAAAGACAGTCCCATGAAGGGACCAAAACATAAGTTTTTGAGCACTAATTCATGTTTTGAGATTTATGTAGGTTGCAGAAGTTGGAGAGTTTCCTTTGAGTAGTTAAACAAAGTGCAAATATGTACCAAACAATCACAAGCTCTGAATACAAAAGATTTGTTCTCTTGGGATAAGAGATTTTTCATTGGAGGGGAGTATGGTGCAGGAGCACTTGGCATGAAGACAACTTGGAGGACACCATGGAGGAATGACAAGGAGATGTATGGGTCTAATAGACTCAATTTTGATGTTTTAAAGCCAATTATGGCATTTCAATGTAATGATCCTAATGTAATGGTTAATTGTCATGATGGGCCTAATAGGACCATAGGACCAAATATGGGATTTAAGGGTTATAGGATTGGGCATGGTCTTAAGAGTGTTTAGACCTCTTAAATAAAGAATTTTAATCCCTTAAGAGTCATTAGTTTGGGGTAGAAGTCCAAATAGGGTGTTTAATAGGAGTTTTTAATTTAAATGTTTGAATGCCAACGGTTAGTGCCATCTTGGTGGGAAATGACAAAACCGGCTTGTTAAGCATTTGTAATGACAAATAACTCCAAGGATCAGTTCAAACAATTATAGGAGGTTTACTTAAATCCTGAGAGGCATTTGTACAAGAGAGAAAGAGGTGTGAACACAAGCAAGTGCAGATTGTATGGACTGCAACACAATAGCAATAAAACTCATTAATTTTCCTGTAAATTTGTGGTTTTCTTTACATTAAGGTAGTTTTCTATTGACTTGGTAATGAGATGTGAATAGTATCTGTGTCTCTTTTCATGTTTTCAATCTGCTGAGGGTTTAATAAAATCTGGGGACACACATTGCAATGTTCCTTCCTAAGTCTGCAGTCATTAATTCATAGTTTTGTTGATTTCCATTGACACAATGATCAAACCATAGATGTAGGACCCTGATACCTATGGTTTGGATCATATCCTAACATGTATCATGCACTCCTGACAATTTAATGACAGGAAGGTGAGTATGTTGGGTGTACACCATGAAGAGTTGACTGAAAATGCATGATTTTGATGCCACAGTAATAGCAGTAGCAGATCGGCCTTAAGGAGAGGCTATTTTCATGTTTGAAATAGTGATTATAGGTTGAGTAAATGGTTAATCATCCCTCATTTTATTGTGGAAGTGGTGTTTGGTGAGTTTTTGGGCAAGCCCTAAGTTTAAGGGTGTTTTAGTGAGGGTTTTAGGGTTAGGGCATACAGAAGCCTTCCCTGGTCATAAAACCTAGAAAATCCTTGGTTTGGGATCATAACAAAAGATTTAATGGAAGGGTGTTTTCTAGGGTTGAGTGTAGGAAGTACTTCCTTCGCAAAAGAGGCCTAATTAGCCTACCAAGTACAAAGGATGGAGAGGTTTTGGGACTGTTGGTCCAAAGAATAAATACCTGAGGCTTGGGTATGTTGTTGTTGGTCAAAAAGGGTATTCAAATATGTAAATTATTTGTCTAGTGACTTGCAAATTTGGGGAGAAAATCACCTAAAATAGTGTTTGTAGGGCTAGTAGGAGCCTAGGCCTAGTTGGAGGCTAAAACTTGACTTGTCTTAACAAATGTAGACTTGATGTCTTGAGAACCTGAGATACATGTTTTTGGGAGTATTTATATTAGTGTAGGGGAAGAGGATCCACTTGGCTTAGTGGAAGATGAGTTTGGAGTATATTGGAGGCATTTGATGCACTTGAATCACCTTAGGAGTGTGGGGTTTGGGCCCTAAAAATTTATTTAACTGAAAGTTTGCAAATTTTCCCCTTTGCCTTTGCATTAATCACATGACATCATATGGTCAGGTTTATCCTAGTATTACCTGTGTCTATCACATGGTGCTACTTATCAGGCTTTATCTTAATAGTGCTTATGTTTATCACATGGTGCTATTGATTTTAGTGTATATTTTTATCTCATTGCACTTAATCCTATCCTTTCTAGGGGCAATTGTCTGATTTTACCATCTCAACATTTTATCCAATTGGTTACACATGTTTATCACATTACCACTAATTCCTATCTTAACCTTATCTTCGTTGGGGCACCTATCTGAGTTTATCATCTCGATAGTTTTATCCAATCTGCAACATATGTTTATCACATTACTATTGATTTTTGCCCTAATTTTTTGTCTGCTTGACATATACACATTATGGGACTACCTATATGCGCAAAGATTGCATATACCCACTTTTACCTGGCATATACGCGTTTTGACACACATACGCACCACTATCCGACACAAACACAATTCGAGCACTTATACGCGGTTTTATCATGCTTGCCTCTCGGTGCCTTTTTCCTACCCATTGATGTTAATTTGAGAGGATTCGGCTAATACTGAGAGAGGGGGTGAATCAGTATTAACAATAATTCATAAACTTAAACTGATAAAACTTCACCGAAACAATCACAAACCAGTAATAAACTATTTACCAATACTGGTAATCACTGATATCCAACGATTAAATTGATTTACCAGAATTACTTATTAAGTGTCCATCGCCATGCATAAACTGAAAGTAAATCAAATCAACACATCAGAATCATTCACCATATCAACACTAGAATTTTCATGTGGAAACCCAAAGAGGGAAAAACCATAGTGGGAATTCGTTCCCACAAGAATTGTGTACTCTTTCAAAATGCACCCTATTAGGAGCCTAGCTCGATTAGGAGCAAACCCTGTTAGGAATCACCCAGTTAAGGGATTTCTATGATGATCCATGTTAAGAGATTATCCTTGTTAGAAGCAACCTCGCAAGAGGACTTAAGACTCAGATGTTTAGCTACCCAGTTAAGGGATTTACAATTTAAGGCCTGTTAGAACCTGACCGGTTGTTAGTCCTCCCTACTTTTATTAAAAATTTAATTCAAAGTTTTCCCTTTGATATTTATTTTCCCTTTCGGTCATGTATTTATTCCCTTTGAACCCAAGTCATTGAACCTTTCCTTAGTTCAAAGTTCAAGTTCAAAGCGCACTTTAAAGATGGTTATCTTCACGACTTTGTTTTATGGTAAAGGCGAGCGCTTTGTTGAAATATGTATTGAACTTGAACCTTTGAACCTTTTCGGTTCAAGGTTCAAGGTTCAAATTTGATCATGCGTCGGTTATGTCTGTTAGGCCCAATATGGAAAGCTAATGTACTGAGAGGGGAGGGGTGAATCAGTACTTCAAAACTCTTCTTCAACAATAACTTTATTGTTATGCATAAACCGAATAGTGCAGTAACATAATATAAAGCTAAAACAAATAGATAACAAACATACATGATTCACTCCATAACACATATATTTTGGTTATGCAGAAACTCTTGGTTAGAGAGAAAAATTGTGGTGGGGATGGCACCCACAACTTCACTACTACAATGATAAAGGTTGCTCGATTAGAGCTACATGTTTAGCTATTTCTGATAGCTTACCTTGTTAGGAGTATCAAGATCTGTTAGATCTACCTCGCTAAAGGATTTTACAACACTTAAACTAAATGTTGCACCTGGTTAGAGGCTTTACAATTTATAGACTTGATTAGAGTCTTTTACCCTGTTAA
Source organism: Cryptomeria japonica (assembly GCF_030272615.1). Taxonomy (NCBI): domain Eukaryota; kingdom Viridiplantae; phylum Streptophyta; class Pinopsida; order Cupressales; family Cupressaceae; genus Cryptomeria; species Cryptomeria japonica. The sequence goes on along the minus strand of NC_081410.1, from coordinate 4,468,247 downwards.
AGGTTTCTCTTACTACTTTAAAAGATTACAATAAAATCATTACAAATATCTACAACTTTACATCTGGAATGTTATAGCAGATTCTATGTGCTCAGAATAGATTACCTTGCTCATAGCATACCTCGGTAACCTATATAGTAACTCGGTAAACCCTTCTGTTTACTCTATTCTTTGACTGTTCTCTGAAATCCTTCTCAGTGACCTTTGTGTCTCTGTAACAGTCATAACACTTAGTGCTTTCACATGTCTTGCTTCATATATCTCTTTATCTTCCTTTCTGTCATGCTATATATATCTTTTCGATCTTAATCCATGTTGTATAAATAGATCTCTTATGACGGTGATCCTTTCATTGCTTCGATCTTACAAACATGTTTTATCGAATGAATAACCATGCAAAATATTTCATTGGTTAGATGACCTCAAAATCATACACAATCTTTAAGTGTAATTTCCAATGTGATAACGGTTAGATGTGCCTCGATCTTGTAACACGTTTTCATATGTATGTCTAGGTTCAATGAATCTAGTAACACGTTTCACTCAGTGTATATCAACTTGGTGTGTCATCTTTGCTGCTCGGTAGACATGGAATGATACCCGGTAGACAGCTCGGTGCATACTGTGCCCTGAGACTACTTTCTTCAATAACCGACTGGACTGTTCATACCGACTGAATATCTTAGTAGAGATAACCGACTAGAGTATATATAATAACTTTGAACATAAAACTAATGGCAACTTGATAAGTAGTAACAATCTCCCCTTTTGACTTTAGTTGAGATGTTTGACAAAAACTACTTTCAAAGTTATAACTCAATAATCTATATACTTGCAAAATTTTGACTATACTGACAGTATATACAATAGTCAATGAAATAGTAAATCCAGATATACTCCACTTATCGATATATTGTACAAAACTCTGATTTTGCATGCTCGGTGATCAATGTTCTGTGTGTTGCACTTGTTTTGTTCTTACTATCCTGTTCACTGCTCGGTTCACTGCACTTGGATACTCTGCTCACTCTGCTCGATATACTCCCCCTGTATAGTATACTCCTGTTGTTTGATACTTTGAATACTATATCATTCCTATAATAATCACTCCCCCTTTTTGACAAACATCAAAACTTAGTTACCATTTGGTGGTGGCAACTGGTCAAAAATGGATTTATACTTTGTCTGTGCTTCGGTGAGAGCGACAGAGAGGGCATTCTTTACACATTAAATAATTTTGTGCTTGAATATCAGCCAATAATGATATTAAGCCATCTAGAGTGCTTCCCTCTTGTGTAGTAGATAGGTATGTCGCTCGGTTGATCTGTTCTTGGACGGATGAAAGATGAGGAAGGAATAATGTCTGAAGTGTCATTATGTTCATCCTGATCTTTTGTTCTTCATTTCTTAGGTCCAATTGTTGAGCCATGAGTTGTTGTACCTTTGTATAGAAATTCTAAACCGAATTGGGCTCTGCGGTCAACTTATTTGAAAGATCGGTGATCTCTTTTTCAATTGCTTCTGTTTTATTCTTAATGTCTTTAATGAATAAAGAAAATGTGCAGAGTTTCTGAAATAAATAAAGAATGTGCTTGAGTTGAGGAGTCAACTCAGCAATAAATTTGACAAGTTTAACTTTGCCAATAGCTATAGCTTTTTGTACCTCTTCTATCATTTTTGCAGTGAGCTCCTTGTCTTTTAGCTTGCTCAAATATTCTGATGCATCTACTCCAGATGTCTCTATCTTTGTTAGGAGTTCATCCAGTTGAATGTGGATGGCTGCATCTGTTGACACTGTAGCTTCAGGTAGCATATCTATTAAGAGTGCTTTCACCTTCTGAAGTACCTATTTTTTCTTTTGAATCGCCATTTGCTTCTCTTGTTCAGCCTTTGCTTTGCCTAGTTCACCGAAATCAATGAGTGCTTGCCCCTTTAATTTTGATATATCTACATTGGGAAACACTATTGGTTTTGACAAATCAACTTTAAAACTATGCTTTTTCAACTTCGTTTCTTTACCTTTCACCAATGGAACTAAGACAATGGCTTGTGAGGCTTGATGACCCTCGGTGGGTTGCTCGGTAGAGGCAACACTTTGATCGGTTTCTTTAGCCTCTGTAAAGTCCTTTGGTGTCTCAGTACTTGGTGTCTCAATTGCAACATTCTCAGTGCTAGAAGGTGCTTGAGACGTCTGTTCTTGAGTAGTACCTTCTCCTACTGTAGACTTGTGACCTTCGATGCCTTGATCCGTATCCTGAGGGGTTTCGGTTGAGATAGGTTGTTTGACCGGTGGATAAGGCTGAACTTGTTCCAAGATTGATTCACTAGATACAAGTTTTTCATATGCATTGCCTTCTATCATTTCATGTTTTGGTGCCTCTGTATCCATGATATCTTCATCTATTTGAATGGTGTCAGCAGGGTCTTTCTCGTTAACATCAGGATCTTGCTTGGTGACATCAACAATTTCAACTGTAGCTTGCTCACCGGCATCCTTGACTTTAAAGATTTCCTACCATTTTGCTTTTGTCTCATTTTCTACTTCAATATACAGCCCATTCATCAGTTTTAAGGCTCTTTGTTTGACGAGAAACTTTGAGTTGTAGGTTGCTAGATGTTCTTTTATTTCAGCTACTGACATGTCAGAAAAGAGATGTACCAGACTTCTTTCTCTGATCTGTTTCTCTGAGTCCATTGCATACTTCCACCTATTATCAATATGCAAATAAAGTTCATTTGGAAGTGACTTAGATAGTTCCAATGGAGCCAACCGGAATTTTAGAAGTGTGCAGATGACAGCTTCTTCAATTTGTCTCTTTTCATCATTATTTCTGGTTTCATACTTGACATATCTGAATGATCCAAATCCACCATATTCTTTCAGATTAGCACAGAAGTTTTCAACACTATGTACATTTACCTTCTTGCTCTTGACAATCTGAAATTTGCTTGCATCCTCAAATTCGGTGTCACTAGACTCTTTTGCCAAAATGAGTCTCCGAGTAGATTTCTTGTAGGTCTTTGTTACCTTGGGAATAGTAACACTCTTTGTTTTCTTACTCAGTGAAGTTGCAGATGCTCTAGTGCTAGGTCACTTTACTGGTGGAGTCGGTGAGGTCTTTGATGTATCCTATTTCTTTCTTTTCAACACTTTACCCTTAGGCAATTCAATGCTCAGTGTTATAGCTGCCTCTTGGGCTTCAGATTCTTCTTCGGTAATAGCTATAGTGCCTTTGATAGGTGTGGAGGAAGAATCTTCTCCGAATTTCTCTGATAATGCCTTTATCATCTTTGTTGCCTTTCTTGTAGCTTTGGGTACTACAATGCTCATCTTTATTTTTTCCTTCACCTCTTCATAGGTTCCATACCTTAGTTTGGTAGCATGTCTAGGCAATGTAACAAATGCATCAATTTGTTGTTGTGTGATGTCAAGATCAATCTCGTAACCCATCGGTGACAAAGATTGAATTCTTGGTTCGACAGCATTCACATAACAGTAATCAATGTCAACTTCAACACATATGTCTTCTTTGTATTTCTCCACTAGCTCTGGTAGAATCCGATACCTGTTATGCATTTTCTCTTGACACTTACTAAAGTAATCATCCATAATATCATTAAAATTATCACCTAACTTCTTGATGAAGCCGTTGATCTGATGGGTGATTGGTCGGTGTAGTTCCCAAACAACTTTACCGACTAATGGAAAGAATTTTTCAAAATAGAAAAACATGCATACAAGTAATGATCCAAACTTTAGTGTATTAGCCAAGTTGTTCTTCTTCGGCTTCCTGATAGTGTTCAGATTCTCAAATAGGTTTTTTAGCAACACCTCACATAGATCAATTTTCATCCCCTTTTTCACAATTTTGTATGCTAGGTCTACTGCTGCACAAGGTACACTATTTTCCCTTGCCGATTGGAAGAAACAGTAACCTATTACTCTAATGGCAAATTTTAGTTCTTCATCAGTGACATTGTTAAGTTTCAATCCTCTGCAATCTGATTCCACTCCGGTTAAACTGATCAATTCCTTCTGTGATATCATCTTTTGGGCTCGTGCATGATCATAAATAGGGTAACCAGTAATCAAATGAATGATTTTCTTGGTAATCTTAAATGGTTGCTCTTCTAACCACATGAAATCATCGTGAACTCTGCTCAGAACAAACTTGACCCACTGGGGTTTGAACACATGGGGATAGGTTAGGGCTTCAGTTAATCCCTTGATCTTAATGTGTTCATACTTGCTATTCAATTTACCATCTGTGCACAGTTCATCATAGGTGTCTTTGATTTCAACATGACCGAGTTCTTCAACACGACATTTGGTGAAGAATCTCACATCCTCGACTAACAACACTCTATCCGAGATGAGTGAAAATGCGGTTTTGTCATCCGGTTCAGATGCAACTTTGGGAGTCAAAGAGTATTTTAGTGAGGGCTTCTCAACATTCTTAACAATGATGGGATCTTGGATTTTAGGTGCCATTTGTAGATTTCAGATAAAAACTAACAAAAGATCCTTAGGGTTTCAGGATTTTCAAACGACTGACGCTTCACACTTAGCAGATAATGGCAACTAGATAAGATCACTAAACCAGCTTAACAATGCATTGAGATTGATGTAAATACCTTGAATTTTCTTTGTAGGAGGTTTGATTGCCTTAGATTCGCTTTGCTCTGCTCTCTCGAAAACTTGGTAAGTAAAAAAGATAGCGAAAATGCTTTAAGTACATAATATGCCTTATCGGGCTCCATGCAAGTTAGGTCAAAAAATATTAAATGCACTCGGTTCCACTAAACCTTTTTCCTTTTTTCGCTTTAACCGAGTAATCAAACTTCCTTCATTTACCGACTTGATAGGTTTCCTATATTCACCGACTTAACAGGTTTCCTGTAAAGTGCTCCAAAAGACTTTGATAGAATTTCAAACTTACTAATACATCTTAATTATGCAGATTTTGAATTAAGTACATAATAAAATAGGAACCATTAAGATTTAACCTTGAGAGAATGCATTCCCTTCATACCTTTACCGATTAATTTGGAATAGGTGCACCTAACTCGATAGGTAAGGTGCTTTCTTCATTTGACACAATTTCCTTCTTTTTCCAAATCATCTGTAATTTTTCTTTTATTTCCTCAGTGTCTTTTCTAGGTTGATCTCTATAATCTCTAGCCAAGTGTCCCACTTTGTGACAATGAAAACATGCCATACCAGGATTTCTCCATGATCTTCGGTTGTTCATCCCAAACCTTATAAAGCAATTGGCACTTATATGTCCATATCTTCCACAACATTCACACCATATCCTTGTATTGTAATCCCATGGTACTACAGAATACTGTTGGTAAGGATTTATGTGAGTTCGGTAACCTCTAGCATTTTCTCAGTGTGCATACCACATATAGTTCTTTTGCTTAAGCCAGTACTTCTCGATACTATATCCATATCTATAGCAGTTTTTACAAAACCCTTTGAATTTTGCCTTTTGATAATTGTTAACAGACTTTGTCCTACATTGATTAGATGTGTGACCATATTTATTGCAATTGTAACAATAACCATTGGACTTAGTGACATTCGGTTGCTTACCTTTTCTGATTTGGCAGATGTTGGCAGTATGACCTTGATTTCCATAGTAGTTGCAAATAGGCTTCTTTCTTTTGATGTTATTCTTGTTTCCAGCTTGCTTTGATGATTCTCCTCTCTCGGTAGTATGAATTCCCTTCTCAGTAGAGTCTTTTCCTTTGTAACCAAGTCCTGCATATTTGTTGGGTCATCTCGTATTCAGTTGCTCATCCAACATCCTTGATGCTTCATAACTCTTCTTCAGTGTTTCCTTGGATTTCTTCTCTATTTCAAGTTCATTGGTCAACCTTGATACTTCAAGTTTCAATGCTTGATTCTCACCATTTTTCAGATTTGCTTCATGATGTGCATAACCTAGTTGATCTGACAAGTTTTGTTGAATTCCAGTCATCCTTGTGATTTCATCATTCTTATCAGATACTAAGACTTCAAGATGTTGTTTCTCTCTTTCTAGATCTCTTACTTTATCCTCGATTGTCCTCAATGCATCAAGATTTTGAGTCATCTGTGTGCTGAAATGTTCATGTTCTCTTTTCATTGCTTTTGGTTGATCAGCCAATGCTTTGTTCTTTTCTTTTAATAATCCAATCATTTCTTCAGTCTCTTTAGATATACTGTTCTCAGATGATGTCTTAATTTGTTCCACTAACTCTTGAGAGTCCTGCAAATCATCAGATAATCTTCTTCTCACTTTCAAAGATTTTTGCATTTGCCTTTGCATGTCTGCAATCACTTGATTAGCATGATCCAGCTCTTCTTGCAGATACACAATCGTCCGAGATTGTTTATAGCCTTCCATTGATAAGATCTTTCTCTTTAGGCAGTTAAGCCCTTTTCCAAGATTGAAGCTATGATACCAATTGTTAGGCCCAATATGGAAAGCTAATGTACTGAGAGGGGAGGGGTGAATCGGTACTTCAAAACTCTTCTTCAACAATAACTTTACTGTTATGCATAAACAGAATAGTGCAGTAACATAATAATAAAGCTAAAACAAATAGATAACAATCATACATGATTCACTCCATAACACATATATTTTGGTTACGCAGAAACTCTTGGTTAGAGAGAAAAACTGCGGTGGGGATGGCACTGACAACTTCACTACTGCAATAATAAAGGTTGCTCGATTAGAGCTACATGTTTAGCTATTTCTGATAGCTTACCCTGTTAGGAGTATCAAGATCTGTTAGATCTAACTTGCTAAAGGATTTTACAACACTTAAACTAAATGTTGCACCTGGTTAGAGGCTTTACAATTTATAGACTTGATTAGAGTCTTTTACCCTGTTAAAGGTTTCTCTTACTACTTCAAAAGATTACAATAAAATCATTACAAATATCTACAACTTTACATCAAGAATGTTATAGCAGATTCTATGTGCTCAAAATAGATTACCTTGCTCATAGCATACCTCGGTAACCCATATAGTAACTCGGTAAACCCTTCTGTTTACTCTATTCTTTGACTGTTCTCTGAAATCCTTCTCGGTGACCTCTGTGTCTCTGTAACAGTCATAACACTTAGTGCTTTTACATGTCTTGCTTCATATATCTCTATATCTTCCTTTTTGTCATGTTATATGTATCTTTTTTATCTTAATCCATGTTGTATAAATAGATCTCTTATGATAGTGATCCTTTCATTGCTTCGATCTTACAAACATGTTTTATCGAATGAATAACCATGCAAAATATTTCATTGGTTAGATGGCCTCAAAATCATACACAATCTTTAAGTGCAATTTCCAATGTGATAACGGTTAGATGTGCCTCGATTTTGTAACATGTTTTCATATGTATGTCCAGGTTCAATGAATCTAGTAACATGTTTCACTCAGTGTGTCATCTTTGTTGCTCGGTAGACATGGAATGATACTCGGTAGACAGCTCGGTGCATACTACGCTCTGAGACTACTTTCTTCAATAACCGACTGGACTGTTCATACCGACCGAATATCTCGGTAGAGATAACCGACTAGAGTATATAGAATAACTTTGAACATAAAACTAATGGCAACTTAATAAGTAGTAACAATGTCTTTGCTCGTTCATTGTCCTTTGTTTTGTCGTGGAGACTGTTTTATGTTTTGTTATGTGTTATTTCTCAATATTGAACTTGAACCTTTGAACCTTTCGGTTCTTGGTTCAAGGTTCAAAGTTCAAAATTCATAGTCTGAGGCTTCATTTAGAAATAGTGTTTGTATCATGGAGGGACAATGGCGGTAGGAAAAGAGAATATTCTGGGAAGTTCGAAATGTTAGTTTTTAATTATGACAAGCAATCATGGTAATTCATGTGTTATGTGATGGAATGACCCGAAATTAAATGCATGCTGGTTATACATCAAATCAAGTGTCAACTCACATGATCTTACTTAATTAGTACAACTAGCTAGGATTTGAGTGTGATTTTGTCCATTTTTGTTCCAAAAGCTAGCAATATTTCTAATACATTCTTAGTAGCCATGAAAGCGAGGAAAGTCAGAGGTATTGTATCTGCATTCAAAAGGTTTCTGAGGTTAGTTTCAATTGCTCCTTCTTCTGTTGTATTTACTTTTTCTGGAAGCTAGTTGTTGTTCATTCCCTTTGGTGTGTAGAATAATTCATTTCATTCCTGAAATTATTTGATAAATATGAGAGGGGCCATCATGAGGCCAACTCTACCGAAATTGGGGTGCACTTATTGCTTAGTTAGCTCGCTTCCAGATGGGTGACACTTCATTTACACAGGCAAACCTCCCTGATTTTATTGAGAGAGTTAAGAACCCAGCCCAAAATTCTATGATAGAGAAAATTGTAAGGAGTGGTTTGGTTGAGGCTGCTGCATTTCCCATCATTGCACCATGCCCAGAGCTAGTTTTAGAATGTATGAACCGATATGATGTAGAGCACAGGTGTATCGGGGACATTAATGGTGAAGTGTTGTTGAAGATGGACAGGGAGACTGTAATGGTAGCTATGGGCATTCCTCATAAGGAGCCATATGAAGACTGGACCATTGGCACTTCATACTCTTTTTCTGAGAAGAAGAGCACTTACAGAAGTGTGATTGCCAGGAACTAGTTGTTGAAAATTCAAAAAGGAGGTTCCATATTACCAAGGCCACTCACTAGAGAGCATTTCATAATAGAGGTATGGGACATTGTTGTTTTGTTGAATAGATTGAAAGGAAATGATCATGCCTTTTACTAGGAAGAGTGGATGTTGTTTATGGTGAAAGTGGAAACAACAACAACAATATTGAAAGACTAAATAGATTCAACCACAAAACCTTAGCCTAACAACAACAAAGATCCACCATAACATATGAAGATTACCTAAGACAATGCAAATCAAATGAAATCACAAAGATTATACCATCACATGTCCAATAGGGTTTGGATCTCCATTCTTCCTATCTCCATTGGTCTTGCTTGATATATTTGCTCTCAGATTTTATGTGTGCACAAGAGCTCAACAAAGAATGGAAATGTGGTTGCAAGTAGGCTTGATCGCATATGAAAGAGTGTAGTCAATTGATCAGGATGCATCGAATAGTTGAATAGATTCCTTGATTAGGGTTGATAATGAAGGAAGCATCTCCTTATATAGAAGACACTATAAGAAATGGAGGGATAAGATTAAGAGGTGTAAAAGATAAATGATTGGCTATGATTAGAGGGTAGGTAGTGGAAATAAGAAAATAATGAGACGATAGATAGTGTAGGAATTAAGAGATGAATGACATGTGTCATAGGTAGAAAAGGTTAATGAATTAATTAAATAAATAAAGATTCATTTAATTAATAGAAGAAGCGAGATCAATTAAATAAATAAGATATTTATTTAATTTAGGAAAAGGATAATTTAAATAAATAAAGGTATTTATTTAAATGAGAAATAAGGATAGAAGAGGATAAATGAATTAATTAAATAAATAAAGATTTATTTAATTAATAGAAGAATTAGGCTAAAATAATTAAATAAATAAAGATATTTATTTAATTAGACTGGACAATTTTAGGTGTCTATAGATGTATTTCTACATCCAAGTCATGTTGAATGGAAGTGCCTACCTGGATTGGGGACAAGTTGTTGCAAAGAGATTGCATGAGAGTTTAAACAAATTTGCAGGGATGAGTGGTTGCTATATGTCTTCATACTTGTTTTATATGCTTTCTTGTACCCGAGATTGGAATGGCTTACATCATGAACCCTGGATTGAGGGAATAAGGGTATTTGAATACTATCCTCACCTGTAGGAGAAGAGATATGCAAAAAAATTCATGAGATGGAATGACATTTTTATAGGAAAATTTATTCATGAGTTGCAGGGTAATACAAATAGGAGATTGTCGATAGAAGAAATGGAATTCATTGGTATTTATGGTAGTTTCTTTATCCAGTTTACTCAGTTCACATATATTAGAGTTGGCGGCTTTCAGGGTGAACCTTTCAGGTTACCTAGGTATGCTTTGGATAGCTATGTTTTAATTGAAATCAGTTGACAACTAGCTTATATTGATAAGAGAAGTGGAGGAAAGTCTGGGGTGGTCTTTCCAGTAGAGCTTGGATACTATAGTTGTAGATCAATTTCAGATGCCTTGAACCTTGAACTTGAATTCAAGAAGTTCAATCTGCAATTGTATGTTGCTAGACATAAATTTGACAGACGAAGGTTTGCTATAGAGAACTTAAATGTTGATGATGGTTTTTGTCATGAACCTCAGCTAGAAGATTATTGGGAGAACTGTGGTGATGAATTTGAAGTTAGAAGAAGATTGTGGTCGAGGTTCATGGTTCAACAAATTGTGACAATGGGTTTGTCCATGAATGTCTCTGATGTGCAAGAAGACGAAGGCAAGAAAGTTGTTGATCCTGAGTTCAACGAGAGGATACAGGGGCAACCTATTCCAGAGGTTGATTGGGATAGGAAAGGGGATGACAACATTCAAGCCAGAACCTTCAATGTGATCAAATGGATAGAAAGATGGTTGAAAGATCATCGTTTTGGACAACAACCCATATTTGCACCTAATTGTAGAAAAAATGGTCGAACTCGTGCAACTTCTCAAGCATCTCTTTCTCCTTTTGACATTGCTATTGATATTGCGGGTAATGAGAAATAGAGGACGAAGAAAAATAAAATTGCAAATTTAGGAGACTCTTCTTTGGGTTCTGCCTCTGCTTGTGTCACCAGATCTCGTAGTAGGAAAAGTAGTCAGAAACTCCTTGCAAGTTCACTTGTAGTAGATTTGGATTCTAAAGAAGAAAATCAAGGAGCAATGGATGCTCAGATGCGGGACAAGCTCATTACAGGTGCTGTTGATAAAGCAAAAGAAATCCAAGAACCTGAGGATTTTGTGAATACCATGGTCGTTGTCACTACTAACCAGCAATCACCACCACCTAGGGAAACATATACTATTCCTAAATGGTTAAGTGCTTCGCTTACCAAGAAAAGGAATGTAATTCCCTTCTCAATCCCAATGGAGGACATGGTCTGTAAATTTCTGGGAAGAACGTCATAGTCCAAGAGGCTTAAGACTGAAGTGATGATTGATGTGGATGACCAAACAGGACATTGGATTATAGAGGTGGCCAGACCCCCAATAGACAAAGATGCAGAGAATATCACTGAGAAGGACTTTGTCATTGAAAAGATTGACTTAGGGGTGACCTCTCAAGTTACGGATGCTAAGCATTTGGAGACTTCCACTAAAATAATTCTCACAAGAACTTGGAAAGATGATAAGGATAAAAATGTAATGAAATGGATCATAATGCAAATGGCTCAATACATCAATGCTATGCAGGATCATAATTCTCAACCATTTTCTCAAGTTCCTTTATCATTTGATCCAAGATCCCCAATGAACCAGAGACTACTTGATTAGGTTCAAAGAAGCTGAATGGTTAAAGATGTCTTCAGTGAATGGCTGGAATCAATTGCCCAGGAAGGAACTGGTTACATTTCCGATCTAGTCAAGGTGTTTGAAAATGCAGAGTCTGTAGGTAAGGAGTTGGAAGCAGAAATAGTTTCTTGGGATAAAGAGAAAAGCAAGTGGGTGGTTGTATTGAAGCAAATGAGGGATACACAGAGGTATGGAGTAATGAATTTTTTAGCAGAAAATTCAGTTCATGGTCATGATTACAATGTAATTTTCATGTGCAAAGAGGATATTGAGTGGAGAAATTCAATTATTGAACAAGGACATGAGGAATCTATTAAGCTTTTAAAGGAGTTAAAAGAACTGACTGTTGGCATATTTTTGATGATGATGTTGTGATTGTCATTGATGGACACACACTTGCTTTGAGATCACTTTTTGTATGTATAAGTTATGCTCAACCGGTATTTGTTCCAACCGGTATTATATATTATAGTCTTTGGACTATCGATGTTTCGCAGAAAGTGTTTACCGATCCAAAGCGATATGAAGACCCAAAGCACTATGAAGACCCAAAGCGATATGAAGACCTCAAGTGGTTCAAGGATCTCAAGTAGTACGAAGGAACTAAAGCGACAGTTATCATTTTCCCAATCTTCATTTTTGACAATCGGTAATCAGTTAAATGTATGAACCGGTATTACTCTATGATGAGTTACCAACCAGTATTTTTGTGACGAGTTATCATCCACCGACACTTTGGTGGTGATTTTGTGTCATGTTACCAAATGTGTCTAGATGCACTGAACCTAGGAACTTGCAATATAATCCTATTGGACCGACATGAAATCAGATTCCTTTATAAGGACATCATGTCTAGGGTTTTAGTAGAGGTTAGGTTTTTAGAAGTGTATGAGGTTTTTGCATGTGCGATCACAGTAGAGAAGATCTGTGTGAAGAAATAGAGTGTGGAGATATTGAAGACTGAAGTAATGTTGAAATGCATTAACAATGAGCTATCAAGGATCTAACCAAGCAGTTTGTGCTATTTGCTAGATCACTCACTTGTTGATTACTCACATCTTCGACAAGTCTAAAACCCTTAACCGGGTAGGCCCAGAAAAGCCTTTGTAAATCTTCTAACAAGGTGGTTCACAACTGTGGATCTGAAATCCTCTCACAAGGTAGTCTTTAATCAGACTTATCTCCTAACAGAGATCGAGATTCCTAACAGGATCTGTTCTGGTGAAGAACATTGTATGACCTTAACCGGTTTGGTTTCTATTTTGTAGATAGTTACTTGTGAGTTTCAGCTCACCGTGGTTTTTCCCATTTGGGTTTCCACGTCAAAACCTCTTGTGTTATGGTGATTGTGCTCCTATGGGTGAATGCCTTATTTGTTGTTTGGTTTGCATTTGTTTTAACCAGTTTGTTAGCACATGTGTTATACTGGTTTATTGCTAAATTGTTTAAGTGTTTGAGTTTAGTATTTTTTGGTATACTACTTCACCCCCCGCCCTCTTAATATTCATCACTGACTAATACTATGCAAAAAGACATGAAATGCATATATCTTCAACTCCTAAAAGAAGATAAGCAAACGCTTGAGGACTCATCTGATATGATTCAAGCTTTCAAAGATTGAGTGTAGCAAATCCAAGAAGCAAAGTCCTTGACAATAGAGGATTTCTCGAAAATTGCAAGAATTGAATCCATGTTTATGGTTTGCTTTGATCATCTTGAGACGCATAAGGGTAAGGTTGTGTAGGTAAGCGAAAAGAAAGAAGTGTGGAAGCAACGAATTCTACATATCGGTCTTCCACATTATCATCTTATTCTCAACTTCTCCTCATCTCACTTGGAATGGAAAAATATTTGAAGCACCCCTTCATCGTAGGACAAATAGGTGGAGGCCACATCATCTGCAGGAGCTTGATTGCATCACTGTTGCTCGCGGCTTATGCCACTTTTCCTATTTAGTTGTTATTTTTTGATTTTTAAGATAGACTTCTTTAACTCTTATGAAGAGTTAATCTTTTTACTCTGGTTCAAATGTAACAAACTATCATGGCCTGACGACTATATATACCTGATTAAAAGCCTTGTCAAAGGTCCGAGAATTTTTGGGTGAAGATAGAACATAAATATTTATCTTCTTTTTAGCAATATTATGTACTTTGAAAAAAAGAAAGGCAATTTTGTTTGTGAATAAAGTTGTAGCATTTTCAATTTTTTAAATCTTTATGTTTATGAATTGTAATGTGAATCTCTATGAGGATTTGATTCAATTGCGGAATTTGCTATCTTTCTAATGCAGTGTATATGAATGTGTGAAAGGAAAACTTTTGAAATTGTCTATCTTGCCAATTAGAAGAATGAAAGTCTGTGAGCTTTAAGAAAAAAATTATACTTTAAAATATTGCAGTGTTCATTTTGTGTTGACATATGAATGCTTAAATGCCTTTAATACTCTCTGGTAAAAAGTGTACATGAGAATTGTCATAATTTAAGCTAATTGAAAATCATTCTTGGGGATTTGTACCTGTATGTAGAGGTTAACTGTTTAAGAAGCTATCCAACCAACCAAACAGCTATCCCGATCATCTGATCTTCCTTGATCTCTTTCTGTGCTCTACCACGTGGCACCCCTGGCTCCAGGGTTCTTGTCCTACCACCTTAGCACGACCTCACTAACCGCCTGGAATGACTTCTTTATCGCTAGGCCGTGATGGATATTCTAACAAGCAATTTCCCATCGCGACCTAGCAATCACCATCAGATCTTCTGTGATCATCGTCCGATCATCTGTGATTTGTTCGGCCTTTAACTCACCTTAGTCGCTCACTTACGTCACGTGTCACTTCTTGATTAGCTCTGGAATCCCTGTCATGCCACCTTATCATGGCCTCACTATCCGCCTAGAATGAAGCTCTTCTTTGTCGCTAGGTCACAATGGATATTCTAATGAGCAGTTTCCCATCGCGACCTAGCAACCATCATTGGATCAACCTTAATCTGCTCGACCATTATCTCACCTGAGATGCTCTCTTGTCAGGCCCACCACTTGGTCACCATGTCACGAGGGATAACATTTCAGTCATCTTCCCATCACGGTATAGCGACAGTCATTGGATCTTTTCACCCAATCGTCAGATCTACTCAACTTGCTCACCCTATAGTCGATCACAAGAAGAGGGTTCCATCGGGGTAAGTTACATCGATCAACCTGAACACTGGTCAGGAGAATTCGAGGCATATTTCCAACAATCTCTCACTTGCCAAGGAATTTATTGGATCTGTCTACCATGCTGAACACTTATAGATTTCACTGAGAACCATGGACTCTAAAGCCCATCAATACTGATATACCACTTGATTAAAAAACATCAAGAAAATAAATTAACATGTGCACCTATGCAGAGCAGTCTCATCTCATTCATGAACACTTCCACCTTCTACCATGCCACTGCCACTAGACATACATAGAAGCTATCCACTGAGAAAACTACAACTCTGTCTCCCAAGAACACAAAACTCATGATCCAAAAAACTAACCGAATGTACAAACATTGTTATAGACATAGCTAGAATAACACCCACAACAAGTGCTAGCATACCCAACTACACATACCTCCAAGGTATACTATATTTCCATGTATCCATGAGTACCTTTAACTGATCAGCCCATGCCAAAACTCCAAATGAAAAACCACAATATCATGAAGTATCAAGCAAATGATCAGTGTCCTCAAAAATCACAAAACCAAGATCAATGTCAAAATTCCAACTGCAGAATCAGGAACTTAAACATGACAACCATGATCTAAAACATCTCATCCAAAGAGATAACATGCTCCATATGAGCACCTCCATATCATGCCATAACTCTAAATTCATCTCAAGAGTGTACCATGACACAATAAATACAACTTAACAAGAATAACATGTTAAAACATAAACAACATCTCTACCAAGGACTTATGAATCCTCAAGATGTCAGCATCTTCAGTCACATGAAGATCATCCACCATCAAGTGATGAATATAAATCACTGCCAAACATGGTACCAAGTCTTACATGGCATTATGACAAACATCTTCTTCATGAAGATTGAACCAGACATCAATAGATGTCTGACTTGCCAAAGTAGCTCAAAAGGCATCTCCATCCTCATTCTGTGAGGACCCAGAATCTGAAGAACTCTTATTTTCTTTCTTCTTCTTCACTTTGCAATCCTTCTGAATGTGACCAACCTGCCCACAATTCCAACACTTCAATTTGGACTTCTTTCCAGGAGCAAAACTTTCCTCTGACTTGGATTTAGACTTCTTTTCCTCTTGCTTGCCTCTAATAGTGAGAGCCTCCTTGACCATCTTAGAAGATTTTCTTCGTGTTTCTTCTGACAGTAATGAAGCAACCACACCTTCCATTGTGAACGTGGTTGTTGTACTCCCAATGGCCAATACCAGATGATCCCACGTGTGAGGCAGAGAACATAAAAGAAGTATACATTGATCCTCGTCAGCAATCTTGACTCCTACGGAGGTTAATTGTGCAAAAATCATGTTGAAAAAATTTAGATGATCTGCTAAAGATGTACCCTTGTCCATCTTCGAGGAATACAACTTCTTCCTCAAGAACAACTTATTTACCAGAGACTTTCCCTGATAAATATCTTCAAGTTTCTTCCACATAAGAATAGCTCCTCATGAACATCTAACAGAACATAGTCTGCCAAATAGAGTTTGATCAACCCTTTGGCTTTGCTATCTGCAAGGTCCCAGTCCTCTTGTTTCATGCCTACAGATTTAGTTCCAGCCACTGCAATCCAGAGATCTCTATCAACTAGCAAATCTTCAACTTTAAGTTTCCACAAATCAAAGTTGGATTAATTGAACTTCTCAATGTCCATTCGCCCAGAGGTGTTGGCCATCTTAAACTACAAACAAGATAAATAAACACTCTACTAGACTCCCACTGAAAATAGAATTGACACAAAGAACCAACCCTACCCAACAAGGAATAGGCCAAGCTTTGATACCACTTATAAGGAAAACACAGTGCGGAAATGCTCTCCTAACACCAATTCTAAGGGGAATCAAGCAAGTATGTCTTTAAATTCTTTTGCAAAACATTAAGATATACACAGACTAATGAAAACTAATCACACAGAAAACACAACAGAGAGTTAACACAAGATTTATGTGGGAAAACCCTTACGGGTAAAAAACCCACCACCAAAGAGAGATCACTTTATTCATAGTTAACAGAAGGTTACAATAAAGTTACAGATCTTCTTCACAGGCATTTTCTCTCAGAATCTATGTTCGGATCACAACCGTCACATATTCAGAACACTCAGGCTTCCAACATACAGGACTCCACACCATACATCACACAGTAACCTCTCTCACTCTTTTGGTTACATCTCTGGCAACATATATATCAGCCATCGATTACAACGTATTGGTTAATCATAACCATTATGGAGCCCAACAGTCTGTCATTCAGTAACATCCCTCCACCTAACCAACATTGTGTTTCGGTTTCCTCTAGCTACTATGATTACACCTGTCGAATACAGTTCACACAACAGTTAGTCGCTCCAACCGCCAGGAAGTCTAACCGTTGATGTCGATCTACATTCATGAGAGACACAATATCCCACATGCACCAAGAAGTCGGGTCGGTTCCTATTCATATAAACCAACAAGACCATCTTCAGTGTCCAAGTGTTAATCTTTTGGACTCCGGTTTGAGCGCACACTCGTAGTCAATCTTCACACCATCGGCCATTGGAAAGACCACAAAAAAATTTCTCTGATCTCCCGATGAACCAACAACTCCACTAATGCGGCTCCAAACAGATCGGCTCCATCAGCTTATCGGGATAGCCTTCAACAAGTAGACTCAATCTTTGATATCAACCCGATCCTCGAAGGCGACCTCATCGGGTATCAGTGTAGCAAACAACTAGTTCTCCCGATCTCTAATAATACCCCGATCACCAAAGGCAATTCCATCAGATCATCGACCAGACAACCAAACAACTATCTCGATCGTCCAATCTTCCTTGATCTCTTTCTACGCTTCACCACGTGGCACCCCCTGATTGGCTCTGGGGTTCTTGCCCTGCCACCTTAGCACTACCTCACTAACCACCTGGAATTACTTCTTTGTCGCTAGGTCACGATAGATATTCTAACGAGCAATTTCCCATCATGACCTAGCGACCACCATTGGATCTTCTGCGATCATCGTCCGATCATCTGTGATCTACTCGACCTTTACCTCGCCTTAGTTGCTCACTTATGCCATGTGTCACTTCCTGATTGGCTCCAGAGTCCCTGTCATGCCACCTTATCACGACCTCACTATCCGCCCAGAATGATGCTCTTCTTTGTCGCTAGGTCATGATGGATATTCTAACGAGCAATTTCCCATCATGACCTAGTGACCACCATTGGATCAACCTTGATCTGCTCGACTGTTATCTCACCTGAGCTGCTCTCTTGTTGGGCCCACCACTTGGTCACCATGTCACAAGGGATAACATTTCGGTCATCTTCCCATCGCGGTATAGTGACAGCCGTTGGATCTTTTCGCCCGACCATCAAATCTACTCAACTTTCTCACCCAATAGCCAATCAAAAGAAGAGGGTTCCATCGGGGTAAGTTACACCGATCAACCCGAACACTGGTCAAGATAATTCGAGGTGTATTTCCAACACTTATCTTTTCACACAGGTTGTGCCACATCACCATCAACATTTGAACATGATATAAATCACCGCCAAACCATAAAACATCACTGGTTAAAAGAATTTGTTACCAGTTCTAAAACCCTTCTTAAACCCTACATAAAATACAACTGAAATCATAAACATGACTTCCGGTGATCAAATCATGATGCAGTTCTGGTCAAAGATACATTACAATGATATAAATATATGTTCCAAACCTCAACACTTGACTCATCACCAATCTCCAGAACCAATCAAAAAAATTCCACGTTTACCGGTTAAGGTCCTAATTCCTAGTTCACTGTCTTGATTACCAAACAGGCATTTCCAGTAGACCAAAAAGACTTAGATGACAAAATAAACATGAAAAACATAGTTGCCAAATAGTTTTCCATCAATGACAACACAAATAACTAATCAAAGTCATTAAGTCAATAATCTCAATCTCTTCATCACTATATCATTACCAACAGTCCTTTATAGGTTCATCAACATTCTCCATCAGCATCAATTATGCCAATCATGCCAACAATCTCCCCCTTTGGCATTGATGGCAACACCAACATATTCAACTATCAACTATAATCTTCTTTGTTGCCTTCATTCACTCTTCTTCTGCTGCACTTCATCTATCGATTTCAACTGCTCTAATTCTTCTCCTCCAAATCATATTACATCTTCCCTTTTCTATCACAGTTCTTATCCCCCTTTGACAGCAATGCCAAAGGTGCAAATGCATTGCCGATCTTCATTCCCACTGCTATTGTCTCCAACATCTCTGCAAATCTCATCTAAGTTGCTCCCCTGCGGAGTAGCCAACATTTCATCATCCACAGTGAAAAATATTCATTAAGCCCATTGGATTGATGCATCTCCTGCATCTTAGTTGATCTTATGTAGGGGTCTGACCCCTAATTTACCTCTAAGGTAATCAAAGGTTGTCTTCGGCAAAGTTTTAGTAAAGATGTCTGCTAACTGCTATTTGCTTGTCACATATTCCATTTTGACTTGCTTCTCTTGTACTCTCTCCCTTAGAAAGTGATATTTCAGTTATATATGTTTTGTCCTTGCATGTAAC
Organism: Cryptomeria japonica; assembly: GCF_030272615.1. Taxonomy (NCBI): domain Eukaryota; kingdom Viridiplantae; phylum Streptophyta; class Pinopsida; order Cupressales; family Cupressaceae; genus Cryptomeria; species Cryptomeria japonica. The sequence continues at coordinate 4,448,958 of NC_081410.1, read as the reverse complement.
ACAGGATTTTTTGAAATATTAATAGCACTAGTATTGTCACAATAAATAATCACTGGTTCAGACATATCTTGCTTAAAACCTTCCAACACATATATCATCCAGATTGCCTATGTACAATTCATAGATGCTGCAACATATTCTACTTTAGTTGTTGACTGTGATACACACGTTTTATTTTTACTTGTCCAAGCAACAAATCTACCTCCAAGAAGAAAAGCTCCACCAGTAGTGTTTTTCCGGTCATCAACATTGCCTGCCCAATCTGCATCAGTAAACACTTTCAAACAAAAAACATCTTTATAAGGATACCATAAGCCATAATCCATTATGCCTTTCAGATATCTGAATATCTTGTTCACCGCTACCAAGTGAGTCTCTTTGGGATCTGTATGCGGGAAAAGTGGGCGAATAAAACTTAATATGTGAAAATATTATTGAAAACTAGTCCACACACACACACAGGACTTCTTGATGCAAGCTATGGAGTAACGTAGTGTTACTCAGCTTCCCAAGGAGGGTCCCATGGTTCTCTATCTCACAATGTCCCTCAAACCAACGTTTTTGCTCTCAGATCACTGAGCAAAATGGTTTAGGGATGGCAAATATGAGAACGAGAGATGCTTTTGATTGATTTTAGTATGAGATGTGGTGTAAGCTATGTATGATGCTTAAAATGCAATAAAATAACTATAAGATGACAAGGTTAGTAAATAAACTATCCTAGCATACTATATTTAGTCTAAGATTGAACTAAAATGATAAAGAAATTATTCTAAACATGCATATTTGATCTAAAAGAGGCTAAATGAAGATCATAAAGATGATGAAAAAGCTTGAAAGTATTTGAGCATAAGTATAATGCTTCAAATTTGAAAGATGATTGTTTAGAATGGAGGATTGAGAGCTCTATTTATAGCAAAAACAGGGCAATGGATGGCCAGGATTGAAAGGTTTAATCAAGGGCCAGGTTTGAAAGTTGGGGATCCGTGTGCACAATTTGTACCAATGAAATGGTGACAAGTGTCAACATAGGATTGGGTTGAGAGAAGAGGTTGGAGGCATTAAAGGCCTGAGAAGACCTCATGGTTATCTAAAGGCTAAGGGTCAAGTCTAAGTTAGGATTACCCACTGGATTAGGAGTTAATCCAAGGATAAACCTTTGTGCAAATGATTAAGAGATAATCATGGTCAAAGCATTAAAGGCCTAATGAGACCTTTGGTTTGGGTAGAGGTTGAGTCAAAACAAATGTTTTAACCATGTGGGAAGGTTTGAATTAACCATTAATGGTTATTGGAGACTTTGGGGATTAAGTGGTTGAAGGTTGGAAGCCTTTAATGGTTTTCAAAGACTTTAAGGGTTTTAGTGGTTGAAGGTTGAAAACCTTCAATGGTTATCCAAGACTTTGGGTCATTTGAGAAGTGACCTCCCTTTGCTTAGGGATGTGACAAAGTTTAGAGGAGGGTTAGGTTAATTAGAATCGATTAGAAGATTCTAGAAGGGATTAGGAAGGGGTTTGGGATTTTGCAAGTGGATGGAGGGATAATAGGATTTAATTGAATTAAATGATTTTCATTCAATTTGGTTACAATTTGGAGAAATTAAATAAATTAGATTTATTCAATTTGGGATAACTTATTTAATTAATTTTGAATTTAATTAAAAGTGGATAGGGGGGATTTAATTGAATAAAATGATTTATTCATTAAATGGTATGGTGAATTTTATTTAAATAAATTGAATAATTTATTTAATAAAATAGAAGAATATGGATAATTTAATTAAATTGGATTTAATTAAATAGGGAAATGAACATAAAATATTCATTTAGGAATATGGTCATTTTTATACGTCTATAGGATCTTTCTGAAATCTAGCAACCAATCCAACAACATGTGCAATATACGGTCTGCTCTGAACAACATAATGCAACTTACCAAGCATGGACCTATATTCCTTTTCATCTACAGAGGGTGAATCATCCTGTTTAGACAATTTACAACTTGTCACCATCGGAGTACCATCTGGTTTGCAATCTTCCATGCCAAAAAATTTCAATACTTCTTTTACATATTTAGTCTAACAAATAAATATTCCACCATCCAGTTGCTAGACCTACAACCCAATGAAATTTTCTATCTCACCAATAAGAGACATTTCAAATTATTTCTTCATTTCCTCAGAAAAATCCATACATAAATCATCATCATCAACAAAAACTTCTGCTATCAACATTTTGTCTCCATCAGTCTTTAAATATATGTTATTGTCCTCACTGGTACGCTGGAATCCTATCTTAATTAAATGTATATGCAATATTTCAAACCATGCTCTCAGTGCTTGCTTTAAACCATATAGTGCCTTGTGTAATTTACAAACCATATTTTCATCTTCACTTAATGCAAATCCATCTGGTTGTTCTATATATACTTCTTCTTCCAAGATACCATTCAGAAAAGTTGATTTAACGTACATTTGATATACCTTAAATCCTTTAAAAGTAGCAAAGGAAAGTTATATTCTTACACCTTCCAATATTTCCATCGGTGCAAAGGTTTCACCATAGTCTTCTCCTTCTTCTTGTGCATAGTCTTTGCATACAAGTCTTGCTTTATTCCTTACAACCTTGCCATCTTCATTTAACTTGTTTCTATAAACCCATTTTGTACCTATAAAATTCTTGTCTTCCAATCCCGGAACAAGTTTCCAGGTCTTGTTTTTTTCTATCTGATCCAATTCCTCATTCATAGAATTAATCCATTCATCATCCTTCAATGCTTCTCTTACTTTTTTAGGCTCAATAGTAGAAATCAGACAATAGTTTTCTCTGATTTTCTTTCTAGTTTGTACACCAGTATTCTTATCTCCTATAATTTGGTCTTCTGAATGATTTAATCTAACATACCTTGGTATTACCAATTCTGGTTTTGTGTTTCTGCTTCATGTTCATCATCTTCTTCATCGCTTTCTTCATTTACCAATCGAGCACCCATTTCTACATTGTTTTGTTCATCATTCTTCTACACTTCTGATTCTATAAACATAAGTTTTTGTTCATCATTTTCAGGCTCAGATCTACTGGTCTCATCAGTTATCTCAGATAATTCATCAACCTTAACATTTACACTTTCAACTATCTTCTTAGTTCTCCTGTTATAACATTTGAATGCTTTACTCTTAGTAGAGTATCCAAGAAATATCCCTTCATCACACTTAGCATCAAATTTTCTAGTAACATCATCTCTCTTAATAAAACATTAACTTCCAAAATTTTTAAAGTAGCTAACATTAGAAATCTTACCATTCCAAAGTTCATAAGGTGTTTTACCATTACCTTTCTTAACAAGTACCCGGTTCAAAGTATAAACAATTGTACTAACTGCTTCCCTCCAAAACATCTTAGGTACTTCACCTTGTATCAACATTGTTCTAGCAACTTCTACAAATGTCTTGTTCCTTCTCTCAGCAATTCCATTTTGTTGTGCAGTTCTAGGTGCTGACATTTGCCTCTTAATTCCTTGTTCATCACAAAACTTCACAAACTCATCAGAAGTGAACTCACCTCCCCAGTCAAATCTCAAACATTTCAAACTCCTCCCAGTTTCCTTTTCAACTAAATCTTTAAATGCCTTTAATTTACTGAAAGCCTCATACTTTTCTCTCAGAAAAGTTACCCACATCATCTTTGAAAAATCATCAGTAAAAATCATAAAGTACTTATCACCATAATAGCTTCTAGTCCTCATAGGACCACATAGATCAGTGTGAACTAAATCAAGGATATGCTCTGAAGAAAAAGTTTTACTCTTAAAAGATATAGAAGTCATCTTACCCATCTAACAGTCCTTACACAACACATTGTCCGGTTTCACAAGTTGGGGCATACCTCTCACAATACTTGATTTGCTAACCTTTATCAAATTGTCAAAGTTCACATGACAAAATCTCTTATGCCATAACCAGTTGTCTTCAATCTTATCCACCAAACAACTATTCGCATTAGTATTCAGATGAAAAAGATTACCTATAGTCTGCTTTCCAGTAGCAATCAACTCTCCTTTACTTCCAAGGATCATGCACACTCCACTCTTAATTTTAAGAAGATATCCTTTATCATTTAAATGTCCAACACTCAGTAAGTTATGTTTTAATCCATTTACCCAAAAGACATCATCTGCATTACTTTTTCCATTCAATGAAATAGATCCTTTACCTTTAACCAAGCAGGGTGAGTTGTTACCAAACCTTACCACACCACCATCAAATTCTTCAAGAGATATGAACTTGTTTGTATCATCGGTCATGTGGTGTGAGCAACCATTATCTATTATCCATTCATCACTGCTATCCATGTGTGATACCAAAGCTTTTTCATCAGTCAAATCTTCCTTCACAACAACAAAGACAATTTTCTCATTGTCCTCTTCCTCGGATTCCTCGTCTGTCACACCTTCATCCACTGCAACATAGCAATGTTTCTTTCCTTTTCCTTTAAATTTCCCGATCTTTTCCTTTTTATCACCATTAGGATAGTTTGCAGCAATGTGTCCAATCAAAAACACTTCAGAGGAAGTTTACCTTTGTACTTATCGGTGCCTCTAGGTGATCTTTTAGCCAATAGTGCCTCGAGTTCCATCAGATGATCTTCATCATCACCATCTCCTCTACTACCGACATGACGAGACCTGCAATCATGATTATGAAAAATATCCTTTCCTTTCTTCATAGATGTACCGGTTACAGAAGCCTTAAAAGCATATTCAGATGGGTTAGAAACACTATTATCAAAGTTGTTTAATTCAAATGTAGTCAATTTACCAATAAGGGAATCAACAGTAACTTTATCTTTAGAAACAGATCTCAAATCTTTTACTACAAATACCCTAATAGCATATTTTGGTAAGAGAGTTCTAAGCATCTTACTAACAACAGTATCTTCTTCAATTTTACCTCCAACACTCTTGATACCACCTACAACTTCCTTAATCCTTTGTCCATATTGTGCTATATTCTCACCATCAACCACTCTCATATCATCAAATTTACCTCTAATACTTTCTTCCTTAGCCCTTTGTACATGTTCTACACCTCCATAAATCAAACCTAATTTATCCCGAACTCCAAATGCAGTCTCTAATCCATGAACATCTATATACTTAGAGTTAGACAAAGTACTTGTAATTGCTTCAAGTGCCTGTATGTTTTCTTGTTGCTCCTTAAGATGATGGGGTGTCAAGGGACTGGTAGTAGGAGCCACGTACTTGTTTGTCACAAGATGCCAAAACTGAGAACCCATTCCTTTGATATATATCTTCATCTGATCACTACATATCCGGTAGTTGTCCTTGGTAAACTTGGGACCCTCCTTCATCATCTTGCTCAGGATCTTTTCCTCAAGCTATTAAGATTTTTCACATAAAGGACCTAAGGCTCTGATACCAATTGCTAATCTAAGAGAATCTGGTTAATAATGAGAGGGGGGGGTAAATCAGTACTAACAACAATTCATAACTTAAACTTAAACTAATAAAACTTCACCAAATCAATCACAAACTAGTAATAAACTATTTACTAGTACCGGTAATCACTGATATCCAACAGTTAACCTAAATTATCAGAACTGCTTATTAAGTGTTCATCAACATGCATAAATTGAAAGTAAATCAAATCAACACATCAAAAACATTCACCATATGAACACCCAATTTTTCACGTGGATACCCAAATAGGGAAAAACCACGGTGGGAATCGGTACCCACAAGAATTGTGCACTCTTTCAGAATGCGCCCTGTTAGGAGCCTAGCCCAGTTAGGAGCTTACAATGATGTCCTGTTAGGAGTCACCTAGTTAAGGGATTGCTATGATGAGCCCTATTATGATTTTTACCCTGTTAGAAGCAACCTCGCAAGAGGATTTAAGACTCAGATGTTGAGCTACCTAGTTAAGAGATTTACAATTTAAGGCTTGTTAGAACCTACCCAGTTAAGGGATTTTGTTTGCTGCAATTGTTAGGGAACAACAGATGAATGATCTGGAAATAGCACTAATTGCTTGCTTGTTCAAATCCAATCTGCTACACTCTGGCAGATACACCACACTGGTTCAGCTTCACACTCTTTATTCAAATCACCAACACAACAAAACATCAACTATACCGACCTAAATAACCTTTACATATTAGTCGGTTACAAAACCCTAGATACATCAAAATTCAAATAAAATTACAATACAGATCATCATTCTCATTATTACAACAATTTTCAAGACAATATCAGTCATTGAATGATCGTAACTCATCACAGTAACTCGATCTGATAGGCAGTCAAACCCATAAAACACTCTTCTATGCTCTTTGTTGTTTCCCAAGAAATTCCATCCTTAATCGCACCAAATATCAACTTATCTTTTCACATGGGTTGTGCCACATCACCATCAACATTTGAACATGATATAAGTCATCGCCAAACCATAAAATATCACCAGTTAAAAAAAATTGTTATCGGTTCTAAAACCCTACAGAAAATACAACAAAAATCATAAACATGACTTTTGGTGATCAAAGCATGATGCGTTTCCGATCAAAGATACATTACAATGATACAAATACACGTTCCAAACCTCAACACTTGACTCGTCACCAATCTCCAAAACCAATCAAAACATTTCCACGTTTACTAGTTAAGGTCCTAATTCCTAGTTCATTGTCTTGATTATAGGTAAGGCATTTTCGATAGACCAAAAAGATTTAGATGACAAAATAAACATGAAAAACATATTTGCCACATAGTTTTCCACCAATGACAACACAAATAACTGATCAAAGTCATTAAGCCTATAATCTTGATCTCTTCATCACTATATCATTACCAGCAGTCCTTTACCGATTCATCAACATTCTCCACCAGCATCAGTTATGCCAATCATGTCAACAATTGATCCTTTTTTAGTCATGTTTTCACCCTGCCCGAACCCATCGTCTTATCCTTATCCCTTCTAGACTTTCTTTCTATTCAAGAGATTATTTGCAATCTTTTGAAAAAAAAAAGCACCCAATCTCTTGAGGGGGCATATTACTCTTGTACTGGGGAAAATGTTATTTCAATTAATCATATTTTCTTTGAGCCAACACGACAAGCTACATTGTCTCAAAGAGGGGCAAAATATAGACACCTAAAATTGTCCTAGCCTAATTAAATAAATATTTAATTTATTTAATTATTTTATCCTAAGCCTTCTATTAATTAAATATATTTTTATTTACTTAATTAATTCATTAATCCTCTTCCAGCCTCTCCTCATTTAAATAAATACTTTTATTTAATTTAAATTATCCTCCCTTAATTAAATAAATAAATTGGTCCCACTTTTTTTTATTAATTAAATAGATCTTTATTTATTTAATTAATTCACTAGCTTTTTCTTTCCATGACACTTATCATTCATCTCTTGATTTGCCTTTAACCACCCCCTTCATATTTTATTATTTCCTATACCTACCCTCTAATCTGAGTTGACCATTTATCCTTTCACCTCTTAATCCTAACCCTCCATTTCTACTCTATATATAAGAGGATCCTCATCCTTATCAACCCTAACTAATGTGGTCATATCCCTAACAAGTGAAATCAATCTTTCATGCGATCAAAAAATCGAGCATGTACACAACCACAATCTGCTTTTTGTTGAGATCTTGTACACAATACAAAATTTGAGAGCAACCATATCAAACAAGATCAATGGAGATAGGAAACAATGGAGATCAAACCCTACTAAACATGTGAATGGTACAATCTTTCATGTTTTTTATGTTTTAGGCTTTTCATTGGTGTATGGTGGATTCTTAATTATAGAACTATGGTTTTATGTGGTTGGATTTTTGTTGGTTTATATTTTAATCACTCCTTTTCCACTATATACATATTACATGGGTGCTCAATCCATTAGCTATGGGATCACATTGTTACAGATCTAGACATGGAAGTACATTGTCATGTGTCGACCGATTGTGGATAGACATCTTGAGCCCGATGTTTTGTATATTTACTTGTATTCTGGTGTAGTGACTTGGAGACAAGTTGGGAATACCTTATACTAAGCTAGATATTTTACAAATTTTTGTTTGGAGGCCATACAGGGCTTTTCCAAGATGGGAGAATAATGCAAAGCATCTTCCACAGTATAGACAACAAAGGCATCTGATAAGGCACATGGTACCGAGTGGGAGGATTATTGACATACGGTTGCTTGGCTAGATCCTAGGATAGTTTGGGGAGTAGAAGGGTATTCCCAATGGTACAAAATGTTTTGCTCGATATCGCAAGGTTATAGATTGGGAGCTAATTATCAACCCACAAGTTGCATATGCAAAATTTGATAGTTTGAATCCAATCCAATGGGGTTGGACTTTAGACATAGTAGGTGCAAGGAATACCCCACAATATGACACAAGGTGGTCCATTCTTAGACCTACTCCCTTAATATATTTAGTCATCACAATTGATGTAGCCATGGGTTAGAGACATGGAAAAGGATGGGATTGAGAAAGAGGATGAGGTAGGGGACTAAGTAGAATTAGGGGTTGAGAGAGGACCAGAGGCCAAAAGAGGGGAGATGAGGGTGAATTTATGGTGGAGATAAAGGGGATGAGGGTGGATATGGAGGAGTAAGAGGTGGAGATGAAGGGGTTAGAGGTGATGCCCCTTTTTTAGTTGTTGGTCCAAAAACTACATTAGAGGGTGAGGCAATGGATGAGAAGACAGAGGAGAGTAGTCATTACAATTCTAGTTTAGAGGATTTCAGCTCCAACAATTCTTATGTAGATGAATCTAGCTTTGATGAGGATGACAATGGTGATGATGTGCAAATTCAGGATGTGGTAGTGGGGGAGGATATAGAGGAGATACCAAATCCTTAGGTTTTGCAAGCACATGTTAGGACCTAGAGAGATCAAATAAAAAAGCTACACGCACAAGTTATTGCGTAAGAGGTTCGACAATAATTTGATAGGGCGGCATGGAAAACAAAGAAAGGTGCTTCAATAAATGAGAGGGATGGTCTAATTGCAACCTAGAATGCTACTGTTGCTATTGAACTTAGGGTAGATGAGGCCTGTCAATAGTTTATTGTTGTTGTATAGGATCATAGTGTTTGTGAGATGACTTCCCAACTAGTAGAGTCTAGGAAGGAGATTTATTATTGGAGAGACCTTTATGATGCAACAGTACCGACATATCACAAGGCACTGAGTGAAGGAACACAAATGGACCATTGAGAGCGAGGGTGAATCAGTAATAATATTTTTTTTGTAAAACTAATCAAAGCTTTAATAGTAGTAATCATAAACTATGAGCAATGATATAAAACACATTCATACACACAAGGAAAACACATGACACGAGATGTACAAGGAAAACCCACGGTGGGAAAAACCTTGGTGAGAAATGCTGCTAGAGTCTACTACTCTAATTCAGCCACACAATGAAAATATTTTGATTACAAAGTTTATTGGCACCAACCCCTAAAGTTTATAGGCACCAACCCAAAGGAGCACCTACCCCTGAACTTTATGGTACCAACCAAAAGGATCACCTACCCCTAATCTGAGTACCCACTCAGATGATTGCAATAAAGATAAAAATTATATTTACAGATTGAGTACCTTGTTACAAATGATGTTTTGTAACTCAAAGTATTTTTAATTCTTGAGATTGATTTGCCTCTTCTTCGCTCATAGGTTTTTTCCTCTGTACTCTGCTATCAGATCTTTTGCTCTTTGTTATCAATCTCTGATCTTTGCCTTCTATTCTCTTTCTATCTTTGTTCACTTCTCTCTGATTTTTTTTCAGTATCTTTTCCTCACTCTACCCCACTCTAAGTGTATTCCTTTCTGAGTTCTTCACACACTCTATTCTTCTCTCTCTGCCTTGTGCTATGTATATATTCTTTCTTTTTCTACTCTACAATCTTTCATATGCCACACCTTACTATCTCTGTTCTCTATTATCTCCTCCTATACTTACTCAATTTTCTCTCTTAATCATTTGTTTCTTTTACCTCTTATCAGCCTTCCCACCAGGAGCTGAATTAAAATGCACATCATAGTGTATAGGCCAATTTGATCCTCTATCTAATCTTTTCAGATAGATAGTCACCATCATTAAATACATCCACCCCATCTTTGTATTATTCTTTTGTGTTCAAATTACTATTCTTAGGAATCTTAGGTTTGATATCCTATTTGTAGATCTTCTCACACCTCAAAAATGATCTCTTGTTGGTTCTCCATTAAATGCAACCACCTGCCTTAATTCTTTCATCCTTAGGCAATATGATTTCAACAAAATGACAATAACCATACAGTCAGCACCATTTGATTCGCCCTGTATACTCCACGTCCTCAACATCTTCCTTTATGCCAATGAGTCAAACTTGGTAAAATGTCCATGTGGGTCACTTCTGAGTTGGCATTGGGTGAAATACCCATCGTGTTTCCAACATCACAAAATATACTTGCAGGATGGTAGGATTGGGCACCATATTCCACTTAACTTGCCTTGCGAGATCATTTTTCATTAGTTTTTTGGGTTGTGGGATGGCGAGGTTCTAATTGATCAACCCTTGTTGTTAGTGGTATTTCACCAAGACTCTACATGCAGCACATTGAAACAATCATATTGCTATAGCTCCAAAAGTTCGGTAATAGGCAAATTGAGTTTTATTAAAAAGCTAAGTCACACAAAAAAAGAACCATTATCAACAAGACACGTTCAATGTCACATTGAAAAGATTCATATCGCTACACTACCAGGGGTTGACATGAAGCCAAAAATCATTTTGTCGAAACACAAGGTCATATCGAAAAAGAATTATTATTAGCAAGACACCTTATACCTCACAGTGAAAAGGACCAAGGCAATACTTTGACCATCGACTGCTTCCATAAGAGACTCGGGCTATCGGGCACCTCGGGAAACATGGAACAACAAAAAACTGGTGACTATACTTCCATCAGAGAGAGATTGACCAATAAAGCAAGAGTTCGAACTGCAAGTTGACAAGATACATCTGAAGTCTCTTTGAAATAGGGATGTCAATATGACTATGGGTATCTGCTAAACCCAAAATAGATCTCACTGAAAGGTAAAGTCACATAAAACAACAAGGGTGTCACAAAGACATGAAAGATCTCACCTTGAAATGCTTCAACAAGACTGGAATATCAAAGGGACACCATGAGTCAACCAAGACTGAAAACAGTCTTACCGAAAGACAGATTTACATCGAAATGCCTTATTACTAAGGTGCAGAACACGTTGGGTTTGCCACAACTACTTCTGATGCTTGAACGATAAACTCATGCACGCAACCACTATGTAGTCGACATGAAGAAGCTCTCATGTGTTGATACCAAACCTAAACCAACACGAATCCAACTCAAACCAACACTTTTGTAACTCATCTCTTCTGCAACTTAACCAGATTAACCTGCATTTGAACACATGGACATCATAACCAGATCAACCTATATTTGAACATGTTGACATCAATGATAACTTAATGCCAACATTGATTTATAGAGCTAGTCAGTCACAAAGTCACTCATAGTCCAGGGCTACAACTAGTAGTGGAGGTTTTATGGGTACTCCACAGATACCACCTATGCCACTATCTCCAGGCCAGGGAAGGGTAGGTACTTCTACTATCGAGCAAGCTAGACTTGTAGATTCAAACAGCCAAGGGAGCACTAATTGACCCTTGTGCATCATAGACACTTATGTAATTTTTATTGAACATGTGAGGTCCTTTCTTATAGAAATTTTGATTTTTTACTCTCACATGTGTTTTTGATATATATATAAGATGCATTTTTAGCGGCTACCTTATATGTGTTTTATTTTTATATGCATGTGTACTTTCTATATATGATGTTCTATGATGTGGTGAGTATACTATGATGTTTATATGATGTATGTTTCATGATACCAACTCTACATGGGTTGATGTCATGGTTCTATGCTAATTATATGGATGCATGTTTTTCTTTCTATTGATGCTTATAATGTGATGAGATTTTGATAGTTATATGCTTCTAATGTATACATTGTGATGTTTTACGTTATGATACTTTTTACTTATGTGGACTCTATTGTGATGACCTAATGATGGATGCTTATGATTTAATTATTCCAATGCATATGTGTGGAAATCTAATGTGGATATGATATACCATGATTCCAATATGATTCTATATGCAAAAATTCCATGACCTCTATTTCATATTTTTTATATGCATACATATGATGATTCTATAAGATGTGATGTGATGATATGATATGTTTATGATTTAACATGCTTGTGGATGCAAGATGAGCTTAGTTTTTCTTGTCAAAATACTAGACCGATATGTTTGCAGAAACCAACAAAAGAAATGTTAGTTAGAGGAATGAATCGATGAGAAGTGAAGAATTGTTAGTGATTTGAAGAAAGAATTGATCCATATCAGATTTTGATTGATCCAAAATAGGTGATAGCTTAGTCTTGATCTTGTATTATGCTTTCACAAGTGTATGACAATATCATCACTAAGCCTTATAATATGGAAAAAGGAGATGTTTGCACCAAGGTACGAAGAACAAAGTTGTTGATGCTTTCCCATTGCATTAATAGGCACATTGTCAACAAGGAATATTTTCATGTATCCTAGGACTTGTGTGTTAAAGATTGAGGTATGTGCGACAGTCACAAGCACATTGATCCATGACCAAAGGTTTACATAGGATATTTGTCAAATGAATGTGTCAATACATACACCTAAAACACTCTTATCTTATAACTTCATGAAAACATACCACAAACAAAAAATAAAGAAACAAAATCATGAACCATCATCACTCATTTAATCACTTGTGGATATTCCTGAGTAGCATAGGAACATGATTCAAAGATAAATCAACAAAAGATAAGACTCGCTTGACCAAGCGAGTCAACAACCATATTAATCTTTTGTCATGATTGATTGTTTGTGTTATGATCATGATGTCTAGTCTCAAAAACAAAATGCCTTGTATAAGACTGATCTATATATTTTCAAGTGTACCGTTCTTTGTATAAGGCAAATGATGATTGATGGGGATTGATCTCATTTGAATAGACAATGCGATTGGTTTGATTGTAAACTAGATTGATAGGTTTGTCTATTGTTGTGTGATTCGTTAAGCTCAATGTTTCAGTGTATTTTGTGCTTGTGTTTTCTTAGACGTTTGTCCTTGCAAGGGGATAGTTTATTATGGATTGTGAATGGTGGATTATTTTTGTATTTTTTATTATTTTTTATTTTTTAGGTTTTTTTTTTATATTTTTTAATTTTTAGGATTTTTTGAGGACATTTTCCAAATTTTAAAGATTTTTTTAGGATTGTTTTTGCAAATTACGATGTAGGATTTGTCCCCAATCAGGCCAAGGACCATTTATTGTGGGAGTGGTGAGATAGACTGACTTATTGCAGAGGTGAAATAGTAATGCTAAAGACTGATGAATCTTAGCACATGAGAGATCTATTCACAAGTTTTAAAGAAGATGGTGAATATGTTTATGGAATGATTAAATAGAATAATGGTAGATGGTAGAGTGGTAGCCCATTACACATGGTCCCTATTTTCCAAGTTTTTACCATGGTACTTGCCCAAGGTGTCACCAAAGCAATTTTCACCAAAAGACAAATTATTTCTCTTTACTTTTTCCATTTTTTCAATTTTTTGTGTCACACGAGATGTCTGTTTGCTAGGTTTTCATCAAGGCAATTTTTTATTATTTATTTTTTGGTATTTTTCACGAGATTCACTAAGGGTCATGTATAGAATTTGTGGAGATGCCTATTGTTGATGGGTACTGTAATGGTGAAAAATTAGGTTTTCCACCATTAGAGGGATGAAAACCGTTGATTTGCAATTACATTGAAAATAGGGAGGAATCCAATAGATCCAATCCCAAATCAAGACTGATAAGGACTGAATATTGATTGGATTTAAGGGTTGTGTGAATTGTTTTACCCTCTTTTGTGAGCTGAAAAATGAAGGTAAATATGTAGAAACAATGAGCTATAGATGCAGGATTTCAGCGTGCACCTAGATTTGAGTAGTATATGCAGATTCAAATCTGATCCCCGAAAAAGCTCCAAAAATGTCGAGACCGGTGTGCCCGTCGCTATGGTCCTCCTACTTTTTCGCATGCCAAAGAGGGTTGATTCGTCTCTACAAATAATGCCTATTTTGAAGATCACATCTCTGTACCTATTTCCTGCACACAAAAAGAAAGGGAAATAGGTTGGGAATAGGGGCTTGCCTTAGGTCAAACCCCTATTTTTGAATTAACCATAAAATTGAAATAAAGATAATTCAAATTGTTATAATGGAAGATTCTCCTTTTGAGGGAGATGTTGAATAACGACTAAAAATCAAGTGATGTACCTCCTTGTGAAGGTTTGTTTGTTTCCACATGGAATTAGGCTTTGATAAAATCTTCAACAAAATAGGATGAAAGATATCTACTTCATTGCTTGAATCTTGACTTTATTGCTGCTCCAAGGCTCGAAGGAAGACTAATCAATGCTCAATTGCTCTTGAATGCTTGATTTCTTGTTCTCTTGTGTGCTTGATTTCATGTGATATGATTGTTGGATGTTGAAATGAGTGGGGAAATCCTTGTTTTATATTTGTCTGTCGGATAAATTGCTAATTTCCCGACATGAGCCGATAGGGAGCAAGAAATCCCACTCAATTTTGAAATAGGACCAAGGGATCAAAGGGGGACCAAATTGTGGCACCCTAGTCCCACCCCTATTTAGGGTTAGGATAAGGTTCTATGTACATAGGAAATGTAAAAATGATGCAATTTATGAGGGGCATGAGCATAATCAGGTCCCAATCAAGCCGCAAACGCTAAGGTAGAGACCCAATGTGGTCAAAATTGTACAAGGTTTCAATTTTAGGATGCTACATTTAGCCCCCACTTTAACAGGAGTATGAAGTCAATCATACTCTCGGTAAAGTAAAAAGGGTTCACATTGAAAAAAATCACCTAATCATCGAGGAGGCGAGATACACCAAGCCCCCAGTGGACTTTAGGATCTCTCAACTTTGATAACAAGATAAAAGGGACATCATGAGAGAAATAGAAAGAGAGAACCATGACTACAAACTAGTAAGGTTCTCTTACCATGAGTCATGAAAAGAAAAATACCAAAATTACAAAGCAAAAGATTGAGTTCGCTAAGTAATCTAAGTATCGAGATATGCAATAGAGAGATCATTGAGCAGAGTTTATGCCCCCACATTAAGGTGATTGTGTATGCCTTATCAGAAGCAATTGCTTTAAGGTAGGATAAACCCAAAAATACAAGCATGTTATCACAATAATATGCCCCAAGAAAGGGAAAATCAAAGGATAATGATCACAAAACACATAACACGAGGTAGTTTCACTTAACTCTGGGGTCAATATACTTTTTTTGATATCTAATATATATCATATCTATATATATGCATAGAATTGTCCTCATCTCCCAAAGAAAGGAAAACCACCATGGAAGAAGGGCATATGTGTCTTTTTAGTCAAAATGGGAGAGACCAAAAGAGATCTCAACACTTTGCATCATCCTCAAGTAGACAACACTAGGGACAAAAAATAGAATAATTAAGAGACAAATAGAAGAAGGTGGTGAAAACGAGAGAGAGAGAGAGAGAGAGAGAGAAAGAGAGAGAGAGAGAGAGAGAGAGAGAGAGAGAGAGAGAGAGAGAGAGAGAGAGAGAGAGAGAGAATCTACGACGTGAATGAAGCTAATCAAACAAGTCATCTACCTCCCGATCTTGCTCATCATTGTTTTGGGAAGGTGGATAATATGCAAGAGGAGCCAGCCACATCAAGCATAGCAAATGAAGCTATCACAAGTTTGAAGCAAGGACCATGCTCTAATGATGAGTCACTTTGTTTGTTATCTGGAGCTAGGATTAGTGATTTTGAAAATTCTTTAGATAAATTATTGTCAACATCAAAATATTCATATTCATCATCTAAAATATTAGGATCAACATTTTCATCATTAACAACATTCTCACCTATTTCTTCATCAAGATTAACAAAAATAGGAGCTCTAATAGGAATAGAACTTGAGCCATCATTTGTCTTAAGCAGTTTACGTCTTGGAGAATTAGGCTAAACTTATTAATTAGGATAAGGTTGAGAAAATGGTATTATGTCAATAGTTGGTGTCTTTGGGGAAGTAATGGTTTGGGAAGCTAGTTCACGAACTCTAGCACAATGTCTCTGTGGGCGTTCTCTCGCACAACGGTTTCGTTTAGTTTTAGTCAAATGTTGTGAAGGTTTAGGATCATTAGGTATAGGATTATTTTCTTCTTTTAAGGAAGGATGCATAGGAGAAGGTCTTTTAGGTTGACCAATAGGACATGTCGAGCGCTTCCTTTTGTAAGATTTAGGAGGCATAACCACGCCATATAAAGGACAAATAGAAGGTGTAGGAAGGAGACCAGGTCCATCGTGAGGAGGAGGAATATGTCTATCCTTAGGAGGAGGAACATGTTGACACTTAGGAGGAAGAGATTTTCTATCCTTAGGAGGAAGAATAGACTCATCCTTAAGAGAAGGAATAGATTCCTCCTTAGGAGAAAGAAAATCTCTATCCTTAAGAGGAAGAATAGACTTATCCATAAGAAGAGGCATATGATCATTAGTTGGAGGAAGACTAAGTGTTGGATTTATAGGTTTACTCAAAGATAAAATCATGTCATTTTTTTATATATGATTTAAAGAGAGCATCACTTCTAGGTTGAAGAGGTTGGAATTGCTTGGACCAAAAATAATCAAGAAAAACATCTCCACACCTCACCGTAGGTCGATACATGCTATTATTAACAGTTGTGATTTTATCATCATGAGGAAATTTCAAACACTTATGAATGGTAGAAGAGATCACTTTCATGGAAGAGAGCCAAGGATGTCCCAACTTCAGACGAAATTGATCAGATGTAGGAATAATAGCAAATACAACATCTAAGCATTTATTGCCAACCTCAATAGGAAGTGTGATAGAACCAATAGCAAGACAAGAGAAGCTATCTGTAACTTAGGAAATAGGAAATCATCACATGCATGATAAAACGTAATAGCTCAATCACAAAAGCAAACATGCAATGATCTAATCCTAAACAACATTCAATAGAGATATGAAAGTAAAACATTCAAAATATAAAGATTATGCAAACCAAATGCAGAATTGAATGCTCCTTCCATGCGGCTCCATTGTTCTTCTTTCCTCTTCAAATGGATTTGTGGATCTCACCTACAAGTGCACATATAATTGAAAGCAAGATTGATGAAAATGCTCAAGAGTACTAGAAGCATAAGTTCATTAGTCTGATAGGAATTAAGAATTTGATTGTAGAAGATCATCCAATTTATAGAGAAATTGGAGAAAGATGAGACAAGAATTCGACGGATGAGATCGATTCAATCTGACGGTTGACATTGCATGCAAAGGGGAGTCTCTTGGGAAATTGCCATTTTGATGGCAAGTGGAAGATGAGTTAGAAGGACAATTCCATTTTCAACACTTGGTTGAAAATGGAAACTTTGCCTTTGAGAGAGGAGACAAGTGATTCACTTTTTAGAAAGTGAATCACTTAAGTGAAGACATTTGAGTGAGGTGGAAATTAATAATTAATAATTATTAATTTCACTCATAAAATCAAATTAGCCATTTAATATTAAAAAAAATATTAATTGTGACATGGACAAAAATATGGTGAATAAATAAATATATATTTATTTATTCAAAAAGGGACATGTTAGTAAGAAAGGGGATTAATTAATTATTTAATTAATTAACCTAGGGGAAATGATTTGAATAAATTAAGATACCAACCTTAATGATGAATTAAGCCCCAATAGTGATTATTGATTGGCTAATAATTGATGAAAATTAATGACAATTGACTGAATTTGACAACAAAATAGGACAAAGGATCGAAAAAGACCCAAAATTGATAATGATTTTGATAAGAGACTGATAAGATTGATTGATAATGACTTGATAATATTAATTGATATTGAGGTTGATAATTAATGACTGATTAATTATCAACAAAGAGGGAATTAAGTATAATTGTCAAGATGATACCAATTCGATGATTTAAAAAAAATGCCAATTATAATGATTTAGGACCAAATGTGATTGCATGAGATTGATGAGGGTTGGATTTGAAATGAATTGAAACCAGAGGAATGACACAATGCCAACATATGATGAAAATCAAATGTGACATAGAAGACATGCTAAGAATTAGGTTAGCAATGTAAGAGTGATGACCAATTTTGAGTGACTACACTATCAAAAACTCTAACTATCACATCAATTTCATCATATATCACTTGGTATAATTGTAAAGTATAAAGAAATTCTTCAATTGTCACATTAACCATACAAGTTGGATCAATGAGCACCCCTCGAGAGGGTATGCCTTTGATTCTCGTAGTGATATATAATGGGCCATCAGGTGCTTCAATAGTCTCACTAGGATCAGATGTAATGAATAGGTCCTTAGGAGGCTCATTTTTATCAATAAGGTTCACCACATTATTAGACTCAAGGCCAAGATTATTGGGAGAAAAGGCAAGATGATCGGTCTCAATCACATTAGCAAAATGGGAAGGTAAAAGATTAGTGAAAATTTGAAGATTTTGATTAGGAGGAGCTACTGATTTATTTCCTTTATCATTCACACCAGTCATAGATATGGTATTGTTATCAATCAAGTCTTTAATCTTACTCTTTAAGGAATAACACTTTTTCAGTGTCATGACCAGGTTGATGATGATATTGGTAGAAAGCATTAGAATCAAAGGCAGGTGAGAAAGGCTTAGTTGTATCAATAGGTTTAATAGGGGAAGCTTCAACACATTAATTTGTAACAATTACGACATAATACAATGCAAAGATTCATTAAGAGGAGTGAATTCTTTTCTTAAGTGTTTGGACAAAGGAGGCACACATGTTGCGGCTACTACTCAAGTGTTGTTGTTGTCATTAAATTTGATGAATCCCTTATTTAGTTTGAACTTTGCAAAAGGTTGTTGAGCACTTCCACTTTTATCATGTAGAGCCATTGAAGATGATTGTTCCAACTGACTCACAATAAGGTGATAATAGTGAAGCATTGTGCACAACTGCGTAAAGGAAGTGAACTCAGGAAAAAAAGAAGTTTATCCCTAATATCTTTTTTGCATATTAGAAATGAAAATTCTTTGTGTAACGTCCTAAAATTGCACCCCTTGCAATTTTCAACTGCATTTGGGTCTTTGCCTTACTGTTTGTGCCCCTCGGCCTGATCGGAGACCTGAATATGCTCATGCACATAAAAAATACATTTCCAATCAACATAGCACTTTGCCTGCACCTTGATCCTACCCCAAAATAGGGCAGGGCCAGAGCGTGGCACCCTGGGATCCCCTATTTGGGACCTATCTTAGGGTCCCTCACTTTGGCTCATCTCAAATTGGAGCAGGAATATCCCCCCTATGTCGGCCCAAGTCGGAAAATTAGTTAATTAATTCCACTGGCAAGTATATAAGAGGGATTTCCTCTCTCATTGACACATCATGAAATTCAATCAAGCATCCCGACATTCAAGAGATAAAGCATTCAAGAGCAATTGAGCATTTTCAATCTTCCTTCAAGCTTTGGAGAAGCAATAGAGTCAAGATTTCAAGCATTGAAGAGGAGATCCTCATTACACTTCATGAAATGATAGTTCCATACAGAGGCAAGAAAAACTTCACAAGGAAGTATAAGCGTTTCATTTTCAGTCAATTCAACATCCCCTCAAAGAGGAGGATTTCTACTTTCAGTCATTTTATTTACATTATTTCAACCACTTGGTTAATTCAAAAATTGGGGTTTGATCTGAAGACAAACCCCTATTCCCAACACATTTCCCTTTCTTTATGTGTGCAGGAAATAGGTGAGCAGTTGTACTTTTGCAATTTTCACCAGATTTCACAGAGCGGCTCTGAATCATCTCAAACTTCTTAGATCCAAGTGCACAATCGAATCCTAAATCTACAGCTCATTGTTTTCTCATACTTTGCCTTCATTTCTAGCATTTAGTCTTAATTCAACTTGACAACTTACAAAAGAGGTTTAATTACATTTCAATCACAATCAATCTACTGAGTATTCAATCCTTGCATCCTTTGGGATTAGATCTAGTAGATTCATCCCCCTCTTTTGAATGTAAAGTCTCCCCAAGTGAAAATTGAACCTTAGTAAAGTTCCCACCTTTCTCCCAAGTGGTGAATTGGCTAAGGTTCCCATTTTTCACTTTACACTTTGAATGTCTTGATTAGTCACAAGAAAAGAAATTTGAGAACATGCATGTTTATATCTACTAATAAAATCAATCACTTTTTCTTTAACACCTTGCTTGCAAAGCATCAAATCAGTCAAAGTAATTTTAGGACCAATATTATTGTGAAATTTTTGAATGAAAGCATTAGCCAATTGTTGAAATGAAGTAATATAACAAGCAAGTAAAGAACAATAACATTGCAAAGCTTTATCCCTTGGTGTTCTAGTAAACAATTTAGCCAATAATATATGGTCATGAGAAAAGTCACTACACAATGTTTGAAATGTTTTCACATGAGTCAAAGGATCACCTTTTCCATTATAAAGCTCCAATTGAGGGACTTCGACATGTTTAGGAGGGACAACTCAGAAAATGTCATTGGATAATGGGCTCGCTACATCAAATGTGGGTACATTATACTTAGATTGATTCATGAAAGCTATTTGTTGTTGCAAGGAAGAGACTGTTTGGGCTAGACTATTGATGGTAGCTTTGGTGGAAGAGTTAAAATTGGACGTGTTGAATTGAGAAGGAGGAGTATCATTGTTGAATAAAGGAAGGGGGTTGAGAATAAGGAGGGATATTGTTATATAAAGGCGGGGGTTGAGAATAAGGAGGTGGAATACTATGATAGGTAAGTATTGGAGAAGACTGAGTAACAAATGGAAGACTCATAGTAGGAAGAATGAAGTAATTATGATTAGAGGAGTTGCCCCCTTTACTAAAATTTGTAGGTATGACATTTTGTGTAGAGGTAGCCATGATGTTGGATGTAAATGTGGGAACACTAGCCACAGGGGTAATCAAAGGAATGGAATGGTTGTCTTGACTAGGAGGTTGTGTGTAACCAAGGAATTCAACACAACTTTTCAAAGGCCTAATATTAGTATCAACAATATGAGTTATTAATACCATGCAACACATCAACACCAAGTTTATCAATTTGAACCATTCTTTTTAATCATTTAATCAATGGTAGAGCTTCACTTTTCAGGTATTGTTGACTCATGCATTGCTGAAAATTTTCAAATTGTTTGTC
The DNA here is from genome assembly GCF_030272615.1 of Cryptomeria japonica. Taxonomy (NCBI): domain Eukaryota; kingdom Viridiplantae; phylum Streptophyta; class Pinopsida; order Cupressales; family Cupressaceae; genus Cryptomeria; species Cryptomeria japonica. The sequence goes on along the minus strand of NC_081410.1, from coordinate 4,427,504 downwards.
AATCTTCACCAATTGGTCAACAGAAACCCTAGTTAGTAATTCATTCACATCATGAGAATTATGTAAAGAATGGGGATAAATGACATCATTTGTAGGATTGCTAGAACCACCAATATCCTCATGGAACAAGTTATCCAAATTGGGCTCCATTTCCTCAGTAATTGAAGCTTGGGAAGCCTTAATTCTACAACTTCTTCTCACGGTGATATTATAGGCTGGAATAATAGTAGTAAAACTCATGCATTAAGGGAGGGAAATTGGAAATTTGAAATTTGAAACTTGCAAAATAATTGAATAATGCAAAATTTTAAAACAATGATTATTCAATTAAATAAGCAAATTGATTGAAAAGATAAAGAACAACTATGAAAAATCATGCAACCCATAAATAAACTTAAATTTAAAAATTAGGGCCTTGTAAAAATAACCTCTTAATTTTTAAATTTAAATTAGAATTAAATTCAAGGAAATTTAAATTTTATAATTAAGAGGTTCTTTTCACAAAGAACCTCTTAATTATAAAAATGAAAATTTAAAATTAGAGTCTTGTAAAAAGAACCTCTTAGTTTTAAAATTTAAATTTAAAATTAGATATAAGGTTGCAATTTTGAAATGGTAAATTCAAAATTTAAACAACCCACAAGCTCAATTTTAAAATTTTTTAAATTAGGGTTTTTGAAATTAACCACTTAATTATAAAATTTAAATTGGAAATTTGACTTGCAAGTGAAAAATTGAATTTTGAAATTGAGAATACTAAGATTTAAAATAATTAATACAAATTAAGCAATTCACAAGCTCGATTTTAAGTTTAAAATTTAGAGTTTTAGTGAAATTAGCCTCTAAATTTTTAAAATTTGCAAGGAAATCAAATTTGTAAATGAAAACTTGAATTTTAAATTGCAGACACACTCAAATCTGAGAACATATATGAATTAAGACAAAGTGTTGAAAAATGAAGGTAAATATGTGGAAATAGTGAGCTCCAAATGCAGGATTTTCACGTGCACTTAGATCTAAGCAGTATATGCAGATTCAGATATGATCCCTGAAAAAGCTCCAAAAATTTCGGGACTGATGTGCTCGTTGCTCTAGTTCTCCTACTTTTTCGCACACCAAAGAGGGTTGATTCATCTCTGCAAATAATGCCTATTTTGAAGATCGCAGCTTCGTACCTATTTCTTGCACACACAAAAGAAAGGGAAATAGGTTGGGAATAGGGGCTTGCCTTAGGTCAAACTCCTATTTTGGAATTAACCATGAAATTGAAATAAAGATAATTGAAATTGTTGTAATGGGAGATTCTCCTTTTGAGGGAGATGCTGAATAATGACTAAAAATCAAGTGATGTACCTCCTTGTGAATTTTTGTTTGTTTCCACACAATTAGGATTTGATGAAATCTTCAACAAAATAGGATGAAATATTTATACTTCAATGCTTGAATCTTGACTTTATTGCTGCTCCAAGGCTTGAAGGAAGACTAATTAATGCTCAATTGCTCTTGAATGCTCGATTGTTTGATCTCTTGTGTGCTTGATTTCATATGATATGATTGTTGGATGTTAAAATGAGAGGGGAAATCCTTTTTTATACTTGTTCATCAAATAGATTACTAATTTCCCAACATGAGCCGACACGGAGCAAGAAATCCCACTCAATTTTGAAATAGGACCAAGGGCTAAAAGGGGACCCAAATTAGGGGGGACCAAAGCGTGGCGCCCTGCTCCCACCCCTATTTAGGGTTAGGATAAGGTGCTATGTGCATAGGAAAAGTAAAAAATGATGCAATTCAAGAGGGGAATGAGCATAATCAAGTCCCAATCAGACCAAGGGGCACAAATGCTAAGGTAGGGACCCAATGCAATCAAAATTGTACAAGGGTTAAATTTTAGACACTATGGGTACTAATAATGGATTGCCTTCTAGAGTAGATAACTGATACATGTTGGATGCATACGATGTTGTAATAATATAAGGGATCAACCAATTAGGTTCAAATTTCCCTGGATTTTCTCTCTTTACCAAGTTCTTTTGGTTTTCTTTTAGTACTAAGTCTCCAATATCAAGGAATTAAACTTTGACCCTTTTTTTACAACTGCGATAGAGTCGATTTTGATATACTTGCAAGTGATTTAGTGCATTTTGATATTTCTCATCTAGCAGCTCTAGCTCATGTAATATGGATATTTGATATTCCTCATCTAAAATTAGGTTTTGTAAGGATACTCTCAATGATGGTAACTTGACCTCAATCAGAAGTATAACTTTTGAACCATAGACTAGGGAAAATGGAGTGGCTCTAGTAGGGGTATGAATGCTTGTTCTTTAGGCTAATAAGATGGGTTTAAGCTAAAGGTGTCAATCTTGACCAACATCATTAATGCTTTTCTTGAGGATTTTAATAATTATTTTTTCAATGCCTCAATTTGGACATTGCTTTGGGGATACTAGGGTGTGGCAATATGGTACTATATATGGATTTTGTCACATAGTTCGTGAAAATATTTCTTCTTGAAGGGGCGATCATTATCAGTGACGATGTATAATGGGACTTCAGACCAACATATGACGTAGTTGAGTATGAATTTGACAAAAAAAATTACTACTAACATAAGTGAGGGGAATGACTTCTATCCAGTTTTTAAAATACTTAGTGGCTATAGGAATGAATTTGTGGTCATTGGAAAAGGTTGGGTTGATCTTTTCAACAAGGTCGAGTCTCCATTGATAAAAGGACCACAAAGATTTTATGGGTTGTAATTCCTACACTGGTGCATGTATGAGATCTCCATGTATTAACCATTAGCAACATTTTTAAACAAACTTGTATGCATCCTTTTCCATTAGAGACAAGTAATATTTAGTTTTCATGAACTTCTTTGCTAAATTAAGACAATTGGAATGACTGTCATAGATACCGTTGTGTACTTCCTACAAAGTTTTTTTTTCCATAAAATCAAGACATCTAAGAGCATTGCTTATGAGATATTTTAGGGGGTCAATCTTTGCTATGAGCATTGCTTTATGATTAGGCATGTAATGTCAAAGTTTTTGGGAAGGAAATATGACATCCAAGCATGCTCACTCCATTGGGGAATAATTAAACTCATATCCTACAAGTGGCCTACTAATGTAATAGATTGCCCTCTCTTTTCCTTCTTCATCATGTTGACCAAGAGAGCTCCTAGAGATGATGTGGTAGTTGAGATGTCCAATATCAGAGGTTTTCCCTTGATGGGGGGCATCAAACTGATGGCAAAAGTAGATAGTCTTTAAGTAACTAAAATCTTGTTGACATTGATCCATCCATTTGAAAGGAACACCCTTGTGAAGTAGATGTGGGAACAGATGCCACTTATTTGTTAGCTAGGTAATATATTTATGGATGGACTACAATTTTCCTTGTAGACTCTGTAGCTAAATTATATTTCTCGGTGGAGGCATGCCAATGATTTCTTTGACTTTAGCTGGATCTACTTCAATCCCTTGGCAAGATACAAATAATCCTAGGATCTTTCCCAAAGTGATGTTGAATGCACATTTTTTAGGATTTAATCTAACCTTGTACTATTTCAATTTGTCAAAGATAATTGTTAAAACATCTAGGTAAATTTCTCTGGTTACTGATTTCACTAATAGGTTTTCTACATGATCTTCCATTAAGGTGTGCATAATGACATGAAATATTATTGTCATTTCTCTTTGATAATTCCTTCTTATAATCTTAAGGTCAAACGACATGACATTCCAATAGTATGTTCCCCAAGAGCATCTGAATGTAGTCTTGTGTTGATCCTCAAGTATTATTTTGATTTCAGTGTCAAAGGCTTCATCGCATTTACTAAACTAGTTTATCTTTTTTGTAGAATCTTGAGGTTCAATTTCAAGTCCCTTTATTACTATATTATACCCATGCCCTTTGAGATAAATTATCATCTTATACTTCCATTCAACATAGTTATATAGAGTTAAAACAAGAATTGTAGATACATCCATGAGTGCATAAAAGTAGATTGCAAAGAATAAGGAAAAGGGTGAAAATAAGACACATGAGACACCCCCACTTTCCACTAGTCTCAAAAATCACCCTCAGATATTACAAGGTCGGTACTTTATAATTAGTGCGCTTACAAGGCTTTTATCATATTACAATGCTTCATAGACCTCCTATGGACAAAATTATTAATTTTGATACAAAATAAAAATCTAATATCAAATCTGAAAAAAATAATCTTGTAGTTGTGTATTACTCTTCAATACCTTATCAACACCTATTCATTTTTGAAAAATAAAGTTCTAAGGCGAAATTTATAGCTACTAAATAAAAAAGTGTAGCAACTTCAACCTGAAATATATAATAACAAAGGGTAGAATTTTTTATCAAAACCTTTGTGGATGGAAAGTGCCCATTTCTAGCTTTTTGTCAAGTATGAGGTTTGTAATATCAAGCACCCAAAGTTAAAATTATGCACTTTTGAAGAAAATAATGAAATATGCCTTATATGAATGACTCATGCTTGTTGTTAACTTAATGTTTGCACAATATATTAACTACATGCAAAAACTAATGAATACCTAGATAGTTTTTAAACCTAGCAAAAAAAACACGAAGGGTATGTGCAGGATCATGAGGGGCCAAAAAGTGGCGATATGAAAAATTTGCCTTCTCCACTTGCCTAAAAACGCGAAAAATCTGTGTTTACTCTTTGCTTGGCTTGGATGTCAGTACATCAGGCCATGGCAAAAACCCAACCAAATCGGATATCCAATATTAATAAAATATATATTATATTATATATGATACAATATATATAATATATATATGTATATATATACATATATATACATATATATATATATATGTATATATATACACATATGTATATATATGTATATATATGTATATATATGTATACATATATATATATATATAAATATATATATATATATATTACATTATATATTATATAATATATTATATATTAAACGTGTGGCATAAGAAGTTTTAGGAATCGGATATCCAATTCCTATGGGTATTTTTATACCCACTGTGACAGCTCGTGGGTCAATTTTTACCCACAGGCTGCTCGAAAGGATTGAAATCTGATATCGAATTTTAGCAGATATCTGACTTGGGGGCAATTTTTTTGTCAATTTGTCATATGAGGTATGATTTTATTGCACTTTTGTTGGTTTTTATCAATTCTTTCACTTCTTTTTTTTTTTTATATAGAAACTAGGTTTTTTCATTTGAAATACATTGTTCTTTCAAATTTGTTGATTAAATTCAAATTTTTAAATTCAATCAGGTTAAATGGGGGATAGCAAAGATAATCCTAAACCACAACTACCACAACCACCAAACCCTCCATTACCAAACCCCCCCTCAATTCAAGATTTAATTGGTCAAAATTTGAACCAATTAAGGGGCATTGCAAATATTTATAGTAGAATCTCTCGTCTAGCCCCAATGCTAGATCCTCTTAATGCCATAATATACAATGTAGAAATTGTCACCACGGAGCACAATGCTGCTCTTTTGTGGTGAGATTCCATGAGGGCTAGATATGCGAATGGCTTGACCTATGATTAGGTCAAGGAGCTTGAGATATCAAAAGCTGATATTGTTGATTTGTTTATCAATCCCTGCACTAGACAACCTATAGATGTGAAAAAAAAAAAACTTTCCATCAAATGGTGTCAAAATGATGGTATTGTAAATAAATTTTGGAATCGTTGGTGGATGGTTTTTGATAGACCACCCAACAACAATCTTGATGTCCCATTTTATTTTATTAAAAAATTGTATGTTGAGTTTGTTTTGGGCAAGCATGTCAACTACTTTGAAATCAAGCCTTTCCAGGGTGTGGGTTTAAGTATGCCTTAAGATAGACTTGGGGTAGTTCGAGTATTACAAGGCCCATATGTTCCCCCTCCTCCAGTCGATCCCCCACCTCCAGTACAACACCAAGATATCATTGTCGAGGCAACGTCACTAACTATATCGACTATTCACTCTTTGAGTAGCCTTTTGGTTTCTCAGGTTGGGGCACTAGCTCAACCTTTTAGTGATGCTAGTGGTGGATTTGGTGGTGCTGACACATCCTCTTCATCTCCACATATTTGTGTGTTGCATACTTATGTTGTGCATGGGCAACTATGCTTGGTCCTATTGGATAGCCTGTTTATCCTCCCATGAACACTGTTGATTATGAGGTGCATGATATGCCCGATGCACCGGATGTGACGACAGGGAATGGAGGATACCCTGGAGAGTCCTCACATGGTAGAGGCAAGGAGGTACCTTCATCATACACTGACGATGTAGTGGTAAGACTTGTAATTTCACAATGCACTTTATTTTAAATGAATATTTATAAAAGATAGTATTAAGTACTAATGTTATATACATGGTCTATTTAATAGTTGATGACTAAGGAGGAGTTAGCATAGGTCCATGATGGTACCTTGACAGTCATTTCATTTGGCCTTGACAGCTATATGGTACATATATTATTGCACCTAGTCGTTTACATTTTTTTATTGTGCATACATGCTCATGATTTAAATTTCCATTAATTAAATTATATAGTAACTTGCATGTTTATCTTATTTTACCCTTGTAGGACACAAGTAGCACGAGTGCAATGTCACGTGATTCGGGCTCTGGTAGTGCAGTCGGAGACAACAGAAAGGTAATTGAATGCAAACATGATTGAATTAAGAGTTTAAATAACTTATAATGATTATACATTTCTACATAGATTGATATTTTTACATACTTGTCGTCTTTATGTATAGAGAATTGTTGGCTTCACATCCTTGTTGACTGCACCCACTATATCTAAAGAAGCGGAAGAGATGCCTCAGGTACATGTGTTTATTTTATTTTTGTGTTTAGTAGATATAACTCATTCCTATCATCGAGAATTATATGCTAACTTCTATCAATGTTATGTTTGTGAACATATGTAGGTCGTCTACAAAAATCTTGATGACAGGCTTGCTCTACCAAAGACATATTCTAGGACTCCTCCCAAGATGAAGAGAAAACGAGTAAATGAGGTAATCAAGAATTCAATTTAGAGTTCAATTATACTTCAATGTATATTGATTTTTATGTTAACTTTTCGAATGTAAATTATATAGTATAACTAATCTCAATTGTGATTTGATTTTTCTTGTGTAGGATCCTTCAAAGACGAGAAGTGTTGCAAAGAGGATTGACTTTGATGATCCATCAATAGTTTGGGATATTATAGAACATTTTGAGATACTTACATGTCTAGTTGGCGTGTATATTTTGTATAAGGACATACATTTACATATATCGACATACATTTTGTTTGAGTTGGCATTTATGTCATTTTTGTAAATGGACATACACTTATAATTATTTGACATTTTGATATATAGAAGTTGAGATCCAATATAAATTGTTCCTCGTGTGCATGGCGTCATTATTTTAAACATCAATCTTCAATCCAACAATTAACAATGGTTAAATAATCAATAAAAGAATGTTGTTTGTATAATCTTGCGATTCTATATAATTTGTTCCATCTAAATCTTAAGTGTTAAATTTGGTTGCCTTTGGAAACTTCACCAAATTTAATGACCATATTGGTATTGGTATTGTTATTAATCATAACATGTATACTTAGTAATGACAAATGAAAAGTAGCAAAGCATCTTCTACAACGGAATGCAATTTTTTCATAATTGATTGGTTACATTTAGCAACAATCCCCCATCATTAAAGCCATCTTAGCAAGGAGATACGGTGAAGAGGTCCATTTTCACATGTTTCTCATTAAATTTAAGGCCTGAATATATGAACTGTAAACATAAACTTGCATTGATTATCATTCAGCCATTAAAAGATACAAATTTTACCTTCCTTTCTTTTACTATCACGTGCAAAATATCTCCACCCCCCATTGAATGAAGGAATATTGTGCTTCATAATGCATTGTAACATTGGTTCCAACACGTCTGGTTAGGAATTCTTACCCTAGGCATGCTTTTGTTCCCCCCCCCCACTCATTCGAACGCTCAGGGCCACACCCTACTGGCATTGTCCTTTGAGAGTCCTAAGTGCAAAAAATTGTCAAAATTTGACAAGGTGTATCTCAAAATCCGTGGCACCTGTGGATGATCCATTTGAACCTACGGGGTCACATGAGGGCTTCCTACAATAGAATGTCTCTGTTTTTCAAATTTCAGAGCGGTTTCCATAGGGTAGTGATTTTTCACTTAAAAAAAAATCGTCGGTTTCATTCAATGAAAAGTTGCCATAGAGTCAATTTCTCACTATGCTTATCGTGGGCATGAACTGTCGATTCCAACACATTCAGTTAAGCATGCTTACCCTATGCATGCTCCTATTTTTCCCACCCCCCTCGATTGAACGCTCGGGGCCATACCCTACTCGCGTCATCCCTTGAGCGCCCTAAGTGCGAAAAATTGTCAAAATTTGACAAGTTCTATCTCAGAATCTGTGGCACCTACTGATGATCTGTTTGAACCTACAGGGTCACGTGAGGGGTGCCTACAATAGTCTATCTCAATTTTTCAATATTTGGAGCGGTTTTCGTGGGGTAGCGATTTTTCACTTGACAAAAAAATTGTCAGTTTCATTCAATGAAAAGTTGTCATGGAGCCAATTTCTCGTTCTCCTTGTCGTAGGCATGAACCATTGGTTCCAACACTTTAACTTAGGCATTATTACCCTAGGCATGCTCCTTTTTTGCACTCCCCCACTCGGTCGAACGCTCAAGGCCATACCCTACCGACGTCGTCCCTTGAGCACCCTAAGTGCAAAAAATTGTTAAAATTTGACAGGTTGTATCTCAAAATACGTGGCACCTGTGGATGATCTATTTGAACCTATAGGGTCACATGAGGGCTGCCTACAATAGCCTATCTCGGATTTTCAAGATTCAGAGCGGTTTTCGTAGGGCAACAATTTTTCACTGCGATTTTTCCAATAAAACTGAGAGCATTAAAAAGATTTTTGACAATAATAGAATTTTTTTTTCCATCTTCTTGTTCATACGAATCTTCAATTTGGCTAGCAATGGTCTCATCTTTAGCAATTGAACAAAAAGTCAGCATTTCTCGGTCAATGTCTTATTGATAAAATATTGGTTGAAAATTTGTGAGCCCACAATCAAACGGTTCGTGTTGACCTCTTGCCTTCAAGATTGGCAATAACGTTATCATCAATTTCAAGCAACCATTTTGGGGTTCTTAAAGGTCTTAAATTTGGAATTTGTCTTTCGTCCATGAGAGGGTCTTCATTTCTCATGTAATTCGATGTTACATATTGTTCACTTGGTTGAACAATTCCACCTTCAATGTCAAAATTTCCCAAATTTTCACCTCCAATGTCAATTCGTCCATTTTCACCTTCAATGTCAACACCCAAATTTTCACCTAAATTGTCAATTCCCACATTTTCACTTTCAATTTCGATATTTTCATTCGTAAATTCAATATCATGTTGAACATTTTCAATATCAATTTCAACATTGTCATTCCCAATTTGAATATCATGTTCAACATTTCCAATATCAAAACCTACATTTTCATTTTCATTTTCAATAACTTGATCAACATTTTCAAATTCAACTTCCTCTTCACTTGAAGTAACAGTTGCAAAGGCTTCACTAATATTTGGCATACCTTGTCTTCTCCTCCTATGACCTTCTCTATCTCTTTGTCTATATACTTCAATTTGCTCATTTGAAAGATTTCTTTTATGTTTATGCTTTCGATGACTGCTTCTCCCCATTATACCTCCACAAAGATGCTCCTAAATGATTGACAATGAAAAATTTGTCTACAAGAATCTCTCAAAAGCATAATTTTGTCACTGTCTGTTTGAAAACTCATGATTTTCACCTGCAACATGAATGTGTGAGTTGTTGGAATGCACAAAATGGCCCACAAACCTATTTTGTGTGGTACAAAAAATGAATATCCAATTTTTATACATATTTTTTCTATACTGCCCAAAATTCTCGTTGGCGCCCATTTTGTTGAATGATGGCACCCTAATGGAAACAAATCGGATATTAGATTAATATTCGATATCTGATTTGTTTACATAGAGAGAGAGAGAGAGAGAGAGAGAGAGAGAGAGAGAGAGAGAGAGAGAGTTAGATACTTGATCAGTCCCAAAGGCACTGAGAGGGGGGGGTAAATCAGTGTCTAACCGATAAACAAAATATTTAAACTTGTTTGCAACTTTATAACCCAAATTAATATACCAATAAACAAGTAATAATGCAATAAAGAGAAATAACATTATAACTATCAATGCACACCATAACATAGATATTTTTGGCGAGGAAACTCGGTAGGGGAAAAACCTTGGTGGGATTTGTGACCCACAATATTTACTCACTGGACACTATGAATAAATATTACTTATACAATAGGGGCCTGCACATGCAGGAAGGCCAACAACCTATAGCTCAATGCTCAAAAATAAATGGAGTTCCACTGACTACACAATTGGATGGTTAAATCTAATGATAATGTACTGCTCAAAATAGCATCTACAATGCTAGATTTAGTACCAGTTTAAGCTTTATCAAATACCTCTGCCATAAACCTTGCTTCGCTCTTCTCTGCTGTTATTCTCTCATAAAATAATTATATCATAATGCACATACAATTATTCGCTCTCATATACCGCTTACATTCATTACCTAATTACATTTCGTTACTTACAAAATGACCTACAAGATCTCATACATTTATGAGTCTTTACAATACATCATGTCGGCTATACAATATAATTACAATACAAAAAGATATAATATCCATGTCGGCTAGGAGTGCCAGTAAGATCTTCTGTCGATGTAGGTTGGATGTCGGTGAGAATAGACTTGTAGTGCCTGTCAGTGGCAATAGATGATGTTTGTTGCCGGTGTAACCTGTGAACCAAGTTACCAGTTGGTTGCCATCAATGACAACATCAACTATTCTCATCTGAGTGTATAATGCCAACAATCTCCCCCTTTGGCATTGATGGCAACACTAATGAGAAAAATCCAAAAGTTGATATCCAAAACTGATCCATGAATAAGAGTGCTCCCCCTGAGAAAATGATCCCTTCTATACATTTTTCTCCCACACTACTACTCCCCCTTTGACATCAATGACAAAGGATGTAAAAAAGAATCAAAAAATTTAAAATTCTACCTCAAAGCCTATAACCGGTTATGTACAATCTGAAAGATATCCACTAAAATCAGATTAAGACTCTACATAAATTTAGTGTTGTCAAAAATAATGATTTTTGTCTGTCTAATCATCCCAGTCAGATAATACATCTGTTGCTCCGGTGATCTTTCTCCTTGAATGGTTGCTTTAGATAGCTCAATCCTCTGTGTTAGAAGGTTTTCCAATCTAGGACCAAGTTTATTTTTCATCTCCCACGCCTTCATTCTTATCCTTGCTTTTTCCTTTTCTAATTTCTCAATCTTTTCTTCAAAAACTGTCATTTCTTGATCCAAAACTAAGTTCGTTCTGAATAACCTATCATGTTATCTGCTATATCATCAATCTCTTTTTGTGTTTTCCTTATCTTCTCATCAATATCCTTATCCTCTGTCAAGTGGTGAGGCTTGCATGCTTCCTTATACAATTCTTTATATTCCAAAATAGTGGAATTAAGTACTGGTAATAAAGAATCAATATGTTCTGTACAATCCTTGATAGTCTCATCAAAGAATTCACCTTTCTCCTTATTCACCCTTTCCTTAATAGTCTCTTCATTAGATTTATCTATGATTAGAATATTTGAAGCAATGAATTTGGATAATGTGTCCAATTTACTTAAAGATCCAGAAATATGATCTACTTTACAATCCGGTGCAATCATTTTCAAAATAGGGAAAGTATCATCAATGGCCTTAAATGCTAAGGTGTTGCATTTAGTGATCTTCTTTATGGAATCTAAAAGTACATCTATCACATTAGTAGGTCTGTAATCCATGGTGGAAGTGCTAGGCAGAGTGTGAGGTTTTGCAGTTGGTTTCTTCTCATCTCTGGATTCCTTAACCACTTCTGCTATCTTGTTTCCATCTTTAACCTCCTCTTTATTCACAATTTCTTCCTTATGCTCACTTTGTTTTTCAACTTTGTTTTCATCCTTACTGGCTGTCGATTCAACTACACTCTATTCATGTCCCTTTTCTGCTATTGCTTTTGTCGGTGTTACACTGACAACAGAGAGAGAGAGAAGGGGAGAGAGAGAGAGGGAGAGAGAGAGAGGAAACCATATGACCCCCTTTAACATCCTAGTACACGACATGATCCCTTGTGACACCATATGACCCCTTAGGACACCATATGGTGTTTTTAGGGGTCATATGGTGTCCTAAGGAGTCATATGGCGTTCTATGACCCCTTAGGACACCATATGACCCCTTTTAACATCCTAGTACATGACATGACCCCTTATGACACCATATGACCCATTAGGACACCATATGACCCCTTTTAACATCCTAGTACACAACATGACCCCTTGTGACACCATATGACCCCTTAGGACACCATATGGCATCATTAGGGGTCATATGGTGTCGTTAGGGGTCATATGGTGTCCTAAGGGGTCATGTGGTGTTCTATGACCCCTTAGGACACCATACGACCCATTTTAACATCTTAGTACATGACATGACCCCTTATGACACCATTTGACTCCTTAGGATAATATGATATTCTAAGGGGTCATATGGTGTCCTAAGGGGTCAATATGGTGTCACAAAGGGGTCATATGGTATTTTATGACCTCTTAGGACACTATATGACCCCTTTTAACACCCTAGTACACGACATGATCCCTTGTAACACCATACGACATCATGTGATGTCATTAGGGGTCATATGGTGTCCTAAGGGGTCATAGGGTGTTCTATGACCCTTAGGACATTACCCCTTTTAACATCCTAGTACATGACATGATCCCTTGTAACACCATATGACCCCTTAGCATACCATATGGTTTTATTAGGGGTCATATGGTGTCATATGACTGCTTAGGACACCATGCGGCCCCTTTTAACATTCTAGTACATGACATGACCCTTTAGGACACCATATGGTGTCGTTAGGGGTCATATGGTGTTCTTTGACCCCTTAGGACACCATATGGAGTCGTTAGGGGTCATATGGTGTCCTAAGGGGTTATATGGTGTCCTAAGGGATCATATAGTGTTCTAACATGTGTGTGGACCCTTAGGACACCATATGACCCCTAACGACATTGTATGACCCCTTAAGACATCGTATGACCCATTTTAACATCCTAGTACATGACATGACCCCTTCTGAGACCATATGACCCCTTAGGACAATAGGATGTTCTAATGGGTCATATGGTGTCGTAAGGAATCATATGGTGTTCTAACACATGTGTGGGTCCTTAGGACCCCATATGATCCCTAACGACCCCATATGACGCCTAACGACACCGTATGACCCCTTAGGACACCATATGACCCCTTAGGACACCATATGACCCCTTTTAACATCCTAGTACACGACATGACCACTTATGACATAATATGACCCCTTAGGACTATATGATGTCCTAATGGGTCACATGGCATCCTAAGGGGTCATATGGTGTTCTAATACATGTGTGGGCCCTTAAGACCCCATATGACCCCTAACGACATCGTATGACCCCTTAGGACACCATATGACCCCTTAGGACACCATATGACTCCTTAGGACAATATGATGTCCTAATAGGTCATGTTATGCCCTGCATACCTAACCCCCATTAGTTTCCTTGTGTTGAAAATATGGGTCCCTCTTTTGCTTTTTGTTTCTTGGTTTTAAGTTTTGCTCTTTTTACCTTGGAATCTCAGAGTCTCGAGGTCTCTTTCTTTTTTGTTTTTTGCTTTGTCCACCTTGGAGTCCTGAGGTGGTGCATTGTCTTGTCTATTTTCTTTTGTCTACCTCGAAACTCTAGAGTCCCGGAGTCTTGAGGTGTGTTTTGTTTTGTCCACCTCAGGAGTCCAGAGCCCCCGAGTCCCAAGGTATGTTGTGTTTTGTTCATCAATCCCAGAATCCCAAGGTTGATCGTTTGCTTGCTTGTTCTTGCTCACCCTGGAACCCCAGAGTTCTGAGGTGACATTTTCGTTCTTTGGTTTTTGGCGTCGACCTCAGAGTCCCGAGGTCCTGTTGAAGGTGTTTGTACGAATGAGGTTCGGGGGGTATAAATAGGAAGAATGAACTTTTCAAAGCTCATTTGTGCATTCAAATTTTCAAAGCTTTTGCCTTTGACCTCCAGACTTTGTGCCTCCATCCTTCTGAGCTCCTTTCACATTCTTGGGCGATTTTTCTCACCAGGTTGGTAATTTTTCTTGCCCTCATTGTCGTTTTATAGTTTAGATGCTCTTGTCTTGCGTTTTTCTTGTTTTTCTTCTTGTTTTTTCATTTTGCCTTGTTTTTCTTAGTTCCCCGCATGCCCTAGTCTTACCTCAGAACCCTGGAGTTTCAAGGTTAGTCTTTTTCCTAATGCACAATGACCCCAAATCCTCGGAGTCCCAGATTGACCTTTTTTTACCATAGATCCCGGAACCCCGATGTTCTAAGGTCCGCTACTCTGAGTCCGTCCTGTTTAAGCCCTTTTGGTATCCAGTGTACCCAACCCGAAACCCTGGAGTCCTGAAGTGAGCCTCATATATCAAGCCCGGAACCCCAGAGTTCCAGACTTTGTTCACTTCACCCAACCTGGAACCCCGGAGTTCTAGATCTTTTGGTTTTAAAGCTTATCTACCCCAGAACCCCGGAGTTCCGAGGTCATTTTTCTAAAAGAGAACTATCTACCCCGGAGTCTCGAGGTGAATGAAGTTTTTCATGTTTTATACAAGGGATTAATACTTGTTTCCTTCTTGCAGATTCAAGCAATTAGACAGACCCAACTTCCAACAAGAGAGGCAAAGACATTGACCGATTTCCTGCAACCATGAAATATCATTATCAGGGGCAAGTTTATGTTTCAGAAATGGATGACCAAATCAAATGGATCACAGATACCAAGGTCAGACACATTGAGATCAAAGACATTAAGATTCAGTTGGATAAACCAAGGTTGGAAGCCCCACTGAGAAGGATAAAGAGATCAGGCTCAGTGGAGGCTACCATCTTCCCGCAGTCGATACAGGCTCTGGAGTTCATTATGACAATCGCCCAATTCTATGAACTTGATAACAGGAAATGCATAGACGCATAGGGTAAAACAGTAATAGATTTGTCCTCAGATATGCTGGGATTTGTGTTCGGCATCCCCACCAGAGATGAGATATTCCTCTTAACTGAAGAGGAAGCCCTGAGTGTATGGAACAACAATGTGACCTCAAACAAGAGGCACATGAATGAAAATTGGTTAGAAGAGGAGAGGAAAATGAGTTTAAAGGTCACATAAATACTGAGGGAAGACTTCAAAGAGCCTCAGAGAGACCTAATCATCATGTTGAGCAGGGACTTTGGCAAACCTGACTGCAAACACTTTCACCCTTGGATGTTTCAATTCATGACCACCATCCTCATAGGGAAACGATACTTCGATTGGGCCCAGATCCTTTCTGACAATATATGTAGACAGATGAAGGAGGTCCACCAAACCAAGAAACTCTTTTTCACCTCCTTTGTCATCTAGGTGGCTGCAAGAGCGGGTAAATTTCTAGGCCTACAAGTGGAAGGTCTGCTTAGAGACGAAGAAGGCCAAAAGAAGGTCTGGGAATATTACACCTAACTCCCCTTCACTAAAGCAAATCCACACTTCAAAAGGATTAATTATGCCTTCCTCTTCCTCGTAACCATTAAGTTAGCTGGAGACACAGGTTAGCTGGAGACACAGGATACATGATTATCCCAGAGGCCATGGCCATCATCCAAGAATGGGCGTGTTGGTTTATTCAAAACCAACGCTCCACCTACACAAGGTTCAATGGGTTTACAGGGAACCCAATGTTGCTGCCAAGGTAATGCAATGATCAAATCATCTTGTTAGAGTATGTTAGGTAGTTGCCAGGCCTTCAATCCCTCCTGTCATCCAAGCATGAAACAGGGATTGATTTTTCAGTGTACATTGGGTATTTCTCTTGTTCAAAGATACAGGTAGTGAAGATGGAGGAGCAAGAGCTCCAAGATTTTAACTTAAAGGAGTTCGATTATGCTAGGGAATTTTATGATCCCTATGGGAAACTCAAGCAAACTATGCCTTAAGAATATGAGTGACATAAGGCCAAATTGGAGGATTTTCGGGCAAACCTCCAAGACAGTTTTGAAGTGAGGGAGAAGAATTATAACAGATTATCTATACCCCAAATAAGGGATTTTGAAATTGAAACTAATCTCCCTAAAGACCTGAGGGATGAAGGAGACTTGCTTGATGTTGCATACAAAGAGCAGGAAAATGATAAGAAGGGTCTCACCCCTATAAGGTGGTCCACACATGAAGATATTAGTATAGAAAAAGTCTCCCAAGTTGTCATTAATAGGACTAAATAGTGGATCAATTAAGGGTTAGGCCAAGTGCTTCAAAGGGGAAGCAGAAAGAGTCCACCTCAAGGGTGACCCAATCAAAGGGTTATAAGGAGTATGCTCAAAAGACAAGATCGAGATTGAGGAAAAATACATTCACTGACCCAAATGAAGCAGTTGGGCCTGAAGATAGCACTGATGACAATGGCAAAGCTTCATGTGCAGGTGAGAAAATCTGAATTATTGAAGAAGGTTGCAGACCTGGGAGTAACAGATGTACTAGGAGCTGTGCCACTCACTGAAGTTCTTCCACCAAGGACTGCTATAGGACAGACTGCGGGAGAAGCTGCTCAGGAGCAAGAAGGAACAAAAATAGATGTGGATGTGCCCACTCAGCCTCCTCCAACAGCTACAACACAGGTCCCAGTTATGAATGCCCCTATACCACCACCGGTTGATACAACGATAGGGCCACCTAGGACACATACATTTAGGCCTACCACGGAGAGTATAATTATCAGAAATATTAAATCGGACTCTGACCAAGAAGAGGAACATCCTAGGGAACAACAGTCACTTGGAGGGGAGAAAGAATGAAGTGAGGCGGAAGATTTGTTGAATGAAAGATTAGTCTTAATCCTCAAAACCAAGAAGACCTCCTTAAGGATATAGCTGTCAGGCAAGGTATGACAGAAGCAGGTAAGGAGGGGAGGACATTCGGAGAAGAGGTCAGTGATAAGTTGGTAGAATTGTAGAAGAAACAACAGTTGAATGTTAACATTGCTCTCCAAACTAATCTGGCCCACCAAGTTGCTTCACCTCAAGATCCTAAATAGACAGAAGCAAAAGAGAGAGATGAAGAAGAAGAATAGGCAAACGTCCATATTGTAACTGCTAACATAGTGTCACATCAAGGTGACAAGGATAAAGATATACCACAATGGCTCGAATTCACTTTTGAGAAGAAGAAAAGGAAAGTAGAGCTACCTAAAGTTGCACTACAACAAGCAATCATGGAGGAACCAAGAAAGGTCAAGAAACCTAAGGTTGTACATCATTTATCGATAACAGGTTCTAGTGAAGTGGTTGCGGATGTGGCAGTTCCACTTCACACAGAGGGTCAAACCTCCCCGAAATACCAAGTATCTTAAGTAAAATTGGGCAAGCAAACAAAGTGGGTAGAGCTGGATACTTTGGAACTTCTCGCTAGTGTCATCAGGGGATGAATAGAGAAAGAACATACCTCCCACATAGTGCTTAAAACACAACTAGGGCAATACAAATAGCTACTGATGGAGATGGGAAAGCCATTAGATACTTGAAGGATTGATAATCTACCGTCAACCTCATCACTCCCAGAGGAAGAGGTAAAAGCATTAATGGAGGTAAGACAGGTAGCTGCTACAACAAAGTCATGAGCCCAAATAAATGCCTTGAAAATTATTTTGTTTTTGCAAAATACTATGAAGGAGTATAAAGAGGCGGTACGTATGGGAGGAGCATTAGCTTATTCTTCTCAACAATGAGAGTGAAAGCTCAAAATGTTTAGTAAACAATTTCAGATTTTGAATAAAGTTTTGTATTTAGGAGAAGATGTAATAATGGAGAAGGACCTTTTGGGTGGTGATAGTTGTAAAAACTTGTAGTCTTACGCATACATTTTGGAACTGAAGATCAAGATGCTTCAACAGTACGTGAAGGATGTGGCAGACATCTGGATTCCTCTCCTCAAGGTAATTTGGAAATATGAGGATTTTGTAAAGCATCTACTTGGAATTTTAGGATTAGGGATAACTGATACATGGGTCATGGAGGAAGAGAAAGTATTGAATAATTGGGATGCATATGAGGCCCAACATTTGCAACCTCCAGCTCAGTTCAATGTCACACTGATGGACAAATACACATACCTGATTACCCAATGTCAAGAGGCAACATAAACAATAGGAGAAGTGGAAAAGAAAAGAGAGAAGGTAGAGGAAATTTTGAAAAAGTATAAATTTAGAATCAAGCATGTTGTTGATCCTCCTGGTGAAGAAGTTGCATGTATTATTAATAATTATAAATCTTATAAAAAGAAGTAGAAGATAAACCTACAGTTACTAAAGATAGAAGTATTTATGAGAAGAGATTTTGCATGACTTCTCCACTGGCACTCCGAAGGCAGTTCCAACTCCTGTTCCAGTTTTGAACAAAATTCTGCATGAATACGAAAGCTTGGCTCATACAACATGCTCTTCATAGTGCTCACTGAACCTCTGTTTCGTAGTAGTTGACTGGAGTCTAGGGGCAAAAACTTGCAAGTTAACTGCGACTCCTAGTTTTGTGTTCTTAATTTAGATTAGATTTATTTCTTATAAAGTAGGGTAGAAAAATCTATAAATTGAGAAGTTTGATTCATTTTTAAGGGTCTACAAATTCATGATTTGAGGCCCACTTAGAAATTTTAGATTATTTTGCAGATTGTTATGAACTTGAGTTATTTTTGTTACACATTCTTTGAAAGTAATACAAGAAGTAGCTTGTAGATTGCTTGATCTACGCATATATTCTACGAAGTTGTTCTTTGTGATCTAGTAATGTCTATTATTTGGAATTAGCAACGTGTTCTGATCTTCCATTTATTGCTTTATGAATCATATTGCACGCATAAGTGGTGTATGAGAATTATTGAGGTAGACAATATTTTGGTGATATTCTTTCCATGAGTCTATGAAGTTGCTGACTTTGCAGGTTTACTGAAGGTCCATTGTTGAATGCTAATTTGGATAGTATCTGATAATTTTGGATTGCAAGGAACTAATTTAGTAGTTTGTTAAGTTGATATTGAATTGGTTTCATTGTTGTTTCTTGTTTCCTTATCTTTCACGATTTTTTTTTCCAAAGAATCTTAAAACCATAAAAATACAAAAAAAAAGAGGAAGTTAAGTTATTAATGATCAACGAGAGTTAGTTTTAACCAGCAGGCCCCCTTAATAGGTACAACCACATCAACCATTGGTTTGTCCATCACCGTCGAGACTCGACTATAGAGACCTTGGAGTGATTAGTTCCCCAGAACTTATTGCTTTTTAGGAGAGGTGGTGAGTGTTCACATTGGCTACCTGACTATTGGCGAGTATGTCAAAATAGTCGTCAATAGGTCATATGGTGTCTATTGGATCCCAAAAATGAAAAACAGGTTTACACTGCTACTAGGCAAAGACCGAGCTGAATTCCTCCAAAATATCTATGGAGAGCCACCTCCAACTATCAATATCTATTTGGCTTGGACCAACAATAACAAGGACAAAAAGTCCTTCTGCAAAACTAGGGAGGGTGATCCCTTCAGTAAATCTCCTGCTCTCTACAACAATACTCAGGAGTTTATTGAAAAACAAAGCAGATTATCTCATAAAAAGACTCAGCAAAAAGGGAGAATGCTCAAGTATGGAAAATCCTTCAGTGATCCTCAACCTTATACTGGAGTATGAGATGGGGCGGGGCAACTTTCAAAAAATACATACAACTTAACAAATGGTATTATGATATTTTGAGATTTGTAGAGATTTATCAATTGAAAGCAAAACAAGACTGATAAACAAAACCGGTTACAAGCATGGATTAGTGCCTTACTCCATTGGGTGCCTAAAAGACGTGAAACATAAAACTGAAAGTGCGACAAAAATTGATTTGATAACATAAGATCTAAGATGATACTGCCTTACAGTACATCTCATTTGTAACCCTGACCCAAAACTACTTATCTAAAATCCTTGCATAAGTCTTATCACTCTACAACTCCATTTAAGCAATTTAATTGACCCCTTGGGCTCAAGCATAAACAAAAAGCTACATACATCATAACAATCCACTAAATGAAATAAACCCTTGATTCGTTTCACTTAAAAACCGATAGAATCATGCAATGGAGAGAAAAAGGTCAAAATTCTATTTTTCCATAAGTAAAATGCTACCTCTATTACAAGATAAAATTTATGCATAACTCCTTCAAGAACCTGTACAAAATTTGACACTAAAACACTTCTTTATTTTCTCTGTAAAAGATTTTACAGCTTGTTCACTTCACTTTGACTCACTACTGGAAATAGACTAAGAAAACCCAAGGGACCAAAAAAATGACCCTACAAGATGTTTTGAACAAAAAATTGAACCCTTCTCCTGGCCATGATTTCCCTTTTTATAGAATTAAAGGGAGCGACAAGCTTCTGACCATAAGACACATGTTAACAACAAATTCATTCTTTAACAATTAGCCCTAAAAGGCCATATGCAATTCTGTTACAAAAATGTTTACATGTCCATGCGCTGGCACCTGTGAATCATCGTTCTTAACTATAAATTGGTGGGAGAAAAACTGTTTGAGCCATGTCATTATCACCCTGACACCTTCAGATGGAGTGTGAGATGTTGCACTTTTGTCCTATTGAGTTTTTCCTTTCTAGGAAAGGAAACGAGATCCCGACAAGAAGAAAAGTTGCCCCATTGTAAGTCTTCCTGGTTAGCCTGGGAGATGTGGCATCATTTTGCGATGCCACGGTCCATAACCACCTTGCAACTTCTATCGCGGGAATACGAGGGTCGTTTGATCTATTCAAACTTTACCGATTTGCACAATACCAGTTAAATCTTTCAAAATTAAAGGTCAAGCACCTTTTTCCTCTAGATAAAACATCTCCATTTATTTTGAGCGCATATAATTTTATGGAACTATTAGTAGACCGACCTTTACTGCCTGAGAACCGGTAACACAATGCTTTGACCGGTTACACTGCCAACCTTGTTGGTTTCTGTTGAGAACATGTGGCACAATCTTGCGATGCCACAATCCTTAAAATCATCGCATCTTTGATCACAGGGAAGCGCTAGTCGTTGGATCCATCTTGTCTTTAGTAAATGGTTGAAGTACTTAGGACTTTTTAGGTTTAGGTAAATCATGGGTGCGAACATCTAAAAGAAAACCGATCATAAGGAAATATTTTCAAGACCTAGGAGAAAATTATTTTATCTAACCCGGTTGACCACTGCTTAATATTTAAGAAAAGAAATGGCCCCGCCCATGATAGATGACCCTTGGATTTAAGTGAGAAAAAGTAAAAGTGGAATATATCGTTGCTAAGATTTTCTTCACAAAATGTAAGAAAATTTTCCTAAACCCTAGACCTTGGATCGTTCACAGATGATAGAAACAAAACCCGAAAAATTAATATTTGAGCTCAAAAATTGAAAATTTCATGCAATCAATTTTTAGAGCTATCAGTGTCCTAAGGGATCATATGGTGTTATAACACGTGTGGGCCCTTAGGACACCATATGACCCCTAACAACACCATATGACCCCTTTTAACATTCTAGTACATGACATGACCCTGTTCATATGGTTTCCTAAGGGGTCATATGTTGTTCTAACACATGTGTGGTCCCTTAGAACATCACATGACCCCTAACAACACCATATGACCCCTTAGGACACCATAAGGTCTCTTAGGCCACCATATGACCCTTTAGGACCATATGATGTCCATGTGGTGTCCTAAGGGGTCATATATTGTTCTAATGCATGCAATGCTCTTTACAACCCCATATGACACCTAACAGATGGGGTAGTTGTAATCCTCATCATTGAATTTATCAATCCAGGGCTGTGTCCATGGCTGTATGCAAAAGAGAATGAAGAAAATTGGTTTGACAATCTCTTCTAACTTGCAGGAAATGAAAGTTAATCTAAGGCATACTTGCATGAAAGAAAAGGCTAATATATCTAAAACTTGTAGGAATTGAAAGAGGCTAAACTAAATCACACTTGCTGGAAATGAAAAGTTTGTTTGAATTCAAATTTACTCTAAGAAATTTTGGAAAATACATTGTTGTTAATGAAACTAGTCTATCATATTTCCTCTGTTGGAAATTTGGAGGAATTGATTATGTGTTGCATTGATGTCAACACTAGCTGCTTTGGCTGTTTAGCGGTATCTAGTTGGTCATGGTAGGATGATTGGTTTCTAGTTGGTAAGATCATGTTGATCCGATATGCTCTCGTATGCTTTGGTCTATGGAATTGGTTTGGATTGGTTATTCATGTGTTCCTAATGTGTATCACATTCAGTTGGTTTGGGATTTGACGATTCGGAAGCTATCACTTGTTCTAGTAAGCCTTTTGGTTATTAGTGAGGGTTTCACCAACATAGCTTTGTTGAAGATCTTTTGATACTATGCATAAGTGGCGTTGGTGTGGCTTCTAGAAGGTTATCCAGATGCTGATGGTTATCATGTTTGTGTTCCAGTTGTTCATGGTGTTTCATTTGGCTTATGGAGACCTATTATAGTTTCGGTGGTTATTTTGTGCTATCTAGATTATGGACCGGTTTATGTAACGTGTGGGTTGATGTGTTACCGATCGGATTTATTGAATGAATTGTGTTGTTTCGGTCTTTGGCTGACTTGGTTGATAATTAGATTGTGGGTTTAAGTTATGAATTTATTGTATTATCTTTTAGGTGGCCGACCTAATTGTTTAGGGCTTGAGTTGGTATAAATATGATGTAAGATCTCTTTGTAGATCACATAGAATAGAAGATCATGTATGGTATGAGATTATACGAGCAATGTTGTAATCATTCATGTGGAGGATTTGGTCGACCATAGGTGATTGAATTGGGTTTGTGGAAAAGTTTCTAGGCCTCTGGTATTGAGCTTAACTAGAACTGCACTCAGGCATGTGAGATGCTATACTTGCAGTTTAATCTTCATTCCAGATTGTTGTTTGATGTTTTATGTAGTCAGTGAGACTCCTTTTGTGATGAGCAGTGTGCTCTAGGCTGTTGGCCTTCCTGCATGTGCAGGCCCCTTATTGTAATATTTATTCATTTGATCAGTGGATACATATTGTGGGTCTCCAATCCCACCACGATTTTTCCTCTTTGAAGTTTTTTCACATATAAATCTGTGGTATTATGGTGTTTATCTTTGTGGTTGCATTATTGCTTATTGTTATATCTTTTCATGTTTACTGGTTTCTAAGTTTTTGTATTAAAAAGGTTAAATTTATCCATTCTGGTAGAACACTGATTCACCCCCCCTCTCAGTGTTCTTGGATTCCAACATCCTCGAGCTAAAACAAGCCTTTATAATTCCTCGCTTTTCTTGATTGATTACAATATATTTATAGAATCATCATTCCATATCTACCCAACCAATCCACTAAGAATGTGGATTGAAGATCCACTTTTGAAGGGGGTGTTTACAAAACATTGAGAAAACTAACTTGTTGTCCTTCATCCCGCCAATTTGTCTCATTCATTTTTTGATATGAATTGCTCCTTATCTATTGCTAATATTGCCAAACCCTCAAAAGGGTTTTTGTCCCTTTAAGTATACTTTCCATATCATTTTGATTTTTTAATTTTGTTAAGAAACAAGGGAGATATTGTTGTTTTACTGAGACTACATTTTTCACAATTTATGGGCGACTGATTTTTAGGAAGTCTTCAATTTCTCAACGTGAATGAATGAATTAAACATCAATTTAGTTGACCAAATAATTATTGATCATCATGAAGAAAATTCTACAATAATTCAATTACATTGGAGTGCTTTGGTAACTTGAGTTATCTTTGTTGGAGAAAGATAACACTATGTAGTGTGCAACTGCAACTTGTAGGAAATGAATACTTTGCCTAATGATTTAGGAATGATTAATGCTCCGTGTTTTTTAATGAATGTTGGGAGTATTCAAGAGTCTTATCTATCTTCTCTTAATGTCTTCAAAGCCTTCTGCAATGTCTGGAGTTGTCTGGAGTTAATGTATGAAGCTATCTACTGCAAGTGTTTTTGAAGATTCTTCTAGTCATGAGTTATTTAATAACTCATTCAACTACATTGTAACATCTTGCACACTCATAGAGACATATAAGAAGCAATTTAGATCACATTTATTTAGCTAAAATAAACCAAATATCTACTTTATATTCTACCTTAAACAAGATAAAGAACTTCCAATTATTAGCCAACTCCACTTTTACAATAATATACTAAGAAAAAATAGATGATTTTAATGGGTTAAATATGAGACAAGTTATGGTCTCATCATCTTGTTAGGGTTTCAAGCAGATCCGAAGCAAATATGAACTAACAATTATATGCAGATTTAAATACAAAAGATAAAGAAAAAAAACAGGACACAGATAACACAGAGATTTAACGTGGTTCACCCAGAATGGGTTACGTCCACCATACACAACCGTCCAATCTTTCTTATTATCCAGCAAAAACAATACATCAACCTTACAATGCCTTAAGCATCCCAGCCGCTTATAATATGCGTTTTTAGGGCAACAAACAAAGTCGGCCTTTTTTAGGGTTTTATAACAATGTCGGTTTTCATCAACAAAAAATGGCAAAAAAAAATTTCTTGGGGGCTGTCGCCCTCGAACCCCCGCTTTCTCGGGGGCTGCCGCCCCCAAACCCCTACTCGGGGCCCAACCCGGCCCCAGACCCCGGCGAGGATACGTGCTGAGTGTACAGTACTTTGCTGATCAGTCGCCACATTTCAACAATCTCCCACTTGGAGACTGATCAGGCTCCACACCAAACAATCTCCCACTTGGAGACTGATCAGGCTCCACACCAAACAATCTCCCACTTGGAGACTGATCAGGCTCCACACCAAACAATCTCCCACTTGGAGACTGATACTACACGACACCACTGTACATGCAACATTCGCTGGATAAAACACTAGGACTTGACTGGTATAAATTCCACAATTATCAATCAAGAAGACCAACAAAAACTGATGAAGAAATCAGCTTCTCCTAGGGAACTGCCTTTGTGAACATATCGGCAGGATTCTCACTTGTGTGAATCTTCTCAAGCCGTAACTGACCCTCCTCCAAAATAGTCCGGATGAAGTGGTACCTGAGCTGAATGTGCTTTGTCCTTGAATGAAAAGCAGAGTTCTTCGCAAGATGAATGGCACTCTGGCTATCAGTATACAATGGGCTATCCTCTTGTGTCTGACCCAATTCCTTCAGAAAAACATTGCAACCAAATCATCTCTTTGTTGACTTCTGTAGCAGCAACATACTCAACTTCAGTGGTTGAAAGTGCAACAACCTTTTGCAGCCTAGAAATCCAACTGACTGCAGTTCCCCCTATAGTAAAAACATACCCTATAGTACTCCTCCGTGAATCAATATCACCCGCCAGATCAGAGTCAACAAATCCACTCAGAGCAGCATTAGATCCTTTGAAACATAATGCCTTCGTAGTAGTTCCTTTCAAATACCAAAGAATCCATTTCACAGTATTCCAATGTTCCATACCCGGATTACTCATAAACCTGCTCACAACTCCCACTACATGTGCAATATCTGGCCTTGTGCATACCATTGCATACATCAGACTGCCAACAACTGATGAATACGGGATGTTAGACATTTTATTAACCTCTTCCTGTGCCTTTGGGCACATCTCCTTAGTCAATTTGAAATGACTAGCCAAAGGTGTACTAACTGCTTTTGCATCCTGCATGTTAAATCTTTTCAACACCTTCTTTATATACTCACTTTGGGACAAATTCAAGGTTTTATTTTTCCTGTCCCGTGTAATCCTCGTACCGAGAATTTGCTTAGCTGCACCCAAATCCTTTATAGCAAATGACCCGGCTAATTTTTGTTTAAGATCATTTATATGTTGCATGTTAGACCCAGCAACAAGCATGTCATCAACACAAAGCAATGGGATAATATAACTGCCATTATCAAATCTCTTAAAATATACGCAATGATCAGAATGACATCTATGATAATCGTGTTCAGCCATGAAACTATCAAATTTTAAATACCATTGTCGGGGTGCTTGCTTTAGGCCATACAGACTTTTCTTCAACCTGCACACCAAGTTCTCCTTACCTTTGACCTCATATCCTTGTGGTTGCAACATGTAAATTTCCTCTTCCAAATCTCCATGGAGAAAAGCTGTTTTGACATCTAATTGTTCAAGATGTAAATCATCTGCAGCCACAAGACAAAGTACAGTTCTAATTGAAGTCATTTTTACAACTGGAGAAAATATTTCATCATAATCTATACCCTTTTTCTGTGCAAAACCTTTTACCACAAGTCTGGCCTTATATCTTTTCTGACCTCCTTCCTCCTCCTTCAGCCGATAAACCCATTTGTTAGGCAAGGCTCTTTTTTCTGCAGGTAAAAGGACTAAGTCCCAAGTCTTATTTTTCATCAAGGAGTCCATCTCCTCTTTCATGCCTAGCTGCCACTGTTGTTTGGCATCCACCTGCATTGCTTCTTCATATTCTTCTGGTTCACCAGAATCCGTTAATAAAATAGAATACAAAGGAGAAAATCTTTCAGGGGGTCTACTTGTCCTCGTAGAACGTCTAACACTTGCAGGAGTTTGTGGGACAATCTGTTGTTGCTGAGCATCAGGTACCTGTGGCATTTCATTTTCAGGAATCTCATCCAACACCACATATTCTTGTTTGTCTTGTTCATGCTTCTTTTCCTGCATCCGTTCTTTATACATAACCTTCTCATTGAATATAACATCTCTACTTCTAATTATTTTCTTATTTTCAAAATCCCATAGCCATATTCATCTATCCCATATCCAATGAAGGTACATTTCTGAGATTTAGCATCAAGCTTGGTTCTGTTTTCTTTATCAACATGGACAAAAGCTTCACAACCAAAAGTTTTTAGAAAAGAATAATTTACCTTTTTACCAGTCCATGCCTCCTCTGGAATACCACCATCCAAAGGGGTTGAAGGTCCTCTATTTATCAAATAGACAGCAGTATGTACAACATCTGCCCAAAAATGTAAGGGCAATCCAGCATGCAATCTCATGCTCCTCGCACGTTCCATGATGGTCCTATTCATTCTCTCTGACACACCATTTTCTTGTGGAGTTCCTGGAACTGTCTTCTGCTTTCGAATCCCATTTAAGGAACATTAATCTTCAAATGCTTTGCTACAATACTCACCTCCATTATCCGATCTGAGACACTTCAACTTTTTTCCTGTCTCATTCTCAACCAAAGCTTTCCATTTCTTAAAAGTTTCAAAAACATCTGATTTTTGTTTTAGGAAATATACCCATGTTTTTCTGGTTGAGTCATCAATAAAAATAACATAATAACAAGAGCCACCAAGAGATGATACCTGAGCCGGTCCCCATACATCTGAATGTACAAGCTCCAACTTCTCACTCTTCTTCTCTTTCCCAACCTTGAGAAATCTGACTCTTTTCTGTTTACCATAAACACAGTTTTCACAGAACTCTAAATCAATCTTCTTTAGTCCTGGCAATAGATTTTTGGAGTGAAGGATTTTCATCCCTTTCTCACTCATGTGCCCAAGCCTATGGTGCCACATTATCGAATCTGTTCTTGCAACATTTATTGTTGTTGTCCCTGTAGTAACTTTTTCTGTAGCAGCTAAGGTAGAGTAAGTGTTACCAGTACACAGATATAATGTGCCTACCTTCACACCTTTAGCTACTACTAATGATCCTTTAGTGACCTTCCACATACTATCTGAGAAGGTAACTATGCAACCTTCACTACCTAGTTGCCCTGCAGAAATTAAATTTCTTATTAAATTAGGAACATGTCTTACCTCCTGCAGAAACCAGTCATTACCATTCTGCAACTTGATCTTTATCTTTCCTTTTCCAACAATTTGACAGGGCTCATCATCGCCCAAATATACTTGTCCAAAATCACCTTGAACATAATCTAGAAAATATTTTCTATGGGGTGTAGCATGAAATGAAGCCCCAGAATCTATTACCGAGGAATCATTAACATTATCCAAACATAAGATTAAAGCATCTTGTAAAGTATTACTTGCAATATTAGCTTCCTTACTGTCATTTTCATTTTTGTCTCCTTCTTTGTTTTTTCGAGACCAACAGTCTTTCTTTAGATGACCAGGCTTTCCGTAGTACCAGCAATCTTTCTTTCCTCTAGATTGAGAGCGTCCTTTTTTTGACTTCCCTCATGACTTCTCATTCCCAGGGCCTTTTCCTCTTTCCTTTGATCTTCCTCTGTTCTCCACATTCAAAACACTACCCGATGATGTTGGAGTCTCACGTGTGCTTTTCCTTCGCATTTCCTCGCTTAGGATAACACCAACAATATCATCAAATACCAAAGTATTTTTACCAGAGACAGAGTTACTTACAACCATAACCAAGCTATTCCAACTTTCTGGCAAAGAACATAAAATCAAGAGAGCCCTAACCTCTTCTGCAAAGGTAATTTTTACCGAAGACAATTGACTGGTAATTGTATTAAATTCATTTAAGTGCTCCGCTACAGATCCTCCCTCCCTCATTTTCAAATTAAACAAATGCTTCATAAGAAATACCTTATTCGAAGCCGAGGGTTTTTCATACAGCTTAGCCAATGTTGCCATCAAATCTACAGTCGTTTTTGCTTCTGTTATATTGAATGCTACAGACGACGCAAGGCACAATCGAATGGATCCCAGTGCCTTTCTATCTAAAATGTCCCACTCTTCATCTGATATTGTGGTCGGTTTCTTTGCCTTTCCTTCCAATGGCCGCCACAAATCCTTTTGATACAGGTAATCCTCCATTTGCATTTTCCATAACTGATAATTCTGGCCGTTAAACTTTTCGACCTTGAATTTGGAATCCTCCATTGCTCCCACTCAAATCTGAAAGTCTTGCCAATTTACATAAAACCTCGCTCTGATACCAATTGTTAGGGTTTCAAGCAGATCCGAAGCAAATATGAACTAACAATTATATGCAGATTTAAATACAAAAGATAAAGAAAAAAAACAGGACACAGATAACACAGAGATTTAACGTGGTTCACCCAGAATGGGTTACGTCCACCATACACAGCCGTCCAATCTTTCTTATTATCCAGCAAAAACAGTACATCAACCTTACAATGCCTTAAGCATCCCAGCCGCTTATAATATGCGTTTTTAGGGCAACAAACAAAGTCGGCCTTTTTTAGGGTTTTATAACAATGTCGGTTTTCATCAACAAAAAACGGCAAAATTTTTTTTCTCGGGGGCTGCCGCCCTCGAACCCCTACCCGGGGCCCAGCCCAGCCCCGAACCCCGGCGAGGATACGTGCTGAGTGTATAGTACTTTGCTGATCAGTCGCCACATTTCAACACATCTCCCCCACACCTAAAGTGTTGTAGGTCCCTCTGCAGCTCAGGATGAGCCTTCAAATTGAATAAATTCACTTTTGTAACAGTTGCTCTAGGTAGCTCCCGATGACTCCTGATTAGCATTTAAAATAAAATTTCAGCTCTTAACAACTCCATAAATCCTGGAATAAGCTTTTAGGCACTTTTTCTTCTTCTTTTTGAGTGGATTGAGTTTAATGAAATAACTTTGAGGTGAAGAAGAGTAAAATAATAAAGCAAATACCTGATTTTACCTTGGTTTTTTATGCAACCATTATGCACGAGTTGTAGTTCACTTTCCTCATGATGCATACAAAGACTTTCTTCAAATTTTGAGAGTTGCAACTTGATCCTTTACGCTGACTAACAAATCAAATTGCTTCATCATTGTTTTTTCTTCCATGCTTTTGAAGATTTAGTGCTAGAATTAGAGCCCAAGACTACAACAATCAATCATCCATGATGCCAAAATATTTGTAGCGAGTTTTGAGTGTAGAAAATTGTAGAGAAATGCATGTTTACAACATTTGAGAAGAGGAAATAACATGAGCAAAGCACTTATTTGCAGAAAACAAATATACCCTAACCCACTCTATTGAATGATGTAGAGAGGTTACACATAATCATTAACTGGTTGTGAAAAATATCTTCCCTTTCTTACAATATGTTTCCATGCATTCAAATTTTTTAGAGAAGATAATGAAAAGAACATGACAATTTTTTTAAAATCCAATGCTTCACCTTCCTTTGAAGTGGAAACCTTCTCCATGATTTCTGATTCTAGAAAATACATGGGCTAATTAGAGAGATATTGTAATCCTTCCTTCTAATCTTGTGCATGCATGACTGGAATAACCTCCTTGTTCTTCAAATCTCTGATTGGGTATCCCTCCTTTGACTTCAAGAATATACTTGGGTAGCCATTCTTGGACTTTGAAGGTCTCCAACTAAGTCTCACTTTTGCGAGCTTTTGTAATGAAGATAAGATCTCCTCGTTGTATTCTCCACCTCTTGCAAGCAATGAACCATCAATTCTTTCTTTAAAGAAATATCCTTTGCTAGGACTTGGAGTGATGGTCCTCCAACTAAGGATATTTTGAAAAAATAAGCACCGTTTCTCTTTAGATCTAGTGTTTGGGGGGTTTGATTTGGCATTTTTTTTTGGGAGGGGGGGGGGGGGTTTGAGAGACAAATCTTTCTTGAGGAACTTCTAAACCTAAAGGGCTGCCAAAATAATTTTCTTGGTTCCCTACTGACACCTATCCCCTGCAACAACACCAAAAATGGTGGGCAAGGTCATTGATGTCGCAACTTGCACCATTTAACTTCTTTCATTATAGATCTGGGGTGTGTCTGATAGCTGTTTGCGATAAGGAGGGTCTAAATTGTGGGGGTTTTAAATTGTAAAACAATGACTAGGGTTGGATCATGCTTCGTCAAGAGTTGTCAGGATCTATCAAGAACTATTCTTATGATTGCGGCTTCAAACTAAAAGACACTTTGCAAATTTAAACTATGAAAATTAACTATCCCGCAGAGAATTCAAATTTGATGCCAAGAGTCTTAATCGAACAGAGTTTAAGATCTTAATCATGGAATTTTCTAATCACAAGCTTAAATAAATTTTAACTTCCTATGAAATCAAATCTATAATTAAGTGCTGGAAAATAAACCTATTTTATGCTTGTTGAAAGTGAATTCTAAATCACGTTTGCAGGAAATAAATCTAAATTATAACTGCAGAAATGAAATCTATTTAAACAAACAAGAAAACAACTAAATTCAATGAGTTAACCCAACAATGCTTTTGTTTTTTCCTTAGTTCTAGATTTGTCATCTTACTAAAATGAGAAACTAAATCGATTTACTAAAAAGAAACTAAATGACTGTAGAAAACTAAGACTTCTTAACATGCACTTATCAAAACAATATATGAGTGAGAATTAAACAACTACAACTTTTGAAATTCAAAACTTAATCTAATCAAAATGCATTACCAAGGAATCTGAACAATGTGAAATCAATTTCAATGCGCAAAACTAAACATGTAAAAGAAACAACACAAGGATCACATCCCTTCATTTGAGCGGGCCCTGCTCTTCCTCTGGTGGGATTTGAAGTACAAGGATTCTTGGATCAACTTCTAATTTTCATTGAAATGCACTTCCAATAGGAAGTAAAAACAGATGTGCTGATTACAAAATATGAGCTCTACTGCTGGCTAACTTACTGACTAATTTTCCTATTACATTCTATTGAACTCAATGGGATATTTATACATATCCTTTATTCAAATTCACACTATTGTTACCCACTTAAAATAGAGTAAAGAATACAACTGAACTGGATAAAAGTTAATATCAGACTAACAAACTTTAGAAGGAAGTTAAAGTTCCAGAGACAACCGATGAAATAGACAAAGGGAAGATCAAGATGATCTTCTATCTAGAACACTTCCGGAGTCGTCATCATATAGGTGGCAAACAAATTGGAGTTGACTGTTTAGGCCACTTGTTCTCTTAAAAGATATTCAAAAATACATTTATGAAGATCAAACAGAACAAAACAACATATTTCTGGTTATCACAACATTTATACATGCAAATCAATCAAAAAGTAAAACATTTACCCAAAAGATATCATTCTTAATATTACTTCTAATAAGCAGAATATAATAACGAAAATGAGTAAACATGCAAGTTATAAGAATGTCGCTAGGCATATTAGTTCACAAATAATTAAAAGTTTAAGCCATAAAGCATGATTAAAAGTGTAAAGATGAGCCTCTCATCACTAGATATAGAATACTTCATAATTAGAACACGAGGAAACACAACTTGAACATAACATCAACAATCATACTTGTGGAAAATTTCCATACCTAAAACTTGAACTAAGACAAGGCACAAACATTAGAATCGTGACCTCCAAGCTTTGCAACCACAAAACCATCAATGCAAAGAAATGCAAACCATTTTCCAGACTAATCAAATCCAATCCTAATAGATAGCTAGACTGCCAACAAACACCAATTGCTATTCACTTGAGTTGCAAAACCAGTGACCTAAACATATAGAAGTGCAATATCCACAAAGCACAACTATTATATTCAAATCTACAAAGCCATATCATCAGATGCAGAGGAATGTTGAGCATTCTTCCAACCAAACTTTAAATACTCTTTCTTGTATATCACACCTCCTCATACTACAAACATTCAAGAAACAACATTTGCCTAATGAAGAGTATCAGGACCATGGAAAAATATCCTTACTAAGTGTGAACATCAGATGCTAGGATGGTTGACATCCACAACACAAAGCCACTGCAACCAGTGACAAATATATTCTCACCATCTGAAAAACCATATCATAATATACAAGCTGCAGGTTGACGGTAAATTACAATATTGCCATCAATCTCCACATTGCTTTGGCATTCTACTCATTGCTTTGACATTCTCCCCGTTGCCTTGACATCAATGACAACACATATGGCAAACAATTCCCCACTTTGCCATTGATGGAAACACCATATAAGAATCTACAAATATCTATATAAACTCCCCCTTTGACACAAACTCTTTGTTTGGCAATATTCATCTAGTATCTCGCCCCTATCAACAATACCTATTTCACATAGTATCTCTCCCCCTTTGACGTAAAGGATAATGGGGAGAATGTCAAAGCAATGAGGAGAATGAAACTAGATGCAATATTCATAGATATAGATTTCATTCATT
Source organism: Cryptomeria japonica (assembly GCF_030272615.1). Lineage (NCBI taxonomy): Eukaryota > Viridiplantae > Streptophyta > Pinopsida > Cupressales > Cupressaceae > Cryptomeria > Cryptomeria japonica. Next base: position 4,394,049 of record NC_081410.1, on the reverse strand, counting down.
TTGAGTAGATTCAAGCATAAATTGTAGAGATATCGGTTTTGGTTCATCTCATTTTTTTTATTTCTACTTCGGTAGGGTTTCGTAATATATCTCTTATATATATTTTTTCATTTTCATCATTGATAAAATGACATAAGGCTATTGAAACATTCCTCACCCCATGCTCGAAAAACAAATTTTAACCCATAACTAAGGGCATGTCCCCATGCCTCTGCTTAGCTTATTTTGGCTAGCAGCTGCTGCTCAACTTTTTGAGGAGTAATTTGTGGAATAGGTGGCCCCATGGATGGTAAAATAACTACTTATTTTTATGCAATCTTTTTAAATAATTTTGTAAATGAAATTATTAGTTTTATTTCTTACAAATAAAACTTGCATGCAATATTATAGGCAAATAAAAAGGAGATGAAAAAAAATGGCGAAGCCACATGCTAGCTTTTTGAATAAGCAACTGCTGCTTATTTCTAGCCTCCCCCTTTTTATTCCAAGCTTATTTTCAATTTTTAAGCAGCCACCGCTCCACTAAAATAGGGAAATATTCTTTTTTATCCTTTTCTCCTAATTAAACTTTTGCATGGGAACACTCAACTGCTTAAATTTAACTAGAAAAATGCTCATAAGCAACAACATGGGGACATGGGGTAATACTTTCGCTTAAAAGCTACAAAAAAATATCATCTCAAGTTCAAGAATTTATTAGCTCTAAAACCTCAATATTTTTATATTTACTTTTCATTTATTATTGATAGATTGAAACAATAGTTGTAGGGAGATTGGTTTTGGTTCATCTCATTTTTTAAATTCTACTTTGCTAGGGTTTTGTAATATTTCTCTTGTAAATTCTACTTATTTATTTTCATTGACATCGTTGATAACATGACATAGGGTTGTTAAAACATTCATTGCCTCATGCATAAAACAAATTTTAACCTAGCTAATGTTTTTTTGTTTAAAAGCTACAAAAAATCTTGTCTCGAGCTCAAGAATCTATTACATCTAAAACCTTGATATCTTTAGATCTCCTTTTCATTTATTGTTAATAGATCAAAGCAACAATTGTAGGGAGATTAATTTTGGTTCATCTCATTTAAAAAAAATATACCTCAAAGCAACTACTACTTCTCCATCTACAACTAGCCTTGAGGAGATATTTTCTATTGTTGCTTTGCTTATTATCGAGTCACATGAGTGTCAATTGAAGCATTAGGAGGACAAAAGATAAGAAACAACAAACTACAAAAGAATGTAATTCTCTTGTGTAAGAATCAACAAATGTTTATTCTTACATCATTCTTATTCTTCTATTACATATTAAAGTGTCTATGCAACCAAACTATCTTGTCGATGTACCTCTTTCATTACCTCAAACCACTTTGGACGTCATCTTATTTCTTGGTGCAATTATAATGATTAAATATATGTTAAGTTAGAGATGATTGTTGCAAAGATACACTTCTTGCAAATTCTTGTCTCAAAAAACTATGGAGGGATTTGGCCTTTGAATGAATTATTGGCCAAGAATACCACCTTTATATTTTGTAAGGTACCCAACACTAAAGGGATGATCCTCTCTATCTTATTTGCATGTAACCCCCATTACTTTAGTTGGATTTAATTTTAGCTCTCTATAGGGATGCGATTAGACAATATTTTTTTGTTAAAAAAATGTTGGGTCAACTAGTGCAATGATTCAAGAGGGGATGGTATGAGCCATGTGAGCTAATCAATCTCCCACCATGTCGACGCCCTCATTAATGCCACCATGGCTTCCATTGCCATCACTATTTCAAATATCACTTACCCACCACAACAAGGTCATCTTATTTTCTTAACCAAAATTATTTTTTAGGCATGGATACAAAGTTATAGTAGTAGTAGATTTTAACACATGCACACACACACACACACACACACACACACACACACACACACACACACACACACACACATTTACATTTTAGAAGTTTTTCAACCAAATTGTTATAGAGAAGGGGAACCAGTCTTGCATACTTAAAAAAAATTAAAGCCCAACAAATAATGCAATTTCTTATATTTTTTCATTTTATTTTAAAATAATTACTTTAGGGTTTCGTAATATCAATAGGTAATGTTGCTCAGTTACGATGATATCTATGGTCCATACAAGATCATGCTGATGAAAATAGCCTTCAACCATTTTAGAGAAGGCCTTGTAAAGTGCATGCCAAGGTTTGAAGTTTAAACTTTGTTTTCATTATTTTTTAATCTTCTTTTCATACCTTCTCATTCTAAGTTTATAATTGAATTTGAAAGTAAAGTGTGAACATTAAACAACATATGTGACAAGGGTACTTCTATGTGATGAATAAGGACAACATTTATTGAGAAATGTACAAATATTATAAATTAAATAAATGTATCTTCCATGCATATATCAAATTGTAATATCTACTATATTAACTTATATATAATTTTCTATCAACATAACCTGTACACCTCCTTTTAGTACAAGTGCTAATATGTATATGAACTCAAAAACATGTCACTTTGCATCTTGTTACTCTTATAGAAATAGAGACCGCCTTTTGATATTGCACAACAAAATATATTCAAATAAAAATTTATGATATAAATAAATGACCTAAACCATTAAGTTAAATTAAAAGACTATAATTTTTTATACTAATATATATATGAACTCAAAAACATGTCACTTTGAGTCTTGTTACTCTTATGATATAAATAGATGACCTAAACCATTAACTTAAATTAAGAGACTAAATTTAAAAAAAAAAGTTTGATATAATAAATGATCTTAAACCCTCTCTAAAAATAACATGCCTATAAATCAAATCATCATTTTAACGTTATTATGGTTATTTGTGAATGCAAATGATAAGACATGTTTTTTATTTTTTTAATTAAAAGAAGAAAAAGAGATACAAATAGCTAGGCAAAAGGACTTGAACCTTGTTAAATATCTCGTCGGAGAAAGGGTTTTAGGCAGGGTTTAGACTCGCCGCCTCAAAAAAATCTGTGCTCGGCGTGGGGAAAGCAGAGATAAGCTCTGCCGGTCTCCATGATCAAATGGCGCCACCAGACTAAGCAATACAGAAGATCAGCTTTTATTTCATTGCTGTATTTGCAGATTTATTAAAACAAAGAAGCTCCCAAAAAATGTGGAAAGCAGTGTTTCAGAAATCTCCAGGAAGACTAAAAGCAATTAAAGAATACACAGTTATAAATAGGGAATTTAGCGGAGCATTTTTGGCAGAAGAAAGACCTAATTTTGATTATATAATGGGGTTTGCTAAAAGCATAGCGCATTTACCATGGGGTAGAGAGGGTTTTGGGGTTAGAAGAGTGGATCCAGCGTGGCTGCGACTTGGAGTCAAGGGCGTTGCCAATGCGGCAGCCGAGATTATAATTAGCAGTGACGAGGCGGAGGAGAGATATACTAGTGAGGAGGATCATTTTAGTAGAAGTAAGTTTCGTTCTGGCCATTTTTCAGAGGAGAAAAAGAAATATCTGGCTTTGAGAAGGAGGCAAGCTAAGACAGAGACGGAGGCTTGGAAAAATGCTGTTCAGGAGTACAGGGATCTTATGCACGATATGTGTTCAAAGAAATTAGCTCCTTCTTTGCCCTACATGAAAATGCTTTTCCTTGGCTGGTTCGAGCCCCTGCGCGATGCCATTGCCAATGAACAGCATGTTCTGCAGGAGAGCGAGAAATTCGCAGCAATCGATGGAGCGGAGTTTCGAGATTGTATGCTTCAGCTACCACCAGAAATGATGGCTGTCATTACAATGCACAAGCTGGTTGGGATACTGATGACGTGCGGCGAAGGCAGCCGCAGCTCGGGCTACGCTGCACCTGGTGGCGGTGCGCGGCTTGTTAACACTGCTATGCATATTGGCGAGGCAGTTGAGAATGAGGTGGGTGAGCCCGCATCATATCTAATTCTCTTTTTGCAGTTCAAATTATATAAATTAATTTTCGTTTATTATATTGATATATCTTATATTATTAATATTAAATGCATTCTTATTTATAAATTGTTTTATTTTTTTTGTTGTGAGTTAGTTTTCTATTTATATTAAATTATTGTTAATTGCTGTGTTGAGCTTATTTTGTAGGATAAGCCTTTTGTATCCTTTAATGCTCATTACACACTAGACTTTTAATCTATCCTCAAAATTTAGATGTTCAAGCTAGATAAACTCTAATTTGAAGGGGAAGCGCCATTGGTTTTGATTCTTTGTAACTCTGTATCCAAATAGGTGAATACTTTGATCCATTGTATGGAAGAACTTTTAACGTGAATGGTATGTCATTTAGAACCCAATCTATGTCAAAGAGGAATTTATCTATAAGCATGATTGGATGCATGTAGCCTTTGACCTTCTATTTTTTTTTGCTCGGTAATAATTTATATTTTGTTAATATTCAAAAATAGTAATACATAACCATAATAGTAGCTTCCATAAAGTTCACAGTATAACCAGAAAAAAACATCCTCCACTTCTAAGGCGAGCTTTTACAAAATGCTCCCAAACTAGCACTACTGCTACACTACCAAAAAAACTACCCCTTTCTGCAGTTATCCATCTAATCTTAAGATGTAAACAAAAAAGTGGATTAACCCACTACAGACAAAACAGACCCAACTAACTCTAAATACACTAACTCACGATCTTCTCTTATGACGAGAGCCAGAGTCGTCATCGGATTTTTTCATCTCTGTCTCCCTTCACTTCCTTGGACGCAACCCTCTCCTCCCTATCCCTTCCGCTTTTGTCTTGGCAATTTCAATCACCGCTTCAAGCTCCTTAATTTGCACCAGAAGTTTCAAAGCCTCCCCAACCATGCTTTGCCTCTGCTCTGCGGTGGATTTGACACAAGCCTCGCGGCCACCTCACAAATGGAATCAACACTGCCCTGTTGCCACGGTCACCATCCTCCATGCTTTCGCCCACATCAAATCTGGCTCCCGGCACAACCCACTCCAGAAAGGAATCCATCCCCACCAAAAAATTGTAATGTCCCCACTTTGGAATATAATTTAATAATAAAATTAAAATACAAAAGAATAAAAATAAAAATATAATTAAAATACATTTATTTAGTACAGATTAATCATCCATTTATTTCTCTCAGCAACATAATATGAATTGAATCAGTTAAACAATATAATATTAATTCAATTAATTAAGCAAGTATTTTTATAAGATTCCTATCTTACTAATAACTGAATCTTAACCTAATGATGATTAATAAGTAAATATGAATTCTATTAATAAGTAAATATAAATTCAATTAATAAATAAATATTGATTAAGTATTAAATTATAAAAAGTAATTGTGTCTCCTAAGAGTCACGATAGTGCAAAAGAAATATTACTAAGAAGAGGACGTGACTCTCAATAAGTCACGTCTCTCCCAGAAGGCTGTGGGTCTACCTTTAAATTTGGACCCATTACTTCTCACGGAGGGGAGTTAAGGAGAAAGGGAGGTATAAAAAAAGGAAACATGGAAAATAAGTAAAGGAGGAAATAGATAGAAGAAGAACAGAATCAAGTCTGCCAGGGAAAACAGAATCAGGTCTGCCAGGGAAAACAGAATCGGGTCTGCCAGCAGAAATAAATAGGAGACAGCAGTGGAAAGGTAAGTAGAAGTCTAAGTTCTCATTTAATATCAAGATATAGCAGTCAGTAAATTATAATTATATTAAAATCTATCTGTATCATTAAATATAACTGTTGTATCTTAATCAAATGAAAGGTATTATTATGATATTAATTTGAGAGGCAAATTATATGAAATTATTCAGACAACATTAAAATTACAATACTGTTGGAAATATATATCTGCACATAAGTCCAAGAGTACAAAGTACAATCAAATGCAGTTTACACAAATTATTGTAATGCTGTAAATTCATATAATGCTAATAACATAAGTAATAATAAATTTCCTGTAATGGAATAAATGATTAATACTGGTACAAGTAATACTGATAGAGACATTGATGATAATCCAATATAAGACACTAATGTAAACTAATGTAAAATGGTAATTATGTCAAATATAATTGGTTATCATCATAAGATGGATTGAATAAATATAACAAATGATTCATTGTAAATGAGGGACCCCCTCTTTAGTATGCCATTCCATACTGGATGCCTAACACCTGCCACATTGAGCCAAGAGGGGTGAAGCATCTGCTCTTGGGCTTAAGAGAGAAGGCGGCTGTGATGAGGGGGAACGGCGATAGAACACCTCGCTAGGCATGCCACTCCATGATGGATGCCTAACACCTGCCATATGGAGCCAAGGGGGATATGGTATTCTGCCCTTGGGCATAGGAGGGATGGTTTCTAGGACACCCTTGTTGGCATTACATTAAGTTAGTTGGTATGGTGATATTGAGAAGGTTGTTGGAGATTGTTGATATAATTGATAAAGGATGATTACTGTCTTAATAATATTATTTTGTCATTGATGTCAAGCAATTGATTTTCTGATTTAGTATGATGTTGCCATATCTTAAAAAGTATGTTTTGATGAGTATAAAGATGTCGGTAAGTGACACAGAAAGAATGTGAAAATGGAGGGGAGTAATAAGTTATTCAATGGGCAACTATTACCGAGTTAGACAGTGATGGGATTATGTTATTTTGATTGTTTTGATATCCTATATATGTGTATTCGAAGACTGAATAAGAAGGAGAAAATATTTCATGCATCAGAATGAGTAAAGGTATACTGTTCTATTTTATCGAGCAAGGAGCTAGTCTGTAAACACCAAGGTTATCAGTGTCGGTTAAAGAAGAAAGAATGTCTACCGAGTAAAGTTCAGTATTTACCGAGTATCAACCGAGCAGTAACAGAATGCATTGGATGAATAAATACATTATTAAATGAAGGATGCCAATGAGCTGGAGATTTATAGGAGATTGGAATGTTGTGCAAGAAGTTTGTTAAGGATCAACGGCAATGAAAATTCAAGAGTTGGATCTATAGCACAGATTGAACGGTCATAACCGAGCACAAGTACCAAGGAAGGTATACAAGTTCCAAGGCAAGATAAAACGTTTTTCAGTTCGAAGGATTCAATGAACCTAGTCAAGTTTGAAGATCTGATGGCTAAGATTAATCATGGGAAATGTGATTAAGGAGATTAAGCGGTTTGGAATTGCTTATAAATAAGGAAAAGTTGATGAACAAAGTATGCGGACAAATAGAAGAGCAGTGATACTGCAGAGGTGATTACCGAGTACAGAAGATTGGAGATCTGATTGAAAAATAGATTGAGAAGCCCATCAAGGAGGAAGATAAGTCTTATGACAAGATTATTTTGAGCACATAGAGTCTGCTTTAACATTTCAGATGTGAAGTTGCAGATATATTTTATTACTGTTATTTATTTTGTAAGTGACAGGAAATCTCTTAACTGAGTGGACCTAACAGTCTTATTTGTAAATCCTCTAGCAAGGTAACATTGAATGAGTGTTTGAAATCCTTTGACAAGGTCACTTCTAACAAAGTGCAAGATTCTGATAGATTTGAGGGAAATCCCTTGACCGGGTCACATCTAGCAATGTGTTTATGTAATTTTTAATAGGATTGGCTTTTAACTGAGCATACTCGAGAAGATTATATTTTGTTAGTGGGTCTGAAATCCCACAGTGGTTTTTCCCTATTTGGGTTTCCACGTTAAATCTGGTGTTAAATGTGTTTTGTTGTTTCAAGTTTATGAGTTTGAATTATTTACAGTCATAGTTGCATATCAAGTAAGTTCTACCGAGGTTGAATCTGATGAATATTTTGAATTGTGAGTTTATTTGATTCACCCCCCCCCCCCCCCCCCCCCCTCTCATCTAACTAACAACCCTATCCAACTAATGTACTAAAGGAATTGATACCTGACTGACTTACAAACTGACTTTATATGATAATCTAATTATATTCAACTATTATAATTCTAACCATAGTTGAAAATCCCGGACTCGCCTCGGACTCGGCAAACCAAAATTTTGGACTCGGACTCGGACTCGTGAAAGACTCGGCAAAAAAAAAAAACCGTAGTTTTACAAAAAAAACATAAAGAAATTAATGCATTTAGAGAACATAAGTGCCATAATTGAAACATTACACATGTCATATGATCTACAAAGTACAAACACGCAATATTTGAAATTTCATCATTCATGGCAGCATATTCAAGTTTCAACTTTCAACTCTAAAATGTATAATGGCAGCATAAGTATATAAATGTTCACAAAATTACATATAATGATATGTCCAAGTCCAACTGCAAATGTGAAAAACAACAATGTGAATGAACAAACCAAAGAGAAGACTACATCTTCCTCTTTGTATTTTTCCTAATATAGCTCAATTTTTCAGGCCTTGAGCTAGAAGTAGTAGCAGTGGGTGTTGTGGTATCTAAATGGTGAGATGATTCTTCTTCAAAGTCAAAGTCCTCATCATCATCCTCATCTTCGTCCTCATCTTCATCCAATCTTGCTCCTTCTGCATCTTGTGCTGCTCCTCTCTCTATTTCTGCAATTTCTTCTTCGGTAAGGAGGACATCATCGCCATCATTTTGTTCATTCATGGTCCAATCACCATATGGATCAATTTCATCCAAGTCAATGGCCTCATGTGAAACACCCTCCACCTGTCTAACTCGAAGGCGAAGGTTGTACCGAACAAATACTAGATCATTGAGCCGCTTTTGTGACAATCTATTTCTCTTCTTTGTGTGAATGCTCTCAAAGACACTCCAATTTCGTTCACACCCAGAAGCACTGCATGGCTGAGACGAAACACGGATAGCTATCTTTTGAAGATTAGGCGTGCCGGCACCATAATTCTCCCACCATAAATCTACAAAAAACATTTAGAAATATTAGAATTGAGAAAAAAATGTAACAATCAAGTTTGTAGGTTTTTTCTTGCACTATTGAACTAAGTTACTAAATTTTTTACCTGGTTGTTGTTTTCCTCTCCTATCAATTGCTAGTTGTGATGAGAAGAGTCTCCCCTCTGCACTTTTGTAGATCTTGAAAAATGAACATTTCCAAATTCAGAAATAGATACTAGATAGTCAAAGTGTCAAACTCAAATTCAATAATGAACATTTCCGAATTCATAAATAAAGATAGAGCAATTGCAAATGTCAAATCTCACCTCCAACTCATCAAGAACCTTGTCTCTCAACTCAGGATCAGGTGTCATCTTATCAATGCATGTAATAACACCTGCCATGACCTCCTCATCAGCCCTAAATGAATCAGAGAAGTAGAATTTCGGGTTCAAAAAGTAGGCGAAGGCATGTATCGGTTGGTGGAGTTGGTTTGTCCACCTACGATCAATGATGCGCCAAAGGATTTCACATTTTCTTGTTTTTCCATGATAGTAATGTGAAATGGTCTCTTTGGCCCTATCCATGGCCTCATAAATGAAACCCATTGGCATGCCCTCTCCATCCACCATACGAAGAACCCTTACCAAAGGTTCTGTCACCTAAAAAAATTAAAACAAATTTTAAATTAGTACAAAATCAACCCCTAAAAAATAAAATCAGCAAATAGACAAGATTGTATAAACTTTACTTTTGTGTTTGTTACTTACCGCAGTCAACTCCTCTCCACTTTTATTGAACCCTTCATCAAAAACAATGCTCACAATCTTCTCTGCTTCAGGTCTTTTGGAGTATGCAGACCCCAACCAAGCATCTGACACAAACATCTGCTTAAGATGAGGAATGGCACTAAGAATGCTCTGCAAAGTGATGAAGTGGCTAGCAAATCGTGTCACTCCAGGTCGCACAAGGTCCTTGCCATTTGTGTGTTTTCTCATCAAAGCAAGCACCCAAGTATGGTTGTAGATGAATTTGGTGACACTTTTTGCATCTTCAACCACCTTCTTCACCCATCCAATCTTCCCAATGTCCTCTAGCACCAAGTCCAAGCAATGTGCAGCACAAGGACTCCATGTAATCGAAGGATGCCTCTGCATAAGCATTCTACCTGCAGATACATATGCAGCTGCGTTGTCCGTGATAATTTGGACAACATTCTCAACTCCAACTTCCCGAACCACACCATCCAACAGATTACACAAAGTCTCTGCATTTTTTATTTCATTTGAGGCATCAACAGACTTTATGAATACCATTGCACCATTTGAAGCCACCAAGAAGTTGAGAAGAGTCCTATTCCGTCCATCTGTCCATCCATCAGATAAAATGCTGCATCCTTTTCTCTTCCAATACCTTTTCTGATCATCAACCACACCTTCTGTATTTTTCACAGCTTTCTCTAGCAATGGCCCACTGAAGTCATGACCTGTTGGGGCCTTAAACCCCTTACCCGCCACTGTACATGCATTAACAAAACTTTCCCAATACACATTGTTTGCTGCATTGAAAGATAGATTATTGTAAAACTAAAAGTTTGAAGCTGCTATCCGTGCTTGTTCATGCTTCTCTCTATTCCATCCTGTACCTTCAAGTGAAGGTTGTGCACTTGGAACATTGCGTGGTACAAAAAAATTAGGGTCTGATCTAACAGGAGTGCCACTAGCCTCACCCTCATTGTCACCAAAAGATGAAAGTGACTGACGACCCCGACTGTGACCAATGGGACCCGAAGTGGACAATGTGGGATTCATTGCAGCTGCCATGGCTTCTCTTGTTTTTTGCCTTTCTTCCTTATGCATATCATTCTCAGCAAGAATGGCCTTCATCTCTCTAATAATTTCAGGAGTTGATTTGGGGCATGCCTCCACACCATATCCAGGTATTTGTGCAAGGTGGTATTTTAATCTATTGATTCCACCAGTCATCCATTTTGTGCATTCGGTGCAAGTGACCTCCCCCTTTTTGCTTCCTGCAATCACATATTTCCAAGCTTGATCTCTTTGTCTTCCTGACCTTGGGGTTGCCCTTGGAGTTGAACTTGCCATTGCTGATTTAACATGAAAAAAAAAAATCAGCAGGGTTTTATGGAAAATCAACAAAAAAAATGACAATGAATCATTTGGGAAAAATAGCATTCAAAAACAAGAAAAAAAAAAGAGGAAATAACTTAGGAAAGAAAATAGAAAAAAATTTGGCAGCATATCTCCTTGTTTTTCAAGATTTTTTTCAGTTTCAAAACAATGAAATGATTCAAATGAAAAAAAAAAGAAAAGAGAAAAAATCCTTACCTAGATCTCTCTTGCTGATTTTTCCTTCTTCCCTCTACTCCTCCAAACCCTTCTAACCTGCTATAGCCAAAGAAAAACCAAAATGAAGTCAAAAATTAAAAAAAAAGTTGGTTTTAACCCTTTACGGGCACGTTTTTCTGGGCCCGTGAGTCCCTGTGAAAGACCCGCGAGTCCTTGTGAAAGACTCGCGAGTCCGAGCGAAAGACTCGTGCGAGTCTTTGCGAAAGACTCGCGAGTCTTTCGCAGGGACTCACCTGGACTCGCCTTGCGAGTCCTAGGCGAGTCGACTCGCTGCGCCAAAAGACTCGCTAGTCCGTGATTTTTAAAACGATGATTCTAACAGTCATTAATATAGCAGATTTGATATCATTTAATATAATTCATATTTCAGTTTTAAGTATTATTTCATATATGTTCTCTAATTGCAAGAAAACAATATACAATGGTACGCCTATAAAACCCAATTACTTATTTATAGATTTGGCCAAATTTAGGTTAATTTAAAGCGTAACTAATTAGGGGACTACAAAAATCCTTGTGGATTATCATCTCCATAACCCTCCTCACCGTGCTTGTATTCTGCCCCACTTCCAAACCCCATGCCATAATCAGCGAGTAAATGCCCATTCACGTCTTGTACCTATGTTTAACTAGGTCGAATGCTTTACCCACAATGATAGCAACACATGTGATAACAGCTCATCCGAAAATTTGAATAAACCCCTGAGCCTTCTAATTGTTAAGTACAAGGCTCATAATCAGCGAGTAAATGACCATTCTCGTATTGTACCTGTGTTTAACCAGGTCAAACGCTTTACCCACAATGATAGCAACACATTGTGACAACAGCTCATTCGAAAGTTTGAATAAACCCCTGAGCCTTCTAATTGTTAAGTTCCCATAAAAAGGGCATAATTGCATCTTGGCGCGTAGTGTGAAGTTTGCCTCCATTGTTTCTACGCGCTTCGTTCCACCACCTTACACCACCTCGCTTCACTCCACCCCAGCAAAAAACTTTTGTAGAGAAACTCGGCTTCCTTCACAATCACGCCTTGACAGAATGATGGGACAATAACTTAATGGTTTAATCCACCAACTCGGCTTCCTTCATTAATACACCTCCTAGCTTTTAATGCTTGCTGCCTCTTACCACCTCTTCTCTGCAATCCGTGCTTTTCAAATGTGCTATAATCATTATTTTCCTTAATACTTAATCCTCCTCAAATAAAATCTGCCAGAAATCTTCTAATTTAAATTCTCCAATCTCATTAAAAGATAATGCCCATTTAGATAGGATATCTGCCTTCGCATTGCTTGTTCTCCTCACATGATTGACTTGATAATCTTCAAAAAATTTAAGCTCCTCAATTTTGCTACTAATCAAATTTTGTAAGTGCCACACCTTTATACTTCCCTTCATTATAGCCTGTATAATAATCAAAGAGTCCCATTCTAAATGTAACATCCTGACACCCAATTTTTTACCAACTCTAACTGCTAGCAATGCCGCTGATGCTTCCTCACCCTTCCAATCCCGAACGATGAATCTTGTCCCAAATGGTCCTAGATTACCTTTAGAAGTGCCATCAAAATTAATTTTCCACCATCCCTTTGAAGGTTTCACCCATTTCTCAATAGAATGACAAGCATTGCTAGAATGAACCCAACATTGGCCCTTGACCTTCTATTATTCCATATGAACCAACACAATTTGGATTTGGCATCATCCAATACTAAATTTGTGCATATAATGCCAAATGAGTTGGATGTAGGCTGAATTGCCTCTAGACTTGTAATCAAGGTTTATAATCGCATTAAAATCTCCAAAAAGAATCTAGTAATCTCTCAAATATTGCCTCCTAAAATCCCTTATTTCCCCTCATAGCTTGAATCTATTGTTCTCAATGCTCAGTCCCTATATATCGGATACAATGACATTACATTTCTCTTGCATCCCCTCAAGCCTCACATAAATGAACCTCTAGGAGGAAGCCACAATTGAGCCTAAAAGGGGTCTTCATCCCAAAGTATAAACATTCTACTTGTGCTTTTTGCTGCAATTGGCCATACAATTACATTCCCTCCAAATTTTTTGTTTGGTCGCAATCATCGTAGTATTGTTAAGTTAGTTTTTTTTAACTAGAGGACGTTGAGTCTACATTCCTCTACTAATTGCTTTACTAAGTGGCTTTTGATAGGGGCATTTAGGATTTTGACATATTGAAACTAATACATCTCATATCTTTTGGTGGGGGGACCTGCCTACCACCTTGGAAAATATTTGTTATTGATGCTTGAGTACTCTTATTCTAAGTTCTTTTTGGCCATCACCTTAGCCTTACTAAACTTTGTTTTCCTCGCTCTAGTTCTTCCTCCACTGAGGTTAGTAGTAGGTGGGCAAGAGTTGGTAGTTGGTGCCTTTATACAATTTCTTCTTCCCCTCCTACATGCTACACACACTTATCTTTGATTTTTGCCAATTTCTTATATGTGTGTCTAACCACCACATCTTCTTTATCTTGATCCTCCTTGATCCTCGTCAAAATCCATGCTCTTCTCCCTATCATTCAACATATTTCCTCCATCCTCATCCTTATGGTCTAGTTCCTTGGTTTTGACTCCCCAATAGGGGATTATTTAGGTTTTGCATCCCAAGGTACTTATTACCTAAGTCACAAGGTTCGAATTCAAAAAAAAATCGGATAAAATTCGCCTTCTATAATTTTGTTTATTTTTAAATATATGTATACTTCTAATAAATTATCAGAATAACGACCCTTGTTGGAGAAAATCCGAGGGCGACCCAGCAGTTGCAGACACCCATGACCCAATAGATACAAAGCATATACAAAGAATACCCACGACCAGCTGAGTTGTGTTTAGAGGCAGATAGCAGTGCTTTATAGAGGAAATTCGATTAAATTCGATTAAATTCGAACCTCATCCATGAAAATCGCCGTATCCTGTGACTTAGCTTATTACCATTCAAAGTCTTATCTATTCTTTTTTGCACCCAGTATGCAATGTTCTATTATTGCTGAATTTGCTAAATCTTCTTTGTTTGGTGCTTTAGCCTTATTTTTCCATTTTTCACATTTCTTTGTTGTGTGCCCTACTTGCCAAGAAGAGAAGCACCTAATCTCAAGTGGTATTTATAATCTATCTCGAGTTTAGGTTTCGACTAAGGAAGCAAGCTTCAGAGCATGCTTTATTGATTTGTTGAGGTTAATCTTTAGGCACGTTCCTCTGGTAGAGGCCAATTTCTTTGGTGTTGGTTGAGCTTGAGTTGAACATATTATTTCTTAGCAAATCACCAATAATTTTCAGAATATTTTAAGACTAAAATTCTGAATGAGGATTATTTTGCAATTAGCTCTTATTTTGGATTAAATCTTAGGGACCACTTATTTATATACATATTTACATTCCTTATAAACTAAACACCATCTTTAGAATTTTTCATCTGTCTTGGATTGGAAAATAATCTACAAATCCCTTAACACTAGAAAGCTAATTTTTGGTCAGGAGCAATCTCACTGTGGCTGTTCCATCCAAGCATTAATGTGGTCTGTCAATGGCTATATTCTTATGAATTTGGTGATTAATGTTTTTGAGTTCGTCGATTGATAGATCAAGCAAGCTTCCAAGGATAGAAATATTTGGAATCTCCTCTACATTTTCTATGTTGATAGCAAAGCCCAAAATTTGGTGCTTTTTAGTTTCTTCTGTTAGGTTCTAATCCTTTTGAATATCTTTGCTACCTTAATTTCTTTTCCATTCTTATAGTGAGTTGCTTTGCAATGCCACCGTTGCATTCCCACTTAATTGATTTGCTGCCTTGCATTTTTTTGCCCTTGTTGCTCCCTGCCATTTTTCACCCTTGTTGCTTCTTGCCATTTTTTGCCTTATAGTAATAATATGTCTAGTATTTGGATCAATGTAAAGACATTGAATATGTTGTTGCCGTCTATTTTTTAATCTTAAAGAAAATATTGGATTTGGTCATTCTTACTTAGTAACAAGCTCCTTGTTGAGGTATATATATGTGTGTGTATGTATATGTATATGTACATAGATGTATGTGTGTGTATATATATATATATATATATATTTATGTGTGTATATGTAGATGTATGTGTGTATATATATATTTATGTGTGTATTTGTAGATGTGTGTGTGTATATATATTTATGTGTGTATATATGTATGTATCTATGTAGATGAACCAATATTTTTAAACAAATATGAGCTTAGGTCAAAGGAGTGACTCTATAGGCCCACTTCAACTATTGGTTAGAGCAAGCTTAGCATTCCTACTATCAGAGAAGCTTCCTTTAAATCACATTTCCCC
Source organism: Cryptomeria japonica (assembly GCF_030272615.1). Taxonomy (NCBI): domain Eukaryota; kingdom Viridiplantae; phylum Streptophyta; class Pinopsida; order Cupressales; family Cupressaceae; genus Cryptomeria; species Cryptomeria japonica. Next base: position 4,378,497 of record NC_081410.1, on the reverse strand, counting down.
AAAGCGGATTAACAAATTGATTGTTTAACTTAAAAGGAATATTTGTCTCTAATGTAAGATTTGACATGCCCTACAAGACCAAAGGGAATGCTTGCCTCTAATGTTTAGTTTATTGTTTAATGTTCTACCCATCTCGATTCACAATTTTGAGTCTTTAGAGATTCTTATTAGGGTTTCAACTTCTTCGGAAACAAAATCTTTGAATCGGGAGCTACACATACTAGGAATGATCCCTACTATAGGTAGTCCCTCCCCCTCTCACATAAGGAACTTACTCTTCTTCTAGCCCCCACTCTATAATGGTGGGAGTTTCTAGATTTTGGATTCAAGTTGATTTGAAGGTTGTGAATATAGGTTTGGCAGGCATATTTCGTGGAGATCTATGATACAATCAATTTGCATCATTGGAGTGGTGATCAGGTTAGATGGTATAGAGAATAGATAGCAACAATACCATACTATAGGACTAGACTATGGTAGAGACTGGCATCACTATCTACTATCTGTAGTTAATCACTACACTAATCATTTTATGTTTATAGTTTGGCCAGCAGGTTTATTGCTGCACTCACCCACTATAAAGATAGAGGCCTAGCTTAGCTGGGTAAAGCCCTACTCCATTGTTATAATGATAGTGGGGTCAACTGGTACGACCCATGATCTTAAGACTGCAGGTTTGAATCCTGCACCGATGAAAATCCCCTCAATCCAATCATGGACTGCTGTTCTATAGATAGGGCTATCAAAACAGATTATTATCACTTATATTCTATGTTCCATGGCATTTCTGGGATGACTGGGATGGAGGCTATTTTTTAGGGAATGGCAGGAGACAGATGGCTATTGTTTAGGGGATGGCAGGGGACAGATGGCTATTGTTTAGGGGATGGCAGGGGACGACAATTAAATCAAAGGAAAATTTAAAAAATATAGAAAATTTCAATCATCATAAATAAGGCATTCATCATATTCATTATTATAGAGCCATATTACGTATCATTCGAGCTGAATTGAGATTTTTCATGAGAGTCAACACAAATTAACAAAATTTCATTACTTTGTTAATTTTCATAAATATATTACAAGTGCTTGCCCGGAGGCTACAAGTAGAACTACCAAATTGATGAAGAAAAGTTAGAAATATAAAATTATGAGATTGAATAAGTGATATACAATTCTTTTTTGATAACTCAAGGTCTGACCCCATGACCCAGGCCAGCCGAAGACTTAGCTGGGGCGAGACTAATCCCCCTAGGGGTGATGGCAACTGCCTGAAAGCCATTGGCATTGGGTAAATTCTGCAAGACTCGAACCTTGGACATGCATGGGAAGAACCCAAAGCCTTGGCACGAGCTTCTTGCTCAGGCTATGGAGTTACCCCCAAGTGATATAAAATTCTCAATATTTTGACAATATAACTGTTCTTTTCTGTCCAAATGGTCGACTCCCTGTAACTATTTAGTTATCCATTTGGTTCCCTGAATAAAATGTAACAATGTTGCTGAACACTTTCTATCTCTTAAATTTATCAGTGCCTTCCATTAAAAGGGAAATAGTATCTTCAATGCATAGCTAAATCAGTAGAAGTAAGAACCGTGCTAAAAATCAGAACATTATCATTTTTTATACCACATGTAACTTAGCTGTTCATATTTGTGTCGATCAGTTTGGATCTGGGCTGAATTACACGATAGGTATATAATACAGTTTCTCAATTCAGTTTGAACTAGAATACAATTACAGTTCCCTTGTTTTTCTCTTTTTTGTTTTTTTATGAATTGCCCTTTTTGCAGGCTGGGCTGTAGGGGACCATCCCCTGCTTTTTTTAGGTGTACTGGAAATGTTCCCTATATTTTATTTCAATTCTGTTTTTTTTGTATGGGACAATTCTGGGAATGTTTCCTACTGGTCTCCGTATCCCTGAATCATCCTTGGTGTGGGGATGGGTGGAAATTTCTATGAAACATGTTCCCATGGAACATAGCTTTTATTATAGTGTCTTTAGTGAGGACTCTACTTTAAAATCTTGTTTTCTCATACAGGATTGCCCTCCCAATTCAAAAGTTTTTGTTTTCTTAGAAAAGAGTCCAGAGACTCCTGAAGTCACAAATTGATATGGGCAGATCATGGAATGGTAGGAAGTATTGGTAAGATCACACCTACTCAACTATCCTATCTTGGCCAACCCAACCTATTCTAAGGTACCTTCTTATGGGAACTTTTCCACTCATTTTGTTCCTTGCTATCAGCAGCTTGGTTCTCATGCCTGTACTCATTTTGGTGCATCAAGGTTGCTATAATTTCTTGATACAGAGTATCCTTAATTTTGTCGAGTGTGCTGGAACTCTTGTTAAATGCAAGCATTCCCTTTATGTAAAACAATTGATATGCTCATATTAAGCAGTTTTGTTAATTTGCTTTGAAGAAACATGGTTAAGACTTAAGAGGAAGCTTTTCTAATAATAGGAGATCTAAGCTTCCTTTAGCCAATAGTTGAAATGAACTTTTATAGTTGTCCTTTTGCCTAAGTCCATATTTGCATGCAAGCAGAATTAGCTCGCTGCTCCTGGGGAATAGAAATAGCAATTCAAGTGGTTAATCTTCTTGTTACGGAATTATTATTGCTTCCAAGGGACCTCTTCTTACTGACACTGTTGGATGCCCCTAATATTATAGTGGTATAATGAGGGGATGATTTCTAGAATAAACATAGAAAAGCTAGGAAAGCAGCCCCCAGTGCTGCCATTTCCTCAAAAGATTCCATTTCTTGAGTCTCTTTCATGATGGTTCAAGTTAGCTCTTGGGAGGCTGATCATGGCACACAGAAAGCTCATTTTGAAACTGTTGCATATATCCCAGATTCATCATGCTGGTACACTTTCTACCTTCATAGTTATCTAGCATATCAATGGCATAACAACAACAACATAAGATGAAACAATCACGCTACACAAGTAGAACACATGATTTATTTGGAAACCCCTATGGGATAAAACCATGACAAAATATTGCGTATATAAACTTATTACAAACTTTGTAGGCTCCAACCTACTAGAAGCACCAACCCCTCATTCAATTTCCCTTCACTAATTCTGCTATAACTCTCTTCTTCCAATCTGCTCTTATGCTGATCTTAAATCTCCCATAAAACTGATTACCATCTCGGTACTAATCTTCATATTTTCTTGCTACCAATCTGCATACATTCTTCTTTATAGATGCATATGTACTATTTATATCTGCTTCTTCTCAATTTCTTAATCTGCTGTGTATATATGATATATGCTTTTCATTCCTCACACACAACTCACTCTTTTCACAAAAAAACTTACTCTCTTTTATATCTTAACGTCCTCGTGAAATGGTGCAACTCTTCAAATTAGATACAACCATTTGAACGGTCATGTCCTTTACTAACAAATCTGCATATTATCCATGGAGCCGTTGTTGTGTGTTTTATATTTTTATTCCTCACTTATCTCTTATTCCACGTCACACTTATTTCTCCACGCTCTCTTTTTTTAGCAAAGGATCTTTCTTTCATTCCTCCTAATGTCTTTTCATAAAGGGAGATATTCCTTTGGAAGAGAGATGTCCTTCCAAATAGACAAGACCTGTCTAACCTTTATAATTTCTGCTTTTAATGCTTGACTTAATCTCTGCCAATAAATATCCTTAATGAATTGCTATCCTTCCATAACGAATCACCGCTTTTTTTAACTTTAATTAGTACCTTTTCACAACACATAAGCATTGTTACCTTTTCATAAAGCAATCGTTGCCTCAAAACCTTTTTGTCTTATCTTCTTTTTGTCTTATTTGTTTTTGTCTTATTCATTTTGTCTTACATGCTTTTGTCTTATATGATATATGTCTTTAATTGCTGCCTTCCCTAATGAAATGAACCACTACACTTTGGAAAACATAGTCACTGCTGTTCATTGTTAATGATTTGCCTTGTAAATCATATTCAATTGCTGCTTTTGTAACATATAAATTTCTGCCTTAATATTAATTATGATTGCTGTTGTTCACAGTACTAAAGCAAAACATAATTGTTGATTTATCAGTCATAATCTCTATTTGGCGTCTATGCATTTTCTCTTAGTTTATTCTCAAAAGGATTCCTGCCCTTTATATAATCATTGCTGCACTTTTCATCACTGCTCCTTAATATGATCGCTGCTTTACTCATTATCTCTGCTGCTCATTTAATCTATATCTCACACTCATACTTGGGTGATTATAGTGGCCTTTGGCCTTAATACAATTATTGATTTTCTCCCTGAACCAATGATAATAATCTTCTTGTCTTTGACATTAATATCTTTCCTTTGACATCAATGGCAATCTCTAATTATCATGTCTGTTCACTTTGACATCAATGACAACATTTCCAACAGTAACAGATGCAATGGAACTTGTGTATAATGCATCTCCTCTTCAAACAAATATTTGAAAGATGAATTGCATATTTTTATGCAATTTATGAACCTTGAATATCTTTGATTGCATGCAATTTAGATGAATTATATATTTTTATGCAATTTATGAACCTTGAATATCTTTGATTGCAAGCAACTTAGTTCTTGTCTAGAAGATAACAAGTAGAGAGCAAAGGGCCAAACCATTTTTAAACTATAAACATTTAATAATAGCAAACATATTAGCTGGAGAAAGCAATGGTGCTTATCCATTGTTCTTTGGATTTCATAGAGCATTCAATATGGTGCTGCAAGATCATGTAACCTTTGTTTTTCACTACATTAGCCTGTTTTTGAATTGATGCAACTAATTGTTTTGACTACCTATTTAATTTAGCTTATGAATGTTGGATTTTGCACGTCAAAAATGTAATTTCAGTTGCATTTATGAATATTTTAGGTCTGTTTGGTTGGCATTCTTCTAATCCATGTAAGAGGCTTAAAGAGCTCTATCTAGTGGTTCTGGTATGAAATTTATGTGTTCAATTTGATTATTGAAAATTGAATTGTTTCTTTTTGTGCCAGGTCATGATTCATAAGTTTTTAGAAAAGACGAAGAAAAAACCCAAAAAAAGCAAAGCGGTTAATGGAGAGGAACAAGAAATTGTAACAAAGGAACATGAATTGCTTCGGAAACAAGTAACAAACATGATGAAAATGCAGAAAGCACGACAAGTAACCTGGATGTTAAAAAAGGAGGAGGATTCACAACCTTGGGATTCTACTATGCATGCCAAGGTAAGAATTTCATGTTTAAGGCTGGCATGGTATGCCATTTATATCTTATTTGATTTCTTTATCTGAAGTAACTTCTATTGTGTATTTTCTAGGTGGGTAGTCGTTTGCTTGAGCTCCTGTTAAAAACAGCCTTCATACAGCCTCCTACCGACCAGTCCACAGAAGGGCCACAAGATATTCGACCTGCATTTAAACATACAATGAGGAGTGTTTTAATGGGGTAGTAAGATTTTTATTTATTTATTCATTTATTTTTAAATAAATCTTGAGCTTATTATTCTTTACTTTGTCAAATTGAGGATACATCCTGCATAATTTTTGCTGATCCAAAGCATTTCATTTTTTTAAAATCCAGGAACACGAGGAGGAATGTTGGTGTTATAGAATGTGACCCACTAGTGAGGAGGGGACTGGAAAAAACGGTATACTAAAATCTTCCCCAGTAATAGACAAATATAATTCTGTTTGTATTTGTTTAAGAAACTTTGGAAGGGTTTGATAACTGGCTTAGATTTACATGTATTGCTTTTGCAATTAGTTCTTGAATTATGATAGGTTTCTGTCGTATGAGTCCTTAAGGTATCCATTTAAAGTGCTCGGCAAAAATTTTAGATGGGAAGGATTGGAATATATTACTATATGTTTTTTGGCTTTGCATAATTTTTTTGTCTTTGCATTATAAGAGGGGCTTATATGTGTTTACAGGCAAGGCACGTGGTAATGCCTTACATGCCAATGTTGGTTACACCTCGTCCTTGGAGAGGGTATGATTTTTATTTTTGCACAAGCTTATGTTGATACGGTTTCTATCTAGCATCTCCTTTCCTAATCAAGTATTTTTTAGCAATTGTTCTTCTTCTGTTTGAAATCTATAATGTTTGAGTCTGTTGGATGCCTTTTTCAAGCAGAGCTAGGTGTTTTTTCAGCAGTATAGTTATAATATAAAATTAAAATCATAAACTTGGAACATCTTAGGTGTTGATAAAGGGATTGGTGTCAATTTTAGAAAACAAGTTAACTAGGAAAATAATTGTCGTTTCATAAAAAAATTGTGCATTGAAGAGATTAATTGGAGGTAAAAATAAGTTATCCAATTAGTTTGACATAGAGAAACTTAGGCATTTTCACAATATTGTTACTTCGTTAAGCAGATATGGTTAGCTTTAAATCTTGGGATGTTTGTGTAGATTGTCCATTTTTTTTGCAAATATTTAAGTATTGCTGCTTATGTTTCAAGACAGGATTGTGTTTCTAATTTGAATTTTCGTGCTTTTGACTGGGTAGCTGAGAACTCATATTAATTTTGAATTTTGTATGCAAACCTTTTTTGTCAGGGAGCATGGTATTGAAGTATTTCACTTTAAACTGTTACAGGTATGATATGGGAGGCTATATATTTTTGCCTTCGTCTGTTATGCGTGTGCATGGGGCAAAGCAACAAAGAGAAGCAATCAAGAATGTTCCAACTAAGCAGATAAAAGAAGTGTACAAGGTATGGTTTGTTCATTATCATTACAAGACTCAAAATCACATCATTACAAGACTCAAAATCACACTTCACATTGAATGTCAGATAAAGCAATTTTGACTCACTGGTTTGTAAGAGAAGTGTTTTCAACCTATGTCATTAGTTTCCTTTTTTTACATTAAAATAGCATCTGCATGCAGGTAGGTGAGGACAATATTGTCTTATGGAGCTTAATTGAGTATTATTCTTGTTATAAGGTGTCTAAGTCATTCTGCATTAATTATTTGCAGACTAAGGATTTTCTACTTCTATTTGCTTTGCAGGCATTAAATGTACTTGGGTTAACAAAATGGAGAGTGAATATGAGAGTTCTTCATGTCATAGATACAATTTGGGCAGAAGGAGGTCGTCTTGCAGACTTGGTTGACCGTGAGGATGTATGTTGATCTTCATATTAGACATTTTTTAATCAACTAGCGATCAGAAGCTGGAGATTATACTATATATATATTATAGAATATACAAATTTTAGGTTTTGTGATTCAATTTAATTTCTTTTTTCGCCAAATGTTGCAATTGAGATGTCAAATTTGCGTCAATAATTTTCGTATATGCAGATGCCCTTACCTGAGAAGCCAGATACAGAAGAGGAAACTGAAATCAAACGTTGGAAATGGAATTTAAAAAGGGCAAAGAAGACAAATGTGGAAAGGCACTCTCGGCGCTGTGATATAGAATTGAAACTTTCTGTAAGAGAGTTCTTGACTCTTCTAGGTTTAGAATTTTTTTTAGGTATAAATACAAAAATTGTTGTGCAGATTCTAGCGTGCTGATGCAAATTATTATTCTTTTATGATACGATAGGTGGCAAGAAACATGAAGAACGAAGAAGGCTTTTACTATCCACATAATTTAGATTTTCGAGGTCGAGCTTATCCAATGCATCCACATTTAAATCATTTAGGTTCAGATATGTGTCGGGGAATTTTAGAATTTGCTGAGGGTCGACCATTAGGCAATAGAGGGATTTACTGGCTAAAGGTACATTTAGCGAACTTATTCGGGGGTGGTGTAAACAAATTATCTTATGATGGACGACAAGCATTTATTGAAGACAACATCGACAATATTATTGACTCAGCAGAGAAGCCACTTGAAGGTAAACGTTGGTGGTTGGGAGCTGAAGATCCCTTCCAGTGCCTTTCAGCTTGCATGTATCTTTCAGATGCACTGAAGAGCTCTTGTCCAGAGAGTCTTGTTTGTCATATGCCTGTTCATCAGGTGAATATTTGAATACAATTCTGAGTTGTAAAGGCTTGTATTTGATTTCCACACTTTAACAATATTTCCCATTTCTCCAATTTGTATTTTGTTCCATCACAAACATATTAGAGTGTTCACAATTCTTACTCTCAACACTATTTTATATGTTCTCATATTTTAATTGACATTGACTGATTGGCTTCTTTTCAGGATGGTTCATGCAATGGTTTACAACACTATGCGGCCTTGGGAAGAGACAAGGTGATAGTGGACCCTCTATATACAACTGAGTTTTCTTTTATCTTCCTGCACCCAGTCATACCGATGCTTGAATATTTACATGTTTAACAAGCTTGTTCAAGGATGCATCTAATATTTAGGGTTTAAACAACCAAAAAAACAATTGTCATAGTCAACAAAGAGGACAGGTTACACAATATGAGTCATATCAACCAAAAGAGTAGAGTGCATGCATAGCTCATAACCAACAGGACAAACAATAGAGCAACGTGGCTTAACTACAAACAACACCTGGAATCAGCAAAGATAATATCAGTCCTAGAAGCAGCAAATCTATCATATCCCAAGTTGTATATTATTCATGGTAACAATGATCAGCCAAAAAAAAATTTTAAACATCATCAAATTTGTGAATTATGAACAGTCTTTAACTATCGCAACACCATCAGAGAACTAAGTATTAAGTCATTTCTCATTAGCATACACAGGGACTAGAACATTAATAGGCTGGGCAGGAGCTGTAATGTCCCCATTTTGAAATAGGATTTAATAATAAATAATAATAATAAATTAAAACATAAAATAATAAAAATATAATATAATATATTTAAAATGTAATTAAGTTAATGAATGGTCAAAAGGCATGGAATGAAGAGTTTTGACTATCTTAAACATGAGTTATAAGAGGGAGAAGAGATCATTTATAATGGGGAAGGAGGAGGAAAGAAATGAATGAAGCATGTGAATCAAGGAAGGATTAATGGAAGACGAAAGAAATGAGAAGTAGATAAGGAAGCGACTCTTTCAAATGGCGGAAATTCTCAAGGGATGCACTCTTTCATAGGGTGCTAATTGTGAAAGGTTGTGTCTTTTCTAAAGGGCAAGAATTATGAAGGGTTGCACTATTTCAAAGGGTGGAAATTGTGAAAGGTTGTGTCTCTTGTCAAAGGGCAGGCGTGATGAAGAGATGTGACCTCTCCCTCTCATGGGAAGATATAAAGAGAAGAAGGTTCATTTAGGGGGAAGAAATGGAAGGGATATCAATTTGGAGAATAATATATTATTCTCAAAAGCAGCAATGAAAAGTGGTGACTCAATTGTTATCAAAGGTGGTGCCTCAATTCCTATGAAAGGTGGTGATTCTTCCACCAATAAAGTATAAAGGAGAGATCATTCCATGTGTTCAAGGATCACTGACTCAATCATCGCTCATCACTCATCACTCATGGATCCACAAAAGCAATCATCAATTGTCAAATCAAGCAAACAATCAATCAGCAACTCATACTATCAAATCAGCATTCAGTCAATCATCATTCACCAATATATGAAACCAGGAATCATTACATGATCACTCTTCAATAAACCATCACTTAATCATGACCCACCAATACTTAGAGTCATACAATCAAAGTAATTCATTCGATCAAAGAGATCAGATTTGATATTGATAATAAATTAGGCATACAGCTGATTGATCATATACTGTGATGTTGGTATTAGTTTCTTGTGATATACATAGCATAATGAATCTTGTTTACGACTACATGGTAAGCAGAAGACCCTTGCCAAAATACCCCTAAAATGGTGTACAAACTGCAATGCATGACACAGGATTAGGAACAGCCAAATGACAATAAAAAACTGTGATATGAAGGTGGTGCAGGCTGGAAACAACTGAAATGAAGTTGGTGCTGGGTTAAATATTGTACAGCCACCTTAATTTCTGCAGAGCAGCAGCTGATACGTCTGCTGTATGCTGTTTCAGATATGGCACATCAATATATGAGCTTGAAGCCCTTGAAACCTTGGCCAATAATGCTGATTTGATGATATAGAACAGTTTTCTTACAATTATAAATTGAACCAGATTGTACAAGGCTTTTGTCCTCAAATCCACAATTGAACAAAACTCACAAACCTAGAGATTTTGTTCTTGAATGTCACTTGAAGTCTCCATTCACACAAAGACAAAAAATATACCTTCCTTTGAGTGCTTGCTTCTCTTTTATAATTGCAATCTTTTGGGCCCTTAACTTAATTCACTTTTCCTCAAGTGTTTCAAAAATCACTTTTAAATAAAGTATTATATAGGCTTTATAATGTGTGATTTAGATGGCCATGCTAAAATAACATTTAAATTACTCCTTTGAAAGAAGATTGGGCTTAAATTATATTGTTAATTAAAAAATTATTTCCCTTTTTTTTTTTTTTCTGTTTAGCCTTTTTATTCTCAGAAGGGGACATGACAAATTTGAGGCAATCTCCACCAAATCCGTTCATTCCTTTCCCAATTTTAAAGGTTTATTAAAGTTTAAATTTTTTACTTGTTAGAATAAGTTAATAATATAAAATACTATATTGTATTTAGGTTTTCATCGGCTTATATTTTATTGAAGTCAAATTTTATTTATTTTAAAATATTTTTATTATAAAAGTATTATTATTATTATTTTTGATCAGTAAGTAGGTCATTTTATTAATAATAATATTCAGTTGCATTGTCTTCAGCAGTATTGAAACCAAAAGATGAAACATCCGATACACCATTCCTAGACACTATTACAAAATATACTACTAGAGTACCTCCCAGTCCAAGATAAAAAAAGGGCAAACCATAACACTTCTTTACAAAAAACAGAGAGGTGCTACACTAACAGATCGCGATGGCCTTGCCTTTATCTTTCGAAGGCGTTTCTTGACCAGCTGGAGAGATCGTGACATCTGCATCTTCCCTGTGATTCGTCGGTTCACCAATCCGCAACATCCACAACTTTCTCTTCTTTGACGATTCCTTCGGTTTGCCTCTTTTGCGTTTCGAAGAAGTAGGAGTCCTTGAAACCAACTGCATCCCATATGGCCCCCATTTTGATAACTCCTCTCGAATTCTCTATGCTTCCAAATTCTTCAGGGACCATTCATGCCAGTTTGAGTAGTGGATCTCCTCACTTCCTTTTTACAATTGGCACTCCATATAAAGTAAGGCCGTAGCAGAGGGGTGAACTCACTTACCTGCAACCAGACACCACTCGGACAGACAAAGCCTTTGCCCTTCCTTGACATCCCCAAAATGCTTTCCAAACCCCCACACCATTCGTCATAGACACAACTGCTAAATATCCACTGCGCTGACTCTTTTGTTTCCAACTCAAGACACCATGTAAGAAACATGGAAGCGATGTCGACATTGGTTCTGTATTGAAAATCTGCCTTCAAATGTTCATCACCAAGGACAATTTTCACTTGGGTTAAGAAGTTCCTCTCTGCAACTTAAAACACATTTGAAAGGCGTTCATTTGATATAGGACTCCAAAATGCCACCATTGGCCTTGTTGCTCGAAGCGAGAAATTTGCCTCCATAAGCCGTTGCAAAAAAAATTCTTCAGAGCTGTAGTTCTTCGACTTCCAACCTTGTAGAAAGACCTGGACTCCAACCCTCAAATAAATCTAAGCTCTTGATCTCCCAACACCCATATTTGCTCAAACTTTCTCATCATGCCAAGTAAAATGTATTCAAAATCTCCCCTTGATACGGTTTCCATTAATGCCCCAGCCTTTTTAGGGGATTTACTAAGAGAAATTCTCCACCACTGACAAGAGCATTCTCTGGAAAGGTATAACATTTCGGTTGTCTACCGCCACCACATTGAACCAAAGCATTTGCAGAGGGGATCGTATAAACGTATCAACCTTGCCAAGATATGAATATTTTAGAACTCAATCACTAGCTAGCTAAGACTAAAATCGGCTTACAAGCATTAATTACCACTCAAGCAACACTGCATTAATGACTATTCAACATGTTGGACAATTTCGATAGCCACCTCACCACTTGGCTGATGCTAATGGCTAGGAGAATTTCAAAAGCCTTTATCATAAATAAGTGTATCAATGAATAATGTTTAACTTTATTTCACCCTCTTGAAGCTCAAAGGCATGATTTGCGCACTCTTCAGCCTCTTGGTTGCCAGCTCTCAAACCTTGAATCTCTAAAAAGTGACTAGGAGGTTATTAATACATTGAATATTCCAATCGAGTTTCCAATTATTCACCTTTCCCCTAAGGTTAGCATGCACTATGATTTGGGAGTCTCCCTCAAGATGGAGCCTGTCTACCTCCAACCACTTTGCCATTTGCACTACCAAGAGTGTGGCTTTAATTTCAGCCTCATTGTTGGACCCCACACCAAGCCTTTGGCTAGCTCTAGCAGTAACTCTGTCATGACAATCTCTTGCTATACATCCAACACCCGAGGGACCAAGGTTACCTCTAGTCGCACCATCGAAATTGATCTTTATCTATCCCTGTTATGGAGGTGTCCATCTAACTTGGCTTGTTATCTGTTGAGAAGGATTAACCCTAGGAAGCCCATTAATGGGCCTGCATTTAATAGGGGCTAGAGAGCTGGAATCTTGCTATCTAACCAATTGTAGGGATATTTGCTGATATTAATTTTCATTGCAGCCAAACTGACTAGCTCTGAGATGGATCGTTTAATCATGTTCCATACACGATCTACACTTTCTTCTTTACCTTGAAAAATACGTCAGTTTCTCTCCTTCTCAAATCAGAACTGATGGGGCAACTTTCTAGATACTTGAGTATACCGATTTACTTGCTCCTATCCCCCAACTCTGGAACCATTCCTTCAACTCAGCAGGCAAGGGTGTACACCATTCCAGCCTCCCTAAAAGTTTTATCCAAGATTCTCGAGCCATAGGACAATGTAGCAGAAGGTGGTTCGTAGATTCCATCTCTGTCTTACACATTACACATCTAAATGGCCCCAAAAATCCCAATTTGTTTAGCCGTTCTCCTGTGAGTATTCTATCTCTAAGAGCTAACCAAGCGAAGGATCCAGCTTTTGGGAGGCAATTAGCATGCCAACATAAATGAACCAGCCAATTCTTATCCGTCCATTCTGTATCCAATAACTTGTACCCAATTTTGACCGAATTGTTATCACTTTTAGCTCCGCACCATATCAGTTTGTCATCGTCCTTTGTAAGATTTATGTCTCTACCTTCAGCCTCTCTCTGAATTGGTTTTCTAAGTCTCTATCCAGGTCTAACTCCCTTGGATCTTTCCATCGCCATTTAACGATACCTTGCTGACCCTCCTTAATTGCATAATCTGCCACTTTTGATCCCCATAGTCTTACTGCAGTCTCTCTGATTTCCTGCCATGAATCATCTGAATTAAGATTTGCGAGGCCTTCCCATGGATTGGAGCAGAAGTTAGCCTTCCTACCATTACCAAGCTTCTAGGATAAATGACCCACAATAACTTTCCTGCAATCCAAAAGGAAGTTCCAAATGGTTGAACCTCTACATGGGTTTTTGATTGTTAAAATTCTACCCCCCTCCTGATTATCCAAGTACTTATTCGATAGAATTCTGATGCACTTCTGATTTGGTTTAGAGTACATGCTCCAAACCAGTTTAGCACCCATGGCTTCATTAACCAATTTCCAGCTTCTAATGCTCTCGCCCCGCGACTCTTTTGGCTTGCAGATCTTATCCCAGGCCAATAGAGGAATCTTATTCTTCTCTTGATTGCCATTCCAAATTTTTTTTCTCATGCTCCTATCTATGATCCTTAAGACCTTTGTTGGCATCTTCAAGCACGACATGGAAAATAAAGCGATCACTGAAATGACCGATTTCAGCATAATGATTCCGCTCACTGATGTTAACCACCTACATTTCCAGCTGTCCAAGCGCCCCAAGCAGCTCTCCCTTAAGTTGTTCCAAAGATTAGAAACATTCATGCCTGCAAACAAAGGGATGCCTAGGAATTTTCTTGGCAACTAGCCCATTCTTATTCCTAGTATTCTTGCAATTTCTCTGTACATCTAAATTTGTATTAAAGCAATAGAATTCTGATTTATGCCAATTGACTACCTGGCCTGAAATATAGCAATATTTATCCAAAGTTGATCTAGTCACCCTCGCTTCCCTTGTGGACAGGAGCACCTAACCCAAAGGTACACTAGGAGGTTAAAGATCATGCCATGAGTCATTTCACTCATATTTGAGTTCATATGGTCATTTTAATGTATTTTGAGTCATTATGAGGTCATATGTAAGGCTAAAAGAGCCAATTGTAATGAGTTGTCCGAGTTGTCCTAATAAGGTCTTGATTGGGTTTATGAGGTCAAATTTGTATAAACGAGTCATGAAAGGGTAAAAAGGTTGTAAAAGGTCATTTGAAGTCCATTTTGATGTATTTGGAAGGTTCATGTGAAGTCTTACAAGTTTGGAGTTCATATTCATCAAAGTTGTCATTTGTGGCATTAAATGTTGTCAAGAAAAAAACTCATGTTTTGCAAAGTTGTAAAAGGGTGGTTGATTAGTCTAAAGGTGGTTGAGTCATTTGTAACTGCCAAATATCTTATAAAAGGCTGAAATGGTCGAATTTGAGGTGGTGGCAAAGTTGGAGGAGGTGTTGCAAAGTTAATTCCTAAAAAAAACCTCTAACTGTCACATTATTCTGCAGGATAGATGACAGTTCAGAGTTGTAGGTCCATTGTTTGGATGCAAATCTCCATGTAAGGATAATAGAAGGAGTGGAAAGGGAAGTATGTGACCTGTACTTCATTTTCAATGTATTTTTGTTGGAGTTTCAATGAAGGAAGATAAGGTTTTTGTTCAAATGTCTTTGATTCTCTCTGTAGCAGCACGTTGTTTCCCTATTTCAGTGCATGTTTCTATAGATAAATGGATTAAATGAACACCAAAATTGATTGGAATATGTAGCTCAATGAATCTACTTTGTTTTGAACCATATTTGATCCTTATCTGTGAACCATGAAGGGAGAATGGATGAGTTTTCATAAAACTGTCATAAAATCCTCCAAATTGGGATTTGTGGAGAGTTTCACTAATATCTTTTGATTGCACCATCATAAATAGTTGTAAATTTGGTATTTGCTAGAGTTTTGAATGCTCTTTCAAATTAATTCAGTTTCAATGTGATTGGTTGAGTATTTTTTGAGATATTTGATGCCCTAGGCGGACTGGGCATGCACATTTCTTGTTTTTTCTGTAACAGTCAAAACGGTCTTGGTGTAGAGGGCATAACTCTTAATTCCACCGTTGGATTGTTCTAAATTTTGGATATGTTTTAGTAAGCCTAGTTATCTACCTCTCCACTGGAGTGATTGCAAACATATTGTCTGGAAGGAAAGATATGAATAACAGAATCAGAACTATCAAAACAGGGACAGTCAAGTTTGTCATTTTCGTTACTAGTCCAAATCATTTGCAAGTTGGGGATAAGGTGTTTGGGGATGATAAATGGGATGTAATAGGCCATTGTTGATCAGGAATACTGCTTGAATGCAGATTTAATTGCTCATACATTGAAATGTTGATTGGTTGGTTGTTGGGATAATATGTTAAGGATGTTGATAATGCCTCTAACTTATTGAAGAAGAATTGTGTTGATACATTGGGCTTCATGGATGGTTTTGGAGTCCTAGAATGGGTTATGGTAGATGCTCTGCATCACTCTCCCATTAGGAGTGTGTCATCAACAAACTGAGAGTGCTTCACTACTTCCAACCCCCGCATAATCTTAACTCCTTTCCAGCTTCCATTATCCCCACATTTCCCTATCATCATACCTAATGCTTTTGCCATGATTATAAAAAGGAATGGGGAAAGAGGATCTCCCTGTCTAATACCTCTGTAGGTAGAGAAAAAACCTTGTGGACTGCCATTCACCAACACAGATATCCTAGGGGTTGAGATGCAACTCTGAATCCACTCAAGCCAATATGAATGGTACCCAAATTGTTTCATAAATTTGAGTAGAAAACTTCTATTCACATGATTGTAGGCCTTCTTTATATCCAGTTTAATGAGCATTCTATTTGTTTTTGCCATCCTAATTGAGTGGATCGCCTCATGGGCCACTATGATTCCTTCTACAATAGACCTGTGAGGAGTGAATCCACTTTGTTCTTTAGAAATAATCTCAGGGAGGATAACCTTTAGTTTGATTGCCATAACTTTTGCTATGATTTTGTAAGTGGTATTGCAAAGTGATATTGGGTGCATATCATCAAAAGATTGCACTGCTTCCTTCTTGGGGATGAGAGTGATAAAGGTATTATTAAGCTCTTTTGACACATACCTCTTCTGTCTCGATTCTTCTACCATATCCCACAGGTCTAATTTGGTTATATCCCAAAACTTTTGAAAGAAGGGGGAAAGCCATTTGGACCTGGCGCCTTGTCTCCTTCTATAGAAAAATAAAGCTTATTTTACCTCTTCTAATGTGTTCTTTTCCATAAGCCTAGCATTATGTTCTTCTGTGAGCAATTGGGGTATTTAATCCAAAACTCCCCTTCTCTTTCCATGGAGTCATCATTCTCCGTTGATAGCAAGTTCTTGAAGAAGGAAATTGCCTCACTATTAATGTCTTTGATGTCAGTTGGAAGTATTCCTTGCTTGTTCTTAATCTTACCAATCCTATTGGTACTTCCTCTTGCCTTAACCGACATGTAGAAAATTTTTGTGTGCGGTCCCCTTCCCCGAGCCAACATTCCCTCTATTTTTGTCGCCAGAAGACTTCTTCTCTTGCCAAACTTTCCGCCAGTGTTGATGTAGCGACTTCTCCCTTTGAAAATCAACATCTGTCATCCCTCGGAGAATAACTTTTTCATTAACCTCTGCCAAATGCTTCTCTATCTAGAGCTTTTCTACAAAAATGTTGCCAAAATGGATACGGTTCCACTCTTTTAGTTTAGCTTTGACATATTGTAGTTTCCTAGCTACCGCCACTGCTTTGGTTACAACTCCATTTGGGGTCTTTGCCGACCATTGCTCAATAAGGTATTTCAAATTTTCTCTTGAAGCCACATTTTCTCAAACTTGAAAGGACATTCGAGGGGGACAGAGTCACACTAGATATTTAGGGAAATTAGGAAATGATCGGATCTAGAGTAGGGAAGGATAGAAGCCTCCCATACGATTTGTACATTATTCCAGTTTTTGGGAGATGCTACCATTTCCTTGTTGTCTATTTGTCCATGTGTAACGACCATTTCTAAAGCTTGGGTCTATCAATTCGTTATTTGCTATAAAGTGCTGGAAATCTAGTTGCATTCTGTTTACACCCTCAATACCTCCAAATTTTTCTGACAGATTCTTGATAGCATTAAAGTCACCCCCTAGTATCACTAAATCATTCTCCAATGAACGAAGGAAGGAAAAGATTTATAATCATACCTCCTCTTTCGCTCTGTAAGATACAAGGCCGTAGACATTTATGAGTATGAATTCTCTCTTGTCGACCAGGACATTCATTTTGACCACCAACCAAGATCTGTTCAGCACCATTGGTTCCCCCTTTAATGAGTTGATTATTCCACAAAATTCCCAAGCCCCTCGAGGTCCCATCTGCTTCCACAAAAGCTCCCTGCCATGAAAGCCATCCCAACTAAAATTTCTTGATGTCATCTTTCTCTAGTTTTGTTTCTTGCAACATTATAATCTTTGGTTGTGCCTGATCAACACCCCTTTTGATCAGGCGCCTCTTGTTAGGGGCATTGCAGCCCTTGACATTCCATGAAAGAATTTTCATTGCTCACTAGGAAGGGGGGTTCCCTTCGTGGGCCTTAACTTCCTTTGACCTTTAGCATTTCCAATCATTATTAGGAGCTCTCTTCTAGACTTCTTACCCTTGCTCTTTTTTCTCTCTAAGATTGAGTTTTCTCATTCTAGTGTCAGATTGGTCAATAGTTCTTATCTCCGAAACATCCTCTTCATCTTCCATGTCAAAGGGATCTTCAAACTCCATCTTTGTGCCTTCATCTCCACCAAAACTGAGACGTTTGGGGGAGACAACACATGTCAAGGTGTTGCCATTTTCAGCTAAGGATGAAATACAACCTCTCTCGACAACTCCCATCTCACCCTTAGCTTAGGCTCTATCACGCTTCAAAGGAGACTTCCAATGATACACTCTATTTGGTGAGAGAATGGACTTATGCCCGCCCTCTCTGTTTGCTCTTGATGGACTTGTCAATGGAGTCTTCCCAATTTCTAAACCATCAATAAATAAGCCCATGTTGTTGGTATTCTCGAATCTATGCAACTCCGCTTCTGCCGTTTGATCTTCCATCCTAATAGATGAGTGGGGGTCAGATTCTCCCTTGTTAGTTTCCTTGGTTTCTTCTAAGTTATCTACCATGGCTATCCCTTTGCCTTCCCTATCTGACTCCTTGGCGTGATGAATGCCTCCTTGGAAAGATTCACTTGGAGTGTGACCCACCTTTGGGTTTCGATTTTGCGGACCACATGGGGTAACCACTCTGATTGGAACTCCTTCAATGTTCATAGGCTAATCTTCTGCCCCCTTCTCTGTGGTTGTATCTCTTATTTTGCACTTCCCTTTAGCATTTTTCAGACATTCCTTGGACTTATGGCCGTCCCTTTTGCAAATTTGACAGTTGTCAATAATTGCTTCTACCTGTTAAGATATAGCCCTCGTGAATCTAACTGATGGTAAATCGGTTATTATCTGTTGAGTGATATATTAACAGAGCATACAGTTTGGAAATTAAACATAAACAAACTAATTGTTATGAACGGTTGCCTTCGTAGGGACATGTCCATACGTGGCAACTGCCACGTATGGACATGTCCCTACGTAGGCAACCTTTCCTCTTGTATTTAAACCAGATTCAATGATGGAGACGATCAATAACTCACGACAATCAGTCTTCCAGAATTGCTGTCATAACTGCCACGTATGGACATGTCCCTACGTAGGCAACCTTTCCTCTTGTATTTAAACCAGATTCAATGATGGAGACGATCAATAACTCACGACAATCAGTCTTCCAGAATTGCTGTCATAATTCTTCGATCCATATTTCACAACATGGTATCAGAGCCAGCATATTAAGAGAATAAATTAGACAGCCATATTACTCATAAGCATTTATCGCAAGTAAATAACAAATCAACGCAGAGGCTATATACGCAGAGGATATATCCGACTAAGAAAATATTCAAAATGTCAAGTAATATGAGAGTGGAAGATAGACTCGAAGGAGCCTCCAACTTCGTTTCCTGGAAGATACGAATCATTGCCATTCTTGAAGAACTAGAATTAGAGTCTTACATAGAAGAAAATCTAGACATGCCAAATGATGAACCAGAGAAATCTACCTGGAAAAGGCGTAATAATAAAGCAAAGCAAATAATTATTGACTTAGTCAAAGATCATATTCTTCCATCTATAGCCAGACTGCCTAAAGCATATGAAGTATTTAAAACCATTAAAAATACATATGAAGTTAACAATGCGAGCAGAATGTTAACCTTGAAACAACAACTTTTAAACATAAAGATGAATAAAGATGATACAATATCTACATACTTTTCAAGGATATCTGAAGTAAAAGACCAATTGCAAACTATTGGAAATGAGGTAGATGATCAAGAAATCTCTCTCATAGCCCTAAGAGGATTACCAATTTCATGGGAATCCTACATTCAATGTATTAGCAGAACACCCCCCTTACCCAAATTTGAACAACTTAAGAATGAGTGCATTCAAGAGGAATCTCGACTAATCTCAAGAGGATTAGGGACAAATAAAGAAGGAGAAATCCAAGCACTTAATACAAATACCTTCAACAAAAATAAAAAGTTCTCCAAACGGAAGAGAGGAAATAAAAACCATCAGAAAAGAGATATGCCTAAAATTCAGTGTTACAAATGCGACAAATATGGGCACACTCACAGGAATTGTCCAGAAAGGAAGAAAACACAAGCTACTCTAGCCGAAGTCAAAGGAGAAAACTCACTTTTCTTCTTAGCCCTATCAAGCGAAATAAATACAAATAAAAACACTTGGATCGTAGACAGTGGAGCATCAAGGCATATAACTGGATTCAGAAATCAGTTTGAAGCACTTAACGGGCACTCAAGTGAAGAGGTTACTATTGGAGATAACTCCACATATCCTGTGAAAGATATTGGGACCTGTACTATCAAACTAAGAAATGGAGTATCTCTACAATTAAAGGATGTTCTGTTTGTACCTGGAATAAAAAGAAATCTAGTCTCAATCTCAGGCCTAGCTGATCAAGGATATCGGGTTACCTTCAATGAAGATAGAGTTCTACTCTGGCCTAAAAATACAAATATAAAAAATGCCGTAACAGTAGGTTCAAGAGATGGTAGCCTATACAAACTATGCAGTGATCAAAAGGAAGCACTAAATCTTGAAGTTTCAAATAATAATGAATTATGACACAAAAGATTAGGACACCTAAGATATAGTGCTCTATCCAACATAAAGAAGATTACTTTAGGACTGCCCCAACTAAAATCTGAACACACGGGCATTTGCAAAGGATGTGCCTTGGGAAAGAATGTGAAAGTTTCTTTTCCCTCAAGTGAGCACAAATCAAAAGTTATTTTAGAATTAATTCACTCAGACCTATGCGGTCCCATGTCAACACCATCCCTAACTGGATCCTTATACTACATAATCCTTGTTGACGACTACTCTCGAAAAACATGGATATATTTTCTAAAGTGCAAAGACTCAAATGAAGTACTATCTAAGTTCAAAGAATTCAAGGCACTGGTAGAAAACCAGTCAGGGAAGAAAATTAAGGTGTTAAGATCCGACAATGGGGGAGAATATACATTTGACAACTTCAAAGACTTTTGTAATTCTGTTGGGATTAAGAGGGAGTATACTGTACCATATAATCCACAACAGAATGGAGTAGCAGAAAGAAAGAACGGAACCATAATTGAAGCAGCAAAAGCCATGATGCATGACCAAAACTTACACACTTCATTTTGGGCAGAAGCTTCAAATACAACAGTTTACATTCAAAACAGATGTCCGCACTCAGTTCTAGAAAACATAACTCCTGAAGAAGCTTTTACAGGGAACAAACCAGACTTAAGTCATTTAAGGATATTTGGCTGTCCCGTATATATACATGTTCCTAAAGAAAAGAGGACAAAACTAGAACCATCCGGAAAAAGAGGTATCTTCATTGGCTATAGTGAAAATACTAGAGGATATCGCATTTACATTCCAGGGAAAAAATCTGTTGAGATAAGTAGAGATGTAAAGTATGAAGAAAACACTACACTCAAAGAACCTGAGGATGATAACATTTCTAAAGAAGAAGAAGATCACATAACTGAGATTGAGAGGGAGAATATCATAGAAAATTCCAAACCTTCAGACACTGAGAGGGAGGACATCATAAGAGCTTCTGAACCTCTTGTTGATGAAAATATTGAAACACTCAATAACAAGAAAAGACCTCTATGGGCAAGGAAAATGATTGAAGAGAATAATGTAGAACCAAATGAAATTTCCAAAGAAAATAAGAGAACAAGAACTCTAAAATGTTATGTTGCACTTCTAACCGAACTCACAAATTCTGAACCAACAAATGTCAGAGAAGCCTTATCAAAACAGGCTTGGAAAGATGCTATGGTTGAAGAATATCAATCTATACTAAAGAATGATGTTTGGGATATAGTGCCTAGACCAAAAGACAAATCAGTTGTTTCATCCAAGTGGTTATTCAAGATCAAATATGCATTTGATGGCAGCATTGAAAAACATAAAGCTCGCTTTGTGGCCAGGGGATTCTCTCAAAAAGCAGGAATTGATTATGAAGAGACATTTGCCCCAGTTGCTCGGTATACGTCAGTAAGAACAATCATTGCAATTGCAGCATCCAAAGGATGGAAAATTCACCAAATGGACGTAAAGACTGCCTTCCTAAATGGTTCAATTGAAGAAGAAGTATATATAGAACAACCAGAAGGATTCACCATACGTGATAAAAATTGCTATGTTTGTAAACTAAAGAAAGCTCTCTATGGGTTAAAACAAGCACCTAGGGCCTGGTATGCAAGGATAGACAACTATCTCTCCAAACTAGGGTACTCCAAGAACCTAGCAGATCCCAACATCTACTTCAAGGCTTCAAATGGCAATATTATTATATTGGTCCTTTACGTGGATGATCTTTTGATAACAGGAGAGGATAATCTCATTGAGAAATGTAAGCAAGATCTGGCAGCAGAATTCGATATGAAGGATCTAGGGCTTCTACATTATTTTCTGGGATTAGAAGTATGGCAGAAGAAAAACTACATCTTCCTAAATCAAGGAAAGTACACCACAGATATTCTAAGTAGATTTGGGATGATGGAGTGTAAGCCATTAGCTACACCAATGGAAACTAATTTGCACAAGCTGAAAATTGAGGCAGAAGATTCAGAACCTACAGATCCCACACTCTACAGACAAATTGTCGGTTCACTCATGTATTTGGTAAATACTCGTCCTGATATCTGCTATGCTACAAATGTATTAAGCCACTTCATGTGTGAACCTAAGAAGATACATCTAATGGCTGCTAAACACATTCTAAGATATTTACGAGGCACAATCGGACTTGGCTTAAAAGTATGAAAATGTTGAGATTCAACTTGAAGGATATTCTGATTCTGATTGGGCTGGAAGTACCACTGACCGGAAAAGTACTACAAGGTGTTGCTTCAGTCTTGGTTCTGCTATGATATCTTGGCTCAACAGAAAACAATCAACAGTTGCACAAAGCTCCACTGAAGCAGAATATATGGCAGCCTCCATGGGAGCTTGTGAAGCGGTATGGCTAAGAAAGTTATTATTTGGATTATTTGGAAAAACTTTGAATTCAACAGTGATAATCAGAGCTGTATCAAGCTCTCAGTAAATCCAGTTTTTCACAATCGATCCAAACATATTGAGATCCCTTATCACTACATAAGAGATATGGTAGATCGAAACGTCATAAAACTAGTGTACATCAGTACTGAAGAACAAAATGCTGATATCTTCACCAAGCCACTTGCAAGATTGAAGATAGAATACTTCAGAAGTAAACTTGGTATGACTAGATTATAATTGAGATTATTAGGATGAAATTCCTACCATGTGTAATTTGTTCATGAATAAATAAATAAAATGTATATTGCAATATTCTAACTGTGTTCAAGAAGATGATGATCTTCTTATGTTTAAGGTTACTATTTCAAGGTGATGATCTTGACAATAGTTGACCAAGTGTCAAGATTGACTACATTAAGTTGTTGTCCCGGACTGTGCCGGATATCTTGATCCTAAAGTATGTGATCATCTCATGATTGACTTCTTAAGTGATTGTCCCGGACTGAGCTGGATATCATGATATTGAGTTTATTGTCATGACAAGACTATATTAAATGTTGTCCTGAATTGTGTCGAAGTCATGACAGAATATGCTCCCAAGAAAATTTCTTAGATCCACTCCTGCTAAGAGGGAGTGTTAAGATATAGCCCTCGTGAATCTAATTGATGGTAAATCGGTTATTATCTGGAGAGTGATATATTAACAGAGCATACAGTTTGGAGACGATCAATAACTCACGACAATCAATCTTCCGGAATCGCTGTCATTATTCTTCGATCCATATTTCACAACACTACCTCTATTTTTTGAACCCAAATATCTTTGTTTGTGATCGGTTTTATCTCTTGTGGAAGCGACATAATGGGTCTCCACATAATACAGATTTTGGTGTATACACTGGAATCCGTAGCTTCCACTACCTCATTCGTTTTAAGTTATCTCCCCAACTTATTGCCAATGTTGGAGGGTTTCTTCTTCCCAATAATCTTGAAGGATATTTTATAGTTTGATCCAAATGGGTACCTCTTCGATGGAAGCTCTAATGGGGTCAAAATATGGCTCCCATTTTTTTATATACACTCCCATTCCTCCCATCATGTATGGACCCTCTTGGATAATGCTCTCCTTACATTTGTCATCTCTATAGAGCACTAGGAAGAAGCTGTTGTGAGAGATTTGACTACGCAACCATGTCCCCATACATCTTCACACCATATTTGAACTTTTGGAAGTGCCGACCACTCTCCCGCCCACTTGATGAAAAGCCCTCTTTCTTTAAGAGTCTGCATTGCATCTCTCCATTCTCCGTCTTCAATATGGAGGGAAACTCTTCTTTCCACTGTCGTCTGAATACCATCGTGCTTACCCTTCGATTTGGCTTTATCTTCTTTCAGCGTCCAGAATTTCTTTGCTATTCTTTTGAAGCCCCCATCTCTACCTGTTACCATCTTAGCGTACCCCCATTTCCTTGGCAGAGACCATTCTTTGTTTCTATTTTCCGGTCGCATATTCCTTCTCTTAGGTTGCCCTGGGCGATGATACTGATCCTCCCAAACCCGTTGAGGTGGTCTCCATGGAAGTGATTGTCCCTTCTGAAGGCCCTTGCCTCTACCTTGAAATTTCGACCGTTGGAACCTTTGGCTCTAAGCGTCCATCATCTCCTCCTGCATATTAGATTCACAAAAGCATTATTATTTATTAATAATATTAAATATATAATATAATATATGTTAAAATCAAATTTTTAATATATTATAAGTAGTAATATATTTATTAATAGTAATATTATATATTATAAGTTATTATTATCGTATATCATGTGTATCCACCACCCTTGAATCCCATCCCCTTTTTCCAAAATTCTAACTATGAAATTTCTTCATGTCCCATTTTTAGATTGTCCACTTCCTGTGGCAAATAGCTATAGAGGAATTGGCGGGTGAATATAAAAATCAGAGAGAGAATGTTGTAATGGAGGACATAGATTTGAGAGTGTAGCATGGTACGTTCACTTCTACTCTTAGAGATTGCTGCCTTATTTAGGTAACCATTAAAGATAAATGAATTACACTTCTCAGGGATAGCCATACATAGCTATCATATCAATGAAGCAGTAAATTCTTTTATCCAGAATTCGTTCTCTGCTGCACATATTCTTATTTTTATTTATTCTTGATTCATTTGGTTAGAAGTTTGCAATTATATTTATGCTCCCATTGTTGTAATTAATTGCTTCCCCCATTGACACATCAAAGTTCCAGCAATTTAATATTTGTCGACCAGATTCCAGATCGACTTCAGATCACCAAACCCGTGGTAGTTTTTTATATTGTAGGTTAGGCTCGAATTACATTCAGTATTTTATTCTTCCCTTAATTTTATTTGTTGCTTTGATTCGTCCATTTGTTCATAGGTAATATGTACTGGATTTCTTATGTTTTATTTTTAATCTCTGCATCATCTCTTTGTTGATCTCGTTTATCAAATGAATGCTTCTTCTTTTTGTAATATATCAATTCAGCAGATCAAACCTACTGGTACCTGTACAAAATGAGTGGCTGATAGGATATTCCTGTAGTGGGATCATTAATCTTCAGTCTTGGACTTACTGTTCTTCCTTTTAGATTGCTCATTGTTATTAAGGTTCTATTGTGAAATTTATTATGTATATATTCAGTGCCATGCGGTAGGTTTTTTCTATATCCTAAGTTCTTTTCACCTTTCTATGAACTTAATTTAACTGGATTTAAGTTGATGTACTTTTGAGTTGCACTGATCTTCTTGGTCATTATGGACATCAATTTTTTTCTTTTTTCTTTCTCACTGAGAAACTGTGTACTATATGAGGGGAATAGGCCCGTGTTTTAAAGATTTAGTGAATTTTGATATTGCAAATCATGAGTTTGAGATGACTTTGTGTTCTCATTTTTCTACGTTTGGTGGGATTTGATGTTTTAGTTGGGTGCAGAGGCAGTTAATCTGATTAGTGGTGACAAGCCTGCCGATGTATATAGCAGTATTGCTGAAAGGTATGCTATCAGTCTTATCTACACCTTAAGACATTGTTATTCTAATTTTTAAATAAAGGACCACCACCAAATCCAAATTTGTCCATGCTTCCATTAGGGAGTTGATATTCTAGCTACTGTAATGGGTATCATTATGTAAACATTATATTCTGTACCATTATAAAATATGGCATTTTTTGTAATTTTCTTCCACACAGTGTGTTTCAACTTTCAATTGGTTTTGAATTCTGTTCTCTTTACTGCTTTCAGTGAAGTTGATAGAATGGTGGGCGTTTTTTGTTATTCAATCTTGAAGCTGCAAATGGACAGAATAAAACATGAGCTCATGTAGCAACGGTCACATGAGTAGAGAAACAAGTAGCTTATGTCCTTATCTGCAAATGCATCTAAATTCCATGTCCAAGTTCCAAAGCTAATTATTATTTTTATTTGCATTTGGATTTGTATAAATTAATTTCATTCAATTTCATTTTGTATGGTACATGCATATCTTCTTATCTAGTACTGAACCTATTATTTGGTGGTTGGTTGCACCTTTTCCCTTACATGCATTTGCAATGTGACGTCTTTAAGAACCTAGTAAAACTAATATTAATTAGAAGTTTCAAGTAGGAAACTATGGAGATACAAAATTTATACACAGTTTGCTGCGATAAGCTCTCTATTAATTTTCATGGGCTGTGGAAATACCATCTTCAATTCAAGTCTGTTTCGTAGAAGCATAGGAGGCCTTGATTGATATTTGAATTATAATTATTTTGGATCAGCAAAGAAAAATGTTTTTATTTTTTAAGGTGGGAAATGTAACATGATTGCCACCAAAGGAAAGCGTGCAAGAGCCCTAAGAAAATAGTAGAGAGCTAAGCAAAAGCTTCAATTTTAGAGGAATGTACATCTATTAAGTCCATAGTTGAAAAACTCGAACTTGGCAATGACTCCGCAAGCTCAAAATTTTTTAAAAACTGGGGACTTCCAAAAACTCGGCAACTTTATCGAACATTTGAAAATACTTTAAAAAAAAAAAAAAATTCTTCAAAACCACACATTTATATAAAACTAATGTCGTTAAATTTATTTTTAAATTATATTAGAATAAACATATAGTAATAGAATACTATTTTAAATTTTATACTTCAAAGATTATAATCATTTTTATCATAATTTTTATAAAAAATCCAATTGTTAATCAATTTAATCTTTTATAATCGTACGTTGCTGTTATGATTATAATTTTATAATCATATGATGCTGTTGCGATTGGCTATGAACATCGATCGAAGCATAAAGGAAATATTATTGAATAAATTCTGGGAATGTTGGAAATAGGAGTCGTGCCCTAGATTCGCACTTAAAAATCAGATGAAAAACCTCGCACATGTCGTCTTGCCCTAGAGTTGTGCCATCATTGTGCCCTGTAGTCGCACCCAAAAACCAAATGAAAACCCTCGCATGTCCTTTCTCATGGTAGTGACAGAAAGAAACAATAGTGAAACCTGCGATTTAAATTTATTTTCTGCATTATCCTTATTTCATTTTTAGTGCCCATTTTAACGCTGAGTCTCTGCATTTTTCTGCAATTTTTCAGGGTTTACCTCACGGTGAGTTTTTAAAAAAGTCATTCCCAAGTTTTTCCACAAGTGACTTGCAGCCATCTAGGGCTCGCGAGTATGCAAAAAATGCGCAGAGTCTTTCCAGGAATATAATAACATTGTGTACCCAAATTTTATGTTTGGCTACCCAAATTATAATAATATGATGTAGCTATTGCTAGAACCATGGGTTTTTGCTATTGATAATTGGTTTCCCCACTTTCTATGTTGATTGTAACTAGGGTATAGGGGTTCGGATTGCCTTAAGGCAACATCCGAACTCCTTTAGGACTGGGTCCTACCCTAACGTGGCCCTATCCTAAATCCACGCTTCAATTAAATATTAACACCAAATAACATTAGCGCCTAAAATATAAGGAGGCTGACTTCAAGAAAGGGCCGACCTTAATAAAGTAAAGAGGCATATAAATAAAGATCATTTTACAAGTCAATATCATCAAGTTCAATTAAAATCAGAATGCAAATTAGCTCTGCTGTGCGAACCTAAGGAAGAGGGCGAATTATTCAGTTTGGTGTAATATTACCAAAGGGGACATAGCATATCTTGAGGCAAGTCATTGAAGCATACAAGGACAGATCTGATATGTCAAGATCAGATTCGAGCTAAGTATTGTACTGTTATTTAGAGGAGAATATATAATCTGACCTGTGGGTCTTTCATGCTGGGTTTTTCCTCCTTGGAGGTTTTCCCAGGGTATGCTTGTTTGTCTTCTATCATATTTCTGATTAATGTTGTCTTACTAAGTTCTGCAAATCTGATTACAATCTAGGGCACAATTTAATGCAAGTTGGTTCACTAAACTACTGCAAATCTAATACAAACCAGGGCATAATTGAATAAGATAAATCTGATTATCATACCTAGGGTTTAAATTAACATTCTAGGACATTTTTATGCCAACTGTGGCATAAGCTTTTATACAACCAACCCAGTTTTCAATCCCAAGAAGACTGGAACCAAGTCTAATACAATAAATTTCAATTTTAGGAAACTTATTCAAATTTATCTTTTCTGGTGTATTTACCATATGACCACATGTTTGCACCAATTATCAGTTGACACTGATCACCATATTTTGCATGGTGACCAAATCTACCTTCTCTGGTCCTAGAGGAATCGAAGAGTTAGAAGCACTCTGTTTTTCAGGTGTTCTATCTACCATGAGATCCAGGGTAGGTGCCATTGCTTGTACAAAGATTCTAACAGCTCTTTAAGTTTACTATGTTACCAGGTCCTTCCCATGCACACCCTGGGTCCTGGTCTGGTTTGAACTGGGTTCTGGTCCGGGTCCTGGCCATGGATATTGTTAAATTTTGTATCGACTCTTTCATTTTATTAGGGATGAAGGGGATGTGGCTCAAAGTAGGGGCAGTCACTGCCTGTAGTCATGATTTTAATAATTATTTATAATGATTGTTGATAGTTATGCATGGTATCTTCGTTTTGATATATTTATGGTTTAACCATTTTGGATTCACCACTGATGTTTTATTGTTATGCTTCTAATTTAGTTTTGGATTGTAGCCACTTTTTGGAGCTTCTTTTTCTGTTACTTCATGCTATTTCTACTGACTGTATAGTCGAGTCCATGGATCTTTCTACTGATGGAATATTGGTGTCCATTTATGTATTCGGTCAGCTGTGGATGCTAATGTAATTTGTTTCTTTTTATTGGAAAAGGAAGGATAATACTATCTTGACTTGGTTGAGTATGTGAGGCTTGCTACATGCTATTAACACCATGAATCTTTTCATGCTAATTGTCTAATCACTAATGAACTACTGAACAGAGCAATTCTTACTTAAATTTTTTTGAGAGCAGGTAAATTCCTACATAGTTTCAGTAATTGACAGACTTGATGCCCTTATATGAGCGGTTTGCAGAGAAGCAAATATACACATTTCAGATCATGTGGGTTTTCAACACCAATAAATAAGTTATAATTTGAAGAAAGTGCGAGTAAATAATTCTAATCTTAATCTTTATCTCTTAGAATTGAAAAATAATTGAATGAATGATTCAATAATTGGATGATTACATTGAAGGATATACACACGTATATAAAGAGGTTACAAGACAATGCTCTATAATTAGAACATAACATTAAAGTAAAAGACTAAAGAGCTAAACGCTAAATTAAGCGTAAAAGCTAATTACATAAAAAAAGTAAATGACCATTAACCAAGGAACTAATACCCTCCCTTAATGGTCATGCTATTTATCACACCAAGTTGCCCTCTAAATTTGAGAAACTTTGCTGGGCTCAAGGATTTGGTGAGGATATCTGCAGTTTGATCGTCTATAGGAATGTACTGCAGTATCATTGATCCATCTTCAATATGCTGGTAGATGAAATGACAATGAAGCTACACATGCTTTGTCCGCTCATGGAAGACTGGATTTTTGGCTTATTTCAGAACCCCTTGATTATCACAAAACAAGGGATCAGGTCCTGGTTGAGATATTTGCATGTATGCAAGCATCCTACATAGCCAAATTGCCTCACATGCTGCCTTAACAGTTCCTCGATACTCTGCTTCAGTAGAGGAAAGAGCTATTGCCTGTTGCTTCTTGCTGGTCCATGTGACTGCACCTGTACCCAAGCTGAAAACATACCCAAAGGTTGACTTTCTGTCCTCAACACAACCTGCCCAATTTGAGTCTATGAAACCAACCAGCCTAGGATCTTTGCTTCTGCTGTATAGAATGCCAAAATCAGGAGTGTCCTTCACATATCTAAGCACACACTTTGCTGCAACCCAATGTTCAACTTTTGGGGCTGACATGAAGCGAGAAATATAGCTTACAACATAATTGATGTCAGGTCTAGTGGCGGTGAGATAATTTCAGCCCCATCTCCATAGGTGTAGATGCAAGTTTGCAATCTTGCAGTTGAAACTTATCTGGTAGGCTCTTGACATACTTTGACTGAGAAATGAATATGTGGCTATCAATCTGCCAAACCTCTACACTGAGACAATAATGGAGAAGTCCCAAATCTGTCATATCAAAATGCTTACTCAAATTTTGTTTGACCTACATGATCAAATGTGTTTCATTGTCAGTAATGATGAGATCATCAACATAGACTACTAGAAATAGAATATCATCACTAGTATGTTTGACATTCAAATTGGGATATGAAGGACTCCTCTGAAAGCCTTGATCAATCAAGTACTTATCAATTTTTATGTACCATGCACGAGGAGCCTGTTTGAGGCCATAGAGTGCTTTGACTAGTCTACATACCTGGTGTTCCTTACCGGCAACCTTGAAACCTGGAGGTTGCGTCATGTAGACTTCTTCCTGCAAATCTCCATTGAGAAAGGCACTCTTGACGTCCATTTGATGGACTTTCCATCCAAACTGAGCTGAGAGAGCGAGGACAAGGCAAATGGTACTCATCTTGGCTGTGGGAGCAAATGTCTCCTCATAGTTGATGCCCTCCTTCTGTGAAAACCCTTTTGCTACTAACCGAGCCTTGTACTTATCGAGGGTTCCATCAGCTTTATACTTGACTTTAAACACCCATTTGCAGCCAATGTGCTTCTTCCCTGGAGGAAGATCTGACAATACCCAAGTGTTGTTTTCAAGAAGACTATGTTGCTCAGCTGCCATAGCCTTTTCCCACTCAGGTACACCTTTAGCCTCTGTATATGTTTGAGGCTCATAAATACTGTGAATGTTGGCCATAAGAGCAAAATTAACTGTGTTTTGCTTGCTCTTACCTCTAACTGATCTACCTTCAATGAGCTCATCATCATGAAGATCACCAATGGTCTTGGCCCACTAGTTAGGCCGGAGAGTAGAAGTACCAACATCTGCTGCAGAATGAAGAAGATTACCTGGAATATCTGGAGCAAACTCCTTTGCATGTGGATACAGAAGGTCTTGAGGAAAGTCAGGTGGTGCAATGTCATGCCTGGGAGACCCCACAATTGTAGAGTCAACCGAATCCCTCCCATCAGGTGGAGCTAAGGCAAAGTGAACACCCATACTTGCAGCCTTTGGAGGCTGATCCTTAGTGCTCAAATCAGGAGAGGAAGGTTGAAAAGGCCCTACATCTCGACTGAATATGAGGCGATTAGTGTTTATATCAATTAGTCGATATGCCTTGTGGTTGTCACTATAGCCGGTGAACATCAATTTATGACTCTTTGGATCTAGTTTGGTGCGCTTGGCATTCGGAATCCAAACATAAGCTGTAGAGCCAAAAAACTTTCAAATGACTGATTTTGGGCTTCCAGCCAGACCAAGCTTCCTTTGGAGTCATCTTCTTAACAGCCTTTGTGGGAGACCGGTTCAGAAGGTAGACTGCAGTGAAGACCGCTTCTGACCAAAAGTGTTTTGGAACATTTCTATGCTCCAACATAGACCAAGCCATCTCAGTGACTGTACGGTTCCTGCGCTCAACAACACTGTTCTGCTGTGGGGTGTAAGGTGTGGTAAGCTGATGCTTAATGCCATTTGATGCACAAAAGTTGGTGAACTCTGTAGAACAAAATTTCCCTCCATTGTCGGACTGAAGAGTGATTGTCTGACAGCTAGACTCTTTTTCCACTAAGGCCTTATACTTTGAAACATGGTGAACACTTCTGATTTCTGCTTAAGAAAATAAACCCACATGCGTCTGCTGAAATCATCAACAAATAATAGAAAATACCTGCATCCAGTGACTAATGGAGTGTTCATGGGACCACAAATATCCACATGAACGAGCTGCAAGACCTTGGATGCTCTCCAAGCGTCTCCATTTGAAAACGGAGTCCTGTGCTGCTTTCCTGCTTGACACGCTCCGCAAACTCCATGAGTTTGAGTTTGAATCTCAAGTAATCCTATGACTAGATCCTATCGAACCAACTGAGAGAGATAGTGGACATTTAGGTGTCCATATCGCTGATGCCAAAGAGTACTGATGGAAGTACTCCTAGTTGCCATAGCGAGCTCCTTAGAACTAGTAGAATCAACAAGTCTATAAAGACCTTGATCCTCAATGCCAATTGCAATTGAAGTGCGGGCCTCCCTGTCAACAATGCTGCACTTGTGCAACCCAAAGATGACATCCGACTGTGGAGAATGCTCCATAATCTGACTAACTGACAGTAGAGTGAGCTTCATACCAGGTACAAAGTATACATTGAAGAATATCAAATCCCTCCCACTAGATGAAATCTGAATGTTGCCCTTGCCGACAACAGTTTACTCTTCGCCTCCTCCAAAGTTCACTGAATCGGTGAAAGGCATGTACTCTGTAAACCAATCCCGACGATGTGTGAAATGTCAAGAGGCTCCAGAGTCAATGTACCAGGCTGATGATTGAACATCATCAGATGAGGTTTGGGCCATGAATGCATAGAAGGCAGATTACTTCTGATCAGGATGCGTGGTAGAATTAGCTTTTTGCTTGAACCCTCCTTGTTTGGATTGCTAGGATGCTATCAATTTCTTGCAATCTTTCACCAAATGGCCATATATATGACAATAGGAACACTGTAAGCTCTTCTTCGTGGAAGACTGTTGAGGTTGACCTTGACCTTGTCCTTTCTGCTGGAAGGACGGAGCTTTACCCTTGTACTTAAGCAAAGCTGAGGTTGTGAAAGCTTGTTCAGTGGATGAACTAGCATTGCTTCTAAACTGCTGTTTCCATCTATCTTGCTGTAGAAGCTTGTTGCGGAGATCAAGAAACTTCAGATCAACACTAGTAGAGGAGATATTGAGATTATCAATGAAGTGCTCATAGGATCTGGGAAGGCTTTTCAGTGTGATCACTACCATATCCTCTTCCACCGTGGTTCGCCCTATAGCTTCCAACTGGTCACGAATGTCCTTGATCTTTGTAAGATGTGCCTAGATAGATGACTTCTCATCCATCATGATAGAAAACAACATATTCTTTAGGAAGAAAGCTCGGCTCTTGTCGGACGTTTCATGAAGATCCTTCAAGAGATCCCAAATCTCTTTTTCTGTTTTACTTGAAGGCACCTGAGGGAGTTGATCGTTTGTGATTGAGAGTTTGATAAGCTTGACAACCTCTCGATTCTTCACATCATGTTTGTCTTGATCATCACCTGCTGTTGTAGGACGAGATTCCTTGCCCAAAACAATCTGATCAAGGCAACGGTACTAAAAAATGGTCAACATGCGCCGTTTCCAAGTGTTGTAGTTGCGGCCGTTGAACTTCTAATTGTGTTCCAACATGATGTTGGTTAGTGATGCCATCACGGAAATTGAGGTTGATCAAGGTCAACTAAGTGAAAGCAAGAGATAGAAGAATTTGATTTAAAACAAAGTTAGAATAGAAGCAACTGTTGAAAAAACTGAAACCCTGGAGGAGAATTCTGACATGACTTCCAAGGCGCAAATTTCGAGGTTTGGAAGAAACCCAGAAATTAAAATTTTCTGTAAACTTAAAACCTAAAATATTTCCTGAAAATAATCAGAAATTTGCAGAAAATAAAAAAGTACCTCTGATTTTTTTTGTAAAAAACAATATAAAAATATAGACGATTTTTAAAAAAAAAACATAAAAAAAAAGGGGTAGAAACCCTAGGTCGGATGTATAGCATAAATGGCGACCAGGAGACACCGAAACTCTCGACGTCCATAGAATTAGCAGAAATTGCGGACTGTTTTTAAATTCCAAGGCAAATTTGCTGGCACAAAATTCGAGGCATAGAAAACGAGGTATTCAAAAAATTTGAGACCAACCCAAAAAAGCTCTTGAAAAACCCACCAAGAATTTGAAATCAGAATGCAGATCTGATGGCTCAAAAATTGAGGCACGAAAAACAATGCACCCAAAAATATATGATGACGAACCAGTTGAGGTCTCGAAAAACCCACTAAGAATTTGCAACCAGAATAAAATTTCGACTTGAACTGAAGGGTCAAAACCCTAGTTGAAAATTGCAGAAACCCTTGGCGGCCATGAATGAACTAGATCGAGCAAAAACACGTGGAGAATAGACATGGATCGAGGGCAAAGACACGTGACGCGATTTGCAGCAAAATATAAACGATCTGGAAGCAAACCACTTCGAAATTTTTTCTAAAAAATTCCTTTCGATTTTTTTGAGAGTAACAAAGAAATTTCAAATTTTTTTAATTCTCTGCTCTGATACCATGAAAATTAATTGAATGAACAATTCAATAATCGGATGATTACATTGAACGATATACACACGTATATAAAGAGGTTACAAGATGATGTTCTATAATTAGAACATAACGTTAAAGTAAAAGACTAAAGAGCTAAACGCTAAATTAAGCGTAAAAGCTAAATCAAGCTTAAAAGCTAATTACATAAAAAAAAGTAAATGACCATTAACCAAGGAACTAAAAATAGGTGACTAACATAGAATTAAATATTCTAATAAGAATGTCAGGACTACTACGACTGTGGAGCTAAAAGTATGGTAGGAAATAAAATGAAAGAGCATATCTTGTTTTACATCTATAGGCCACTTTTAATGTTACTAACCCAATATTAGATTCCCAAAGCTATAATAAGTGACTACCATAACATTTTGAATACAAAGTGCAATGTAACATGCAAACAGTACCATGCAAATACATCTTATTTTGCTCCTTTCAATTACTTTTTCTATGATATGGTTTAAGAGCTTGATACTCCTTTAAATCAAGCCTGTGAAGAATAAGGAGATTGGAGCACCCATTGGGTAGTTACTAGTGAGCCACTAAAGGTACCTTGCCATTATCAAATTGAAGGCCTATATGAATGTTGAGGGCAAACATCGCGTTTTGGATGCTCCTATTTGAAGGACAGAGAAAAATCCATGAACACTATCATTTTTATGTAGAAAAACCATTTTTGAAGTTGTGTTATAAGCCCTCAAATGATTGTGTCATGCTTACAAGAAGACAAGACACCTATTGGAGTAGTACAAGGAGCTTCGATTATTGAGATGTAGACATTGTTATGCTAGATATAATGATGACCATATTTTAGTAATGTGCAACATTTATAGTAGTGAGTATGCAACCTTCTTCCTTCCTAATGTATACGTGGGTATTGACTTTGCCCATAAACATTGTGAGGCAGAACCACATTATCATGGAGATGGGCCAATATGTGATGGAGAAAATGAATGTTCCCAAAAGGTTCTCGGTTGAGTTAGTATTTGTAGTAGTATATCTATTAAACAAATTTCCAATAGAGGAGGTGAAGTAGAAGACCTAGAGGAAGCATGGTTTGAGAGAAAGCCCAAAGTCATTCATCTTAATTTTTTTCTTTTCACTGCCTATGATTGCATTTCAAATGAGAGAATCACGTTAGATCCTAAGAGCAAGTTGATGAATATGGGGTACGAGGCTCATAAGACTTATAGGTTGGTTGGTATTGACATCAACAAGTTAACCTTTGATAGAGATGATGAAGAAAATGGGCCTTTGAGAACAACTTATTGTGGCTAAGGATTCAAGTGTTTAGCTTTTGTAGCTCCACTCGAAAGGGAGAGGATTCTGAGCATATAATTCTCCTAGGTTGGTTACAATCCCAAACTATAATGACAACAACATGAATCATCATTCATATGAGATAAGTACAAGCAGCCCAAGTTATGGCAACAACATTGATTTGGATGAAGAGGATTGCAAGAAGAGACCAAAGTGGTTGAATAATGCCACTAGAAATGCTCAAGTTAGTGAAATGATTGAGGGATTATCATTGAGAGGCAAGAGCAAGAGTAATACAATCAACTTTTCTTTAATGGCTGATATTCAAGGAGTTCATGAACCATAGGCATTTGAGGATCTCATAGTTCTTCCATTGGAGAAGAAACCAATGTTCCATTGGCGTTGGGGACCGAGGAACGAGCTTCAGGGACGGGGGGACAAAGGGCTTAAGTTTCGGGGATAGGTTTCATGAGCGGGGGGACGTGGGCTTGGGAGGGGGGAGACGCATCCCTGTGGAACACTGGAAGAAACCCATTGATTGCAAATAGCACACTAGACAAGTATAAGGAAAGGCTTTGCAAAAGTGTTTTCTCAGAGAGAGGGCATTGACAATGAGGGGACCTCTACACCTCCAACAAAAATAGCACCATCCAATTAGTCTTAGCCATGACCACTAAGTTTGGTTGGACAGTCATGAAGAGTGCCTTCGTTAATGGAAATTTGGAAGAAAAAGTATAAATGTATTAACCATAGACTTTTTAAGTTATAGGGAAGGGACATCTTGTACGTTGAATGAAAAAGATCTCTCTCTATATGGCCTAAACCAAGCACCTAGGGCATGGTACACATCAAAATTTACAGGTACTTGGATGAATAGGGGTCCTAGTGGATTCATTCGGATTCCAATCTATATATCAAAAGCATAGGTATCTTATTCTACTAGTCATATATGTAGATAACATCATTATTATAGGAATGTGCCATTGAATCAATCTAATCTAATAAAAGCTAAGTCTTAATGTTTGAATTCAAATTTGAATTTGGCAACCGAAAATTATATTCTTAAAATATTATATTATATGTTTATTGTAAAGTACATTATATAATATTGTTTGTTATTAATATATTTTTAATATGTAATAATAGAAAATTTTAAATTGTTATTTTAATGCAGTTTTGAACCTAAAGAAATCTAAAAACAAAGTAAAAAGAATCAGAGAGAAAAAACAAATGCAGAGAAAGGAAACAGGAAAAAAAATGCAAGCAGCTACTAGGATGTACCTGCAGAGTACATTGAGATAAACAACTGAAATTGCAAATTTGGAGTCGCGTGACAAAGATGGACAATGGAAATGGCAGATTTTGTTGGAGTTGTGTGACAGAGGATTTGCTGGAGTCGCATGGTCTTCTTCCTTCCTTCGTGCCTATTGTGAATCATGACTATTACTGGTTGAAAATTCAACTCAACGCCCAACAAATCGTGATTGTTGTTGTGTGCTCATATTGATGACACCCAACATTTTATTAAAAAAATGCTAAAAACCCTAAACAGTTTTTTGGGAGCCCTAAAATTAATTTAAGAAAGTATTTTTTTAATAAAAACTATCCACTTTTTTCCATATGAACATGATGCCGAATTTCAACGAATTTCATATTAAAGACTAAAGTTCGAGAAAATTTGAATTCCATGGTTGAAATTTGTCAAACTATGTGATTTAGAATAAAATTAAATCTTGTAACAAACTAGTCTAGGCCTCCTACATTACAGCCTAGGTGTAGAAGTTTGGCAAATAGTTGGTAGCATTTTTGTTGCACAAACCAAATATATGAGGAATTTGCTTGATAGATTCAGAATGATAGATTACAAACTTTCGTCCACACCTATGGAGAAAGGGTTGAAGCTTTCTGCCAAGATTGACTCTAAGACAATCAATGAGTCAACATAGTTGAAACTTGAAACTAATTTGGAGCTTAACGTATCTTATACCCACTAGACTTGATTTGGGCTATGTTGTGAGTTTCATTTCTCGATTCATGACAATACCAAAGATAAAACACTGAATTGCAGTGAAAAGGGCGTTGATATATGTGAAAGGAACTCTTGACTTTGGCTTATTGTACAACAAGAGCAAATATTATAGATTGTGTGGGTTTAGAGATTCAAATTGGGTAGGTTCTTTGGATGATAGAAAATTCACTTGAGGATTTGTTTTTAGCTTTGGCATGGGTAAAGTGACATGGACCAGGAAGAAGCAGCATATAGATGCCACAAATAGAGCCTACAACTTTGTTCCTTGGCAATCAAGGAGTGCTCAAACTTTCCAAGATTCCCATCTTCCTTTAGTCCACTTTATCAAACAACTTGTAGAAGATGCATCTATTTAGTTGCAATATTGTCCGGTATACGACCAATTTTTAACCTTTCGGTACTGACAAATTTGTAAAATTTTGGGATATGCTTGGTGTAGTTAAGAGATTCACCATTAAGGAAGGGTGTTAATATAATTATTATTTAGTAATGGTCAATTAGTTATTAGTTGTAAGCTTTAATAAAGTCATTCTAACTTTAGGATATACTTTTGCTTGAATTCACCATAGGATGTTCTTTTTATTTATTCCACATTCATAACGTGGGTTGTCTCTCATTCTTGTAGTCCTTTATATGAAGGCTTTCCCTTCTTATTTCATTAATGAATATCTTTGTGAGAATTTGCCTATAGCAATCCAAGATCTAGAGGCCAAATGAATAGCACATAAGAGATAAATAAATGTGACAAGAACAAACTATATTCTCATCAAGATGCAAAATACCCAACTAGATAATCAATTGGATTACAATCAACTGGATTGGATTGGATTGCATACAATGTAAATGAGCTTGCTTATAAAGGCGAGGCTATGAGAGCACACAATCATGACATGTGGCCCAATGAGATACAAGGGTAGGTAGGGGTAGTGTTGATGATGTTTTCACGCACTATGCAACACATATAAAATACGAAAGGTACTCTATCCTCTCTTGAATTAAGACTCCCAAATGCTGAAGATTTGCAAAGGATCACTTGAGATGACTTAAAGGTTCTTGATGTTAGGTATTAACGCGTTGGATAGCTTCAATGGTATGATGTTATTTGCTATACCTGCGAGGGGACTTACATAGTATCTTGATTCAATCTCATTGGTATGACTTTCTTCAAATGATCTTGCAATATCGTTCTTTCTACTGCTACTGATTGTTGATAGAAAAAATGAAAAAGGAGTATGGTTTAGGAATGCTATTCTAAAACTAGGAATACAAGACAGTGGGCAATGTCAAGTAAGCTCAACTAAGCTTTGCTTTAACATCTTATGAACATCTTCAAATGCTAGTGCAATCTTCTAAGGGTATCTTCAATGGTTTTCAATTCACTAACTCAAAAATGGACGTTCAAAATGAAGCATATCAATGATGAATAGTAATTGAAGTTAAGTTTACGCTCAATGATTCCAATTGACCACGCAAGGCAAGTTTGCAATTAACAAAGTGCTAGTAGTATGGATAAGGGAGCTTCACTTTCAATCATGCATATGCATCTTCCACTCATCTAAAACTTAAAAGAAAATTCTATTCTAAATTTTTTTTTGTTTTTAATTATAAGCTCTCACAAAAGGGAATGAAGAAACAAACAAATGCTCCAAAATTCATTAAGTCACCAACAATTAATTAATTTTTGAAACATCAAGCAACAATTCTTCAAAGTCTTTTGATTGATCTTCTCTCTAATTTCTGCTCTCTTATCTTATTCTCATGAGATACAAATGAAATGAGCTGAGCTTATATAGAGCTCTCAATTACAATAGATGGCCAAGATTGAACTAAAATCAAGGGCCCAAATTTTGCCACCTGAACCCTAATTAGGGTTTGTTATTACTAAATACCTAACTTATTGCAAAACATTAAATGACAACCAATGGGAATATGACATCCATTTGGCACAAAATACGAGGAAAAATCCTCCAATAGAAAAAATGATGCCACATAGGATCATAACAAACATTCTTCTAGAATCTTGTTGCCCTTATCCTTTTCTCTCTTTGCAAATTCAATGAATTTGGATGTCATAGATTCTATCTCGGTTATTGGGACTGTAGGCAGATTCTTCAACTGCTCTTCCAAGTAACTGATCTCATCAAGGCTTGTAGCAAAGGTGGTATCCCACTCAAGTCCAAGATCTCTTGTTTTGGATCTCTTGTTTTGCTGGCAAGTATATCGAATGAGAGGATTGAGCCTAGACGTTGTTTTGAAGGTGGCCCAAAGAAGATAGTCCTTACTTTCTCCATCAATTCTTCAGTCACAATGTCAATTCCTTCATTCTTCTCTTTCTCAAGTATGATCTTGGCTACTTCCAAGATTTTATCATATATTGCGTTGATTGTTTGATCAATTTGTGTACAGCCACCATCGATATCCTCAAATATGAGTCTCCTTATGTGAAGCAGGTTACTCCAGTGCTGAAAATCAGGTGACTGTCCGTCCTTTAGTATACCCTTGCTTATCAATATTTGCCTTGGTGTAGCATTCATCACTTGCAAGATGGGTATGGTGATGAATGATTTTTTCTTTCTATATGTCTTGGTGATCCAAACATCCATCAATTATGTTGATGCCTTTATCTTTTCAAAATCATCAACTGCATCTGGAGGAGTTAGTGAAGCAGATGGGTCATGTTGCCTTAATGGAACCTTGAATTGTTGGAGGTAGCCTCTCAATATGCTGTTCTCTTTCTCTAACTTGCTATTCTTCTCAACTTCTAATTCGAGCATGTCATGAACTGTCTTCACTGTATCATTCATGTCTTTTGACACTTGATCAGTAGTAGGAGGACCTATATTGATGGCCTCCAAATCAAATTCTTCAGCTGTAATCTCCTCTTCGGGTTTATCTACCCTTGGAATGGCAACTTGTATGATCTTGGATCCTTCTTCGTCTCTTGTCATTTTTGACATCCTAGTGGCTGCCCTCTTCTCATGTTCTTGATCTCTATCCAAGTAGCTTCCTAAATCGAAACGATCCTGTTCTTCTACAATTACTTTTTTTGACAGTCTTTCCCTTAGCCAAGCAGGTATAGCTGATCTCTCCTCTTCAACTTGTATCTCATTCAATTGTTGTTCTTCTTGTGGAGGGGATGTGACTTCTTGTTCTTCATCATCTTCAATGTTCACATATGTATCATTGCTTGCTTTGTTATTGATTGGCTTGGGTGAAGCTATCTTCCCCTGGACCACCTGTTGTTTTCCCTTTTCATTCATTCCGTAATCAATATCTGTTCCAACTGCTTGATTTACTTCTACTTGATGAACAGATGAAGTACTAGAGGAAGGACAAGGTGCTTGACTTGACTTGTGTTTCTTCTTCGGATGTTCTTCCTCATTAACTTACTTTTGCTGGGATCCCTTGGAATGAGTTGACTGAGCAACACTCTCATTATGACTTTCCCTTTACTTTTCATCATCAGAAGATTCAACTTCTCCCATCATTCGAAATGTCACTTGGACACCTTTATCTTGCAACATATATGTTTGTGCTTCTATCCATCGCTCGGTGTTGATCAATACTGGCCTCACGAGTTCTCTCAAATTTGTTATCTCGACATCAACCTAATTGACCTTTACTTCTTTGTCCTTTTCTTTCTCATAGACAAGCAAGAGGTGTCTTCCACTATCATGTGCTTGATCAGCAACATTGAAAATCTTAGTTGCTCTGATAATCTCAATAGGTAGTCTTGAACACATGTTCCTCCTGATCTCCAAATCATTTGGTGCATTAATGAAATGATCTTCTAGCTACAATCGATGCCCATGCCTCTTTCCACTTGTCTTCGGATGATGTCATGAGGATTACAATTATCTCTTGGAATGTATTGTTGATGGGAGAAAGACATCAATTCTTCATCTGTTTTCTCTACTGCTTGCAAAGATGGACAAATTTCCAAAGATTTTCCTAATGAAATAGGAAATGCTTTCAACTTATTCTTTTGTACTTTGTTGTATGCTGTCAATTGTCTTACCAATTCAAGTAGTATGAATTTGTTTGTGAGATATCTTGGTAGCATAAGAGATGGACAGGAGCATCCTTGAACTCTTATATATGTAAACTTAGGAAACTGGATGAATCATGTACCAAACTTCTCTACCAAAGCCTGTGCTTCTGGGGATAGCCTCTAAGGAATGCCACCCCTCAATGTCCTTTTGATGTGCATAGTGAAGGCATCATTCGCTCTCGGGTAATGTGTCTGATTGAGGTGATGCAACTATGTGTATGAATAAAATGCTCTAAGTTGTCTCGATCTGGTACCAATCGGTCCTCTATATGTTAGTCCTACATGTTGATAAGCCCAGGCTAGTGAGTATATGATGTATGAGCCCATGTAGAATGTCTTTGTTCGCTCGAGCCTCCTGAGTTGCAAATCGATGTTATTTATGATTTTTGCCCAATTGATCCTCTCTTTTCTCTGTGACATGATCTCCATGAAGTTGAACATCCAAACCTCGAATTGAAAGGCCTGTAGGATCCCGAAGACTCGGCTAAGAAGTGTGATTAGATCACCAAATTCTTCTTTAAATTCAGCCTTGTGAAGCTTGCTTGGAAGCTTAGATATGTGTGGTCTACTCTTCAATAGCCGATACTTGTTAACTATCTCTTGACATTTGTTTGGATCATCATCATAAACTATCTTTACATTATCACTGCTCTTGTATATCATGTTCTTGAATTGAGGTCTAAGTTACCGGTTCGGGTTCGGATTCGGGTACGTATTCACGGATTCGGCAAAAAAAAAAAATCTTGGGTACGGGTACGGGTTTGGGTTCGTTCGTACACAGACACACACACATATATATATATATATACCCTTATATTATATATATGTTCAATATATACAATCCATACAAAAATAAAATATACAATGTGACTTTCCATACATAAATGATAAATGATAAATCCATAATTATTAATTGCCAATGCCAATAAATATTCATATATCGCAAATGTAATCAGTAAACTAATAACTAAAGTCTAATATCATATTCATAATTTGCAAAAAAGATAATATTCAAGTTTCGAGTCTTTTTTAAAAAGTCATAAAGGGGCAAATTAGAGTTTTATTATAAAAAAACTATTTTAAAAAATCTTTTTTTATTGTTTTTTTGACCCGTGGCCCTGTTTTTTGGAAACCACGGGCCTGGGTTCACGCGGGTCCTCTTGGGTTCCACTGAGGTCCTTCCCAGGTGGCTGGGTTCCAACGCAGGACCCACAGGGAACTCGGCCACCTGGGAAGGACCCGGGAGGAACCTAAGGAGAACCCGGGGAGAACCAGGACCGGGCAAGAACCAGAACCCGAACCTAGGCCAAAAGGGGAAGAACCGGTAACTTAGATTGAGGTATATGAAAGGCCTCGCTGATTGCTTCTTCGGAAAGGTAGGCAATCTCTCTTCCATTAGGTGTTACGATTACTCTCCTATTTGGATCATAATGTTTGGCACATTCAACAATGAGTCCATTGCATTGCATTGCCAAAGGGAAGCCTGCCGCCTTCACAATGCTGCTATCCATCATCGCCTTGGCATATCCGTTGGTGTGGTGGTGTAGAGTGAGCTTCAAAACTTCTTCATATCGATCTGGCCTAGAGTGGGATCGCTTATATTGCCCCAATATGATGTGATCTTGGATTCCAAAATGACGTTCTTCGAGTCTTCCTTGATGAGGGTTTGCCTTACTCCAGTGATCTTGCACTCCAGTGATCTTGCACTTGTTTGAATTGGCTAAGTTAGTTTCATGTAGTGGCATTTGCTTGCAAATAAGAATCGATCACTTAGGCTAGGAATCCTAATCTAGAATGATAATTGTGAAACCTAGGTTGCATCCCTAATCCTTAATTAAACATGATCATCCTCACTTAATGATAATTGCTTACAAAAGCTCTAAGATGATCAAAATGTATTAGAACAAAGCATCCTAAGACAAAATCTTGTGAAAGCAATAAATAAGAAATTGGATCAGTTACAAAAATAGGCTTAGTTCTTTTATAAGAATGACGAAATAAGCCTCATGCTAGACTTGCAAACTTGTTCTAAAGTAAACTAATATATCAATGTTTCTGCACTTTATCAAACAACCTCTAAAAGCTGAATTTGCCTTTGATACCAGCCTCTAATTTTTTATCAGATCGCTGACATAGATCTGATAACCTCCCTCCAATTCGATTTTATACCAGCGCCTTTACTGCTGTGTCAAAATCGCCACCTCATGCTATGATGTTGAATGGTTGGATGCAACAATATTTGTATTGCTGAATCGGCATCAATAGCCAAATCGCCAATAAGGTTGAGTTGCTGATCAAAATGCAGTCATTTTGTTGTGGACCAGAGATGAATTCGCTGTCAAGAAGCTCGATTTGCCACCTCGAAATGAAGTCGCTGTGTATGCAATCAGAATTGTGCCTCACTGCTGCATCTTACTATAATCGCTCTACACCCTAAGTTGCTGCCCATGGATATGATGGTGTCAATAAAGTCGATGCACATGAGAATGAATTTACTGTCTTCAAATCAGATCGCTATGTGTATAATCAGAATTGCTTTCATTGACAAATTCATCACTGAATATCGCCTTATTACATGAATCTCTGTTTGAATGATGATTGCATATTGATCGCACCAATTCATAATGAAAATCAAAGCCACAGATGGAGGAAT
Source organism: Cryptomeria japonica (assembly GCF_030272615.1). Taxonomy (NCBI): domain Eukaryota; kingdom Viridiplantae; phylum Streptophyta; class Pinopsida; order Cupressales; family Cupressaceae; genus Cryptomeria; species Cryptomeria japonica. The sequence goes on along the minus strand of NC_081410.1, from coordinate 4,333,799 downwards.
TTTGCTGTACCTCTGAAAGCAATTCGTTGATCACAAAGGTAGAAGCAATATCGATTCTAAGTGTTGATCAAATGGAATGATCAACACGAAATTATAGTTGCTTACAGGGGTTTGATAATCCATCACAAGCGATTTGGCGATTTCATTTAATGGACTGTATTAAAAATGAACTGTAATAGGCTGCCCTATTTGCTATAATTTCCCTTATCAGTCTTGCTGTAGGTATTTCTTCAAACAGTTGGCAAACTTTCAATAAGGGTCTGATTTTTTGGAGTTTTCCTGTGGTTTTGCTGAATCTGGTGCGTTTTAAATGGTTTGTTTCTTGCAGTCATACATTTTTGCAAACACTTGTTCATCAAGTTTCAAAGATACCAAACTTTAAAAAAAAATCAATATCCCAAAAATGATGTTAATTGCCATTTTATCATCTTGATGAAATAGTTTTCAGACATTACATAAATACATAGCCCAACAATTGATATTCATTCCAAGCATACAGTAAACTGAATAACCAGTTTATATTACTGATGTGAAGGGTCAATTTTTTTGAGTTTTATGCACCTGTGTATTCGCTAAGGTCCCTGTGTGGCATTCATTCCAAAATACAAACCAGCTCCAAGAGTAGACGGCCAACTTTGCACTACGCCTGGGAACTAAACATCACTAATGCCGCTACCTTCAGCACTTTCTTGTCACACAGAATGGGCGACTGTTACAGGTAACACGTGATTCTTTATGGAAGTTGGCTGGCTGATTTCATATTAACCCTGCGTTTGTATGCTGGCTGAAGACGTTGCTACTAATCACGCCCCCAACATTGCTATTTGCTGCTACCACGCACTACCACTGGTTCACTGCATTGGGTTTGAGATTATCAAGCACTGGGTATGCTGGGACCACACCCTACTACTACCACTGCTGAATGGTTATTCTGCTACTCCAAACTAGTCTTCCACTACCAGGTTCGAAACAGTTCCTACCATAGATATTAAGCGCTGGAAAAAAAGTATTCATTCACCAATAATGTCTATTGTACTTACCCAGCTATGCATCCCACTGTTCGTTGCTTCCAAGTACCAATCCAATCTTTCTTTAAAAGGTCATATTTCTCAGATTTGATCTTCCACAAACGTGGGAAATGTTGCCAATGAGGGTGTACGTCCCCAAAAGCCAAGAAGATTTCCAGATTTCTCTAGAAACTCAGATTTCAAGATACACAAGTTCCAAGATGATCAAATCTGCATTCAATGCTCTTATTTATAACTTCAGCTGGGCACACTTTCCAAGACACCACAAATGTGATAAAAGAGAGTCACAATAAAATATTATTATCCCTCATGTCTCCAAAAAGAAAGGGGACTTCTAATTTTTCCCATTAAACATTAGTCCCAGCATTAAATAAATCACTGAAGTTAAATATTTAAATTTAACTTTAGGAACTTTTGATTTATTGTCCAATTAATTAATGGCCCATTAAGTTTGCAATCTAGGTGAAGAATTAAATGCACCAAAATACTGTCAACCAAAATTGCTTCAAAAATTATCAGTCACTGAGCCATAACTGACTTACTATAAATAGTAAGTATCTGGAAAACCTGTCAAAACACCTCTGATTGCCCTGAAACTGAAATTGCCTAGGCCAAAACCCTCACCAATCCCAGAAAAGTCTTGGTTAGCCCTCGAGACCATGGCAAGATGGGCCAACAACAAATTACCTTATGATTTCTAAAAAGGGGACATTACATGAACATATTGGTTGCTTTCATTCAATGTAGTGTAATCATCATTTTCAAAAAGTGTTCTATTTCAAATGGATGGTTTGTTTCCAATCGAATCATGTCTTCCCTTAAATGAATATAAGGCGCCATATTAAATGCATTACAATCAATCCCCAAAAGGTCTTTGAGTTTTGTAACTTCATTATGTGAAATCGCTTAGTTCTTTTGCCTTTTATCAATTGCATTGATTGAATTGACTCAGCATCGTAGATCTCAAATGCATTGCTATTATGCATAAAGCTCACCCCATTCATCAAATATGGTTTGATCAATCTTGGTGAAACAACATCGAACTTTGCATCCCAATTCGCAATTATCAATAATAGCCCAACTTAGAACTTTAAAAGCTTTTGCTTCTTGATTATGACTAAGTTGGCAACATTGAATTTAATGATCCTTGTCAATCTTCATAACATCGTGGCCACCGATTTTAAATATTTTCATTTATGTGACAACTCTTATCAAATGCCATTCATTCATCATTTAAATCCTTCCTCGAACTTTAAAATTTGCCTTGAATGTAGCATAGAGATTATATCGTGGAAGCTCAAGTGTTGAGGTGGCATCATCAAATGCTCATACTTCGTACGCATTGGAGTTATCATTATTCTTCGTTTATTGCATCCATTAAATGACTTGCATTGTTTGGAGTTCAAGGCGTGGCCTTCTCTTATTCGTAATTGAACTTGACTTGAATGCTTTCATTCACAACTCATCATGGTCAAAGGACAGGTTGTTCTAAGCAATGACAAGGTGTTGAAAGTAATGACGAGGTGTTCAAAGCAATGGCAAGTTGTTCAAAGCAATGACACCCAGATCATTTCATGCCTTAGACAAATTTTTGATTTTTCAATTTTAAAGGTGAATCACTCTAGCTCACTTCTTGCCAGGCTATCTCACAAGAAGACTTTGACACTTATTCAAAACTATGACAAAGAAAAGAGGGATCCCCATTGTGTGATTTGTTCACAACAGGTAGGTAGGAGAAATAATAGAATATTCCACTAAAGGTGGATCACCCATTGAAGGTGGAATGTGATATGGAATGTGATAACAAGATAACACCACAAAAGGTGGAATTTCTTCTACAACTAACTTCCCTATGTGCACACTTCCCTTAGTGTCTCATATGCACACTACTATGAATGCATTATCTTAAGTCAACCTAAGTAAAGTGTAATTATGAGACATAATTTACACCAACAATCTTAATAATCTTCATGTGCTGGTTTACTGTAATAACATAACCCACAAATCTGTCATCTCACCTAGGGTCCTTTGTGTCTTTTTCAAAATTGAAATAATATTAGGGGATAGTAACCTTGACATACTAGTACTGCACGTCAAAAACTTGGATTTCTGTTAAATTATTTGACCACATACATTTGTTAAGTTATTATCTTGGATTATGATATTAAAACATGTTTCTTTTCTTTGCCTTTAGCCAATGCTACCAGGCTGGATATTAGTTGGCTAAATTTTCTAAAAAAACATACTTAAAAATATCAATGATTTAATGAAATTACTTTTATCATGTTGTAGTAACTTGAAGCATGCTTGATCATTAAAGTTAGTGATGTATCATGAATACTTAGAACCCCTCCTATTGAAGCAATAATAATGTGGAAGGATTATGCTATAAAATAATTCAAATCTGTTGTATAAGTTTTACATTGTGAATTGTAGCCTGCGAAAGGAAAGGTTTCATTAGCTAGGAAGTAAAATTTTGATCTAAACTTCTTTGAACAACGTCTTGAATGAAATAGTTTTTTGAGATCAAGTAGTTGTTCTAGCAACTTAGTATAACAAAGCTAAATATACTTTTAGGCCTGATTGCAAAAGAGGTAGGACATTTATAAAATAGTTTGCATTTGACGTATTTTACATGTTCATGAAAATTGCTAATAATTTTACTTGATAGTGTTTGCATTTGCAATATAGTCAATTGTATATACTAAATTAGAGAGTATGAAGATAGATCAGTTTTGTAGAAAGGTGGTGCTTTGGATCTCGGTGAGGAAGACTAACAATCATTCTCCATCGTTGATCTTGAAACTGCATTTTCTCTTGCAATTGAATCCAGTACTCTTTGTGGCTCCTTGGTTCTTCATTCATAAGCTCTCCTTAGTGCCCTTTGTGTTAATTTTGTTTGATTAATATTTATTTTTTGTTGATTATGCTAACATTCATTATGATGTGTGTAAGTTGTGAAGTCTTTTGAACATTTGAATTGTTAAAGTTATAGTTTTTGGAAGGATGATTTTAAATCTGGCAATGGCCGAAATTAGCGAAGTATTGTTGAAATTGATTTAGTGGGTGTAAATTGACATCCCCTCGCTCATCACTGCCAATAAATGCATATAAAAAATGTTGTGGATTTTAAGATATGGTAGATATGTGGTTTTACTGGAAACACTCTAGATGTCAAAGATGGACATGTTAAAATGTAGACCCACAACAAAGGTGAAAATAAGAAAGCTTATATTAATGATATATAAGCTGACTTGCAAAACCCAGAAACAAGAAAACAGCAGCAAATACTATACAATAAAAATATAAAGAAATAAACTAGAAATAAGATTTAAATGATTCAATTGACATAAATAAACAATAAAAAAGAATTTGCAAATCTCTGTGCTGTTGAATGCCCTTTAAAATATCTGTACACACAAAGAAGAGAAAAAATGTTTGGGGGTTGTTTGGGGCACCTGCCTCAATCAAGTCCTTTCTTTGGTGTTTCCACATCCACAGCGGCCAAGATAGATAGACAAAAGATAAATGATTTGATAAGGGATGTGTTTAAATCCCCAAGATGCTTAGAGGCACAAGTTAAAAGGAATGATATTATCTGATAGGCTTTAGAAAACCAAAGAGAGCAAGACAGCTATGTGAGATTGTTTTAAGAGCACTGTAAGAAGCTGTGCGTGAACTTGAGAGTGCAAGAGAACCAAGTGAGAGAGAGCTTCTATGTAAATGAAAGATTGAAGAATAAGCTAAGGGAAATGAAAAGGGCTGAGCTGGTATGAATAGTTTTGAGCTGTTTTTACTACCTAGAAAAGTTGACAAGTGGCAAGACGTTTGGTAACAACCTTTAAATGATAAAATATCATAGGATGCTGGTGATATGCATGGATGGCCGCGCTAGGTGTGTCATGCCCCGCTCCTTTGATCAGATATATTAGATCATTTAAACTATGACAATTTAACACAATCATATTTGTGAAATTAGTTGATTATTTAGTTAATTAGTTGATTATTTGATTATTTGTTAATTAACCATTATTTAATTAGTTAATTATTTATTCATCATGATTATCTAATTAGTTGATTATTTGATCATTTGCTAATTAACCATTAATTTATTAGCTGATTAATTGTAATAATGTTTATTAATTAATTATTCATCATGATTTAAATAACCATTACTTAATTATTAAGCATTAATACCAGCAAATGTTAATATCCTTTTACATATCCTAACACCGACTAAGTATTAGTAATACCATACAAAGATGCAGCGATTCTATTTGCGATTAAAACCTTGCTTAAAGACACAAAGACAGGTCGTTTCAAAGAAGAGACATAATTAACATAGGAAGAGAAAGGGACACGTCTCATCCAAGCAGCCCATTGTTTGAAGATACTATTATTAAAGACCAAGCAATCTTTTGTGGAAGGCATCGTGAAAAAAGGAGGAGAAAGCTGGAGGAAATCACAAAGGTAAGAAGAGTCAAAGGCAAGCAATAATACGTAGTGCATCCCACCAGGTATGATGCATCTAAACTGCCACTTACTGTAACAACATCAGAAATTCAATAGGGTTTAAACACTTTACTTTATTATTCTAACTTTGGTAGCATTGTTAAGGAATTAATATAGAATAAGTCTGTGGGCATCAGGATCATAATTAATCATAATTGAATTTAAGAAAGGTATTAATAATTACTGTATTTGTTAGATAACATACTGCAGACATTAAAGATGAATAATTTTTCAGATATTGAATATAATGAATATACATATTGAATCTAATGAATGCAGATATTAAATATAAGGACTATAGATATTAAGTGTAATGGATATAGATATTAAACATACATAAACAATACAGATTTTAAACATTAAAATGTTAAATAATAAGTATGTATAATCCTCTAAGATGTTAAACATATTAAACAAGATATTAACAAGTATAATCATCATAAATATGAAACATGTTTATAGAATTGTATATGCAAGATCATAAATATTAAGTACATCTTTATAAAACTTTCAAAAAATATAAGAATACACTTTGTGAACAAGGGGTATGGATTATGATGGAGGGGTGACGAGGGGCTTGTAAGTGAGCCATCCTAGGATGACCAAAGTGGCATCAAGAGCTGGGATGGTCCTTACACAGAGGAGTCAAGGAACCTGGTCACACTCTCTACCCTTTTCCTAACAAGTATGGGCCGCCAAGTGGAGCAAGAAGGTTGTAGAAGGTGACCTTTCTTGGGCTTGGTCTAGAAATGGTCTTAGGTGAACCTTCAGGTCTTCTTCCTTCCAACTCTTATGTGTTAAATTTAATACTTGATTAAACTCTAATAATCAGATAAATATGAAATCATATTATCTGGCACTTAAGTTATTATGTAGATTCTACTTATTAAAGCTCCACTTGTTAGCAAATATATTAATTAGTATGATTGGTCCCTAACCCCCTTAGATATGCAATTTATTCTTATAAGGAAAATTGCAATTTGGGAAGGGGACATTACAAGGTGCTAGTTTCTAGACAATTCACACTAAAAAATAGTGGGAGACAAGAAAAACATAGGGATAATGCAAAAATGGCACAAAAAGTTGACTTTTGAAAAGGAATTCTGAGCAGCTTGAGAAGGGGAAAAGCTAATGCAAGGGCTGAAATGAGCCGACACAAACGCTAAGGGAATAGATACTAAAGTAGACACAAAATATAGGTTACTTTGCAAGGGTATGCAATTTCTGACACTACAATTTTTAACTTTTTTTCCCACCTAACTATTATTACTGGGTTTTGCAATCAAGACTTGGTAGGCCTGACTAGATTCACTGGGTACTTGGTTCTTGATTCTTTTGGTCTCATTTTGACTAGTTTTGCTTGGGACTCACTCAGTTGGGGAAAGTGTTGTAACTATGATTCCACGGATTGAAGTGGACTTTTTCATTCTAATAGATGATATAGTACTCATAATAAATTAAATTTGAAATGATTTCCAAGCAAACTTTTTTTTCTCTGACATTCTCTCAAACATTTTTTACATAAGATTTCCCGCTTCTCAATAAACAGGCATTATCTTTCTCTCTGTCTCCCATTCTTGAAATATGTATCATTTGAAGCAATCTTCTACTAGTTGATCCTTTTGCAGATTGTTGATTAAACTTCATTGTGTTGTACCTGATTTGTTTGCTTATTTTGGAATGGGTAAGGGTGGATGAAATCATGCGAAAGGATGCTATGGAAAATCCTGCAAAAAACCGGAATACAATGAATGCCAGGTTATTACTTGGGCAGGTCAGTTCATTACTTTACTTATCATGTATAGCTGCTTATTGTATATATTTCTATCGTTTTGGAAATTTGAATCTTTCATATTATTTAGAAAATGACAGTGCATTAGAATGTTTACATCTCTAATTGTTGCTTACGTTGAGTTAAACAGACAACAATTTTTGCAGGGTTTGTTGGTGAAATTCTTGTCTAGAATCAAAAGATCTGTTAACATTTCTTGGCAGTTAGCTAAGGGTTTGATTTCTACAGGTTGACAGAAAATTAGTTAAGCAAACTGTTATGACTTCGGTTTATGGAGTGACATTTGTTGGGGCTCGTAATCAGATCAGCAACAGGTTGAAAGAAAGAGGATTTGCTGATGATACTGCACTCTACAATGCATGTAATTATGCTGCCAAAGTAAGGATAAGTTACCTTTTTAATGGGGGAAAATATGATTTCCGTTGTGATTGAGATTTTATAGGCTTCTCTTGTAGTTTGATTTTTGCTGAGGAATTAGGTTTAACTCCCAACAATGTAGATATATTTAACTTTTCAAACTGTTTGGGAGATGAATCAACAGTGTTTGTTCTAAGATAAATTTTAGTTTAAATCTGGGGTTAGGTCTGACCATTCAAGTTTCATTTTAACAGGTAACTCTTACTGCATTGGGAGATTTGTTTAATGGTGCACGGAGTATTATGACTTGGTTGGGTGACTGTGCTAAGGTATTTACTTCTCTGTGGAACTTGATTTGCATGCATTTAACAGTGAAATTCAATATTGGCAGGCATTATGAATCACCTCTACAAATATGGTTCATGTGGTGAATCTTAAAGAACCTAATCAAACCCTTTGAATTGATTCAACAGTTTTGACAATTTTAAAGACACTTCAAGCAGCCATTGAAGATGCCTAATTTGTCCTTATCAATGCAAATGTGGAAATAATATTTTTGTGATGCTAAATCATGATGTCGTAAGATTATTCCTTTTCTATGTAACACCCTAGCAAGCAAGTTTGAGCATTTCATGCTCAAGCAATTAATGTGTGGTTTGAAAGGGGTTGCCGTAGGCTCATAATTTTATTTGAACTTGAAAGTTTGGGGGTCAAATCTATAGCTCTGGTGTCAATTCCACCCAAGTTAGGAAAGGGGAAATTCACAAATTGGATTTAGATCCTTGGGATGTGTTGAGCCAGATTTAGGCAATACTTTGGTTAATTGCCGGCGTTTATTTAGAAACATGCTACTTGCACTCTAGTTTGTGCAAATGGGACAAATTAGTCAAAGTGAGTCCAAAATAAAGGGTAAAAGTGTGAGGTATCCACTTTTCACCCATACAATAAATTTATAAACTATTATTAATATTTGATACATTAAGGTTATATAAATTTAAATTTAATATAATATATATAAATAAAATAAAAAATTCAGGTTTTTATTATATGAGTTTAATCACAGAATTTTCCCCCAAATTTTATTAGTAGTCAAAATTGTTCTGATTTTTTTCTTTGTTGAACTCAAGCTTGAGCATTATCCTTGTGATAGTCTCAAACTAATGGTAGTAAGCAAAAGTAGCTATCAAGAGGTGGGGTTGGGGGTGGAGGTGGGGGTGTGAGATGACTTAAATCTAGATAGGTTAATTTAAACAAGTCAATATAAAGAACTTCACAATACAACATTGCATGGAAGTGAAGACTTATTGCTCAAAATAAGTGATTATAGAGGAACAGGATGGGGCTAATGGGATCAAAGCTCTTGTCAGCTGCACTTTGGATCAGAAGGGTCAGCATTCTAATCAATCATCACAAAAGTCAATTAAATCTGATGATGTCGTGAGAAGATATTTATATCATCCTTATTTTGGATGACTTTTAGTTTTAGTGCTTTAATAACGTTTCTTTCCTTTATTTTTGTGCTTTAGCATCTTCTGTCAGCAAGAATAACTTTGGATAGGGATGCAGGTAATCGCATCTGAAAATGAAACAGTAAGGTGGATTACACCACTTGGGTTACCAGTTGTACAACCTTACAGAAAACCTGCAAGACATCTTGTATGTGAAAGTAATTCTTACATTATTTTACATTTTATGTAGTTGTAAATAAACTTATGAGAAAAATCCCTAGCTTATATTTGACATGATTATCTATACAGGTCAGGACATCCCTTCAAACTCTGGTGGTACAGAAAGAGAGTGATAAAGTGAGTAACCCTTGAGCTTAGCTGGGTAAATTTCTGGAAGTGAATGAATTTCCACTTTAAAGTGAAAATGCTTCTAAAAAATTTTTGCCATGTGATATTAATGTAAATTTACATGTTTCTTTGATGTGTTTACATACAGGCTGCATTCCCATCTCAGATTGAACTGTGCATTTTGAACTTATAATTCGACTTTTTTACCCTTCTGGTTTCTTTTCAGGTGATGATCAATCGGCAAAAATCAGCTTTTCCCCCAAACTTTGTGCATTCACTTGATGGTTCTCATATGATGATGACAGCTATTGCCTGCAATGCAGCAGGCTTGACATTTGCAGGTGACTTGATTGCACGATTGGTAGGGGAATATGCTTGAAAAGTAGAAAATATTACATGCAATAGATCTTACTTTGATTTTCAATGCTTTGTGCACAGGAGTACATGATTCATATTGGACACATGCATGTGATGTGGACAAAATGAACCGAATACTTAGGGAGAACTTTGTTGAATTGTACAGTAAACCTATACTTGAAGATGTGAGTGCCAAACTTGCATAAGAATCACAGATGCTGCTACTTATTCAGAATGGTCAAGATTATTTCGAATGTTTATTGTGTGAAATTCAATTTATATGCACGAAGCTAATGACAGTTGCGTTGAATTAATGTGCAGCTGCTGGAAAGTTTTGAGACCCGCTTTCCTAATTTGGGCTTTCCTCCATTACCAGATCGAAGTGATTTTGATTTAAATGAAGTCTTGAACTCGCCTTATTTTTTCAATTAATTAAACATGGCAGAGTTCGCTCTCTCTGCATTCAGTCACTCATTGACATGGAGATTTGCCTTGTAATATTGATTTCTTTGATGATATGTCATCACTTTTTCTAATGGTGGCAGACGGTTGTAATTGTAACAACTTTCTTTGGGATTACGACAGAGAATAGTGGAGTAATAAATTTGTTGCCACTTCATGCTAAAAGCATAAAATTCTCTGTCCAAAAGCAGGCTTCCTGTGGGTAACTTGTGCTCGATTTCTATTTTAGAGAGTATTCTTAGGAGGTTGAAGCAGATTTCAAAGATTTATTATTATAGCAGTCTTTCCATTGCAGAGGCTTTTTTCTCTTGTATATTGAAGTTACCGATGCAGTTGATATGACTGATATACAAGTGCCAATAATAGAGTAGATTACATTTTCTCTGGAATCATTTTCATTTCCTTTTTGCAAGTACACTTCTGTGGCATTGTCGGCAATTTGCAGATCGATGCAAGTCAGAATCTATATTGTAACATTATTTATTCTAATTACAAGTCATTTGGAAACGGGTTGAACCTTGAAGGCTTTAAAAGCCTTAGAAGTCTTAACAGAATACTAAAATGGGGCCATTTTGGAGAAGCTGACATGAATATTGATGATATGCTAAATCACAGTGCTTGATAATGTGAAGTTGTGGAACGTAAGATGCCAGAGAGATGGATGATGGTAACAGTTTTATCTAGAGAACAATAAAATTACTGTATTTTCTAATGGTAATATTGGGAAGGTAAAGACAATCGAATTTTTTTTTTCTTTCTTTTTCTATTGTGGGGATTCATAAGCCAGAAAGTTCACTTCATGTTGAAAGAAACTTGGTTTAATTCCACTAGAGGTATCTCATGCCACTACAACTGTACAATAGATACCAAATAGACCCAATTTTTTTTTTTTTAAAACTAAAACAAAATGAGATAGAGATTGCCAAATCCATCTCTTTGAGACGCGCGTACTTAATAAAAAATTTAAAAGCCTAAAGAGTTGGAAGTCTCTACAGTGTGGTAATTTTAGTTGTAAAGATAAAATACAAAATTGTGCACCTAAACCGGAGGTATTTTTTTTCAGGCGTCCCCGTCCCGGGGACATCCCGGGGATAGGGGACTCCTAAGGGACGTCCCCTTAAGTTCTGCATATAGACAGTGAATTTTGACCATGAATTTTATAAGCAATTTGACTTTGACCCTCAATTTAACACAAATTTGCCATAAAAACTCTGCTGGTTCTTATATGTTAAGGTTCTATAATGTATATGTGTATGTTTTATCCATGTTTTCATATGAATATTTTAAATTTTCTTATATATTTTAATTTTTCCCATTTTTATATAGCTGTTCCCTTTGCTGTCCCCTAGCCGTCCCCAAAATTGACAAAAAAAAATCACCGTTCCGGGTTTCCGCGTTTACCCGTCCTGGAAGCTCGGGGTAACATAGTTTATTTTTCAACTTTGGAGGATGTTTCATAGTTTATTTTTCAACTTTTGGAGGATGTTTCATCCTGAAGTGCAAAATTTGATCATATCAACTTAATATTGCTAAGGCTTTACAAAGACTTTTTTATGTGAGAAGTTTAGGTAGGTATTTAGAAATGTTTATTATGGAGGGAGAGAAAATCATTTTCAAAAACCTAAATATGAACTAAACAAACATGTTTTAAGGCCCTAAAATGTATAGTCCGAGACAAGCTGATTCTTAGATAATGTATTAAGTGCACCAAAATGTGTTTGATCATCTTTCCAATACATCTTGAAGGTGTGCAGTCTGAATGAACTATTTGAGGAGGCAAGGCTGCACAAAATAGGGATCACTTTATCAAGATATATAATAGAATAACAAACAATGAGAGGAATAAGAAAATGTGTTAATTTTGTAATGGTTTGGTTCCTTAGACCGATTGGCCCCATGGGCATCATTAAAATACCTTAATTCATTCATTCCATCTTCTCAAGGTTTCTAGAGGCTTTTTATGTGAAATGTTAAGGTTGTGTTTTTGGGATCTTTGTGTAGGAGAGGTATAGCTCGGTTGTAGACCTAGATATAAGCAAGACCAATATAGTTTTCGTAAATTATGTGACCATCTTGTAAAAATATCGTTTGCAAGGTTTATAGAGGCTTTTCAATGAGACACATTAAGGCTATTCCATGCAATTGTTTATGAAATAAGCCTTTTAATGACCTTAATGAATTGCCTTTTCTACTAACCTAATGTTAGTTGTATAGGTAGTGTGCAACTAGATCATAATGACAATGACACCTAACCATGCCCCTTCACTCATTAGACCTTTAGTGGGAGAGTCACTAGTAATAGATCATATAATATATAGGCAAAACCAATATATTTAGGGCCTTCGAAGCTATGGTTTTATATGTCTGAAGTAAACAATTCTACGAGGGTGGTGATAGTTTTATGAAGTGGGCTAATGGAAGGACTATAAAGTCTATAATAATTGAAGGATGGAAAAAGCATGAAGCAGTAGCAATTTTGTTGTTTTCAATTTTTTTTTTTTTTTTTTTTGTTAAACTATCAAAGCTTATTGGACATTGTTTCGTTGTTTTCATGTTCTTTTTAGGTTTTTACAACATTTGTTAGATAACAACTCTACGTGTAGAATCTTGTTTGAAATATTTAATTATTTAATGCAAAAGTAGCACTAATCAATTTTTTTTTGTATGCTCACATAGTGTTAGAGCATTTCAGAAGGATAATATACAAGAAAGTGCATCAATAAACATTTGTAGAGTTTAAAATGTATAATATTGGACTAGTTTGCTGAAAGTTAAATAAAAAAAGGCTCTATGTTATATGAATGGATGAAATGTAAATTCAATAAATTGCTATAAATAATTAAAGGCAACTTAATAATGTTTTAAAAAAACTTAATGGTAGTTTCAGAGTAGGTTTGATCCATTGCCATCACTTTTGCTCCTTGATGCTTAAATTGAAGTGGGCAAAGGGAGCTTTTTCAAAACTATAGGTATGTGGGTAGGTGATAAGTTCAATGTAAACAATGAATTACATTTTAGGGTTTTAATATTTTGTTATAAATGTTAATGATTCAATAACTTAAAAAATGAATTCAATCATCTAAAATTAGGCATCACTAAAATCTTCATTTATTGCATAAATCATTTACGTCATCACTAGGCTTGTGATTTTCGATTTTCTATGTGTGATTTATGGAAAGTTGAAATACACTCAATAAGGGATTCAATAAGGCAATAATATCCTATACATCACAACTATTATTTCTATCCCACACTTAGATTTAATATCACAATATCTAGAACATAAGCAATTTGTGGGTAAAAACGAGGTTTTGAATTGATATTTCAACCAATTGGAGAGTTTCAAGAACCTAGCATAGAAGGTCACATGTTCCCAAGAGTGGAAGGAGTGCCCATTGTTCATGTAGACACCTAAAACTGGCACAACTAATTAAATGGATTTTATTCATTTAATCATCATTTAACTGCCTATTAATTAGACTAAGGTTTAATTAATATCCCTATTCTTCTAATTGACTTATTAATCAAATTACAAATTTGATTAATTACCCTTTCTTCTAATCTAACCCACTAATTAAACTAAGGATTGATTAAGTACCCTTTACCCACTTAATTGAATAAATCTTATTTATTTAATTAATAGCCTTTTCCCTTTTAATTAAATTTACATTTAATTAAAAATCCCCTTGCATTTAAATAAATCATTATTTATTTGTAAATAACCCCTCACTTGCAAAAACCTACAAATGCAAGTTGCACTTTTTTGGCTAAAATAAGCCTTTTATTTTATCTAAAAACACCTATTGTCCCCCCAACTTGCATTCTCCTACATTTCTCATTAGCATCTTAATATCCTTCTAGAACCTATCTATTTCCTTTATTATCCTAATTAATCCACTTTGTTTCTTCCAAGGTTGCTCACACATGTGTGAGCACATATCCCCCTTCCCCCTAGGACCTTTGTTCCTCCCAAGGTGGGACCACATTGACTTTTCACCCTCCTCCCCCTTGTCACAAGGCTAAGCTTGCAAATATGGGACCACACATGTGGGACCACATTGATCCTCATCCTCTCCCCTAAGCCTTCCAACTTGGGATCACATTTCTCCTTCAATCTTGACCCTTGATTAGTAATCAATCTTGGCCATCCATTTCTAAGCCTTCAACTTTATAAGATGTGCTCTTGTCTCATATCAAAGGATCTCAATATCCACTTTATGCATCCTTATTATAGTTGTTTTGCAGGTTATCAAAGAGCTCTCATTGTGCCTCTCTCAAGCATTAGACCCTTAATTGCATCATGTTTAGATTCGATCATATGTTAGATTAGTCATTTAGCCTAATTGCATATCATTGCATAACATTCTCATCTTCATCTTAGTTTAATTAGATCATTTAATCTTTCAATTTGGAAACACACCTCCATTTTGCATATCATCTTCATATCAATAGTTTTGATCATTTAATCAACTAGGATCTTAGTTGCATCAATTTAGATTTGAGTTCATCATTCAAATCTCGTTCTTTAGGTTGTCATCTTAAAGATCAAGTGCTCTTCCAAGTGAGGGCCACTTTGAATCTTGAAGATCCTTGGAGATATAGGAACATGAGACGTGCTTTGGGTTTTTGATTTTGAAGCTAACTTAGTTTAGTTTCTATTTTGATTTCTAACTCTAACATAATGTTTTATGTGTGTGTTTGATGTTGTTTGACTCTCTCTTGTAGATTCCACACTTTAGAGCACACATTTTTGGTGCCCATCGTGTCTATTTTACAAGTATCATAACCAATACTTAGTGATTGGTTTTTGTTTCTATTTATTTATTTATTTTGCTGGTTCAAAAAATAAAAAACTAAATAAATTAAGAAAAAAAGGGCATTTTTCATAGTTCACTGGACCGTGAACACATAGTCCGCGTGACTGTGAAATCCACAGTTCACGGAATTGTGCATGCATAGTCCACGTGACTGTGAAATCCACAGTCCACGAGACTGTGCATACACAATCCGCGTGACTGTGTCTACACAGTCCGTGTAACTGTGTAGAATACCACACGATTGTGTAGCACACATCCCGTGTGACTGTGTAATACACAATCAACAAAACAATTTTTTTTATCTATTTTAAAATTTCACTAATAAATTTTGATTTATAAAATATAATTTTATATTTCAAAATTTCATTTATAAATTTTGATTTATTAAATGTGATATTTAATATTTTAAAATTTTGATCTATAAAACTTGATTTTATAAATTTAAAATTTTATTAATAAATTTTGATTTATAAAATTTGACTTTATAAATTTTCAAGTTTTATTGATAAGATTTTGACTTATCAAGTTGGATTTTATAAAAGGGGGCAAAGGTTGATTTATGCAAAAGAATTAGGCATTTTTTTCATGTATGCCTTCTAAATCCATTTTCTTGTGCTTGCAAGACATCAAGGAGCATTTTTCTAATACATTGCTTGCAGGTTTTGGAAGACTTTCAAATTTTCAATCTTGTTCTTTTTGTTAACACGTTCTAATTGGGAAAATCGATCAATCCTAGGATAGTCATTCACATTTCACAATCGAGGTCAAAACGAAGAATTGTACATTTTGCTATCTTGGTCTAAAACAACACTCACATTGCTATGATGGTTTGAAAAGAACACTTCATTCTACTATCTTGGCTAAATCGAACCATCATTTTGCAATACAGGTTAAAAAGAACAACCAACTTGTCCATTTTTGCAAATCGATTTATTTTATAACAACGTGCTTTCATTTTGTTGACCATGATTTCACTTTCCTAGTTAGAAAACAATTGCTATATGGGACTAAAAAGAACACCATGTTTGATTGGAGCAACATCTCCAATTAGGACTTAGATAATCATTGCTTTGAAGGCTAAAAATAACACTGTATTCTTTGTCTTGAGTGGTAGGTATATGCTCTCCCCTTAATTGGGTGATCAAAAAGCCAAACCCATTCTTTTCATGCTTTATTTACTTCCAAGCATTTACAACCTTTAGAGGGTTTGCCTTCTCGAAGCCTTTAGGGGGCTAGTGAGAAGGGTACAACCCAAATGGGCAACGACTTTATCGCCAATTTTACCAACCCACTATAATCAAATGTGGAGGCTGATGAAAAGCCCTTCTAATGGAAGTGTGTATTTGATAGCCTTCCCCTAGTATCCTTATGATGTGAAAAACCTTTGTTCTAAAGGTTGGGAAGTCTCTTAATTGAGTTTATCATTTGCCGCGTTGAACAAAATCCTTATTACGAACCATAGAAGTAGAAACTTTGAGCCGAGTCAGTTGCCATACATTGGCAATATCATAGTGCAAGGGTGGGGAAGAAAACGCCCCCAAGATTACTCACTATACATCTCCCAAGATAACTACTCAATTGAGGAGCAATCCTCTTTGGGTTAATTTCTGACAAAGACAAAAAAACGGGCGCCCTTTAGGGGGTGACACAACTGTTTGAGTTGAAGGAGTATCGAGTGTGGGCTATGATATTGTCAATGACCCTTGAATAAATAGTCTACTTGGTGTGTCTTATTTGTATCCAAACCAATGAAAATATCAAGGATTTGAACACATCCTCAAAGAACATACACTCAATGTTTAGCATTAGGATGACCATTGTCTTCATGTGTGCTATGTATTTTTGTCATAAATGCTAAAATATCTTGCAAAAACATACAAAAAATAAAACTCGAAAATCAATTCAAAACAAGGAGAGGTCATAAGTGAAAGAAATTTTCAAATCCAACAAAGCACCTTTGGAGGTGGTTATCAACATTTCAACTATCTTTAGGCAATATTTTCATCCGACCAATTTAGAGGAGTATCAAAACCAAGTAATCAACAATTTATCATCCAACTATCTCAACAACAATACCTAACTAGGTATTTAAGTTAGTCAAATCAAGTTTTCATATCGAGAGACTTTATCCATGTCATTTGACACACTTTGTCATAGGGCCTATCGAACAAACCCTCTATTCGACTTAGTAAGCTTGAGTATTCGAAATGAAGTATCCATATCAACCATCAACATCAACACTCTTAGATAATTTGTATGACCACTCCTTGTATTTTGAGAATAAGTCTTCCTCAAAAGACTAAGTTGAAGAAGAGACAACCTAATCATAGGGCACTTATCAAGAGGAGAAAGTCTCTCTACATCAACTGTCAACTCTTTGCATCACATCACATTTTCTTGCGTCATATGCGATTGTATCTCCAAGGAAAAATCAACGAGTTTGACAAAGAGCGTTTGAGAAGTAGGGCTTACACTGAGAAAGCAACATTCAATCAATGCCTTAACAAAGGGGGAAAGATTAATTCCGCCTTCTTTCCAAGAATTTGCATCACTTACAACGAGGCTCGACTTGAGCCACCAACCCCACCAAGAACCCTATTAGGAGAAGATGAATTCACCATTGTAGAGGTATATTAAATGCCCATTAAAACTCGATCTTGAAAAGGAAAAGAATCAGACCCACAACCATAATCAAGCATGAGTTGTAGGGAATCCAACCCATTTGATGAATACACGCATATGGGGGAAGAAGAGATCATTGAGGAGCTCATGCAACAATGCCAACAAAGTGCTGCATTTCAAAAACTCATGGAAAGGCTAATAGATTTCGATAAACAAAAGTACCTCCTCATGCTAAATAGCAAAGGAGTCAGGATGCACGAGGATTTTGACATGGAAAATTCAAGAACAAGGCTAAGGGCCTACACATTCAACATTCAAAATCAAGAACACTTAAGAGGAGACGACACCCAAGACAACGTCCGCAACCAAGACAATATCCATGATCATGACGACATTAGTGAACAAGGTGATGTCCCTCATCAAAGGTCCAATGATGACAATGTTCCCCTAGCTAATATTACACGACAACTCCAAGCACTTCAACGACAAATGCAGGATATGCAACAAGGGTCCACAATAAGACACTCCTTGGAGGACATTTGTCCTTATCCTTTTGATAGGAGGATAAACATGATAGCTTTCCCACCAAATTCAAATATACCAAAGTATGACAAATACAATGGTAAGAGTGATCCCTGTGATCACGTTAGAGAATTCTGCACTACGAGCTTGGAGTTTGCCCATAACAATACAGACATGATGAGGCTACTCCCAAGAAGTTTGGGAGGGCAAACAATGGAGTGGTTTTCAAAACTCACTCCTCCATCAGATCATTTGATGAGTTGGTGAATAAATTCATTACACAATACTCCTATAATATCCAACATGAGGTCATCATGCTTGACATATGCAATACGAAGCAAAAGAATAATGAAACATTCATGGTGTTCTTACAACGATGGAGGTGCATGGTCTCAAGGTACCCGCACGATGTACCTGAAAAAGAAAAGATGGAAACCTTCATAGACAATTTAAATGATGAAATGAGTTATCAACTCAAACTACATTGTCTACCTACTTTTGCAAAATTGATAGAGAATGGTATCCAAGTAGAGGAAGCCTCGATAAAAAAGGGGACCTTAAAATTCTCTAAGGAAGGTGTTAGTTCGAACAACAACCACACCTATAGCAATCAATATAACAACAACTACTCGGACAAGTCCAAGTTTTGGACTAGAAACAAAAATGTTGTTAATGATGGTGTAGTTGATGCCAACAACATAAAGTCTAAACAACCAGTGCTGACTTTATCAGGTAACACATCATCCAACAATAATCAAAGAAGTGTCAATCAAGGCACTATCAATTATCAACGTAATAGCAACCAAGGGAACACCAACAAAAACCAAGGAAACAACTACTACTAAGGGAACAACAACAACAATCAAGGGAACAACAACAACAATCAAGGGAACAACAATAATCAAGGGGGTAACGCTAACACTCCACATCCCCCATATCGAAGAACCTATACACCATTGGGAAAAACCCTGGAATTTGCATTTCGAGAATTATTGACAAACAAGATCATCATATTGCCAGTCATAAGCAACTTCGAACCCCAAGTCAAACCACCATGGTGGAATGACTTGCATTATTGCGATTATCATCGAAACAAGGGGCATAGAACAAATGATTGCATATGGTTGAAAAACCTGGTTCAAGACATGCTAGATAAAGGAGACATACTAATCGACGGTCATAAAACCAATAGTGCTCACGAGGCTTTCAAAATTTCTCTTCCTAATTATGACAAGGGGGAGCATCAACATAAAAGAATAAAAAAGGAGCATACATCAATCACATATACAAAAATGTCATAAATCACATATTGACATGTGACAATCAAGTAAATGTCATAAAGATCAAAGATAAACAAGAACATGCGTCGGTAAATGTAATAACGAGGGATCGATAATACCTCTTGAAGGAGAGTACATCTAAAGAAACAACCCTCCCTAAGACTCAATATAACTTGGTAAATCAACTATAAAGGACACTTGCTTAGATATCAATACTAGAATTACCCAAACTTTCACCAAAGTATAAGGATATCTCGAAGCAAGCTCTTGTAGAAACAACAGTTCTGAACAATCTAGATCTCAATCGGTTCCAAGCCATGGTGGCACATATGACGGTGCCACATAACATATCTTTGTCAAAACATGATGAGATCTCCTTGAGTCATCCACACAACAACCCACTCCATATTGAAGTCCTAGTCTACAAACACCAGGTGAAAAGAGTGCTAATAGATGGAGGAGTTGGCCTAAATATATGTACCTTAAAGCTTATCCATGCATTGGGCTTCTCCAAGCAAGCTATTGATCCTAAAAAGAAGATCACTATCAAAGCCTATGATGATGAAGAAAGGTCATCCAAAGGAACAATGATACTGCCCATTCAGGTAGGACATGTGCAAAAAGACACAATGTGCCAAGTCTTAGACCTAGATTTGACATACAACATACTCTTGGGTCATCCTTGGATCCATGAAATGCAAGCGATACCTTCCACGTATCATCGATGCCTCAAGCTCCCCTACAAAGGACGAGATCTCAATATCAACAGACACTAACCCCTTTCAATATTGCAATGCTATGAGGGCAACTTGAAATATTCTGGTTCCACACAATAGAGAGGCCCAAGCTTCCTCATTATCCAATAATTAAGAAAAACTCAAGTCGTTTTCCATAGACTTTGAGAAAAAGATGAAGATAAAGGACCAAGGTATGGGGGAATACTCTTTTGAACCCCTATGTCTATCTAAGTTGCCAACTTTGCCAAAGTCTCACTGACAACCTTCCACATCAAGACACCAAGCAACACAAATATCAATAAGTTTGATGGCAAATTTATCCAAATCGGCACACTTGTAGAAGAATCAAACGATAAAGATATTCTCAACTAACTATACAAGGATGAGGAAGAAATAAGAGCTGTTGCCCTAGAAGTGGTCATTCCCATAGAACAATATGGAAATGGATTCAGAATCATACAATGAATGGGATAAAAAGGAAAAGGACCTATCGACAAGTGTCAAGAGGGCATCATAGAACCCATACAACCCCACTCACAACTTGAAAAAGACAAATCAGGACTTGGGTATGGCCAACATATTCAACCTATGCAAAAGCGAGATCACCATCAGAAACCCCAATGGAGAGAAAATGTAACACATAATGAAGACTCATGGAAAGAGGTGATACACCATGTAGCCCAAAAGACAAGAAAATAACATGAGTATGAATAAAATGAGAAGCGACAAGAAGAGCTCGCTATTCAAAGAGATGAGGCTTCTTATAAACAAGTACATCATGTACAAGCACCTGATCAAACTGAATTCGAACCACAACATGAAGAGATTTCTACTCAAATAAGATAAACTGTGTATGATCAAATCCAAAGAGTACAAACAAGCACAAATCCCGAATCAACACAAGCCACCCAACTTGTATCGATTATCAGTGAGCTCTTTTCTCCATACAACATTCCTGTCTGATTCAGTGGGGTAACCTTGGATATCGATTCTGAAAAAGATTCCAATGAGTATGAATGAGACACTTGTTCTTATATCATTGAGAATATTGAGGTGGATACAATCCACACATACACACCCATACCTTATGAGGGACAAGGTCGAGACCTAGATCATTTGAATTTGGACCACAACATATCTATGAGGCTAGTGAGAACGAGCTACAATAATACGAAAGAGGCAATATCAACGAGAGTACCATCAAAAACCTTGAGATTTTTATAGACCTCACCCATGCTATTGACAACTATGACAACATCTCTGTCATGACTTACAACGGAAGACCTTGATCCACCAAATGATTCCCTACCACTCATATATCCCGAACTTATAATCTGGGAATAACTTGAACAGAATATACCAATCTTTCAAAATGATGACGCCATTGTCCAATACCTTTGCTTAGTCAAACCGAAAACATACTCCACCAACGAACCCCGAAACAATGTTTGCAATCAGGAGAGCGCCAAGTCTCTTAGTTGCAAAATGAACAAAATAAAAAATCAATCTAATGGCGAAAACCATCTAATGGCAGTATTAGATCACAAAAAGTAAAAACAAAGGACATATCTAATGGTGAAAACCTCTTTGAGGTGCTTGAAGATGAGATACTTGACACTCTTTTTGAACATTATCAAGAAAGATCACCAATCTTGACTGATCCAGCTCAACCAATTAATATCGACACTGAAGCAACAACAAGAACCATACATCTGGCAGAATCACTAATGGAAAAAGAAAGACCCGAGTTTGTCAAATTATTCAAGGAGAAGCATATCAACTTTGCTTGGTCTTATGTAGATATGCCAGGTGTAGATCTAGATTTCATCATGAATCACTTGTCAATCGCTCATGGAGCTAAACCTGCCAAACAGAAATTGAGAAAGATGAACCCACATGCCCCCATATTGGTTAAATCAGAGTTGAAGAAGTTACTAGATGTCAGTTTCATCTGACCTATAGACTATGCGGAATTAATCTCTAACATTGTGCTAGTCCCTAAACCAGATAAAAGCATAAGGATTTGTACAGACTTCAGGGATCTCAATAGGGCTTGTCCAAAAGATGATTTTCCTCTACCAAGCATCGATACAATTGTGGATCTCACGACAGGGCACACGATGCTATCACTCATGGACGGTTTTTTAGGCTACAACCAAATAAAGATAGCTCCAGAAGATCAAGATAAAATGACATTCACATGCCCATGGGGTACATACTACTAGAACGCCATGCCTTTTGGTTTGAAAAATGCTGGTGCAACCTATCAAACAACAATGACAACAATCTTCCATGACATGATGCATACTTTTATGGAGGATTATGTAGATGACTTGCTAGCCAAATCATTCACAAAAGCAAAACACCTAAACATTCTTGATAAAATCTTTCAGAGACTAGAGCAATTCAATGTCATATTAAACCCTAAAAAGTGTGTTTTTGGGGTCACATCCAGAAAAATATTGGGCTACATTGTATCAAAAAAGGGCATCAAGGTGGATCCTACAAAGGTTCAGACTATCATGGAAATGCCACCTCTAAAGAACATTAGTCAGCTATGATCTCTTCAAGGAAGGCTACAATCTATCAGAAGGTTCATTGCTCAATTGGTAGAAAAATGTCTCCCATTCAACCATCTACTTCATAAAAATATACCTTTTAGATGGGAGGACAAGTGTGCAGAATCATTCCATCAGTTGAAGCAATATCTCATGAATCCACCTGTTTTAGTACCACCAATAGCAGGAAATCCACTCATTCTCTACATATCAGCAACAAAAGTATCACTGGGGGCATTACTAGCACATGAGGACTCAACAGGAAAGGAAAGAGCCATCTATTACATTAGCAGGACACTGAATGGCTACGAACTCAATTTCACTTTCATCGAAAAAGCTTTTTTATCTTTTGTGTTTGCTTCACAAAAGTTGCGACACTATATTTTAGCTCATACTATCAAACTAGTGGCAAAGATCGACCCACTAAAATACGTACTCAACAAAGCCGCTCTCACGAGGAGGTTAGAAAAATGGGTCATGATCCTAAGCGAGTTCAACCTTCAGTACACAGAACAAAGGGATATCAAAGGACAAGTGTGTGTGTGTGAAAAGTGGACCCGTATCTGTATCTGAAATACACAACACTTTAATTAAGTCATTAGATGCATGGTTAGTAAATCAATAATCAATGAATAATAAACCATTACAAAGCGACCCATTGCCTTCTAGTAGATGCGAGTTTAGATTGCTCTCAGATTGCTAAGCTATCCAGTGACTAGAAAACACCTAAATGAAGGATTTTTAATCTATATGAGCATGTATTTAAGCTAGATGGATGCAAGATTTAAGCTAGATATGTAAGATTAATCTAACATGATTTAAGCAATATATGAATATTTAAGCTAAATGATTTAAGCAATATGAAATAACTAATATGCAAATATCTTAATGCAAATTCTCAATGAACCTAGAGCAAAAACAACATAATAACAATATATTCTCCAAGATTTTTTGAATGAGAGATGAGAGCCTGAATTTATAGAAAATTCAAAAAGAAACCAAAGGGTGAGATCAAATGATGATGAGCGGTCAAGATTTTTCAAGAGGAAGCACAATCCAGGCGAATTGATGTGATTGGATGCTTTTCTTAGTTTTAAAGGAAATTGAACTAAAATTAAGATAAAATCAGGAACAAATTGATTTATTCTCTATTCCATTCAATTCTAATATTTAATTATTTTAATTGCTTTTCTTTGAGATTATTTATCAATTTTTAATTTTTTTTTCAAGATTATCTCCAATTGATTTCTTTTCTCAAATTTTAATTCTTTTTTTGGCCAACTAATTTCTTTTTTGATTTGTTTCCTTTTTTGAAGATTTATGGCAATTTGATTTATTTAATTAAATATGCTAGGATATCTAATAAAATAAATAAGATAATTGTTTAAAATGATTTACTTGGAATGATCAATTAATTAAATAAACATTTAATTAATATTGGGTGATTAATTTGCCATGTGACATTTGATGATTAAAGAATTAATTGTTTGCTCAAGATTTATTTAATTGCCTTTGGTTAGGACTTTGGTGACGTTGTCGAGATTAGGGGCTCATCGTTTAGATGACCATTTTTAGGGTATTACATTTGCCCATCTTTGAATTAATGTGCGAGCAGTGCGTTGGTTCAAAGAAAATTTGATCTCTAGGAGATACCAGTTTTGAACTTGATTGATCATGAACTAGATGAAGAGCAAGGTATTCATCTTGTTTTGAAGCGATGAAACTGAATAGAGTTGATTAAAGTGATACCGATCCTGAACTTGATTGAACTAGGAACAATAGAGAGCGAAGATACCAAACTTGAACTTGATTGATCAAGAAGCGGATCTTACTAATCTAGAACTTGATTGAACTAGACACAGTGAGTGAAGATAAAAAAAATCGATCTTGAACTTGATTGATCAAGACATGATGAGTGAAGATAAACTGCCTAGCTTGATTCAATGTGATGAAACTAAACACTTTCTTAGATTGAGTGTGATCAAAGATACTCTTTAAACCCTTGATTGAGTTTAAGCGAATAATCAGCTTGATGAAAAGCAATGAAACTAATTAACATTAAGAGACCGATTTAGACAAAGACAATGTCAACTTGATATGAAGCGATAAAACTGATATGCCCCTAGAGATTGATTTGATTCAGATGATCGAGAAATCTCAACTTGATATAAAGCGATGAAGTTGAGATGCGCCTAGCGATAAGAATTTGATTGATTTTCTTTAGTTGAAATTTTTTTTTGCTCGACTTTTGATGAAGATTTGAAAATTTTCTCGACATTGAAGATGTGAGCTCATAAGGTCATGAGTATGCCCCCTCGGGAGAAAAATCAAAAGATAGTGAGGGTACATGATGATAGGCAATTTTGAGCGATGATAAGTTGTTTGGGCACATATTGATTCAGAGGAATTTTTGAAAATTTTGCATTGATTGATAAGAAATTGAGCGCAAAGTTGATTTGTAGAAATTGAATTGAGATTGAACGTTGATTCACAAGAGATTGAGCACAAATTGGAGAAAGAGTGAGTTTTTAATGAAAAGCGCTAAGTGGTCCAAATTTGATGAAATTGACTAGCAAAATGATCTCAAATTTCGATTTCGATCCCGAAAATGGAGTCAGAATAGGTGAATTAACTAAGGGTACAATTTTCATGTCCATCGGAGCAAGTTGAAAAATTAGGTTTTTGGCTATATAAGGGGTAAAAGTGTCATTTTAAATTCATTTTAACCCTCCAAGTTTGAAAATTCAAAAAGCCTTCTGCGAAGAAAATGGTGGTCCCTACTCATGAGCATCGATTCGAGCGCCAGAGATGACATAATCGACCTCAACACTATGAGCCAGCGGTAAGTGATCAATCTCAAGCCTTTTTATGTTCTCAATTTTGAATTTTTTTGTTCATTTTTCAAGTTTTAGCACGTGTGAAGTCTCGACCCTTCTCGTTTTGTCATGCAAGATAGGATCCTATCTTGTACGACAAACTACTGAAGTATGTTTTTTCGTTTGAAGCCATTAGTTTTGTTTTCTAACCCCACCCTTCTGTCGTATGACGACATGCATAAAAGACCATTTTATCGTCCGGAGTCTAATCTTTTATCGTATGGGGTTCTTTTGTCGTACGAAGCCCAATCCAGACTCGTACGAGTTGCTGTCCTTCTATGTTTTGTCGTTTGGGAAACAGTGATCATTTTTTAAGGTTGAAACTTGAAAATTTGATTTTGCAATTGATGTAGTTGGATTTGCGTGATGTTTTACTTCTCTTGTAGGCTTATGTGGAATGTTTTATGATGTTTCGTTGTTTTGATTTTTGCAAGTTCAATTGCCTCGTGCTCTTTAGATGTGTTTATCCTCCTACCATGACATTAGTGCGGCAGTTATCAGAGGTTGATCAGGCTCATATTGATTTGTGCGGCTTGACACATCTTCTTGGGTTACCAGACATCCATGTGAATCACAAAATGCTCACAACATTGGTTGAGCGATTCCATTTAGAGCATAATACATTCCATTTTCCAGTTGGGGAGATGACTATCACTCCCAAGGATATATATAGGATCCTCCGTATCCCTTTTGCTGGGGATGAGGTGGATTATGATGCAATGATGTTACCTGGATTACAGGTAGTCAGGCATGTCTTCAGAGATCCTGATATTTTGACACATTCCATCAGTTGGGACATCATGATGAGCAGGTATAGTGAGGAGTTTCCTCTGGCTTGTGTTCTAGCAAGGTTTATTGGGTTGTTTTCTGTTGCCAGATAGGGGACAACAGGGATTCTAGTGTGGATGGGGCAGGATGCTAGAGAGATTGATGGAGATCCCTCAGAGGCTTAGCTGGGGTTCTTGCATATTAGCCCACATGTATCGCGAGATGCATGAGATTGTGTATAGGGAGGGCAAGAGCATGGCTGTAGGTGTGTTGATTTTACAGGTTTGGGCTTGGGAGCACCTCCCAGTTTTTCGGCCAATTGTAGATGATAGCACAGAGCCGGGGTAGCCGATTGTATATAGGTATGCAGGTTATGTTACACAGCCCCATCTGGGGAAGCGATTTTTGGCGATGACAACTAGATGACCTGATAGCTATTGTATGGAGACCTTATAGGGGCCTAGAGCAACGGGATGACTGGCGGCTAGTATACAGGGATCTTTCTGTTACGCGCCCACTTATTGACAGATCATAGACTATAGTAGAGCGATTTGTAGTTTCTCGAGTGATGAGGCAGTATGGTAGGCCTCAGGGGATATCGCAAGAGTACACAACATATGCGAGATATGCTGATGAGGAGAGGCAGGGATGGTCACCGAGGTTATCTTATGCCTTGAGTATACAGGAGCTGACTGGTTTACAACAACTTAGATGGGATTACATGGATGATGTTGCGGATGCGGGGTTATTGCCCCAGTATAGGGATTGGTTCTAGCAGCATCCATTCCCCAGATTCACAGATCCAACTGAGCAGACTCCTCATATTGAGGAGATTGATGATGATGCCCCCACACTGAGACAGGGATACAGACAAAGATCCAAGGCTCCAAGGCGGGCAGGTGGCGATCCTGGTGCTAGTAGCAACAGAGTTCTAGCTGGGGTTGGACAACATAGGGGTGAGGGCGGATCCCTAGGGAGTTTAGGCATGAGATTGGGCGGAGCCGAGGAGGAGTGAGCAATGCTGAGATAGGTTTGATAGTGGAGGGAGGAGCAGGGTGGAGTTGGAGGTGAAGGTGGGGGTGGAGAGCCTGTGAGAGAGCAGGGGACTGACGCAGGACGGTCGATGAGAGCACGTCTTACGGAGCTGCAGTCACAGTTGACAGTGGCTCAGACTTAGCTGGCGGAGCGAGACCTACAACTAGCAGAGCTTAGGGCTGAGCACGATCATCATATTGTAGAGATGAGAGTAGAGAGGAGAGAAGAGATAGACGCTTTGCATTAGGAGGTCTATCACCAGGCGAGTAGGGCGGCTTATTACATTGCAACTTACAACATAGCAGTTTCAGTTGCGCAACAGGTTGTCCCCTACTCACAATACATGGCATGGTCAGAGGGAGCTTGGGCGCCTCATCAGGATCCTGATCAACAGGCTCCACCTCCTCCACCAGGCGATGAGGGAGAGGCTGAGAGCTAGATATTCTTTGTGTAGCTCTGATATTTTTTTGTAGACATACCCATAGTTTGTAGCCTATGGGAGTTTTTATATGTTAGCTAACATCATTTTGTACTCTGAGAATTTATACGATATATATATATATATATATATATATATATATATATACGAGATCGATTTGACTTCATTGTACTTGTGATGATTTGATTATGAGATGCTTTCTATATGTTTTATTCTACATGTATGCATATCTTTTCAGTATGGATGTTTGTAATGCAAATGATCATGGATGTCTATTTTTCTTTCTTTTTATATACAAATAAATGAATGTGAATGAGTAGTGAGTAATGCAAATTTTTCATTTTTCTATGCAATAAGATGAATGCAAATGAGGAATAATGGAATGTATGAATCTATATAATATGCTTATGTATGCAGCTAACATCTCAATACACAAGTACTCGATCAAAGAAATGATGAAAATAGATCACTTAGCTAAGAAATGATGATGCTTCCAACTCTCATGCAGAAGATAAAGAGATCATTGTTACCATACTGAAATCACTCTAAATTCACAAAATGCAAAATGATATGCAAAATGTAACCTAAACCTAGTCACTGGATTTTGAAAAGCTTAATTTTCATCATTGAGTGTTTTACAACCACAACAGGAAGATTTAGAGTTCCTTGCTTTTCATGTGCAATATTAATTATCTTGTCCGCAATGACCCTTTTTTTCTTTCATTTCCTTGGACATATTACACATGAACCCGGATTGCACAATAAATAAATTCCCTCAAAGCAGACAAAGAAATGATGGGAACCTCCCTGTAGCATTCAAATAAGTGGAGTCGAGGTATGTGTGGCGATTTCACCTTAATGTGAAGGCACTTATCACAAACACCCAGTTGATTAGATGTTTTCAAATCATCAAAATCATTCCTACAAGCAGAAAACAACCAAGATATTATGCCCCCAATCCTTGCTCCTCTTAGTCAAGATAGACTTCCTCAAGTTACTCAGAGAGATAATAATCAAAATTCAATAAAAGACAACACACAAAGAAAATTTTCATGTAGAGCTCAAACTGTTCAGTGATTGCTTTTAGTTATGTTGTTTTGCTTGTTTACTCAATGATAAAACTCTTCAGTAGTCAGGAGACAGGCGACTGACTCGGAGTGGACGATCGGTTATCACTGACGTAAAGATGACTTGGTTGATACTGCTTAGGACATGTAAAGTGCTCTGTCGATTAACCCTAAGACTAGGACAGTGATCGGTTTCAAGCCATGAGGGTTCCAATGAACTAGGATGTCACAAAAGTGACTAAAATATGTACAGGCGAAAGCAAAGATGCATGAAAGTGGGAATGCCAACGTTGTAGTGATAGATGGAGTGCTTGAGTACAAGAGGCGCCTGTTTGCCAGGTTTTCACCTGCTTGGTAGAGATTCATTTTTTTTTTACCAAAGTTCCTGTTTACCTAGTTTTCACCAAGGCATTTTCTCACTTTTTCCTTTTTTCTTTCTTTTTTTTTGAATTTCTTCAGGACTTTTTCTGATTTTAAGGAAATTTTCAGGACTTTTTCTGATTTTTAGGATTTCTTCAGGACTTTTTAGCTGTATAGGCTGCTGGAGCAGAGAATATTTAGGTGAAAAATTTCTTCAAATGGATGGTGTTGATCAATTTGCGGAGCTGTTCTCCTTCCGATGTTGAGAGTTGATAGGCACCAGAGCCAAAAGTTGCAGTAACGATATAGGGACCCAACTAGTTGTGTTCGAACTTCCCTTTGTTGTCTCGAAACTGTTGATTTTTAGGATTTTCTCTTAGAACTAGGTCACGAACCTGAAATTCTCTTTGTCAAACCTTCTTGTTATATCCTCTGGACATTCTCTTTTGATACACTATGAGATGATCAAACGCCACTTGCTGACTCTCATCCAGCAATTCAAACTCTTGCAATCTAGATATTCTATAGGCTTCATTAGTAACAAGACCTTGCAAAGAAAATCTTAGAGATGGTATTTCCACCTCAATAGGTAATACTGCTTCGGACCCATACACCAAAGAAAAAGGCATAGCCCCAGTAGGTGTTCTGATACTTGTTCTATAAGCCCACAAAATAGGATTGAGTTGCAGATGCCAATCCTTTCCAGATTTACTTACTGTCCCATGTAAGAGAGTCAACAAATTCTTATTAGATGCTTCGACTTGTCCGTTACCTTGAGGGTAGTATGCAGATGACCAGTGTTGTTTTATTTTGAATTTTGCACAGAGTTCGTTTAGATCTTTGTTCTTGAACCGTCCTCCATTGTCAGTTATAATGGATGAAGGTATACCATACCTGCAGATGATATAATTAAGAATAAATAGAGCTACTTGTTTTCCGGTTGCTTTGATGAGCGAAACCGCTTCGACCCACTTAGTGAAGTACTCAGTGGCAGTGATAATAAATTTGTGTCTGTTAGATGATGTAGGATATATTTGGCCAATTAGATCAAATGCCCACTGTTGAAAGGGCCAGTGTGTCACAAAGGGTATGAGATCCCTTGCCAGAGCATGGATAAGGTGCCCATGCAGTTGGCACTTTTCACAAGTTTTAGCAAATTTTATAGCTTCTTTCTCCATGTTTGGCCAGTATTATCCAGCCCTTAGTAGTTTTCATGCTAAAGTTAGACTGTTCGAATGGGATCCACAAACACCTTCATGAACCTTGGATAATGCATGTTGGGACTCCTCAGTTTCTAGACATCTAAGCAAAGTATTATCTAAACCTCGCTTGAATAGGTCATTAGCAATGATGACGTACCGTGACCCATTTTGGATTAGGTTCCTTTTTTCATTTCGGGAAAGATTAGCAGGGATAACTTGGTCACACAGGTAAGAGTAAATGTGACTATAATGAGATGAGTCATGTCCACTAATAGAATAGACCATCTGGTACTCGGGAGAATCATAGGCAGGATAATAAAACTCTTCCACTAGGAATTCAAAGCGAAAATTAGATTTCTGTAGTTGTGGTATAGATGCCAAAGTGGCCATTGCATTCACTGCTCTATTTGCTGTTCTGGGGATATGCTGAAATGATACGAAGGTAAAGTATTTCTTGAGATCATCCATCATTCTCTTATAAGGCATCCGTTTCTCATCTCTTGTCTGATATAGGTCATTGATTTGGTTGATAATAAGTTGAGAATCGCCATAGATGTGTAATTCAACAATCTTCCACTCTATGGCCAGCTTGATCGCGTTTACCAAAGCTTCATATTATGCAATTTTGTTTGTGTAAGGGAAGAGAATCTTGTAAGCTTTTGGGATTGAAAATTTTTGGGGAGTAATAAAAATTATTCCGGCACCAGAACCATGTTGAGTGAAAGACCCAAAACCATGTTGAGTGAAAGACCCATCAAAGAACATCTTCCATGATTGTTGAGTAAGGTGCATGGTTGATTCATCTGGGAATTCTATATACAGAGGTTGACCGTCTTCAAGTGGAGCATCAACAAGTTGGTCTACAATAACCTGTCCTTTGATGGATTTACATTCCACATATTCAATATCAAATTCTGTAAGAACCATGACCCATTTGGCCAGTCTTCCTGTAAGCGTTGCTTTACTGAGAAGATATTTGAGTAGATCAATCTTGGCTACCAGCTTAATAGAGTGTTCTAACATATAGTGCCTTAATTTTTGTGATGCAAAGACCAATGCCAAGCATTATTTCTCTATTATAGTGTAATTCATTTCATAAGACACCAATGTTCTGCTGATATAATATATAGCTCTCTCTTTTTTTATTTTCATTCCGTTGTGCCAGAAGTGCCCCCAGTGAAGTATCTGTAGCTGATACGTATAAAATCAATGGCTTACCTTGAATCAGTGGCATTAATATGGGTGGATTAGAAAGATATTCTTTGATTTTTTTAAAATGTTGTTCACAATCTTTATCCTAGTTGTATTGAACTCCTTTCCTGAATACCTTTGTGAAGGGTTGAGCTTTGTCTGCTCGCTGAGATATAAAATGCCTTATTGACTGAAGATGACCCTGTAAACTTCTCATTTGACTGATATTCTTGGGTGGAGGCATTTCCATTATAGCTTGGACCTTTTGAGGGTCAACCTCAATTCCTATTTTTGAAATTATGTAACCAAGCAATTTTCCTGATGTTACCCCAAATGCACACTTTTTAGGATTTAATCGGAGCTCGAATCTTTCCATTCTATCTAGTATGAGGCCTAGTTCTTGAATATGCGTATATCTCTTCATAGTTTTTACCAGGGTGTCATCAACATAATCTTTCATGTTTTTATGCATCATATCATGGAAGATAGTGGTTACAACTCTTTGGTAAGTTTCTCCTGCGTTCTTTAGCCCAAATGACAAAACATTGCAGCAGAAGGTTCCCCATGCACACGTGAAAGCTATTTTTCTTGATCTTCAGGTGCTATCTTGATCTGATTGTAACCAGAGAATCCATCCATTAATGAATACATCTCATATCCAGCAGTCATATCTACTATCATGTTAATATTGGGCAATGGAAAATTGTCTTTTGGACATGCTTTGTTGAGATCCCTGAAGTCTATGCAAACTATAATAGATTTGTCTGCCTTTGATACAGTTACTATGTTTGATATCCATTCCGCGTAGTCTATAGCTCTGATAAATCCATCTTTTAGCAATTTCTCTAGTTCAACTTTGACTAGTAGTGCCACATGAGGATGCATCTTACAAAGTTTTTGCTTGACTGGTTTAACTCCTGGTGTAATAGAGAGATGATGCATGATGAGATCAGGATCTAGTCCTGGCATATCTGAGTATGTCCATGCAAAGTTGATCTTTTGTTCTAAAAAAAGGTTGAAGAAATCTTTTAACTCTTCTGCTGATAGTGATTGAGCTAAATGAATGATGTGTGGTGTCTCTTGACTCACAATGTTCACTGGCTGAGTTGGCTCGATCAATATGAAAGATCTCTCCTGGAAGTGACTTGGCAATATATTAAGTATCTCACCTTCAGGCGCCTCAGAGAGGTTCTCACCTTTAGGTACATCCTTTATTTTCTCTTTTTTATAATCTAACACCGCCACAATGTGGTTTTCACCATCAGGTCTTTTATTTTTATTTTTCTTATTTTTGTGACTAAGATACTTGATATCTATTTTAGTCATGTTCTCACTCTGTTCACTGGTGGAAGAGTTCATGGGTTCAATTGCATTGAGATAATAGGCAAACGTATAGTCATTGACAAAAGTAGGTACATTCAAGGGTTGGTTATAAAGAGTACAATCAATCAGTTCAGGATGTATTAGGTATAAGGTTGGAACAGGCTCAAGGGAGTTGACGGTACTATCATCATGGCTTTGGACCGACCAGTCGAGTTCTAGAAGACTACCTTGCGTATGTGTCTCGAGACTAGGAAGAGTTACGACACGATTATAGAAATTCATGTTAGTAATTATTGGACCTAACCCAACCAACCTACTTCTAGCGTCATCACCTACTTCAGATTGGACTACATACCGTGGTGTGACAGTAACATGGTCAACATACAGTATCTCAACATTCATGACAAAGTAGTCATAATGCATTGTTGAATAGTTGTTGTTATAAATAGAGCTCCTGTCTGAGTTATCAGAGTCATAGGATGAAGTTTCTGAATCGTCTTCAAGTGGCTTAGTAAAAGTATATATAGTATCAATACCCACATCTTTGATGCTGCAAGTTCCTTCATGATTTGGTTCATTGATTATTTGTATTTGACACACTTGTGGACATAACCTTGATGGTTATGTTAATCCATGTCGTCTGTTCCATTCAGCTTCCTTTGGATTGATGACTGGTTCTGTTTCCGTAGCTTCTAATTCTTCTTTTGTAGTTTCGTACCTGATTTGTCTTATCTCATTAGAGGGAGAGTTGGTAGGTGAAGAAATTGCTTGTGTCCGTTCTTCCTCCAACTGTTGTTCACAGTCTTCTTGTCTTTTTAGTCTGATTTCTTCCATTTCCCTTTGCATTCTTAGGCAAATCAGCTCTTGTGCGTCATCTATGATATCATTGGATTCTTCAGGGGTTTCTATAGTAGATGTATCTAAGAGGTAGTCAGGACCCCATTCATACTCATTTGAATAAGTTTCTGAATCATCTACTTGTTGTCTGCCAGTATATGTGAATGGAACTTTCAGTGGTGCAAACAATTCTCTGATTCTGTATACTTTGTCTCTCATATCCTTTGGGACTTCTGCTTCCTGTGGTATTATAGTTGATATAATTGGAACTTGATTACCATTTGTTTCCTCTCTCTGGGTGGGCAATTCTTTTTGTTCATCGTCACACTCTTTTTGAGTTTGTTGAGTATTAATTTCTTGTGTTGTTAAAGGTAGTACCTTTTTCTTCCACTTAAGTTGATGGTAGGACGTGTGCTTCTGATCTGATGACTTCCTTGGATCATATCCCCGTCCAGCTTTATCATTGACAGACTTAGTTTGTAATTGAATAGGTTCAACAATACCTTCTTGACGCTTGCCTATAGGACCAGTACTTGAATATCCCATGCGTTGAAGCATCTTATAGCTTGGACCATATTGCGTCGGGGAAATCTCACAATGTCATATTTCTTTGTTTGCACTATCTTCTTTGAAAAGCGATTTGAGAACATCATCCTCTTCTATTTCATCTGCAAGAGAAGTAGAGGACTGTATAAAGAGACCATCATAAATGACTTTTGGAGTTGAAGTTTGTGGCTTCATACCTCTGATGGTTTTCCCGACTGTCTTGGTGATGGAGGAAGAGACATTAGTGAGAGTATAGGCTCTATTTTGTAGCCATCTATGCCAGTGTTTGTGATTTTCAATTTCTTTTCTAAATCTTTTAGCAAAGATTCTGAACTTTCAGCTGTAGAGGCTTCTCTATTATGAGGAACAAAAGCATCAACACTCTGCATTAATGCATTGTAGGTATAGCTTGTATAGATAGGAATACTGACTTCAACTCCATTATAAGGGAATTTCAAGCAGTGATGATACGTAGATGGTACTGCTTTCATTTCATGAATCTATGGCCTTCCTAGTAAGATGTTGTATGAAAGATGAAGATCCAGGACCTGAAAAATGACATCTCTTTCTATAGGTCCTACTTTGATCGGTAATCGTACAAGACCCTTAGAGGTTCTTTCTTCTTCATCATAAGCCTTGATTGTTATTTTCTTTGTTGGATGAATAACGTTTTCAGAAAATCCCAGCTGTGTCAATAGATTTTAGGTACAGATATTCAACCCAGCACCTCCATCTATCAAAACATGTTTAACTCGGTGTTTATGGATCATGGCTTCAATGTGTAATGGCTGGTTATGTGGGTGACTTAGTGAGTTATCATCTTCTTCAGAGAAAGTGAGGTAATGATGTGAAGTCAGGTGACCCACCATAGATTGAAACCGATCTACGTCTAAATCTTTAGGGACACTAGTGGTAAGTAAAGCTTTGTCAAGGACCTCTCTATGAGTAGAAGAGATCTTAAGTAGTTCCAAAATAGAGATTTGAGCATTGGTTCTCTTCAATTGTTCAACAATACTATAACCAGGAGAAGATGATAAAGCCAACTGTTTTGATTTGGCTGTGATTGTGTATGTTTGTCTATTTGGTAGATTTGATGTTGTTTGATCAAAAGTTGAGGAACTAGCTCCTGGGAGAGTAATCTTCCTTTGAGCGCGAGTCACAACATTAGCAGTTTGTGCTTGACTTTGGTGATCTTGGATTATGATCACATTGCAATATTCAGGTTGGGAAGATTCAATCATGTTGATCACATTATCATTGTTAGTGTAGTTATAATTGACTCTAGCTCCTCCCTTGGATTTTGAGGAATCTCCTTGTTCATAAGTTGGTAAGGGATCTTTGAAGGCCTTATGATCAACATTAGTCGCATGATTTCCAGCAATGATCTTGCCTGTGTCAATGAGATCTTGGATTTCATGTCGGAGTTTCATGCAGTTTTTTGTGTTATGTCCCTTGTTCCGATGGTAGTCATAGTTGTTAACCCCTTTTTTTTTTGCGTAGCCCATCAAAAATAAGGGTCATCATTTTCGCAGAGCTTAAGTCTTCATCAATCGAGTTCCGTACTCATCTGTTGAACCTTTTATAAAGTTCAAAATTTGGGTTCAAAGGAAATGCGATCCATTAAGTTCTAAATCTTCATTAGCATAGTCGTTGAACTTGAACTTTGAACCTTTCCAGTTCAAGGTTCAAGGTTCAATCGATCTTTTGTCTTGTGTTTTACGATTGTCTCTTTAGTACTACTCTTGTGGTCGCTTTGAACTTGAACCATTGAACCTTTTTTTTGAAATGGTTCAAGGTTCAAGGTTCATTCCCGTGTCATTGAATGTTCCTTTTGTCTCTTTCTGCTTGTTCGCAAATGTTGATCTTTTGTCATTGAACTTTGAACCAATGAACAACTTTTAAAATAGTTCAAGGTTCAAAGCAGTGTTTCAAATCAACCCGATGGTGTTTAGGAAGAAAAGGCAGTGCGATGGAAACAAAATATTCCTTGTTTTCCATGTTTTCAAATTTTAATTATGGAAAACAATCATGAGAAAGCATGTCGATTGTGTGAAATTGATTTTTAATTAATGAGCATGTCAGAACTATATCAAATCATGAGGGGTTTTACATGGATAAATGAGCTGGGGTGAAGCATGTTTTGGTACTTTTCAACGTTTTCCATCCTTAAATATGATGCTTCTCAGGTAAGAAACTTATTGTTGCCGCTGGTGAAGAGTAGAGACGCGGAAGGTAATTTAGCTCAATTTTTCCGAGGGTTACATAGTTTGATGGTGAAGACAGGTGAGTTCAATTGCTTATTTCCCCCTGCTCTGTTTTAGTTCTAAAATTGGAATAGTGTAATTCTTTGCCTCGGAGTTGAATGCTGTTTGATTGATGCAATTTTAAGCAAAAATGAGACCGACTCTTCCAAAATTGGGTTGAACATCATGCTTGATTAGTACCCTCCTAGAATTAGATGATACAGCCTTCGTTCAAGATGAGTTAGATAATTTTATAGAAAGGGCTAAGAACCCAAAAACCAATTCCATGATGGAAAAGATAGTTCATAGTGGTCTGGTTGAGGCCGCCGCATTCCGAATTGCTGCTCCTTGCCCAGAATTATTATATGCATGCATGAACAGATATGATGCTAGTAATAGGTGTATTAGGGCCAATAATGGAGACATGCTAGTGCGGATTGACAGAGAAACAGTAATGGCTGCAATTGGAATTCCTCACAAAGAGCCATATGAAGATTGGTCCATAGGAACCTCATATGCATTTTTCTTTGAGAAGAAAAGTGTTTATCGGAGCGTCATTGCTAGAAACTGGCTCCTTAAAATATAGAAGGGAGGTTCTAGGTTGCCTAAACCCTTGACAAGAGAGCATTTTATTACAGAAGTAAGAGATATTGTGATTCTTTTGAATAGGCTTAAGGGGAATTTACATGCCTTGTATTGGGAAGACTGGATGTATTTTTACATTCAGGTATTATTATCTAGTGAGAAATACCTTGACTGGGCGCAAGTAATTACTGAGAGATTGCACGAAGGTTTGAGTAATTTTGTTGGAATAGCTGGTTTTCATATGACTTCCTACCTGTTTTATATTTTAGCCTGTATCAAAGAATGGCCAGGATTATATCAAGAACCTTGGGTTGATGGAATGAAGGTCTATGAGTTCTATCCACATTTGCAGATACAGAGGTACATAGAAAACTTCTTGAGATGGAATGATGTCTTTGTGGGAAGATTAACTTTTGAACTGCAGGGAAATTTGAATAATAGAATGTCACCTGAAGCATTAAAGTTGGTCAGTACATATGGGAGTTGTTTTATTCAATTTCCTAGATTTACTTATATTAGAATTGGTGGCTTTGAAGACAAACCTTTCAAATTGCCCAGATATGCTCTCAATAGTTATGTACTCTTAGAAGTTTGCAGACAGTTAGCTCATGTTGATAAGAAATTAGGGATGAAAAGTGAGTCTGAAGCAATTTTCCCAGTTGAACTTGGATATTATAGTTGCAAAACTGTTTCTGATGCATTGAACTTAGAAGTGGAGCTCAAGAAAATGAATTTGCAGCCTTATGTTGCTCGACAGGGGTTTGACAGCAAAGAATATGATATGAAACACCTGAATGTTGATGTGAACTTTTCACGTATACCCCAGTTAGAAGACTACTGGGAAGATTGCTGTGATGAATTTGAAGTCCGGAGAAGATTATGGTCAAGGTTCACTATACCGCAAATCATTACTTTGAAATTGTCAATGAACATAGCAGGAATACAAGAAGAGGAAGGTGAAGATGTATTGGACCCGAAGTTCAATGAAAGAGTTCATGAACAACCTATTCCTAAAATTGACTGGGATAGGAGAGAAGAAGAAAATATTCAATCTAGAACCTTTAATGTTATAAGGAGAACAGAAAAATGGTTAAGAGACCGTAGATCTGGAATAAGATTGACCACTACCTCAGCCGAGAAATCAGTTGAGAAACCTCATGCTGCTATACCAATTTCTTCTTTTGACATTATTGTTGATATTGTAGGTGTCACTGATACACAAAGTGAGAATATTCAAACTAGGAGATTTAAAGAATCACTATTTGGCCCCTCATCAGTTCGAGTCACTCGTTCCAGAAGTAAGAAGAAAAGTAAAGAAATTTCAGGAAAAAAAACTATCATAATTCTTGATAGTGAAGAGGCGCAAGTGATTATGGGTGAACTGGAAGCAAACATCCCTGCAGCTCAAGATGTAGGTAAAGAAAACGAGCAACCTGAGGAAAACCCCAACCAAGTGACTACTTTGGCTATCATGGATTCATCTAAATATCAGACGCCGCCAGCAAAAGAATCTCCAAATGTTTCAAGGTGGTTGGGAGCTTCAATTAGTAAGAAACAAAATGTGGTCCCTATCAGTGTAACAATGGAGAATATGGTGAGTAGATGCCTCAAGAAAACACCTAAGTCTAAGAAGCTAAAAGCAGAAGCTATGCTGGAAGTGGATGAGAAAACAGGGCATTAGGTAGCTGAAGTGGCTAGGCCAATTTCAGACAAAGATCCAGAGAATGCTACTAAGAAGGATTTTGCCGTTGAAAAGGTTGATTTAGGAACTGCTTCAAGGGCTGCTGATGCAAAACACTTAGAGTCCTCCACTAAAAGAATGTTATCCAGAACATGGAAGGATGAGAAGGACAAACGGGAGTTGAAACAGGTTGTTTAGTAGATGGCAGAGTACATCAATGCCATACATCATCCCAGTCCACAGCCCCTGTCACAAGTTTCTTGGAGTTTTGATCCTAAATCACCCATGAACCAAAATTTGTTGGATAAGGTTCAGAGGAATCCTATGATGGTGGAAACCTTCGAGGAGTGGCTTGAATCCATAATTCACCAAGGAAAATGGTATATCGCCAATCTGATCAGGGTGTGCGAGGATGCTGTAACTGTAATTCAAGAGCTTGGAATAGAGGTGTCGACATGGGAGAAGGAAAGGAACAAATGGGCTGCAGTATTGATTCAGATGAGAGATGTGCAGAAATATGGTGTCATGAAATTTCTCGCAGAAAAGGCAGTAAAAGATTTGGATGACAAGGTACTGTATGTGGCCAAGGAAAATATTGAATGGAGAATTTAATCATAAATCAAGGTCATGAAGAGTCCATTAAGCTGTTGAAAGAATTGAAAGAACTCATTGCCGTGATGCAGAAAGACTTAAAGTGCATTGATGTACAACTTCTTAAGGAAGATGGATTGACCATCGAGTAGACAGTAGATATGGTGGAGAGTTTCAAAGGAAAGATGAACTTGGTTAAAGAATCAAAGTCTTTAACCAGAGATGACTTCACCAGAGTAGCTCGAATTGAATCTATGTTAGTTGTCTGTTCAGATCACTTGGAAGTGCACAAAATTAAAGTTATGCAATTGAGTATGGACAAAGAAGTTTGGAAGCAACACATCCTGCACATTGGGCTCCCACATTACCAGGTTGTTCGTAACTTCTTCGTGGCTCATATGGAGTGGCGAAATATACGTGGCACCACACACCCATGAGACAATTTAAGCCATTTTCTGTTCTTATCATTATAGCTCTATTTACGGCTCTTGGCCGTTTAGTAAATTTCAGTTACGAACGGTTGTTTCTTGAAACTTTGGTTTTGGTTAATGGGTTAGTTTCATTTGCTAAAAAAAGACAATTTAGCCTTGTGGCTATAAATATTAGTTATGGATGTTTTGGCGAGGATGGATAAAATTTTTGTAAAAATTGAGAGAGTAGACTGGTTTTACTTGTTAATTTAAGTGAAATACCCATCTTTGAATGGAATGGAATATATGATACAACTTTAGAAAACATGTGAGTTTGAATATATAAAGATTTCTGTTAGAATAATTATGTGTTCATGTATCAGATTCCTTTCTCTGATTTTTCATTTTAAGTTTGTGAATCAATTTGATGAATGAAATTAGCTGAAGGCATTTGAATATTCTGATTCCCCTTGTCCTGTGAGACATGAGTGAGTATCAATCAGAGTTCAAATATTTTTGATCATCCTATGAGTTAATCTTTATTTGAAGTTTAACGTCTTAATATGAATTTCATTATCTATCATGAAGTGTTCACGTTGTGTTGACAAGTGAATGTTAAAGCCTTTTGTTTGCTTTCTAGTTAAAAGTGAATTACATGATTAAATTTATTCAAGATTCATTGAATATCATATAGGGAGCTATACCTTTATGCAGAGGGTAAAATAATATTATTTACCCAACTGTTGGTTCTCATTGGTTATCTATTGGGCAACAAGAGTATTTATTTTGAGAGATCCAATCTGTTAACCAACAATAGTATTCATTTTCTGTCCACCATTTGGGTCTAATTTCTGGGTCATATGGTCTGGAATTGTCTAGCAATGTTATCAGATTATTTGCCATGATTCATATAATTCATCTAGAGGAGTAAAATCATGCTTAGGTTTTGAAAGCCAAGGCTTTTCTTTAAACCATTATCTTGCTTTCTTTGGAGGATTTTCTGCCACAGTTTCGGTTGCCTTGAGTGCTTGCGTGCCACTGGCCAAGTTAAATATTGTGGATTTTGTTTTTGATTGGATAGTATCTACCACTCCATCACTAACAATGTTTCTGTTGTTATCTTTTCTGTATTTCTAGTATTTTCTCGTTTCTTTAGAACTAGAACCTTGGGATGTTTCTTTCCAAAGTGATATATCTCCCTTTTTTATAAGCACATCTTCCATTCTGAGGGCATTATCTACCATTTTGTTGAATGAAGGATGTACTTGCATCTAGACACTGTACTTTAATTCAGGGATTAAGTTGTTTACAAAGATATCTATTTTCGCAAGATTTGGGGAAGTCCATGAATATCTAGATAACATCTTTCTCCATCGTTGGAGAAAAGTGAGAAAGGGTTCTCCTATTTTTTGTTTGGTATTGCAAAGCTCTATCATAGTGACTGGGCGACGAATGTTGTAGAAGTATTGTTGTAGGAATAGTTGGATTAATTCTTCGAAAGTTTTTATTCCCATGGGTAGACTTGATAACCATTCCATAGCTTGCCCCCCTAAACTTCTCGGGAAAAGGCGCATGAGATACGTTTGGTCGTGCATGAACTCCATACATAAAGTACAAAATTCTCTGATATGATCTTGGGGGTTTGTATTCCTGTCATATTTGTCAAACTTAGGCATTTCTACTCTTGAGGGAAATTGAGGCATGTAAAGGTTTTTGTCAAATGGGAATGGGCATATTGTGTCTAGAGAATATTGTTTTGGTGTTTTATCTTTGTTTTTTAGTTTTGTGACCTCAGTTTGTAATGCTTGC
The DNA here is from genome assembly GCF_030272615.1 of Cryptomeria japonica. NCBI lineage: Eukaryota > Viridiplantae > Streptophyta > Pinopsida > Cupressales > Cupressaceae > Cryptomeria > Cryptomeria japonica. The sequence continues at coordinate 4,291,996 of NC_081410.1, read as the reverse complement.
ATTTGTTTGTTTATCCTTCCCAATGGTGTCTGTTCCTCTTTAGTGACGAGGGCCTCCACATTATATAACCAGTAGGAAGTTTGGTGCCTTGATTTGCTAATTCTAGGGAATAGTCTTCTTTTTACCTAGCCATGATGACCTTCATCATTTTTCGGAATTCTTTATCATTCTGACATCTATGTATTTCGACCTCGGGAGGCTCAGGGAGTTCAAATTCAGTTGATGAGGACTCACTGTTAGTGGCATGATTGCTGAAGTTGTCGTGAGTGTCTTGTTTACTAGCTTGTCTTTCTTGCCTTTCTCCAGACATGGTGGGAGATAGGGGCTGACCAAAGATTGGTAGGTCATAAATTGGTATTTGTGACGAGGATGGTTTATTTGGAAAGAGGTTTTCTACAAAGAATGGATTGTCATTTGACGAAAAGAGTGTTTCTTTTTCTTTGTCTGTTTTGTTGCGAGAGTTTCTGGTTTTAACAAGCATTTGTAACTGACGGGACCGAGAGCTAGATGTGTTGTAGAAGTCAAGATCAAATTGTAGCTAGTTATTCGTTTAACATAGTGTAGCGTCGTACACACATAGTGATTGAGAGAAGTTACTAAGATCTAGTCTGGTTTCAGGAATGATCTATCCTGTGTAAGATGTTATCTAAGTTAACTTAGGTTTGATAAGATGTTGTTTGAACTAGTTGAGAGATGATCGACAAAATTGTGCAACGCAACGACAGGGGTACACTATCAAGGTTGTTTATGCTTAGGGGGATGATGACTAGTTTTATGCTCAGTGTAGACTGGTCTGGGCAGGTTTGACTATTCTAGACTGATAAAATCAGAAATTCGTACGATAGGATTTACTGAGATGAATGACAGTATAATAGTTCCAGGACGACAACAATTTTGTTTCATACGAGTTGCTTCCTAGTACTGTACAACAAATGGGTATATCTAGAATGACAAAAGATTCAGTGTAGTTTTGTTTCGTACGACACATGATTTAACTTTAGACGATAGACTGCTGGGTTTCATACGACAGAGGATTGGGCTCAGATGATAGATTATTAGACTCGTACAACATAAGATATGGTGCAGGATGATAAATAATCAAGTTCATACGACTGTTAATAGGACAAAGACAAAAATTCTGAGTTTTTAATAGTTGAGTATGACAACTGAGTATGACCAATTCTGAGATGGACTGATTTTTGACTAGGATAGACTAGTTTTGGATAGATCTTCAACTTAAGGTAGACTAGTTATGACACGAACAAAGTTTATCACTGAGTTGTTGATTTGTTTTCTCTAGTTTTAGTATTCCAGTTTTAGTTTGAGGGATGAAAACACAGAAAACACGCAGTATGAATAGTAACTCCAATCACAACATGCAAACCCTATGGAAGTTGGCTTAGAGAAGGAAACCTTTGCTTGCTGACTTAGGTACACACCCAATACCTAATCAAAATACGACCGCTGAGTCTCACACAATGGATTCTCAACGCCGTATTAGCCGACTCCAAATGCTAATGGGGGCACGATATGGCAAGTGTCTTGGGAGAGTTACTATCTCTCTTGCACAAATTTTATCAACTTTTTGGAGGTGAATCAGGTAGCTTCTAAATTTAATTGGATCTAGTAAGGGGTCTGTTCGGCGCATCGAGGTATAAACTCAATTAAGAGGTCTCCTAGCCTTGAAACCAAGGTTCAATATACCCGAAGGTACCAAGGAGAGCTATTCCTGAGCACTGTCATTGACTTGATTTTCATCAAATCACGTTTATTTTATAGTGGGTTGGAGTACTTGGCGTTTAGCCGTTCCCACTTAGGTTGTTCCCCTCACACCGGCCGTAATGGCTTTAAGAGTTTTTAAGCTCCTTGGGAGGGTAGGCCTGCTAAAGATGTACAAATCTTAAACAAAGAAAATGCCTCAAGGGTCTGGATTTCTGATTGTCTAAAAAGACAAGAGCATACTCTCCTACCTCTCGGAATTTACTTAAAACATGAAATACAGATTTGCTCTTTAACCAGATAGCAAGTTAGGTGCCTAAAAATTAATTTAAAGAATACACGATATTTGGTTGATTCTCTTTAGGCAACCTACAAAAACAACGTATCAGTAGTCATGTTGTTTTTATTCTTATTCTTTGACATGCGTATGCTTGATTGCTAAATTCTTTGACAAGTGTCCTGCAAGAAACTAGTTAGGCTATGAAAATATCATGCAGACAGAAGATGGTTTAGGGTTAGTGTCAGTATCATCAAAATTTGACAGAAGACCTGAAAAGTGAAACTTGCTTTCACCCAACATAATACATAATCGTCCGACAATTATCATAGAATGAAACGACAAAAGGCTTTTATCGTACGAGTCAGAACTGAGCATAGGATAATAGAAGATAAAATCAGATAATCAAAACAGTATGTCGTATGTGATTCGTACGACAAATAACATGCTTCAATATAATGTCATATGATGGAGTGATATTACTCGTACGATATTTCACAGAGATTGTACAAACGAAACTTGGAGGATAAAAAAATGATTTTGAGGCCGAAAAATTAGTTTCTTGCCCCACAGTGGGCGCCAATAATGTGTGTGTGAAAAGTGGACTTGTATCTGTATTTGAAATACACAACACTTCAATTAAGTCATTAGATGCATGGTTAGTAAATCAATAATCAATGAATAATAAACCATTACGAAGTGACCCATTGCATTCTAGTAGATGCGAGTTTATATTCATGCTCTCAGATTGCTAAGCTATCTAGTGACTAGACAACACCTACACGAAGGATTTTTAATCTATATGAGCATGGATTTAAGCTAGATGGATGCAATATTTAAGCTAGATATGTAAAATTAATCTAACATGATTTAAGCAATATATGAATATTTAAGCTAAATGATTTAAGCAATATGAAATAACTAATATGCAAATATCTCAATGCAAATTCTCAATGAACCTAGAGCAAAAACAACATAATAACAATATATTCTCTAGGATTTTTTGAATGAGAGATGAGAGCCTGAATTTATAGAAAATTCAGAAAGAAACCAAAGGTTGAGATCAAATGATGATGAGCGGTCAAGATTTTTTAAGAGGAAGCACAATCCAGGCGAATTGATGTGATTGGATGCTTTTCTCGGTTTTAAAGGAAATTGAACTAAAATTAAGATAAAATCAGGAAAAAACTGATTTATTCTCTATTTCATTCAATTTTAATATTTAGTTGTTTTAATTGCTTTTCTCTAAGATTATTTATCAATTTTTAATTTTTTTTTCAAGATTATCTCCAATTGATTTCTTTTCTCAAATTTTAATTATTTTTTTGGCCAATTAATTTCTTTTTTGATTTGTTTCCTTTTTTGAAGATTTATGACAATTTGATTTATTTAATTAAATATGCTAGGATATTTAATAAAATAAATAAGATAATTGTTTAAAATGATTTGCTTGGAGTGATCAATTAATTAAATAAACATTTAATTAATATTGGTTGATTAATTTGCCATGTGACATTTGATGATTAAAGAATTAATTGTGTGCTCAAGATTTATTTAATTGCCTTTGGTTAGGACCTTGGTGACGTTGTCGAGATTAGGGGCTCATGGTTTAGATGACCATTTTTAGGGTATTACAACAAGCAATAGCAGATCAACTGGAAAAATAACCTCTACCAGACAAACACCCACTACAGGTGGAAGTCCCATATACAAATGTGCTCACTATTACACCAAAGCAATGGATCTTATACTTTGACGGATCCTATACACAACATGGATCAGGGGCCGACATCTTGTTCGTCACTCCAAAAGGACACACAATTCTGAGATCCTATAGATTGATGTTCCCATGCACCAATAACATTGCCGAGTATGAAGCTCTAGTGATAGGTATCAAAGTAGTCGTGGAGTGGAAAATCACAGAATTGAAAGTCTACGGGGACTCTCAATTAGTTATCAATCAGATCAATGATGACTATTAGACAAAGGATGATAAGTTGATGCCTTACAAACACATGGTGGATGATTTTATGAAATACTTTGTACACATCACATTTGAGAAGATTCTAAGGCTAAACAACAAAGCTGTTGACGCAATGGCCACCATTGCCTCAATCCTACAAATTCCAGATAGACAAAATCGTTATGAATTCCTGGTGGAGCAATTATTTTCCCTGACCTATGACAATTCATAATCCCAAGTCATCTATGCCCTAAACAGTTCTGATTTACCCCTATACGGGAAGATCTATGCCTACCTCAAAGACAATACCTTCCCACCAGACCTATCTCGTAACAAAAAATGGATCTTTATACGATAGGCCGCCCACTATACCTTAACTGTTGATACGCTTTATCGTCGAGGTCTTGATGGTACTCTTATTTGATGCCTTGATCATAACAAATTTGACTCCGCCTTACATGAGCTTCACGAAGGTATTTGTGGCACACATTCAAGTGGTCCTACTCCTGCCAAGGAACAACTAAGGATGTGATATTATTGGCCGACAATGGAGAAATAATCCTATTAGTTTGCTAGGAAATTCCCTAAGTGCCAAATTCATGGTAACCTCATACATGCACCAACTCAAGAGTTGCAACCATTCACTACCTCGTGGCCTTTCTGCGAATGGGGACTCGACCTAGTAGGAAAAAATCATCCTTCCTCATCAAATGGACACAAGCTCACCACTGTGACCATTGAGTAATTTACAAAGTGGAATGATTTGGGTTTTTGATATTGAAGCTAACTTAGTTTAGTTTCTATTTTGATTTCTAACTCTAACATAATGTTTCTTATGTTTGTTTGATTTTGTTTGACTCTCTCTTGTAGATTCCACACTTTAGAGCACACATTTATTCATAACAAATCAATTTTTCATATCTAGGGTTTCATATTGATAATTTTGATGACAACATCATATCGATAATTTTGGTGACATATCGAGCATTTTTCTTTGAATCAACACGTGGTAACATGTCATTTCAAAGAGGGACAAAATGTAGACACCTAACACCGATACAACTAATTAAATGGATTTTATTCATTTAATCATCATTTAATTGCCTATTAATTAGACCAAGGTTTAATTAATATCCCTATTCTTCTAATTGACTTATTAATCAAATTACAGATTTGATTAATTACCCTTTCTTCTAATCTAACCCACTAATTAGACTAAGGTTTGATTAAGTACCCTTTACCCACTTAATTGAATAAATATTATTTATTTAATTAATAGCCTTTTCCATTTTAATTAAATTTACATTTAATTAAAAATCCCCTTGCATTTAAATAAATCATTCTTTATTTGTAAAGATCCCCCACTTGCAAAAACCTACAAATGCAAGTTGCACCTTTTTGGCTAAAATAGACCCATTATTTTATCTAAAAGCACCTATTATCCCCCCCACTTGCGTTCTCCTACATCATTAGCATATTAATATCCTTCTAGAACCTGTCTAATCCCTGCATTATCCTAATTAATCCACTTTTCTTCTTCCAAGGTTGCTCACACATGTGTGAGCACATATCCCCCTTCCCCCTAGGACCTTTGTTCCTCCCAAGGTGGGACCACATTGAATTTTCACTCTCCCCCCCTGTGACACTTGTGACAAGGATAAGATTGCAAATCTGGGACCACACATGTGGGATCACATTGATCCTCACCCTCTCCCCCTTGTGACATTTGTCACAAGGCTAAGCCTTCCAACTTGGGACCACATTTCTCCTTCAATCTTGACCCTTGATTAGTAATCAATCTTGGCCATCCATTTCTAAACCTTCAACTCTATAAGATGGGCTCTTGTCTCATATCAAAAGATCCCAATATCCACTTTATGCATCCTTATTATATTTTGTTGTGCAGGTTATCAAGGAGCTCAATTTGTTTTAGTCTCATATCTTGCATTCAATCTTACACTTCATCTTTTCATATTATTTGATCATCTAGCTAGGATCCTAGTTGCATTCATTTTGATCTTGGCATATCCTTCAATCTCATTCTTTAGGTTGACATATAAAAGATCAAGTGCTCTTCCAAGTGAGAGCCACCTTGAATCTTGAAGATCCTTGGAGATAAAGGAACATGAGATGCGCTTGGGGTTCTTGATTTTGAAGCTAACTTAGTTTAGTTTCTATTTTGATTTCTAACTCTAACATAATTTTTCATTTGTGTGTTTGATTCTCTTGCAAATTCCACACTTTAGAGCACACAGTTCATAGTAGCAATTTTAGCAATATTTTAAAAAGCTATAGTACCCCATGTTCATAACGACAACTTTCCACTTATAGGATTTACATCTCTGAGCTACTAGATTCACCCAATATATTTTTAATTGTACAACCTATTTCAAATCTTAGAATCAACTCATATCAAGAGCACATATCATTTTTCGTCATTTCTATTTCAATAAGCATTTCAATGTACATTGTTCTAATTCCCAACTCGTGAATTCTCCATTTATTTGTTACATATGTTTTGATTATTAAGCATGGGAAGGGCCCATACCCATAACAAATTAGCCATGAAGGAAAAAGGAATAAATCCCACGAAAGGCAAGATTGAGAAAAAAAAGAAGAGAGGGGGGGCTTTTGACCATAGTTGGGAACCGATGGGAGACAAGGGTCTTGACCTTGTACAATATATTTCTCTTTCACCACACCCAAAACCATAAGGGGAGAAGGAGAATGATGTTTCTTCCTATGAACTACCTTCCAAGCAATGCAATTGTGAGAGCAAAATTTAACCATTCAATAACATCCATAAATCCCACATCAATGAAGGTACAAAAACAAAGCATATACAAGGAAATAACGTAAGAAAATGCAAATGATCCTTCATATTCTCTAAACAATCCCTTCCATTGTCCTTCTTGCTTCTCTAATCTAATAGAAATGTATCTCTCAATTCTATTGCAAGTGTTTTGAAAGAAAGGCTAGGCGAGAATAATCGAAGTATGATTTTGAAGACAAATTAGCAGCATATGGTTATCAAAATCCTGATCCCATACATTGAAAAATAAGCTCCATTTATAGAGATTCTTCATCAAAATGACATGAGAAAATCAAGGAATGTGAAAAAGGCATGATTGATACGAAAATAGCAAATTGATATAATTGATTATGATAAATTGAATAGAAATTCTAGCTTCATAAATATGACAAATTGGGAGCAACTATAGCTTGTTGATTTGAGGAATTAGTGGAGAAAATGGGGGGAGAAATTACAGGAAATGGGAAACACAAAATTAGAGATGAAAAATTATGAAAAAATTAGGAGAAAATTTAGGGAGAGAAATGTGGGAATAATTAATAGCTTTTCATTTATTAATTATCCCACAAAACGAAAATTAGCCGACTAAATAAAATATTTACTTGTGACACAAGACCTAGGATAAATGCCAATAGTGGCATTTTGTGATGGTTAAGTTGTTGTGTTGTTGTTCTTGCCATCAAGGTTCAAACCCCATTGGTTCATAGCTCTAGGTTAAAAAGTGTTTACCCCTTAATAAAAAAAGACCTAGGATAAATGAAATGAATTTATTTAATCTAAAGAGAGATGTTAGTAAGGGATTAATAATTGAAGAATTATTTAGCCCCAGGAGAGAGACATAAGTCAAGATGATGTCATGAAACAATTAACATAATCAGGATAAGGATTTAATGATTGACAAATTAACTAAAACTGATTCAAATCAATGCTCAAGATCGATCATAATGATTGAAATGACAAGGACTATTGACAAAGATAAATGATTGATGGAAAATCGATTGATGATTGACAAAGGACAATTGATTGATAATGATTGGCGTCTGGACATTGAGAATTGATTGGATTCAATTGAGGTTTCTGCTAATTGATATTGATTAGATTTAATATGACAATTAAATGACATTGATAGCTAACCATGATTATGAAATGACAATTGAGATTGACATCGATAAGACCCAAATTGAAATGATTGAATAGGATCAAATTAGAAGAGAAAGAAGAAGATTGAAACGATGTTGAAAAATCATAAAGATCAAATGTGCAACATAGAGGAAGTGTTAGTAAGCATGAAAACCTAAAAGAAGGTAATGCAGACATGTTAACATGTAATGACACATAGTTGACCATTTTTTAGTGCCTACATTTTACCCCTCTTTGAGACGATGAGATTCTGAGCGTTGTTTCAAAGAAGAGTAAAGAAAAATGTCATTAAACATTTCCTCAACAATGATGGGTTACAAGGGTTCCCCCTCGAGAATTTGGGCGAAAAATTTAGAAAATTGGCCAATTTGTCGAAAATAACCCCAGGACTAGACCAAGATGACTGCAAGGACTGATTGGAGAAATGTTAGTAGGAAGCAGAAATTAGATGAAGAACAATTAGTGGTGAAGAAACCTTTCTTTCACAAATGCACTTTAGTGTAGAGAGCCTTTAATTGATATGGCAAAAGTGGAGGCGACACACAGTGGTAGGGAAAGCTAGGGCGCTAATGCTACCCCTTTTGCGTAAAATAGACATGTTGGAGACAAGGAATGGTTCAACCATCCTAAGGCATTGTGTGTGTGCCAAAGGTCAAGGTTTGTGTGACAGCCACAATGTGAACATGCCAACACAGACACCCAAGACATACTTGCCCCAGAATGTTATGAAACACCCCACAAACAGAAGACAAAATCAAACGAACATGAGCCATCCTGATGACTCTAAATCACACAGTGACATCATCGAGCAACATAGGAACATGATCGAAGATAAATCAATGAAAATATAAGACTCATAAACCCAAACAAGTCAAATAACCATTCTAATCTTGTTGTCAAAATTGATAATCTATGTTTAATGGATTGTGTTTGATTGATAGGATGATCATGTCATCTAGTTTCAGGAGTGAAGTATCCCATCTAAGACAGGACATAGTCTGGTTTCGAGTATACAACACCCTGTATAAGACTCATGATAATTGAAAAAAGGGCCGACAATGTTGATTGATTGATAAGACAAGTTGACCAATTTGAATGCTTGGTTGATTGTGTTGGTATTTTAGTATGGTTTTGTCATTGATGTCAACACCTACTAAAACTCTAGCACTTTGGAGATCCAACAACATTCACTGGCAAGCAAGTGACTTTTGCACAGTCACTGGTATATGGTACACCAGTAGGATATAATGATCACCGACACTTGGAATGACATGGAAAACACTTGGAAATGTCGAAGACAACGTTTGGACATTTTATCAGATAATTGTAATACCGGTAAAGATTAATGCATGAAACAAAAAGACAACGTCATCCACAACACATAACACCAATATTTGTACGTGGAAACCCTGTAAGGGGAAAAACCATGGTGGGAAACCTTACCCACAATCAGATGATACTACTATAGATAGTAAGTGTACATAAATGGGGTCTGCACATGCAGAAAGGAAAACACATTATCTTTTGGGGAGAGATTGGTATGAAAAACATGTTACTCTCAGGGGGAGAGATTGTCACTTTGGGAGAGTTTACTTATACTCTGGTAATTATTGGTACTTTGGTATTTGGCATCTCCCCCTTTGGCATTGATGGCAACACAAGATGGAAAAACCATCAAAATGCCAAAATAGAAATGCCAAATACCAAAGTACAAATAATTACCAGAGTATAAGTAAACTCTCCCAAAGTGACAATCTCTCCCCCTGAGAGTAACATATTTTTAATACCAATCTCTCCCCAAAAGATAATGTGTTTTTCCATAGATATCACTCCCCCTTTGACTACAAATGACAAACTATCTTTAAGGGATGAATCTACACCTGCCAATCCAACAAGGTACAAATCTATGATAGGAGGTTTACTGTATTTGACACAAACCAAACTTGATATTATGAATGCAGTATGTATTGTTTCAAGATTTCAGAGTAATCCTAGAGAAAATCATGAATCAGCAATAAAAAGGATTTTCCGGTACTTACAAGGCACTACAAATCTTGGATTATGGTATCCTAGAGATGAAAACTTTGAACTATGTGCATACACAGATGCAAATTGGGCAGGAGATGTGGATGATAGAAAAAGCACCACCGACGGAGCATTTTTTATTGGAAGTAGACTAGTTTCTTGGTTGAGTAAGAAGCAAAGTTCTACATCTTTATCAACAACAGAATTAGAATATGTTGCAGTAGCAACTAACTGTACACAGGTACTTGGCTTTAATTAATGTTGAAAGATTTAAAGGTAAAATGCAAGGAACCTATAACTATCTATTGTGATAACACAACAACAATTGATATATCTAAGAATCCGATACTACATTCTAAAACAAAACATGTTTCCATCAAATTGAATTTTCTAAGGGAAAATGTTGAAGCAAAAGAAATAAAACTGGTTTATGTGAATACAAAAGAGCAGCTTGCAGATATTTTCACTAAACCTTTGCCTAAGGAGACCTTTGAATATCTTAGAGAATAGCTTGGGGTCGTACCCCCACCAGTAGATACTTAGAAAGTTGATACTTGTCATCAACCGACAGAATTAACAGAGAAATCTCTTTTACTCCGGCTTTGATGAGGAAGCTACTTCTTAGGGGGAGTAGTTGGTATATTGAATTGGTTGGTATTTTGTATATGAACTTGGTTTTGTTGTAACTTTGGCATTCGATGTCAAAGGGGGAGTGATATCTATGGAAAAAAACATTATCTTTTGGGGAGATATTGGTATGAAAAACATGTTACTCTCAGGGGGAGAGATTGTCACTTTGGGAGAGTTTACTTATACTCTGGTAATTATTGGTACTTTGGTATTTGGCATTTCTGTTTTGGCACTTTGATGGTTTTTCCATCTTGTGTTGCCATTAATGCCAAAGGGGGAGATTGTTGGTATTTTAGTATGATTTTGTCATTGATGTCAACACCTACTAAAACTCTAGCACTTTGGAGATCCAACAACATTCACCGACAAGCAAGTGACTTTTGCACAGTCACCGGTATATGGTACACCGATAGGATATAATGATCACCGACACTTGGAATGGCATGGAAAACACTTGGAAATGTCGAAGAAATCATTTGGACATCTTAGCTTGGAGAATTGTTTATTGGTATTGTAGACGTATAAAAATGACCACATTCCTAAATGAATATTTTATGTTCATTTCTCTATTTGATTAAATCCAATTTAATTAAATTATCCACCTTCCTCTATTTAATTAAGTAAATTACTCAATTTATTTAAATTAAATTCACTATATCCATTTAATGAATAAATCATTTTATTCAATTAAATTCCCCCTATCCACTCTTAATTAAATTCAAATTTAATTAAATAGTTATCCTAAATTGAATAAATCTAATTTATTTAATTTCCCCAAATTGCAACCAAATTGAATTAAATTACTTTATTTCAATTAAATCCTATTATCTCTCTATCCACTTGCAAAATCCCAAACCCCTTTCTAATCCCTTCTAGAATCTTCTAATCGCTTCTAATTAACCTAACCCCTCCTCTAAGATTTGTCACATCCCTAAGCAAAGGGAAGTCACTTCTCAAAACCCTCAAAGTCTTTGATAACCATTAAAGGCTTCAAGTCTTCAACCACTTAATTCCTCAAAGTCTTTGATAACCATTAAAGGCTTCCAACTTTCAACCACTTAATCCCCCAAAGTCTCCAATAACCATTAATGGTTAACTCAAACCCTCCTACATGGTTAAAACATTTGTTTTGACTCAACCTCTACCCAACCCAAAGGTCTCATCAGGCCTTTAATGCTTTGACCATGATTATCTCTTAATCATTTGCACAAAGGTTTATCCTTGGATTAACTCCTAATCCAGTGGGTAATCCTAACTTAGACTTGACCCTTAGCCTCTAGATAACCATGAGGTCTTCTCAGGCATTTAATGCCTCCAACCCCTTCTTTCAACCCAACCCTATGCTGACACTTGTCACCATTTCATTGGTGCCAATTGTGCACATGGATCCCCAACTTTCAAACTCAACCCTTGATTAAACCATTCAATCCTGACCATCCATTGCCCTGTTTATGCGATAAATAGAGCTCTCATTCCTCCATTTTCAACAATCATCTTTCAAATTTGAAGCATTACACTTATGCTCAAATTCTTTCAAGCTTTCTCATTTCATATATGCTCCTCATTTAGCCTCTTTTAGATCAGGAATTAGACTAATATGCATGTTTAGAATAATTTCTTTATCATTTTAGCTCAATCATAGACTAAATATAGTATGTTAGGATAGTACTCATACTAATCTTGTCATCTTATCATTTAGTTTATTGCATTCTAAGATCATACATAGCTTAACACATCTCATCCTAAAAACTATCAGTGCATCCCTCGTTCTTGCATTTGCCATCCCTAAACCATTTTGCTCAGTGATCTGAGAGCAAAAACATTGGTTTGAGGGACATTGTGAGATAGAGAACCATGGGACCCTCCTTGGGAAGCTGAGTAATACGTTATTACTCCATAGCTTGCACCAAGAAGTCCTGTATGTGTGTGTGTGGACTAGGATTTAACTAAATTTTCACATATTAAGTTTTATTCACCCACTTTTCCTGCATACAGGTATATTCGTAATTGCATATTTGTTGTTACCGACAAATAGGTCCAGGTTATGCATCGGTAGGTTTATCTTTTCCAAATCAGCACAACATGCTATGGAGATGATTTATTATTGTTGTAAATGCATTAAGCCGACATGTTGAATCGATTATTGCATCGGATATTGTATTGTTTGTAAAATGTTTTTATTGTAATATCTTGTAGAGCCGACCTACTAAAATTGGTCTTAGGTTATGGTATAAATGTAAGATCTTATTTGTAAGATCGGATGTGGAATGCGAAAAGGAATTGTGTGAAGGTATATGCGAGATTAAGCAGAGCTATACACACAGACATCATTTGAAGGTGAAGCTATGTTTTTGTGAAAGCATATCAGAACTACACCGGTACTGAATCCAGCATATCCAGCATATGAAGATGCTATTTTGAGCAGTACATTCTTATTGGATTTAACCATCCAATTGTAGTCAGTGTGACTCCCATTTTGTGTTTGAGCAGTGAGTTCTAGGCGCTTGGCCTTTCTACATGTGCAGACCCCATTTATGTACACTTACTATCTGCAGTAGTATCATCTGATTGTGGGTAAGATTTCCCACCGTGGGTTTTCCCCTTACAGGGTTTCCACGTACAAATATTGGTGTTATGTGTTGTGGATGACTTTGTCCTTTTGTTTCATGCATTAATCTTTACCGGTATTACAATTATTTGATAAAACTGTCCACCGGTATTAAGTAGTAAATTGGTTAAGTTGTTTTTGGTTTAAATTTATTTGACAACTGATTCACCCCCCCTCTCAGTTGTCTCTAGGACCTAACAGATTGAACAATTTATTTGTTGATGCATGATCTGTTAAGCGCAACCATTTGCCATGTTTTCTGTCTGATGTTCGCGCAAATGTATGTCTATGTAAAAGAGGGACAATTTATTAACAAGATGAAATGAAATTGATTATTTTTGAATTTTGATTGTTTTCAAATTTTTAGGGTTTTAGGATATATTTGATTTTTTGTGCTTTTTTTAAAAAAAAAATTCGAATGTTTTTGGATTATTTTAAGACATTTTTCAAATGTTTTATGATTTTTTTTAGGACTTATTTGATTTTTATTATTTTTTCAAGACATTATTTGATTTTTAAGGTTTTTTTTAGGACTTTATTTAATTTTTAAGGATTTTTTTTCAGGAGTTTTTTTTTTTTTTTAATGAATTTTTTTAGGACATTTACGCATTAGTTGTCCTCTAGTGTCTAGCAAGGCAAGGAATATGACAAATGGATAAATAAGTTTGTTTAAATGTTGGTGGATAGAGGGAAGATAGAGGCCACTTATTATGGAGACAGAGTGGATTCAATTTCGAAGGGCTCTCGTGTGATGGTATAAGGGATTGGATATGACAATGTAAAGCAATAGCATGACATGATGGACACGTCAAGAGGTTTTTGAAACCATTTTTTGTATTTTACGTCCTTATGTTGGATCAAGGTCAAGGGACATAAAGAGTGTATGGACGGTGATAGGATATGGATAGGATAAGCAAGAAACAAAATGGATAAGGGATACATACAAGGTGAAGCCCATAAGATGTATGATGCTCGTAGAAAATCCCCAACCTTGTCAAGATCAAAGGTGAGCTAAGGGATATGGATAATGGATAATGGGGGATGACGAATAGTAGAGGATGCAATAGGATATGATGTGATAATGGATACGAGGGATGAAGGATAATGAAGGACGATAGGATATGACAAGATAGAATAAATGAAATTGGTGGCCCCAAGTGTGGAAAGCAAGAAGATGAAGGATTACACATGATTCTTGTTTGCTAGGTTTTCATCATGGTATTTGCCCAAGGTTCCTGTTTGCCAAGTTTTCACCAGTCGACGAACTTTTTTTCTTTAATTTTTTTTTTCAGGATCATTTTTTCAATTTTTTTTTTTTTTTGATAATTTTGACATTTTGAAAGATAAGAGATGGAGGAAGGACTAAAGCGTCTTGTTTTTTTTTTGGATGGTATCCTTGAAACATGTGCTATAATGGACCATGACTATGAATGTATGCTCAAAGACGTTGGTAGGATAATAGAGGGAAGATGGAATGTATGATTGGATGAAACGAGATAAGGATTTAGGCAAAGCATAAGATATGATGGATGAAAGGATGGAAATGAGGTGTTGGATAATGAAGGGAGTGGAAGAAGACTTTCTTTTAAGTGGATGGGAGTGTGGGAAACATTGACACACATCTTGAAGGGTAGTGGAGTGATGGAGGAAAAATCGATTTTGGATATTAACATTTTGGTGGAGGAATAGCTAGGGATTTTGGGACATAAGGACCCAAAATGGATGAAGGAGGTGATGGAGGAATATATTTGAAAGGCATGGATGGAGGAATAGAAATTTTGGATGGCAATTTTGATGTTTCTTTTTGTGCTTCTATGAGTTACTTGGGAATCCACATTCTATTTTATTTTACATACTTTTGTGGTTCCTTGGAACACATTGCTTGCACAAGGGATTTAGGAATCCATATAGATTTTGAATTTTCTTTTGGAGCAATTAGCCTTTGTGTCCTTTTGGATATATATTTTTTAGATCATATTTTTCTTTGTTTTTACATGTTGATTAGATTGGACATGTTGATGCTTGTTTGTATGTGGATTGCTAGACTTATGGAATTTATGCTTAGTATCCAATTTACTTGGAAAAATGGGATTCATGGATGGATAAGAATGATATGGAGGTCATTTGGATGCGTGAAATATTCTCAAGGATGTCTACCTTTGTTGATCTTGAATAGGGGATTGAGGGATATAAGGACCTAAAATGGATGGAAGAGATGAAGGGGAAGGCATATGTTTTGATGGAGGGATGTGGGATTTAGTAGGGGTACCAACGCCTTGAGAGTGAGCTATATAACCAAGGTCATGCAAATTATGATTTCTTTTGATATTGAGGGGTTTTAAAATACGTTTCTTGTGGAGGTCGACCCTTTTGCCTTGATAAATATTTTGCCCGATGGGATACTTGTTGCTTTGGGAGAAAGACATGAGTCCATTTTGAGTGGAGGAACTAATTTGATATGCAAGGATTTCATGAACAACTTGTGTAGACATGTTGGGATCACGAGGGGGACTAGGAGGAATAACAGGTTCTTGAGGGGGATCATGAGGAATGATGAGATCATTTGGTAGGATATAACCATGTGGTGGACATGGAAGATTAGGATATGGAGATGAAGAAATGGTAGAATCTTGTGGAGGATCTAGAGTGATTATGAGATCTTGTGGAGGATATGAAAGTTAAGGGATAATTTGACCTTGACAAGGAGGGGGATCATCAAATTCCACTTTAAGGGCTTTGGTCTTGAATTTCAACGGGATCATTGGAAAGGACATACAAGATATCTTGATCTTTCTTAGAAAGTGGAATGTCAATGGAATTTAGGAAGGGTATTGTAGACACCTAAAATTGTCAAGTCTAATTAAATAAATATCTTTATTTATTTAATTATCTAAGCTTAATTATTCTATTAATTAAATAAATCTTTATTTATTTAATTAATTCATTTATCCTCTTCTAGCCTTATTTCTCATTTAATAAATTCATTTATTTATTTAAATTATCCTTTTCCTAAATTAAATAAATATTTTATTTATTTAATTGATCTCACTCCTTCTATTAATGAAATAAATCTTTTTTTATTTAATTAATTCATTAACCTTTTCTACCCATGACACATGTCATTCATCTCTTAATTCATACACTACCTACCCCTTTCATTATTTTATTATTTCTTTTACCTACCCTCTAATCATAGCCGACCTTTTACACCTCTCAATCTTATCCCTCCATTTCATATAGTGTCTTCTATATAAGGAGATGCTTCCTTCATTATCAGACTCCCCCCGTTGACTACTTGACTACACTACACTTTTGAACATATGTGATCCTACTTGCAACCACATTCCGTTCTTTGTTGAGCTCTTGTGTACATAAAATCTAAGAGCAAATATATCAAGCAAGATCAATGGAGATAGGAAGAATGGAGATCCAAACCCTATTGGACATGTGATGGTATAATCTTTGTGATTTCATTTGATTTGCATTGTCTTAGGTAATCTTCATATGTTATGGTGGATCTTTGTTGTTGTTAGGCTAGGGTTTTGTGGTTGAATTCATTTAGTCTTTCAATATTGTTTTATCCATTTTCACTATATACATTTTGGCACGCCCCGTGGGACATGCATTTTTGTTAGATCTGTATTTTTTGAAGATTTTTCTAACCCTATATTGTTGTTTTGTAAAACAATTTGGAGAATAATCTTGTGCAGCTAGGGTTTTGGACAAAAAATCAAGATCTTGGAGAGATATGATGATATCTCACAAACGGATTGGAAATTTTGCACCAAATTGTTTTTCCAGGCTGAAGAAAGTATCAAGAGCTCTCAATCCAAAATTCAGAATTTTTGGAGCGCATTTTCATTTTCTATGAATTTTTTATGATTTTTCATAAAAAATTAATTTTAAGAGAAAATGAGAGAATTTTTAAGATTTTCTTACATTTTTGGGAATCTCACATAATTATACATAGGATCTTCTCCTTGTGATTTTAATTTTGATGCAAAATATTTCCCTAAAAATTGGATCTTTAAAAATTAGAATTTTTCCTTATTTTGATCAGATCTCACAAACGGTTCGAATTTTGGCATAAATTTTTTTTTACCGATTAGAAAAATTATCAGAAGGAATCAGTAAAAATTTCAGATTTTTTAGATCAATTGTTCAATTTATATGAATTTTTTATGATTTTTCATAAAAAAATAATTTTGAGAGCAAATTAGTGAATTTAATGGATTTTCTTACATTTTTGAAAATATCTCAGAATTATACATAGTATCTGTTCTTTGGGATTTTAAATTTGATACAAAATCATTCCTAAAAAAATAGCTCTTTGAAAATTAGGGTTTTGCATTATTTTACTCATATCTCACAAACTACTTGAATTTGTTGCAAAAATTTTTTTATGCAGGTTTGGAAGACCATCAGGACTCTCCAATAAATTTTTTAGATATTTACGATGGATTTTGCATTTTATATGAATTTTTTATGATTTTTCATTAAAAATTAATTTTTAGAACAAATTAGAAATTTTTTTGGATTTTCTTACATTTCTGGAAATCTCTTGAAATTTTACAGGAGGTCATTTTTTATGATGAATCAAATCTTTGAATTGGTCAACAAAATACATTGTTGAAAGCCCCTATTTCACAAAGTCTTTTGGATCTAAAATTTACCTAACTTGTGTGCTTGCAGGAAGGGGTGATCATTTGAAACAATCCAAACTACTAACAAATCTTTGTTGCAGGTCCTTGGCAAGGGTTTTTGGATTTTTATTGTGTGCCTTGTTTTCATAGACTAGCAAACACTTCAATTGGTGCACTAAAATTGAATCATTGTCTTTTGTGTCTTGAGCAATAGGCTCTTTTTGTTTAATCTTTAGAGGGCCTGTCTTCCCGTGTGGTCATTAGGACTACTAGTGAGAAGAGAAAGACCTAAGTGGTAGTGAGGAAAACCCACCTCTTCCGAACCACTATAAACAACTGTATTCATGGTGAAAACTATGGATAACGTGTGCTGATTAGTTCATACCGACACTATGTCTCCCCATAAACCCGTTTGATCAAATTTATTTGATCAGTTGTAGGGCGTAACCCCTACCGGCTGGGAGCCTTCTGTATTAACAGAGCTGAAAGTGCCGCATGTATGGCCACACGAGTGGATGCCCTTACTAGCACCTTTTTGTTTTAGAAGCCAAAATCCTTCTAGTTGTTGAGGCAGGAGGTCGGACCTCTGGTAGCGGCCCACACACATACGGTTCTTAGTAGAGATACAAAGTTCACCATGGGGAGTTTTCGTGGGGACTGATGCTTGGTTGACTCGAGAAGTGAGTGCCAAGGGTGGAGCCAGTGAGGTCAAGCATCTAAGTATCCACTCTAAATAGCGTAGCCTCGGGGGTAAAACCTCATGTGGGATCAACAACTATTGTCTTGGCCAGCCATAAGAATTATGCTTGACTTATTTTAAACATTCAAAACATTATAGACCAAAAAAAAAAACATTGTGTCTTTTGTGTCTTCAAGTGTATGCAAAACATTTTTACATCAAACAACACACTTTTCTTGAAGTCATTTTGAGTCTAAACACTTGCAAACATTGAGTCCTCATCAACATTGTGTCCTCTTGTCACGAAAAATAGTCAAACATTCATATTTGGCCCAAATTTTAGGGATGTTAACAAAGCCTGTCCAAAGGATGACTTTCCTTTGCCCAACATTGACATAATTGTAGACCTCACAACAGGCCATGCGATGCTATCATTAATGGACAACTTTTCTGGCTATAATCAAATCCAGATAGCTCTAGAGGATCAAGATAAAACAACGTTCACCTATCCTTGGGAAACGTATTGTTGGAATTTAATGGCTTTTGGCTTAAAGAATGCTGGGGAAACTTATCAAAGAACAATGATGACAATCTTTCATGATATGATGCATACCTTCATGAAGGACTATGTGGATGATTTACTGGCTAAGTCATTTACCCGAGCAAAACATATGGGCATATTAGAGAAAATATTTCAAAGATTGGATAAATTCCAAGTCAGGCTCAAACCTAAGAAGTGTGTCTTCGGGGTAACATCGGGAAAATTATTAGGCTACATTGTGTCCGCAAAGGGCATCGAAGTAGATCGAGTGAAGGTACAAGCCATCATAGAGATGCCACCTTACAAGAATATTAGCCAACTCAGATCTCTACAAGGACGGCTACAGTCTATCAAGCGATTCATAGCCCAATTAGCAGATAAAATTCTACCATTCAATGATTTTCTACATAAAAACATACCATTTAGATGAGAAGCCAAGTGTGCAGAATCGTTCTATCAAATCAAGCAATATATAATGAACCCACCAATTCTAGTACCACCAATAGAAGGGAAGCCACTTATTCTCTACATATCAACAACAAACATATCATTGGGGGAACTGTTAGCACAAGAAGATCAAGAAGGCAAGGACCGAGCTATCTATTACTGTAGACACCCAAAATTGTCCAGTCTAATTAAATAAATATTCTATTTATTTAATTATCTTTAGCCTAATTCTTCTATTAATTAAATAAATCTTTATTTATTTAATTAATTCATTTATCCTCTTCTAGCCTTATTTCTCATTTAAATAAATGCATTTATTTATGTAAATTATCCTTTTCCTAAATTAAATAAATATCTTATTTATTTAATTGATCTCACTCCTTCTATTAATTAAATAAATATTTATTTAATTAATTAATTCATTAACCTTTTCTACCCATGACACATGTCATTCATCTCTTAATTCCTACACTACCTACCCCTTTCATTATTTTATTATTTCTTTTACCTACCCTCTAATCATAACTGACTTCCTTTTACACCTCTCAATCTTATCCCTCCATTTTATATAGTGTCTTCTATATAAGGAGATGCTTCCTTCATTATCAAGCCCCCCGTTGACTACTTGACTACACTACGCTTTTGAACATAGGTGATCCTACTTGCAACCACATTTCCGGTCTTTGTTGAGCTCTTGTGCACACATAAAATCTGAGAGCAAATATATCAAGCAAGATCAATGGAGATAGGAAGAATGGAGTTCCAAACCCTATTGGACATGTGATGGTATAATCTTTGTGATTTCATTTGATTTGCATTGTCTTAGGTAATCTTCATATGTTATGGTGGATCTTTGTTGTTGTTAGGCTAGGGTTTTGTGGTTGAATTCATTTAGCCTTTCAATATCATTATTATTGTTATCCATTTTCACCATATACATTTTGGCATGTCCAGTGGGACATGGATTTTTGTTAGATCTGTGTTTTTTTGCAGATTTTTCTAACCCTATATTGCTGTTTTGTAAAACAATTTGGAGAATAATCTTGTGCAGATAAGGTTTTGGACACAAAATCAAGATCTTGGAGAGATTTGATCATATCTCACAACCGGATTGGAAATTTTGCACCAATTTTTTTTGGCAGGTTGAAGAAAGTATCAGGAGCTCTCAATCTAAAATTTAGAATTTTTGGAGCACATTTGCATTTTCTATGAATTTTTTATGATTTTTCATAAAAAATTAATTTTAAGAGCAAATGAGAGAATTTTTTCAGATTTTCTTACATTTTTGGTAATCTCTCATAATTATACATAGGATCTATTCTTTGTGATTTTAATTGTGATGCAAAATATTTCCCTAAAAATAGGATCTTTAAAAATTAGAGTTTTTCCTTATTTTGCTTAGATCTCACAAACAACTTTGAAATTGGGTATCAAAGTTTTTGTGCAGGTTAGAAAAAGTATCAGAAGGATTCAATAAAAATTTCAATTTTTTTAGATCAATTTTTCAATTTATATGAATTTTTTATGATTTTTCATAAAAAATTAATTTTGAGAGAAAATTAGTGAATTTTTTGGATTTTCTTACATTTTTGGAAATATCTCAGAATTATACATAGGATCTATTCTTTGAGATTTTAAATTTGAAACAAAATCATTCCTCAAAAATCAGATCTTTGAAAGTTAGGGTTTTGCATTATTTTACTCATATCTCACAAACTGCTTGGATTTGTTGTAGAAATTTTTTTATACAGGTTTGGAAGACCATCAGGACTCTCCAATAAAAATTTTAGAGTTTTTGGATCGATTTTGCATTTTATATGAAGTTTTTATGATTTTTCATAAAAAATTAATTTTTAGAGCAAATTAGAATTTTTTTTGGATTTTCTTACATTTCTGGAAATCTCTTGAAATTTAACAGGAGGTCTTTTTTTTATGATGAATCAAATCTTTGAATTGGTCAACAAAATGCATTGTTGAAGGCCCCCATTTCACAAAGTCTTTTGGATCTAAAATTACCTAACTTGTGTGCTTGCAGGAAGGGGTGATCATTTGAAACAATCCAAACTACTAACAAATCTTTGTTGCAGGTCCTTGGCAAGGGTTTTTGGATTTTTATTGTGTGCCTTGTTTTCATAGACTAGCAAACACTTCAATTGGTGCACTAAAATTGAATCATTGTCTTTTGTGTCTTGAGCAATAGGCTCTTTTTGTTTAATCTTTAAAGGGTCTGTCTTCCCGTGTGGTCATTAGGACTACTAGTGAGAAGAGAAAGACCTAAGTGGTAGTGAGGAAAACCCACCTCTTCCGAACCACTATAAACAACTATATTCATGGTGAAAACTATGGATAACGTGTGCTGATTAGTTCATACCGACACTATGTCTCCCCATAAACCCGTTTGATCAAATTTATTTGATCAGTTGTAGGGCGTAACCCCTACCGGCTGGGAGCCTTCTGTATTTACAGAGCTGAAAGTGCCGCATGTATGGCCACATGAGTGGATGCCCTTACTAGCACCTTTTTGTTTTAGAAGCCAAAATCCTTCTAGTTGTTGAGGCAGGAGGTCGGACCTCTGGTAGCGGCCCACACACATACGGTTCTTAGTAAAGATACAAAGTTCACCACGGGGAGTTTTCGTGGGGACTGATGCTTGGTTGACTCGAGAAGTGAGTGCCAAGGGTGGAGCCAGTGAGGTCAAGCATCTAAGTATCCACTCTAAATAGCGTAGCCTCGGGGGTAAAACCTCATGTGGGATCAACAACTATTGTCTTGGCCAGCCATAAGAATTATGCTTGACTTATTTTAAACATTCAAAACATTCAAGACCAAACAACAAAACATTGTGTCTTTTGTGTCTTCAAGTGTATGCAAACATTTTTACATCAAACAACACACTTTTCTTGAAGTCATTTTGAGTCTAAACACTTGCAAACATTGAGTCCTCATCAACATTGTGTCCTCTTGTCACGAAAAATAGTCAAACATTCATATTTGGTCACAACCAACAACTTCACAAATTGGAAAAATTTTACAGTCCAGCAAACAAGAGCAATCAGTTTCGGAATTCTTGAGCTTCCTAGGTTGTTTCTCTAGGTTTTCATCTAGCATTCAACTTGTCTTTGGGTCTCACAAAGTCCATCATTGCTTTACATCTTGCATTAAATTTACATTTGTCTAAACTTGAGTCAAAAGGTCACTTGCTTGTCCTCATCATACTTTGTCAACACACTACATACAAACACATTTTGCTAAGTGGTCCCTCATCAAGGTCTATCACCTTTGGGTCTCATTTGGTCTTACTTATAGTCAAGGTCAACTTACCTCATCAAGAGAAACTATCTTCTCTTTGGAAGTCACACCTACTCTACTACATACATACTTGGTCTTACACTTTGGACATTGCAAGTACACCTCAGATTCATTTACATTCCATCCAACTCTTGGTCTTCCATACTTTTTCCATTTTCATCTAGTCTCACACATCTCGGTCAATACCTAGTTCATGGTTGAAACCCGTCTTCAAAAATCTAGGAGAGAAACTAAAGAGGCTCAAGAGTCCGCAAACATGAGTTCTTATGAGTATGACAATGATATCTTTTTCAATTCTGGTCATACTACATTACCTGACATGGATGCCTATAGAAACATTCCAAATGTTGAGAACATGGACACTACAAACAACAATGATACACACAATGATGATATGGACAACTTTTCAGTACATTCAGCAGATATGGAAGAATCCATTATGGATCCCCGTTTCAATTGATTGGTTGAGGAAATAATGAGGGATAGACAATACTTCTTACAAATGATGGCACAAAGTGGAGCCAAGATACCTCATGATTTTGACATGTCTCAAATAATGGAAAATCGACCTTTGCAACAACCTCACTCCAACATGGATCAAAGGAGGCCTAATAGTGGAGGCAATAGAAGACCACATCTTGTGCTTGAATCACCATCATCTTTGTTTCAAAAACCAGAGGTCCCATACACACATGGTCAAGCATATGATACTCACCTTTGCAGACCATTATGGAAGTCTTATGCAGAAAAATATGCTCAATCACATACCAATACTAAGGATCAACCACCAAGGCAATTGGATATCCAAAGGCATGTTCACAATTTAGATACAAGGAAACCCCACGTCAAATTTGGGGGCAACACATTAGAACAAACTCATGACATGCCTGTAGAGTATGGTATACATGGACAAAGCAGATATTCCATTCCTCACCATGACTCTATACCAAGTGATTCATATACACAACATCATTATAGCCATCCTCCATATGAACATGTGTATGATCAATATTATCCATATATGCAACATGCTCCTCCTCCACCCGGTGCTTCAGGCATGGGGTATGGTCCAAGAAGTCGGTCTCCACCGAAGAACAATTTGGAGCAACAAATTAGGGACTTACAAAGGAAAATGGAGGACATAAATACACTGAAGCCAACATACACAATGAGAGACATATGTCCTTATCGATTTGACAAGAGCATTCCAATGCCTCCTTTTCCTACACACTTTGTGACACCTAAGTTTGATAAGTATAGAGGAAAAGGGGATCCTAAGGCACACATAAGACAGTTTTTCACAGCTTGCATTGAGGTAGCTTCAGAAGAGACATATTTGATGAGATTATTCCCACAAAGCCTAGGTGATCAAGCTATGGAATGGTTCTCCCAACTTCCACCTGGTATTAAGTCATGCAGTGACTTAGCAAAGGCATTTATTCAACATTTCTCCTACAACATAGAGACAGACATATCAGTCACTACTTTGTGCAACACCAAGCAAAAGGATGGAGAATCTTTTTCATCATTTTTACAAAGATGGAGGAATCTAGCCAGCAGATGCTCTTGGGAAATTCCAAAAAAACAAATGGTAGAGACGTTCACGCAAAATGTTAACAAAGACATTGGCTATGATCTAAGGAAAGCTTGTTTGTCCACCTTCAAGGATGTCATTGAAAAAGGCTTCGCAATAGAGAAAGTCCTAATTGAACGAGGAGTCATTAAGCTATTCAAAGAAAACAAAGATGACTTTAAAGTAAAAGATAAGCGAAGATTTTGGAACAAAAACAAGAACACAGTCAATGATGGTGTTGTGGATGCCAATACAGTGCGACCTGAAATCATTTTTTTGGGATCAAGCTCTACAAACAATCAAGTGAATACTCAAACAACTTCTAGATCACGAAGGATGTACACCCCATTGGGAGAACCACTTGAGTCAGTTTTCAAGAAGCTAGTGGCAAACAAAGTAATCACTATTCCAGATTTTACTCCATATGAACCAAAGGTTAAACCAAATTGGTGGAATGATGATGAATATTGTGAATTTCATAAGAGCAAGGGTCATAAGATAGGAAATTGCCATCGACTGAAGAACATCATACAAGATCTCATTGATAGGGGTGACATTGAGATTGAAGGGCACTCATCCAATCAAGAACATGAAATGTTTAAGGAACCATTCCCAAAGCATGAGAAGGGAAAAGCTGCAGCCACAGATGACCAAACCAACTATACCAGAGCATCCTACAAGTATGATTCAACTATCAATCACATCTTGATGGATAATTATGTCTCTACCATTATCATCAAGGACAAAAACCCTGAGAATTCTACCCAGAGACCCAAGATTGTCTTAAAAGGTGTTGGATCTTCTTCTGAACCTACCTCTGAATGTCATGCTACAACCCGTCGAGGTAAATTCACTTTGCAAGGTGCTCCAGCTAAAAACACCGCTTCCTCATCAACCAAACCTGAGTATGACCTTGTAAAACAGTTAGGGAAGACACCCGCACTCATCTCCATACTTGAACTCTTGTGCATATCCCCCGCACATAAAGCCATTCTTGACAAAATCTTGAGAGACACTATTGTCCCCACTGATCTGAATGTGGACCAGTTTTAAACCATGGTGGGATACCTTTCCATTCCACACTCCCTTACATTCACAGAAGCCGATGATGCCTCCGTAAGTCAGCCACATAATGCACCTTTACACATTGAAGCCTTCATACCCAAACACCACATAAAACGAGTCCTGATAGATGGAGGAGCAGGTCTAAACATTTGTACATTGAGCACTATTAAACAATTAAGATATTCTGACAAAGCTGTGAATTCTACAAATGAAATTACTATCAAAGCATATGATGATGAAGAGTGTTCATCCAAGGGTACAGTCACCTTACCTCTTAGAGTTGGGCCAGTTACAAAGGATGTGGTTTGTCAAGTACTTGATCTTGATCTCACATACAACATATTGCTAGGATGTCCTTGGATTCATGAAATGAGCGCAGTCCCATCTACATATCATCGATGTATCAAGTTCCCTCACAATGGAGTTGAAGTGACTGTCAAAGCTGACCCAAATCCATTCATATATTGCAACAATTTGCGACCTAGATCAGAAATAACAATCCCAGTCAATCGAGAAGCTATTCCTTCTTCGACATATGTGGATCCAGAATCCTTGAAAGCTTCTACATCAAAGCTCTGGGATGTGGTGAGTATATCTTTCATGTTGATCAACTCCCACTATCTCCTAAGTTATTCAGTCAATAGGAACAACCTACAAACAATTTTCAATGCCAAGGAATTGGGTGTGAACCACCTAATGTTGTGGCTACTAAGTCCGAAATGCAAATCTCCTCTAGTGGTGCAAGCATCTCTTGATGTCAATACTCCTAAGAATGGTTCCAACGAAGAATCTGTTGAGTGTTTCGCTAGCCCTCTTGATAAATCACATAGCCTTACCATATCATCCACTCATTCCATTTCCACTCCACTTCCAGACTTGGATCAACAAGAATTACAAAAGCCCTTACTAATTGGGGATGAAAAATTAAGCTTTGAAAAGAAAAATCTAAAAGTAAAAAATAAAGAAAAATCCTTCAGTCCAAATCAAAATCAAAAGCTATTGGACTCTGCAAAAATCAAAGTCAAGGATAAAAATCCTATGAAGCAAAAAGAGCAAGAGTTGATCTCCCGTAATACCAAAATAACTGGGGGCAAAATTTCTAAAATTTTAAGTTAAAACGCATACTTGTTGATCCTAAGTCTCCATCATGCTATCCTACTTTCACTTCTTTTCATAGTCATAAGCCTTCATAACTCATCCACTTGTTCCACACATCCATCCCCTTTTGGTGATACATCATGGATCTTTAATGGAGCTTCCTTGAAGGACTTTGTCATCAGGGATGCCCAAACTTCTTTAGGTGACACGCATACGGGCCTGTGTAGTCCACACACTAGTAATTCTATCTCAGTTCCTTTATCAACGAAGACAGTCACTCGAGCTACACATCATTCAGTCAAGGAATGATGTAGTTACAATCACAAAGTCAAGCCTCACACATTTGAGGTAGGTGACTTGGTTCTCAGAGAAAATCCTAAAAATCAACAAGACAGAGAGAAGAAGGACAAGTTCGAACCAAACTGGCTTGGTCCCTACATCATTACAGTAGCATATGGATCTGGGGCACATCAACTCTCAACTACAGAAGGTGAACCCTTGGAGGATCCTATCTATTGCTCTGCAAAAAGGATTAGAAAATCTGTTTGATGGCAACATACACAAGAGCACAAGAAACAAACGTTAGTGTTAGCAACAAAAGATTATCCTAAACAGGCATATCAAGAGAGATATTAAGCATGAAATAGAAAGTATATAAACATAGAATAAAATAGCTAATCGAGATGCTCATAGTTGCTCCTCCCTTGTTCCTCTCCTCTCCAAGTCCCAAATGAGTGTAGCTCTCAGCTTTTAGCACTAGCCATGGATGCCATATGGAGATTCAAGATGGTTGAATATGATAAGCAAATGCTATGCAAGTGTAGATAGTGATGCTATGAGAAAGCTCTATGCTAATGCCAGTATAACAACAATACTCTAATGCTTCCTTTTTGCTTGAGGAGAAGGGTTCTATTTATAGAAGAAATGAGGAAATGAAGGGTTAAGATTGAGTAATCTTAACAAGGGTTAGGATTGAAAGATATTCAATCCATGTGAGAATTTCAACCCAATCCCATGTTGACAAGTGTCACCATGAGGAGGCTTGAGAGGAGAGATAAGGAGCATTAAATGCTTGAGGGGACATGATGGTTACCCTAGTCAAAGAAATAAATGCTTTGAAGAGACACATGGGTTACATGAGGGTTAAGTTAGGGGTCAAAGTCCTTAACCATGGGTGCAAGTGGAATTAACCATTAATGGTCATGTAAGAGCCATAAGTGGTTTGGAAGACTTTAGAGGTTAATTTGTTGAACACACCAATCATTAATTGCTTTTCAAAGACTTTGGAGTCTTTGAGAAGTGACTCCAATTTGCTTAGGAATGTGACAATATTTAGGGGATGGATTAGGTTAATTAGGAAAGGTTTAGAAGAATCTAGAAGGGGTTTAGGCATGCAAGTGGATTTTGTAGGAAAATGCAAGTGGGAGGAATTTTGGTATTTTCAATTAAAATAAAATCATTTATTTCAATTAAATGGTGTAATTTGCATTTGGATAAATATTCAAATAAATATTAATTTATTTAAATGAGAAAAAGGAAGATAAAGCATTAAAATGCTTGAAGACTTTGAGGGAAACCATTAAAGGCTTGAAGACTTTAAGGGAAGCAATTAAAGTCTTAAGAAGACTTTAAGGGAAGCCATTAAGTTTGAAGACTTTAAGGGAAACCATTAAAGGCTTAAGAAGACTATAGAAGGAAGCCATCAAGTTTGAAGACTTTAAGGCCATCAAGTTTGAAGACTTTAAGGGAAACCATTAAAGGTTTCAAGTGGGTGAGGATAAATAGGATTTTAAATAAATAATTTATTTAAAATAGTTGTGCAACTTGCTTTTGTAGGAAAATACAAGTGGGTGGAGGATAAATGTGTTTTAAATAAATTATTTATTTAAAATAATTGTGCAACTTGCATTTGTAGGAAAATGCAAGTGGGTAGAGGATAAAGGTGATTTAAATAAATGTTAATTTATTTAAATGTGAGAGGTGGGATTTTGGGGGATTTAAATAAATATTAATTTATTTAAATGTGAGAGAATATTTAATTAAATAAATATGATTTATTTATTTAATTAATGGTCTGAATTTGGTTAAGTGATTTAAATCAAATAAATTGAATAATTTATTTAATTAATAGGAGAATAGGGTTAAGATGAATTAATTAAATATTAATTTAATTAATTATTAATTGATGGTTAAATAATCAAATAAATACTAAGTATTCATTTAATTAAGTGGACAGATTTATGTGACTACACTATCAATAGCATGCACCTTCGTAGGTTTTACACATAGCTCTTTAGAGTATCCTAATTCAAAAATACAAAAAAATCAAACAAAAAAATTCAAAAATTTCAAAAATACAAAAAAAAAATTTATAAAACAAAAAAATCGTTACTTGGTGAAAACCTGGCAAACAGGCACCTTGTGACACAAAAAACATTGAAAAATCAAAAAAAGTAAAGAGAAATAATTTCGTCCAACGGTGAAAACCACTTTGGTGGCGCCCTGGGCAAGTACCATGGTGAAAACTGGGTCACCAGTGCCATGCGCAGAGACATTGCTCCTCCCTCCTTCAAGATTCCATTTCATCCCCTCACTTTGCACACACTCACAACCTATTCATTCATAATAAACTTACCCATTCCCATCATGGCTTGCTATTGATCTACCCAAGATTGGTTAGCCATTCATAATAAACCTCCCTTTTCACCTCCCTTTCCATCCATAATAAATCAGATCCTATCTATGGCTAAGGCAAATCCTATGTCTAGTAATGGGTGTGGAACTAAGAACATCACATGTTTGAGGAGTACAATTTCTTCCAGTTTTCTTCAGTCTATTTGCGCACATTCCACAATAAAGGAACATTTGCATCATAGATCTGCAATTAAGTTTCATCTTCTTCGCAATAAAGTATCAGTTTTAGGGATTCAGTCAGTTTCAGATGAGACACAACAACAACAATGGGCTTCAACAAATCAAATCTTTCAACAGACTCAGACAACATATGGTTCCATGCTATCTATCCTTTTTGTGAAAGTAAACATTGTGACCACAATCAAATAAGACTTATACAAGTGACAAGAGACACTAAACTTGAGGACTACAGTGGATTTTGGTGTTGAGTCTTGGTTTTCTTTTGATTTTATCTTTTGGTGACATGTCTTTTAGCTTTTTCAGGATGTCTCTGACTAGAGATTCTATCTCTAGGATGTCTTTGACTAGAAAGGCGAGGATGGGGTATCGTCACCTATTTTTCTTTTGCTGTTTGTGGATTATCTCTTAGTAATGCTATGACTTGTCCAAGGATATGAGGACACTATGAGTCTAGTATGAACTAGGGCATTCCTTGTTTGTGACTATCTTATCTCCATGCAAACAGGTACAAGGACTTTCTGGGTCGAACATATGCCTCGATTGTCATAACCTACTTGCCATAATAAAGCTCAATGATGATAATGCATAAGAAGCTCCTTTCACTTTCATATCTTCTATCTTCCATCCCCCTTTCTTTATTGACTTCCATTGTCCTTCTCAAGTCCGTGTAGCCTGCTATCACATGACTGAGTATAATGACACACCAAAAAAAAAAAAATCTGCATTTCCTGTAGTTGCACCTGCATTACCACATATAAGCATTTCATACATACATATAGATATCACAACTGCATCACATCCTGTACACAACACCTATTAGCATAATTTACATTTGCATTATCATATTCATCTGCATTACATACATTCACATTTGCATCATGCATACACATATAAAACATAAAAGAACAAAAAAAAATATTGCATTTCATCATGTGCATCCATATCATAAGCATCACATAGAAACATACATCACATAGGTACGCATGCATATAGCTGCCGCAAAGATGAATCATCTCATATATATATAAAGTGTCATGATACAATGATGTCAAAATCATATGGCTACAATCACCCGTAGGTGTCTACATCATCATACAAAAATGGTACAATACTGATACATAGGGACCCCTCTACGACTATGATGAACTCCCTCCCTCAGAGCCAGCTAGCCTCGACGGAGTCTGAGCCCTAGAAGGACCCGCCCCAAGATCATCCTCGTGTCGCCCTATCTGGACAGAGGAACCCACTGATCACTCCTGCTAGCATTGTTGGTAGTGCCAATCCTATCTGTGTCATCGTGTCCCACGCCACATGTCCCACCCTCATCTCCAGTCCCAGATCCTATAACACTCATCTAAGGGCATCCCTGTCTCCGTCTTGATCATATGGAATCAACTCCCCATCGATCGATATTCGTAGAATCCTGTATACATCCTCTAAGGTGACTGTCATCTCCCCCATCGACAAATGAAAAGTGCAAGTCTCAGAGTGCCACCTCTCCGCCAGCACAGTCAGCAATCCCATGTTCACCCGAAACTTAGGCACATATAGAATATGTCTCAATCCCATAGCCTCAATCGCAGCTCTGTCCTCGGCTGTCAACCAGGTCACAACCTCTGAGTTGATGGGAATCTCTCCCATGACTCCAGCATAGGCAAATACTCCTGCAGTCACACAAATCAATCATCTCAGTTCTAGTGACACTCACTGTTCATCACAAAGTGTTGCTTCTATCCTAGTGGTACTCCCTGTTCATCACAAAGTACTACGTGTTTAGCACTCCCTGTTCATCACAAAGTGCTGCTCATATTTGCACTCACTGTTCATCACAAAGTGCTGCTCATATTTTAGTACTCCCTGTTCATCACAAAGTACTATATCTTGGTACTCACTATTCATCACAAAGTGCCTTGATCTATCTTATCTTAGGGCCTATGCTTGAGTGTATCCTCTTGAGTAGTTTCCTAATTGGCAACGTATGTTCTATCACAAAATTGTCAATCCTAGCCCTATTTGTTATCCTAGTCTTCCCTAGAGGATCTGCTTGAGTGTATCCTCTCAGCAGCTTATCCAATCGACAGCATATGTTCATGACAGAACTGCCGATTTGACCTAGAAGACACAAATTCACATTTTTGGACACAAACGTGCTTTCATGACATAAACACTCTTTTAGACCGCATAAACGCGCCTGACACCAACGCAGACGCGGCTACACATGTTTGACATTTTTTGGACCCTATTCTAAGCGCATTTATTGCTCTACCTAGCATGCATTAATGACAACAATAAATGCATCAAAGTACAAGGAGGTTTTGTGGTACTTACTGGCTCTCCTGCCTCTGCTAGCCTCTGGAATCGGCGAATGCGGTCGAATTTGTGAACCAAAGCCATCGCTTTTGACTGTTGTTGCTCTTTTCTCTCTCTGCACTCTAATCTCTTGGAGGTGTAGATGACAATGAGGATGTATTTCCCTCGTGGTCTATCTTATAGACTTCCCTAGCCCTCGTTTCCCGAGTCAGTTTTCATTATCCCGTGACTCTGTCACTTTATCCGGTCAGTCCATTCTATCCTGTCTTTCTTATCGAGAGATTGTCTGCGATCTTTTCAGACATTTTTTCATCCAATCTCTCGAGGGGGCATATCATTCCCATCTTGGGGCAACTTTGTATCAGTTCATATTATCTTCTTTGAAACAACGCAACAAGCCGCATTGTCTCAAAGAGGGGCAAAATGTAGACACCCAAAATTGTCCATTCTAATTAAATAAATATTTTATTTATTTAATTATCTTTAGCCTAATTCTTCTATTAATTAAATAAATCTTTATTTATTTAATTAATTCATTTATCCTCTTCTAGCCTTATTTCTCATTTAAATAAATACATTTATTTATTTAAATTATCCTTTTCCTAAATTAAATAAATATCTTATTTATTTAATTGATCTCACTCCTTCTATTAATTAAATAAATCTTTATTTATTTAATTAATTCATTAACCTTTTCTACCCATGACACATGTCATTCATCTCTTAATTCCTACACTACCTACCCTCTAATCATAGCCGACCTCCTTTTACACCTCTCAATCTTATCCCTCCATTTCATATAGTGTCTTCTATATAAGGAGATGCTTCCTTCATTATCAAGCCCTCCATTGACTACTTGACTATACTACACTTTTGAACATAGGCGATCCTACTTGCAACCACATTTCCGTTCTTTGTTGAGCTCTTGTGCACACATAAAATCTGAGAGCAAATATATCAAGCAAGATCAATGGAGATAGGAAGAATGGAGATCCAAACCCTATTGGACATGTGATGGTATAATCTTTGTGATTTCATTTGATTTGCATTGTCTTAGGTAATCTTCATATGTTATGGTGGATCTTTGTTGTTGTTAGGCTAGGGTTTTGTGGTTGAATTCATTTAGCCTTTCAATATCGTTATTATTGTTATCCATTTTCACCATAAACAATTACATCAACATAACATTAAATGGATATGAGCTGAATTACACATTCATTGAGAAGGCTTGTTTAGTTGTGGTATTCACCTCTCAAAAGTTTTGACATTACTTGTCGGGCTATCAAGGGACAAGTAATTGCAGATCAATTAGCTGAAGCATCACTACCAAATAAGAACCAATGGAGGTCAAATTTCTAGATAGAGATGTCCTTACTATTACCACCAAGCAATGGACCCTGTACTTTGATGGTTCCTACACTCAACATGGCTCAGCTGCCGATATCTTGTTCATCACTCCTGAAGGACACACCATACCAAGATCATATAGAATCATGTTTCCATGTACAAATAACATTGTTGAGTATGAAGCACTGGTCACAAGAATCAAAATGGTCGTAGAATGGAGAATCTTAGAATTAAAGGTCTATGGAGATTCCCAACTGGTCATAAATCAGATCAACAATGAATATCAGACAAAGGATGACAAGCTGCTACCATACAAAAGAATGGTGGATGACTTCAAATAGTATTTTGTACACATCACCTTTGAACAAATACCAAGGTTGGACAATAGACAAGCTGATGCAATGGCTACTATTACTTCACTACTGCAATTCCAGAGCAACAGAGTCATTATGAGTTTTTGGTAGAGCAACAATTTTCCCCAGCCTATGACAATTCTGCATCCCATGTTATCTATGCCTTAACCGGTTCAGACTCTCCTCTATACGAGACAATATATGAGTATCTTAAAACCAATACCCTACCTATTGACCTATCTCAGAACCAAAAATGCAACTTTATCTGGCAAGCCACCTGTTATACCTTAATTGTTGATACCCTTTACCATAGAGGTCTAGATGGTACTCTTCTTCATTGCCTTGATCATAATGAATCCTATTCTTCTTTACACGAGCTTCACGAAGGTATCTCTGGCACACATTCAAGTGGTCCTACTCTCGCTAAAAAACTTCTGAGAATGGAATATTACTGGCCGACAATGGAGAAAGACTCTTATCAATTTGCAAAGAAATGTCCTAAATGCCAAATCCATGGCAATCTTATCCATGCACAAGCACAAGAATTGCAACTATTTACAACATATTGGCCTTTCTGTTAGTGGGGACTTGATTTAGTAGGAAAACATCATTCATCTTCAAATGGACACAAGTTCATTATCACTGCAACAAAGTATTTTACAAAATGGATTGAAGCAGTATCAATGACCACAGTAATTGGAAAACAAATTGCCTCTTTTATTCTCAATTATCTAATTTGCAGATACGACATCCCCAGTTCCATCATCACAGACAACGGGCGTCCCTTCAAAAACCAGGATGTGCGAGAACTATGTGAACGATTCAAAATCCAACATCGTTTCTCTACACCTTAATACCCACAGGGAAATGGTCAAGCAGAGGCATCAAATAAAACAATATTAAAAATCCTAAAGAAGACAGTAAATGATGCAGGAAAGGATTGGCATGTGCAACTCAATCCGACACTTTGGGCATACAGGATTAGCATTAGGACACCTACAGGAGCTATGCCATATTCATTGGTGTATGGATCAGAAGCAATTTTACCTCTTGAGGTAGAAATTCCATCACTTAGAATATCTTTGAAAGGCCTCATTCCAGATGAGGAGTATCGGGTCAACAGATTGCAAGAACTAGAGCTTCTGGATGAAAAATGCCAACATGCCTATAATCATCTCAAAGCATACTAGTAGCACATGTGAAAAAGTTACAAACACAAAGTCATACCTAGGATTTTTAAAGTCGGTGATCTCGTACTCAAAGAAAATACCAGAAATCAACAAGATCGAGAAAAGAAGGGAAAGTTTGAGCCTAACTGGTTGGGTCCCTATATCATAATACTGGCCTATGGATCAGGTGCCTATCAGCTAACAACTTCAAAAGGCGATGTGATCGATGAACCAATCAACAACACCCATCTGAAGAAATTATATACTTAAGTGGTCTAATACACAAAAAAAGTGAAAATACAAAAAAAAAAAATGAGAAAAATAACAAAAAAAAAAAAAGGTGCAATAAAAACAAATGGTGAAAACCTGGCAACAGGTGCTACTTGTGAGGGAAAAAATCCTCTATATATCATTACTCATATCTTTTGTATCCGGAGTCAAAACCACTGGCCCAACACTTTATAAACAACATTATCATGGACATACTTAGCATAGTCACTGTCCTTGCTTATTTGAATACCAGTTCGTTATATCCCACCATGGCTTGGTAATTAATGTACATATCCACATCGATAAGTATCTATAACTAGAGGCAACATTCATCTGACTGAAAGAAAACAAGAATCACAACATGTCAAGCAAATCCTGTCAAGCCAAAACTCCAACAACCAAGAAAGCAAAACACTGATCCGATTAACAACTTCAACACACATGATGGATGGTTTTCTGAAGTATAATTTGTTTACATCTTACATGAAGTTTTTGACTATTTTTCACTTGAACCTTTTGAATTATTGGATCCCCTAAATTTTCTCAACGATATATCGAGCTAGAGAAAGTGGTTGGAGACTGATATTTTTTTTTAGTTTTCTGTCTGTGAGGCGATCACTTGTACTGTGCAAATACTTGTCTTGAGATGTGATTCGAAACATATCACTAAAGACATGGTTCCACTTTGTGCATACAAAGGGTTTAATCTTATTTGTTTATATGCAAGCAACACTCAGGTCGTCTTGGTTCAATTATACCTCAACGCTTGTACCATCTTGCAATATCAAAATCCATGTAAATTTTTCTTAGGTCATTATGGTTCAATTATACCATTATGCTTGTATAAATTTTCAACATATCAACAACTCAATGATGATAAACAAAAACAAAGAAAAAACATGTGACTATACAGGAATGACTGAGAAAAAGAGGGTGATCAATTAGTTGCATATCATTTTAAAACTTGCATTAGTTTCATATCATTTAAAAACTTGCATTAGGTTGCATATCATTTTTAACTTGCATTAGGTTGCACATCATTTTTAATCTTGCATTTAGCTGCACATCATTATCATTATCATACTTCTCATTTTCAAGATACATCTCATCATCATCATCTAGTCACATTCATCATTGCATCCATCACATGCATATATATCACATCATCATGGAATCTTTCTTCATTTCCATATCTTCATCATTCTTCCAACTATCATCTATCATGTCTTATATAGGACGTATCTTTCCTGAAACCAGACATTTTGATCAGCTCTTATACAGGATATATCATTCTTGAAACTAGACGTTTTGATTAGCTCTTATAGAGGATATATCATTCCTGAAACCAGATGTTTTGATCAGGTCTTATACATGATATATCATTCCTGAAAGCAAACGCTCGATCATCCATGTCTTATATAGGTGGTATCATTCCTGAAACCAGACACTTCGATCATCTTTGTCTTATACAGGCGGTATCATTCCTAAAACCAGACGTTTAGATCATCTTTGTCTTATACAGGAGGTGTCATACCTGAAACCAGAATTGATCTCAATCTAATCAATCTTAATCTCAATCAAATCAATCTAATCAATCTTATCAAACCCATGCATGTCATCACTATCCACTCTTCTATCTTTCGAATATCATTCTTCTTCTTTTGAGAGATCATTCATGCTTTTAGTGCACGAACAATCTCCCGAGGGCATTATCATATCAAATCTTGACATCAATTTCATATCAAATCTTTATCATTAATATCATTTATCAAATTTGGGGCACGACATCGACATCTCGACACACGACATCACATCGATCAAATTTTGGTGACATGTCAATTTTTCTTTGAATCAACATGTGCACACACGTCACTTCAAAGAGGGGCAAAATGTAGAAGTATAAAAAATGACCAGTTTCCTAAGTGAATATTTAATATTCATTTTATTCTCATTCCTCTATTTAATTTAATTAAATCATTCACATTCATCTATTTGATTAAATAAGTTATTCAATCTATTTAATTAAATTCACCTAGGTCTTTCATATCATTTAATTGAATAAATCACTTTATTTAATTAAATCCCCTTTCTACTCTTTTTAATTAAATTTACATTTAATTAAATTGTTCACCTCAAATAAATAAATCTAATTTATTTATTTAAATCCCCCACTTGTATTTATGCAAGTTGCATCTATTTTTGTTGAAATAAAGCAATTTATTTTAAATAAAATTACCCTCCATCCACTTGCATTCTCCTACATCTCCCACTTGCCTTTCTAAACCCCTCTTATAGATTCTTCTAATCACTTCTAAATTAGCCTAACCCATCTACTAAATATTGTCACATCCCTAAACAAAGGGAAGTCACTTCTCAAACCCTCAAAGTCTTTGAAAACCATTAAAGGCTTTATGTCTTCAACAAGTTAACCTTGAAAGTCTTCAAAACCATTAATGGTTAACTCAACCATCTTGCATGATTAGAGACTTTCTCTCTAACTCAACCCACATCTAACCTAGGGGTCTCATCAAGCATTCATTGCTTTGACCATGGTTATTCCTTTAACCCTTGCACAAGAGTTTATCCTTTGGTTAAAAGCTTTATCCAATGGATAACCTTAACCTAACCTTAACCCTTACCTCCTAAGGTAACCATGAGGTCTTCTCAAGCATTTAATGCTTCTTACAACTCCTCTCAAGTAGTATTATGTTGACAATTGTCACCATTTCATTGGTGAGAATTGAGTGCATGGATTGATAACTTTCAATCCTAGCCCTTGATAAGATTATCCAATCTTGACCATTCATTGCGCTATTTTTCCTATAAATAGAGCCCTTGTTCTCTCATTCTCAGATCCAAGTCTTTAGCATCACAGTTATAGGCATTTTACTAAGAATATCTAGTCATTTTTATCAAGAATTTAATCTCTCTTTGAATAAAAATGATCTAATAAACATTTTAGAATCATTTCTATTATCATAAATAATCATATTAAGCTAGTGTATCATGTTAGGATAGTTCTTTTACTAATCCTTTCATCTTATCATCATATACATGCTAGTTTAATTCATGTTTATTAATATCATGTATATTTAAGATTGCATTCATGTTAGATTGATCAAACATCCCTCATTCTCATGATTGTCATCCCTAAGTCACTTTGC
This sequence comes from Cryptomeria japonica, assembly GCF_030272615.1. Taxonomy (NCBI): domain Eukaryota; kingdom Viridiplantae; phylum Streptophyta; class Pinopsida; order Cupressales; family Cupressaceae; genus Cryptomeria; species Cryptomeria japonica. Next base: position 4,253,980 of record NC_081410.1, on the reverse strand, counting down.
TCAGTGATCTGAGAATAAAGGCATTGGCTTGAGGGGTCTTGTGAGATAGAGAACAATGGAACATCCCTTGGGAAGTTGAGCTATTCCATATAGCTCCATAACTTGCACCAAGAGTCCCATTAGTGTGTGGACTAGTCCTAAATTCATATTTTCTATTTCATCGCACCACTTTTCCCTCATACAACCGGTACTAGTTATGAACTATTTTTGACAAGTATTTGCAGATTGGTGAAAGATTGTAGTTTACTGTAACTACTGATTCACCCCCCTTCTGAGTAATTACCGAATCCTCACAATAACAATTGGTATCAGGGCTTTAGGTCCTCTTTGTGTAGAAGCTTAACCGCTTGAGGAAAACATCCAAGGAAGATGATGAAGAAGGAGGGTGCCAAATTTACTAAGGACAACTATAGAATATGGATTGATAGAATGAAGATATATATCTAAGGTATGGGTGCTCAATTTTGGCAGCATGTTATTACAAAGTATGTACCTCCTACCAATCCTCTAACTATAGATCAGCTGAAGGAGCAACAAGAAAACATTCAAGCATTGGAAGCCATAGTAAGTACACTTCCTGACACTAAATATATTGATGTCCATGGTTTAGAAACTACCTTCAAAGTTTGGGAGAAGTTAGAATTAATCTATGATGGTGATAAGCATGTTCAAAAGGCTAAAGAAGAGTGTCTTAGAGGAAAGTTTGATGATCTCAGAATGATGGAAGAAGAAAACATTACTCATTATGGACAGAGGATAAAAGAAGTCGGTGGAATTAAAAGTGCTAGTGGTACTATAGAAGAAGACACTATGGTGAGTATGATGCTTAGAACCCTATTGCCTTCCTGTGCCATTAGAGTGTCTGCTATTCAAGAGTTGAGATCAGTTACTAAGGATAAGGTTACTGTTGATTCTTTGATTGGTTGGCTCATTGCTTTTGAGTTAAATAGTTTTGATAATAATGTACCTAAGACAAAATCTACTTTCAAAGCATCTGTATCTAGTGTACCGGTGAGAAAAGGAAAATATGTTTGTCATAGTCATGAATGCAGGTCAAGTCATCATGGTGGTAGTAAAGCTGATGCGGATGATGAAGGTAATCTGATGGAATTTGAAGATCTATTGGCAAAAGGACTTCCTAGAGGTACTGGTAAGTAAAAAGGCAACATTCCTCTCAAGTGTTTTTCTTGTAACAAGATAGGACATATAGCTGCTGTAGACACCTAAAATTGTCATGTCTAATTAAATAAATATTTTATTTATTTAATTACTTTAGCCCAATTCTTCTATTAATTAAATAAATCTTTATTTATTTAATTAATTCATTTATCCTTTTCTAGCCTTATTTCTCATTTAAATAAATACATTTATTTATTTAAATTATCCTTTTCCTAAATTAAATAAATATTTATTTATTTAATTATCCTACTTCTTCTATTAATTAAATAAATCTTTATTTATTTAATTAATTCATTAGCCTTTTCTACCTATGACACATGTCATTCATCTCTTAATTCATACACTACCTACCCCTTTCATTATTTTATTATTTCTTTTACCTACCCTCTAATCATAGCCGACCTCCTTTTACACCTCTCAATCTTATCCCTCCATTTCATATAGTGTCTTCTATATAAGGAGATTCTTCCTTCATTATTAACCCTGGCTAATCGTTCTATGCATCCTAACTACTTGATCAATTGACTACACTACGATCCTACTTGCAACCACATTCCGTTCTTTGTTGAGCTCTTGTGCACATAAAATCTGAGAGCAAATATATCAAGCAAGATCAATGGAGATAGGAAGAATGGAGATCAAAACCCTATTGGACATGTGATGGTATAATCTTTGTGATTTCATGTGATTTGCATTGTCTTAGGTAATCTTCATATGTTATGGTGGATCTTTGTTGTTGTTAGGCTAGGGTTTTGTGGTTGAATTCATTTAGTCTTTCAATCTTGTTATTATTGTTATCCATTTTCACCATATACAGCTACAAACTGTCCTAATAGTGATCAAAAGGAAAATTTTAGAAAATATAAGAGAAAAGGAAAGAAATAATGCTATGTTTCAATTGATGAAGGAGTCACTGATGAAGAATCTGAGGATGAAGACAATGAGGAGATTGTTTTTGTTGTTGTGTCTGATAAGAAGGCTTTAGTATCTCACATTGACAATCATGATGAATGGATTATTGACAGTGGTTGCTCACACCACATGACCGGTGATAAGAACAAGTTTATTTCTCTTGAAGAATTTGATGGTGGTGTAGTAAGATTTGGGAACAACTCACCTTGTATGGTAAAAGGTAAAGATTATATCTCTTTGAATGGTAAAATTAATGCTGATGATGTATATTGGGTTGAAGGTTTAAAACATAACTTGTTGAGTGTTGGTCAGTTGAATGACAAAGGTTAATCATCATGAATTTAAGAATGGAGTGTGCAGGATCTTAGGATGCAAAGGAGAATTAATTGCTAGTGGTAAACAAACTAAAGGTAACTTATTCCATCTGAATGCTAATGTGAACATTTGTTTGGTTGCTAAGGTTGAATACAATTGGTTATGACATAGAAGGATTTGTCATGTGAACTTTGATAATGTGGTTAAGGTCAGCAAATCTAGTATGGTGAGAGGTATGCCACAAATTGTTAAATCGGACAATGTGTTGTGTAAAAAATGTCAGTTGGGTAAGATGACTACATCTTCTTTTAAGATTAAATATTTTTCTTGTAAGCATATTCTAGATTTGGTGCACACTGACTTGTGTCGTCCTATCAGGACTAATTTTTTATGGTGATATGTACTTCATGTTATTTATTGATGATTTTTCTAGAATGATGTGGGTTAATTTTCCGAAGGAAAATTCTGAAGCTTTCAACAAGTTCAAGGCATTCAAGGCCTTAGTAGAAAAGGAAATCAGTAAGAATCTAAAGTGCCTGAGATCTGACTGGGGTGGAGAGTTTACATCATATAAGTTTGTGAGATATTGTGATGAAAATGGAATAAAGAGGCAATTATCTGCTCCAAGGACACCATAACAGAATGTAATTGCAAAAAGGAGAAACATAACCATTGTTGAAGCATCAAGGACTATGATGATACTGTTAGTTCTGATACTAAATGTAAAGTACAGATGCCAATAGCTAACAAGATGAGAGGGGGGGTGAATCATACAAACTTAAACTTCCATAAAATCAACAGATTCAACCTCGGTAATTTATACTTCAGCAACTTAACCAAAAACTACTAAACACGCAAACTTATGAACACATAATCATAATAACATTCATAACACCATATTTAATGTGGAAAACCAAATAGGGAAAAACCACTATGGGATTTCGGACCCACTAAGAAATATACTCTTCTAGAGTATGCTCGGTTAAAAGAAAATCTTGTTAAAGATTACAAACACATTGTTAGATGTGACTTGGTTAAGGGATTTCCCTTAGATATTTTAGGATCTTTACTTTGTTAGAAGTGACCTTGTCAAAGGATTTCAAACACTCATTTAGAATGTTACCTTGCTAGAGGGTTTACAAATAAGACTGTTAAGTCCACTCGGTTAAGAGAATTTTTGTCACTTACAAAATAACAGTAATAGAAATCTATTTGCAACTTCACATCTATAATGCTAAAGCAGATTTTTATTTGCTCAGAACAATCTAGTCATAAGACTTATCTTGTCCCTCTGTTGGGCTCTCTACTTTGTTATTCAAACAGGTCTTCAAGCTTCTGTGCTCGGTAATCACTATGTAGCATCCCTATGCATACACTTGCCCGCATACATTGTTTATTAACAATTCCTTATTTATAAACAATTGCTAACCGCTAAATCTCCTTGATCACATTTCCCATGATCAATCTTAGCCATCAGATCTTCAAACTTGACCAGGTTCAATGTATCCTTCCGATCTAAAAACATTTTACCGTACCTAGGGACTTGCATTCCCTTCTTGGAACTTGTATAAGGTTATTGCAGTTCAATCTGCGTTGTAGATCTTCTTGCTGATTTTCCTTTGCCATAGATCCTTAACAAACTTCATGGACAACATACCAATCATTTATACATCTCCAGCTAATCATTTTCCTTCATTAAATAATGCTTTTATCCATCCAATGTGCATTGTCATAACTCGATTGCAACTTGGTAAATACTAAACTTTACTTGGTAGATATTTTGTCTTCATTAACCGATATCGATAACCTTAGGGTTTACCAACTAGGTTCCTTAGGGTTTACTGACTAGGTTCTTTGCTCAGTGACATAGTATAGTATTAACCTTACAATCAACAACATATGTAGGATATCAAAATAATCTAAACATCATGATCTCATCATTGTCTAACTCAGTAATAGTTGCCCATTGAATAACTTATTCCTCCTCTTTATTCATCACATTCTTTCTGTGTCTTTTACCGACATCTTAATTCTCTTCTAATCAATCTTCTCAAGATATGGAATTATCATACTGAATCAGACAATCAATTTCTTGACATCAATGACAAAATAATGTTATAAAGATAGTTATCATCCTTCTTTAGTTATATCAATAATCTTCAACAACCTTCTCAATATCCTTATTGAATATCAACAATCTCCTGATATTGAAATGCCAACAATGTTTCTTACTGTAATGTTAACAGATACAAGGATATGTACCTAAGATGTTTTGGAGAGAAGTAGTCAACACTACTGTATACACATTGAACCAGGTATTGGTGAACAAAGGTAATGATAAAACACCTTATGAGTTATTGTATGGTAACACTCCTAATGTCAATTATATCAAAGTTTTTGGTAGCAGATGTTTTATAAAAAGAGATGACTATACTGGTAAATTTGACCCTAAAAGTGATGAGGGAACATTCCTTGGCTACTCCACTAAGAGAAAAGCTTTCAAGTGTTTTAACAAAAGGAAAAAGAAGATTGTGGAGAGTGTGAATGTAAAAGTTGATGAGTTCTTTGATAAACCTGATGATACCAACAAATCTGATCCAGCAGATGATGAACAAAAACTTGTGATTATTGAACTGGAAATGCAAAAAGATGTTGAGCATAACAGTGTAGTGGAAGAAGCTCAACTGGAAGAAGATGAAGATGATGAAGAACAAGAAGAGGTTACTGCACCAGAATAGGTTATACCTAGGTATGTAAGGTTAAATCATTCTGAAGACCAGATAATAGGTGACAAGAATGTTGGAGTGCAGACTAGAAGAAAAATTAGAGAAAGCTCTTGTCTGATTTCCATAGTTGAATTGAAGATAGTGAGAGAAGCTCTTAAAGATGATGACTAGTTAAAAGCAATAAATGTAGAGCTTGATCAGATTGAGAAAAATAGCACTTGGTCACTTATTCCTAGAACTGATGATAAAAATGTGATTGGCACAAAGTGGGTATTTAGAAATAAGTTGAATGAAGAAGGTGAAGTTGTTACAAACAAGGCAAGACTAGTTTGCAAAGGGTATGCACAAGAATAAGGTGAAGTCTATGGAAAGACCTTTGCACCTGTTGCTAGGCTTGAAGGTGTTAGAATGCTAATTGCATTTGCAACTTTTAAAGGTTTCAAAGTCTACCAAATTGATGTAATGTCATCATTTCTAAATGGTATTCTTGAAGAAGAGGTGTATATTGAACAACCGAATAGGTTTGCATTGTTAGAAGATAAGGATATGGTATGCAAAATGCATAGAGAATTATATGGATTAAAGCAAGCACCAAGGGCATGGTTTGAAAGACTTCATGTACATCTGATAAAGATAGGATTTTAGAGAACCAATGAGGACAACAATATTTATTTGAAGACTGAAGAAGACAAGATGTTGATTGTAGAAGTATTTGTTGATGACATCATATTTGGAGGAAACGATGATATGTGTATGACTTTTGCATATGAGATGAAGAAAGATTTGAGATGTCTTTGATAGGTGAGATAAAAAATTTCATTGGTTTGCAAGTCCAACAACTGGAAGGTGGAATTTTTATCAGTCAGTCTACGCATGTGAAGGAATTGTTAAAGAGATTTGGAATGGAAGACTGTAAACCGGTCAGAACACCTATGGTTACCAGTTGCAGATTGTAGAAAAAAGATGATTCACCCTCAATGGATGAGAAGGAATATAGATCTATGATTGAGAAACTTCATTATGTTGTTCATATTAGACTGAATATTGCCCATGTAGTTGGTTTAGTACCAAGATTTCAGAAGAGCCCTAAGGAGACACATATGACAACAATGAAGAGAATATTCAAATATCTTAGAGGGACAGTTGATTATGGATTGTGGTATCCATATAGAGGCAATTTTTCTTTGCAAGTATTCATTGATGCTGATTGGGCAGGAAATTTAGATGACCGGAAAAGCATAATGGGTGGATAATTCTTTCTAGGTGGTAGACTGGTATCTTGGACCAGTTAGAAAAAATAAAAATACCTTAGTCTATAGAAGAAGCAGAGTATACGGCTACATCCATGAATTGTACACAAGCTATATGGATGATACATGTCTTGGAAGGATTCAAGTAGGATATGACAAAACTGATGATCATACATTGTGATAACACTAGTGCTATACAAATTTCAAAGAACCCAGTACTACATGCTAGGACTAAACACATTGAATTGAAGTACCACTTTTTGAGAGAAAGAGTGCATGAAAAGAAAGTGAGATTGGAGCATGTGTCAAGTAAGGAGTAGTTGGCAGATATATTCACCAAACCATTTCCTAAGGCTACCTTTGAATATCTCAGAGGAAAGTTAGGGGTTATACCCCTACCCAAGATCAACTAGGATGCTGGTGATACATCAATCCAGTGGAATTATTGAATATCTTTCACTATGGGTTGATGAGAAGTAGGCTACTCCTCAGGGGGAGCAACTAAGATGAAGAATATAGAGATGATGAAGATAGTAGCAGCAAAGATGAAGATATAAGATGCCTTTGCACCTTTGGAATTGCTGTCAAAGGGGGAGAAGATATGTAATAGTCACATGGAGAAAAATAATGACAGGGAGAAGTAATGCACAGAAGGAGAAGAACAGGTGAAGAGTATATCAGTACAACATGACATGATGAGTTCCTAGTATTTGTCATCAGTTGATTGAATTGGTGTTGCATTCTTTTAGTGTTGCCATCAATGCCAAAGGGGGAGAATGTTGGCATGTTGGCATAATTGATGAAGATGATGATGTACCGATAAAGGATGGTGTTGATATGATGAGATTGATGGACTGTTGGTGATGATATATTGATGGGTTGTTGGTGATGATATAATTGTGATATGATTACTTTAAGATCAGTTATTTGTGTTGTAATTGATGGCAACCATGTTTGTTTATGTTTGGTATGTCATCTAAGTTATCTAAGTCTACCAGGTTACTCTAATCAGTAATGGATTGAGTTGGACAAAAAAATTGCTAAGTAGCAGTCAAGCAGTTAACTAGTAACCAGGAACAGAGAAGGAGATGGTTGCGGTAGAGATCCGTGTTGAGTTAGGTGTTGTGGTTTGGAATGTGTGCTTATGACATTGTAATGAGTCTATGACTGGAACAACATCATGTTTGGAGAACTGGAAGTCATGTTTGTAATTGACTGTTGTATAGTCTGCATAGGGTTTGTGGACTGGTAACAAGATCTTTAACCTATGATGTTTTATGGTTTGGCGGTGATTCTTTTCATGTTCTTAACTTAGTGGTGACGTGGTAGAATCTGTGTGAAGTGATAAGATGTTGTTTTAGCATGTACAAGGAGTGAATTTCTTGGGAAACAATGAAGTGCTTATCGGAACGTGTTCAAGGGTTTGACAACTTATCAGATCCATGTGCGGTGATGTGCTATGATCATTCAACAATTGTAATTGTCTTGAAATTTGTTGTAATGATCTTTATGATGATCTATAATGATCTGTAATGATATGATATGATCTATGATGCAAATTCATTGAAAGTTAGGGTTATGTAACCAACCTAATTATAAAGTTTATTTAGGTCTAGTTTGAAAAGGTTTGTTGTGTCAGTGATCAGAGAAGAAGAGTGTGCCAAACCAGATTGTGATGTCTGCATGAGTGAAGAAGATTGGAGCTGAAATGGATCTATACTAGCAAATAGAGAGTGCATTGATCAAATCTTTTTATCTGTTGTTCCCTAACAATTGCAACAACATTAAAATCCCTTAACCGAGTAGGTCCTAACAAGACTAATTATGTAAATCCCTTCATCGGATGACTCATTAATTTGGGTTTAAATCCTTTAGAAAGGTTACTCCTAATAGGGTATAGCTCCTAACAGAGCTGAAGTTAAAATCCCTTCACCGGGTGACTCCTAACAAGGTCTGCTCTTAATCGGGCATTGATGTAAAGCTCCTAATTGGGCTAGGCTCTTAATAGGGCGCATTCCAAGAGAGTTCAAATCTTGTGGGTACTAATTTCCATTGTGGTTTTTCCCATTTGGGTTTCCACGTGAAAAATATCAGTGTTCATATGGTGGTTGATTTTTTTATGTGTAGATTTGATATCATTTCATTGCTTACATGTTAATGAACACATGAATGAGTAGTTTGGTAAATTTTCTTTGATTGTCTAATTATGTAGTTATCGGTACTGGTTATGAACTATTTTTTAGAAGTATTTGTAGATTGGTGAAAGATTGCAGTTTACTGTAATTACTGATTCACCCCCCTCTTAGTAATTAGCGGATCCTCACAATAACATGAGGCCTCTAAAGTCCTCAAAATCAAATTCAAACCTGTCATTGGACCCCTCCAAAATGGAAAATTTAATATCTTCAAAAGTAGTTGTGATCTTGTGACGTAACTTTACTAGAATACTTATCTAGCCAACCAGAAGCTTCGGGAACACTAGTACATTTGGAGTTGTTTTCCAATGAGCATTTCCGATGATATATAAGATTTCTTTTTCTTTGTTGTATTTGTTGGGACCTATAAAATTTTGATGATTTGAGAGACCCATTTCAAACAAGACATCTGCATCCTCCTTGCATGGTGTTTGAGCAGGTTAATTACTTCAAACAAATGCACTCTGCAGGCTTAAAACCAGTTCCACGCACCCCTTTACTGGCTCTTCCCTACATGAAGTTTGGCGTGGCCATTGGGAAAGGCCATAGAAACTTCAAAACAAATGCAACCAGCCTATGTAAGTCATTTTTACTTGGGCATCGAATTGGGTTTACAAAAGAAACAAGTGCCAAGCATAAGACCATTTATCTCACATTGGCCACAGGGAGGAGCATTTTTGTATTTAAATGCAAAGTCACATGCATCCGTAGTGTCAAAGCTTATGAGCTTTTTACAAGGAGCCAATCAATGATCTGATGGGCCCCCCACACGCATCTTGAGGCATCCAAATTTTGAAGCATAAGGGCAAATTATCCAATGAGCAAGTTGAGCAAATCAACGGTGATCGCAGATGATCCAATGGTGGTCACTATACCGCGATGGAAAGATGCCCGCCAAATACTCACCATGACTTGGTGACAAAGCACGTGCTGAAAAGGGGTGGTTAAAGGGCATCTAGGTTCGAGATGGATCAACAGTGGTCGCTGATTCTCTATGTGAAGATGATCACCTATTACCCATCACGGATCAGTGACTGATGGGATGGCATCTAGTGGCAAATGAAGTGGCAAGATAGGTGGTGCCCAGGCAGATCTCATGAGAGAACTAGTGTCTGACATGTGACAAAAGGGAGCAGATCAGCCAAGGTAAAGTTTGGGAAGATCAAGGAAGATCAGACGGTGATGCAAAAGATCCAACGATGGTTGCTATACCGCAATGGAAAGAAGCTCACCAATTATCCCCCACGACTTGGTAACAAAGCACGTGAGGAAAAGGTGAGCGATTCAGGTGTTAAGGATCAAACAAGTTTGAGCCAATCTAACGGTTGTTGCTATACCGCGAGATGAAGGTGCTCGTTGGTTATCCCCCACGACATAGCGATTGGTGAGATGGCAGTTGATAACTCAATGATGAACCACTAGTACCAAACCAGTACTGAGAGGGGGGGTGAATCAGTACAAACACCAATATCATCCAAAATCGGTTTGACAACAAATACTCCAAAAGACTAACAAATAGGAATACCGGTAAAACAGAGTGCAACCGGCAACATCTAGTATAGCTCAACCAGTCATGAACCGGTCACTCAATAAGCTTTCCTCTTGGCTCAATACCACAGTATCATTATATTCTCATGCATAAATAAGTAAACTTAACCATCAGATCTTCACAACAATGAGTTCAATGTGTTTTATAGACAGGCATAAAACATAGAACCTTCATATGCTTAAAGGTAAGACAAAGCATCACAAGACAAAAGCATTTCACATGACACACATATTTTTCATGTGGAAACACAACTGGGAAAAACCACAGTGGGGATGAATACCCACAAGCTGCTTTTTGAACTCTTTAGAAGTCTGCTCTGTTAGGAGCCTTGTCCGGTTAAGGACATTACAATAGGTTCTGGTAGGAATCGATCCTGTTAGGGATCACCCGGTTAAGGGTTAAACCTGGTAGGGTCACCTTGTTAGAGGATTTCAAGAACTCAATAGTTGAAAGGATCTCCTAAGCTTCTCAAGCTTCTTAGAACTCATTAGCCTCGAGTTACCCGATTAAGGGATTTGAAACAAGCCGGTTAAGACCACCAGATTTAAGGGATTTTGAATCAAGCCAGTTAAGGCTACCCTGTTAGGGGATTTTACAACTGTTGAAGTGGTTAGAGATCAACAAGTATTACAATGATCTATTAATAGCACTTAATGCTAATGCAGATCCATTTAGGCTCCTCTTTTCCTTCTGTACATTCACTTTGCAGGTATCTCTTCTCTCCTATGGTCTAGCAAGAATCACGTATCACTTTCCTTGGATACACACTCACAACTTTTGCGAACAACCTCAGATAGAAACCCAACATCGACCTTATAGGAAACATACAGGTCGGTAGCAAAAACCCTAAACCCTAAACCTGTTAGGTTAAGCAATTCAAATGGTTCGATCTTGACCGTTGAATCATATTGCATTAAATGCAACAATCTTGAATCGATCTCAAGACATTCTCCATCGTCCATTATCCACCGTTTTCATGGCGGTTGATAACCCATCACACATTATCACCGTTTGACAGACTTCGCACTTTCCTAAGGTGGATAGGAATAGTCTTCTTCATGCAAGATCCTTCATGTGCATAGAGCTTACATGGCAACATGATTTGTCCTCCATCATACTGCTAACTCTTCACACAAAGATTACCAATTGAGTCACTTGAGTTGCTCCAACTGGAAACCCTGAAGTGGAAGCTACCTACCAACCGGTAACCATACAATGCTTCCATGTGCCCGTTCACATAACTACATGCCGTTTCACCTTGAACAAATGTGCTGCTTCACTTTGGCATATAAACCAGTTCATACATATGCCGGTTCCTCTCTCTTCACCTATCACATGTGCCGGTTCTCACCATGTCTCATATTGACATCAATGACAACATACAATATCATTATGTCTTCATGCTAGTTTACATAAGGCTCATGCCGGTTCACATAATGCCAACAATCTCCCCCTTTGGCATTGATGGCAATATACAAAAGATATCTTCTTTGCTTCACATCTTCTCCCCATTTGCTGCAGATATCTTTTCGCTTCACTCTCACTCCTTCTCCCCCTTTGACAACAATGCCAAAGTGGAGGTACAATCATCACTGTTTCATCATGCTACTCCCCCTGAGGAGTAGCATCCATAAACACACCAATCAACAAAAGAATTATCTTTTCAGTACCTGACTGATGTGGAACAATCACTTTTAGTTCACCTCCTGAATGGGCAATACCCCTAATTCACCTCTCAAATGCACAAATGTTGTCTTTGGGAGAGGCTTGGTGAATATGTCTACTAACTGCTCCTTACTGGACACATGCTCCAGTGCAATCTCTTTATTCCGAACCTTTTCCCTTAAGAAATGATACTTAAGCTCAAAATGCTTGGTTCTAGAATGTAAAACCGGATTCTTTGATATATTGATAGCACTTGTGTTATCACAGAATATACTTATCGGTTCAGATACAGGGATCTTGAAGCCTTCCAGTACATGCTTCATCCAGATTGTCTGAGTGTAGTTCATGAAAGCTGCAACATACTCCACTTCTACTGTAGATTGAGAGATGCAACTCTGCTTTTTACTCATCCATGAGACCAGTCTACCACCGAGAAAGAATGCACCATCGGTTGTGCTCTTCCGGTCATCCACATTACTGGCCCAATCAGCATCTGTGAATACTTTCATATTGAAATTATTGCTGTATGGGTACCACAATCCATAGTCAATTGTTCCCTTCAGATACCTAATAATCCGCTTGACTGCACTCAAGTGAGATTCTCTTGGACTCTTTTGGAACCTTGCAGTGATGCCAACTGCATGTGCAATATCTGGTTTGCTATGCACTACATAATGCAACTTACCAATCATTGACCGGTATTCCTTCTCATCAACCAGTGCGGAATCATCCTCCTTTGTCAATTTGCAACTGGTCACCATTGGTGTACCAACCGGTTTGCTATCTTCCATGCCAAAAGTCTTCAACACCTCTTTGACATATTTGGACTGAGTGATGAAGATTCCATCATTCATCTGCTGGATTTGCAGTCCAATGAAGAACTTAATCTCCCCTATGAGTGACATCTCAAACTCTTTCTTCATTTCATCAGCAAACTCATGACTCATCTTGTCATCTCCTCCAAAGATAATGTCATCAACAAAAACTTCACAGATCAGGATCTGATCTTCTTCAAACTTCAAGTAGATATTGCTATCTTCACTTGTTCTCTCAAATCCAATCTTCACAAGATGGGAATGTAGGTGCTCATACCATGCCCTAGGTGCTTGCTTTAGACCATATAATGCTTTGTGTAGCCTACATACCATGTCACTGTCTTCAGATAGGGTAAACCCATCTGGTTGCTCAATATACACCTCCTCTTCAAGTACACCATTTAGGAATGTAGATTTTACATCCATTTGATATACCTTGAATCTCTTAAAAGCTGCATATGCAAGAAGCATACGAACTCCTTCCAATCTGGCTACAGGAGAAAAGATTTCCCCATAGTCTTCACCTTCTTCTTGAGCATATCCTTTGCATACCAGTTTGGCTTTATTCCTAATCACTATGCCATCGTCATTCAACTTATTTCTGAACACCCATTTGGTGCCAATGACATTTTTATGCTCTGGTCTGGGTACCAAGGACCATGTACCATTTTTCTCTATCTGGTCAAGTTCTTCTTCCATTGCCTTGATCCAGTCTTCATCTTTATGAGCCTCTTTGAATGACTTGGGCTCAAATTCAGAGATCATACATGAGTTTTATCTAATCTTTCTTATGGTAAGGATTCCTGCATCCTTATCACCTATGATCTGCTTAGGATCATGATTCAACTTGACATATCGAGGAATGAACTTAACTGGTTCTTCTTGCTTTTCTTCTTCATCCTCATCTTCATCAGTATCAACATTCACCGGTTCAGGAACACTGTTACTAGTACTAGGTTGACTGACAACCGCTTCCCAGAAGGTTGCAACTAGTTCATTTACAACTTGCTCACTGCCGGTTTCCTCAGTTTTCTCAGAGGATTCATCAACTCTTACATTGATGCTTTCCATAATTCTCTGAGTCCTATTGTTGTAGCACTTGAAAGATTTACTCTTGGTGGAATATCCTAGAAATATTCCTTCATCACATTTAGCTTCAAATTTGCCCTGATGTTCACTCCTTTTGATGTAACATTTGCTATCAAATACCTTAAAGTAGTTAACCATAGGTGTCTTACCGGTCCAATACTCATAAGGAGTTTTGTCCTTACCCTTTTTGATGAGTACCTGGTTCATAGTGTAGACTGCAGTGGTCACTGCTTCTCTCCAAAAGGTGTGAGCAACCTTTCCTTGGATCAACATAGTTCTAGCTGCTTCAACCACAGTCCGGATATTCCTCTCTACTAGGCCATTCTGTTGTGGAGTCCGAGGGGCAGACTGATGCCAAATTCTTCACAGTACTTGTTGAATTCACTGGAAGTGAATTCCCCTCCTTGATCAGTTCTGAGACACTTGATCCTTTTACCGATTTCCTTCTCCACTAATGCTCTGAAAGCTTTGAATTTCCCAAAAGCTTCAGACTTGTCTTTCAAGAATGTGACCCACATCATTCTTGAGCAGTCATCAGTGAGAATCATGAAGTACCTATCACCATGCACACTTCTAGTTTTCATAGGACCACATAAATCAGTATGCACAAGATCAAGCAAGTTGTCAGCAGTGAAAGATTTACCTTTAAAGGTTGAGGAAGGCATTTTCCCCAATTGACATTCTCTACACAAGGTATTATCCGGTTTGCTCAGCACCGACAACCCTCTAACTGCCTTGATCTTACTAGCCTTCACAATGTTGTCAAAGTTCACATGACAGAATCTCCTATGCCATATCCAACTATCATCAAGCTTAGCCATAAGACATCTACTTATATTAGCATTTGGATGAAATAGGTTACCTTTAGTCTGCATGTCAGTGGCTACCAATTTACCATCTTCACCTTTGATTTTGCAAACTCCATTCTTGAATTGCAGAGTGAGGCCATTGTCATTTAACTGGGCAACACTTAGAAGGTTGTGTCTGAGACCATCAACCCAATACACATTGTCAGCACTACTCTTTCCATTCAAGGAGATGGACCCTCTGCCTTTGACCATGCATGGTGCATCATTGCCAAAGCGAACCACACCACCATCATACTCTTCTAAGGATAGAAACTTGCTCTGGTCACTGGTCATATGGTGAGAGAAGCCACTGTCAATGATCCACTCATTGGAATCATCAAACCGAGAGACAAGAGTCTTCTTGTCTGCCACATATTCCTTTATAGCAATGAACATAATGTCTTCATTCTCTTCATCTTCTGATTCCTCATCTATGACACCTTCATCAACTGCCACAAAACAATTTCTCCGGTTTCCTCCTTTGAATTTCTTGAACCTTTCCGGTTTGTCCTTATTGTCACTAATAGGATAGTTCATAGCAATATGTCCTATCCGGTTACAAGAGAAACATTTCAAAGGAAGCTTACCTTTGTATTTACCAGTCCCTTTTGAAAATCTCCTGGCAAGAAGAGCTTCAAATTCCATCAGAAACTCTTCATCCTTCATTTCTCTGTTCTGATTGGGTTCCCCACTAGGGCTAGCCTCTTTTCCTTTTCTGGATGGTATAGTAGAAGCTTTAAAAGCCGATTCTAACTTTTGAACACTACCATCAAATCTATTCAGCTCATAGGCTGTCAACTTGGCTATGATGGAGTCTAAGGATGCCTTAGACTTGTCTATTGATCTCAGCTCCTGAATAGCAGCAACCCTTATTGCATAGACTGGCAATAGGGATCTCAGGACTTTACTTACCATAGTGGAATCTTCTATTTTGCCACCTGCACTCTTTATTTCTCCAACAACTATTTTGATTCTTATTCCATACTATTGAATGGTCTCTCCTTCAACCATTCGCATGTCTTCAAACTTTCCTCTCAGGCTCTCTTCCTTAGCCTATTTTACATGCTCATCACCACCATAGATATTTTCAAGAGCATCCTATACCTCTTTGGGATTTGCCTTGTCCTGAACATCAATAAACTCAATGTCAGAAAGACTACTGATGAGGGCTTCCATGACTTGCCCATTTTCTTGTATCTCTCTCTTTTGGTCATCGGTGAGAGTACTAGTAGGAACAACATATACATTTTCAACATAACTCCAGTGTTGAACACCCATGCTTTTGATGAATATCTTCATCCTGTCCTTCCATATACCAAAGTTTTCCTTGTTGAACTTTGGACCTTCCCTCTTCATCATTTGGCTAGGATCTTTTCCTCAAGCGGTTAAGCTTACAACACAGAGGACCTGGAGTGCTCTGATACCAATTGATAACTCAATGATGAACCACTAGTACCAAACCGGTACTGAGAGGGGGGGGGTGAATCAGTACAAACACCAATATCATCCAAAATTGGCTTGACAACAAATACTCCAAAAGACTAACAAACAAGGATACCGGTAAAATAGAGTGCAACCGACAACATCCAATATAGCTCAACCAGTCATGAACCAGTCACTCAATAAGCTTTCCTCTTGGCTCAATACCACAGTTTCATTATATTCTCATGCATAAATAAGTAAACTTAACCATCAGATCTTCACAATAGTGAGTTCAATGTGTTTTATAGACAGGCATAAAACATAGAACCTTCATATGCTTAACAGGTAAGACAAAGCATCACAAGACAAAAGCATTTCACATGACACACATATTTTTCACGTGGAAACCCAACTGGGAAAAACCACGGTGGGGATGAATACCCACAAGCTTCTTTTTGAACTCTTTCGAAGTCCACTCTGTTAGGAGCCTTGTCTGGTTAAGGACATTACAATAGGTTCTAGTAGGAACTGATCCTGTTAGGGATCACCCGGTTAAGGGTTAAACCCAGTAGGGTCACGTTGTTAGAGGATTTCAAGAACTCAATAGCTGAAAGGATCTCCTAAGCTTCTCAAGCTTCTTAGAACTCATTAGCCTCGAGTTACCCAGTTAAGACCACCCGATTTAAGGGATTTTGAATCAAGCTAGTTAAGGCTACCATGTTAGGGGATTTTACAACTGTTGAAGTGGTTAGAGATCAACAGGTATTACAATGATCTATTAACAACACTTAATGCTGATGCAGATCCATTTAGGCTCCTCTTTTCCTTATGTACATTCACTTTGCAAGTATCTCTTCTCTCCTATGGTCTGGCAAGAATCACATATCACTTTCCTTGGATACACACTCACAACTTTTGCCAACAACCTTAGATAGAAACCCAACATCGACCTTATAGGAAACATACAGGTCGGTAGCAAAAACCCTAAACCCTAAACCTGTTAGGTTAAGCAATTCAAACAGTTCGATCCTGACCGTTGAATCATACTGCATTAAATGCAACAATCTTGAATCGATCTCAAGACATTCTCCATCATCCCTTAGCCATCATTTTCATGGCGGCTAATAACCCATCAGACATTATCACCGTTTGACATAATTCGCACTTTCCCGAGGTGGATAGGAATAGTCTTCTTCATGCAAGATCCTTCACGCACATAGAGCTTATGTGGCAACACGATCTGTCCTCCATCATACTGCTAACTCATCACATGAAGATTATTGATTGAGTCACTTGAGTTGCTCCAACCGGAAACCCTGAAGTGGAAGCTACCTACCAACCGATAACCATACAATGCTTCCATGTGCCGGTTCACATAACTACATGCCAGTTCACCTTGAACAAATGTGCCGCTTCATTTTGGCATATAAACTGGTTCATACATATGCTGGTTCCTCTCTCTTCACCTATCACATGTGCTGGTTCTCACCATGTCTCATATTGACATCAATGACAACATACAATATCATTATGTCTTCATGCCAGTTTACATAAGGCTCATGCCCGTTCACATAATGCCAATAGTAGTTGAGGTGGCAATCAAGGTGGACTCAGTGCAAATTAGGAAGTGAAACGTGGCGGGCCCGCTAGAAGGGGTGAGTGGCCTAGGTGAGATAAGGGTCATGCAAATCGAGAAGATCCAACGATAGATCCGAGGAAGATCAACAGTGGAGCAAAATTCAGGGACTATCAGTGGTTGTTGTTGTACCAAGGTTGTGTAGTGCTCGAAATGTTATTGGCATGACTTGGCGACCAAGTGGTGGGACCCGACTAGAGAGAAATTCAGAGGAGAAATAAAGAATGAGCATGATGGAAATGATCAGATCAGTGATACGGAAGAGACAAGGAAGTGGTGGGTCCGATCGTGCTAAGGTGGTAGGGCAGGGACCCCAGAGCCAATCAAGGGGTGCCATGTGGTGGAGCACAGAAGGAGGAAAGGGAATAAATCAAGGTTAAATATATAGTTCCAACCATGTGAAAATTCAAAAAATCAAATGATTGGTTGTGTAGAAAGGCATCCAAGATTAATTCACTGGATGGGTTATTTTTACTCGAATATGTAAGTATTATATGTCGTTGGAAATCTCTTAGAATGAATAATTCATTTTTGCTATCAGTTTCAACAAATCTCAGATATTTTGAGAGCAGTTTCCATGAGAAGGATAAAGGAAAAATTTCAGTTGGGGAAAGAGGACACTTGGCAAATGGTGATGCAGATCTGATCTTTTCCCTCCTCTTTATATTCTCAATTCTTCTCATTTGTAAGGGTTCCAGAATTTTGTGAGAAGGCTCTAGAATTATGGGTTCCAGTGATGACATTTTTCAGTTTTTGCAAATGATAGTGTGTTTCTTCTGAGTTTTCAGTGTTGTCTTTGCTGTAGGTTTTGTTTCAATTTGTAGGTTTACACATATGCAAGGCATGTGTGAGTTTCCACAAAATTGTCTCCAAAATACCATTCAAATTTATGCAATTTCATTTTATCAAGGATAATTTGGATTTGTCTCTTTTAGTCTTCTCTGAGAGTGTAATGTTTGTCTTTTGGGTATTCTTCAAGGAAGGATTTAAATCCTGAAACCCAACATTAATGATTTTGAGTGTGTATATTGGATATATATATAAGTATTGTATTAATGTAATGCATTAATACATGAGAATTTAATGTAGAAAGTAACTTGTAACTGAGATCTCTCTTCCAGTTTTTTGCATGACTCTATGGCCTGGATTAGGCACTGGTCTTTTATAATGTTGAAGGATTGTCAGAACATCATTTTAAAAGAATCAAATCATAATATCTTTCTTTTTTGTTTTGTGGAATTGTTCCAATTATCTCATGTTCAAACCTATCGAGTTGTCAATGTAGATTTAGACTATCTACAATACCCTACTTGTTTTTGAACCTTTAATGAGATCTATCTGCCTCTGTTGATGCTGTCTTGTGTGTAATGGGTCTGATTCAAAGCATCAAAGGTACACCCACCTAGGTTTTGCAAAGCCTGAAGAGTAGAAGGATTTTTATCCTTGTTATGTTGTCCCAAGCCCTAAAGTATTTCATTGATTGAAATTGGCTACTTCATAGGTAAATTGCAGGTGAATTTGGGTTTTCTCATTTTTGAGAACAATAGGATTGATTTGTTTTTGTTTTTTTTTAAAAATTGCCTAGTGTTCGTCAGAATTCTAACGTGGTAAAATTTCACGTCGACTTTCCGACGAACACGGATTTTACCTATTGATCAACATATGTTGGTCCGATGATTTTCACAGTCTCTTGATTTATTCTTACTCATTGGGATAACATAAGCCGATGACCTCTCTTCCTGCTAATCGATGCGAGTTATCCCACTAGTCTCATCGACCATCGGGGTAGCTTAAAATATGTTCAGGCGATGGGCATGATTTCCTCGATGTCTTTTCCCTCGGCGTAGCTTCTCTTGATATGTTATGTCTCCTCGACATAAAATTTGACCCTATATCATCTTAACCTTTGCCGATGCTTTTTACTTTTTCCAGTGTCCATCAGGAAAAGTCTTACCGATAGCATCATCAACTATCGACAATACAAGATTTCTCCTTTGTCGCTAGTGTGCATTATGTCGATGGACTTCATCGGTGTATTATATCTTGATCACATACTTCTAGTTGTGTTACCATCGGGTTGAATTTTTTTGATAGTGCAAATTTTGTATTTCATGTCAGAATTCTGACGAACACGTGCTATTTAAAAAAAAAAGTAATTATGCGCCATCATTATACTGGGCTCAGGGTGTGAAAATTGGGAGGAAGTGGGCACAATTGCTGCAAATAGATGCTGATGAAGAATTCACCCATGACAATGACAAGCGACCTTTTCTCGTTAATAATTTGCTCTTTCTCTTTCTCATGAGTCTCTGTTGAGAATCGAACGTGGAACCTCTTCCTTGCAAATTTGCCGCGCATGGGAAGCAACCCATTGGAGCTGGAAACCTTAAACCCCAGGGAATTCACTCTACTTTTACTCACTAAATTCAAATTGAAGAAAATTGCAGCAACAAACGGTGGTGCCATTGACACAATGACTGTCACCATTATTATTACTACCTCTTACCTCCTGCACTTCATGTTGTGTACTGTACAAGAGGTTGGTCCTTTAATTCTTGTCATCAAGATTTTTTTGCAAGTTCCTTTGCTTTCCTTTAATTCTCTTGTTCACTTTGTTTAATGGTATCGACTATGGCAAAATATGGATCCTCAACCTCCTTAACCTCTCCATTTTGTGGCTGCCAGTTATAAAGACAAGTCGTTGAACATACCAATCACTCCAGTTATGATTCACTATCTTTTTGTCATCAAAATATTTAGGTCTTGATTCAGTTATAATTTGATCTTGTGTAATGAGAATCCCAAACATAAGTCCATAATTGAACAAGTTGCTCCTCCCCTTGGTTGTTTCTGACATTAAGCCTCAATTCCTCAGGCCACATACCCCTAAAACGTCCACAAAATAAGATTAAATGCTTCAATAATGAGTAAAACTTAAAATTAGGACAAGTATTAGGGCACAATTGCTATAGATAGATGCTCAAAAACAAATGTACAAGAGGTTGGTCCTTTCATTCTTGTCATCAAGATTTTTTTGCAAGTTCCTTTACTTTCCTTGCATTCTCTTGTTAACTTTGTTTAATGGTATCCGCTTTGGAAAAATATAGATCCTCAACCTCCTTAACCTCTCCATTCTATGATTGCTAGTTAAAAAGATAAGTCATTTCATAGCTTCTAGAGGGATGATCAATTCTTTGAGACTATAAACCCTTCTAGCCCTCAAAATAGCCCTTTGTATGGAAGCAACTTTTCTAGGTCCAAGGCCAGCTACAAATTGCAGAGGAGAAAAATTCAATTCATGTGATGCTGCTAGGTTTATTTCAACACCAACTTGGTTGGTTACTATAACCATTACCTGTTCGACAATTCTCTATGACTGTAAACCCCTCCAGCCCTCAAAATAGCCCTTTGTATAGAAGCAACTTTTATACGATTATTTAGGACTCTACGGGTAGTTGCTTGTACAATTTTCCCCATTGAAAGGGTCTCTTCATTTTATCTAGTTAGTAGATAAAATTCCTCATCCTTGGATGGCTCTTTATATCATAGTAGAAAAAATCGTATGGGAAAAAAAATCGGCAAACCAAAAGTATAAGATTTTTTGAAAAAATCAAGAAAAAAATAGTTTAAAAAAAACATAACAAATTGTAGAAAAAGAGACAAAAAATATTTTTTAAAAAAAATTAAGGGAATTTCCATAGCATAGAGATATAAAAAGCAACTGAAATAGAGTTTAACCCATTAATTGTAGAAAATCAACAATTTATGCAACTTTTATACGATTATTTAGGACTCTATGGGCAGTTGCTTGTACAATTTTACCCATTGAAAGGGTCTCTTCATTTTCTCCAGTTAGTAGATAAAATTCCTCATCCTGGGATGTCGCCTTATATCATAGTAACAAAAATCATTTGGGGAAAAATTGACAAACCAAAAGTATAAGATTTTTGAAAAAATCGGGAAAAAATCGGAAAAAAATCAGATTTAAAAAAATATAACAAATTGTAGAAAAAGAGTCAAAAACTATTTTAAAAAAAACTTAAGGGCATTTCCATAGCATAAAGATATATAGAGCAACTAAAATAGAGTTTAACCCATGAATTGTAGAAAATTAAACTTTGTTGTTTATATTCATATTGCCGATTCAATCTTTATGTTAGCAAGAGTTTCCCGCTTTTTATTGGATGTCCATTGTTCCATACTTCTAGCATATTCATCAATATCAAGGGCCTTTAACACATGGGGATATTTTTTGACATGTTCAACTGTCATTTCTTGTGTTTCCTCATCCATATTATCTATATCATGTCCTGCATCTTCACAGTATACATCCTCAGCCATTTTCTTGGCTAGTTCATATGACTCTGGATGAATTCTAGTATCATCCAATGGATCCATAACATGGTTCCCAGAAGTTGTTTGCCCGGAAAAAAATCGGCAAAAAATCAAATTTAAAAAAAAACATAAAAAATTGTAGAAAAAGAGACAAAAACTATTTAAAAAAAAATTAAGGGCATTTCCATAGCATAGAGATATAAAGAGCAACCAAAATAGAATTTAACCTATGAATTGTAGAAAATTAATGATTTTTGCAGCTTTTATAAGATTATTTAGGACTCTACGGGTAGTTGCTTGTACAATTTTCCCCATTGAAAGGGTCTCTTCATTTTCTCTAGTTAGCAGATAAAATTCCTCATCCTGGGATGTCTCTTTATATCATAGTAGCAAAAAATGTTTGGGGAAAAAATCAACAAACCAAAAGTATAAGATTTTTTAAAAAAATCGGGAAAAAATCAGATTTAAAAAAAAAACATAACAAATTGTAGAAAAAGAGACAAAAACTATTTTAAAAAAAATCTTCAGGGCATTTACATAGCATAGAGATATAAAGAGAAACTAATATAGAGTTTAACCCATGAATTGAAGAAAATTAACGATTTATGTAGCTTTTATACGACTATTTAGGACTCTACAAGCAATTGCTTGTACAATTTTCCCCACTGAAAGAGTCTTTTCAAAAAGACAAAAACTATTTAAAAAAAACATAAAGAAATTTCCATAGCATAGAGATATAAAGAGCAACTAAAATAGAGTTTAACCTGTGAATTGTAGAAAATTAATTTTTGATTTTTATATTCATATTGCCGATTCAATCTTTATGTCAGCAAGAGTTTCCCGCTTTTTATTGGATGTCTGTTGTTCCACACTTCTATCATATTCATCAATATCAAGGGCCTTTAACACATGGGGATATTTTTTGACATGTTCAATTGCCATTTCTTGTGTTTCCTCATCCATATCATTTATATCCTGTCCTACATTTTCACAAATACATCCTCAGCCATTTTCTTGGCTAGTTCATATGACTCTGGATGAATTCTAGTATCATCTAATGGATCCATAACATGGTTCCCAGAAGCTGCTTGCCCGGAAAAAAATTGGCAAAAAATAAAATAAAAATCAGATTTAAAAGAAAAAATAAAAAATTGTAGAACAATAGACAAAAATTATTTAAAAAAAAAATTAAGGGCATTTCCATAGCATAGAGATATAAAGAGCAACTAAAATAGAATTTAACCAATGAATTGTAGAAAATGAACGATTTATGCAGCTTTTATATGATTATTTAGGACTCTACGGGCAGTTGCTTGTACAATTTTCTCCATTGAAAGGGTCTCTTCATTTTCTCCAGTTAGCAGATAAAATTCCTTATCTTGGGATGCCTCTTTATATCACAATAGCAAAAATCATTTGGGGAAAAAATCGACAAACCAAAAGTATAAGATTTAAAAAAAAAATTGGGAAAAAATCAGATTTTAAACAAACATAACAAATTGTAGAAAAACAGACAATTTAAAAAACAAAATAACTTAAGGGCATTTCCATAGCATAGAGATATAAAGAGCAACTAAAATAGAGTTTAACCCATGAATTGTAAAAAATTAACTATTTATGCAACTTTTATACGATTATTTAGGACTCTACGAGAAGTTGCTTGTACAATTTTCCCCACTGAAAGGGTCTCTTCATTTTCTCTAGTTACTAGATAAAATTCCTCATGCTGGGATGACTCTTTATATCATAGTAAAAAAAAACGTTTGGGGAAAAAATCGGCAAACCAAAAGTATAAGATTTTTGAAAAAATCGGGCAAAAATTGGAAAAAATCAGATTTAAAAAAAACATAACAAATTGTACAAAAAGAGAGAAAAACTATTTTAAAAAAAAACTTAAGGGCATTTCCATAGCATAGAGATATAAAGAGCAACTAAAAAGAGTTTAACCCATAAATTGTAGAAAATTAATTTTTGTTGTTTATATTCATATTGCCGATTCAATCTTTATGTCATTTCCTTCTTTTTATTGGATGTTCGTTGTTCCACACTTCTATCATATTCATCAATATCAAGGGCCTTTAACACATGGGGATTTTTTTTGACATGTTCAACTGCCATTTCTTGTGTTTCCTCATCCATATCATCTATATCTTGTTCTGCATCTTCACAGTATACATCCTCTGCCATTTTCTTGGATAGTTCATATGACTCTGGATGAATTCTAGTATCATTCAATGGATCCATAACATGGTTCCCAGAAGCTGGTTGTCCAGAAAAAAATCGACAAAAAATCGGAAAAAATCAGATTTAAAAAAAAAACATAAAAAATTGTAGAAAAAGAGAAAAACTATTTTTAAAAAAAACTTAAGGACATTTCCATAGCATAGAGATATAAAGAGCAACTAAAATAGAGTTTAACCCATGAATTGTAGAAAATTAACGATTTTTGCAGCTTTTATACGATTATTTAGAACTCTACGGGTAGTTGCTTGTACAATTTTCCCCATTGAAAGGGTCTCTTCATTTTCTCCAGTTAGCAGATAAAATTCCTCATCCCTGGATGTCTCTTTATATCATAGTAGCAAAAATAGTTTGGGGAAAAAATCGGCAAACCAAAAGTATAAGATTTTTTGAAAAAATTGGGAAAAAAACAGAAAAAAACAAATTTAAAAAAAAAAACATAACAAATTGTAGAAAAAGAGACAAAACTA
This sequence comes from Cryptomeria japonica, assembly GCF_030272615.1. Lineage (NCBI taxonomy): Eukaryota > Viridiplantae > Streptophyta > Pinopsida > Cupressales > Cupressaceae > Cryptomeria > Cryptomeria japonica. The sequence goes on along the minus strand of NC_081410.1, from coordinate 4,229,333 downwards.
TTTTTAAAAAAACTTAAGGGAATTTCCATAGCATAGAGATATAAAGAGCAACTAAAATAGAGTTTAACCCATGAATTGTAGAAAATTAACGATTTTTGCAGCTTTTATACGATTATTTAGAACTCTACGGGCAGTTGCTTGTACAATTTTCCGCATTGAAAGGGTCTCTTCATTTTCTCCAGTTAGTAGATAAAATTTAGCATAGAGACATAAAGAGCAACTAAAATAGAGTTTAACCCATGAATTGTAGAAAATTAATGATTTATGCAGCTTTTATACGATTATTTAGGACTCTATGGGCAGTTGCTTGTACAATTTTCCCCATTGAAAGGGTCTCTTCATTTTCTCCAGTTAGTAGATAAAATTACTCATCTTGGGATGACTCTTTATATCATAGTAGCAAAAATCATTTTGGGAAAAAATCGGCAAACATAAAGTATAAGATTTTTTGAAAAAATTGGGAAAAAATCGGAGAAAAATCAGATTTAAAAAAAACATAATAAATTATAGAAAAAGAGACAAAAAATATTTAAACAAAAAACTTAAGGGCATTTCCATAGCATAGAGATATAAAGAGCAATTAAAATAGAGTTTAACCCATGAATTGTAGAAAATTAATTTTTGTTGTTTATATTTATATTGCCAATTCAATCTTTATGTTAGCAAGAGTTTCTCATTTTTTATTGGATGTTTGTTGTTCCACACTTCTAGCATGTTCATCAATATCAAGGGCCTTTAACACATGGGGATATTTTTTGACTTGTTCAACTGCCATTTCTTGTGTTTCCTCATCAATATCATCTATATCATGTCTTGCATCTTCACAGTATACATCCTCAACAATTTTCTTGGATATTTCATATGACTCTGGATGAATTCTAGTATCATCCAATGGATCCATAACATGGTTCCCAGAAGCTGGTTGCCTAGAAAAAATCAGCAAAAAATTTATAAAAAATCAGAAAAAATCAGATTTAAAAAAAAACATAAAAAATTGTAGAAAAAGAGACAAAAACTATTTAAAAAAAAATTAAGGGCATTTCCATAGCATAGAGATATAAAGAGAAACTAAAATAGAGTTTAACCCATGAATTGTAGAAAATTAACGATTTTTGCAGCTTTTATACGATTATTTAGGACTCTACGGGCAGTTGCTTGTACAATTTTCCCCATTGAAAGGGCCTCTTCATTTTCTCTAGTTAGAAGATAAAATTACTCATCCTGGGATGTCTCTTTATATCATAGTAGCAAAAATCATTTGGGGAAAAAATCGGCAAACCAAAAGTATAAGATTTTTTGAAAAAATTGGGAAAAAACAAGATTTAAAAAAGACATAACAAATTTTACAAAAAGAGACAAAAACTATTTTAAAAAAAAAACTTAAGGGAATTTACATACCATAGAGATATAAAGAGCAACTAAAATAGAGTCTAACCCATGAATTGTAGAAAATTAACGATTTATGCAGCTTTTATACGATTATTTAGGACTCTACGGGCAATTGCTTGTACAATTTTCCCCACTGAAAGGGTCTCTTCATTTTTTGTAATTAGTAGATAAAATTCCTCATCTTGGGATGGCTCTTTATATCATAGTAACAAAAATCGTTTGGGGAAAAAATCAGCAAACCAAAAGTATAAGATTTTTGAAAAAATCGGAAAAAAATCAGATTTAAAAAAACATAACAAATTGTAGAAAAAGAGAAAAACTATTTTTAAAAAACATTTAAGGGCATTTCCATAGCATAGAGATATAAGGAGCAACTAAAATAGAGTTTAACCCATGAATTGTAGAAAATTAATTTTTGCTGTTTATATTCATATTGTCTATTCAATCTTTATGTCAGCAAGAGTTTTCCACTTTTTATTGGATGTCCGTTGTTCCACACTTCTAGCATATTCATCAATATCAAGGGCCTTTAACACATGGTGATATTTTTTGACATGTTCAACTGCCATTTCTTGTGTTTCCTCATCCATATCATCTACATCTTGTTTTGCATATTTGTAGTATACATCCTTAGCCATTTTCTTGGCTAATTCATATGAATCTGGGCGAATTCTAGTATAATCCAATGGATCTAAAACATGGTTCCCAGAAGCTGCTTGTCTGGAAAAGAATCAGCAAAAAATTGGCAAAAAATAAGAAAAAATTTGATTTAAAAAAAAAACATAAAAAATTGTAGAAAAAGAGAAAAAAAATATTTAAAAAAAAACTTAAGGGCATTTCCATAGCATAGAGATATAAAGAGAAACTAAAATAGAGTTTAATCCATGAATATTAGAAACTTAACGATTTTTGCAGCTTTTATACGATTATTTAGGACTCTACGAGCAGTTGCTTGTACAATTTTCCCCATTGAAAGGGTCTCTTCATTTTCTCCAATTAGCAGATTAAATTTATCACCCAGGGATGTCTCTTTATATCATAGTAGCAAAAACCGTTTGGGTAAAAAATCGGAAAAAAAAAAAAAAAAAATCAGATTTAGAAAAAACATAACAAATTGTAGAAAAAGAGACAAACTATTTTTAAAAAAAACTTAAGGGTATTTCCATAGCATAGAGATATAAAGAGCAACTAAAATAGAGTTTAACCCATGAATTGTAGAAAATTAATGATTTATGCAACTTTTATACAATTATTTAGGACTCTACGGGCAGTTGCTTGTACAATTTTCTCCACTTAAAGGGTCTCTTCATTTTCTCCAGTTAGTAGATAAAATTAATCATCCTGGGATGGATCTTTATATCATAGTAGCAAAAATCATTTGGGGAAAAAATCGGCAGACCAAAAGTATAAGATTTTTTGAAAAAATTGGGAAAAAATTTGAAAAAAAATTAGATTTAAAAAAAAATAACTAATTGTAGAAAAATAGACAAAAACTATTTAAAAAAAAAAATTAAGGGCATTTTCATAGCATAGAGATATAAAGAACAACTAAAATAGAGTTTAACCCATGAGTTGTAGAAAAATAATTTTTGTTGTTTATATTCATATTGCCGATTCAATCTTTATGTCAGCAACAGTTTCCTGGTTTTTATTGGATGTCTGTTGTTCCACATTTCTAGCATAACCATCAATATCAAGGGCCTTTAACACATGGGGATATTTTTTGACACGTTCGACTGCCATTTCTTGTGTTTCCTCATCCATATCATCTATATCTTGTCCTGCATCTTCACAGTATACATCCTCAACCATTTTCTTGGCTAGTTCATATGACACAAGGTGAAATGAGTTGTAATGGGTATTGTTTCTATCATACATAATCATTTTGAGTTGGAGGCTTGAAATATGAATAATTTATCTCATTTTATTTGTTAATTGCGTATTTTTTTATGGGTTAATAAAAATCTGGGCATTGTATAGAACTTTAAAAGAAAGTAGAATCTAATCAAACACTATATTTCATTTGATGTTATCAAGAATTTTGACTTGTTTTCTTCATAATGTGTATCTTGTATAGTTTATCTTAATATTGTCTTTCTTGTATCTTGTAGCAGTTTTGGAATAATTATCACAACTTTCATTTGAGCAGTTGGATCTTTCTATAAATCGGAGGATAAGTTTGTAACAATGATATAAAGAGACTGAACGGAGCGATTGGGTTCATTTCAAGGTAAGGGCCGTCTTTGTCATGTTTGTCTTCCTCAAAGTATAATTGGTGTCTATTAAGTTGTTGTCTTGTAAGGGTGATTTGAAGATTGAGAAGATACTTTTGATGGGCATTAATCCCATTGTTGTCAAGTATGCCTGATTGGAATTGAATGTTTCCAAGGTTTGTGTCTATTAGAGGGAAAATGATCCTTGAGATTGTCACTTCAATTAAATAATTATTGAAAACTTTGAATTGCTTTCTTGTAAATGAATGCTTTAAATAAAAGATCAACAAACAGGAATGGTCACTAGATCAAATTCTCCTGCACTTTAGGCTTCGCAAAACCAAGGCGGGTGAACCTATACTCGAAACCTAAATTTGTTGGTTAAAGGCTTTTCATAGCGAGTTTTAAAGAACCAATGACTTTTCAAGATGGCGATTGTTCTTGAATTCTATTTGGTTATAATTCTTGCTTGCTAAAAACTGAGAAATGCTTACTTATAAATGAATGTTTATAAAGTTGTGCTTATATGAATTAAGAGTGTGTTTCCTTAGTGAAGATCGCTCTAAAAATACCTGATTTAATTAAATCAGATCAATAATAGACTAGTGCCTTTATTCCTTATTGATTTCATACCATTTCAATTGAAAAATTCTACGTATAACCCTGGAGAAAATTTTAATAACTTGTTCGTAAAACAAGATCATCACGTCAAAGGCATCTATATGAGTTGTAATCAAAATATAATATGCAGTTAGTCTTATTGAATTTAACTTTACTCCGAAATACTAATAAGACAATTTGAAGCTTGCCAACCAATCCTTCAAGCTGATACTCAAACTAAAAATTAATCTCAATCACAATAACATAAGATAGCACATTGAAGCAATCTAATTGAATAGATTTATCATAGGGAACTAATCAATCAATTGAAAAAGTAGATACCATCAAAGATGAAGAACACTTGATCTTTATATTGAAAATAGATAATAAAACCAGTTGATTTCAATAAATATTGTCATCCACCAACTTGATACTATCTTTCTTAAAAAACAAACTGCATAAGTACCGCATAAAAGATTGTCTTGATGGAGTAAAAAATATAGATGAGGATTAGATTCCACAATGAAAGGGCATACCCTTTCATTTGGAATTAAACTTAACTAAGACTAACTAAAGACTAACTACCTAAAAACTGACATTTCCTTGAGACCTTTTTAAAAATCAAGTATGATCTCCCAACATCTTGACGCATTTCTGAATGTGCTCCTAGTATTTTGCTGACTTGTATGTATTTGCATCATGAATTATGTTCATGACGATGATCTCCAGTGTGAAAAAATTATCCATCTGTTTTACAGTCTCTTTTAATTTAATTCCATCAGTCTGCGCAATATCAAGGGTGACATTGAGAAGACTCTGGCATTCTGAGATCCATTTATTCTTATCTTTAATCTCACCTTTCTGATCAACCAATTCTGGGAAACCATGCTGAGTTATGTGCTTGCACTCATCATACTCAATCTGTAACTGTTCATCAAATTTATTGTGTCTTGCCAACAACTTCTTTATCTTTTCAATCTCCTCGGTTTTTGCTTTGGCTACTATTCTATCATGCAGTCTAGTCCCCAATCTGTTTTGAATACTGTTGTGTGAGATTGTATTATCCATGTTCTTCTGAAAAATGTCTAGAAATCTTCCAGAAAGCCTTGCAAAGTCTCAAATCTTTTGGTTAACAATACAAAGGCAATATATGTCCTCACACTTTGCATCTGTTTAAGCATCTTCTTGTTTTCTTGTTGTAATTCCTCACACTTTTTCTTCCATTGTGAGTTATCAAAAGAAAGAACCATTGGCATTGGTTTCCCACTTCTTCTCAGCATTTCTTCATACAATCCTTTATATTGGTTTCTTTCTCTTACTGTCCTAACCATTTGTGCCTTGTTAAACTTTGAGATATCTACTCCAATATCTGCAGAAATGATGGGATCAATCTTCCCAACTTTAAGCTTCATCATATGGAAAAAGGCCTTATCAACATCAATAATCTTGGGTCTTTTATTAGGAGGATATAAAGCCCATAACAATAAGGCTTCCTCATCTTGATCGAACCTTGACCCAATGAACACATCATTTACACCATGTATATCTAATTTAAACTCCTTATTCTCTGAATGTAATAAACTATAAAAAATAAATGAAGCACTAAGATCCCATCCAAGAAATAAGATCACTCCAGCCTCTGTAAGCAGTTGTTTCCCCTTTTGAGGAGTCACTGTGGCCAATTCAACATCTATTTGTTCTTTTAACTTCCTCAACAGTTCAACTTCATTTTTTGGTGTATGTTGGGAATAGAATCCCTCAATTTCTTTCCTTTGAAATTGTACAAAAATTATTTAAATTATTTTGATTGTATAAAGACATCATCTACAACAAAGGCAGAATATTCCTCCAACCCAAAATCAACATGAACCTCCAATTTTGTCACAATTTGCTCTTGCACATTGGGCTCTTCTTCCCTTTCTGGTGCTTGATACCTAGAGATGGCTGCATTTTCATCTGATTCACTTTTCGCTTCCTCCTCCTTAGTTTCCATTTCCTATAATCTTTGTCTCTCTTCTGCCAATTCTATGTTCAATCAGTCTAACAATTACCTCTTGGGATTTTGCATCCTCCATATTACTAAACATATCTTCAGCCTCTAGACTTGAGTGCAGATAATCTCCCAAGTTTTGCTTTTTCTTGCAAGAATGAATATAACCTTCAGGATCATAATTCTTCCTGGCATAGTGCTCAAATAATTTGTATTCTTCCATCAATTTTCTATCAATTATATCATAAGCTTTAGTAGACACTATTGTAAAATCACCAAAACTTAGTGTTCCAGGAAGGAAGGCTTGTTTGCGTAGATCCACAAAATGTTTATCATTTGACACACTCAACTACCTTACAATCTTTAAGTAGGATATTATGTCTGGAACTAATTTAGGCAACATATAAGGGCTTCCCTCAAATCCATATATTCTGAAACATGTGAAATCTTTGTTTACAAACCAGTCTCCCCAGTTATGGTCAACAATTCGCCTTTCATCACAATCCTTAGGCCTTAAAAATCTCTTAATTTCATCAGAGATATATCCTTCACATGGAACCCCATATATCTTGTACAGTGGTTTCACTATAAGTTCTTCAAGATTAATGTAATTGGATCTCATATACCGAGAATCCAAAAGAGATGTCCATAATTGCATGGGTTGTTCTTCACCTTCCCTATTCGTTGTATTCAATTTTAAATCTTCTGGCCACAAACCCTTCACATGTCCATAGAACAAAACCAAATGCATTAACAATGAATAAAATTTGAAGGTAGGGTTCCTATTATCTTTAAGGTTTAGAAAACCTTCATGTAACTTCTTTACTAGATATGCAACATAGTCAAAAGGCCTAGGCTCATACATTTGTATGTCAGAAGCTAAAACCAATGGCCCGATACTCGCCAAATTAGGAACCCTGACTCCTCCTACTTGCCCACATGACATGTATGTATACTGCAAGTAGTGTCTAAATAAATCAATGCTAAATGTTGGCCCATCTTCCTCAGTAAATTTACCTGACTGCCTTTTATAAATAGCACTTTTCCAACCAGTGTATGTAGTGCCCATCCTAAGATATTTTTCCTCTAACTCCCCAAAGGACAGGGGTTTGTCGGGGTTGGGATCTAAATTAAAAACTTCATTCATAGTACCTTCAGCAACCTTATGTTCACAAAGATATTTGGGATAGTTAACTTACCCAAATTCGTCATCCAAGGATTACAAAGCGACATTTCCTTGTTTCTTCTCAGATAATGGAATAGGAACAATTTGTGTCCCCTCACCTTAGTCCAGACATCCCTGACCTCTTTGTATCTATCTTCCAATTGGTCCCTTCCAGGTAGGTGTTTCTTCGACCTTCTGGACTTCGGGCCGGGTACTTGCTTTCGCTGAATCATGTCTTGATTCAGTCTTCTAATAGGATGCACATCCTCTGTCTTAGTCTTCTTTGCTTTAGATTCTGAGCTCTTTGCTGCCCTTTTCTTTCCAGTTGAACTTGAAGCGTCCATCTTTGTAATCACAATTCTTCACTCTGGTTTTTAGAAACTCAATGTATTCTCTGTGAATTATCTTTTGCTTGTGTGACACTCAAATTAGGCAATTTTAGTTTATATGCCCAATGCATCTACATATAGATTTACATTGATGAGTTTCTCATAAAATTGCCTCGTGTGAACCATAGATATACATGCTACAAGCATTAAATAAGAAATCACTATTTTAGTTTTAAATTCAGATATGGCAACGACTCGACGACATGTGTCTCTCCAGTGTATACTTCCTTTTGGCGCCACCTGCAAAACCCTTCTTTTATTTTGGTACTTTACTCTCCTTTATCAAGATATCCTTAGTCGATAACTTATCTTTTTTTGTATTGGTGTAGGTCAACCCGATACTCCCATCAGGAGTCAGTTAGATCATTAGATGTCATAGTGATGAGCATTGTTTCCCTAATGACTTTCTCCTTTGGCGCAACTCTTCCCGTTGTAGTCTATTCCATCATCATAGGTCTTCTTGATGACATCCTCATTCCACTTAATTGACCAACTCTTCCATCGGGTATAGGGATAGCTTGGAATGAATTACAAAGATAGGCAAATATTTCCCAATGAGGTATGTTCCATCGGTACATGCTTTACTGATGTCCTTTTTGGGCATCAGTGTAACTCAAAATAACACATCCTGATCCCTTTGGTTATGTCGATGGCCTTCCATCCACACCAGCCTCTGATCATCCAACCTCCTAGCATGAATTATCATTTGCTGGTGAGCCATCACTCCACTCCCTCTTATCTCTTTCATGAGTGCATCTAAGGTGTTGACAAAGGGAGTTATCCCTTCACTTAATCTTCCCCATGTATATCCATGGGAGAGATCATATATAAAAATCTTGGTATGTCCATCCTCAAGAAATATGTGAAATTTTTCTTTGTTGAGTCTAATAACCATTGTGACCCATGAGAAGACAGTATGGAATGCGAATCTACGAAAAGAACCAACAAGGGCCCTTTCTATCCCTTGATACTTCTCTAAATTTCTAATCCTCAAAATGTACCAAAGGATTTCACATGAAAGAAAATTCTAGAATTGATTAGTGTCTTTTTTAAGTCCTTTAATAAAGCCAGATACAACATCAAGTATGATAATATGCCATGGAATAAAAACCCAAACAACTTCCAAACCTCCTTAGCTACAAAGCTGGTCAAAGAAAATATGTCTATCTATCTCTTTAACCTTGCAAATGTTACACAAATCATCTTGAGAATGTTTAGATCTAATAGGTAACTTATCAAGTAGAAGCAACTATTTAAAAGCTTTCTTTTTAGGAGCAACAAGAGAGTTCCAAATATTCTTAAACAACTTGCCCCATTGAGCAGGGGATGAATTAGAATACCAAACAATATTAACATGATTAACAATACTCTCATTATACATCAAAGAATTATAAATAGAAATAGATTTAACATCACATCTTTTGGGTAACTGCAAGGAGATCATACAATTTTAAGCATTTTCCCCCTTGATTTTTGGTAAATTTGCAGTTTATAAATGTGGATTGTGCCTGCCATGGGATGAAATTGTTTACTCATTTTGCTAGGAACCTAGGTTCTGATTATTTTTTCATTTTGTCCAAATCATGGCATTTATCTCAGGAGGACTTGAATCAAATAAATTGGGAAGGTGAAAAGTCCCTTTATTCAAATTAAAATTTTAGTTAGGAATTACATACTAGATATAAAAGAAACACCACATGACAAGGACATAATGCAAGTGATTTGCCTTGTGGAAAACTGAATTAGGAAAAGACTCTAATAAATAATCTATTATCATAAATATACTAGTAAGATCCCCTCTAGGAAGAAACTCTAGACACCTTATAAAATTCAAACGTGTTCTCACTTCTTCAAGTAGTTTTGTCTTACTTGTAACATAGTGAATTACTAAAATTATGAGTTCATTCCATTCTCAAGGATCACTATGAACACCTTAAGGAACCCTCTCACTTATATAGAAGGTGATAATTTTAGTGATAAGAAGTAATAATAAAACTTAGAAATAAACAATACAAGCAAAAACACAAGACAACGCACACAGATTACCCTGGGAAAACCTCCAAATTGGAGGAAAAACCCAACATTAAGTTCAGATCAAATCTTTCAATATAATGTTTGGATTACATGAGCAGATACTAGATATACTTATCAGATTGGTGACTAATCACAGTCACTAACTGAAGTCTAATGTGAAGCCCTGCATTTAGTGCCTAACTCAACAGACGCAAATCTGACTGTTGAATGAGTTGTCCTCAATGAATCTGTCTGATTCACTCAAGCTGATTGCACTCAGAATAATTCGAATGCATAGTTGATGGTGCTTATAATCATCTCACTCCAACTGTTTGCCTCCGTAAGTATTTTTTTAGATGCCATGATGAGGACAGTTCTATTGATTCCATTTAGCATCTTTACTCAACATCTTTTGCTGGGAGGGAGAGAAAGAGGGGAGGAGGAAGAGTTGGTGGGAGAGGAAAAAGAATTTATGTTGAACATCTATCTCAAAAGAATTTGTGACCACTAGCTACATTAAATATGTTCTCTATTAAGTTCAATGTTTTAAGATGAAAAAGAAGAGTTAAATGGTTTTGGTTCGATTTGCAATTTTTCCATAGCCTGATTTTTTTGCTTGTGAAGAAAGACCATGTCAAATAATATCAGCGAAGAAAAAAATAAGGAGACAATTGCTAGATTGTGGTCTAACTTGAAAAGAAAAGGTGATGGAAAATGTTATTGTCCCTGCAAAATTTGTAAGGGCTTAAAGACTAGAAGACTTCTAATCAAAACAACTAAGAAACATTGTAGGCAACATGGTCACATTGAAGGGGGCATGATTATCATCCATTGGTGAGTTGTTCATTATATCATTTTAATAATTTATATACATAAGAAATCACTTGATGATGAGATCATGATCATGGTTTATTTATGTTTATCATTTTTATATAAGTCGAGCACCCCAGGGCACATGATATGGACCAACAAAACCTAAAGAATATGGTTTTTGAATTGGAGGAACATGGAGGTGTGAATATTGAAGCTGAAGATAATGATCCCATGGAAGATGATGATCATGTGCCAGAAAACACAATTGAATATGATGGTACAAATCCATTGATCCATGACACATTTAGTACTGGCACAGTTGATCATGATGATCAAGATGACCTTGATGTTGTTCATGATTTACCTCTACTTGAGAAGGCATATGAGACCCTTTATGAAGGCTCCTAAACAACTCTTCTCTCTGTTGTATTGTTGTTGGTGAACTTGAAGGTTAAGAATGGTGTATCCAACATAACAATCTCACCTATGTTAAGGTATGTCATATATGTCATTATAGTTAATAAATGGTGAATCATGTACCATTAATATTCTTTATATTAACAAATTATTATTTTTTCTTTAGATTGATAGGTGGGTTTTTCTTACCACCATCAAATATTCTACCTCGCTCATACCGAGAATTATCTGCCATTATGAAAGATATTAGAATGGAGTATCAAGCAATAGATGCTTGTCCCAATGATCATATTATATATCATAAACAACATGAATTTGGAACATAATGCCCTGAATGTCATATCAGTAGATATTGAATAGATCAAATAACAAAAAAGGTGTCTTGCAAGGTTCTTTGTTATATTACCATTATTCCACATATGCAATGATTATTCGGGTGCACTAGCTTGGCACAATTTATGGATTACCATGCACGCAATAGAAGTTGAGATGACATTATTTGAATGCCTGTGGATGATTCAACATTTATGGACATAGAGAAAAGGTGGCCACACTTTAAAGAAGAACCTCGTAATCTTAGGCTTTTATTGGCAGCGGACGGTGTCAATCCATTTGGAGAGTTGAGATCTGTTTACTCATTGTGGCCTGCTTTTGTTATCAACAATAACATTCCTCCATGGATGTCAATAAAGAGGGAGCACATAATGTTGACAATGATTGTTCCAGGTATTTTCTCATTTAATAGTCATCTATATTTAATTATAAATATTACAGTAAAATGGTCATAATAATTATGTAATATTTTTGTTCATTCAACTAGGTAAGTACCAAGTTAAAGATATGAATGTATATATTGAGCCTCTTATCGACGAGTTGTTGGAGTTATGGAATGGTGTCACCATGTATGACGTCACTAGACCAATAGGACAAAGACAATTTCAATTCCATGCAATGATTGTATGGACAATACATGATGCCCCAGCGATAACACAGTTTTGTGGTATGTTATAGTGTTCAAGTTGCGCATGATAATTATAATTATAAAAATTAACATTTTTAATCAAATTATACATTATCTTCTAGGTATATAAACAAAGGGAAAATTTGCATGTCCAATTTGTGGTCCAAAGATGAAATATTGTCATTCAAAAAGTTTAGGAAATCAAGTGTTTGATGAGTATAGGCATTTCCTCCACAAAAATCATAAGTATCAGAATACTGAAAAACATCTTTTCAATGGGAAAGAAGAGACTACATCAAAGCCACGAAGAATGACACCTCACCTATGGAAGTTGGAATATAATAGAATTAATCATCAAGGTAATGTGATTCCATCTAATGGTTTATGTTTGGAATTTGTATTTTTCTATCGTGTTTTGTTTACTGATGATGTAATTGATGATCGTGAAGGTCATCAAGGCATGGATGACCACCGTCCAAAGGGACTAAAAAGTTATCCCAAACAATTTAGTAGGTTTCCCTAGTACAAGAAGCTACAAATTGTGCATTTGTTTGATACTATGCATATTGGAAAGAATATAATAGAGACATTATGGAAAATATTGGATGGAAGGTATGACAAAGAAAAAATTGTCAAAATTTGTAGTGACATTCAAGAATCCAATCATGCAATGAAAAATGTCATTCAATCAAATAGAAATTGAGAGTAGATTAATATAAGTACCCTTCCTTGGTTATTAACAGAGCAACAAAGCAATTCTATAAAAGAAGTCATACGAAAAATTCAATTTCCCATAGGATTTGCTGCGAACATAAACAATATCATATCAAAGAAAAGTGAATTTGGGCCAGGGATGAAAACGCATGATTGGCATACCTTCATTAAGGTAATTCATGTTCTTGTGTATTTACTATATATTTGTATATTGTGCATGTACTTTTCATTGTATTATATTAGAAAACAATGAAAAGATCATTTTATAATTATTGCAGTGCGTTCTACCTCTATCTCTCCCATACCACTTCGACAATAATGTCAAGCAATTCATATATGATCTTGGAAAATACATGAGGTAAGTAGTGATGTTTGTTCAATTTGTTGTATAGATATTATATTTGCGATTTGTTTTACTTGTTATGTAATATATTGTATATTATTTTGTAAAGTCTCGTTTATATATTTTTGCGTCTTGAATCTCTTGTAGGTGGTTGTCATCTAAATAAATCCATAAAGAAGATATAAAATATTGGAAGAGAAAAAATCCTCATCTAATGTGTGAAATGCAAAAGTGTCTACCTTTAACTTTTTTCAATGCACAAGAACACTACCTCATACACCAAGTTGAGGAGATTGAATTGTGTGGACCTGTACAGACTAGGTCAATGTGGATGGTTGAGAGACACTTGAAATTTTTGAAGGCTTTGGTTCAAAAAAGAGCACATCCTGAGGGTTCTATGGTGGAGGGATATATGACATACCAGACTATGATGTACATTACTGAATATCTTCCTAAGTTTGCAGCAAAGATCCACGTAGATCGCATTTGGGATCCCAACCCCATTAACAAATTCAAAGGGGAGTACTTGATGAAGAAAGGTAGATTGAGGAAAGTGAGAGGTAATTATAAGATGTTATTGTAGTTAATTAATTCTTAATCTTCAAAATAAATCGGTTGTAAGTCGTCTATTTATTTTTTGTACAGTTGGTCGAGAGTGTGATGCACTACATTTGTATATTGCAAATAATCTTGATTGGATGACAGTATGGATTGAACGATGTCAAAATTATGGTTGCACATTAACATGGGAAGGTGTGTCTTCATTGGTTAAAGAAGCTCATAGTAATGGAGATTACAATGTTACGCAAAGGAAAATTGATTTAGCATGTGGTTTAAGAGATAAATAGGTATGTATAAATTTATTGATCACCTATATGTTTATCAACTCACGATGCAATAATTTTTACATGTTTGACATATTGTAGGTCAAACACCACAATGCTATGTTCTTCAATGGTCATAAATTTTGCATCAAAAAGTTGGATGACACGAAGAAAACTTGTGATTTTGGGATAATTGCAGTCTTTGAGGTGACCAAGATTTCATCTAGAAACGACATACATCCTCAAGAGTCTCAAAATCGACACTATGACATTTTGGATGATATACTTGAGTGTGACTTTAATTCCTTCAAATTAGTTATGTTCATTGTCAAATGGTACAGGCTACGACTGAATAAAAATGATCCTGATAGAATTGTTATTGAACATGATAATGGATTTACAATGGTTAATACAAGGTCGTTTGAGGCAGTTAGGGATGAGCCCTATGTTCTTCCAAGCCAATGTGAGCAGGTATTTTACTTAGAGGTTCCACATAAACCAGGTTGGTCATTTGTTGTTAGACATGATCCAAGAGGAAGGCCGATAAAGTATAATGTGATGGAAGAAGAAGATACCAAAGAAGTAGAAGATGATGTAGGTGATGATTACGATCGATAGTTAGTCGATGACGTTCCTAACGAAAATGTTCACAAAGAAGAAGAAGCTGATGATGATGATTTTGCTACTACTGCTACTGATGATGATGGTGATGGTGATGGTGGTGACGACGACGACGATGATTACGACGATGACGACGATGGTGAGGATGATGATGACGACGATGATGATGATGATGATGATGATGATGATGATGATGATGATGATGATGATGATGATGATGACGACCACAATGATGATCATGGTGGTCATGATGATGAGTTGGATGAAGAAGAAGATCAATGACATGAATGAAATGTATGAGGTATGCGATTAGTATATTATCTATTTAATATTGATTTCTTGATAGAAATTTATTTGACTTATATGGCTACATAATTAATTCATTATGTGGAATTTTTATTAGCTATGTGATGGATGATGATTTATGATATATATTTGATGGATTACATGTTTATGATGATACATATGTGATGCTTATGATTCTTATGATATATATGTATTTATTGTTTATCAAATTACAAATGTAATGCTTATGATGCTCAATTATTGGTGCTGATTTTATGTATATATTTTGTGTGATGCTGCCACTGATAGTTATGATACTTGATGTAAAGTACAGATGCCAATAGCTAACAAGATGAGAGGGGGGGTGAATCATACAATCTTAAACTTCCATAAAATCAACAGATTCAACCTTGGTAACATATACTTCAACAACTTAACCAAAAATGTTAAACATGCAAACTTATGAACACATAATCATAATAACACTCATAACACCAGATTTAACATGGAAACCCAAATAGGGAAAACCCATTGTGGGATTTCGGACCCACTAAGAAATATACTCTTCTAGAGTATGCTTGGTTAAAAGCAAATCCTGTTAAAGATTACAAACACATTGCTAGATGTGACCCGGTTAAGGGATTTCCCTCAGATCTGTTAGGATCTTCACTTTGTTAGAAGTGACCTTGTCAAAGGATTTCAAACACTCACTTAGAATGTTACCTTGCTAGAGGGTTTACATATAAGACTGTTAAGTCCACTCGGTTAAGAGATTTTCTGTCACTTACAAAATAACAGTAATAAAATCTATCTGCAACTTCACATCTAAAATGCTAAGGCAGATTCTTATTTTCTCAAAACAATTTAGTCATAGGACTTTATCTTGTCCCTCTGCTGGGCTCTCTACTCTGTTATTCAAACAGGTCTTCAAGCTTCTGTGCTCGGTAATCACTATGTAGCATCCCCTGTGCATACACTTGCTCGCATACATTGTTCATCAATAATTTCTTATTTATAAACAATTGCTAACCGCTTAATCTCCTTGATCACATTTCCCATGATCAATCTTAGCCATTAGATCTTCAAACTTGAATAGGTTCAATGTATCCTTTCGATCTGAAAATGTTTTACCTTGCCTTAGGACTTGTAGTTCTTTCTTGGAACTTGCAAAAGGTTATTGTGGTTCAATCTACGTTGTAGATCTTCCTGCTGATTTTCCTTTGCCATAGATCTTTAACAAACTTCATGCATGACATACCAATCATTTATACATCTCCAGCTAATCATTGTCCTTCATTAAATAATGCTTGTATTCATCTAATGCGCACTATCATAACTCGGTTGCAACTCGGTAAATACTGAACTTTACTCGGTAGACATTCCACCTTCATTAACCGATATCGATAACCTTAGGGTTTACCGACTAGGTTCTTTGCTCAGTGACATAGTATAGCATAAACCTTACAATCAATCAACATATGTAGGATATCAAAAAAATCTAAATATCATGATCTCATCATTATCTAACTCGGTAATAGTTGCCCATTGAATAACTTATTTCTCCCCTTATTCATCACATTCTTTCTATGTCTTTTACCAACATCTTAATTCTCTTCAAATCAATCTTCTCAAGATATGGCAACATCACACTAAATCAGATAATCAATTTCTTGACATCAATGACAAAATAATGTTATAAAGATAGTTATCATCCTTCTTCAGTTATATAAAATAATCTTCAACAACCTTCTCAATATCCTTACTGAATATCAACAATCTTTCTTACTGTAATGCCAACAACCACCCTTGGTGGAAACAGTTAATTGACTAAAGACATCATCAACTCTTTACTTGAGGATCTTGTGCAGTCTACATAAAGTAAAGGTAAGGAATAAAAAAATATACAATGATTATGATGACTGCATATTGTTCATGTTGTGTACTATGTAATTTTTAGTATACGTATCATGTATTTTTTAGCTAACATAAGATAATTGAATAACATATGCAAGAACCTGAACCCCTTTGATGAGGATCCTGCACAGTCTCATGGATCGATAGGTATAAGTCAATACACCCTATAAAAAAAAATTATTTTTTAAAAATTACTAGGAAAACAAATTTTCTTAGTTTTTCAAACCTCGACATTAGCAACAAATCTAATACAATTATCAACACTTGAGGCCGCAATTGGACTTATTCAAATTTTAATCTCAACATCAACTTTAGGACCGACTTCTTCATCAACATTGCCCTCATTTGAAAAATATCTCTCACATTACCAACTAAATCTCTCATTTGATGGAGTGCGGGTAACACCAAATAGGTATTTGTTAGATGTGTCTTCCTCGAGTGAGGGAAATGTAGGAATAGAAGATGAAAGTGAGACATGTAGTAGATCTAAAATAGGGAGATCATAGAGGTCAAAAGATTAGAAGTGTAGACACCTAAAATTGTCCAGTCTAATTAAATAAATATTTTATTTATTTAATTATCTTAGCCTAATTCTTCTATTAATTAAATAAATCTTTATTTATTTAATTAATTCATTTATCCTCTTCTAACCTTATTTCTCATTTAAATAAATACATTTATTTATTTAAATTATCCTTTTTCCTAAATTAAATAAATATCTTATTTATTTAATTGATCCCACTTCTTCTATTAATTAAATAAATTTTTATTTATTTAATTAATTCATTAGCCTTTTCTACCCATGACACATGTCATTCATCTCTTAATTCCTACACTACCTACCCTTTCATTATTTTATTATTTCCTCTACCTACCCTTTAATCATAGCCGACCATTTATCTTTTACGCCTCTCAATCTTATCTCTCCATTTCTTATAGTGTCTTCTATATAAGGAGATGCTTCCTTCATTATCAACCCTATGCATCCTGATCAGATAACCACTCAACTACACTACGTTTTTGAACTTTCATATGTGATCCTACTTGCAACCACATTTCCATTCTTTGTTGAGCTCTTGTGCACATATAAAATCTGAGAGCAAATATATCAAGCAAGATCAATGGAGATAGGAAGAATGGAGATCCAAACCCTATTGGACATGTGATGGTATAATCTTTGTGATTTCATTTGATTTGCATTGTCTTAGGTAATCTTCATATGTTATGGTGGATCTTTGTTGTTGTTAGGCTAGGGTTTTGTGGTTGAATTCATTTAGTCTTTCAACATTGTTGTTTCCATTTTCACGATAAACATTTTGGCATGTTAGATCTATGTTTTTTTTGCAGGTTTTTCAAACCCTATATTGTTGTTTTGTAAAACAATTTGGACAATAACCTTGTGCAGCTAGGGTTTTGGACACAAAATCAAGATCTTGGAGATATTTGATCATATCTGACAAACGGCTCAGAATTTTTGTACCAAATTTTGTTTACAGTTTGAAGACAATATTAAGTGCTTTAATCTAAAATTAAGAATTTTTCGAGCACATTTTCTTTTTTCATGATTTTTTTATGATTTTTCATAAAAAATTAATTTTGAGAGGAAATTAGCAAATTTTTCAGATTTTCTTATATTTTTTTAAATCTCTCTGATTTATACACATGATCTGTTCTTTGTGATTTTAATTTTGATGCAAAATATTTCTGTAAAAATTAGATCTTTAAAAATTAGGGTTTTTCATTATTTTGATCAGATCTCACAAACGGCTTTGAATTTTGGCATCAAATTTTTTTGATAGGTCAGGAACATTATCAGAGGTGTTTAGGATAAATTTCCAATTTTTTGGATCAATATTGCATTTTATATGAATTTGTTATTATTTTTCATAAAAAATTAATTTTGAGAGAAAATTAGCAATTTTTTCGGATTTTATTACATTTTTGGAAATATCTCCAAATCATACACAGGATCTGTTCTTTGTTATTTTAAATTTGATGCAAAATAATTTCTCAAAAATTGGATCTTGGAAAATTAGGGTTTTGCTTTATTTTGCTCATATCTCACAAACTGCTTGGATTTGTTAAAGGAATTTTTTTATGCAGGTTTGGAAGATTATCAAGAGTGTCTAGTAAAAATTTCAGATTTTTTGGATTGATTTTGCATTTTATATGAATTTTTTATAATTTGTCATAAAAAATTAATTTTTGGAGCAAATTACCAATTTTTTTGGATTTTCTTACATTTCTGGAAATATCTTGAAATTTTACAGGTGGTCTTTTTTTATGATGAATCAGATCTTTGAATTGGTCAACAGAACACATTGTTGAAGGCCCCTATTTCACAAAGTCTTTTGGATCTAAAATTTAACAAACTTGTGTGCTTGCAGGAAGGGGTGATCATTTGAAACAATCCAAACTACTAATAAATCTTTATTGCAGGACCTTGACAAGGATTTTATTTTGATCTTTATTGTGCCTTGTTTTCATATATTATCAAATACTTCAATTGGTGCACTAAAATTGAACCAGTGTCCTTTGTGTCTTGGGTAATAGGCTCTTTTTGATTCATCTTTAGAGGGCCTGTCTCCCCATGTGGTCATTAAGACTACTAGTGAGGAGAGAACGACCCAAGTGGTAGCGAGGAAAACCCACCTCTTTCGAACCACTATAAACAACTGTATTCATGGTGAAAACTATGGATAACGTGTGTTGATTAGTTCATACCGACACTATGTCTACCCATAAACCCGTTTGATCAAATTTATTTGATCAGTTGTAGGGCATAACCCCTACCGGCTGGGAGCCTTCTATATTTACAGAGCTGAAAGTGATGCATGTATGACCGCATGAGCGGATGCCCTTACTAACACCTTTTTGTTTTAGAAGCCAAAATCCTTCTAGTTGTTGGGGCAGGAGGTCGGAACTCTGGAGCGGCCCACACACATACGGTTCTTAGTAGAGATACAAAGTTCACCACGAGGAGTTTTCATGGGAATTGATGCTTGGTTGCCCCAAGAAGTGAGTGCTAAGGGTGGATCCAGTGGGGTCAAGCATCTAAGTATCCACTCTGAATAGTGTAGCCTCATGTGGGAATCAACAACTATTGTCCTGGCCAACCATAAGAATTGTGTTTGTCTTATTTTGAACAATCAAACATTCAAGACCAAACAACAAAACATTGTGTATTTTGTGTCTTCAAGTGTATGCAAAACAATTTTACATCAAACAACACATTTTTCTTTGAGTCATTTTGATTCTAAACACTTGCAAACATTGAGTCTTCATCAACATTGTGTCCTCTTGTCACAGAAATACAGTCAAAATTTCAGATTGGCTCACAACAAAACAACTTCACAAATTGGAAAAATTTACAGTCCAACAAAAAAGAACGGTCAGTTTCAGACTTATTGAGCTTCCTAGGTTATCTCTCTGGGTTTTTCATCTAGCATTCAACTTGTTTTGGGTCTCACAAAGTCCATCATTGCTTTACACCTTGCATTACATTCACATTTGTCTAAACTTGAGTCAAAAGGTCACTTGCTTGTCCTCATCTTACTTTGTCAACACACTACATACAACAACATTTTTCTAAGTGGTCCCTCATCAAGGTCTATCACCTTTGGGTCTCATTTGGTCTTACTTAGAGTCAAGGTCAACTTACCTCATCAATAGAAACTATCATCTCTTTGGAAGCCACACCTACTCTGCTACATACATACTTGGTCTTACACTTTGGACATTACAAGTAAACCTCAGATTCATTTACATTCCATCCAACTCTTGGTCTTCCACACTCTTTCCATTTTCATCTAGTCTCACACATCTTGGTCAATACCTAGTTCATGGTTGAAACCCATTCCCAAAAATCTAGAAGAGAAACTAAAGAGGCTCAAGAGTCCATAAACATGAGTGCCTATGAGTATGACAATGATGTCTTTTTGAATTCTGATCATACTACATTACCTGACATGGATGCCTATAGAAACATTCCAAATGTTGAGCACATGGACACTACAAACAACAATGATACACATAATGACAATATGGACAACATTTCACTACATTCAGCAGAAGTGGAAGACTCCATTATGGATCCCTGTTTCAATAGATTGGTTAAGGAAATAATGAGGAGAGATAGACAATATTTGTTACAAGTGATGGCACAAAGTGGAGCCAAGATACCTCATGATTTTGAGATGTCTCAAATAATGGAAAATCGACCTTTGCAACAACCTCACCTCAACATGGATCAAGGGAGGCCTAATAGTGGAGGCAATAGAGGACCACATATGGGGCTTGAATCACCAGCATCTTTATTTCAAAAACCTGAGGTCCCATACACACATGGTCAAGCATATGATACTCACCTTCACAAACCATTATGGAAGTCTTATGCAGAAAAATATGCTCAATCACATACCAATGCTAAAGATCAACCACCAAGGCAATTGGATATTCAAAGACATGCTCAAAATTTGGACACAAGGAAACCCCGCATTAAATTTGGGGGCAACACACTAGAACAAACTCATGACATTCCTGTAGAGTATGGTATACATGGACAAAGCAGATATTCCATTCCTCACCATGACTCTATACCAAGTGGTCCTTATACGCATACACAACACCATTATAGACCTCCTCCATATGAACATGTGTATGATCAATACCATCCATATATGCAACATGATCCTACTCCACCCAGTGGTTCAGGCATGGGGTATGGTCCAAGAAGTCGGTCTCCACCTAAGAATAATTTGGAACAACAAATCAAGGACTTACAAAAGAAAATGGAGGACATAAATACATCGAAGCCAACTTACACAATGAGAGACATATGTCCCTATCCATTTGACAAAAGCATTACAATGCCTCCATTTCCTACACACTTTGTGACACCTAAGTTTGATAAGTATAGAGGAAAAGGAGATCCTAAGGCACACATAAGACAGTTTTTCACAGCTTACATTGAGGTAGCTTCAGAAGAGACATATTTGATGAGATTATTCCCACAAAGCTTAGGTGATCAAGCTATGGAATGGTTCTCCCAACTCCCACCTGGAATTAAGTCATGGGGTGACTTAGTAGAGGCATTTATTCAACATTTCTCATACAACATAGACACAGACATATCAGTCACTACTTTGTGTAACACCAAACAAAAGGATGGAGAATCTTTTTTATCATTTTTACAAAGATGGACAAATATAGCCAGTAGATGCTCTTGTGAAATTCCACAAAAACAAATGGTAGAGATGTTCACCCAGAATGTTAACAAGGACATTGGTTATGACTTGAGAAAAGCTTTCTTATCCACCTTCAAAGACGTCATTGAAAAAGGCTTAGCAACAGAGAAGGTCCTAATTGAACAAGGAGTCATTAAGATATTCAAGGAAAACAAAGAGGACTTTAAAGGAAAAGACAAGCCAAGATTTTGGAATAAAAACAAAAACACAGTCAATGATGGTGCTGTGGATGCCAATACAGTGCGACCTAAAATCATTTTTTTCTGGATCAACCTCTACAAACAATCAAGTGAATACTCAAACAACTTCAAAGTCACGAAGGAAGTACACTCCTTTGGGAGAACCACTTGAATCAGTTTTCAAGAAGCTAGTGGCAAACAAGATAATCATAATTCTAGATTTTCCTCCATATGAGCCAAAGGTTAAACCAAATTGGTGGAATGATGATGAATATTGTGAATTTAATAAGTGCAAAGGTCATAAAACAGGTAAATGTCATCGACTAAAGAACATCATACAAGATCTTATTGATAGAGGTGACATTAAGATTGAAGGACACTCATCCAATCAAGAACATGAGATGTTTAAGGAACCATTCCCAAAACATGACAACGGAAAAGCTATAGCCACAGATGACCAAACCAACTATACCAGAGCATCCTATAACTATGATTCAATTATCAATCATATTTTGATGGACAATTATGTCTCTACCATTATCATCAAGGACAAAATGCCTGAGAATTCTACCCAAAGACCCAAAATTGTCCTAAAAGGAATTGGATCTTCTTCCAAACCTACCTCTGAATGTAATGTTACAACTCGTCAAGGTAAATTCACTTTACAAGGTGCTCCAGTTAAAAACACCGCTTCCTCATCAACCAAGCCTGAGTATGACCTTGTAGAACAGTTAGGAAAGACAACCGCACTTATCTCAATCCTTGAGCTCTTACACATATCCCCCGCACATAAAGCTATTCTTGACAAAATCTTGAGAGACACTGTTGTCCCTACTGATCTGATCGTGGACTAGTTTCAAGCCATGGTGGGATACCTTTTTGTTCCACACTCCCTTACATTCACAGAAGCCGATGACGCCTCCGTAAGTCAACCACATAATGCACCTTTACACATTGAAGCCTTCCTACACAAACATCGAATAAAATGAGTCTTGATAGATGGAGGAGCAGGTCTAAACATTTGTACATTGACCACTATTAAACAATTGGGATATTTGGATAAAACTGTGAATTCTACAAACAAAATTACCATCAAGGCATATGATGACAAAGAGCGCTCATCCAAGGGAACAATCACCTTACCTCTCAAAGTTGGGCCAGTTACAAAGGATGTGGTTTGTCAAGTCCTAGACCTAGATCTCACATACAACATATTTCTAGGACGCCCATGGATTCATGAGATGAGTGCAGTCCCATCTACATATCATCGATGTATCAAGTTTCCACACAATGGAGTTGAAGTGACCGTCAAAGCAGATCCAAATCCATTCATATATTGCAACAATCTGCAACCTCGATCAAAAATAACAATACCAGTCAATCAAGAGGCTATTCCATCTTCATCATATGTGGATTCAGAATCCTTGAAAACTTCTACATCAAAACAAGCAGAGCACAAAGAAAATTTCAAGTTTAAAGACATGGGATGTGGTGAGTATATCTTTCATGTTGATCAACTCCCACTGTTTGCTAAGACCTTCAGTCGACAAGAACAAACTACAAACAATTTGCAATGCCAAGGAATTGGGTGTGAACCACCTAGTGTTGTGGCTACTAAGTCTGAATGCAAATCTCCTCTAGTGGTGCAAGCAACCCTTGATATCAATAGTCCTAAGAGTGGTTCCAACAAAGAATATATTGAGTGTATCGCCAGCCCTCTTGAGAAATCTCATAGCCTTACCATTTCATCCACTCATTCCATTTCCACTCCACTCCTAGACTTGGATCAACAAAAATTACAAAAGCCCTTACTAATTGGGGATAAAAAATCAAACTATGAAAAGAAAAATCTAAAAGTCAATAATAAAGAAAAGTCCTTTAGTCCAAATTAAAATCAAAAGCTATTGGACTCTGCAAAAATCAAAGTCAAGGATAAAAATCCTATGAAAGAAAAAGAACAAGGGATGATCTCCCCTAATATCAAAATAACTGGGGGCAAAAGTTCTACAATCTCAAGCCATAAAGAATACTTGTTGATTCTAAGTCTCCATCATGCTATCCTACTTTTACTTATTTTCACAATCATAAGCCTTCATCACTCATCCACTTGTTCTACACATCCATCCCCTTTTGGTGATACATCATGGACCTTTAACGGAGCTTCCTTGAAGGACTTTGTTATCAGGGGTGCCCAAACTTCTTTAGGTGACATGCATACGGGCCTATCTAGTCCACACACTAGTAATTCTATCCCAGTTCCTTTGTTAAGGAAGACAGTCACTCAAGCTACACATCATTCAGTCAAGGAACATCGCAGCTACAATCATAAAGTCAAGCCTCACACATTTGAGGTGGGTGACTTAGTTCTCAGAAAAAATCCTAAAAATCAGCAAGACAAAGAGAAGAAGGGCAAGTTTGAACCAAATTGGCTTGGTCCTTACATCATTACAATAGCCTATGGATCTGGTGTATATCAGCTCTCAACCACAACGGGTGAACCTTTGGAGGATCCTATCAACAACATACACCTTCGCAGGTTCTACACATAGCTCTTCAGAGTATCCTAATTCAAAAAATACAAAAAAATAAAAAAAATACAAAAATCAAAAAAGTCAAGAAAAACATTTCCTTCAACGGTGAAAACCACTTCGGTGGCGCCCTAGGCAAGTACCATGTTGAAAATCGGGTCACCGACGCCATGTGTAGAGACATTGCTCCTCCCTCCTTTAGGATTCCATTTCATCCTTCACTTTGCATACACTCACAACCTATTCATCCATAATAAACTTACCCATTCCCATCATGGCTTGTTATTGATCTACCTAAGATTGGTTAGCCATTCATAATAATCCCTCCTTTTCACCTTTTTCCATCCATAATAAGTCAGCTCCTATATGTGGCTAAGGCAAATCCTATGTCTAGTAATGGGTGTGGAATAGAGAACATCACATGTTTCAAGGAGTATAATTTCTTCCACTTTTCTTCAGTCTATCCATGTGCAATCTACAATAAAACAACACTTGCATCGCCAATCCGCAATAAAGTTCTGTCTTCTCCGCAATAAAGTATTAGTTGCATGGATTCAGTCAGTTTCAGATGGGACACAGCAGAAATGATGGGCTTCAACAAATCAAATTTTTCAACAAACTCAGACAACATATGGTTCAGTGCTATCTATCCTTTTCATGAAAGTAAAGATTGTGACCACAATCAAATCAGACTTATAGAAGTGACAAGAGACACTAAAACTTGAGGACTACAGTCGATGTTGGTGTCGAGTCTTGGTTTTCTTTTGATTTTATCTTTCTGGTGACATGTCTTTTAGCTTTTCTGGGATGTCTCTGACTAGAGATTCTATCTCCAGGATGTCTTTGACTAGAAAGGCGAGGATGGGGTATCGTCACCTATTTGTATTTGTTGTTTGTGGATTGTCTCTTAGTAATGCTTTGACTTGTCCAAGGATATGAGGACACTGAGAGTCTAGTATGAACCGGGGCATTCCTTGTTTGTGACTGTCTTATCTCCATGCAAACAGGTACAATGACTTTCTGGGTCAAACATATGCCTTGATCGTCATAATCTACTTGCCATAATAAAGCTCAATGATGATAACGCACAAGAAACTCTTTTCCTTTCATATCTTCTATCTTCCATCCCCCTTTCTTGATTGACTTCCATCGTCCTTCTTGAGTCTGTGTAGCCTGCTATCACACGACTAAGTATAATGACACACCAAAAATATTTGCATTTCATGTAGTTGCACCTGCATTACCACATATAAGTATTTCATACATACATATAGATATCACAATTGCATCACATCCTGCACACAACACATATTAGCACATTTTACATTTTCATCATGTAAATAATTATTTGCATTATCATATTCATTTGCATTTTATACATTCACATTTGCATTGGCATAACATTTAAAAACATAAAAGAACAAAAATATATTGCATTTCATCATATACATATTTGCATCCATACCATAAGCATCACATAGAATCATGCATCACATCACATAGGTACACATGCATATAGCTTCTGCAAAGATGAATCATCTTATATATATCTTAAAATCATAAGTGTCATGATACAATGATGTCAAAATCATATGGCTACAATCACCCACAGGTGTCTACATCATCATACAAAATGGTACAAAACTGATACAGAGGAACCCACTGATCACTCCTCCCAGCACTACTAGTAATGCTAATCCAGTCTGTGTCATCATGTCCCATGCCATGTGTCCAGCCCTCATCTCCAGTCTTGGATCCTGAAACACTCATCTCACTGCATCCTTATCTCTGTCTTGATCGTAAGGAACTAACTCTCCATCGATCGGTATCCTCAGTATCCTATATACATCCTCTAAGGTGACTGTCATCTCACCCACCAGCAATTGAAAACTACAAGTCTCTGAGTGCCATCTCTTAGCCAGCGCAGTCAGCAATCCCATGTTTGCCCAAAACTCAGGCACATATAGAATATGGCGCAAGCCCATAACCTCAATCGTAAACCCATAACCTCAATGGAAGCTCGGTCCTCAAATGTCAGCTCCGTTCATAACCTCTGAGTCGACGGGAATCTCTCTCATTACTCCAACATAGGTAGGTCCTCCTGCAATCAAGCAAATCAATCATGTCAGTCAAAGTAGCATTCACTGTTCATCATAAAAAGCTGCTTATTATCCTAAGTGCTTATATTTATCATATGATACTCTATCCAAGTGACACTCATTGTTCATCACAAAGTGTTGCTTCTATCCTAGTGACACTCACTATTCATCACAAAGTGTTGCTATTTATCCTAGTGGTACTCCCTGTTCATCACAAAGTACTACGTGTTTTTGCACTCCCTGTTCATCACAAAGTGCTACTCATATTTGCACTCACTGTTCACCATAAAGTGCTGCTCTTTTTAATACTCCTTGTTCATCACAAAGTACTATGTCTTGGTACTCCCTGTTCATCACAAAGTGCCTTGATCTATCCTATCCTAGGGCCTCTACTTGAGTGTATCCTCTTGAGTAGTTTCCTAATTGGCAACGTATGTTCTATCACAAAATTGTCAATCCTAGCCCTATTTGCTATCCTAGTATTCTCTAGAGGACCTGCTTGAGTGTATCCTCTCAACAGCTTATCCAATCGACAACGTTTGTTCATCATAGAACTGCCAATTCGACCTAGAAGACATAAATGCACATTTTTTACTCAAACGCGCCTTCATGACATAAACGCGCCTGCACAACACAGACGCACCTTAGCATTTTTTGACCTCACTTGACATTTTCTAATTTGCATTTATTACATTACCTAGCATGCATTTATGACAACATTTAATGCGGCAAAGTACAAGGAGGTTTTGTGGTACTCACTGGCTCCCCTGCATCTGCTGGCCTCTGAAATCGATGAATGCGATCGAATCTATGCACCAATGCCATCATTGTTGACTGCTGTTGTTCTATTCTCTCTCTGCACTTTGATCTCTTGGATGTGTGGATGAAAATGAGGATGTTTTCCCCTCGTGATCTATCTTATAGACTACCCTAGCCCTAGCCCTAGCCTTAGCCCTAGCCCTCATTTTTCGAGTCAGTCTTCTTTATCCCGTGACTCTGTCACTCTATCCGGTCAGTCCATTCTACCCTTTATTTCTTATCGAGAGATTGTCTGCGATCTTTTCAAACATTTTCATCCAATCTCTCGAGGGGGCATATCATTCCCATATTGGGGCAACTTTGTATCAGTTTCTTTGAAACAACGCGACAAGCTGCATTGTCTCAAAGAGGGGCAAAATGTAGACACCTAAAATTGTCCAGTCTAATTAAATAAATATTTTATTTATTTAATTATCTTAGCCTAATTCTTCTATTAATTAAATAAATCTTTATTTATTTAATTAATTCATTTATCCTCTTCTAGCCTTATTTCTCATTTAAACAAATACATTTATTTATTTAATTTATCCTTTTTCCTAAATTAAATAAATATCTTATTTATTTAATTGATCCCACTTCTTCTATTAATTAAATAAATCTTTACTTATTTAATTAATTCATTAGCCTTTTCTACCCATGACACATGTCATTCATCTCTTAATTCCTACACTACCTACCCTTTCATTATTTTATTATTTCCTCTACCTACCCTTTAATCATAGCTGACCATTTATCTTTTACACCTCTCAATCTTATCCCTCCATTTCTTATAGTGTCTTCTATATAAGGAGATGATTCCTTCATTATCAATCCTATTCATCCTGATCAGATAACCACTCGACTACACTACGCTTTTGAACTTTCATATGCGATCCTACTTGCAACCACATTTCCATTCTTTGTTGAGCTCTTGTGCACATATAAAATCTGAGAGCAAATATATCAAGCAAGATCAATGGAGATCCAAACCCTATTGGACATGTGATGGTATAATCTTTGTGATTTCATTTGATTTGCATTGTCTTAGGTAATCTTCATATGTTATGGTGGATCTTTGTTGTTGTTAGGCTAGGGTTTTGTGGTTGAATTCATTTAGTCTTTCAACATTGTTGTTTCCATTTTCATGATAACCAAGAAGAAAATTCAATAAACGCATGGAATTTTTCCTTGCTCAAGGGGGGTCATGTTCTTACGATGATGAGACCAAAGGTGACATAGAGGTGCCCTTGAGGTACAAACATCTATAGAAATAATGGGTACCCAAGAAACTTACTCTAATAAACACTGATTTTTGTGTTAACGAGAGGATATATTGCATAGCACCTTCGTCGTTACATGGTTTGGGCCTATTTTCCATGGATGACATAAAGGTCCGTTACAAAAAAATTGTTGAATTGATGGAGTATGTTGAACCTTGTTACAATTACAAAAATTGGATGCAGATTGTTTGATATAAAAAAGTATGCGTAGGTATGCACTGTCAACAAATTATATACAACAGAAAGATAATGATCAAAGTAAACGAGTGGCTGTATACATTGATGGAAGGCCAAAAGCAACACAGAATATTGTAGGTTTTATAAATAGTGTGTGACTTGGGTCAACTAATAAGCAACCCAATTGCATATTTGAGGCGCGTGAGGGAAATCGTGTATTCATATGTGCGGTAAAATCAATAAGTGCAGGGGAAGAGTTGCTAATCGATTATAATTTGAATCGTATAGATACAAAAAAAGTTACTATCATGAGGGTGGTACGTACTATATACCATTTAAACCAACCTCCAATTAATGACTCCAATATACCATTTTATTATTGAGTTTTTTTTCTAAGTCTATTGGTTTCATTTCGCTAACATTTTTTATATTTTTTCTTTGTCACAGGGTGACATTGATCCGTCACATAGCATCGATAGGGATGTAGGTCCTGACACTTCTACCGAGCAAGTAAACCTCATTGTAGTTGTAAAAATTAGATAGAAGCAATTTGTTACATTATTATTGTAGACACCTAAAATTGTCATGTCTAATTAAATAAATATTTTATTTATTTAATTACTTTAGCTTAATTCTTCTATTAATTGAATAAATCTTTATTTATTTAATTAATTCATTTATCCTCTTCTAGACTTATTTCTCATTTAAATAAATACTTTTATTTATTTAAATTATCCCTTTTCCTAAATTAAATAAATACTTTTATTTATTTAATTGATCCCACGTCCTCTATTAATTAAATAAATCTTTATTTATTTAATTACTTCATTAATATTTTCTACCTATGACACATGTCATTCATCTCTTAATTCATACACTACCTACCCTATTATTATTCTCTTATTTTCTCTACCTACCCTTTAATCATAGCCAACCATTTATCTTTTACACCTCTCAATCTTATCCGTCCATTTCTTATAGTGTCTTCTATATAAGGAGATGCTTCCTTCATTATGAAACCCTCAATTACGCACCCGACTACTCCTAGCATTCAAACTTGCATATGAGATCAAGCCTACTTACAACCACATTTCCATTCTTTGTTGAGCTCTTGTACACACATAAAATCTGAGAGCAAATATATCAAGCAAGATCAATGGAGATAGGAAGAATGGAGATCAAAACCCTATTGGACATGTGATGGTATAATCTTTGTGATTTCATTTGATTGGCATTGTCTTAGGTAATCTTCATATCTTATGGTGGATCTTTGTTGTTGTTAGGCTAGGGTTTTGTGGTTGAATTCATTTAGTCTTTCAATTATTGTTGTATCCATTTTCACCGTATACATTTTGGCAGGCCCGGTGGGACTCTTGTCCCTTTTGCATTTAACATCTTTTGTTGCAAATTTTGTGTTTTTGAAGTTGCAAATCTGACATTTCCAACATTTTCGGCATTTCCGTGTCTCTGCACTTTTGGACCGCATTTTTGATTTTTTGCCGCGTTTGTGACTTCTGGAATCGTGTCTGCGTCTTCGACATTATTTTATTTTTTGCAGATTATAGGGCCACGTATGTGTTCCCTAATTGCGTCGGTGAGGCATCCAAACACGTCTATGTTTGCGGGTTGTGTCTGTGTTCAAGAGCCACGTCTGTGTCATATCTAGGCGCACTTGCATATTTTTATGACGTTTGTGTTACTGATAACCGCGTCTATGTTCAGTTTTTGCATTTTGATTTCTTTGATTAAGTTTTTTCATTATTCGGGTTTCAAATCTGGTTTATTTTGGGCTAACATCTTCAGATCTAGCTAACAAAATTGGTGCAGTTTGTCTTGAAAGCAAAATCATTTTGTCGAAGGCCCCTATTTCACAAAGTCTTTTGGATCTAAAATATACCTCTTGTGTGCTTGCAGGAAGGGGTGATCATTTGAAACAATCCAAACTACTAATAGATCTTTGTTGCAGGACCTTGGCAAGGGTTTTTTGATCTTTTATTATGTGCCTTGTTTTCATAGATTAGCAAACACTTCAATTGATTTACTAAAATTGAACCAATGTCTTTTGTGTCTTGGGCAATAGGCTCTTTTTGTTTCATCTTTAGAGGGCATGTCTCCCCGTGTGGTCATTAGGACTACTAGTAAGGAGAGAACAACCCAAGTGGTAGCGAGGAAAACCCACCTCTTCCGAACCACTATAAACAATTGTATTCATGGTGAAAACTATGGATAATGTGTGTTGATTAGTTCATACTGACACTATGTCTCCCCATAGACCCATTTGATCAAATTTATTTGATCAATTGTAGGGAGTAACCCCTACCAGCTGGGAGCCTTCTGTATTTACAAAGCTAAAAGTACCGCATGTATGGCCACACGAGCGGATGCCCTTACTAGCACCTTTTTGTTTTAGAAGCCAAAATCCTTCTAGTTGTTGGGTCAGGAGGTCAGACCTTTGGAGCCACCCACACACATATGGTTCTTAGTAGAGACACAAAGTTCACCACGGGGATTTTTCATGGGGACTGATGCTTGGGTGCCCCGAGAAGTGAGTGCCAAGGTTGGAGCTAGTGGGGTCAAGCATCTAAGTATCCACTCTGAATAGCGTAGCCTCAGGGAAACCCCATGTGGGATCAACAACTAGGCCAGCCATAAGAATTGTGCTTGTCTTATTTTGAACAATCAAACATTCAAGATCAAACATCAAAACATTGTGTCTTTTGTGTCTTCAAGTGTATGCAAAACAATTTTACATCAAACAACACACTTTTCTTTGAGTCATTTTGAGTCTAAACACTTACAAACATTGAGTCCTCATCAACATTGTGTCCTCTTGTCACGAAAAATATTCAAAAATTCAGATTTGGTCACAACAAGTCACTTCACAGACTAAAAAATTGCACAAAGTTTTCAGAAACGCATCTGTGTCTGACAGAACCGCGTCAGTGTCATCTAATCGTGTCTGCATTCTCTTGAGCAACATTACACTTACAAAAATCTCATAAACGTGTTTGTGTCTAATAGAACCACGTCTGTGTCATTTAAGCGCGTCTGCGAAGTATAAAAGCACGTCTGTGTTCAAAATTGAAAAACTTTTACAATCCAGCAAACAAGAACAATTAGTTTCAGACTTATTTGAGCTCCCTACGTTATCTCTTCAGGTTTTCATCTAGAATTCAACCTATCTTTGGGTCTCACAAAGCCCATCATTTCTTTACACCTTGCATTGCATTCACATTTGTCTAAACTTGAGTCAAAAGGTCACTTGCTTGTCATCATCATACTTTGTCAACACATTACATACAACAACATTTTTCTAAGTGGTCCCTCATCAAGGTCTATCACCGTTGGGTCTCATTTGGTCTTACTTAGAGTCAAGGTCAACTTACCTCATCAAGAGAAACTATCATCTCTTTGCAAGTCACACCTACTCTACTACATACATACTTGGTCTTACACTTTGGACATTGCAAGTAAACTTTAGATTCATTTACATTCCATCCAACTCTTGGTCTTCCATATTCTTTCAATTTTTCATCTAGTCTCCCACATCTTGGTCAACACCTAGTTCATGGTTGAAACCCATTCCCAAAAATCTAGGAGAGAAACAAAAGAGGCTCAAGAGTCTGCAAACATGAGTTCCTATGAGTATGACAATGATATCTTTTTCAATTCTAATCATACCACATTACCTAACATGGATGCCTATAGAAACAGTCCAAATGTTGAGAACATGGACACTACAAACAACAATGATACACACAATGACAATATGGACAACATTTTTGTACGTTTAGCAGAAGTGGAAGACTCCATTATGGACTCATGTTTCAATCGATTGGTTGAGGAAATAATGAGGAGGGATAGACAATACTTCTTACAAGTGATGGCACAAAGTGGAGCCAAGATCCCTCATGATTTTGACATGTCTCAAATAATGGAAAATTGACCTTTGCAACAACCTCACCTCAACATGGATTAAAGGAGGCCTAATAGTGGAGGCAATAGAGGACCACATCTTGTGCCTGAATCACCATCATCTTTGTTTCAAAAACTAGAGATCCCATACACACATGGTCAAGCATATGATACTCACCTTCGCAAACCATTATGGAAGTCTTATGCAGAAAAATATACTCAATCACATGCTAATGCTAAAGACCTACCACCAAAGCAATTGGATATTCAAAGGCATGCTCAAAATTTAGACACAAGGAAACCCTGCGTCAAATTTGGGGGCAACACACTAGAACAAACTCATGACATGCCTATAGAGTATGGTATACATGGACAAAGCAAATATTCCATTCCTCACCATGACTCTATACCAAGTGGTCCTTATATGCATACACAACACCATTATAGACCTCCTCCATATGAACATGTGTATGATCAATATCATCTATATATGCAACATGCTCCTCCTCCACCCGGTGGTTCAGGCATGGGGTATGGTCCAACAAGTCAATCTCCACCTAAGAACAATTTGGAACAACAAATCAAGGACTTACAAAAGAAAATGGAGGACATAAATACACCGAAGCCAACTTACACAATGAGAGACATATGTCCATATCCATTTGACAAAAGCATTCCAATGCCTCCATTTCCTACACACTTTGTGACACCTAAGTTTGATAAGTACAGAGGCAAAGGGGATCCTAAGGCACATATAAGATAGTTTTTCATAGCTTTCATTGAGGTAGCAGCAGAAGAGACATATTTGATGAGATTATTCCCACAAAGCTCAGGTGATCAAGCTATGGAATGGTTCTCCCAACTCCCAC
Organism: Cryptomeria japonica; assembly: GCF_030272615.1. Lineage (NCBI taxonomy): Eukaryota > Viridiplantae > Streptophyta > Pinopsida > Cupressales > Cupressaceae > Cryptomeria > Cryptomeria japonica. The sequence continues at coordinate 4,195,591 of NC_081410.1, read as the reverse complement.
CCAGAATTAAGTCTTGGGGTGATCTAGCAGAGGCATTTATCCAACATTTCTCATACAACATAGAGACAAATATATTAGTTACTACTTTGTGTAACACCAAGCAAAGGGATGGAGAGACTTTTTCATCATTCTTACAAAGATGGAGGAATCTAGCCAGTAGATGGTCTTGTGAAATTCCACAAAAACAAATGGTAGAAATGTTCACTCAAAATGTTAACAAAGACATTGGTTATGACCTAAGAAAATCTTGTTTGTCCACCTTCAAGGACGTCATTGAAAAAGGCTTGGCAACAGAAAAGGTCCTAATTGAACAAGGAGTCATTAAGATATTCAAAGAAAACAAAGAGGACTATAAAGGAAAAGACAAGCCAAGATTTTGGAATAAAAACAAAAACACAGTCAATGATGGTGTTGTGGATGCCAATACAGCACGACCCAAAATCATTTTTTTTGGATCGAGCTCTACAAACAATCAAGTGAATACTGAAACAACTTCAAAATCATGAAGGAAGTACACTCCATTGTGAGAACCACTAGAGTCAGTTTTTAAAAAACTAGTGGCAAACAAAATAATAACAATTCCAGATCTACCTCCATATGAGCCAAAGGTTAAACCAAATTGGTGGAATGATGATGAGTATTGTGAATTTCATAAGAGAAAAGGTCATAAAACAGGAAATTGTCATCGACTGAAGAACATCACACAAGATCTCATTGGTAGAGGTGACATTGAGATTGAAGGACACTCATCCAATCAAGAACATGAAATGTTTAAAGAACCATTCCCAAAGCATGACAAGGGAAAATCTAAAGCCATAGGTGAGCATACCAACTATACCAGAGCATCTTATAGCTATGATTCAACTATCAATCACATTTCAATGGACAATTAAGTCTCTACTATTATCATCAAGGACAAAACGCCTGAGAATTCTACCCATAGACCAAAGATTATCCTAAAAGGCATTGGATCTTTCTCCGAACCTACCTCTGAATGTAATGTTACAATTCGTTGACATAAATTCACTTTTCAAGGTGCTCCAGCTAAAAACACCACTTCCTCATCAACCAAGCCTGAGTATGACCTTGTAGAATAGTTAGGGAAGACACTCGCGCTTATCTTAATCCTTGAGCTCTTACGCATATCCCCTGCACATAAAGCTATTCTTGACAGAATCTTGAGGGACACTTTTGTCCCTACTGATATGAAAGTGGACCAGTTTCAAGCCATGGTGGGATACCTTTCCGTTCCACACTCCCTTACATTCATAGAAGTCGATGATGCCTCCGTAAGACAAACATGTAATGCACCTTTACACATTGAAGCCTTCATACATAAACATCGAATAAAATGAGTCCTGATAGATGGAGGAGCGGGTATAAACATTTGTACATTGAGCACTGATAAACAATTGGGATATTTAGATAAAGCTGTGAATTCTACAAACAAAATTACCATCAAGGCATATGATAATGAAGAGCGTTCATCCAAAGGCACATTCACCTTGCCTCTCAGAGTTGGGCCAGTTACAAAGGATGTGGTTTGTCAAGTCTTAGACCTGGATCTCACATACAATATATTAATAGGACATCCTTGGATTCATGAAATGAGGGCAGTCCCATCTACATATCACCAATGCATTAAGTTTCCTCACAATGGAGTTGAAATAACAGTTAATGGTGATCCTAATCCATTCATATAGTGCAATAACTTGAGACCAAAAACTGAGACGACCATTTTGAGTAATAGGGAAGTCGTCCCTTCTTCTGCATACATTGATCCTGAATCATTAAAACCCTCGACTTCAAAACAAGGTGAACTTAAAGGGAAATATCAGGACAAGGGCATGGGTGAATACACTTTGAATCAAACCATGTGCTTACAACAAGTTTTGAGTTCACCAAAAGAATATGGATGACCACATCCTACTAAGCGGGTATCTATCATTACACTCAAATGGGATCCTACAATCTTCCAAAAGTGGGGTGAAATGGAAGAAGAAGACTTATACAAAATGCTTTACAAAGACCCTGAAAATGATACACAAGATCACATCAGCATACCATGTGAAAAATATGGAAAAGGATTCAAGATCCTACAAAAATTTGGGTATGATGGAAAATGTCCTATGGGCTTAAGAAAGGAAGGCATCATTGAACCTTTACAACCTGAATTGACATTCAAAAAGGAACATTCGGAAGAACTTGGTTTCATGTCTTCCAATGTAAATACTCAAAAGATAGGAGAAGCATTACAAATCAAAGATATCAAAATTCAACAAGAGAATCGCTATTCCATAGACTCCAATGAATGGGAATGGGATTCAGACAAATCCTCCAGTGACTATGAACTCACCAAGACATTCAGAGAACTAGGTGAAACCACAGAAGAAGAGGAATTTTATATAAAATTCAAATTTGATCAAGAAACAACCCCTGAGGATCCCACACAGTCCTTGCCTCTAGGTTCTAGGTCGAAATCAAGAAGAATGAGAACACCTGTCCCAGAATGCACTACTAGTGATGACAATTTGGATTTGTTCACGATCGAGATAGATGAGGAGAGTGCCAACGATGACCCCGATAACTACTTCGACATACCTGAATATAACTGAATCTTCACCCTTATCCCCACTAACTTTGAAGACATCAAAGGCCTTCCCCTTGTTCACCACCAACTTATTGACTGGGACCATGAAGGACCTGTATAGTTCGACACATTCCAAAATGATGAAGCCTTCATTGATTATCCAGGCATACGAGATGATCTTCCCCCTGGGGACCATAAGGTGAGATACACTATAGAGCTCAATAGTGTGGCATATTTTGGTGAGGGTGTTGGGCCTTCCAGTCACAAAAATATAAAAATAAAAAAAATCATGGGTCTTATGGTGAAAACCACATTGTGGCATTGTTTGACCCCAAAAATGTAAAAAGAAAGGACGTATCTGAGGGCGAAAGCCTCTTTGAGGCACCTGAGGATGGAAGGCTCGACATTCTCCCAGCATCATATGAAGAAAAATCATCTATGTTGGTAGAGGAGACCATCAAAACAAACATTGGTATAGAAGAAATTCCACATAACATATTCCTAGCTCAATCCCTGGCAGATTCAGAAAGATCAAAGTTCATAAGTTTCTTCATGAAGCAACAAATCAATTTTGCATGGTCATACGCTGATATGCCTAGATTCGATCCGAATTCAGTAATGCATCATTTGACAGTTAAACCGGGGGCAAAACCAGTGAAACAGAAATTAAGAAATATGCATCCACAAGTGGCATTATTAGTCAAAGCAGAGCTTGAAAAATTATTGGATGTCGGATTCATACACCCAATTGATTATCCTGAATGGATCTCCAACTTAGTGCCTATCAGTAAACCAGATCGTAGCATCAGAATATGTATAGATTTTAGAGACATCAACAAAGCTTGTCCTAAGGATGACTTTCCATTACCAAATATTGACTTGATTGTATATCTCACAGCAGGTCATGTGATGCTATCTTTGATGGATGGATTCTCTGGTTATAATCAAATAAAAATCACATCTGAGGATTAGCATAAAACAACATTCACTTGTCCTTGGGGAACTTTCTATTGGAATGTCATGCCCTTTGGGCTAAAAAATGCAGGTGCTACATATCAAAGAGTCATGACTACTATCTTTCATGATCTCATGCATGTTACTGTGGAAGATTATGTTGATGACCTCTTGGGAAAATCAATAGACAAAGATACACATTTGGACATACTTTCAGTCATTTTTGATCGGTTGGAAAAATATAAAGTAAGATTAAACCCCAAGAAATGTGTCTTTGGAGTAACCTCCGGGAAGCTCCTGGGATTCATTGTCTCAAAAAGAGGAATCAAAGCCGATCCAACAAAAGTCAAGGCCATCCTAGAGATGCAACCACCAAGAAATATCAGCCAACTTTGATCTTTGCAAGTGAGACTCTAGTCCATATGAAGATTCATAGCACAACTTGCAGATAAATGTAATCCTTTTCAGCACTTGCTACATAAAACATCAAATTCAAATGGGATGATAACTGCCAACAGGCTTTCCAGATACTCAAAGATTATCTTCTAAATCCACCATTATTGATGCCACCAGTTCTAGATCAACCTCTATTACTATACATATAAGCTACTTCAACAACACTGGGGGCACTCTTAGCACAACAGGTTGCTGAGGGAAAAGAAAAGGCAGTCTACTACATCAGTCACACATTGGTGGGATATGAGCTAAAATACACACCAATTGAGCGTGCATGTCTCGTTGTGGTCTTTGCTTCATATAAATTATGACATTACATGCTAACTCATACAACTAAGTTGGTCACAAGGATCGATCCATTGAAATACCTTCTCAATAAAGCAACACTTACTGGGTGACTAGCCAAATGGGTGATGCTCCTGAGTGAATTCGACATTGAATATGTGGACAGAAAAGCAATAAAAGGACAAGTTATCGCAGATCAATTAGCAGATGCTCCCATGATAGATGATGTTCCTCTAACTTCAGAATTTCCAGATGAATCCATCTTAACAATGTCACACACAAAGCCTTGGCAGCTATACTTTGACGACTCATACACACAACATGGTGCAGGAGCTGGCATCCTCTTCGTAACTCCTCAAGGGGATTCCATACCAAAATCATATCGATTATCATTTCCTTGCACTAATAACATAGCAGAATACGAGACATTAACAACTAGATTAAGGATTGTCATTTAGTGGAAGATCCAGTAACTTCATGTTTTTTGGGACTCTCAACTTGTAATTCATCAAGCAACTAATGACTACCAAACAAAGGATGAGAAATTAATGCCTTAAAAAATAATGGTGGATGACTTGAAATAACATTTCACGAAGATAGACTTTGAGCAGATACCAAGAGAGTAGAATCAAGTCGTGGATGCCATGGCTACAATTGCTTCACTAATCGATCTACCACATAATGAAACCTGCTATGAGTTCTTGGTGGATAACCTTTTGGTTCCCTCATATGAGATCACTCCTACTGAGATGATATGTGTCGTTAGTCCTGATTCCCTGTTATATGGTTTCATTTTCACATACCTTCATGACAATACCCTTCCTCCTGACTTATCCAATAACCAACATCGCACTTTCATTCACCAATCTTCTCGATACGTCATTTTAGCCGATATCCTATACCATCGAGGTCTAGATGGCACTCTTCTTATATTTTTAGAAGGGGACGAAGCTCAGATTGCATTACACGAAGTTCATGAAAGGATATGTGGTCCACATTCTAGTGGTCCCACCTTAGCCAAGAAACTCATCAGGACTGGATATTACTGGCCCAATATGGAAAAAGACTCATATCAGTTTGTCAAGAAATGTAAGTAGTGTCAAATTCATGGAGACCTCATTCATGCGCCAACACAAGAACTTCAACCAATTGCTACTCCTTCACCCTTTTGTCAGTGGGGACTCGATCTCATAGGTAAGATTCATCATCCTTCCTCCAATGGTCATAAATTCATCATCACTGCTACAGAGTTTTACAAAACGGATCGAAGCCATGCCTCTTACACAAGTCACTAGAAAACAAATTGCTACATTCATTCTCAACTATATCATTTGTCGATACGGTATTCCTGTTTCCATCATCACCAACAACGGGCGTCCCTTCAAAAATCAGGATGTTCATGAACTCTGTGATCGCTTCTGCATTACCCATCATTTATCCACACCTTATTACCCCCAAGGTAATGGTCAAGCTAAGGCATATAATAAAACAATCCTTAAAATCCTAAAAAAGACAGTCAACGATATTAGCCGCAATTAGCATATCCAACTTAATCCTGCACTTTGGGCTTATCGTACAAGCATCCGCACACCTACAGGAGCTACACCTTATTCACTTGTCTACAGCGCTGAAGCTATCTTTCCTATTGAGGTTGAGTTAGCCTCTTTATGAGTCTCTTTGCAAAACATTATCAGTGATGAAGACTACAGGGTCTCTCGCTTACAAGAACTTGAACTATTGGATGAACAAAGACAAACTACTTTTAATCATCTCAGAGCTTATCAACAATGAATGAGTCGCAACTATAATCATAAAGTCAAGCCTTTCACATTTGAGGTAGGTGACTTGGTTCTCAGAGAAAATAGTAAAAATCAGCAAGACAGAGAGAAGAAGGGCAAGTTTGAACCAAATTGGCTTGGTCCTTACATCATTACAACAACCTATGGATCTGGTGCATATCAACTCTCAACCACACAGGGTGAACCTTTGGAGGATCCTATCAACAACATGCACCTTTGTAGGTTTTACACATAGCTCTTCAGAGTATCCTAATTCAAAAATACAAAAAAAAAAAATCATAAAAATAAAAAATCATTACTTGGTGAAAACCTGGCAAATAGGCGCCTTGTGACACAAAAAAATTGAAAAATTGAAAAAAGTAAAGAGAAATAATTTCATCCAATGGTGAAAACCACTTCGGTGGCACCCTGGGCAAGTACCATGGTGAAAAATGGGTCACCAGCACCATGTGTATAGACATTGCTCCTCCCTCCTTCAGGATTCTCTTTCATCCTTTTACATTGCACACACTCACAACCTATTCATCCATAATAAACATACCCATTCCCATCATGGCTTGTTATTGATCTACCCAAGATTGGTTAGCCATTCATAATAGACCTTCCTTTTCATCCCTTTCCATCCATAATAAATCAGCTCCTATCTGTGGCTAAGGAAAATCCTACATCTAGTAATGGGTGTGGAACTGAGAGCATCACATGTTTTTGAGGAGTACAGTTTCTTCCAATTTTCTTTAGTCTATCTGTGCACAATCCACAATAAAGAAACATTTTCATCACCAATCCACAATAAAGTATCAATTTCATGGATTCAGTCAGTTTCAGATGAGACACAACAACAACAATGGGCTTCAACAAAATCAAATCTCTCAACAGACTCAGACAACATTATGGTTCAGTGTTATCTATCCTTCTTGTGAAAGTAAACATTGTGACCACAATCAAATAAGACTTATACAAGTGACAAGAGACACTAAACTTGAGGACTATAGTGGATGTTAGTGTCGAGTCTTGGTTTTCTTTCGATTTTATATTTTGGTGACATGCCTTTTAGCTTTTCTGGGATGTCTCTGACTAGATATTCTATCTCTAGGATGTCTTTGACTAGAAAGGCGAGGATGGGGTACCGTCACCTATTTTCTTTGTTGTTTGTGGATTGTCACTTAGTAATGCTATGACTTGTCCAAGGATATGAGGACACTATGAGTCTAGTTTGAACTGGGGCATTCCTTGTTTGTGACTATCTAATCTCGATGCAAACAGGTACAATGACTTTCTGGGTCGAACATATGCCTCGATTGTCATAACCTATTTTTCCATAATAAAGCTCAATGATGATAATGCACAAGAAGCTCTTTCACTTTCATATCTTCTATCTTCCATCCCCCTTTTCTTGATTGACTTCCATCATCCTTCTTGAGTCTGTGTAGCCTGCTATCACATGACTGAGTATAATGTCACGCCAAAAAGATTTTCATTTCATGTAGTTGCACCTGCATTACCACATATAAGAATTTCATACATACATACATATAGATATCACAATTACATCACATCTTGCACACAACACATGTTAGCACATTTTACATTCTCATCATGTAAATAGTTCTTTGCATTATCATATTCATATGCATTTCATACATTCACATTTGCATTGGCATAAACATATAAAACATAAAAGAACAAAAATATTGCATTGCATCATGTACATATTTGCATCCATTTCATAAACATCACATAGATACATGCATCACATAGAAACATACATCATGAAACATCTCATCATATAGGGACACATGCATATAGCTGGCACAAGGATGAATCTCATATATATATATATATATATATATATATATATATAATCATAAGTGTCATGATACAATGATGTCAAAATCATATGGCTACAATCACCCGAAGGTGTCATCATACAAAATGGTACAAAACTGATACATAGGGAGCCCTCTAAGGCTATGATGAACTCCCTCCCTCGGAGCCACCTGGCCTCGATGGAGTCTGAGCCCTAGAAGGACCCCCCCAAGATCATCTCTCCTGTCCCCTCTGTCTGGTGGTGGTGGAGGACCCATGACCCCACCGCTTGATGCTTGTCTTTTGTCCCTCCCTCTAGTGGTCTTCACTGTCCGTGATGGTCTACGAAAGCTCCTAGCCCGCTGCTCTAGTGGCACGACCCCATAGTATAGGTCTCTCCAATAGCCTATCTCCTCCTCGGCACGTAGAACATAAGAATATCCAACTCCTATGTCCTCTATCGCCTACCTCCCTTCCCTCAGCATTGTCTTAGCCTCTATGTAATGTTGGATATCCTGATCTCTCTCTCGCTCAATATCCCTCAGCTGTCTCTTGAGCCTATCCCTCTCCCGCTCGAGATCCTGGATCTCATCTGCTTATCCATGGAAGATCTCCCTCAACTCTAGTAGCTCATCCTTCACCTCTCCTCCCTATACCTGTGGTTGCTTTGGTGGCTGCCCTCGCTCCTGTACCTATAGCTACCCCTACCCCTATCCTCATCCTTGTCCTTGTACCTTTTTGGGACCCTGTGCTGCTAGCATCTGTAAAGGTAATCCACCTCTGCCTCTCACCACATGAACTTGTCTCTCCTCTCCACCCTCTCTCCGCGAAGCCACTCTCCTCTCTCCTATCACACCCTGCCTCCTCCATCAACCTCTACCTTCGCCATATCCATCATCATCCTTATCACCTCTACCATCTCCATCTATCTGCTCCCCTGGGTCTGTCAGTCGTGGAAATGGATGCACAACCCAATAAGCAGTATACTATGCATCCATTCCTGCATCCTCTATCTCTGGCCACATATCCCAAGGCAAGGGAATCATCTCTACCAGCTGCATCACTGCCTGATCATATGACAATAACGGCCTGAACTGTCCCTGATCCCTCACTGTCCGAGCATACATCCCAAAACCCCGTCGCATCGGCTGAATCCTATCGAACTGCCTGCCCACCCTGTCCACCAACTACCTCTCCAATACATAGGGTGTCCACCCAATCAGATACCTACTCCTGAATGTGTAGGGAAGCTCCATGATGTCATCGTCCCACTCCTCGCACTCTCGATATGGTCTCCATACCATATTGTCAAACTCATCGATGACCTAACGCTAGTACTCCAATCTCCCGATCCACGACTGAGATGTAATCATATCATATAAATGAGTAAAACTATGCACATGGCCTCTGCCTCTGAAATGATTCAGTCGGGTAATCGACAGATGCTCATAAGCCCATTCCTGCAATAATGTCACTCTGTAGCCCAATCCTATGGATCCATGGTATACAAACTAATGAAGCTCATAGTAAAAATGTGCCAGCACGCATGATCCCCGGGCATATCTGGTATGTTGTGTCACCAGTGTCTCCAATGTGTTCCCCTAACCCACAACCAGCCCTCGTGTCGCCCTATCCAGACACAGGAACCCACTGATCACTCCTGCCAGTACTGATGGTAGTGCTAATCTAGTCTGTGTCATGGTATCCCAAGCCATGTGTCCTGCCCTCATCTCCAGTCTAGGATCCTAGAACACTCATCTCAGTGCATCCCTGTCTCCATCTCAATCGTAGGGTATCAACTCCCCATCGATCGGTATCCTCAGAATCCTATATACATCCTCTAAGGTGACTGTCATCTCACCCATCAGCAAATGAAAAGTGCAAGTCTTTGAGTGCCATCTCTTGGCTAGCGAAGTCAACAATCCCATGTTTGCCTGAAACTCAGGCACATACAGAATATGTCGCAGGCCCATAGCCTGAACCGCTACTCTCTCCTCAACTGTCAGCTCTACTCACAGACTATGAGTCGATGGGAATCTCTCCCATGACTCCAGCATAGGTAGGTACTCCTACAGTCAAGCAAATCAACTGTGTCAATCATAGTGGCATTCCCTGTTTATCACAAAATGCTTCTTTTTATCCTAGTGCTTATGGCACTCTATTCTAGTGACACTCACTATTCATCACAAAGTGTTGCTGATTATCCTAGTGGTACTCACTGTTCATCACAAAGTACTCAGTGTTTTTTCACTCCCTGTTCATCACAAAGTGTTGCTCATATTTGCACTCCCTATTCATCACAAAGTACTGCTCTTTTTAGTACTCCCTGTTTATCACAAAGTACTATGTCTTGGTACTCCTTGTTCATCACAAAGTGCCTTGATCTATCTTATTCTAGAGCCTCTTCTTGAGTGTATCCTCTTGAGTAGTTTCCTAATTGGCAACATATGTTCTATCACAAAATTGTCAATCTTAGCCCTATTTGCTATCCTAGTCTTCCCTAGAGGACCTACTTGAGTGCATCCTCTTAGCAGCTTATCCAATCGACAGCGTATGTTCATCATAAAACTGTCGATTTGGCCTAGAAGACACAAACGCACCTTCATGACATAAACGCGCTTACATACTGTATAAACGCGCTTGCTCTGCATAAACGCACCTGCTCTGCACAAACATGCTTGAAATACATAAACGTGCCTATGCTCTGCACAAATGCACCTGATTTGCATAGACGTGCCCACATAGCACAAATGCGCCTGCACAACACAGACGCGCTCGCATTTGACATAGACGCCTTTTCATTCATAGACGTGCCTAGCACAAACACAAATGCACCTAGCCAACCCAGAGGCACCTGGCACCAACACAGACGCGCCTTAGAATTTTTTGACATTGTTTGACATATCTAAATGTGCATTTATTTCTCTACCTAGCATGCATTTATGACAACATTTATTGCAACAAAGTACAAGGAGGTTTTGTGGTACTTACCGACTCTCCTACATCTGCTGGCCTCTAAAATCGACGAACGAGATCGAATCTATGAATCAAAGCCATCGCTGCTGACTGCTACTGCTCTATTCTCTCTCTTCACTCTGATCTCTTGGATGTGTGGATGACAATGAGGATGTTTTCCCCTCATGGTCTATCTTATAGACTACCTTAGCCCTCATTTCCTGAGTCAATCTTCATTATCCCGTGACTCTGTCACTCTATCCAGTCAATCCTTTCTAGCCTTTCTTTCTTATCGAGAGATTGTTTGTGATCTTTCCAGATATTTTCATCCTCTCGAGGCGGCATATCATTCCCATCTTCGGGCAACTTTGTATTAGTTCATATTATCTTCTTTGAAACAACGCGACAAACTACATTGTCTCAAAGAGGGGCAAAATGTAGACACCTAAAATTGTCATGTCTAATTAAATAAATATTTTATTTATTTAATTACTTTAGCTTAATTTTTCTATTAATTGAATAAATCTTTATTTATTTAATTAATTCATTTATCCTCTTCTAGCTTTATTTCTCATTTAAATAAATACTTTTATTTATTTAATTATCCCTTTTCCTAAATTAAATAAATACTTTTATTTATTTAATTGATCCCACTTCCTCTATTAATAAAATAAATCTTTATTTATTTAATTAATTCATTAACCTTTTCTACCTATGACACATGTCATTCATCTCTTAATTCATACACTACCTACCCTCTTATTATTTTCTTATTTTCTCTACCTACCCTTTAATCATAGCCGACCATTTATCTTTTACACCTCTCAATCTTATCCGTCCATTTCTTATAGTGTCTTCTATATAAGGAGATGCTTCCTTCATTATGAAACCCTCAATTACGCACCCGACTACTCCTAGCATTCAAACTTGCATATGCGATCAAGCCTACTTACAACCACATTTTCGTTCTTTGTTGAGCTCTTGTGCACACATAAAATCTGAGAGCAAATATATCAAGCAAGATCAATGGAGATAGGAAGAATGGAGATCAAAACCCTATTGGACATGTGATGGTATAATCTTTGTGATTTCATTTGATTTGCATTGTCTTAGGTAATCTTCATATGTTATGGTCGATCTTTGTTATTGTTAGGCTAGGGTTTTGTGGTTGAATTCATTTAGTCTTTCAATTATTGTTGTATCCATTTTCACCGTATACAATTATGTTCTTTTCTTGAGTGTTTTGGAGTAATTTTGATAGTGTTAATAATATTCTTGTCACAGAAGGATGTTTGGGGAAAGGGAAAGGGATCTCCAGTACCTCAACACCTCTATAGGGATGTGGACTCAACAGTATTATGTGATGATGACATCACATTTATCACAAACCCTATAGAAATGATGAAAAAGTCTGTTAGAAAAATTAATAGAGAAATTCTTTCTTTGGCATCCATGAGCCCTCAGACCGATGAAATAAAAGAGAGGGTGCAACAATTGATGCAGACATCATAAAACTTGCAAGCAGTAATGAAAGCTTTAATTCTAACAAAAGTTCTATAACGGTTCATATTTTATTCTCTTTTATGTCATGAACTAAAATATGTACGTGTTGTTTTTACTAGATTTTATGCGTCCTCGTCAACCTGGTGGCCATGATCAGGGTATTGTAGGTAGTTCAGGTGATGACCATGTTCTATACAATAAAACTACTCCTTCTTTGGACTTGTGAACTTTCTTTTTTAATGCTAGTGTTATTGATCATATATTTATTATGTAGTTGATGTAGAGGTATCTAGTTGATGCTCTTCATTACTGATCATTCATACCTTAGGGCAAAAAACCCTCTTACACATCCCTTCACTTGTTCTCAACAAACCTCCAACACATCCTTTTTCTAGATCCTTGACTTGGATCAACCTCTCACTTCATCACTTATAATTTTTGAGAGCTTCATACTATGATTTGTTCTTCACTGTCAACTCACCTCTCACTATATGATACTCTCTCCTTTTAAATCTCTTCACATTCCACTTGAGATCACATTCTACTTGAGCTCAACTTCCAACAAGACAAGTTAGATGTTCAAGCAACTCCATGTTAGCCTTAACATTGTGAAAATACCAAGTATTTCAACCATCATACCTTAACATATACTTACCCTTGTCCTCCAAGAGTGTTCTTACGTTGTCCTAATCTCATTAATGTCTGCTGCAACTGCCCAAGAACTCATAATTTGCACTTACTCATAGAATCCTTCTAAATTCCAAAACTGCAAAATAAGGAACCCAAACTACCATTCATTGTGACTGTCATGATCAATCAAGTAGATTGAAACTTTCTTGGCTTATCACTTTGAGCACCCAAAACACATCATAGTTGATACTGTCTCAGACATATTAGATATTCAAACATAGTTTGCAACCCATAAACATTGTACTCATGCCATTTTTAGTGCCTCAACACCTTAGGATCAATGCCCATCATACTAGGGAAGGTAATTTAGAGTTGTTCCAACCTTATTTAATCAACACGGTCCTATTTTAAACCATTGGACACCACTCAACAAAACAATATGGTTTGATGTCCCAAAACAAGGAAAACTTTTTCTTAGTCTAGTAGGGCACTAGTTTTCTTGACAATTGTACAACCATTCAACATAAGAACAATTCAATATGAAAGCTACTTGAGTTGATAATAGGAATCCATAATTTGAGAAGTTTTCAATGACTACATCAATGGATATTAACAAAGCCTTGTGACTGACCCAGAACTAAGAGTTTTGGATAGTTTAGAGAAAAACAATTCAAACTCTCCTCATTCTTCATGACCATTGCTCTAACTTGGCATAAAACAAAGTTAATTCATTACACTTCACCCTCTAATACTTGATTAGACATTTTTAATCTATTTGCTTGATGAGAAGAAACTTGAAACAGTGCATGAAACATGACTGTCATGGAAATTTGCAATTAACAAGTTCCAAAACACAAAATTTTATTGATTTTATCAAACCATAATACATTATAGTGTTCTTCAAGGTGTCTCCTTCCTTCTTCCTTTACACTGCCCTCTTGTCACAAATTTACCTACCTTTGTCCTCCTTCAGATTGTTCTATCATTAAGATTAACATCAAACACTTAATAAAGGTTCATCTTTCTTTACAATTCTTAATAAAGGTTCATCCTTGTTTACAATTCTTGCAGTTTTCATATATTTAATGTTTTATATATTTAATGTATTATTCTTTAGGTGTTGTCAATGTTCCTATGCAAATGTTGCCTCCTTCAAGGTTAGCCCCACCTGTATTGCCGACTGCAATGTCGGCAACATGCAGCATGCATACAACATCTATTGCATGTCATGTTGACCCGCCCATTGTTGGTAGTGTTGAAATGTGGCGACTGATCAAAAAAGTATTGTACACTTAGCACGTATCCTTTCCGGGGTTCGGGGCCAGGCTAGGCCCTGGGTAGGGGTTCGGGGGCGGGAGTCCCCGAGAAAATTCTTTTTGGGTATTTTTTTTGTTGATGAAAACCGACATTGTAATAAAACCCTAAAAAGGCCGACTTTGTTTTTTGCCCTAAAAACACATGTTATAAGCGGCTGGGATGCTTAAGGCATTGTGAGGTTGATGTACTATTTTTGTTGGATAATAAGAAAGATTGGACGGCTATGTATGGTGGACGTAACCCATTCTGGGTGAACCACGTTAAATCTCTGTGTTATCTGTGTCCTATTTTGTTTCTTTATCTTTTGTATTTAAATCTGCATATAATTGTTAGTTCATATTTGCTTCGGATCTGCTTGAAACCCTAACAGGTAGATCCCTCTTTTTATCACTCTTTCATTATGTGTTTATTTCCCATGAAGCGTTCTTTCTTGGGGGCATTTCATAGTGGATTCATTTTCTGCAGTAGGAGATGCACGTGAGGATGCGCCAGAGGTGACTACTACTGATAACATACCATCATTTCCTGGATCGTCTCGTATTGCTAGTACGGGAGCGTTGTAGGCCACATTGGTGATGAGCGACAAAGAATTGATTCCCTTAAAGATATAGAAGGTTCCAGATACTTTAAAATTATTATTATATATAGTCTAATGGTAATTTACTTACTGATCACTCATTTTGGACTAATGATCCCATGATTTTTTTGCAGGAAATGATATTTTTATAAAAATCTTAATGACATTGCATTGCAAATATTTGGGCCCACCATACGTAAAAGCTAGAACATCATATGTGACCTAACCCTAATCCACTATTTTCATTTCATATCATTGCTAGAATAGTTTTCCTTTTATCATTTTCTTGAACTATATCAAAGGTAGCTTCAATTTATTTTTGAATCTAATAGGTTTGTTTTTTCTTTAAAGGTGGAATGACCAAGAAAAAAGTTAAAACCAAGGTCCTTGAAAAAGATGGCACATATCTAAAGTATGTGAGGGACCAATATAGGACACATTTAGAGAAGAACGTAAAGTGCTAGCGTCCCCCCATGATTCCAGAGAGGGAGTGGAAGGACCTGATTTTGGATGCAAAGGAGAGAATTGAAAGGAAAAAAGGAAATACACCACCAAACGTCAGAAGAAGGTATGTGATACTATTAAGAATGTAATTATGTACTAATTACTCTTTATATTTATATAATCTAACATATTTCAAACTTTTCATAGACTGAGTGACATGTCAAAGGCAACCAAGGCAAGACAAAAAAAGCATGGGCAACACAAACTTGGCTCTAGTGGCTATATGAAACTTGTTGCACGAAATGTAAGAATCAGTAAATGAAATATTGCATCAAAATATTTATAAATGGCAAACATATTTTTGTTGATCAAACAATACAATCAAAAATCAAGATACTAAGCAAAAATGCAGGGCTATGAATTCAATAGAGCGCCCACAGAAGATGACAAAAGAATTGCCTAATAGCAAGGCTATATAGTTGTGGCTAAATGACTATGATAATTGAGTGGGAAAATATGAGATTCTGACGCATCCGTCACAAAGGTAAATAAGCTAAATGAAAATGATTTCAAATTGAATACTTTATCAATAATCTATTTGATGTTAAGTTTCAACATAAAGTGACTATATTCTTTTTAAATAAGCAAGCAATGATAACAATGTGCATGACATTGGAATGCAACTTGTTAATCATGGAACACAACCTGAACATGAAGGTCCGGATGTGAATTCCAATAGTGAAGTTATTCATTTGCTATTCAAAATTTTTATGTAATTATTAGTACAACTAAACATCTTCATTAAATTGTAATTAGTGTAGTAATTAATGTAACCTTTTTTGTTAATATTTTAGAGCATGTAGTCAGTGGTGACCAAGTGGAGCATAATATGGGTAGACAACATCAGGAATGTGATGTTCCCCAGTCAGGTAAAGAGGACCATTTTTATTCCTTTAAACAAATTTAATTAAAATTGGTGTATTTATTAATGTAACCTTTCGTATTTCAACTCCAGAGGATCTAGAGGGTGTCCAGCATGTTGAGGTTGATGCTAGACAAAATGATGTGGAAGATGATGTCGCCCCATCAGGTAAAGAGCACCACGGTTATGTTCTTTTAATTAATGAAATACTTGTAACAATAATAAAAAATGTTTTGAATTTAACCCATTTCTTTCTTATTGTAGAGGACTCCCCTTTGGTTTAGTGTCATTGTCCTCTGTATAGGACTAGGCATACATCGAGATCACAAGCAGAGGGCGGAACAACTAAAGATGGGGGAAATGATGAAGAAAACAATGCTCCACTTAGTTTTTACATAGCTTCAAAAAAAAAAACTGATTGTAATCTACCTTATTTGATAATGACTAATTTTTATGTGTTAATGTGTAATTATGTGCTAATGAATGTTCATGAATGATATGTGTTAATGAATACTGATGAATGTTGTATGTTAATGAATGTTATGCATTAATGAACATTGTGTGATAATGAATGAATGCTATATTTTAATAATGGATGAAATAATGAATGAATGTTAGATGTTAACAAGGAATTTAGAGTGATGTTGGGGGGGGAGCGACCAAATGACCTTCCACCTTCACGTGGCTGGCCATGTTAAGTAGATAATATTAAATTAGTCTTGAAATAAAGTGAAGCTTAATAAGATAACACACTTTTCAATATTACATTATGTTGCACAGTTAATCTTATTGAATAATGTAAATTGAATCTTAATTGCAGGGTCCAACAGAGCCAACACGAACAACAACACCACAAGTTGTTGGGTATAATGAACTCCCATATTGTCTTGTACATACACTAACACTATGAGTTTCTTCTAGTGCTGATATGCATGGCGCGACTGCAAAAGTTGTGAATGTGCCTCATCCTTGTAAGTTTTTTATTAGTTGACATTTTCTTTAGCATTTTTTAATTTTCCTTATCATTTTAAGTCTAACCACTTTTATATGGAATTTATTGTTCTAGTTTTTTACTATCTGCCAGACATTGTTGATACAAGGACTTGCGTTGCATCCATTTTTTCAATTAGGTGTTATAAAGGGTAGGTTGTATTTGTAAATGTCTCTTTAAGTTCATCCAAATTTTATAATTGTTACCTCACATCTCGTTACTGTTGCAACAAGGATTATGACCAACATAGGCTATGATTGCAACCTATCAGTGTCATAGAGTCTCTTTGATCTTAAAATTCTAGTGGATTGTCAGATAAATTCCCTTTTTTTCACTCCAAATTGTAGCGGTCAATGCACATGACCAAATTTCTTTTGACATATAGAGGATAGTATTAAATTTTAAGTAATTAGAGGCTTCTGAGGCGTATTTGGCCAGTATTTATTTTTGTGGGATATGATGGTTTTGTTTTAAGTCATCTTAAGATGATCTCAATGAGTAATCATTTCACTAATTACATTTTTTTCATTTTTCTTCATGAATGTTGGCATTTTTTACAAGTTAAGAGACCCATTGAGCACATAGGCACATTTCAACATTTGTTAATAGGGGGAGGAACAACTCTTTCTAATGCTAAAGAGGATATAGTGAAATGCACAATGACCCATTTGTAGGTCTCAACCTCCAAGAGACATAATTAAGATGCTTGAGTCATCTATGTGCATATTAGACAACCTCAATCTATTAGAAACCTGAATTAACATATAATTAGAAGAGTGCACATCAAAAAGTTGTTACCTCCTAGAGGTAGGAATAAAATGCATCAAAGTAGCCTTGTAAATTCATTACTTTGTTAATATAATACTTGATCTCTCTAAAAAAAAATCGTTATGCATAGTGATTATGATAGCCAATAGTTCTCATTTGATGATCATCTAGGTCAACTTTTGATCTAAAAGAAACTTATCACAAAAGGGGTCGTGAACTATCCTCATTCATAGTCAAACCTCACTATAGTTGAGATATCAAAGCTTTCAATCACAGGAAAGATATAGCAATAGTAATGTAGATGTCAACTTGAAGAGAATGAGTAGTGACAATAGAAGTCATACAAAGTTAGAGACCAAGAGTTTCCATTCAAACCAAAAGCCCTAGATCCATAGATGATACAAACAGAGGTCAAATAACTCTTCACGAGTGTAGATAGCTAGCAAATCACAGTGATGAAGTTTTTTAAGTGGTGAGATAATCAAAACAATACGAGAAAACACTTAGATAAGAGATCAATTTTAAAACATGACAAGGATGCCATCATACTCATTGTATGTGACGATAAGGACATTCACTATTGCAAAGACAATTGTGAGTAAGAATTTTTGTATCAAATCAATATAAATACTATCCTATGCTTATTGCAGAAGCCATACACTTGAGCCAATATTCATAGTGATAAAGGAGCCTTTCAACGTTAGCAACATAGAGGATATACACTATCAAAGTTTCAAATAGCTACGCATGCATTCAAGCTAGCTCAAATAGAGGAGATTTGATAGAGAACAAGCCATGATAGAAACCTAGAGACAAATCCTTGTATTGGGCATAGTTAAGAAGGATAGTGCCCTAACAAGTTCTAATGATTTGCTTGAATTGATCAAAATATTGCTGCATTATTAGCCGACAGGCTACATTTTGTGTGGGGTTTTGACCTGAAACCTGTCTCATGTCATAAAATAATTAATGGGTTGATGTGAAACTGTCGGCTTTCAATAGTCATTAGAAATGGTCGAGTCATCAAATGAAATTAATGGGGTCAATTTTCACAAAACTAGTGGGTTGTCACAAAACTAGTGATCTTTGAATCATTCAGATCTCCGAATTAGATCTGATTTCCTCACCTCATGCCTGAAAAGACATTTTAAATTGATTTTGGGTTCACTTTCCATAGAATTTGGCCAGAAAATTAATTGTGATTGAATTTTGTTGCTATGCTTGGAGTAAATAAAGAATTTGGCCAGAAAAATAGATGTGCGCAATGTTTTGATTTCTGAAGGCTATTGTCCCTGTGGTGATAAACTGCATCTAGGCTATAACCTTTCTATAACCTGATTTCTGAAGGCTATTGTCCCTTTTGTATTCCTCTCCTAGTCGACCTCTAGGTCTACTTCTTAATTTTTTAATTTTCAATGTTTGTTTCACTCAATGGGTTTACTCGGGATTCATTCATTTGATCTTTGAAGTTTTTCTGCGTGTCTCTCCCAGTTGTGCTCTCAAAGAAGGAATATTACTAAGAATATAATTGATCTTTTATTCTCATTTCAGCATCAACTATGGATTAAAATTCAATACCCACGCATTTCCACTTCAATATCATTTTATCGTTAAGCCCAAGCCCTTGTGACCAATAAACCAAAATGAGACAATTTTGTGCTGCTCACAATCCAAATAACAAAATGGTTTGTTTTTTAAGCAACTCATATATTTTTATTAATAATCTTCAATCCCAATGTTTCACATTATTAGTTATGTTACCGCGTCATTTATTCCTCATGGGAAGAGTGGGTCATCTTTTCCTTTTTATGTTGGAGTCCTAGTTCATGCCATATTACCTTGGTTCAAGTCTTTAATGCATCCTCAAATCCTTTTTCTAGTCATTTAAGTCAGGTTCAGACAATTGATTAAACTCCTTGAACACGTCGAACCATTCTGAACTGGGTTCAACAAGTTCATTTAGGTTCAATAGGTTCCAAGGTGTTCAGGAAAAGTTTTTCGTACTAACATTTTCTCTAAGTTTTTTGCAGCGGCTCTTCCAAAAAGTTTTTCTTGTTCGGTGATATAACATTTGTGTTGAACTTGTTGAACTGAGTTCAAAGGGTTCAAATATGTTCAACGTGTTTGACACAGCAAGTGGTCAATAGTTTGACGCGGCGTACATCTTGAACTACTTGAACACTCAAGAAGTAGGTTCAAGATGTTCATCTGGGTTCAATGTTGGTGGGTCCCGCGGTTTCTAATGTTTTGGGAAGTGCATTCATTGCTAAATATGGAGAGGCAGAACCATATCTTAAAGTGATGTCATTGTTTGTCTTTTTTGAAGTAAGTGAACGTTTCGGGAACTGGCAGTTTCTTAAAGCACGTCACCATGCATTCAATGCATGCGTGCGAGGGTCTAATCTACCAACTTGCCGCATCCAAACTGAAATTGTGAAATCATTGCATTTAATGTATCTGTATCATTACCTTTCTCAATAAGGTATGAAAATCATTTGTGTTCTGCATTTGTTACTTGCTGCTAGACTTTTGTTTATGTTATCCCTGGATAGGAGTCTTTCTTGCTGCTAGCCGTCGTCTAATTATACAACTGTGAAGGTGAGTCTTTCCTTATTTTCTCCAGTTTTTTCCCTTGCATTTTCTCTCATACAGAAGGTTTCACTGCAATCAAATTTAGGTTTCTTGTTTTGAAGTTATGAAGTCCACTCTGCATTTGTTTGGAAACGTCTTTAGCTTGGCATCCACAAAAGCCATAGTTAGTGATACTAACCTGAAAGGAGAGAACCTTGAAGATTTGAAAGAAAGGGTGTTCAAGGGTATTGATAAGTCTTTTTGTATAGAGATTTTGAGTAGTGGACTTTTAGAAGCCGCAGCCTTTCCTCCAGCAATTCCTTGTCCAAAGTTGGTTCGGGAGTGTATTGCTAGATATGACCCAGTATCTGAAACTATTAAGAGAGATAATGGCGAAACCCTTCTTGCCATTAACTGTGAGGTGATTGCTTCAATTTTCAAGATACCAGATTACCAGTTTTCTAATTTCTCTCCTACCCAGTCAATCAGTGAGTTCAATGCAGATAGAGCCGGACACCGAAACAATGTGGTGAAATTCTAGTTGAAGGTCCCTCAGAGAGGTGGTTCTAGGTTACCCAAAAATCCTGACAAGAACCACATGTTGCCACATATCCATGATGTGATGCTTCTATTGCATCGAGCCAGAGGTTCTGCCAAAGCTTATAGCTTTGATGATTGGATTTATTGCTATGTGCAATTAGTTCTGGAAGGAAAACAATATTTGGATTGGGCAGAGTTAATTGCTGATTCAATGAGAGAGCAGTTAAGTCTAGCCAAGCAGTTTCAAAAAAACTTCTTCATGTCCTCATATCTCTTGTATTGTCTAGCTTGTGTTAAGGAGTTAACGGGTGTACCAAAGCAGCTCACTGAGGAAGATGTTCCGATGTATAAGTTCTATCCTATGCTGTAAAAAGACAATGCCCTACAAGATTTCAGAAGGATACACAATGCATTCCTAGGTGATGTGTGTCATGAACTGAAGGGTACAAAGGCTAAACGGATTTCAGATGATGCACAGACCTTGATTAAGAAGTTCGGTAGTTTTTACATCCAGTCCTCACACTTTTGCTATATACGGGTAGGAGGCTTTGAAGAGGAACCCTTCAAGCTCCCCCACTTTTGTTCTGATTGTTTTGTTCTAGCAGAAGTATGAAGGCAACTGACCTCTGTGATCAAGAAGGCACAGCCTAAGGACAAGTGGGAAGGTCATTTTTCAATACAATTGGGAGTATTGTCTTATAATTCAATGTCTAATGCACTAAGTATAGGAGCAGACCTTAGGAATTTTAATTTCTCTCTGTATTTTGAAAGGAAAGGGTTTGACAATAAGGGATTTTCTCAGAGCCTTGGCTTAATGCCTTATCTTCCCACGCCACAGCTAGAAGATTTCTGGGAAGACTGTACAGATGAACTTGAAGTTTTCAAAAGGGAAAACATGCAATTGGTGCTAGAACAGGTTGTCTCTTTGCAAATAAAGTTAGACATTAAAGGGCTTGAAGAGGATTATCTTGAATTGTTTGAACCAGGATATTTAGCCCATGCAGAGACTGAAATGCTCCCAATTAATTGGGATGAGGAGGAAAGTGATGACATACAATTGAGGACCAAATGAGTTCTAGAAAGAACCGTGGCATGGGTGGCTAAAAAGAAAGCAATAAAGTCAGGCGCCAAGTCCCTTTCTACCAGAAATAATAAGGATCCTCTATCTTCACCAAAATGTCCTTCTAACAGTGCTCCTGTTCGTGCAGGTAAGGATGCCAAGTCATCTCAGCCTAGACGCAGGTCTAGCCCAACTCTGGATTTCAGTACCCCTCGGCATACTCGATCACGTAGTGTCGCCCAGAGGAAGATGGACCAGGTCAAGGATATGGGAGTAAAAGATGTCGTGCTTGAGGCTCAAATTTTTGAAATTGAAGATTTGGATGGTGAAGTTGCTTGTGCTCTAGACTCCCAAACAGTGACTGTGGCAATGACGCCACCACCAAAAATGATTGAAGGAACTACTCATTCCGTTGTGACCCCTAAATGGTTAACAACCTCAGTGAACAAGAAAAGGAACTTTCTTCCTGTGACCATTCCGATTCAGAAAATGGTTGCTAAGTACTCCGAGAAGAATCCAAAGCCGAAAAGGTTCAAGACCACCACTCACCTAAACAATGATGAAGAAACTGGAAAATGAATGGCCAAAATTGCCTCATACAAGCCGAAAGATGAAAACAAAGAGGCTGGTCCTGATGATTTTGAGATCACAAAAGTAGAGTTGGGAAAGATGAGCAGAGATACAGATAACCATTTTTTCCAAGTGTCAGCAAAGAAAATGCTTACTCGCTCAGAGAAGGATGGACGGGAGAAAAGAGAACTTAAAAGACACATAAGTGTTTTGGCTCAGTTCATCGAAAGTATCGGTTGCCTTGGAGCAATTCCAATATCCCATGCCACTGAGAATTTCGACCCAACTTCTCCGGAAAACAAGAAGTTGATGAACCAAGTTCAACGGGCTAAGAGCATCGCTAAAGCGGTTGAGAAGTGGATTGAACAAATAATCAAAGACAGTGAAAAGTACATAACTGACTCCCAGAAATTGTGTGATGAAGTACAGAGCCTGATTTCTGAAATCCAAAACCAACTTGTACCGTGGGAGAAAGAAGAGCACAAATGGCAAAATGTCCTACCTCTGTTTGCCAAAATCGAAGAATATGGGACTACCAGGTTTCTGACAGAATATTCAATTAAGCTGGTGGCCAATGAATGTCAAATTTTTATGTTGAAGAAAACTATCATGTGGCGGGTGCTTACCTTTTAGTCGATGATTACGGATGCAAGAACCTCTGTCTATGAACTCTAGGATTTGCAAAGTAGTATAGTCAAGGATAATAAAGTGGTTAATCCCGATCATGACTGGGAGTTAGGAATTTGCGGGTCAAGCACACAGGAAGCAATGAAATCTTTCTGGTTGAACATGGAGAAGATCAGAGTCAAGAGTAGCTTCACGCCGGAGGATATAACCAAGGTGGCTAGGATCGAATCTATGGTTTTCATTGGGAATGATCAACTGCCAAAACACTCAGAGAAGATGGTGCAACATAAGTGGAATACAGAGGTGGCAAAGGCGAAACTCAATGCAATGAAAGTCCTGAGCCAATCCATGGTTCAAGAACTCACAGCTGCTCATGACGCCCGCGAAGACGGAGAAGATGACAATGATGGAATATGACATAATGCATCAATTTAGGACTAGTTTTCTTTATTTTTAAAACATTTCTCATGGTTATGCAGAAACTTCGGGACATCTATCCCAAAATACTCTTTGTTGGTTTCATAACTGTTTTATCAGGGAGTGGTTGAGTTTTCAGGGAGACCTCCCCCGTTTAGACTATAAATTAAGTAAAACAGATGAGAGAAGGGTTAGATTTTAGTAACTAATTTTGTGAACTTCAACTGAAGTTTTTGTTTTGGCATTTTGTATTCTTAATCAAAGGAAGAATCAGATGATTGAGGTCTGTTATGGAAAAAGCTTGGCAGATGTATTTTTGTGCCTTTGCTGCATAAGGATATATATATGAAATATGATCATATTGTTTTGGGGGAGAAGAAAGATCTGTGTATTTTGAATCCGAATAGATAACATGTCTTTGCATATGTTCATCCGATCAAGTAACAGTAATTGATCATTTCATTGCAGTATTTCATTATTCCTCTGATGTTCTTTCCTTTGAATGTGTTGTTTACTCTAGAAAAGATTCATGATTGAGGGTGGATTTATTTTCCTTGAATCTGTTCGTCTTTTATTAGTTTAGGTGGAAGAAGTATATTGAACTTTGTTTCAGTTGTTGTAGTTACATGCATTGAAAATTAAGGAAATAGCTTTCATTGTTTATGAGACATGAGAAAAGTTGCAGCCTTTCATCCAAGAATGAAATAGGCGACCTTACACGCTTTCTGGTTAAAAGCTTCCATTTAGATATAAATAAAAATAAAACACATTTCATGAAAAACCAAGATAGGGAGCTGTACCTATGCAAAAATTCAGAGGGAAGTGATTTGAACAACACTTACCCAACTGTTCAGTGAATCATTTGTTCTTAGAATAAGGTAACAGAGTTTAAGATTAATCATTTAAAAACAAAGAGCAAATCTGTTCACTAACAAGTTAGAATGCAATGTTGGGTTTGTTATTTTTTTAAATGTCCCACCTAAAGGTTCTGAGTTTCTAACAATGATTAGAATATTCTTGTATTTCTGAGGTTGTGTAGCTCTTTAGCAAGGTTTTTGGCTTTTGGTTTAGTTTTATAAATGGTTCATATTTCATAGTCAAAAGATTCACAATTGGACAAGGATTGAAAAATATGCATACTTTTCCTCTGAGTGCATGTTCAAGTTTGGCATTTTTAAGTATAATGTATTAAGGTATAATCAAATTAGATGTTCACTAATAATTGATATCATCAAAGAATGACAAAGATTGATCTAAAATAATTGTTCTCGTAGGGATTCATATATTTTTTTACTTTTGGAAACAGTTGTATTAAGAGAAATTAATTGTTCTTTATTAGTGTGTCAGCTATTCACAGTTACCATGTTAATTACAAACCTAATATTTTGTGTAGGTTTTGTCAGCTAAAAGTTACTGAGGAATTATCATCTTGTATGATAGACAAAGTTAAAGAAAATAAGGTAGAACAATTTAATCTTGACAACAAATTCATTCTATAATCGAGAAGGTTTACTAAATTCAACAAGAGCTTGATAATATAGGTGAAACATATTTTGGGGGGGCTTTTATTTTTATTTGAGCATCTTTTTTTAATTATAAGGTGAAATTAAATTATGAAGTGAAGTATTTCGATTTAGATGGTACAACTGTTCGGTAAATCTCCATTGCTTTATCAAATGGACATATCCAATTATATGTGCAATGAAAGTAAGCTTTGCGCTACTATGATCTATGGTTATGTAAATTGTATAGTTTTATGACAAAGTAAGTTTCACAGTGATGGAGGCGGAGAAAAACTATATTGAGATACAAAGATGTATGTTTATTTAGTGTGCATCTCTAATTTGTTATTAAATTTTTATTAAATGACTTCAAGTCATGGGATGGATTTAATAATTTGTATGGTAAAGATGTAGCACAAAACTCATGCTTGGATAACCTTCAAATAGTAAGAAATGATTCCTATATGTTCCACACTAGATTGTCCTCTTGGGATTGTAATTTCAAAGTTCTCATTCATTGCTTAGGTTACATGTTCCATTCTCATCAAGTTCTTTCATGTTTCTCTTTCTCGTTAACTGATTTATATGTGGACATCTACTTAATCTCTTCACCAAATTTGTGTTCTTTTTTGTCACCAGTTGCTTACTTTCACTTTACTTTATTTTAGAAGTAACCTCCTTGGTTTTTATTGAGTAGTAAAATATGTGTGCTCAAACAATTTGTTTACAACATGTGAATAAAGCTCAAAAACAATTACCACTATAACTCAAAGAAGTTATAGAATGTATTGTGCCCAAAGAAGTCATTTTTATTATAATGATAGCTAATGCTTGTTTATTTCTTCCTCTAACTCTTCTACCCTACTAAAGGAACTTGTGACTCTTATCATAGAATAAAAATTGAGATGAAGATATACTTATGTCCTTAGATTCAATTATGCTATGTGTCACATAATAAGCATTTTTCTCTCTATTAGGAAAATAACCACTCAAGATATGAGTGAAGTGAAAATACCAAATTAATAAACCAATTGACAACCATTGCAATCCATTATAGTATTCATGTAAAATACAAAATTGTTAATTGAAACAAATAATATATAGTATATAATATATTATATGATATTTAATATTATTATTTTTTTAAATTAAATAATCGTCGGAATTCCAATGCCCCCCATATTTGCACCGAAGACTATACCCTCAGGCATACAACATCATCGTCGATACATAGTTCCTAGTTGTCGTCGGACGACGTCGGCATTCCGATGGGAATCAACGAAACATTCGACAAAGATGTTGTATACCCGATGGCATTCTCTTGATGGACAGGCATCAGAATTTTGACGTCAATCCGGAAAACATTCGACGAGGATGTTGTATGCCTGATGGCATTCTCTTGGCGGATGAGCGGTCGGGGTAGCACATGTCGATGAAATCCATCGTCAGGACTTACACTAGTGGCGTAGGGAATATTGGTCTTGCCAATAGCCGATGAGGCTATCGGTAAGCTCCATCAGTGTATGTCTTACCGATAGCCTCATCGGCTATCGGCAAGACCAAATGATCCCTTCGTCGCTAGTGTAAGTCTTGTCGATGGATTTCATCGGCATGTACTACCCCGACGACACCCGAGACATCAAGTCTCCATTGGTGTATGTCTTGCGATAGATTTCATCAACATGTACTACCCCGACAGTACCCAAGACATCAGGTCTCTATCGATGTATGCAAGCACCGATAGAGACCTGATGTCTTAGGTACCATCGGGGTAGTACATGTCATTGAAATCCATTGACATGACTTACACTAGCGGTGAAGGGAAAATTTGGTCTTGTCGATAGCTGATGAGGCTATCAGTAAGACATACACCAATGGAGACCTGATGGTTGTCGTCAAAATTCCAACGTTGGCGAGCACCATCAAAATATCCAACAACAAGTATTTGACAGCTACATTTGTCGGTAGTCCGACGAAAAATAGTCAGAATTCCGATAAGCGGTCGTCGAAATTGAGCCCCTAATATACCAGTGGGATAATTTCACACCATTTCATGCTTAAATGAAAACTTACTATAAATAGTAACCTCATGTAAATGCAAGGTTGAGACACCATTTTCCCAACAAATCTCCCACTTGTCGAACACCTTGCAAAAGAAAAGGGAGTATCAACACAATGAATCAATTGCTAGGGGCCATGAGTCCCATAGACTCTGAGCACCATCTAACTTCTTTGTACTCACAACCTTAGTTAAAGAATCATCAAATTTTATACCTTAACCATCTTCACCTTGCTATCTTCAACCATATATCTGACAAAATGATACTGAACATCAATGTGTTTGGTCTGAGTATGAAATGTCAGGTGCTTAGCTAGGTAGATTGCACTCTGACTGTCACAATAAACTATCATTGCTCCTTATTTTATTCCAATATCTGAACACAGTCTCTTAAGCCAAATGGCCTCTTTACAAGCATGAGTAGTTGACCTATACTCTGCTTCAGTAGTGGAAAAAGCAACCACAACTTGTTGCTTACTCATCCAACTAATTGCACCACCAAATTAAGTAAACACATAAGCACTAGTGGATCTTCTTCTATCAATATCACCTACCTAGTCTGAATCCACATAACCATGAATATCAAGGGAAATCATGTCACCAACTGGATTACCACGATAACACAAAGAATACTCTGAGGTACCCTTCAAATATCTAAAGACTCTTTTGACTACATCCCAATGAACTCTACCAAGATTAGACATATATCAGGGCAAATCTCCCATTGTTTCGGCAATGTCTAGTCTAGTACAGACCATAGCATACATCAAACTTCCAACTGCACTTTGGTAAGGCACTATGCTCATCTCTTCCATCCCCGATGGGGATGTAGGACAATTTGTAGCAAATAATTTCATTCCAATTATAAAAGGAACACACAATGGTCTAAAATCATGCATGTTAAACCTCTGTAACACTGAATTCACATACTTACTCTGGCTAGCCATAGATTTTTGTTCATTCTATCTCTTCTAATTTCCATCCCAAAAATGTGTTTCGCTACACCAAGATCTTTCATTTCAAATTTAGCAGCGAGCTGAGACTTTAGTTTTGAAATCATACCTTTCCCTTTACCAATCAATAACATATCATCAACATACAATGCAATGTATAGGAAATGATCACCATCGGTTTAATAATAAACACAGTGATCTGATTTAGAACACTCAAATCCCAAACTCAACACATATGTATCAAATTTTTGGTACCACATCCTAGGACTCTGTTTGAGGCCATACAGGGATTTCTTTAATTTACAATGTTGCAATAGAAATAAAAAATCTAATGGATGTCATTTTGGCAAAAAGAGAAAATATCTCACCATAATCAACACCCTCAACCTAAGAGTAGCCTTTTTCAACCGACCTTGCTTTATACTTCTCAATGTTTCCATTTGAACCAATCTTTTTCTTGAACACCCATTTGCAACCAACAAGCTTTCGTCCTTCAAGCAATGGTACAAGATCCCATGTATCACTCTTTCTCAAAGTTGTAATTTCTTCTTCCATAGCAATCTTCCCGGATTCTGCATCATTCATACCTAATGCCTCTTCTACAGATTTTGGTTCATCCACATTAGTATTCAAAGAAAAAATACATATCCAATCATCAGGTGAATACCTTTCAGGTGGTTGTCTATGTCATGTAGACCTTTGAACAAGCTAAGCTGGAGGTTATTCCTCCTCTGAAGATTCAAATCTAGATGAGCTCTCCTCAAATTCTTGCCTATCTAGGGGTCTCGATTCAACTCTTTCAGGTATAGAAGGAAATTGAATCACATCTTCCCTTTTAGTCTATTCTGGCTGCAATGTAACAGAAGGAGACTTAATTTCTCTAAAAATAATACTTCTACTATGAGTTACCTTTTGTACAATAGGGTCCCAAATCTTGTATCCTTTCACACCATAAATGTACCCGATGAAGATACATTTCACAGCCTTGTTCTCCAACTTTGTCTACTTCTCCTTTGGCACATGTGCATATGCCTCACAACCAAAAACTCTAAGATGTCTCAATGAAGGCTTGTGACCCGACCATGCTTCCATAGGTGTTTTATCAACAAGAGATGATGTAGGGGACCTGTTAATTAGGTAGAAAGCAGTGGCAACAACTTCAGCCCAAAACTTTTGTTCTAGACCAGCACCACTCAACATACTCCTGTCCTTCTCCATCAGTTTCTTGTTCATTCTTTCTGCAACTCCATTCTACTGTTGAGAATATGGAGTTGTCATATGTTTGTTAATGCCACAACCTTTACAAAATCTATCCAAATAATTAGAGAAAAATTCACTACCATTATCAATCCTCAAGCATTTAATTTTCTTTCTAGTCTACAACTCAACCATTGCTTTAAATTCTTTAAATTGACTAAAAACTTCATATTTACTCTTTAGAAAATATACCCATGTCATTTTACTAAAACCATCAATAAATGAAACATAATATGTGGATTTTCCAATCGAAGGAACATCTATAGGACCAAACACATCAGAATGAATAAGATCCAAAATAACACAAGTTTTTGAGAACTCAAGTAAAACTAAACGCGGTTTTGTTTTCCATAAATGCAATGGTCACATAAATCAAAGTCAAGATTATAATCATTCAAAACTTCAACAAGGTTTTTATTTTTCAAGGTTCTTAGACCCTTTTCTCCAATGTAGCCAAGCCTCTATTACCATAACATTGTCTTCTCTATAGGTAACTTTGCTTCAGATGAAAGAGAATGCTTAGGTACCCAAAAGCCATTTCCATCTGTTGAAGGTGAAACCCTCAAATCTTTCATAGATTTACTTTTTACAAAAGTTTTGTTACACTCAATAGTGTAACTAGCTTTTACAAAGTGTCAAACCTGACCCCTCTAGCAATTACCATAGCGTCCTTAATCATCTTACATCCTACTTTAGAAAAGACTACCTGCACACCCGCATCTATCAGTTTGCTCATAGATAACAGATTTCGTTCTAAACTAGGGATATGCAGGACAAGATTAATCTTTTTTATTCTACCATCAGAAAACACGATTCTAACTTTACCTCGACCAACAATGTCTAAATATGAATCATCACCCAAGTAAACATTACTTCCATTAAATTCTTCATATTCAGAAAACCAATCTCTATTGGTAGTCATATGAAAATATGCACTTGAGTTAATTAACCAGGCATCATTACCTACATGAGTCGCCAAAGCCGCAATGAATGCATCACCATATTCCTTCTCGGACTCAGGTTCAGAATCAATCTTCTTCTTTTTCTTCTTTTTTTATTCTTTGCAGTCCTTATGGATGTGACTTGGTTTACCACAATTCTAGCAAATGACTTTGGACTTTCCAGGAGATTTCGATCTCCCTCTTGATTTGGACTTATCGTGCTTCTCATTCTTCTTGCCTTTCTTTTTAGGTCTTCCATGAAGAGTTAGGGCTTCCTTCGAACTGTGGGATACCTTCCTTTGCATCTCTTCACCAAGTAGAGCACCCACCACATCTTCAGACTTCAAAACAACAGAAGTACTACCGATAGCCATAACAAGAGAAACCCACAAATCAGGCAAAGAACAAAGAAAGATCTAGCATTTCTCCTCTCCATTCATCTTAACACGGACAAATACTAATTGAGCCACCAACATATTGAATTCTTCCAAGTGGTTTGCAACTCATCCACCCTCTTCCATCTTCAAGGAATATAATACACATGTGATCAAGCTCTGATACTACTTGTAAGGAAGTTAAGTAGCGAAACAACTTCCTACACTAATCTTGAGATGAGGGTAATGCAAAAACTTTTATAGATATTTAAAATAGTTACAAAAAACATAAATAGATATAATAACATTTAAACTATAACACAGTGATTTATGTGGGGAAAACACTTTCAAGAGATAAACCTCACACTCCAAAAGCCGCCCAATATATTATTCAACAATAAAAATAGATTACAATATACTTGCAGAGTGTTGGTTAACATATTTGTCCTTCTTAAATAACTTTTAAAAATTACTCCCAAATGCCCAAATTGAAAGACAAAAACAAGAACCAACAATTGAGTCACTTGCAATGGTGAGTGCAAGTGCTCTCTGAATTTTGATATGAAGGTACAGCTCCCTTCATTGGATAAAAATGTATATTTTATGAATATGCTTTTAACCAGAACAATAAAGGCAACTAAAATCTTCTCATAGCCATGACACAGATGTGAATAGCATATTTATAATGAAGTGAATGAAGATAAGTAAAACACAGTTTAATTACCCACACCCAAGAAAATGCCCTTTCCAATAGATCAAAATGGTCTAGACTCTGATCGAGTCTCTCTCATGCCTCAAAGGACAAGGTGGATCAGAATACCCAGACAAAGAACTAACATCACATTTCTTTCCAACATACAAATCATTTCTGAAATTAAAGTTTCAGAATTAAATGCATACACAATTTAATGTAACAGAAAAGGCAATGAAAGGTAATCACAAGAGAAACAAAGTTCATTGTAATCAAAAGAAAGTATTGACAAATCCACAGATCAAAAAAATCTTATTCATTCCATCAATGCCAAAATGTGAGCTCACAAACTCAATTTTTCTGAAAAATAAAACTATGCAGTCCAGAAAACAATGTTGCCCCTTCTTTTTTTACAACCGAAAGATAAAAGAAAGAGCCCCAACTCTTTTCCTTCATTACATATAAGTAACCTCTTTTTTCTAAAGAGACTTTCATTTATCAATAACTAATTCTTGAAAAGATTATTAATTAATCTTTTCTTTTATCTTTTATCTTCTTCCCGACAACTTTTTTTTTAACTTCAAATCTTTTATCTTAGAATTTTTTATAGAACCGTACTCAAAGATTAATACCTTTTGAAAGCAATAATATTTTTCCAATCTCTCTAGTGAGGAATTAGACAGCTAGGTTTTCTAAAACATATCACAAATTCAACACAATCCAACAGTTAAATTAATAGTTATTCCCCCCGCACCGAGTCTAATTTTTTTGTCTCAGAATAAAGACTTAGAAAATTTGTGGTTACAGGTTGCATTGAAAAACCATAAAAAAAATATACATGCCAATGTTATTGGATGATTGAACTTGTTGAATTTTGAACCCACG
The DNA here is from genome assembly GCF_030272615.1 of Cryptomeria japonica. Taxonomy (NCBI): domain Eukaryota; kingdom Viridiplantae; phylum Streptophyta; class Pinopsida; order Cupressales; family Cupressaceae; genus Cryptomeria; species Cryptomeria japonica. The sequence goes on along the minus strand of NC_081410.1, from coordinate 4,163,147 downwards.
CATTCTGAACCTTCATCTGATGAATCTCTGAACTCTAAATTTGAACCTCTGAAATTGAACATTGAACCTGCAAGGTTCAATCAAAAGTTTCAAAAACACAAACTGCACCCATATGCTTCATTGATTATTTTGCCTTTCCATTTTCTTGTGCATTGAACCTGAGAATCTTGAACATTGAACCGGTGAGGTTCAATCAAAAGGTTCAAAATTATAGACTTTGTCCACAATATGCTTCATTTATCACCTTGTCTTCATATTTGGTTGTGCATTGAACCTTTGAACCTTGAACCAAAGAAGGTTCAAAGTTCAAGTTAAAATGACAAAAAATTACAAAGACCTTACACTCATAAAAACTAAAGTTGTGATACAACCTGCTCTGATTGAACTCAAACTTTGAATTTGAACCTGAACTTTGAACTTGAACCTGAACTTTGAACTTTTTGAAAAGGTTCAATAGTTCAAGTTCAATGGCAATTGTTACTTTGGGCTGCCATAAAAAAAACCTACATAACTTGTTACTGAGGGATCTATTTCTTGTGAAATTATAACTGTAGAATAAATGAGCCAAGTAGAGCATAACCCAGAAATAAGTGTTGCATAGGACACATAAGAATTGGGATTTAATTATTTGGGCATATGGGTAACCCAAAAATAAAAACATTAAAATCTCTCAAGCTGACATGGAATTTGGCCATAAAAACTGGTCATTTTGGAGAAAAGGAGGTGAAAATTATCTCTACAAAAGGATTTTGTGTCATCTTTCACAGAATTTGAAAAATAATGATTTCTTTGTGACTCGCAAGTAGGGAATGTCCATGAGGGTGCTTGAAAGTTTGAACAAAGGTGACCAACACTTTCAACATTAAAACATTAGCAATAGTTGGTTTTTATTTGATTATGAGGCTTTAGGCACAAGCAAAAATATAGGGGTAACATAGAGCAAGCTCTTTGTAGGAGTACCACTAGACATAGATTTAGAGGTAACTCAATTGCCATAAGACTCTTACACACAACTTCTATCTCATGCACCTCATATATAGGAGATACAATACAAGAAACCATCTGGTATTACAAAACCATGGGCTAAAACCACCCAATAAGGTGTAGTCGACCTTATCTCCCTTCTAGATGCTCTACAATGTGTCCCTCCCTTTTTACAACTCATTTATGTGTCTGATGTATTTTATATTTCCTATTTCAGGAGTACAAATTTCCAGAGGCCATAACTTGTGAACTGTGTGTCCGATTGACAAACCGTTTGAAGCGTCGAAAAGCTTGCAAAGTTCTCAATTGCCTTGTAAACCGCTATGCCATTTAGACCCACTTTTCAAGACATTTCAGGGCCTCTAAATTTATCAAAATAAAATTTAAACCTTTCATTAGACCTTTCCAAAATGAAAAAATTCAATATCTTCAAAACTAGTTGTGATATTGTGACATAACTTTATCGAGATACTTATCTAGACAACCAGAATCTTCACGAAGAATTTCACACCATTTCGTGCTCAAATGAAAACTTACTATAAATAGTAACCACATGTAAATGCAAGGTTGAGACACCATTTTCCCAACAACAATATTGTGTGGCTTATCTGAATCTGATTTTTTAAAATTTATGCAGTGTGAATCAACACAAACTATGTGGGAGAAACTTCAAAATGCATACGAAGGAGATGAGACAGTTAAGAGTGAAAAGTTTCAAACTCATAAAATGTGTGAGGAAGAAAGTATTGAAGCTTATTTCTTGAGAGTCGAGGAAATTGAAAAACTCTCTAAAGGGATTAGAAGAAAATTTTGATGATAAAATAGTTGTTCCAAAAATATTAAGTTCACTTCCTCTTAGGTTTGATGCTAAAGTTTCAACTATTGAAGAAATGGTTGATCTGGATAAGATGATTGTAGACAAGTTGCATGGTATCCTAACAACATACAAAATGCGAACAAATGTTGAGTCTTCTTCAAAGAAAGAAACTGTGTTCAAAGATTCAAAGAAAATCAAAGACAAGGGACATGTATCTAGTGATAGTACAGAGAAGAATCAAATTGTGAAGCAACACATTTTGGGAGAAAGTTAAAAAGAGGCTTTGGTAAATATAAGGGCAAGCTACCCTTAAAATGCTTCAACTGTGGAAAGTTAGGACACTTTGCATCAAAAGGTCCATATGAGAAAGAAGAGGACAACATTAGTGAGAAGGATTTTAAATATAAGAGTAAGAAATATGTAAAGAAAGGAAAGAAGTCACAAAATTTCAAGAGAAGTTTCTATTCCAAAGAGGAGAGTTGTTCTTTAGTTGAAAGTGGAGAAGAGTCCTTGAATGATGAAATTATATTCATGACATTAGAAGAGACTATGACTGAAAATCAAGAAGAAGATTATTTTGATGAAAAAGAGGTTGAAATTGATCTTGAGCAAGAACTTATCATTGCACTTAATGAAATAAAAAAATTGAGAAAGAAAAAATAGAACTTAAAGTTGTTGTTAGAATAGGAAAGCAACAAGAATTCATAAATATCTCTTGCTTTAGAGACTGCTAAAAATTTGATTGTTGACCTAAATGTTAAACTTGTAGAAGCAAGAAAATTGAAGAGTGTCTTAGAAAGGAGCTTAAAGATAAAGAAAAAAACTATGAAAAGATCAAAGTTGAAGTTGTTTCTTTGAGAAGGCTGGATAGATCTTCAAAGTTGTTGAATCAAGAGAACACCTTTCAAAAGTGTACTATATATTTGGATGGCTTGCTAAATTCTCAAAAATAGTCTCTTGATAAAAGTGGAGTGGGCCTAGAAGAAGGTCAATGTTCAAAGTTTTCTGAAGGTGAACAACAAAAGTCCAATGCTAGTCACATAAGAAAATATTTCTTTAAGAACATGAATGGTATCTTCAAAAGGCATCCGACTACTGGACAACCACACATGGGTAGGTTTAACAACTCCTACTTCTATGGTTATTGCTTTACTTGAAATTATTTTGGTCACAAGGCCATAAATTGTAGGGTGTTTCCTAGGAGAGATTTTAGTTTTGCAAACATAAATTCTTTTGCACCTCCTAGATATTATAATGTCATTTGCTATAAATACAATAACCTTGGCCATTTGGTGAGAGTGTGTAAAAGTGGTTTGATAAATATTGCTAAGAAGGATGAAGCAAAAGGAGAAGCAAAGGAGAATGATAAAGTACGAAGGAAGAAGGAAAAGCAGAGTACATAAATGGCCTTGGTTGTGCAAATTGCATTTATTGCCCAAAACGAGAAAGATATATGGTATATTGACAGTGGCTATTCCAGGCATATGACTGGAGAAAAGAGTAAATTTTTTACTCTTAAAAGAATGAATGGAGGCAAAGTTATATTTGGAGGTAACTCTTCAGCAAGATTTGTAGGTAAAGGTACTCTTGTTTAAAATGACGGGGAAACCAAGGTTGAAAATGTCGTGTATGTAAAGGTTTGAAACATAATCTTTTGAGTGTTAGTCAGTTATGTGTGTTTATGGTAAAAATGGAAACAACAATATTGAAAGACTAAATGAATTCAACCACGAAATCCTAGCCTAACAACAACAAAGATCCACCATAACATATGAAGATTACCTAAGACAAATGCAAACCAACAAAATCACAAAGATTATACCATCACATGTCCAATAGGGTTTGGATATCCATTCTTCCTATCTCCATTTATCTTGCTTGATATATTTGCTCTTAGATTTTATATGTGCACAAGAACTCAACAAAGAACGGAAATGTGATTGCAAGTAAGATTGATTGCATATGAAAGTTTGAATGCTAGTCCATGAGTTAGGGTTGATAATGAAGGAAGTATCTCCTTATATAGAAGACACTATAAGAAATAGAGGGATAAGATTAAGAGGTGTAAAAGATAGATGGTCGGCTAGGATTAGAGGGTAGGTAGAGGAAATAAGAAAATAATAAGAGGATAGGTACTGTAGGAATTAAGAGATGTATGCCATGTGTCATAGGTAGAAAAGGCTAATGAATTAATTAAATAAATAAAGATTTATTTAATTAATAGAGGAAATGGGATCAATTAAATAAATAAAGTATTTATTTAATTTAGGAAAAGGGTAATTTAAATAAATAAAAGTTTATCCCATGTCATTAATCTTGAACTGCTCTCATTTCATGAATCCATGGACGTCCTAGCAATATGTTGTATGTGAGATCTAAGTCTAGGACTTGAAAAACCACATCCTTAGTAACTGGCCCAACTCAGAGAGGTAAAGTGATTGTGCCCTTGGTTGAGCACTCTTCGTCATCATATGCCTTAATGGTGATTTTTTTTCTAGCATTCACAGCTTTATCTGAATATCCCAATTGTATTATTGTGTTTAAAGTACATATATTGAGACCAGCTCCCCCATCTATCAGGACTCATTTTATTCGATGTTTGTGTAGGAAGGATTCAAAGTGTAAAGGTGCATTATGTGGTTGGCTTACGGATGCATCGTCATCTTCAGTGAATGTAAGAGAATGTGGAACAGAAAGGTATCCCACCATGGCTTGAAACTAGTCCTCGTTCAGATCAGTGGGGACGGAAGTGTCTCTCAAAGCTTTGTCAAGAATGGCTTTATGTGCAGGGGATATGCGTAAAAGATCAAGAATGGAGATAAGTGTGGCCATCCTCCCTAACTGTTCTACCAAGTCATACTCAGGTTTGGTTGATGAGGAAGCGATGGTTTTAGCTGGAGTACCTTGCAAAGTGACCTTACCTCAACGAGTTGTGACATTACATTCGGAGGTAGATTCAAAAGAAGGTCCAATTCCTTTTAGGACAACTTTGGGTCTTTGGGTAGAATTTTCAAGCGTTTTGTCCTTTATGATAATGGTAGAGACATAATTGTCCATCGAAATGTGATTAACAGTTGAATCATAGTTATTGGATGCTCTTGTATAGTTAGCCTGCTCATCTGTGGATTTGGATTTTCCCTTGTCATGTTTAGGAAATTGTTCCTTAAACATCTCATGTTCTTGATTGGATGAATGTCCTTCGATCTCAATGTCACCTCTATCGATAAAATCTTGTATGATGTTCTTCAACCGATGACAGTTTCCATTTTTATGTCCCTTGCTCTTGTGATACTCATAGTACTCATCATCATTCCACCAATTTGGTTTGACCTTTGGCTCATATGGAGGATTGTCTGGAATTGTTATTATCTTGTTTGCCACTAGCTTCCTGAAAGTTGATTCAATTGGTTCTCCCAATGGGGTATATTTCCTTCATGGTTTGGAAGTTGTTTGAGTATTCACTTGGTTGTTTGTAGAACTTGATCTAGAAAGAATGATTTTGGGTCTTACTATGTTAGCATCGACAACACCATCATTTAATGTGTTCTTGTTTTTGTTCCAAAATCGTCGCTTGTCTTTTCCTTTAAAGTCCTCTTTGTTTTCTTTGAATATCTTAATGACTCCTTGTTCAATTAGGACCTTCTTTGTTGCTAAGCCTTTTTCAATGACGTCCTTGAAAGTGGACAAGCAATCTTTCCTTAAATCATAACCAATTTATCTGTGGACATTCTGTGTGAACATCTCTACCATTTGTTTTTGTGGAATTTCACAAGAGCATCTGCTGGTTAAATTCCTCCATCTTTGTAAGAATGATTAAAATGACTCCCCATCCTTTTTCTTGGTGTTGCACAAAGTGGTGACTGATATGTTTGTCTCTATGTTGTATGAGAAATGTTCGATAAAAGCTTCTGCTAGATCACCCCATGACTTGATTCCAGGTGGAAGTTGGGAGAACCATTCCATAGCTTGATCACCTAAGCTTTGTGGGAATAATCTCATCAAGTACGTTTCTTCGGATGCTACCTCAATGCAAGCTATGAAAATTGCCTTATATGTGCCTTATGGTCTCCCTTGCCTCTATACTTGTCAAACTTTGGTGTCACAAAATGTGTAGGAAAAGGAGGCATTGGAATTCTTTTGGAAAATGAATACATATGTCTCTCATTGTATAAGTTGGCTTTGGTGTATTTATGTCCTCCATTTTCCTTTGTAAGTTCTTTATTTGTTGTTCCAAATTATTCTTGGGTGGAGACCGACTTCTTGCACCATATCCCATGCCCGAGCCACCAGGTGGAGGAAGAGGATACTGCATGTATGGATGGTATTGATCATAAACATGTTCATATGGAGGAGGTTTATAATGATGGTGCATATAGGAACCACCTGGTATAGAGTCATAATGAGGAATGGAATATTTGCTTTGTCCATGTATATCATATTCTATAGGCATGTCATGAGTTTGTTCTAGTGTGTTGCCCACAAATTTGATGTGGGGTTTCCTTGTGTCCAAATTTTGAGCATGCCTCTAGATATTCAATTGCTTTTGAGGTCGGTCCTTAGGATTGGTATGCAATTGAGTGTACTTATCTGCATAAGACTTCCATAATGATCTGCGTAGACGGAGTTGTTCATGAGATGCCCTTTCATGAGTATCATAAGCTTGACCATGTGTATTTGGGACCTCGGGTTTTTGAAACAAAGATGATGGTGACTTAGGCACAAAACGTGGTCCTCTAGTACCTCCACTATTAGGCCTCCTTTGATCCATGTTGAGTTTCTTGCATAGGTCAATTTTCCACTATTTGAGACATCAAAATCATGAGGTATCTTGGCTCCACTTTGTGCCATCACTTGCAGGAAATATTGTCTATCTCTTCTCATGATTCCCTCAACCAATCTATTAAAATGGGGATCCATAATAGAGTCTTCCACTTCTGTTGAATGTACAGAAAATTTGACTGCATTGTCATTGTGTGTATCATTGTTGTTTGTGTTATCCATGTTCTCAATATTTTGAGTGTTTCTATAAGTGTCCATGTCAGGTAATGTGGTATGATCATAATTGAAGAAGATATCATTGTCATATTCATAGGCACTCATGTTTGTGTACTCTTGAGCCCCTTTAGCTTCTCTCCTAGATTTTTGGGAACGGGTTTCAACCATGAACTAGGTCTTGACCAAGATGTGTGAGACTAGATGAAAATGGAAAGAGTATGGAAGACCAAGAGTTGGATGGAATGTAAATGAATCTGAGGTGTACTTGCAATGTCCAAAGTGTAAGACCAAGTATGTATGTAGTAGAGTAGGTGTGGCTTCCAAAGAGATGATAGTTTCTCTTGATGAGGTAAGTTGACCTTGACTCTAAGTAAGACCAAATGAGACCCAAAGGTAATAGACCTTGATGAGGGACCACTTAGCAAAATGTTGTTGTATGTAACGTATTGACAAAGTAAGATGAGGACAAGCAAGTGACCTTTTGACTCAAGTTTAGACAAATGTGAATGTAATGAAAGATGTAAAGCAATGATGGACTTTGTGAGACCCAGAAATAGGCTGAATGCTAGATGAAAACCCAAAGAAATAACCTAGAAAGCTCAAGAAATCTGAAACTGATTTCTCTTGTTTGTTGAACTGTAAGTGTTTCTCAATGTTGAACACAAACGTGCCTGTATACTTCACAGACGCGGTTTCCCGACACAGACATTTTTTAACACTACACAGACACATTTCTGAGATTTTGTGAATGCGGTTTTGCTTGTGATAACACAGACGCGTTTTTGTCCTACACAAACGCGTTTTTGTCCTAAACGTGTTTAAACACTGCACAAACGCGTATCCAAAAATTGAGTGCAATTTTTCCAATTTTGTGAAGTTGTTGTTGTCACCAAATCTGAATTTTTGACTGTTTTTCATGACAAGAGGACACAATGTTGATGAGGACTCAATGTTTGCAAGTGTTTAGACTCAAAATGACTCAAAGAAAGTGTGTTGTTTGATGTAATAATGTTTTGCATACACTTGAAGACACAAAAGACACAATGTTTTGAAGTTTGATCTTTGAATGTTTGAATGTTTAAAAGAAGACAAGCACAATTCTTATGGTTGGCTAGGACAATAGTTGTTGATCCCACATGGGGTTTCCCCCGGCGCTACGCTATTCAGAGTGGATACTTAAATGCTTGACCCCACTGGCTCCACCCTCGACACTCACTTCTTCAGGGCAGCCAAGCATCAGTCCCCACAAAAACTCCCTGTGGCGAACTTTGTATCTCTGCTAAGAACCGTATGTGTGTCGGCCGCTCCAGAGGTCCAACCTCCTACTCAAACAACTAGAAGGATTTTGGCTTTCTAAAACAAAAAGGTGCTAGTAAGGGAATCTGCTTGTGTGGCCATACATGCAGCACTTTCAGCTCTATAAATACAGAGGGCTCCCAACCGGTAGGGGTTACGCCCTACAACTGATCAAATAAATTTGATCAAACGGGTTTATGGGAAGACATAGTGTTGGTATGAACTAATCAGCACGCGTTACCCATGGCTTTCACCATGGATACAATTATTTATAGTGGTTTGGAGAGGTGGGTTTTCTTCACTACCACTTGGGTCGTTCTCTCCTCACTAGTAGTCCTAATGACCACATGGGGAGACAGGCCCTCTAGAGATTTTTTTTAAAAGAGCCTATTGCCCAAGACACAAAAGACATTGGTTCAATTTTAGTGCACCAATTGAAGTGTTTGGTAATCTATGAAAACAAGGCACACAATAAAGATCAAAAACCCTTGCCAAAATTATGCAACAAAGATTTGTTAGTAGTTTTTGCAATAATACCCCTCCTGCAAGCACACAAGTTAGGTAAATTTTAGATCCCAAAAGACTTTGTGATAAAGGGGCCTTCGACAAGACGTGTTGCTTCAAGGACAAGCTACACCAATTTGTTAGCTAGATCACAAGATGTTAGCCTGAATAAACCAGATATGAAATCCAAATGATGAAATAAAGCCTTAAAAACTGGAACAAAAACCGAAAAAAATTTAAAAAATGTGAAATCAGAAACACAAATGCGATTAAAACTAACACAGATGTGGTTAAAGATCACAAACGCGCCTAAAACCCTCGCAGGCGCACCTAGGCAACACAGACACGGTTCCAAAACACAGACGCGACTGAAAGATGCACAGACGTGATTCAGGAACATAGACGCGACCTTCCAATCTGCAAAAAAAGGTAAAATAATGTCGAACGCAAATGCGATTACAGAGGTCACAGATGCGGCAGAAAATCAAAAACGTGATTCTGATATGTGCAGACGCGAAAATGTCGAAATGTTATCAGAAAATGTCAGATCTGCAACTTCAAAAACACAAAAGCTGCAACAAAGATGTTAAATGCAAAAGGACAAGAGTCCCACCAGGCATGCCAAAATGTTATGGTAAAAATGAAAACAACAATATTGAAAGACTAAATGAATTCAACCACGAAACCCTAGCCTAACAACAACAAAGATCCACCATAACATATGAAGATTACCTAAGACAAATGCAAATCAACAAAATCACAAAGATTATACCATCACATGTCCAATAGGGTTTGGATCTACATTCTTCCTATCTCCATTGATCTTGCTTGATATATTTGCTCTCAGATTTTATGTGTGCACAAGAGCTCAACAAAGAACGGAAATACGGTTGCAAGTAGGCTTGATCGCATATGAAAGTTTGAATGCTAGTCCAAGAGTTAGGGTTGATAATGAAGGAAGCATCTCCTTATATAGAAGACACTATAAGAAATGGAGGGATAAAATTAAGAGGTGTAAAAGATAGATGGTCGGCTAGGATTAGAGGGTAGGTAGAGGAAATAAGAAAATAATAAGAGGATGGGTAGTGTAGGAATTAATAGATGAATGACATGTGTCATAGGTAGAAAAGGCTAATGAATTAATTAAATAAATAAATATTTATTTAATTAATAGAGGAAATGGGATCAATTAAATAAATAAAGTATTTATTTAATTTAGGAAAAGGGTAATTTAAATAAATAAAAGTATTTATTTAAATGGGAAATAATGCTAGAAGAGGATAAATGAATTAGTTAAATAAATAAATGAAGACCAAGATAAAATAATTAAATAAATAGAAATATTCATTTAATTAGACAGGACAATTTAAGGTGTCTACAATGTGATCAAGGGTGTGATCTATTTTTCAATTCATATTGTTGTATCATTAGTAAATATGGAAAGCATGTTGCTTATGCAAGTAGAGTTACAAATAATTTGTATATTCTTGATGATTCTAACAGTGAAAAGTGTTGTTTAAGTTAGGTAGAAGAAACCTGGTTATGGCATAGAGGATTGGGGCATATGATCTTTGACAATTTGGTTCAAATCAACAAGAAAGAAGTTGTTAGAAACATGCCACAACTTGAAAAACCAACATATATTATTTACAAGGGTTGTCAAATGGGTAATCAAACTGGAGTCATGTGGTTACCAAGTCATTACCCAAGGATACATTTGAATTTTTTAAGGAAGGAACTGGGAGTGGTTTCACCTCCTCATTAAGGTGCAAACTAGTCTCAGGGGGAGTATCTATTGCTACATTTTATGCCCCGATTCAGGTATGCATTTTGGTACATATATGTAGTTTTGGCTTATTCATTGATGTCAAAGGGGGAGTAGTGAGACAGGGGGAGCTTCACTCTGTTTCAGAGATGGTCTCTTGGTTTTGTTTGGGTTGCCATCAATGACAAAGGGAGAGATTGTTGATCTTCTTGTCATTGATGTCAGCGTATGGGTAGTTTGCTTGTTGCCACATGCTATGCAGAGCAATCTCTATCGTGTGTGTGTGTTATGCAAACATGTCAATGGATGTCAAGGTTGCTACTTGTCTTCATGATCAGTTGGTTCTATTTTGTAACTGTTCTTTTTGTCTTGCGATTTATTGATTTTGACAGAGAATTTTTGGTGGTTGGTCAAAAGTACAGTCTCTGTCGTTTGTGTGTTATACAGATGTGTCAATGGATGTCAAGGATTCTACTTGTCTTCATGATTGGTTAGATTTGTTTTGTAACTGTTGTTTTTTTCTTTAGCAGTTTACTGACGTTGACAAAGAATTTCTGGTGGTTGGTTAGAAGTCTACACAAGTTGGTAATATATTCTTGACTATTTCAACTTCTTCAGATTTGACAATTGTGCCTATTTATTGATCATTTTATGTGTGTGCGGAAGCAATTTCATATTCCTTGTGTGTGCAGAAGCAATTTCAGTTTGTGCAGAGTTTAAATGATTAATTTATGGACTGTGCATAAGAGGTTACCGGTCTGAGAAATAAAAAAATTTCTCTAAAGTATTCTCCAAATAAAGTCAGAGCTTGTTTGTTGGAAGGTTGAAGTTTTTGATAAGTAAAAAAATCCAATTCCTTTTGTGTGTGTGAGGTGTGGGGATATGAGTTTGAGAGAATATTTTTAAAGTGTGAACTTTGATGTGAGGACTGTTTTTTTATATTCTTCTTGATTTGTAGAGTAGAATAACACGCAAAGTTTTTCTTGAAGAATAACACACGGATTTTTTGTTGTAAATTTTCATGAAGTTGATATATTGAGATACACGTGCATCAATATCAGAAGTCAAGGTGACTGATCCAAAACTCATGTTTTGAAATCTTGTTCAATCTGTATTGAAGATATCATAGGTGACTTCATTGTGATTTTTCAAAAGATTTGGAGAGAAAAGGATGTTTGTGATACATTCCTCTCAGTTTTACAAGAAATTTACAGTCTGATATATATGTTAAAGTCTGAAGTCTAAGAGGTTATAAGTTTAGTTTTATTTCTTCTAATAAGAGGTTGGAGCCTCTGTGTCTTTGTTAGAGTTGGAGCTCTTTATGAGGTTGGTGCCCTTTTGTTTAGAGTTGGTCCTCTTTATGTGAGTTGTAACTCATTGTTATACTTGGGTTAGTACCCATTTGATTTTATGAAAGCTTTTGATGTTGTGGTTTTTTACTTAAAAGGGTTTTCCACGAGATAAATCTTGTGTTTTCTTAGTGTTTATCTATTGATTTGTTTATGTGGGTTTAGCTCTCTTGATTTGTTTTTATTTGTATTAAAGTTTTTGAAATATTGATTCACCCCTCCCCCTCTCTATATTTCTGATTTGGCTTACAAGTATTAGGGCTTTAAATTCCCTCATCATTTTCTCTAACCAAACCGAATGTGGGCTAGGACTAGTCTTGTTTGAACAAGGATTTTGATGTTTTGGATGCAAACTTGAGGTTTGGTTTTGAATGATTGTTTGGTTTGGGGACGTTTTAGGTTAAACACTACCCAATACTGATTGCATAGGTACAAAAATTGGTTCAAAATTTGGTGGTGGTCATAATTGAACCATGCCATATTTTGGTTGCATGTTTATAAACACACCCACATTTGGATTAAGACTTGATTGCATGTTATTGCCTTATTGTTGGGTCATATTGAAATGTGATTGTCTCAACTATGTATCATCCATTGTAATAAACATGGATTGGTATGTCAAATCTTGTTGTCTCCAAGAAAATTGGGATCTCATTTCAACAGCATGTCACTATGCAATGTTTTTTGGGATTTTTGGATTTTAAGGATGGAATGTGATGCAACTAAGGGTGTGACAAATGCAACCCTAAAAGTGAAAATGCAACTTATGTTTTTGGAGTTTTGAATTTTTTGGATGATAATGAGACAACTAAATGAAATCTTAAAGGATGATAATTTTTTGAAGTTTTTGACAAATTAGATTAAGGAATGATAAAATGCAATCTTAAAGGACGACAATGCAACCTATGTTTTTGTTGTTTTCAAAGATTTGGAAAACTTTTAGGAATGCAAACCTAAAGAAGTAACCTTTGGAAATCGAAATGAAGTCGAGACCGTAATTGAAAAAGAACAAAATGATAGGACAAAAGGACAATGTCTCACCTATTGCTTGGATACTAAGCTAAGGTTTGACGTAATAGTGTTGATAAAAAGACAATTTTTTGGACAAGCTCAAGACTTCCTAACAATAACTTAGGGTATGATCTAAAGATTTGATTTTTCAAGTTTGACAAATCCAATTTTGGAGACTAAATACAAGGTGGTGATATGAACCAAGAATAGTGCAAGGATATGATATGAGAAATCAAACTAAGAAAAGGCTAAGTTTATAGAACCATGTAATGGAATGAAAAGGTATTAGGACAAATGATTTAGGATATGGAAAATCCAATCTAAGTCAAGACCTAATTTTGGGATAATAAGGACAATGCAAGGGTATTTATGACCAAAACCTAGGAAATGATTTTGAGACCTAGATGCAAAAGGACAATGACAATGCAGCTAAGAATGACAATGAATAGGTTCTAGGACCTAAGGTTGGACAATGCAAGGCCTAATCTAAAATGACATGAATGTTGAAATCAAGGAGTCCAAATTTTTTATAAGCCATGTTGTTAAAGATCTTTTTGAATTTTTGGATGAGACCTTTGATGTTTGACACATGTTTTGATTTTGAAGACCTTGTTTGAATCTTTGCGACCAAGTTGTTGTTGTGACCTTGTTTTTATATGATCTTTGTTTTGAAAGTTTTTTGGTCAACAAGCACAAAAGATAGAATGGCTATTTGGCATTTCAATAAAATAAAAGCACATTCAACATTTACAATCTAGAGGTTTGGCTAGGACAATACTTGTTGAATCCACTTGCAATAGAATACTACATTCAATCAGATAGATAGAAGTTTGGTAGAACTGGCTCCCCCTTAAACAACAATCACTTCTCAAGCATACCAAGCTTCAAATTTCTACAGACTTGAAGATCTCCATAAATATTCTCTCTCAAATTTAAGAAATTACATGAGGGGTGTCTTTAGAATGCACATTTCACAATTCCTGAGTCACCAAGTAGGTTTTTGACAACTAAAACAGTGGTTCCTAGTGGGGGAACTTCAACAAAACCTAGTGTCTACCCATGCAGCGATAACTTAAGAGCCTATCATAGTCCTTGTGAAAGGATTTTTACGCATCTCACATGAATGCAGACACTGGGGGAACCGTCAGTGTAGATGCACATCACCAAGCAGTCACGGTTTTCACCTAACTTTTTAATTTATATAGCGAGCTAAAGAAGTGTCGCTTGTGTCGTTACCTGTCACAAATGGGAGGCAGGCCCTTCTAAGAAAAGAAAAATTTGAGCATCGCTAACATTTTTCTCTTGCATCCAGGACCATGAAAGTCAAGGGAGAGGATAGTGCGTGTTAGCAGTAGGTCCACTCAACACATGCACAAGTGTACCAAACACATAAAATGGAGGTTCTTTTTAAAACTCCAATTTAAGTGTCATCTATCTATGAAAACACAGACACTTTGTTTCAAAATTTGGCTTTGACAATGTCCTGCATCCAAATGCTAGTAGTTCCATTAGAGTCTTCTCCCCACGATTGCCACAATGCTAAACAAACCATCAGTAACACAAAAATTTGCCTTTTAAGAATCACATCAACGAAAAACAAATTCAAGTTATGCATTTTACCCTTTGTTTCACAAGATGTGTCACAAATATATATTTTCCAACTAAAATATTGGGTTAATTTTAACCAAATCAATTTGATTTTATCATTAAATTGCTCTATAGTTTGTGAAAATTTTCTCAATTAAACCCCTGATTAGGCTATGTTGTGGAATTTGTCAAATTAGCCCTCCTAATTAGACTAGATTGTAAAAATTATAATCAATTTAGCCTCCTAATTAGACTAGATTTGCCTTCCGAATTAAGCTAGATGAAAATTGGTGTTCATTTGCTTTCCTAATTAAAGTAGATTTTGAGATCAATTCATCCCCTAATTAAGCTAGATTGAGATCCTTTAGAAATTATGACATGCAAAACACATGCATTGCCTTTGGCAACAAATGCATTACATTTAGGATTCAAGTCATTTTAAAGCTATTTGAAATAGAAACAAGTATGTGATGCATAAGAATGAATGTGTTGGAGATAGAAAGGATAGTCAAATGTGTCACTAGAATCCTCAAATGCGTTGGTAGACCCTACAAAGCACTAGAAATCACAATTTTGATCAGAAAGCAATATATCTTAATGTCACGTTCACCAGAAAATGAGAGGTAAAGTTGGGCATTCAATAATATTCATAAATCCCACATCAATGAAGGTATGAAAACAAAGCATAACCAAGGAAATAACGTAAACAAATACAAATCATCATTTGTCCTTCTTGCTTCTCTAATCTAATAGAAATGTGGCTCTCAACGGTATTACAAGTGTATTGAAAGCAAGGTCAAGCGAGAAGTATGGTTTTGAAGACAAATTAGCAGCATATAGTTATCAAAATCTAGATCCTATATATTGAAAAATTAGCTCCATTTATAGAGAAATTCTTCATCAAAATAACATGAGAAAATCAAGGAATTTGACCTAGGCATGATTGATTCGAAAATAGCAAATTTGATATGACATGATTATGACAAATTGAATAGAAATTCTAGCTTCAAAATGATGACAAATTGGGAGCAATTATAGCTTGTTGATTTGAGGAATTAGTGGAGAAAAGTTAGTCGAGAAAATGAGGGGAGAAATTATAGGAAATGGGAAGCACGAAATTAGGGATGACTGATTATGACAAAATTAGGAGAAAATTTAGGGAGAGAAATGTGGGAATAATTAATAACTTTTCATTTATTAATTATCTCACAAAAGGGAAATTAGCTAATTAAATAAAATATTTAATTGTGGCACAAGATCTAGGATAAATGAAATGAATTCATTTAACCTAAAGAGAGATGTTAGTAAGCAATTAATAATTAAAGAATTATTTAACCCTGGGAGAGAGACATAAGTCAAGATGATGTCATGAAACAATTAACATGATCAAGATAAGGATTTAATGATTGAATTGATTGATTGATTGATTGATACAATGATTGACAAATTAACTCATTGATTGAAATCAATGCTCAAGATTGATCATAATGATTGAGATGACAAGGACAATTGACAAAGATAAATGATTGATGGAAAATCGATTGATGATTGATAAAGGACAATTGTTATTGATGATTGATGAGAGGACATTGAGAATTGATTGGAATCAATTGAGGTTGATGCTAATCTACATTGATTAGAGTTAAAATGATGATTAAATGACATTGGGAGCTAACCATGATCATGAAATGACAATTGAGATTGACATTGATAAAACCCAAATTGAGACGATCGAATAGGAAGAGAAAGTAGAATAATTACACGATGTTGACAAATGATAAAGATCGAATGTACAACGCAGAGGAAGTATTAATAAGTGTGAAAACCTAAAAGAAGGTAATACGAACATGTTAACATGCAATGACGCAGGTGTTGACCATTTTTTAGTGTCTGCAATAATCATCCACCACCCCATTACTAGGGGGGTAATAGTTGATCCCTCTATAGGATCAATAACAATCAATGGAGGGGTAGCTAGAATACAAGGCAAATCACCAATCGCCGAAGAAGATGACAATTATGAGGGAGCACCCATGTGACCAGAGATGAACTAGAATGCAAGCAAAGGTGGAGGTACCCATACAAGAAGTGGAGTCATAGAGAGCGATTTGAAGCTAGGTGACTAGTAGTGAAGCAATGTCAATAGTGAAAGAGGTTTTGAGATGTCGATCTCAACAAGAATACAAGAAAAGGTGGAGGGACCCATACAGGAAGTGGAGTCATCAACCTTCAAAATCCGACCAACTTGAGTTGTCAATGGCTTCATAACAAGATTCCTCCCAAACTAAAAGGGAAGATTAGGCAATCCGGCCCAAACTAGATGCATAAAGAATGGTATGGTGAGGGGATTGAAAGAGGGAAACTAGGGTTTGATGGAAAGAGAATGGTCTCCCTAGGCCCAAGGACCTTCCAACATTATATTTTGGTCATCAAATGAAGAAATCTCAACAAAGAAAAACACTAAGCACAAGGAAAGAGTTTGATCCTACCATACACCAAATATTTCCAAGAGGATTGGACCCAATTGTGTGGGTCAAGAAGAGTAGACCAGAGGGTGGGGAACTAGCACACCACACCATGCCTCTAGAAGAAATCCTCATCCTCTACAACATCCTCATCATAGACAATGATCTAAGAGGATTTAGCACAAGAAAGAGGCCAAAACACATGTTGGGGGCAAGCAAGTCTAGACAAAGCAATAAGGGCATAACTACAGGTCTTAGTAGGTAAATCCCAACTAAGGTCTAGGGTGAGCCTTAGGGCCAAGGCCTACAGCCACATTTCCTCATCCTCTACAACATACTCGTCGTAGACAATGATCTAAGAGGATTTAGCACAAGAAAGAGGCCAAAACACATGTTGGGGGCAAGCATGTCTAGACCAAGCAATAAGGGCATAACTACAGGTCTTAGTAGGTAGATCCCAACTAAGGTCTAGGGTGAGCCTTAGGGCCAAGGCCTACAACCACATTTTGCCCTCGTTCACAGCCGACAACATCCACACCAAGAGCCTCCACGCAAAGGCCTGCTTCCACACATACCACAGTGAGACTAGGCACATTCATAAAAACCGCTGAGCATTAGAGGGAACAAGTCTTGTAAATATAGGACGAACAAATTTGCATAGGAATGACATTTAAAACAACAAGTATTGGTTACATATTTTAGTGTTAGTGTTTTTTCTAATAGATGATGAATTTATAGCGAGTTAATACAATTGAAAAACCACTATTTTTTGAATACCTTAGAAAGTACACTTATTTCTTGTTTCTTTTGATGAGCCTAGCCCTCTTACCCACCAATTTCTAAATTTTGAGTCAAAAACCAACCAAACCTTTTTTTTTCTTTTCCAAATCAAGTCAAATGTCAAATACAAAACATATCAAGACGTATGTATGCCAAAATAATAGCTATATACTTATATGCATACAAGACTGTGACACATAAATATATGGATTTAAAACTTGTAAACATATTATTCATATATATTTGTAACAAATTATCATATTTCACATATAATTTTGAAAGAAAAATAAAGAAAACCTTTTAGACAAAATAAATTCAAATTGAAAGTTATCAATCACAAAATTAATGAATTTATACAAAAATTTAAAACTCCACTAAATTAAAGCATGTTTATTTCCTACAACTAAGGTGATTCACCTCAAACCTTGACTTATCCTTTACAAATCACTATGCCTCCCATCTTTTACTATGGCAAAAGAATCGACATATTATCGAAACCCTCAAACCACAAAGTGTGAGCTTGTTTCCTACAAATGGAATAAATGAAAAAATGTAAGATAGTATGCTAGTAGTGGACAAAAATGACCGCACAATTGAAGATATTGCTACCAAAAACAAATTCATTACTTGCAATGGTAGTCATCCAAATTTGTTAGAACAAACCCTACACCGTGTTAATGCCCATTAATACCATTTCAATTCACTTTTATTTTTTTCTTTAAGGTCTAATTGTCTTCTTGAGTTAGGGTCATCAATCAATCAAAATTTTATAATTGAAATCGAGCAAATTTTAGCCTTCCTCCATTGGGAAGCAAGGCCTTTTTCTTCCTCAAACCTTACTTATGGTATTACTCACTACAAGTAATATTTGATTGTGGGATTGAAAGAGGAATACCATGGAGGCGACTTTGGGCATAGGACCAAATATAGGAAACAAAGTGGGGTTGGGAGTGGGTATAGGCACAAAAATGAAAATTGTCATTTTCGATGTGGAAAGGTTTTCAATGTAGCTTAATCTAGTTCCTTTGGCTCCTCTTTGCACTCAACATTCTTGTCTCCATCTCCACATAAGACAACTATAAAACCTCCTTTCCCTAACCACAACACTCATTTTGTTGTCTCCTTTTACAACATCATCTCTTCCTTCTTGATGGACTCCACTTGTATCCTCACTTGCAATGGAGCCTAGTCATTGTGAAGTCGCTGAGGAGATAAGGTTTGTAGTTAGTTAATGGGGAAGGGAAAAGTTGGAAGAGAGAAAAAAGTGATATTTACCTTTATAGTTAAATTTTGATATCAAAGGGTTTTCACATTATATTTGATTTTGATAATAAAAAAAAACATGTATCAAATTATTAAAATGTGGACTAATAAACTTTTAATCAAGTTCTTAAAATGAATTATATGATTAGATACTCAATGGCCCCTTATTTATTGAATTATTTAAAGACTCTTAAAGATGTGAAATTAAGATACAAAACTATTAAACCCTCTAGCCAACTTTTTATAATATCCATATACAGGCAATACAAATATTTTAAAATTTGAGCATAGTTATGCATGATTTCTGTGTGAACCAATATTAAAAGACATAATTGAATGGTTTGCTAGCATATTATTGGTGTTGATGATGCTTTGTATTTTCCCCACAACTTGGTGCATGTACCCACAGATTCAATAGATCTTTTAATATGCCTTGAGGTCTTTCGATGTCCACTGATTTATTTTCGCAACTGTTTTTTTTATTATAACGTTCACGTTTTACACATACAGAAAACTCTATAAATTAAAATTGGAAAAGATTGACAACAAATTCCCAATGCACTAATATTTGTTCAGGAAAATTAAAACATATTGAAAAATATATTTTCAAGCGACACAATATTTGCAGAAATTCTTATGGAAATTACTTAGCCTCCACTTCAAATAACATTAATTTTGGATTGGCTTGACCAAAAATAAATGACTAAATATTATTTTAGGGTTGATAGAACATTTATTCCCTTCAAATTTTATAGTTCTTTTGATTACTGTATATACCTTTTATACAAGAATGTATCAAATAAAAGAACGAACTTCTAAAAAACATTGTGATGATCAAGATTGTGCATTTTCACAGAAATTTACAAAATAATATTCGCATACAATTTACAGCAATCGGGCCTTAGAAAAGGATTAAAATTACACATCAAATAAGGCTGCCACCATATTACATAAATCAAATGGAAATAAATACACTATATTAGTATATACACTATACAACACTGCTTGTGCGATCTTCAACATATATCCTTCACCTCAAAAGAAATCACCAGCTGGCAACATAACTCTCTATACTATACTTAATTAACAATTTAACAGTATACAAAAATACTGTAAATTGTTCCTAAACAAATATTGCCTCCAATCTAATTGCAAGGCTGCTGGCATCCTGGAAAATGCAAATCAATGGGCTCCCTATAGAGATGCATAATTTCCCACCACTGAAAAGGATTAGATGAGTTAAATACATGCGATATCATCACAACTAAACTGAACTGCAACCCAAAACTATACATAGCCTCCACTAAAAACTTGATCTTGTGACAGTGATATTTGGGTGTTGGATATGCCAGTTGATCCCAAAACTCTGGATGGTGCTCTTGGTTCCTGCTCCAAATATGCATCCTCAAAGACCAAACATGGCATGTTATTTGTTTCAGCATTTGAATTTAAAATTGAAGTTTGGAGGGCACCCAAAAACTCCTCCAAGTTTCTAAAAGAATGAACATGGAATGAAATCCCATTTCAGGGATATGCCACTGTGGTGAACTTTAAGATTACAGAACACAGGCAACAACCACAAGCTAGAAAGAGCCCACAAGGCATGACACCAAAACTGCCAACAATGTTAGTGCCAGAGAGAGGAGGATGCAAATTAGGAGAATATGTTGCTTGCTACATGGACTGAGATTGGACATGTTCGTCATTCCCTCTGAATATGAAGAGCTGAGATATGATAATTAAAAATACCAATATCCGTTAAGTGAAAGGGGATTTCCCTTGGTTGAAAAAAATGCTTTCCTGGCCTTCCAGACTAAATGTTGCCTAGGAGAATTTTCTTTTGCTTAAGGAACTGTTTAGATGCCATCCTGACGAAATATAATAAATTTTCTACATCTCCTTTTTCCCAATTAAATCTCATCGCAGGTTAAGGATGAAATGTAGATTCAGAGAACAAACGTTACAAAGGGAAGCTGACACTGGTAATGGAATTCCAAGATGGCTAAGTTCATTCTTGGTATGCATCATTTTATACTCAGCGATGTGTGCTTCCATGTATTTCAAGAACAACATCATGCAACTCAGGAAAGATGGTAATCAACAACAATTCCAAAAGGCTGTATGCAAGCTGTTTCACACATACGCTGGACTGCAAAACCAAACAAAAGTGAAGTTTATGCATTTCACTCTACCGTATGCTATAAATCAAGGTGAAACTTATAAATGCAACAAGGACTTGAAACAGGGCCTTACTTGAAGAAAGAAAAATATGTCTCTGGCACAACGGCGATACTGCTTCCCACCAATTAAGCTTACTAGAGTTGATGGTGCTCCTCCTGCCAGATAGACTTTAATGTTAGGTGCAGATAAATCAACAAGCATAACAATCTTGAGATAGCACCTAGATATGAGGTTTGAACCAATTTCACTATTTATAATGAAAAAGTCACCATTTGGAGTGTGTGTTCTGGGGTGGATTAATCCATTCAAAAAATCATTCAAGACTGGGGTTTGAGTAGTATTCTTATTTGTATCTCAAATAACAAATATTGAATAGACATCAAGTTCAACTATAAAACGGCCATAATAAATTTAAACAATAAATATAAAATATTAAAAAATGAAAATTTAAAATTCAATATAGGCACCTCAAAACTATACCTCTCAGTGTCTTTTTAGTTATATGTATTTAAGATATGTATGATTTATTGAAACAAAAATCTTTTGGGGAAAAAATCGGCAAACAAAAAGTATAATTTTTTTTGAAAAAAAAAGGATTCAGACGGAAAAATCGAGAAGAATCTGATTATTAAAAAAAAAACACAATAAAAAATGTTGAGAATAGACAAATACTTGTTTTTGAAATTTGAAGGCATTTCAATAGCATAAAGATGTAAAGAGCAAATAAAACAGAGTTTATCTCATGCATTGTCCAAATGAAAAGTTTGTCTAAAGTAGTAAAATGTAGTGTAGCATGTGAGCTTTGCTTCTACTGATTCTTTGGTAAGTTCTGCATGAAGTTGATAAAGTCATTGCTAGGTTAACAATAAAACAGTTGACTGCTATAAAAGTAGACCTCTACTCTTGTTGTATGATGTGAATGGATGGTAAAATGTTACTAACAACACTGCATTGCACATTATTATTAATATCAAAAGAATGTTTAATCATAGAGACTACACTATAATAACAAACTCTGAAAACTTAATGAGACTTCAAAACAACTACAACAAACATTTCTCATAACAGGTAGAGTCAAATGGACAAGAATTAAGCATTTTCAATGATTCCAGGTACAAAATCAAGTCACATGGAAAAGATTTGCTATAAAACCATAGACACAAAACATATTTAGGGTAGATATACATAATATAAAAATAAGCATACAAAATCACAATGACCAAGATTTCATTGTCACAACTGCATTACTGAGCTACATATAAACATCATGCTTATGTTTTTATGCAGCCAAGGGTTTTTGTACTACAACTTGAGAGAATGATATAATGTTATGAAGTTAAATTGGAATATGTTTCTACTAAAGACCAGATTGCAGATTTGTTCACTGAGCCTTTGCCAAGAGATACATTTGAAAAGTTGAGACGGAAGTTGGTAGTGATTTCACTCCATCACTGAAGAGTTATTCTTCTCAGGGGGAGTATCTATTGCATTATTTTATGCCCCTTTTCAATGTTTTCAAGTTTAATTGCAGTTTTGTATCAGTCATTGATGTCAAAGGGGGAGCAAGATCTCAGTGGGAGAAGTATTGTTTTCTTGGTTTCAGGAGATATGGAGTTGCCATCAATGACAAAGGTGGAGTCAGTTGGATTTTTTGTCATTGATGTCAAGGTTTAATTGAGCTTGTCAAGTTGCCGATTATTCCTTATTGTTTATTTGAGCTGGTTGCCTTTTTGGTTGAGCTGTCTACTTGCTTGGTTGAGCTGCTTGAGCTGCTTGTATGCTTGTTGGAGTTGCCTGGGTGTCTGTTTGAGTAGGGAGTCTGTCTGCCTCAGTTTCCTTGGTGCCTACTTGTCAGCTATCTTTTTGTCTCTTCTTTGTCATGTCAGCATCGCAAGAGTCGATTTATTTTGACTTCACATTTGGAGGCTAAGGTTAATGGCAGTTGTACGTTATTTTTCTATGAAGTCCATGCTTGTCTTTTTTTCTGGAAGCAGCATTAATGTTATCATTGGCAGCTAGAAGAAATGTGTGTTATTGATACTTTGCTGGAAATGAGTCGGGCTTGTTTTTGAGAGAGTTGAATGAAATTGAGTCGATACTTTGCAAGAGATATAGTGGTAGATCTGCTTGATGCGTATTGGTCACAGAGGATGACAAAATGTTTTTAGCAGTCATAACCGCTGGAAGTTTGTTTTTGGTGTTTTACTTGATATCATTGTTGCTAACGCTGGGTATGGTCGCTGCCACGTTCAAGTATTTCACCGGCCCAGACATTCCTCGCTACATTCTCTTTACCATAGGATATGCCTGGCATTGTTTGTTGTCTATCATCATACTCGTGCTTGCAGATATTTGGATGTTGTCATTTACCTGTGCGTGGGTGTTAAGAAACAGTTAGAGCAGAAGAGATTGTGTTCACGTGGCAGATGCAAAATGTTTGGGAAGAATGTTTTTTGTGTAAATATTCTGTAACAGCTTCCTACAGGCGTCGAAGGTTGGTAGAAAGGCAGCTGGAAACATCGAAGGGAGGTGAAATAGCTGATTTGTAGGCTATTTTGATGTGATTCGAAGTGTAGAAGGCAATCATTGAAATATGTTCAGATATATTGGGTCGGCTAGCATGTCTAGTAAAAAAATATGGTGTCGTCTGAATGAACAGTATATGTAAGATCATGAGAGCTTTATGGCTGTTTTTAAAGAAGTGTGTTTTTATCAAAAGCTGTAGGGTCATTTTTTATGTGAAGGAATGTGCAATTTTTTTAACAGCATGAGTGTTATTGTTCTGTTTTTTTAAAAAGAGTGGTTTATGAAGTTTCAAAACTGAAGAAGAAATTACACCCTTTCTTGCTGTGAGATAATGTTAGCAAAATTTATTTGTGTTGCTGTAGAATGGATTTAAAGGGGATCTGTTGTGACGTATTCACACATCGCCCCATTGCAAATGGGGACCCCTGCTTTTTGCTTTCTAGGGTTTGTTTTCTAGGTCTTTTAGGGTTTTGTCTGTTAGCCTTTGCAGGATGAGTGTTGTCGAGGGGATCGTTGGATTACAGGCTTTGCTTGAGCCAGGGTGAGTCCACAAGGCCCCAGAATTAGGGTTTCTTTGAGAGTCTTCCGTAGGGCCTAGTTTTGCTCTCGTTGCTAATTGTGTCTTGCTTTGTGAGTGGGTATCATTCTTGAAGGTCCGAGCTAGGTCGAGTTGGTGAGTGATGAAGTCTAAAATGTCATCCTGATCTTCAAATGCCCTGAAATTTGGCTAAGTCTGGAATGTCCTGATCCTGAAATTTGGCTAAGTCTAGAATGTCCTGATCCTGAAATTTGACTAAGTCTGGAAAACTGAAGAATCCTCCAAAAACTAGATTTTGCAATATAACTCTTAGAGGTCCGAAACCACTCTCAAACATCCTGAAAGTATATATGGAATATAACTTAAAGTATAAGTCTCTTATACTTAAATGTTATATTCCATAAAATGATCCTGACGGAGAGTCCAAAATGTCAAATTTCGCTCCTGACCCTTCCAAAGGGTCCAAAGCGAATTTCGCTCCTGACCCTTCCAAAGGGTCCAGAGAGAAATTCTCCATAAGACATTCTACTTTGACCAAAACCTAGAACTAACGCATTCCCAGGCTTGAATGAAGGCAAAAGCACTTGTTTGAATGAAGAAATGCAAAAAAATGAAGTCAGGATCATGGCCTAAGGTGAATTTCGCTCCTGACCCTTCCAAAGGGTCTAGAGCGAAATTCTTATTTCCTCTATTTTTCTCCTTAGCTTGACCAAGTTTGTAGACTTTTGAGGCATAATTGAGAAGGTTTGATGCAACTTTGCCTTGGAGAGGAGATTTTAGACCTTGGGATGATGGATTCTAGCCTAGGAGAGGAATTTCGCTCCTGACCCTTCCAAAGGGTCCAGAGCGAAAATCCTTATAACTCTCATTTTCCTTCCTTGTTTTGGATGGGCGTTGGTTTATTAGGCTTTGTGTGTGAGTCTTGATGTGTTCTTGCCTTGAGAAGTGTTTAGAAAAGTGAGGATCTTGTCCAAAAATAGGAATTTCGCTCCTGACCCTTCCAAAGGGTCCAGAGTGAAATTCTTCATAAGCCTCATTTGCTCCCTTGTTTTGGATACCAACCTTGTTCCATGGGCGAATTTGGGAAGGAAATAACATGTCTCTGCCTTTTGAGGTGATGGAACGTAGAAATGTGAAGGATTTTGGCCAAGATTAGGAATTTCACTCCTGACCCTTCCAAAGGGTCCAGTGCAAAATTCACTATAATCCTCATTTGCTACCTTGAATGGGCTTAAAACTTGGTTCCTCAAGTGGAAAACAATCTATATTTGCCTCCAGGAGAAGATTGAAGTTTGAAAAATGAGCAATTAAAGCCTAAATCAAGATTTTCGCTCCTAACCCTTCCAAAGGGTCCAGAGCGAAAATCAACCTAAGACTCATTTCTGGCCTTATTTGACCAAATTTTGATTTGCAAGGCATTTTGAAGGGAAGAGTAGACATGTTTGGACGTTGGAAACGTTTGAAAGATTTGAAAAAATGAAGGATTCTAGCCAAGAAGGTGAATTTCGCTCCTGACCCTTCCAAAGGGTCCAGAGCGAAATTCCTTGCAAGCCTATTCTTTTGACCTTGTTTTGGCTTAAGACCTTATCCCTTGGGTGAAGGATGATGTTTAGTTACCTCTTGAGGTGATTTTGAGTTGGAAAAGGGAAGAATCAAGCCCAAATCGTGATTTTCGCTCCTGACCCTTCCAAAGGGTCCAGAGCGAAAATCCTCCTAGACCTCATTTCCTTCCCTATTTGACCAAATTGTGATGCCCAAAGCATGTTGAAAGGGGAAATGGACATGATCTTGCCTTTGAGAGTGTTTGGAAGTTGTGAAAATGAAGGATTTTAGCCAGGAAAGGAAATTTCGCTCCTGACCCTTCCAAAGGGGCCAGAGCGAAATTCCTTATAAGCCTACTTTTTAACCTTTCTTGGACATGAAACCTTGTTCCTAGGGCAATGAAGGATGAGATTCTACCTTGCAAAGAAGTTTCAAGTTGAAAGAATGATGATTTTGGGTCAAGAATGATGATTTTGGGTCAAGAATGAGATTTTCGCTCCTGACCCTTCCAAAGGGTCCAGAGCGAATTTTCTCAAAACCTCTCTTTGCTATCAATTTTTTGCTGGATCAAGTGTGGGCTAAGGTAAATTCAAGGAGAAGTTGCCCCTGAGAGTGACTTTAAGTTGCTAGAAACCATGAAAGATGAAGGAATTGAGCCTAAAAATGATTTTCGCTCCTGACCCTTCCAAAGGGTCCAGAGCAAAAATCCTAAAAAACCATCTTTTCTTCCAAAATTTGAGCAAAGTCAAACCTGGACAAGGGTGTGAGAAGTCATTTGGATTGCCTTAGAGTGAATTTTGGTCGCCAAGAATGCAAATTTTGAAGCCAAACGAGAATTTCGCTCCTGACCCTTCCAAAGGGTCCAAAGCGAAATTCTTAAGATCACCCTTTTTCCTTGCAAATCAAGTCAAGATTTTGGTTTTTATGACCTGGAGAGGAGTGAGGCAAGGTGTTCTAAGTCTTGGAGGTGATTTGAAGTTGAAAGGATGGTGAAATAGCCCTAAAACAAGATTTTCGTTCCTGACCCTTCCAAAGGGTCCAAAGCGAAAATCCTAAAATCTACCTATTCCTTTCAAATTTATGCTAAGCTATGCCTAGACCAAGGTAAAAGATGCCCTTGTGATTGCCCTTAAGTCGATGGTTGTCTCCAGAAGTGATGATTTTAGGCCAGAAGAGGAAATTCGCTCTTGACCCTTCCAAAGGGTCCAGGGCGAAAATTCTTCAATCACTTATTTTGCCTTGCAAAATCAAGATAAACTTGGGTTGGATGAGAGAAGAAAAGTGTTTCCTTGCCTTGTGAGGTGGATTGAAGTTGAAATGATGAAAAAAAAGTGAGCTACAAACAAGAAATTCGCTCGTGACCCTTCCAAAGGGTCCAGAGCGAAAAACACTAAAACCATCCTTTTCTCCAAATTTTGTGCTAAGTCAGGCCTGGACTAGGGTGAGAAAAGCTATTTGGAATGCCTTGGAAAGATGTTTGACTTTCAAAAATGTGAATTTTGAGCTAAAGTTGGAAATTCGCTCCTGACCCTTCCATAGGGTCCAGGGCGAAATTCTTATAGGGTCTGTTCCTGAAGAAAATCTTGGGCAAGTTTCATGTTGATATCTTTTCGTTGATGATTTAAGTTGAAAATACTATGTTGAAATGAATTTATCATGTGTCCTTAATCATCTTTTTGTTTGTCTTGCAGTTAAAAGGCGACCTTCTCCAGCCCAGCATCATCAAGGACGGCCTTCTCCGGTCCAGCATCAACAAGGACGACCTTCTCCAGCCCAGCGTCATCAAGGACGGCCTTCTCCGGTCCAGCATCATCAAGGACGACCTCTTCCAGTCCAGCATTCAAAGGAAAGGTACACCATCCATCCTGCACATCGAAGACAACGGAAGTTAAAGCAAGGGTTCGTTGAAGAAGCAGACAGTTTGAGAAGAGTTAATTAAAGCTAGCTTCTCAGCAACATCAAATTGAATATCTACCAAGTTACAAGTGTCAGACAAGGTGGCATCCCAGTCATCACTCCTCCAGTCGGATTGGTCCACCTAAGCGTGTCTAGATTCAATGTACCTGACTCATGGGAGATGGCACAAACTTCGATGTACCTACCCCGGTTCTCCATTGGTCGAATATTCCAGAGAAGACATGTGTCCAAATAATGCAATTATTTCATTGGCCAGAATTGAGTTTGTTGTAACAAACCCTAATTAGGGTTTTCATTGTAAAATCTCGGCCATTGATCTCAAATTGATCTGAGCCATTGAATTGTATTGAGGGCGCTATATAAGCCCTGGCTCCTCATTTGTAAAGGCTAATAGTTAGTCAATAGTTGATAGTAGGTGAATAGTTAGCTAATAGTGAATAGTCAGTTGATAGAATAGCAATTAGAGTAGAATAGCAAGAGAAGGCAAAGATTGTTGCCAAGATGTTGTTGTAAAAGACTTGTTAAACTTCATTGAAGAAATGGTGAAATCTATGGGTCGATTCAACAATTTGCATGGTCTTTATACTTCTCAGATTTGATTTCATGTTATTAGATGAGTGGAAGAAATGTGTTTGATTGATGGTGAAATTTGTATATCCATACTACTAGCAGTTTGTTGATTGCAGACTTGCCTTGTGTAGTCAACTGGAATCATTCAGCTTAAGCTTAACTTCAATTGTCGCTTCTTCATTGATATACATCAGCCTGATAGTGTCTATGCCTGTAGCGATGATCTGAACATCATAAAGCTTTCCTCCGAAGATCGCACTAACCTTGTGGAGATGGTCCTGGGATGTCAAGACAAGACTTAGTTAGAATTTCATCAAAGGTCATTCATTGTTCCTACATTCTTAGTGTCAGAATTAGATCCTTCCCTCACCCTCATCCTTTTTTCCCTTTTTTCAAAAAATCTAGGCTAGTGAAATCCTGTGATTCCAGCAAATCAGACGTTTAGGTCGTCAAGTGCAAGTCCCCTTGTGATTCTAGCAAAAATCACATCATACCACAAAGAGCTTATCCACGAGTAGAGATCCTACATAACAGGAACCTTGAAGCTTCTCCGATTGATCCTTCTACGATATCTTCAGCATTCGGGAGCTTCATTCAAGAGAGGATAAGGTACCTTTAGGTATTTTATTCTATGTTTGGTCGTGTACAAAATAGACATCAACAGGGTCGTGCAGTAAAACCTTGCAGATATTGTGAATTTCTAAGAGTGCTATTCAATAATGTTTTGCTGTTGCAAGTCAACATTGAGATGATTGGTAGATAATGTGTCTTCCTAAAGTAGTGTGGCTCTTTTCTTGCTCTCGAAAGGTCAAGCCTTGGTATGAGTTCTATTTTTGGTGGTGCAAGGAAACAATAATTAGTGCTGGGCAAGTTTTTGAAGGTCATGGTTTATATCTTTGCTGCTGCTGTGTAATCAGCATTTTATTACAGACTTGTACCAGTCCATTCTTTGGCACTTCAATGCATATTTAAAGGCTTTTGAATCAGGCATGGATATGGAGTTGAACTTATCTGGTGTTAAGATCAGTTTTTCAGTAAGATATGTTTAAATTTTGGTTTCAGTATTATTGAGTCTGAAGTTGGTGCTTCAGCCTTTCGACGTTGGTACTTCGTTAAGGAGTCGGTGCTCTTAGTGAGTTGGTGCTCACTTATGTAAACTGAGTTGGTGCTCATTGGGTTGGTCCCATTCTATTAATGAAAGTTTTTTTACCCGAAAGGGTTTTCCACGAGAAATCGCCTGAGTGTTTTTCATTCCCAGCTTTTGGGAATAGATTTCAGTGAGATCTTTTCTCCTGTAGCTAATAAGTTGAATTCCATTAGAATGTCATTATATGTTGCTACAGTATGTCACATTGGAGTAGAATAGATGGATGCCAAAACTGCATCCTTGCATACAGATTTAGGGAAAAACATTTACAAGTAAATCTAAAGAATTCAAGGTGAAGGGATGAGAATCTAGTTTGTAAATTAAGAAAGGTTCTTGCAGTCACCACATATGTTGACCACTATATGTACTACAAACATGTGGGTGATTATATTTTAATTATTGTTTTATATGTTGATGATATCTTGATCATTGGAAACAATAAAACACTAAACTTAAGAGGCTCAAATGTCTAGTATGTTTGATACAAGGAAATTAGGTGCTATAAGGTTCATACTTGGTATGGAGATTCACAACGACAAAGATAGCAAAAGGTATGGCTGAACCAAAGGAAGCATCTTGAAATTATTATAAAATGATTTGGAATGCATGACAATAAACTTACAAGTATCCCTTTATTGGTAACCACTATATTGAGTTTGTAATAGTGTCCTAAGTCTATTGAGGCATTGAGGACATATACAATGTTACACATGCTAATGCAAAAGCAAGCCTTTTGAATCCAATGGTCTATATAAGGCTAGGCATTGCCTAAGCAGTGAGTTTTAAGTAGGTTTATGTCAAATCCTGAAAGAGAACAATTTACTCAAGGAAAAAGGTTCTCAAGTACTTGGAAGGATCATATTCTTGTTTGTGTTATCATGGTACTAATGATGTTGGCAATGTGTTAAAAATTTAGGAGTTTGTTGATCATGAGTGGGCTTGTGATCTAGACAACTGGAGGTCAACTAGCAGAGCTGTCACTATGTTTGGAAGAGAAATGAATTGTATGAGCCAAAGGCAACAGACAATTGCTTTATCCACTACTGAAGCTGACTGCATGATAGCAACCCATGCTTGCAAAATGCAACGTGGTTACATATGCCAATACAAAAGCAAGCCTTTGGAATGCAATGGTCTATACAAGGTTAGACATTGCCTAAGCAGTGAGTTTTGAGTTCATAAAAGAGTACAATGGATTCAAGCAAAAAGGTTCTCTAGTACTTGTAAGGAACATCATATTCTTGTTTGTGTTATCATGGTACTAATGATGTTGGCAATGTGTTAAAAATTTAGGAGTTTGTCGATCATGATTGAGCTAGCGATCTAGATAACTGGAGGTCAACTAACAGCACTGTCACTATGTTTGGAAGAGAAATGAATCGTATGAGCAACAGGTAACAGACAATTGTTTTATCCACTACTGAAGCTGACTATATGATAGCAACACATACCTACAAAAGGCAATGTGGTTACAAACACATTGTGTAGTGTTGAACTGTGACAATTGTACTAGTTTTTATAGCTGTGTAGTGTTTAACTGTGACAGTCAAAGTGCAATATATATGGCTAAACATCAAGTATACCATGCTCAAACTAAACATGTGGATATCCAATATCCTTTTGTTAAGGAGATGGTTGACACAAGAAAGTTCAAATGGAGAAAATTATTATGCAGATAAATATTGTTGATTATTTGTCAAAACCTAAGTACTGCGAAGTTTTTGTAGTGCAAGAGTTATCTTCTGGTTTACATTGTAAACTCTTCTGTGCTAAAATCAAGTGGCAAGATGTTGGAATTTTGAGTGCGCTATTCACCTGCAAAGAGTTTTTGGGTGTGAGAAGACTTGGGATTGTTCAAGATCTTGTTGACAAGTTTGATCTCATATTGGTATAAGTTGTCAAAAGCCTATGAGGTAGGAACACAGAGGAGTTAGAAATAGCAGTCTGACATGGAGATTTGTTACAAGCCAATGTTACTATGGTAGGAATTGGATTATGATTGATGAACATGCTACTGCATCATCAATTAAGTTGTTGGAGGATGTATGGCAGTGCAAGTGAACATGCAGCAATGTTGGAGAACATGCAACGACAATTAAGGATATGCAAATATTCTAGAGGGTGCTCCGAGGTACTATAGATGGTTATAATCAATTAGAAAGGTGTCTCTATCACCACATACCATAGGTAGATTTTGATTGTTGCGAAAGAAGGCATGTTCACATTTGGGAGCATTATGGCCCATAACCTTTTAACAAGTGTGTGTGCCAACATCTAATCATTTGAGTTAGTTATCCATTTGGAGTTGTTCAATTAAGATGATGTGTGACATGTTGATGTCATGGTACGACCATGATATGGTTATGTGAAGCTTGGTGTTCCATGAGTGGTTAGAATACCAAGACCATTGGGTTCCCAATAAATCTTGGGTTAATTTCTTGTCCATGGCGCAAGTGCAATAGATTGTTTATGTGTTGTCATGTAGTGTGATTGAAGAGGTTGTATGTTGTAGCTTCCAGATTAAAATACATGTGAAGAGACTAACTGTATTTGGATTAAGTTTCATATTAATATGATTGTAAAGTGTCCTTTTGCTGGTGGTTTTCTTTTCCCATAAAAGTTTCCCACACAAATCCTTGTCTCATGTGTTGTATTATTTCATGTTCTTTCCTATTAGCTACTAAATGAATTGTTACAAAAAACATGGTTGTAACTTGGATCACAAAGTCTAATGGTTTCTAATATCCTAGTTTATCAATTGTCTTTTGGATTTAATATCTAACAATTAAGCCATTGGAAAACGTTTCTATGCATTTTGAGATGTATTTACCAATCTCTAAAAGTAAAAATTGATTATCTATATATGGTTTTGGATAGATTTAGTGAAATGCATGTGCTAATACTGATTCCTAGGGTTTATTGTATTGTAAACACACATGCCCTATTGCAAATGGGAACCCCCTGTTTTGCTCGTTAGCTTAGTTGTTTTGCTTAGTTTTGCTTGGCTTGGCAGTAGTTTTGGCCTCCTAGCTGTTGGGAGAAGGTAGCAAGGTCCTTGTCAATCCAAAAGTGAGCAACGACAACTGTTGGAATAAGGAAACAATTCCAATTCCCTTTGTCAAAATTGCCTAAGTATCAATGAGAATCCCAAAATCCTTGATTGAATGACCCTAGAGTGCAAAGACTTATTAGTCAGGAAAGGGTATGTTCAAGTCAAGAATGGGTAGGTCGAATTAGGAAATCCAACATCCAACTTAGGAAGAATCCTTGCTTATTATTAGGGATGTGCAATTGATCCAAGGAAAAAAAGAAAATCCATGAGGGACCTTCAAGATGAGGAATATAGTGCAAAATCATGAGAAAACTTCACTTGACATGCAGACCTGAGCGAATTTCCCCACCAAATTGATCATTTCCAGGTTTGAAACACCATTACCAAGAAAATTCCAAGTCTGAAATGGTTATTTCCAGATTATTGGAAGGGTTTGTGAAGCATTTTTTGTGAATTATTGATGTTTTAGGATAAAATGTGTTCCACAACTTTTCTTTGAAGGATGATTTTCACAAAAATTCTTTTAAAATCTTCAAGATGAATTAGGAATGAAAGATGTTGAATTTTCATTTTCTTGTAAAGATCTCCTTGCATTTCACCTAAGTGTTTTGGAATTGACTTAGGATATATTCACATTTGTAATCCAAGGTGTGTTTTCTTTTCAAAAGTAGATGTTGGGTGCTAGGACTGGAAGTGTTTCAAGATAGGCACAAATGAAGATTGACGCAAGGAATCTAATGGTAAATAAAGGAGAAGAACTCAACAATGCAAGGGAAGATAAGGTCAAGGATATCCAAGGAGGAGGATGTCGAAGATGAAGATGGCAATGTGAAAGAATAAGACAAGGAACACAATTTGAAGAAGACAGGTTGAATGGAAAAATTAGAAGATGCTGAATATCAAGAGATATTGTTGGAGATGCAGAGATGTCTTTATGATGATATAGAAGTGGGGTTGAAACAAAGAGTTAGGTGAAGGAGAAAATTTGGAAAACATGCAAGTTGAGGTGGCACCTACTCATCTCCACCAATCAAATAATTCAAGGTCAACATGTCCAAATTCATCGAACCTAACTGATCCAAAGAAGAGGAGATGGACGTGTAGGAGGCATTCAATAAGATATTACAACCTTTTTCTTATTGGTCCTTTCTTTAAAAAGGGGATGTCTATTTAAAGACTTCCAATTTTCTCATTGGTTGGCATTAAATGTATGAGGTGTTAGGTATAACTAACCCCACCTTGGGGTTTCATTGTCTAATCTTGGCCATTGATTTAGAATCAATTTGGGCCCTTGCTTTGTAATTGAGAAACCTATATAAGGCTTTCTCATTTCATTGTAACGGGGGGGAGATTAGAAGTTGTTGTCAAGACTATGTTAGAATAAATACATAATTTTCATTAAAGATATGGCGAACATTTGTATGAAGTTTCAACATTTTGCATGGTTTCTACTTCTCAAGCTTTAGTTAAAGTTCATTGGATTTAATGGAGAAATGCAAAGATATTTGATAAATTCCTTGGTTCTTAAAATTTGTAGTTTGTTGATTGCAAATTACTTTGCATGGTTAACTTGAACCTTATTGTGGCAATAGTTCGATTGTGGATGTTCATTTGGATTGCGCCAGCATTGGGTATTTAGATGGATCATGGATGTTTACGATATGAAAATCTTTCACTAGCTTTGAAGATTGCACTCTTTCTATGGTGTTGTGAGCTACCGCTGGTTAAGTAGAAAGGAGTTCCATGAGGAATTTGTCTATCCAAAACACTATCCATTACCATCATTGTCCTTAGGTTCTTAGCTTAGATTCTCTAACCCTTATCCTTTTGTCCTCTTGTTTGAAGAGTTTGAGTTAGTTTAGGAGGAAAGCATCACTTAGATTGCCATAACAGATGTTCATAGTTCCAGCTTTGAAGAAGTGAGTCCCTTCGTGTAAGCATCAATATCATATCATTTCACTGAGACTATCCATTGCACGTGAACCTTGGGGTGACCTTATTTGATCATATCTTTAGCATTTGAGGTTTCCTTATTCAAGAGAGGATAGAATACTTAATGTATGTTATTCTGTGTTGACAAGTGTCACAAAACACCCGTCCACAAGGTTTTAGTTGTTCTAGTTTGTAAGAGTGTTTCCCCTTATGTTTATTTGTTAAAACCGTACTTTATATGTTAAATGGCCCTTTATATTGTAGTGTTTTATTTCAACATTGACTAGCTTGTTTCAATTTATCTCTTAAGTCTACAATTTGATCCCTATGTTTCGTCATTGCTATACCAACCCATTTATTTCTCTTACTGGCGTTTATCCATGCCTGCCTTATGCCTTATGCTTTTGGTCGTATGACAAAGACTTTAAGGTCCTCACTAGCATACCATGCATCCTGTCCTTGTTGTAGCACATGTACCCTTCACAGCACAGTCTTCATTCAAAATATTTTACCAACACAAATTTGCACTTTGATGCCATCTCTCCTTGGCTGCTGAGTTGTATGGTCATGTGCCCTTGAGCTGAGTTGAAGACTTGTGATTGGTTATTAAATCCTTACATGTACGAACTGGGAATATTATATACAAAAGGTTATCTTGATCTAAGACATGTGGCAGTTTCTTATTACGATGCATGCCCCACTTCACTACAAAATCTTAGTAGTGGACTACACTCTCTTGGTGAATGAGTTGTGTTGGCATCCACATGGTCACACCTTATTGCAACACACCACTCATTTGCAGCACAATGGCGACTCCTATGACAACCACGTGCTTGCACTCTCTTGACATGTCTCCTTGGTTCAATAACATCCCCTGCCATATCATACATTGTTTATTGATGTAACACTTTGTGATTGGCTTGTAGATATCCATGTATTTCAAAGGCAAGTGTCAAGGTCTTGTAAATTTGTACAACTGGCAACATTCTATTGCAATGCACAATTCCTTCACTCTAAGTCTATTTGTTAGTCTCTATAAGTATCTTTGTAGCATGCTGTCTGTTTAAAAAAATATTAAAAGATGGCCTGGCCATGCTGTAGACCAGATGCCTATAACTAGAGACTCATAACAATTGGAACCAACTGCTCACCAACAAAACACTAGTATAGTTGCTCACCAAATATTAATCAGTGCACAATGCCAATATTTATGGAAAATCATGTTATTCCATAAGACTTCACAATTTTCCTTTCAAGACTCCAAGAGAAGCATAGTAGATCAAGATGTAATTAAGTCAAGAAATGATCCATCAAGGGAAGAAGGCTTCATGAGCATGCAACACACCAAGTACATGATGACAAGTACGATGACCTTAATCCATCTTATACATATATGGATCACAACTCGACCATTAATGACGTTGGTCAAATATGATTAACATAACCAATAATAGATCCATAATCAGATATGTTCATAAGATAATGTTTCATCGTCATCATCATCATCAAGACGACATGAGGAAGGTATGATCCATACTGAATCAATGACCATAATGCTGTAGTAATCATGGAAATATTTTATGCCAATTCCTCTTCTTGAAGGTAACATATATCCATACTTCATCAATCATATATATCCATTCTTCATTACCACTGCCATCAGATGGAGTATTATCATTATCAAAGACAATTCGATGATTCATGATTAGACTAAAGCATCCATCGAAGGAAGATTCAATGAACCCTGTCGAACAATAGTTAACATCCAATTTCACTTGATATAACAGCGATTCAGAGATAACAATGATCATTAGAATAGGAATGATGGTAATCAGATCAAATAATGACAACAGAATCCCAATCGGCATATCGAATCAATAAAACACCAGGTATCCTTAGATCATCAAGGTACAAGAAGATCGAACATGTCTATAAGCTAAAACAAATCAATTTAGAAGAAGCTGACTAATCGAATGATTAATCACAAATAAGACAACAATTTGGAATAGTTAATGTTAAATGGTGATTATGATAAACAAACCGATTGCTATGAAAAGATGCAAACGGAGAGGCACAATTAAGAAGAGTCATAACTATTAGGAGACAACCATTTCCCATCATACATAATGAAGATCGAACTCGTTCTATCAAGGGCATCGATTTGGAAACCTTTATCTCTTTATATCCTTTATTGGATCTGCTCGTAGAGCATCAGGCTCTTGGCATATTTCGGTTGCATAGTTTGAAGGCAATATTCAGGGACGGCACCATTGTTTCAAGTGCAAATCGACAATATCAGAAACAGCATCATTATCAGTGTTGCAAGAATACATATTCATATCTGAAACAGCAACATGTCGCTACAAGTGATATCATCATACATACATTGCATATATTTAAGGATAGAAATCAGAAATAGCAATTCGTTGCTATATGCGATAGGAAGACAATATAGCATATTCTCCATTGTCAAATCAGTGAATGCTAATATCATACTGAACATCAAGATCATCCTTGCATAATTGTTATCAGTTATATCAGATACAACAGTGATCAATATCCAATATATATATTTTATTCTTTGAATAAGATTATCATTCTCTATATATATCTGATCAATTGCATAATCTAAACATTTGAGTGGTATCATAGATCATAATTCATAGTGTTAATTGAGATTTTAAAGGAAAGAAGTCTCTTGAAATTGATCTTTGCAAGTTAATTGTTCCTATTTCCTAATTTTGAACTTAAAAGGACATTACAGATTACGTGTAACACTCCATTATTTGGAACAATTTATTTATCAAGGTCAAAATGCCCAAGTACAATGTTTATACAAGTAGAGATTACTGACTCATTTTGGGTTAAGGGGCATTCTCTTTCTAGTATTAACAAATATAATATATTGACAAGAGCATAAATAAATTACATTACCATAAGAAATGCAGACTATCACAATATATAGATATATGCTTTAGTTAATTTTTGTCAGTGACATTGAAAATATTTATATTGCATGCAACATTAAATGTGTTGTTATGAGAAAAAAAAAAACCAGCAGAATACTTGGAAATCCATCTATCCATAAGACAATGTATTTTAACTATAGTCCACAAGCACAAGAAATGGTAGCTCACCAAGAAGGGTGTCATGAACAAATCTAGCTCTACGAGCCATTTCAAGTTGCTGCTCAAAAGACAGTGGTGCTGAGATCTTAATATGGCTGCTTCGTGGAGTAGCGGCTTGTCTCACATGGTAGAAGTCCGTTTCTTGGGAATCAATGATTTTAGAGATGAAAACGCCATTAGGCCAAAGAACCTGCCAACAAACATTATTGAGTTTGAATTTCAGTTTTCTCTTTTTTGCAATAAATTAAATCAGGTGAGTCCATTTCCATTATCAATGAGATAAAAAATTGCTAAAACAAGCACAATAGTAAATAACATGCAAATTCTGGAAACTATGCATGTTAATCAAGAGCATTAAAAGTCTGAGAACAGAAGATGTTACAATTCTTACAAGATCTAGTAAACAACATCAGGGCTACTCCAAAATTTAAAGGAAAAAAATAAAAATAAAACCCTCTGAACATTCTTGAATAGTAGAAAGGAAACTCTCAATTTCTTTTATTTTTCATATCTAGTTTATACTTTAAAGTTATCATGAAGATGCCAGACTTAGAAGCAAAATACTGTGAGAGATTTACTTGTGGCTGGGACCCATGTACCAACCAAATTCAAAGGCAAGAAGTATTGATAGTGACCGTTAATATGACCATTGGATGTAGGAAACACCATTTCTCATACTCAGCATTGTTTTATTAATGTAATAAAACAATGCTAACAATCCCCTCTTTATTACATCAATTTCTAAAACACACATATCGAATAAGTTTCAGAAAACTTTGACATCACAGCTGCAAGCAATTTGATGAAAATGCTGGCACACAGTTTTTTTAGTATAACAAAACTAGAGCTGAATATATTGGTGTTGAAATTTTTCACAGATGACCTGACACAAATTCAATGTGCTTTGGACACAAAATATTGTATGGCAAACAAGTTTCAGCACACAATGATTGTCACATAAGAGGAATATAGGTTGTTTCTCAATAATCCATTCCTATCAATATGTGACATATCCACATTGTTTCACAATCAACTACACCTACACCACAATATTCTACTATGGTGGAAAATTTAGAAACAATAAATTACTTCCTAGTTCCCCATGATATCGGACTAGAAACCAAAAAGAATACAAATCATAAAAAGGATTTCCTATCATCAAAAGAATCTGCATGTAGTCTGTGTCAATGTATCATGTCAAGAAAAATTGAGCATTCTAATTATACTCCATGCCATGCACCATTGTACCATGGATGTACCTCAACATTTGCTTTGTTGATTTCCAATACAATACCTTTGGTTTCTGCATGAACCTCACTCACAGCATAGCTAATATATGGCCTAGGGTATGTCAAGTAATAAGACCCCCAATCAACTAGCCATAAAGAGTCGCATTTACCTTGGGTGATGGATCATTCCTTAATCGTTGCAAACATATCTCCATGAGAGTTGACATGGGCATGCAATCTACCATTCTGAAATTCTCAAGCAATGTCTTATAATAATTCATTTTGAGATCATGTTTTGTTGCTTCAATCATCTTCTAAGAATTTCTAGCGACAATTGGATCATCAATATATACACTCAAATATCAGAATATCCCCTCCTTGCTCTTAATGAATCCATGTTCTAACTGATGTTCATTGATCTTGATATACCAAGCTCTAAGAAATTGCTTTAAACCATGAAATATTTTACAATCCTGCACACTTCTAGCCAAGTGCAATGTATCCTTCCAGTTGAGTTGTAAAGAATATCTCCTTAAGATCTTCATTTAGGAAGGTGCTCTTCACATCCATTTGATGTTCTTGCCAACCAAACTGGTGCAGGAGCACATGGGTGAACTGGTGATCAGCACCACCCAAAAAGATTTTCAATTTTTGTGTTCTTAGTTTTTGTTTGATTGTCTTGATTTTGGCTTCTCTATTGGTTGTTATTTACAGTTTACGAGAGTGAAGTCTTGTTGTGACGTATTCACACATCGCCCCATTGCAAATGGGGACCCCTACTTTTTGCTTTCTAGGGTTAGTTTAGTTTGCTTGGTTGCCTAGTCTTGGCTATTAGTCTTTGCATTGAAGGGTCGCCAGGGGGCTCATTAGGATAGCAAGCTCTGCTTGATGCAGGTGGATCTCCTTAAGAGGTCAGGTCAATTGAGTGATTAGGGGTTATTTAGATCATTCCTAAGGTGTTTTTTGTGTACTATCCGGTCGCACTTCAAGTTGCTAGATCAAACCTTGGTTGAATGCATAATGTCCTCCTAGGTCCCATCCCTTACATCAAGGATAGAGCGAATTCGCCTTGAGAAGTCTGGAATGTCATCCTGATCCTCAAATGTCCTAAAATTTGGCTAAGTCTGGAATGTCATCCTGATCCTGAAATTTGACTAAGTCTGAAAAATTGAAGAATCCTCCAAAAACTAGATTTTGCATTATAACTCCTGGAGGTCCGAAACCACTCTCAAACATCCTGACAATATATATGGAATATAACTTAAAGTATAAGGAAATGTCACTTATACTTAAATGTTATATTCCATATATGAATCCTGACGGAGAGACTAAAGACAAATTTCGCTCCTGACCCTTCCTAAGGTTCTAGAGCGAATTTCCTAATATCTCCCTTCCTGGTCTTAATTTGGCTCATAAACCTTGTCCTTATGGCGTAGTTGAGAGAGTATTGAGGTGAGAAACAAAGTGAAGTGATGAAAAGTAAGGAATTTGAGCATAATTGCAAATTTCTCTCCTAACCCTTCTAAAGGGTCCAAAGCGAAAAAATTTCAAGCTCCTGACCCTTCCAAAGGGTCCAGAGTGAAATTTCCCAAAAGGACCTAATTCTTCACCTAAATCATTGAATGGTTGAGCAAATTTGCAAGGATATGGAAGGAAATGGATCTAGGATCAAGTCTAAGGCAAAGTCAATTCAATTTGAAGGTGAATTGAGCCTAGAATAGGAATTTCGCTCCTGACCCTTCCAAAGGGTCCAGAGCGAATTCCTCCATAAGACATTTTACATTGCCCAAAGCCATGAACTAATCCATGTCCCAAGTATTATTAAAGGCAAAACACTTGTTTGGATAAGGAAATGTGAAAAATGAAGTCAGAAATCAACCCAAAATGCAAATTTCACTCCTGACCCTTCCAAAGGGTCCAGAGCGAAATTCATATAAGACCCTATTTCTTCACAAAACCTTGAAGTGAATGCCAATTTGAACTAGATGATGATAGGGAGAG
Organism: Cryptomeria japonica; assembly: GCF_030272615.1. Lineage (NCBI taxonomy): Eukaryota > Viridiplantae > Streptophyta > Pinopsida > Cupressales > Cupressaceae > Cryptomeria > Cryptomeria japonica. The sequence goes on along the minus strand of NC_081410.1, from coordinate 4,122,568 downwards.
GCCTAACAAGTTATATCCAAGCCAAGGAAAGGAGAAAGGAAGTGAGAAATGAGCCTAAAAAGAAAATTTCGTTCCTGACCCTTCCAAAGGGTCCAGAGCGAAATTTCCATATCCTCTATTTTTCTCTTTGATATGACCAAATTTGTGACTCCTAAGGCATGGTTTGAAGGACTTTGATGTGTTCTTGCCCTTTGAAAGGTGGATTGAGGCGACGAAATGGTGAAAATCAACCTAGAATGAGTATTTCGCTCCTAACCCTTCCAAAGGGTCCAAAGCGAAATCCTCATTTTGACCCTCTATTTTGCCTTAAGCACTAGAAGGACCTTGTTTTGAGCTAAGAGGATGGCAAATAGACTTGATTGTGGTGAGGAGAGGTGAGTTTGATCAAGTTTGAACGTGGATTGAATGGAAGAAGTGAGAAATCAACCTAGAATGGAAATTTCGCTCCTGACCCTTCCAAACGGTTCAGAGCGAAATTCTCCATAAACCTCATTTTCTTCCTAGTTTAGACCAACATCTTAGTTCCTTGGGCATATTTGGAAGTGGATTAGCATGTTTTTGCCTTAGGAAGTGATTAAAAGTGAAGGAGTGAAGGATTTTGTCCTAAATCACGAATTTCGCTCTTGACCCTTCCAAAGGGTCCAGAGAGAAATTCTTGGAAAAACCTATTTTCCCTTTAGATGAGGTCAAATCCTTGGTTTCTATGGTGTGGTTGAAGGTGGATTGGTTTATATTAGCTTTGCAATGGAGATTGGAGTTGAAAAGATGAAGAAATGAGCTCAAAATATGAATTTTGCTCCTGACCCTTCCAAAGGGTCCAGAGCGAAATTCCCAAAATCTCTTTTTTTTTCCAATTTTGTGTCAAGACAAATGTTGATCAAGGTGAATTGAACTTGAAGATACCCCTAGGCATGCCTTTGAATAGCTTGTGACCACCAAATGTGAAGGAATTGAGCTAAAACTTGAATTTCACTCCTGACCCTTCCAAAGGATCCAGAGCGAAATTCTCTATAGGTCCTGTCCTTGGCCATGATTTGGAGCGAATTTCTCCTTTCAGGCCTTCTTAGGGGTCAAACAAGTGTTGCCTTCATGAGAGAGGGATCCAAAGATGAGAGTCCAGGTAAAAGAAAGTGAGAAGGATAGAGCTAAGTGAGAGAAATCAAGCAAATTATGAATTTCGCTCCTGACCTGTCCAAAGGGTCCAGAGCGAAATTCTCAAAATCACCTAGTTTGCTCATGATTGAGATCAAGAGATGGATTCCTAGGCCTTGGTGGAGAGAAGACTAGTGTATGCTTGACTTGGGAGGCATTTTGGAGTAGAGAAATGATGGAATTTGGACTTAATCATAAAAATCGCTCCTGACCCTTCCAAAGGGTCGAGAGCAAAATTCTTAAAACTTCTATTTTGCTCCCAATTTTGCATCAAGCCTAGTGTTGATTGAGATTAAAAACATCCTTAGGCATGCATTTGAGCAAGTTGTGGTCACAAAATGTGAAGAATTTGAGCCAAGAATGCAAATTTTGCTCCTGGCCCTTCCAAAGGGTCCAGAGCGAAATTCTTAGGAGGTCTAATATTTTGCCTAGGTCCTCGAGCAAAACCTATTCCTTGGCAATTTTGGAGGTGAATGATTTGATCTTGGTAAGGTAATGTTGAAAATGAGGTCTAATTGAGCAACTTTGCAAATTTCGCTCCTGACCCTTCCAAAGGGTCCAGAGTGAAATTCTTATAGAGCCTGTCCCTGGGGAGGATCCTAAGCGAATTCCATTTTGATGCCTTCTTGTTAATGATTTAAGGTAAAAAATGCTATGATCGGGATAAATATATCGTGTGTACTTAATCATCTTTTGGTTTGTTTTGCAGATGGAAGAAGATCAGGAAAAGGACGATCTTTTCCAAGCCCATCATCATCAAGGACATTCCAAATGCATAAAGGACTCAAGGTATTTTGAAGCATTGGAAGACTACAGGCGTTTGAGGAGTTGCAAGTTATCTCCAAATCCTTCACTTCGCCACACAAAGGAACCACATGATGACAGAGAAGAATGACCTTACCAACACTTCAAGGCGAGGTATGCTACCGGAGAAAGAAAACTTGACAGTAAGGAAGCCTCATCAAGCACATAGAAGATCAAGGAGTGCATCTTTCTTCGCATCAAGGACAGAGGAGGATCAACCAAGATACAAACGTCAAACAAGGTGGCATCCCAGTCATTTTTCCTCCAGTCGGATTGGTCCACCTCAGCATGTCCACATTCAATGTACCTAATTTATCGAGGACGGCACTAACTTCGGTGTACCTTCCCTTGCTTCCTATTGATCCTCACTCCTTGAATGTAATTTTCTCATTGGCTAAGGAAGTTTGTTATAACAAACCCTAATTAGGGTTTTTGTCTTGTAATCCTAGCCATTGATTCTAAATCAATCAAAGTCGTCAATTCGTAAAGGGCTCTCTATATAAAGCCCTGGCTCTTCATTTGTAAAGGTTAATAGTTAGGAGTTAGCAAAAGAGAGATAGTCAATAATTAGTAGCTCAATAGTAGATAACATTTTAGAGTAGAGTAGAAAGAAAAGGCAAAGATTGTTGTCAAGACATTGTTGCAAAAGACATGTAAACTTCATTGAAGGAATGGTGAATTCTATGTGTCGACTCTACAATTTGCATGGTCCCTATACCTCTCAAATTTAATTTCATGTTATTAGATGAATGGAAGAAATTTGTATGATCAATGGTGAAATTTGTATATCCATACTACTACCGGTTTGTTGATTGCAAACTTGCCTTGCGTAGTCAACTGGAATCATTCAACTTAAGCTTAACTTCAATTATTGCTTCTTCATTGATATGCATCAACCTGATGGTGTCTATGCTTGTAGTGGTGATCTGAACATCATAAAGCTATCCTTAGAAGATCGCACTAACCTTGTAAAGATGATCATAGCATGTCAAAGCAAGACTCGGTTAGAGTTTCATCAACGATCATCCATTGCTCCTACATTCTTAGTGTTAGAACTAGATTCCTCTCCAACCCTTATCCTTTTTTCCCTTTTTTAAAAATCAAGGATCAGTAAAGACCCACGTTCCAGTGATATCCAAAGTAAATCAGACGCTCAGGTCATCAAATGTAAGTCCCCTTGTGATTCCAGCAAAATCACATCATACCGCAAGAGCTTATCCACACGTAGAGACCCTACATATAAGAACCTTAGAGTTGCCTCGATTGATCCTTGGGCGAAATCTTCAGCATTCGGGAAAACTTTGTTCAAGAGAGGATAAGATACTTTGGTATTTTATTTTGTGTTCGCATGTGCATGAAAAACACATCAACAAGTCTCCACAACCTTTATTAGCATCCTCGCAGTCTATGCTAAGTTATGGAAATTGGTATGAATATCCATCACGACATACAAAATATGAATTTAGTTAGATGTTGTAGTTGAGACTGCATGGTAAACTTGTATGGGAAATGTGAAAAAAGAAGGCATATGAACAGTTTGACAAAATGCCTCTAAAAACGGTGTCTCATGGATTGCTATGATCGTAGGGTATACATGAAATGAATTTGTTGAGAAGGCTTTAGTTACTTTTAAGTAAATGCAATCGGCTGGTACAAAGCCACCATAACGACCTTTGCCAGCTTCTTCAATAAGTGACATCACAGCCAGTATGTGAGCTCTGAAACAGGGCAGGGACATCCATCGATGCATAAAGGATAGAGGAATTTCCCCAATATTGTAGTATGGTTATAAGGGATTTGCATTTATTCTGATTTTCAGCTTTGAGCATAATAATTAGTGATTACATCTGTTGTTCATATAAATATCAATTATGGATCTGCTATCACATTAATATTCCAAAACTGCTATTATAGTTAATTAATATTGCATTCAAGGATTTATCCAAACTAGTTGTGATTGTCGTGGAAGACGTCTGCAAAATGTGGAAGCATAGACTTGGCACTGGACTCATTGACCAAAAGTCTCATCGAATGTAATCTAGTGATTGCAGAAATCACACAAAAAATGGAATTAATAAACATTTTAGCAAATGAATTGACAGGTGTAAAGCCATATTCCACACCCTTTGCCAAAATCCTCATGGCTTGTGATTGCCTGAAATTGGCAGGTGAAAAGCCAAATGCAGAGTTTGGGATTGAACAGAAGTTGAAAAGGCTTTAGGAAACGATGAAAATAAAATTCCAGAGAAAGCAATATAAGAGGGAGGCATTGTTCATTGTGGAAGTGTGTGTGGTGGCTGCATAGAGAGATGAATCAGGCAATACAGTTTGGTTTGGTCTGGAAGCAAAAAAATGCATGGGGAATACAGAACCAGGCCAATGTGAAGGCCATTTTTGCTATGCTATTAAATTGTTGTTTTGCTCTTGAAATTTTAATAAAAACATATATCTCATTGCTGTTGTGATTTTGTTCAGTAACTGTATATTCAAAAGAGAGCAGAAAGGATCTGCTTGAAATTTTGGGTTTGGTGGGAGGTTTTGTTTTCTCTCTTGCATCACAAACTGAGATATCAAAGCCAAAATTTTGATGGACTTGATTTTATTAGCGAGGGCGAATGTCTCTACATAATCAATGCCTTTCTTTCAAGCATATCCTTTACCTACAAATTGAGCCTTATACTTCTCAATAATTACATCTGCTTTGTATTTTATCTTGAAAAACCATTTGCATCAACCTGCTTTCCTAGCAAAAAACCAACAAGTTCCGACATATCATTCTTCATCAATGTCTAGTATTCAACACCCATGGCATTTTTACATGACTTCTGTTGAACGCACTGCAGGACTGAGAGGAGGGGGTGAATCAGTCAAGACCTTAAAATCATTTCTTTTGATCTATAAATCTTCAAACCACAATTAACTTATTACTACAATTCTGAAACATGAAAGCACAAATCACAATAAACACATGAACACAAAAATTACATGGAAAACCCTAAACAGGGAAAAACCACAATGAGAATCACACTCACAATATGAATAACTCATTACAATGTTTCAGGCTCAAAGCCAAGGAGCTCACTGCACCTAATAGGACTTGCAAGACTAAGGTCCATAACCTTAGGGCAAGATACAAAGGACTTGCAAAACTGAGATTCAATGTCTCAGAGCAAGATACATAGGACTATACAAACTGCCAAAAGGAACACACCATCTTCAAGCGACCAATATCATGGCAAACACATCTAACATCAACCACTGTCACACTAAAAATATCATCAAAGCTCTTCAAAACTGACTTCGCACCAAATCTGCTTGCATATCATTCACATCTACTTCACATCAATTCACGCACAATCAATAACTCAACTCGTACAACTGTACATCTATATATACAAAATTATTCATTAAAACCCTCAACTAGGTTGGCCACAAACAGAATATACAATATTACATAAATTAGGCCACTTGAACCAATAATACCAAATGCAGTCCAATCCAGGAGATAGAGGGGACACCCAAACACATCACCACACATCCTTCTAAAATGATTCCAATGAACCACACATGCTAACACATCCTCCAAAATTGGCATCAAATGAAACGTGTAGATAAACAATAAAGCAAACTAACTGGCCAACCCCAAAACATCCTCCAATGCAAAATACGCACTAAAAATCTACACACGCCATGGTGAGACCCATATCAACATCCAAACTCAACCTACAATGCATATCCAAACCAAAAGAACATGATCCAAATAAGATACACCACCTCAATCAGCTAAAAACCAAACCAGCTAAAAGCACTAAACACAGAACAACATAACTTCAGTTGCCAATCAAACTAGCACTAGAAAACTGAACTGAAACACTGCACAAACCAAATGAACATGTTCTCCAAGCCGCAACACTTGAATCCACATATCAAAGAATTGCCAAGCATTCTCAAGACCAGTTCTGACAGACACCTCTCCATTAGAAACAACAACCAACTCTACCATTTGAGCAACAGAGCACCTGAAAACTTGATAGTACAATATACACATATCATAAACATTATATCCAAAACCGAACATCATAATTTTCACAAACCAGAGGAATGCAAAGCATTCTTCCACTGGGACATAAATACTCTTTCCTACATATAAATATTGTTTCCTGCATATCGAAACTTATACTACACCAGCCTTTCAAAAACACCTCAAACTTACTCAACATCATCACCAGACCTCACAACAACAACAAAACACTCACTTTTGAATCATCTAAACCATACAATGACATTAATGACAACACCAGACAAGTTGACATCAATGACAACACAACTCAACATAACTCAAGTTTCCAACAACTTCAACTCAAGAGTTTATTTCATTGTTTTTGATTCCAAGTTCTAAACCACAATGCACGTTATAGCTAAATTAACGTCCCCATGAAGGTGATTGTGATTCTTTCGCCCTTAAGTAGCCATGTATAAAATGGGACCTAGTTTCACATTTGTGCAAAGTTGGTAAGGATGGGGATCGAGTTTGTTCAATCCGAAACAAAAATTCCCTACCTTCTTCATGTCTAACATTCTCAAATAAGTCTTCTTCACCCTCAACTAATTTTATTTCATTATTTGGTAAAGTAATTGGTTAGGTAGGTGTCATACATGTGTACAACTACTCACATCCATCTAGCCTTCTAGGGAGGCACTCTAGTTGAGTCATATTGACTTCCTCCTTGAAAGTCCATTAAAAAGGCATTCATCACATTAATCTAATGTACTTGCCAACCAAACTAAATTACCATAGCCTAAACCATTTAAATGGTCTTGATCTTTGCACAATGCCTTCCTCCTAAGCATAGCCCTTAGCTACAAGTCAAACCTTATAGTTGTCAATACTTCCATCTACTTTGTACTTTATCTTGAACATCCACATGTATCCAATTATTTCTTCCCTAGTGGAAGATCAATAAGTACCTCGTGTTATTCTTCATCAATGTCTAGTATTTAGTGGTCATGCGTCAACTAAAGAGCTTCTTTCATTGTTTCTAATTATGAGTTCAAAATCAATGTGACATTAGAGCTAAATTAACTTTTCCCACCAGTCTAGCTGCAATTTTTTTACCCTGAACTAGACATATCTACAACATCCAACTTCATGTCCTTAATGGTGTTGAAATATCATTTAGCTATTTTATGCATAGTAGGTGAGGATGGAAATTGATAAAGTAAATTTTCACCTTGTTATTCATGTTTGTCTCTGAATCCTTCTACACCTACTTCATGTTTGTCTTCAAATCCTTAATGTAGTAGATGGTGAGGGAGGTGTGTTGTAAATACTCTCTTTATCAAAGGCAATATCTCTGCTGAAACACAATTTCTTTGTATCAAGATCCATTAGCCAATATCCCTTTGAGTCTAAGTTATGTCTAAAAATGATGTGCTTCAAAATGTTTTCATCCAACTTCTTTCTTTGCACCTTGGTGGTGTGCATAATTTTGTACACTAAAACACGTTTTGATATGAAATAATACAATTTTTCTTAGTCCAAGCTTATTTAGAAGTAATCCCATTGAACGCTTTTGTGGGTGCTCTACTTAGCAAATACATTATTGTTTGAATCGCATCTGCCTAGATTTCAGGAACCAACATACTTCATACTATGTCCATGATGGTACAAGTATGGCTCTCTGCAACACCATTTTGTTGCAGCATATAAAGTGATCAATTGTCTCTAGATCATGGTCATTCAACTAGTCTTACAACTCACTGCTCATTAATTGCCCCTCTCCATATAAGCAAATGGCTCTACAGAGGTGAACAATTGAATGTTCAACAAGGGCCTGAAACTCTTTGAGTTTTGCTAATGCTAGATTTATGTGAGTCATACATTACACCCACATTCTTCATGATCCTCCAGAAAAATTTGACAGTACTAAGAGTTATCATGATTGAACATTGTAGGTCAGCACAAATCGGTATGCTCCAAACCCAATGGACCATAGATCTCATATCAATGGAAGGAAAGGGAATATCTGAGAAACAACCTACTCTGTTCACAATCAAGGTGTGTTGAAATTTGTTTGCAATCCACAATTTCATGTAGATACCCAAGGAAAAGTGGGAAGAAAGAGCTTGCATATTCTGCAATAAGGGGGTGGTGGAAATAGAATGGATCAACCAGATGGCCAGCCTCATAGTCAAAGTTAACAGCAGAAGATCCGACATTGAAAAGAATCTGAAGATAAACTAATGATGATGATCTCAGTCCCATAGACTGTTTAGTCTCATGGACATCATTGAAATCTTTCATTCATTCAATGTCACTTCATCCTTAAAAATGTTCAACAGTAAAATATTCAGCTCCAAGTTAGCTATACTCAAGAGCACTATGCCAACATTTCACCCAATCAATTGCAGCTGTGAAGTTCAACACTTTTCAACACTTCTTGACTAGTGCTCTTTATTAGAATATTTAATTATATTTTAGTCACCTATATTTAGTTCCTTGTTTATGGTCATTTAGCTTTTTAGTTAATTAGCTTTTAAGCTTTATTTAGCATTTAGCTTTTTCTTTTTAGTTAATTAGCTTTTAAGCTTTATTTAGAGTTTAGCTTTTTAGTAGTTCACTTTAAACGACTTGTTCTTAATTTAGAACGTCGTCTTGTAATCTCTTTATATACGCTTGTACATTGTTGAATAGATTATCTGATTATTGAATCATTCATTCAATTTATTTTTCATGGTATCAGAGCGGGTCGATGGGATTCTTTAAAGTTTGGCGAATTTTTTAATAAAAATTCATGGCCTTCTTTCTCGAATATTTTCCAGATTTGTTTTATTGTTTTTTTTTATAAAAAAACGATTTTGCTTTTTTGAAGGCTTTTTGAGGGTTTCGAGGGTTTCTGGTTCGTGGGCGAATTTGTGTTGGGCAACAGTTCATGTTTTTTTTAGAGTTTTGGAGATTTTCGGGCCTACAACCTCGAGCTTTTTTTTGCAGATTGAAAATTTTCCTAAGGTTTCTGCAATTTTCGACTAGGGTTTTGACCCTTTAGTTCAAGTCAAAATTTTATTTTTCTTGCAGATTCTTGGTGGGTTTTTCGAGACCTCAACTGGGTCTTCGTTAGATTTTTCTGAGTGCATCGTTTTCTGTGCCTCAATTTTTGAGCCATCGGATCTGCATTCTATTTTCAGATTCTTGGTGGGTTTTTCGAGAGCTTTTTGGGGTTGGTCTCAGATTTTTCTGGGTGCCTCGTTTTTTGTGCCTCGAATTTTGTGCCAGCAATTTGCCTTGGAATTTTAAAACAGTTCACAAATTCTGCTATTTCTGTGGACGTTGGGATTTTTGTTGTTTTTTTTGGGCACTATTTATGCTGTTTTAAGTTTGCAGAAATTTTTTAATTTATGGGTTTCTTCCAAACCTCGAAATTCGTGCCTTGGAATTCGTGCCAAAATTCTCCTCCAAGGTTTCAAATTTTTTGTGCAGCTGCTTCGATTCTGATTTTTGAATCAAATTCTTTTCTCATGCTTTCACTAGGTTGACCTCGTTCAACCTCCATTTTTGTGATGGCATCTTTGAACAACATCATGTTGGAACACAGTCGGAAGTTCAACAGCTACCACAACACCTGGAAACAGTGCATGTTCACAATATTTGAATATCGTTGCCTTGATCAGATTGATTTAGGCCAGACCTCGTCTTACAGGTCCCAAGGTTTTTACGATTTTTTCCTGAAAAATTGTCTATCGATTTTCTGATTTTTTCCACAAAAAATCATGGGAGGGTTTTCACGATTTTTTCCTCAAAAATTGTTCGCAAGGTTTATAATTTTGCCTTAAAAATTATCTCATCTGTAATCCATGATATTCACGTAAGATTATAATTATCTGGGTTTTACCCTTTTTTTCCAAAAAAACGATGATTTGTAACCTCAGATTTCTTGGTATTTCGATTTTCTCCTCAAAATCGTAAATTCTCTTTTCGAGGGTTCCTATTTCAGGGTTTGACGGTTTTTTCCTCAAAATCGTGCTTTGTTGCAGTTAGTTTGGGTCGCACCTACCAGGGCGAACATCTGCAATCGTGGTATCTTGCAGTCAGTTTTGGAGTTGATACTCTTTTGCAATAGGGTTTGCCGATTTTCCTCAAAATCATGGTTTCAGGTTTCAGTTTGGTTACTCAACGTCAAGTTGGATGGATTTTGGTATTCTTGGTCATTAACACTTTTAAGATCCAGGGAGGGTCTCCACCACAGCAGAGTGTTCTTTTCATTTGTGATCAAAAGACCTGCAGTGTCTTTTGTAGGGTAGTTAGTAGATAGAATGACCATTAAGGGAGGGTATTAGAATATTTAATTATATTTTAGTCACCTATATTTAGTTCCTTGTTTAATGGTCATTTAGCTTTTTAGTTAATTAGCTTTTAAGCTTTATTTAGCATTTAGCTTTTTCTTATTAGTTAATTGGCTTTTAAGCTTTATTTAGCATTTAGCTTTTTAGTAGTTCACTTTAAACGACTTGTTCTTAATTTAGAACGTCGTCTTGTAATCTCCTTATATACGCTTGTATTTTTATTTTATTTTATTTTTTTATTTTATTTTTTTTTCGATCGGTAATTGGCCGAAGCCTGAATAGCTTTTCACTGGAGCTATGAACCAGTGGGGACACAGTAGGAGGCCCCATCCCCATTACATATCTTTGAATTATGATTATTATTATGTTTGATTAGATTGACCCCAAGACCTTCCCCATCCTATGGAAGGCTAAGAGTCACAACTTAGAATTCCACTTCAGATGTCCCTATTGGGAATTGAACTTGGGTCTCCATAGTGAGAACCCAGTGTTTTAACAAGTTAAGCTCAACCCCTTGGACACATACGCTTGTATATTGTTGAATAGATTATCCGATTATTGAATCATTCATTCAATTTATTTTTCACTCTTGAGAAAATGAAGTTCAAAGCATCATTTTATTACATCATATATCATAACCTATAGTAACTGTAATATATAATAATAGTATTGTTAACTATCATTATGATAAAATTAATTGGTTTGGTTTAAGGGTTATTGATGAATAACCAACTTCCTCTTTGTCTATAATAACATTTTAAATCAATAATAGCTGCTTTGCTTGCACCATTTCAATCATACCATCAAAGTCAATTAATTTTCCTACACTTTAAAATCCTTAGGACAATGACCTCAAAAATTTAGACAGTACACCAAAATGACCTACACCAAATGGGCTCAGAAATGTATTCTAAATAGTCTACATGTGCAGATAATGAGCTCAATCAAATGACGTTAATATTTGTGTCCAATGCTAAATCTAGAGTTGGCTATTAACTGTGTTGATGACATTCTCTGTATCCCCTACCCGGAAGATTACATCAGGGCTTCGGAGGCCACAGACAAAGGTGAATCACTCAAAATAGATTTCAAGAGGCCCATTCTTATCATCAAGGATCAGAAATCCTTTCTACAACGACAACCAGATATAATAAGGAATATCACATTCCTCAAACAATGGCTTGGTGTGGTAAAAGAACCGAAAGGAGAATGGTGGGTAAACTATATGATCGATGAGGATTGGTCCCCGATACAAGCTGAAAACCCCATCGACATGGGGGTTGCGGAGTCATAGGCTTCTAGCACGGAAGCCACAGATGATAATGAAGGATAAGGATATCTTCATAACAAGGTTTTTTCTGTATTCGGATATAATTACTCTAATACATAGGTAAGAAGGGTCTATAGATAGTAAACTTCATACATGGGCCTGATTATGAATGCATTTTGATAAAAGGGATGATTGGGACATGACATATACTCGGAAACATATGGCTTTGTTATAATATAGATAAATAAGGGCAAGGACACTGATATTGTTTCATTTACAGACATATATATACTGAAGTAGCGTAGGTTATAATCAGGATATATCTTTCAGTAATGCATCTACTTTAATGATAGCTTTCTTATATTAGCATCTCAGACATGACTAACCAGGTATGAATTATGGTTACTTGGATAAATTTATCTTCAGGGTGCAGAGGCAGGAAGTATCTCCATAACACTTGCATTTTTGGCTTAGTTTTCACTGTATCATTTACATTAAGAGACTTTTGTGATTAGAATGTTAAGGTGCTAGCATGGATAACATGACAGATGGAAATTTCGGTTATATGCAGGGATACCTTTCACAAATGTTATTGTAACTTGGGTAATCTTTCATATTATAGTCAACAGTATGGATCCCTGTGCTGACTCAATATAAAAGAAGCCTAGGTTGCATTAACAATAGTGGAAAGTATACTATAAGCTTGCTGATATAAAAGTAGTCCTTTCTTTTTTGCACTAACACTTCATGAAGTGGTTTGCAGCAGGGTTGTGTTGTGAATCTGTCTTGCAGGTGACAAGGTGAGTTAGAAGGCAGTGAACTAAGATAAAGGAGGCAAGTTTTTACAAGGAAGATTATAGAAATTACCTGTGATGGGCCTGTTTTGCCCAGAATGAAGGGATTGTGAAGGAAAATATGTAATGCAATAAATGGTGTAGAGTTTTAGTATCAATAATTGACTGAACTTAAGGTCCCAAGCAAGGCCGGAGGTTTTCTCCTCTCCGCTTTTTCCTACCAGCGCCCGCACTGAGCGGAGATTGTAATTTTATTTATTATTTAATAAAGTATGGCTTCAGCCTTTTACCGAGCAAAAAAAAAAATATTTGTGTCCAGTGCAAATTATATTCAGTGTCCACTAATTTAAGAGAGGCATATGCTTTCAAATCAAGGATGCCGTGTGTGAATAACATACACATCCTACAATTATAACAAAAATCAGTATTACCATCTTCAAATAAATATGAAACTGCTTCACGTCTTATCTCTCACCATTAGTTGCCCCCAAAATTATTTTTTATCACATCCTTTCATTTGTTATTATCAATATCAGCTATAGAAAATCAAAAGATCTCACCCTTAGTTGCCCCGAGAATTATTTTTTATGGCATCCTTTCATTTCTTATCAATACCAGCTGTACAAAATCAACAGAGAATGGAACTGTTTGAACTTACATCTTGGATCCATCTAACACCCAGAGCAATGACATCATCTCTCCTAAGCCATTCAATTTGTCTCAATAACCAGTCATCAATTGCATCTTCCATAGCCAACTGCAATATTTGCTTTGAAATCCAAAATACTTGTCGCCTGTAACCCAAGAAAGGAAAAAGGAAAAAAAAACAGAAAAGATGAAGCATCAAATCCCTCCATCATTTAATAGTATAAACTAAATATTTCTCAATATTATTAGTAAATTATAATGTGATTTATATACTACAATTACAAGACAAGCTTTGTAAGAAAACATATCAAGTCAAACCTGTGAACATTTTTGGAAAACATTGAAAAAGAAAACAAAAAATATCATCAGCTGTTAGAAAATCTACATTTGACAGTTCATCTATTAATTTTCTTTTAGCATTTTACATTAAAGTCTAAACATCATCCAATATCCTTCATTATTTACATTAGTTGATTCATTATGCTATCAAGAGTTTTAGAATTATATTCTAGGTGCCAATGAAGGCCTTATAAAAATCCAATAGAAAATAAATTTGCTGAAAAATCATAGGTCTTGGGAAAGTACTTTTGGGATTCTAAATTCAGAATCGAAGGATGACGAGAAACAAGGACAGTGCAGTTTGTTCTTCATAAAGGAAAAGACATACACCACTAATGTCAAAATATGCAGCATATATTGATGCCTTTTGTGTGTGTACCTTCAAACATTCAGCATTTTGGTCAAAGACCACAATTATGAAAGATTTCAAAAAATAAAGTTTTGAAGAAATTCATTATATTCTCTGAAGAAATTCATTGTGTTATCTCTCTATCAGTATTGAGGATGCATCAAATGAAATAAATGGGCTACAAAATCTCTATTGGTGACAGCCACAGACAAAATTCTTAATACCAAACAAAAAGTTGAAAACTGTGTTAAATCTCATTCACGACTCAATATTTAGAAGATGCAAATAGGAACATTCAAAAGATTTGTAAATCATTGGGAGGAAATTAAAATATCCAAACAATCTGTAAAATGTCAAAGTCCAATTTGGGAATCACCATTCAGCAGATGACTTTAACAGGATACAGAAGGTTTGACGATGCAAATGGTCAGGACGAAATCCCATACAAAGCTGGAAATGATAAAATCATATAGATCCCACGTAAAGCCATCTGAGATTTAGTATGTAACAACAAAGAGATACAAGGTATTAGCAGTCATACTATGTGGGGATGCAACATTTATGCCAATATGTAATTTGATTTTCGAAAAATTGATACAAAGTACTTATTTCAGGATTTACTTGGAAATTGTCAAAAAATATGTCAATAGAAAAAAAATTCATTGCTTCTTATGTTTGAATTTCATATCTTAAGAATAAATTAAAATCAAGAAGAGAGGAAGTTGAAGCAAACCAAATGTAGAAGTTTATGACCCAAAGGAAGTTGAAGTAAACCAAATGTAGAAGTTTAAGACCCACAATCAAGATTATGGAAAGCCATAAACAAGTTTAGGGAATATAAAGATTCAACCAGTCCATTGGTAGTTGATTTTGGGTGGTTATATTGCTTGGATAGAATTTGCAGTAACATAATTCTATCATTTCCAACTGAATAATCATTATTACATGCAGCTTGATAATTTAAAATAGTGTTCTATCAGAATTTTGTCTCATATTTTTGCCATTTTCCACTATATAGCCTTCTAGGTTTTACAAAGATTCTCAATTTATTGTGGTATTCAAATGGCACTCCTAACGAGAATTGTCAGCCAATATCATTTGGAAGATTGGGAAAAAGCCACATTATCATATAGAAATCTTATTTGTTTTGGACATTTTGGAGTATGTAAAAAAGAACATGACAAATTAAACATATGATCCTGCAAGATAATATCAAAAAATGAGAAGAACAAATCCTTCACAAGATTGGGAGAAAAAGGCTCCATTGCCATACAGAAATCTACTTAGTTACTTGTATTGAATTGCAAGTCCGCCTAACTAACTATGCATTTGTCATGTCCCCTCATTTTTTCTGATAACATATATATATGTATATGTATATATATATATATATATATATATATATATATATATATATATATATATATATATATATATATATATGATAATAATAAAACAATATTCAATAATTATTAATATGCACCAATTATTTCATTGTTTCTAAGACTTATGATTGAATCAAACTTAGTGTTTATTTATCATTTAACTAACCGAGAGGAAAGGAGAATCGGGTGCCTTAAGGGTGGTGACTTTTCAAGGAGTCACCGCCACTACAAACGCCACCTGAGGACATGTCTCTCCACCTCGGATGTGGACGGGAATAAAGGGAAGACTCCCACCATATGGAGGGCACGGAAGATATATAGAAGTCCAAGACTGTGCCTCAGAAAACACACGTAGACACTTGACCCAATTTCAGGTATGAATTTTCTGTACGTATATTCTTCTGCATTTACGGATTCCTCTGATTTCATGGTATTAATTATATGGCAAACATTATAATATTTCTGATATATATATGCATCCCATGATAATATGAATGCCAATATGAATTAAATCTGCAATAATTACATTAATTTTTGAGAACAAGTGATCGGTTCATTCTATAATTCATGGCTATACGAATCAATCCACTAACAATGATAATAAGATCTGTATACTGATGGATATAAAATTCTCTAACTCGCAAATAATAATGAACTGGAAAACTCTACAGTAGATTAATCAATAACTCACATTTGATAGTAGTGGATAACTGTATAATGGAATCTAATAAACATTCAAATACTGATAATAAATTATATGACTAATGAATGGTAATGAATAATTGACAATAATCTGAATACATGCAGTAATTTAAAATACTGATAAAGAATTCAAATACTGATAGTAACTGGAAATACTCATACAAATTGGAATAAACCAAACCAATCCATATCGAGTGGGGAGAACTGCTAAAGGGCACCCTACCTGATAACATGGGTAGGGAGAACTGCTATAGGGCATCCTACAGGACAATGTTACGTGGGGAGAACTGCTGTAAGGCACCCTACATCCCAAGATTGGGTAGGGAGAACTGCTGTAGGGCTCCCTACACCACAATATGGGGCAGGGAGAACTGCTATAGGGCACCCTACATGATAATAACACAAAGTAGGGGAAATGTTGATAAGACACCCTACACGAATATATTTTCCACTATTCTGATCTATGTCTTTATCTTTGATATCACTGCATGAATCTTCTTTAATAGTTAGTTCTGAATATATTTATTTATATGATCAATCTTTAATATAATTCGTAGTAGCCTCTAACTTTGTTTTGCAGGGTTGGACCAGCAGAGGCTAAGGTATTTACTCTCAAACCCCCTACTAAGATCTATCACTAGAACTTTCCCTAAGGGACATTACAGCATTTGTTGTGTTTGTCATTCAATCATATATCATTTCATAAGAAAAAAAACATTATCATGACAAAGTTAATTTGAATTAGCAAGAAGGATAGAAGCAAATGTGCACATACCTAGCTGTGTTATGAGGATAATTGCTGTAGGCAAACCTATTCGCACTTCCTAATGATAGTATAAGGATTGTTTGGCATATTGAACATCGATTGAAAGAGAAACCAAGTTCTATGTGAATTCTTTTGATGGATTTGACTTTGGATATAGGTGTAAATCTAAGTTACCAGTTCGGGTTTGGGCTCTGGTTCAGGTTCGAAGAACCCAGTACGCCGGTACAGCAAAATTTTGAAAAGGGGTTTGGATTGGTTTGGGTTCATTAGTACAAAAACATGTAGATTATATATATATGCAACCTATAAGCATGAATTAAGATTAGCATGTCACATAGCATCATATAAACAACAAAACCAACATAAACTTGTAATCATAGCATCATGATCATACCATAACAGCATCATATACATCAAGTTTAATATCAAAATGATAAAATATACAAGTATCATTGTTTCAACTTTCAACAATTTAAAGTTTGATCATCAAATGGATTCTCTAATGGGGGTTTCGGGCAACGCCCCCAACAGGGTCTGGGGGCAGCGCCCCCAGCGGGGTCAAGGGGCAGAGCCCCTTGCGGGATCGAGGGGCAGCACCCCTCGCAGGGTCCTGGGGCCCTTGCAGCCAACACCAAATTACAACCTTCAAACCCACACGAAACTCCATGGCGTGCATCAATTTTCTGCTTTTTTAAGACGTCAGGAACAAGGCCAAAGAAGTCAAAATTCTGATCAAGGTGCATTCTCCCATACGGGAATTGTGTTTTCTGACTTGTTCTTTTGTACAAACTTGTGCTTTTCTCTTGGTTATACGATGCATAGGTGTGTGGCTTGAGACATAGGGTCATTTTAATTTTTTATGTGGTAGAATTCAAAAAAAAAAAAAATCCATTTTTGGGCTGTCAGACCCCTGGGTTTGACTTGGGTCCTCTTGGGTTCGACCTGGGTCCTCTTGGGTTCAACCGTGGGTCCTCTTGGGTTCGCCCTAGTTCGAACCAGGCCTGTGAACCACGAACCCTATCCGAACCACAAGTGAACCGGACCCGAACCCCAAACCAGGACCGTACCGGACCAATACCAGGGGTCTAGGGGGCCGAACCCGGTAACTCAGGTGTAAATGTTAAGCCTTGTCTTCTAGTCTTGCTAATGTTTATTGTAGCCTTGTCTAATGTGATTGCCACATTTTAAAAATAGTTAAGGTGTTCTTTTTTGGTTTTTCTTTGTCCAATTTTTGGCCACTATGGTTAGCAAATCGTACTACCACATAAATTGGTAAATATAGTGGTTTGGAATTGAGATTATAAACAATGGAAGTGACTTTCCCTAATGATCCATTGACAAGGCCAGCTTCAATCCATAAATTTGTTGTTAGCATTACTTGTTGGCTTGTGCTTAGGAGCACCCCTTGTAGGTGATCAATTTTGGTATCTGTTGACGTGTCTGAAATCGCATTGCTGCAAACTTCATACGGCCAACGCAGAATAGAATAGCCGACTGATTATCCTACTCTCTCTTGAGATAAGGAAGTCTCTAATGCTGTTTTCTAAGTTTGATCAAAGGAGACTACCTCAAGGTTTCTTTTGTCAGGTCTTGACTGCGGGATCTCTCAGTGGCTTGATGTGTTTATGCTGGAAACACAAGGGGGACTTACGTTTAACTGGCAACAAGCTAGTCTGCTGTGATTCTCGAATTATGCAATAAAGAGCAAAAGGAAAGGGTTAGGAGATCTAAAACTAACAACACGGGTATGCGGGTAGACAGATTCAACATAACCAATTCCTGCTTGGCCAGAATGGCTCACAACCTTGCAGGAACGGTGCAATCTTCAAAGGAACTTGGAAGATTTTCAGATTGGAGGCGCACGGCTAAGCACCCAATTCTGGCGCAGCTCAAACGGACACCTGCAATTGAACTAAGCACAATCGAAGGCTCAGGTTAACCACACAAAAGGATACACAATCAGCAGATCCTCAGTGGTATGAGCCCGAATCTATCAAATACCTGCACACCTAAAACATAAAGATCTATCTAAAATGCTGAAAGAAACCATGCGAACAGGATGAAAACAAGACAATAAACACCAAATCAATGTTTATATATTGATTTCAACTGCCTATTACAACAATTTCTGCAGCATCTCTATGCTACGGCTAAGATCTAACCTATTCTAACTCTAAAATCTAACTATCTAACCATCTCCCTATCTAACAATCTCTCTCTCTAACAATCTAACAATCTAACCCTTTGCAGAAGAAAGGCCTCTGCCTTTTATAGATATTACAATTTTGAATCAGAGGCCAGGATGGACTGCATCCAAGGGTCCTGATCTGCCTTTCAGAAGCTGACAGCTTTGACCCATGCTGAATTAATTCTCAGTTATCCAACCAGCCACTATCTCAACTACCTGCCATTATTTGGCTTAAATTCAGGTCTATCCAATCTTCTTGGTGGTTGGGAATAGTTATCCACAAAAATATCTTGCACGGGACCCATAGGCAGTTTACAATAAAGCAATTTCAGCTTTTTAGGAATTGAATTCCTGGAATTAAATCCATCTGTGCACTTTTCGAGAATGCATAGACTGAGTGTTCTTTTGCCTTTTGCCTTCAATTTCGCCAGTGGACTTCATCTATGTTCAACGACACGATTCCCAATGCTCGGTTGCTCTTGCGCTCCTGCATCTTTTCTTTTCCAATCTTCAGCGCCTGGCCTTGAATTGCGATCCTTCCTCGATTTGCGTTTCAGGTCTCTCTCCTGGTTCTTCGATGACGTCCTGTGATCAACCAATTTCACTTGATTAAATTAATTTGAAAAATTAAATAATCTAATTTTTACAAACATTAAATTTAGTTACGACGTCTGGCTTGAGAAGCTCTTTGCGGGATGTATCTTGAAAATGCTTCTCTTTCTCTTCGATTGTGAAATCTGATCCTTGGTCTTTACCTCTGCGCGATTTTACCTTTCGAGTGTTGGACGTTTTAAATGGGTTCATGGCGCGATTCTGGAGGTTTGGAGAACTTCTGCAAATTTTAAAATCATAACACTCATGCTTTTCTGGTAAATTTTGGAGAATGGAGGGCACCTTTTGAAATTTGCAAAAAATTTCGGACCCTTTGGCGTTTTTGCAAATTTGGAGTATTTAAACTTTTTGCGAATTTTCAAAACCTTTCACTTTTGGCTCATGGGTCCGAAGTTTGAGGACTTAAGGCGAATTTCGGAGCTTACATATATTTCGCAAAAATTGCGATTTTAAAACATTTCGTCCCTAGGGTCCGAAAATGAGCATCTAAAGTGTATTTTCAGAGCTTTCACGTTTTGGCGAATTCTCATTTTCGGAGCTAAACCACCTTTGCAATATAAGTGAACTTCGGACCCAAACATCCTTACAAAATCGGAGTTTGAAGGCGATTTTACAAATTTCTGAGTTTTCGCGATTTTAAAATGAACCTCGGAGTTTCGGATGCTAAACGTCTTTTCGCGATTTTACCCTGATTTCGGACCTAAAAGCGTGTTTGAAAATTTCGCGGTTTTAAAGCGAACTTCGGAGGTAGGGTCCGAAATTGGGCGTTTTAAGTGTTTTTCGGGGCTTGAAGCGCTTTCGCCAGTTTTCGGACCTAGTGCGTCCTTTTATATTTCGCGTTTTTAAACCCAGGGGTCCGAAAATGGATATTTCGGGTTTTCGGACCTGAAGCGTCCGTTTTAAAACCACGCGTTTTCTTTATTTTATTCCAAGGGTCCGAAAAGAGGGACTTAAGTGATTTCGGACCTGGAGGCGCTTTTGCAAAATCGCGTTTTTTAACATTTCGCCCCAGGGTCCGAAAATGGACACTTAAAGTGTTTTTCGGACCTTGAAACACTTTTTTGCGATTTTGTCATATTTAGAAATTTCGGCCCCAGGGTCCGAATTTGGAGGTCTAAAGTGAATTTCGGACCTTGGAACACTTTTGGCAACTGTTAACCTTTTCAACTTTTGGCTTCTGGGTCCGAAATTGAGCATATTCTAGTTTGAGAGTGGTTTTGGCCCTCCAGGAGTTATATTGCAAATTCTAGTTTTTGGAGGTTTCCTCAGTTTTTCAGAGTTAGCCAAATTTCAGGATCAAGAAATTCCAGACTTAGCCAAATTTCAGGGTCAGGACAGAAAGGCACAAACTGGGGGGTCCCTGTCCAAGACGGGGATGGGTGTGCGATTCGCACAACAAATGGCGACTCGACTGGGAAATGTTCCTGAACATTTCAAGGATGACTATCCGGATCGAACCCGAGAATCTCTGGTATATACCCCACAAAACAACCCAAATGACAGAAGACAGATTCAAAGTAAAAATGAGGTCGCAAACTGAATCAAGTCACCAACCTTGAAAAATCGAGTGTGTGCAGTGAAGTTCATTCAAGCCTAAAGAAGGTTGAGATATCATTGTTTAGTTAATGCAAGTTACGTAGAGCGACTCTAACTTCAAAAGCAACCTGGATAGAGCCCCGCTGCCAGCAAGCGTCTATAGCCCCGACGGAGTTATTGCCTGTAAGCTCACAGAGATTGCTCTGTTTCCGATAAATTTTCTTTTTGAAAACCGGCAGAGGTGTCTGCATTCCCAAAGCCAAGCAACTTGAAATTTCCTTGCTTTTCAATTTCTTTTCTTTTGATTTTTCTCTTTTATTTTCACTTTTTCACCTTGGCTGGTAAGCAGTAAAGCCTACGTGGGATTGAGCATTACAGTGGTCGCTGAAGCAGAGCTTCAGAATCTTTTTTTTTTTCACTTGCAGTGACCTCCCTTTGATAAAACGACAAACTTAAGCATTTTTAAGCATTTAAAAGTGCAGTGATCACAACGTTGGTGACAAGACGCAGTAAGCAACTAAATTTTTAGACTGACTAAGCCCTAAACCAGAATGGACTGACTACGGGGGCAACCGTCAATTAGGCGCTCTACCAAAGTCGGCATCCAAGAAATGAGCCGGAAAAAAACTTCCTGACTTCATATACCAGAGCTGGGAAAGGCAAACAAACCCCTTCAAAAATTGACAGGGAGACAACCCCTTTCCGAAAGGACACCTACGCTACGGAAAGCAAACTAAACTAAAGCAAAAAACAGGGAAACTAAGCTAGAACAGAAAACAAACTATTCACAAAACAGGAAATAAAACCTAGACTAACTATGTACAAGAAAAGACCGACTGCACAAAATGCGGACTATATGCATGTGTTCCCGACCCGGGGTGATTTCTCAGTATATGCAGCAGTAACAGGGCAGTGGGAACAGTTCTCAGTTTGGCTGGTTTGTCTTTATACTCTGAAAAGAAAATTTTCAGTTGGCCACTCTCAGGTTTAACCAGGACATCGGGCAAAATTATTAGCTAAGGGAGTTCATTAGGTCCGTGGTTAATCCATTTACAAGTTGTTTTTCCAGAATATTCAAAATTAAACGCAAAATTTTCAGAATTAATAGCAGGAGGGAAAGAAACAACCTGGCAGGTTTCCGAGTCATGCAGAGTTTTGCACGGTGCGTTGTACGACGGGAAGGTTTCAGCAGCTGTATCAGGAGGTCGCCATTGGTGGTGCAACATCTCGATAGCGTCTGGTGTATGTAAATCAGCATCTGATTTTTCATTGGGTGGCGCAGGCTGATAGTTGATCTCAAAACCGAACTCGAACTCAGGAAAAAGGGGTGCATCGTCTGCTGGTGCATCTTCATATCGTGTAAACAATGCAGCCTTATGCACTTCTATCCGTATTTCCTCAAACAGCAGGGATTGTTCAATTAATTGGCCCTCAAAAACATCCTCGACGGACTCTTGGACTGCATCGTCCATTTGTGGGGCTGCTGCAAACTGTTCTTCAACCTGTGGCTGATCCACAAAGCTCCCTTGATCGTCCTCTTGAACATTGTTCTCATTAGTTGCGGGGATAACAAATTCATTTGCTGCCTTGGTCTGATTGACCGATCCATCTTGCTTAGCAATTGGCAACTCTATCCTTTCACCATTGGGGAGTGCAGCGCTGCATGGATTTTGCATTCGTCTATACTCGTCTGCAGCAAGGTAGGCACTCCACACTTTGCTGGTGATGCTCTCCTCTGGTTCTTCCGGTATTCCAAATTGGGCTTTGACTTGACTAACTGCTTCTATGCATAGCGAGCAGGTGAACTCTGAATGTGGGGTGCGGTGAATTCTGCACCACCAAGGTGACAGCACGTTCTCCAAGCATAACTCCTCTTCGAGACCAAACTGATTCTCAATCAAATTCTTGAACCTTGTAAATTCTTCGATGCTGGACAGAGGACTGGGGATATCCGGCTGTAAAGTTGCCTCTGGTTTGGGGACATCCCAAAAGAATATCTGCCCCTGTAATGCGAGCTCGACCCTTGAAAAAAATGTCAAGCAATTCAGTTCATCGTGCGCTGTGGTGTCATGAATTCTGCAGTGAGCTGCAGATGCAAATGCGGACAGCTGCCTGGGATATAGCTGCAGACTCAGCCTCTGTTGGATTTGAAAAATTTCGGACTGCAAACAGCCCTCATGAAGCGACTGGCTCAACATATTGACTCAGAAATATTTTTGGTGTTTTCTGGTTTTCTGATTTTTTGGCTTTTCTGGTTTAATAGGGATCTTGCATATCCCGAATATAGCATTTAAAAGGTCGATTAGACTCAACTTGCTGCAAAGAACTATTAAGGCGCCCTCCCCAATTTTGTTGCGTGCGGAGGGTAACAGCTATAAAGTTACTCTTTGAAAATGCAGGCTGATATGATGCGAATTTAGTTGTTTAGACATTCATCATAGCCCTCCTTCTAGCGCCAATTCTGTTGACGTGTCTGAAATCGCATTGCTGCAAACTTCATACGGCCAACGCAGAATAGAATAGCCGACTGATTATCCTACTCTCTCTTGAGATAAGGAAGTCTCTAATGCTGTTTTCTAAGTTTGATCAAAGGAGACTACCTCAAGGTTTCTTTTGTCAGGTCTTGACTGCGGGATCTCTCAGTGGCTTGATGTGTTTATGCTGGAAACACAAGGGGGACTTACGTTTAACTGGCAACAAGCTAGTCTGCTGTGATTCTCGAATTATGCAATAAAGAGCAAAAGGAAAGGGTTAGGAGATCTAAAACTAACAACACGGGTATGCGGGTAGACAGATTCAACATAACCAATTCCTGCTTGGCCAGAATGGCTCACAACCTTGCAGGAACGGTGCAATCTTCAAAGGAACTTGGAAGATTTTCAGATTGGAGGCGCACGGCTAAGCACTCAATTCTGGCGCAGCTCAGACGGACACCTGCAATTGAACTAAGCACAATCGAAGGCTCAGGTTAACCACACAAAAGGATACACAATCAGCAGATCCTCAGTGGTATGAGCCCGAATCTATCAAATACCTGCACACCTAAAACATAAAGATCTATCTAAAATGTTGAAAGAAACCATGCGAACAGGATGAAAACAAGACAATAAACACCAAATCAATGTTTATATATTGATTTCAACTGCCTATTACAACAATTTCTGCAGCATCTCTATGCTACGGCTAAGATCTAACCTATTCTAACTCTAAAATCTAACTATCTAACCATCTCCCTATCTAACAATCTCTCTCTCTAACAATCTAACAATCTAACCCTTTGCAGAAGAAAGGCCTCTGCCTTTTATAGATATTACAATTTTGAATCAGAGGCCAGGATGGACTGCATCCAAGGGTCCTGATCTGCCTTCCAGAAGCTGACAGCTTTGACCCATGCTGAATTAATTCTCAGTTATCCAACCAGCCACTATCTCAACTACCTGCCATTATTTGGCTTAAATTCAGGTCTATCCAATCTTCTTGGTGGTTGGGAATAGTTATCCACAAAAATATCTTGCACGGGACCCATAGGCAGTTTACAATAAAGCAATTTCAGCTTTTTAGGAATTGAATTCCTGGAATTAAATCCATCTGTGCACTTTTCGAGAATGCATAGACTGAGTGTTCTTTTGCCTTTTGCCTTCAATTTCGCCAGTGGACTTCATCTATGTTCAACGACACGATTCCCAATGCTCGGTTGCTCTTGCGCTCCTGCATCTTTTCTTTTCCAATCTTCAGCGCCTGGCCTTGAATTGCGATCCTTCCTCGATTTGCGTTTCAGGTCTCTCTCCTGGTTCTTCGATGACGTCCTGTGATCAACCAATTTCACTTGATTAAATTAATTTGAAAAATTAAATAATCTAATTTTAACAAACATTAAATTTAGTTACGACGTCTGGCTTGAGAAGCTCTTTGCGGGATGTATCTTGAAAATGCTTCTCTTTCTCTTCGATTGTGAAATCTGATCCTTGGTCTTTACCTCTGCGCGATTTTACCTTTCGAGTGTTGGACGTTTTAAATGGGTTCATGGCGCGATTCTGGAGGTTTGGAGAACTTCTGCAAATTTTAAAATCATAACACTCATGCTTTTCTGGTAAATTTTGGAGAACGGAGGGCACCTTTTGAAATTTGCAAAAAATTTCGGACCCTTTGGCGTTTTTGCAAATTTGGAGTATTTAAACTTTTTGCGAATTTTCAAAACCTTTCACTTTTGGCTCATGGGTCCGAAGTTTGAGGACTTAAGGCGAATTTCGGAGCTTACATATATTTCGCAAAAATTGCGATTTTAAAACATTTCGTCCCTAGGGTCCGAAAATGAGCATCTAAAGTGTATTTTCAGAGCTTTCACGTTTTGGCGAATTCTCATTTTCGGAGCTAAACCACCTTTGCAATATAAGTGAACTTCGGACCCAAACATGCTTACAAAATCGGAGTTTGAAGGCGATTTTACAAATTTCTGAGTTTTCGCGATTTTAAAATGAACCTCGGAGTGTCGGACGCTAAACGTCTTTTGGCGATTTTACCCTGATTTCGGACCTAAAAGCGTGTTTGAAAATTTCGCGGTTTTAAAGCGAACTTCGGAGGTAGGGTCCGAAATTGGGCGTTTTAAGTGTTTTTCGGGGCTTGAAGCGCTTTCGCCAGTTTTCGGACCTAGTGCGTCCTTTTATATTTCGCGTTTTTAAACCCAGGGGTCCGAAAATGGATATTTCGGGTTTTCGGACCTGAAGCGTCCGTTTTAAAACCACGCGTTTTCTTTATTTTATTCTAAGGGTCCGAAAAGAGGGACTTAAGTGATTTCGGACCTGGAGGCGCTTTTGCAAAATCGCGTTTTTTAACATTTCGCCCCAGGGTCCGAAAATGGACACTTAAAGTGTTTTTCGGACCTTGAAACACTTTTTTGCGATTTTGTCATATTTAGAAATTTCGGCCCCAGGGTCCGAATTTGGAGGTCTAAAGTGAATTTCGGACCTTGGAACACTTTTGGCAACTGTTAACCTTTTCAACTTTTGGCTTCTGGGTCCGAAATTGAGCATATTCTAGTTTGAGAGTGGTTTCGGCCCTCCAGGAGTTATATTGCAAATTCTAGTTTTTGGAGGTTTCCTCAGTTTTTCAGAGTTAGCCAAATTTCAGGATCAGGAAATTCCAGACTTAGCCAAATTTCAGGGTCAGGACAGAAAGGCACAAACTGGGGGGTCCCTGTCCAAGACGGGGATGGGTGTGCGATTCGCACAACAGTATCATTGCTTGCTTTTTGTTGTGCATTTTGCATGACACACTGTGTTATTAGAATAATTTAGTAGCTTTCCTATTATGTCATGTAGCTAGATTGTTTGTGATCAATAAAAGAATCGAGAGGTCAAATTCTTCTCATTTATTCTAGTTAATGATTTATTGTGTTACTAAATCTGCTAGGGAACTAGCCTAAGCTGTGTCCAATTCAAACCAGATCCGCAGTCCAATATGGTTCCCCTACACTTTTTGATAGGAAAACAAGAGGGAGTTGGATCTGTGTAGGACAAACTCAGCCAAACCCAAGGAGGATCTAGATAGATCCAAACAAACCCACATGGAATCTATCAAATTTATGACATGATTTTTATTTTTATTTTTTTCGTCACATTTGACTTTGACTTAGTTGCCCTAAAACTATCAATTAAAGCATTTCAAACACTTAAACAAACCCAGTTTACTCATTTTGATTGCAAAAAACAAATACCATTCTA
Organism: Cryptomeria japonica; assembly: GCF_030272615.1. Taxonomy (NCBI): domain Eukaryota; kingdom Viridiplantae; phylum Streptophyta; class Pinopsida; order Cupressales; family Cupressaceae; genus Cryptomeria; species Cryptomeria japonica. The sequence continues at coordinate 4,095,963 of NC_081410.1, read as the reverse complement.
AAAGATTGAACTCTCATTCTTGCTTCTCATTCAACAAAGAGAGGTTCTACAATAGTTGCATTGATATTCCTATGCATTGTAAGTGTCCATTAGCTACCAAGATCATAAAGAATTTTTTTGAAACATAAAAAAACTCTCTTGCTTTGTTTTTCTCACCTTTCTAATAACGTATCACTATGCTTAAAATCTTAAAAGAGTTAGGTTTAATATACCTATTTTTTGTCTTAATTTGTTTTGAATGTGTTGTTTGTAAAATTTCTTGCTGTAGGAATTATAATGGTAACTAGTTCCCGTTCCACAAGCTGACCTAAATTCAAAACAAATCTGAGTTCTCCTCTTTGGAAGTATGTTAAAGTAACACAATTGGTTTCAGTTGGAGGCGGAAGCATTATATTTGGATTTACACAAGGTGTAATGTCACGTATTCAAATTCATATAGTTGGATGAAAGTAAATTTGTATAGAATTCTCAGACTAGGCATCAACACTTACCCTAGAAAGAATAGTGTACATATACAATCTAAGCAAGTGATAGCATATATTAAATCACAAGAACAAGCCATAGAGCAAATCATCCTTTAGCAAAGAAAAGGTCCAAGGGAATGAAGCCCCCTATGCTCCCATCTAAACCTAATGTTGTAGTATAGAGCCACCTATTTATGGTCACACTTGAAGAACAACCCACTAAAATAAGAAACCAAAGAAACCTTTGGAAATGGAATTTCAAAATGAGACTCAAGGCATTGTCAATCAACACATGGCATGATATGTTTATGCAAATGGGTCAGCTTTCAATGTTGTTAGCTCACCATACTAGCAAGAAAGACAAGAAAAGTTAATGAGGCTCCAAAAGAATACAAGGGCTTAAGTTATGAAATAGCATGTAGCACCTTATTGGACAAGGAGGTCAAGCTTGTAGAAGATCCATTGAAGTCAATAAGGGATTCATGGGCTGAGACAAGGATGTCAATTGTAATAACAAACAACACAAAGAAATCTAGAATTGTCAGTTGTTGGTTGAATGCTATTCACACATCTTCTGGAGTCCTTGTTTTGTCCACTCTCAATCTTATGCTACAAAAGATTGGGAACAAAAAGAATACTATCCACATATCCTTTAGACCTTGTGCTATCCACTCTCTAAATCTTATGCTATAAAAGATTGGGAACCAAATTGATTAGATCAAAGAGTTGTTTGCAAATATTGACAAGATCAAAATGTTCAACGTCAACCACCTCATGTCGCTAGGTATTGTTGACGTGTCTGAAATTGCATTACTACGGTTCCATCCAGCCAATGTAGAATAGAATACTAAGAATCCTATCCTCTCTTGAAATAAGGAAATCCCTAGTGCTGTTTTTAGTTGATCAATGGGGATTACCTCAATGTTTCGGTTGTCAGGTCTTGACTGCAGGATAACTTAGTGGTTTGATGTGTTTTGTTGGAAACACAAAGGGGACTTAAGGTTAGATGAACGGCTTTGAGTGAGTTCCCTAAAGTTTAACAGTCCTATATCAGTTGATTTCACTTGGGTTGACACTATCTCAGCTTGACTGTATGGTTTCTTCTTGGTAAAAAAAGGAAAAAGGAAAGGGGAAAAGAGATAGAGAAAATCTGATTAATTTATCTAAGATAACATGTTCAGGAAAACAGACAGAAACCTCCAAAAAACCAGATTTAACATTATCAGCTAAAAAGGCACAATGCTGTAAAGATCTAGTGCAATCTTCAAAGGGAACTAAATTTTCATGCTACTAAACATAAATGCAGAATTTTGACATTCATTCACTTGATGTTTAACAACCGAACTGAGCATAGAAATGGGTTCAGACTAACCATGCTGGGGGAGTGACAATCAGCCAGTCCTTAATGGTATGAACACCAGGGCTTCTATCAAATGTTATCCTAAAAATACTATCTAAAAATAAAAGACATAACAAGAATATTAAATGGTGAAGAAGGATACCATGCACTCACAAAGAAATAAAACAGCTTTAATATCCATTAATCCTGCATAAATTTCGCCAGAGCTTCAGCAACAATCTTAGACTTCTTACAAAAATAAGGGAAAACCAACCCCTTTAAATAGAGTTTCAAAATTAGATGAATGGCCAAGATTTAAACAAAACAAGTGGCCCAGATTCATCCATACAATATAGTATCCATGCCCATAAATAGAAGGTAAATATCAACAACCACCCAAGGAGGAACAATAACTACCTAAAAAAGGCAATTAATAACTACCAAAAGTAGCTCAAAAAGTGCACATGCACGGAACTCAAAATTTACAACTGACTTGGCAATTAGACATGAACTTTATGGCCAAAAGTGCCTTCTTTTTTTTTTAGATTTTAAAAGAATTATGCACTTTATGAAGGCACTTTTTCCTTTCCTGCAGTAGACTCCTTTGTGATAAATTTGACCTCGTTGCGCAGGTACTCTCCCCAGATATCCCAATCGGCTGCACGCTCTACCCGAATGTAGTCCTGAAATCTTAGACATAACTTGAATAGTTCGGTTGTCGGCGGCATAGGAGGATTAAACATTTTGTAATGAATACCCTGTAGGAGGCTATCTAAATTCTCCAGCTCTTCCCTCCAGTATGACTTGTGATTTTCAAAGCATGATATGTCCGCTTGCAGCCCACCAACAAAATCTAGATCCTCCATGGAGTAGGTGACGCTGGGTTTAAGCCTGTCCTCCCACTGTGGTTGCACCTCATTATCTTCCATACTATTTTTCCAACCGGGAACCATTGATTTGAGAATCCCTTCACCAAGGTCCTTCACACTTGATAAAGTGTCATGGCACTTATCTTGCATTTTATTGATATTATCCTTCATGTCGTTCTTCATGCTGAGAGTCCAATACCATTCCTTGAAGGTATTGACATTATAAGGATTTAGGATAATATCAATAGTGGGGATTTGAGAGCAGGTCCAAAATAGAGCCCTAATGAGGGGCAATGCCCTGGCAATCACCTCATGAGTGTTATAGCATTCCTTCCTTAGCTTACACATTTTGATAATAATGGATTCCCTATGGAGGGCCATTTCGCGCAGATCCCTAAAGATTTGCTCTCCTCTTTCCTTAATGCTTTGAATCCATTCTCTGACGGCCTTGGTTGTATCCTGTACTCTTTCGAACTCTGTTGTAGTCCTTTGCGCCAATGTTCATGGGGGAGCATGGGATTCGGGAGCATGATGCAATGGTCTCAGCAAGTGATCAACATATCCCTCAGCTTGCTAAGCACGAACTCGGTACATGTTTCTCTCAGCAGTTATCTCGTCGAGTTGCCTGAGCATGTTTTGCACAGAGTCCTCGAACTCCTCCCTTTCTTGTTCTTTGGTGGCTCGCCCTATCGGGACAGTTGTAATGCTATAATCAACCAACGCAATTTGATCTGTTGGCTTATCGACAGGCGGGGTAGCGATATGGATGGTGCGGTTCCTCTGCTCATCCTTGGTTATTCGGGAGTAGGTCTTAGGCTTTTTCTTCCCTTTGGACTTTGTTTCCCCTATGCGAGAGAAAATATCCTCCAAGTCGATAGGTGGCTTGGTGGCTGCCTTCCGCTGTGCACGAGCAACTAACCAGTCTTGAGGTATGGTCTGCCCGGATGCTATGGTCAAATTCCCACTCTGCTCTTTAAAGGTTTCAGCTGGTTCACTGCATATTTGTAACTGATCTGTTATAGGAGGAGCGGAGGAAGTGTTCGGTCCTTTGCTTACAGCTGAGTTCTCCCCTACCTCACTGAACAACTGTCTGGTATCCCCATGTGATGGTTGCTCCTTAGTTCTGTCAGGCTCGTGGGTCTCATCCGCCCTTCATTCTCCTTCGACGGTAGTGTCATCTTTGTTGGTACTATGCAGTTGCAACTCGTGTCAACTCCCTTGGGTGAGTTCATGTACATCAACCTCTTGATTGGATGGAATTTCTCCTTCCTCAACTTGGTTCTCAGGTTCACCAGAGTCAACGATCTCCACCTCTGTATTTAGCTTGTCTTGTGCTGGAGGATTATCAGCTTCGAATGCATCATCGCTCTGGGAAGGCGAAGCAGGTATATAATCAAGTTCAACTACATCATCATCGGAACTGGGGTCCTTGGATGATGAAGTGACTTTTGGCCTTCTAATAGGGATCTTCTCCCTTCTAGTCCTTTTAGATGTCCGAGTCCCTCTGCTAGCTTTGGCTTTCTTCCTTTTTTCGGGCCTCTCAACCTCTTCCTTTGCTGCACTTGAGGTTCCCTCATCTTCCGAGGATTGAGAATCAAGACTACCCATCATATGGTACATGAATTGGACTCCTTCATGAGTCAGCCGCTCAATCTGTTGGTGTAGCCAATGATCGGTGTACCTTCTCGGGGCTGCCATAACTGCCTCAAAATCAGTAATTGGATCCTATGACCAATTGATGCCCGGCAAGAGATGCCTTACTGCCTCAAACTCTCCAACCTGTAAGCAATTTCCAAAATCTGTTACTTGGTCCGAGACCCAACAGTATTCATAAAGTCGCATTTGCTGCACACTTAACCTTGAATATTCACACCGTCGGACCTCATAGTCATCAAAACAATTCTTCCAATAGTCTTCAATTGATTCCTTTTCTCTGTAGCGCCTACCGTAGGCTCTCTTTGCTAAATTGTCATGATCAAAACATTTCCTCGGAAATGTTCTTGTAGGCCATAAGAGGCTAATTCAGTAAGTGACTCGTCGACATGTGCTGGATTCTTTAAATGGACATCAAGGTTACCCAAAATCATAGGGAAGGTGAATCTGGACTGCTTCTTGTCTCTGAGTAAGCTGCCCGTTGGACGTGCCTGCCTTGCAGCTTCCAAAAGAATTACTTTGTCTGTTGGATAGTGTGGAAGTCAGAACGGAGCTCCCTCAAAGCTGGCTATCCGGATATAGAACCTAGGGAATTGAATTAACCAGGCGTTGTACCTTTGTACCAAAACAGTAGCCTGTTCTAAGAGTCTTATGTGTAATCCCCCCTACATCAGCCGGACTAGGCGCATTGTGAAGGCATCATTGACACGCTCATACTGACCAATTGCATAAGTAGGGTTGTTCTTTTCCCTCTGAGCTATGTCATGATAATGTAGTTGCGGATAGCAGTCGTACACCTTTACCTGATTAGGCCCGTTCCAGATTTCACCCTTCTTGATCAACCTTGGCAGTGGCTGGTGTCGGGCGAACATATAAACTAAATAAGAGGTCATGGTGAAGTGCTTTTTCTCTTCAAGTTCAACCAACTAGGTATGGATATTGTTACTGATGATCTAGGCCCAGTCGAACTTGGATTTCCCGGCGAAGACCTGCTCTGTAAAATAGAACATCCATTCTTCAAAAAAGTTAGATTGGGGGAGTCCCATAACCCGGCTGAGCAAGGTGACCATATCTCCATGCTCATTGTGAAAGTCACTTCTGGGGGTCTTTTTCCCAATTCTAATACTCGGAGGCCTTCTCTCCTTATACCATTCCTCGTTTATCAATGTCCTGCATTTAGCAGGGCTCATGTCATATGCAACTTGTGCTTCATCTATGGTTGTCACAATGGGGTTATCCGAGAAGGGGATGTCAAATGCGTCGCCAATGGCCTCAGGTGTGAAGTTAGCTAGGACCATATTCTCAAGAACCACTAATCTAGTCCCTAGTTGATAATGTCAGGCAGCCTCAACTACTAGCTCATAATTTTGCACTGATGGAGGAAATCCTGCTGCCTGGGCAATACCGCTTTCCATCATCCGCCTAGGCCTGCCATAGGCGTTAGGGGAAAATACCCTGTCTCTGAAGTCCTGAATGTCTATGTGGCCCAGGTCAGTATCGCCTATGTTTTCCCATATGCTCTGGACCTTTGACTCCCTCAGTCCTCCTCTCTGGTACTGGTATTTCATCTTCTCGCCTTTGTGAGGGATATCTGATTTAGAAGCCCAGGATGTTCCGGCAGCACCAAGTGTCTTTGAGGATTCTACCACAGATTTAGGCATCTATCCTGCACAACCAGACGCAGATTACGAGACGAAATGAAGGAAACAAAACAGGATAGTTAAAAGGGATACGTTAGCGCATAAGGATCAATGGAAAATCGAATTTGAAGAAAGCATGATACTTCAGAAAAAGAGCCTGATTAATCTTAATGCATGGTAGCTTATGCAAGATAAGATCTTCCTAAACCTTCCTTGTTCTGTTATTTACATGCTTCATGTCAGATTTATATTGCATATGATTATCGGATTGTACAAACATCACTTATCATTATGCTATCGGGCTAACAACCCGATAGCATATTAATGTCAATTATTAATTGGCATTAATATGCTATCGGGGTATTAACCCGATAGCATATTAAATGCTATAAGTCATCGGGTTATTAGCCGATACATACTTGCTATCGGGTGCATAACCATTGGCACCGGTTCACATCTGTTATCAGGCGTAATTATATCGGCCATATTTGTTATCGGGTTTAATGAATACACCGCTTCATTTGGAATTAACATTAGTTAACAACTGCACCGGTTGGATTACATACATCGTGCACTTTGAATCATCGGTGTTTATATGAACCGATTCATTACATTGATCAGTCATTATATTATGATATTACAATATGCTATCGGGTGTTTTGAACCGATAATCAGCATTGTGTTAATGGTATAATTACAAAGGCACCGATCAATGGGTGCATTGATCGGTCATGCCTAAAAGGCATGACCGGTCAATACACCAATTGACTGGTTGCCTAAATGATATATATGCCAATTGAATTCATTTGGAGTAGACATAGAAAATATTAAATGATCTCTCTCCTTCAGACCTGCAGATAAAATCAGAATTATCAGACATTGACATAATTCCTCATATCCATTTATAGCATACATAGTTCATAACTTGTTCTTTAATTGAAATTGAAATAACTTTACATGGTATCAGAGCCAAGGTAATCGAACCTAAGGCTATTCAATTTTGATAAAATTCAAGGACTAAGTTACAAACTACAACACATTTCCATAATGGCCAACGCTATCAGATTCGAAGATAGACTCGGAGGTAGCGAAGATTTTTCAGCTTGGAAGTTTAGAATCAAAATGATTTTAAGAGAAAACAAAGTTGATTCATATGTCCAAACTGAAAGTGCACAACCAGAAGATGAAACCGAGAAATCCACATGGATCGAGGGAAATGATAAGGCCATTAAAATAATAGTGGATGGGGTAAGAAATAATATAATGCCCATCATTAGAAAGCAGGAGACGGCTTATAAAATGTTCAAGGCACTTGAAAAGACATTTGAGATATCAAATGCAAGTCGTACTCTAGCACTAAAACGAGAAATAAATCATATCACCATGAACAAAGGGGAGACAATCAACGCCTACTTCATGCGGATATCGGTTCTAAAAGATGAACTTGCAACTCTAGACTACGAGATCCGAGGCAAAGAACTAACACTCATTGCTTTAGATGGGTTGCCTAGTGGATGGAGCACATTCGTCCAAGGCATCAGTGCAAGGTCTAAATATCCTAAGTTTGAGAGACTAAGAGATGACTGTCTACAAGAAGAATCCTGATTGAACAAGGTAGGAATAAAACAGAAGAATATAGATGAAGACTTGCAAGTCCTAAATACAAACATCAATAAAAAATACAAAAAGAAGCAATTCAGGAAAAGAAAAGCTAAACAAGGCAAGAACACTTCTAAGAAAGACCTATCACATGTTCAATGTTATAGGTGTGACAAATTCGGACACTATGTTGCAAACTGTCCGGAGAAAGGGAAGCAAGCCACATTTGCAAAAGTGAAGAAATCTAGAAAAGAAAATGACTCCGAGAACTATGTCCTCTACTCAGCACTTACAAGCCATACTTCAAACAAATCTAACTCATGGGTGATCGACAGTGGTTCATCCAGACACATCACCGGCTTTAGAGAAATACTAGACTCCATGATAGAGAAAGATGATGAGGAAGTAACCATCAGAGACGATTCTTCACATCCAGTCAGAGGAATTGGAACCTGCACCATCAAACTGAAGTCAGGCATGTCACTACAACTTGAAGAAGTACTATATGTTCCAGGCATCAAAAGAAATCTAATCTCCATATCAGCACTAGAAGATCAAGGATACAGAGTGACCTTCATGGAAAACAAGGTGTTGGCTTGGCCAAAGAGATCCTCCATCAAAGACGCTAAGGTCATTGGTCGAAGACAAGGTTATTTGTATGAGCTATGTATAGAGCCCAATCTAGCATTGATCCATGAAGCAACTAATGCAAATGAAGTATGGCACAGGAGATTAGGTCATCTGAATTATAGAGCTTTGTCAACCATGGGAAACCTTGTCACAGGTCTACCTAAGTTGAAGCAATATCATTCAGAGGCATGCAAAGGGTGTGCCTTAGGTAAAAATACCAAAAATGCATTTCAGAATAGTACTAGGAAAACTAGCAAAGTTTTGGAGTTAATTCATTCTGATGTATGTGGACCTATGTCCGTACCCTCGCTAGGGGGATTTTTGTACTATGTAATTTTTGTTGATGACTACTCTAGGAAGACATGGATCTACTTTCTGAAATATAAAGAATCAGAAGAGATCCTAAGTAGGTTCAAAGAGTTTAAAACATTAACAGAAAATCTCTCTGAAAACAAAATTAAAACCTTAAGAACTGACAATGGGGGGGAATACACATCAGAACTATTTAAAGACTTTTGTAAAAATTCTGGGATTAAGAGGGAGTTGACAATACCTTATAATCCACAACAAAATGGAGTAGCTGAAAGGAAAAATAGGACCATAGTAGAAGCTGCCAAAGCCATGATACTAGATCAAAATCTAAACTTGAACCTTTGGGCAGAAGCAACTAACACTGCTGTGTACATACAAAATAGATGTCCTCATTCACACCTTGAAGATAAACTCCTGAGGAAGTCTTTACCAAGACAAAACCAGATATCAGCGATCTTAGGATATTTGGGTGTCCGGTCTATATTCATGTACCTAAAGAGAAAAGACTAAAACTAGAACCCTCTGGAAAAAGGGGAATACTTGTAGGATACAGTGAAACTTCTAAAGCCTACAGAATCTATGTACAAGGACAGAGAAATATTGAACTCAGTAGGGATGTAATCTTCGAAGAAGATTTAGCCTTCAAAAGGGCCCAAAATACAATAGAACCTGAAATTCATAATCCTACTCCTAACCTAGAAGAAGAACCTACTCCTGAGCTTCAGAGGGAGTATCTTGAGGAAACTATAAGTGAAACACAAGACCCACCTATAGATAATCGCAAGAAAAGACCACTATGGGCCACCAAAACTATAGTAGAAGCTCAGAAGTTCGCTGCTCCTTCAGGAACCTTCAGGGAAAGCAAGAGGCCTAATAAATTCATCAACTATGTTGCACTTATGAATGATCTATCTAAAGCTGAACCCAACAATGTTTCAGATGCACTCAAACATCAAGTATGGATAGATGCCATGACTGAAGAATATCAGTCCATTATGAAGAATGATGTTTGGGAGATTGTTCCTAGGCCAACCAAGAAGTCTGTCGTGTCTTCTAAATGGTTGTTTAAAATCAAGCATGCTGCAGATGGCAGTATTGAAAAACACAAGGCCAGATTTGTAGCTAGAGGGTTCTCACAGAAGGAAGGAATAGATTACGAAGAAACATTTGCACCTGTTGCCAGGTACACATCAGTAAGAGTTGTCCTAGCCATTGCAGCAGCAAAGGGGTGGAAGGTACATCAGATGGATGTTAAGACAGCATTCCTAAATGGCGAGATCGTGGAAGAAGTCTACTTAGAGCAACCTGAAGGGTTTGAAATTCATGATGCAAAGTCTCATGTGTGTAGACTCAAGAAAGCTCTTTATGGGCTCAAACAGGCTCCCAGAGTTTGGTATGAAAGAATTGACACCTATCTCTCAAAGCTGGGTTTCTCTAAGAATGATGCAGATCCTAATCTCTATCTCAAAAGAAATAAAGGTGATATGTTAATATTAATTTTATATGTTGATGACTTATTAATTACAGGAGATAATCACCTAATAGATCAATGCAAGAAAGATCTATCCACAAAATTTGATATGAAAGACTTGGGGCTTCTTCATTACTTCCTAGGATTGGCAGAATTCTGATAATATTGTACTGAACCAAGGGAAGTACACCTTGGACATATTGACAAGATTTAGAATGCTAAACTGCAGACCCATGACCTCTCCTATGGAAACCAACTTCCATAAACTTATTGAGATCCAAACATATTGAGATCCCATGTACGAGATATGGTTGACAGGAATGTGATAAAGTTAGAATATGTGTGTACAGGAGATCAGACTGCAGATATTCTAACCAAACCACTTTCCAGAGTGAAGGTTGATCACTTCAGAAAGGGTTTAGGTATGATAGAAAGGTAATCTGCTTTGTAATCTATACTTACATATATTTAAGATGTTTAATGTGTAAACTTCTTTGTCATGTCTGGACTATCTCTTGGCTTCTTGCCACCTGTGTTCATATCTAAGAGGTGACGATCTCTTAGACACTGAACACTTGTATATAGACATCATAAGGTGACGATCTTATGATAGTCAAACCAGTAATCATGTTGGATCACTGGTAAGTCATGGATGTGTCATGACTATGTTGTGATACAACATTTGTACAAATGTTATTGCATTATCACAATTTGGATATAATGAGAACTTAAACACTTCTCATATGGTTATCCTTGTATTGCGTGTTAAGCAATACTGATATCACGTGTAGGTGATATCTTAACCATTGATCATGATTGGATCTCTGGTAAGTCATGGATTTGTCATGACTATGTTGTGATAAACATTTATAAATATTATTGCACTTATCACAACTTGGATATGATGAGAAACTAACCTTTCTCATAGACTTATCCTTAAGTATTGCGTGTTAGGCAATACTAATGTCACGTGTTAGGTGATATCTTGATGAATCTTACAGATCACATGTTTTGATGATTTCTCACATGATCAGGTGATGATTCTCTTACTTTTATCACATGTTAAAATAATACTTTATGTCACATGCTCAGCTGATGTTCTTCTATTTTGTATCATATGTCTTGATGGTACTTCTCATGTATAAATGATTTTTGCTGACTGACATTATCTTAGTTATGAAAAGGAAATGTGATGCAGGTTGCCTTATCTATCTTCCAAAGCTAAGAGGGAGTGTTAATGCATGGTAGCTTATGCAAGATAAGATCTTCCTAAACCTTCCTTGTTCTGTTATTTACATGCTTCATGTCAGATTTATATTGCATATGATTATCGGATTGTACAAACATCACTTATCATTATGCTATCGGGCTAACAACCCGATAGCATATTAATGTCAATTATTAATTGGTATTAATATGCTATCGGGGTATTAACCCGATAGCATATTAAATGCTATAAGTCATCGGGTTATTAGCCGATACATACTTGCTATCGGGTGCATAACCATTGGCACCGGTTCACATCTGTTATCAGGCGTAATTATATCGGCCATATTTGTTATCGAGTTTAATGAATACACCGCTTCATTTGGAATTAACATTAGTTAACAACTGCACCGGTTGGATTACATACATCGTGCACTTTGAATCATCGGTGTTTATATGAACCGATTCATTACATTGATCAGTCATTATATTATGATATTACAATATGCTATCGGGTGTTTTGAACCGATAATCAGCATTGTGTTAATGGTATAATTACAAAGGCACCGATCAATGGGTGCATTGATCGGTCATGCCTAAAAGGCATGACCGGTCAATACACCAATTGACTGGTTGCCTAAATGATATATATGCCAATTGAATTCATTTGGAGTAGACATAGAAAATATTAAATGATCTCTCTCCTTCAGACCTGCAGATAAAATCAGAATTATCAGACATTGACATAATTCCTCATATCCATTTATAGCATACATAGTTCATAACTTGTTCTTTAATTGAAATTGAAATAACTTTACAATTAATTTGGACATGAAATATTATTAAGCTCTTCGATTAAAAAATTTACTATTCGGCTGTGTTTAATGATTGCTAAATTTGCACTTAAGTCTTTAAGATCAGATTTTCAAAAATGAATGAGGTTTGAAACTCCCTAAGTCTGAAATTTGCATTGCTAGTTAACTTTTTAGACAGACTGATTTTAACTGCTTTGCCTGATGCCTTTCAAACGGGAAAAGATGCGGTCTACGGGATTTAATCATTTAATCAATTTTGCATAAACACATCTAACCTATCTTGCATGCATTTCAAATGATTGCAAGGGAGACAAAGCAAGCTTACCTGGCAAATATGGTGTCAATCTGCACAAACCCAGCCTGCAGGGCTGTTTCTTTTTGAAATTTGGAAATGCCCTTTCCTATGCCTTGCGTTTTGGGAAAAAATGCACAACTCGCGATTCACAAAAAAAGGAATGACGCTTCCCTAAGTTTGAAATTTACCACGCGATTTTGACGCGGAAAGGTAGGGTTTCTGCGATTGTGAAGTTTTAATGCTTGGACACTTTCTTATTTTACGCCGAAGTTGGGGAATTGGGCTTCGCGATACTGCAAATCTATGTTGTCGCCAAAAATGGGGTTTAGCTCTGCGATTTTGCAATCCTTCAAACGCTAAACACTCTATCTTATTCTACGCCGAAGTTGGGGAGGCTCCGCGATTTTAGTCTTGGTGGGGAACTTCGTGGTTGTATGGAGCTTTGGAAACTTTCGAAATTTTCGCGTTTTACCCTCTTTTGTCGAACTTCGGCGATCTTTGGTCTTTTTCAAACTTTAAACAAACTTTGCAATTTTACCTTATGGTTAATTTCGGGCTTTTGGGGACCTTTTTCAAAGTTTAAACTTCGCGATTTACTATGGCGAACTTTGGGGTTTTTTGCTTTCTTCGTAAACCTTTATACTTATTCCACACTTTATTGCCGAGGCTTGGGAAAATATGGAGCTTTGCAAAGCTTTGACATTTTGACATTCTGCACTTTTATGCCGAAGTTTGGCAATTTGTGACCTTTTGCAAACTTTGAACAAACTTCGCGATTTTACGCCTTAGTGCGAATTTCGGCGATTTCGCCCATTTTGCAAAGTTTCATCCTTTTCGCATTTTAGGGATTGGCACTCATATCGCCGAAATTCGGCCTTTTACCTCTATTTGCAAACTTCGACTTTTCTTTAAAGTTTTACGCTTAGTCTTGGCTGCCGAATTTCGGCGTTTTTGGTCTTTTTGCGAACTTTTGACACTTCGTCATTTACCTTAGTTGAATTTCGGCGATAATGGGAGCTTTGCAAACTTTTTACTTTCTTTTCATATTTAACTCTCCTTTTGGCGAAATTTGGGATTTCAACGTCTTTTGCAAGCTTTTAACTCTTTTTTCACATTTAGGCGATTTTGCAAGCTTTCATCTCTCACTTAACTCAAGCAATTTTGAAATTTTAACGCTTGAGCATTAAACTCACCTTGCGGATTCCCAGGCTTACACTCATGACAACATCATCCCAGGACTGATTATGGGCACTCAAAAAAGACACGAGACACCCTGCGCAGAACTCAACAGGGCGAAGGCTAAAAACCATTAAAGAGGAAGACCCTGTCGGCGACAAGGAGTGTGTGCAACGCACAATAGGTATAAATAAATTATTTCAAAATTGGAGCTATTAAAGTTAAAGGTGATGCAATATAAATTTTTATATTATAGTTTCACTTAGTTGCTTGAATTTTCTTTCTAAAGTTAGCTACTTGAGCCCTAATTTGATTGTGTATTATATTCTCCTTTAAAATTTGGTTTTTATGATTTTATTTTCTAATAGGTTGCTAGGACCCATTTCACCTCTAACACAATCATCTTGAGATGACTTGTAAAGGTTTGGGAGGCACTTTCTAGCAGTCATTAGTAAAATTCAGTCCATATTAAGGGAAAACAACAATAAAAGAGCAACAAATAATAAGTAGATGATCCTAGATAAATCTTGGTGGGATCATGATCAATTAAATCTTGGTGGGAATAAATCTTGGTGGGAATAAATCTTCCATTTATAGTGTTGATTCCAAAATATTATAGTGTTGAGATTCTTTTTGTGCCAATGAGGATTGCCCCATATAGAAATATGAAGTTGTAGAAGGGTACAAGGCAACATATCATATAGACTCTTTACTAATCTTGGTTTGTAGGATGTATTCACAAGTGAGATCATTGATTTTGTAAAATCTAATGGTCCAAGTATTGAGGCTCTTCTTGATAAGTTCAAGAAGGATACTCACAATCAAAATCTTATCACATATTTAATAATTTTTTATTTTTTAATATTTACAATTTAATTTATAGTTTAAAAAAAAAATTATTTTTATAATGTATAACTCTATCTCTCTACTTTCTTCACAAGTTTGCTAATTCATTTACATCTTAGAGGAATTGAAGCACATATTCTTCCACCCTCTTAATAAAATGCAACAAATTACCCTCAAAAACATGCATTCCAACTTGTACCTCCTTTCACACAAATAACATGGCTACAAGGAAGGAGACATGAAATTGTGGCATATGAAGTCAAAGCTATTGCTTGGATGCTTCCACTTCCTAACATGTTAAACTTGAGAAGTCAAAAAGCGAGCACACTTTTAATGCAAGTGGCAATGGCAATACTTGCGGTTCTTCAAATGTTCCTACATTATCTAATGTTAATGATTATGATTTAGAAAATCCATATGATGCTAAATACTGATTGTTGAACTAGAAATTATTATTTTAATATTGAACTTGAAGTTTGAACAATGAATATTTAATAATATTTATCATTTATATTTTAAATGACATTTGAGTTTATGGTGCTTTTGTTGATTATATGATGCTATGTGGTCTTCTTAACTTAATTCATGCTTTAAGGCTGCAAATATGCCTTTTTGTAAAGAAAAAACCCAAAATGAACCGAAGCCCAAAAAATATTTGTTGAGTCCATGAACCAAATCCGTGAATCTGACCCAGGATCCAAACCAGAATCGGCTACTTACAATTTATTTGCGAAATTCATAAGACCTGCCAAATCATTTTGCATTGGTCTTGCATTGTGTATGTTCACTGATGTGGCATGGAATTGTGTTTGGGTATAATTGTCACCTTCTTGTCAGATATCATTTCTAGTGTGACAATTGTGATGAATGTTTGCCACAGCATCCTTGCAATCAAGTGCAATGCATATATTGGTTTGTCCATGATAATTGATAGCTAGGCAAAGTCACCAATGAAAATTATGGACACACAATTGAAGCATTGTTGGTGGTGGTGGAGGAATGCCTCATGCACGCAGCTATCTATTTTTTATAGTAAATTTGGGCCTACGAAGTTCATCTCCTCTAGATGATGATGCATTTGATGTTTCACATCTCTTCTTAAAATAGTGTAAAAGATTGTCCTTGTAACTGGTACATTTCTTTTATTAGGATTATACAAGGTGCGTGGACTGTTGAGGAATGTATGCTAAAAGCAATAACTCTTGTAGGTGTGAGTGCTATTAGCAGGCTTTGTTTCACTTAGTTTGGACTGTTAAGCAAATTCTTGATGCAATCAATTAAGTAGCAATTTTCAATGCCTATTGTTCCTTGAACAATCATATGCAAGGTTGTTTGAACAAATGGTCTCTATAGTGTTGTATAATGGTGCTTAGCTCAAGTTGTTGCTTCTGTGCCAATTGATAGCTTGGTTTAGTGGAGGACGAGAGAGAGTGGGCATGTTGTGGGCACATCCTGCTTGTGGTTATCAATAGAATCGTAGTGTCAGGAAAATGTGGGGCATGTTGGGTTCGTCCTATTTATTGTTGGTATTAAAGTCATGTCAGCCAAAAATTTCCAGTTCATTTACAAAATATTTGGAGTTTTCCCTTGGAATAGAGTAAAAATGGGAGAATGCATTCACAATTGCCTTCTGTTATTTCTTTCCATTTGCACCCTTTGTGATGAGAATAAAATGAGAACAGCTATACTAATGGTTTTGGCTTTGCATATAACAAGTGTGGATTTGAGACACCTGGGATGTACACTGTTCATAATTTCCTTATAATACAGAGGAGATTTTATTTCCCATGAGGGTATTGCCCTAAAAATCTTTAAGCCCATTGTTTATGCAATGAATATTTGTCAATGAGGTGTTTCTGTTTATACATTTCTATAAATGGTAAGCCAGTTCTGAATATTTAAACGGAGAACCTGATCTAGAAATCCAGAATTCCAAATTTATTCTACGTGTGTAAAGTATTTATTAATGTATAATCAAGAATATCTTACTTCTATATTGTTTGAAGAATATATAATCAGGCATATCCTACTTAAATATTGTTTGACATATTTGATGTCATCATTGATTTAGGACCCAAGTATGTTATGTATTGAGAATGTGACCAATTAACTCGATAAAAATGCCTTTGGCACCTATGTAAATGCTTATAGCTTGGCATTTTCCCATCTTCAAAGAAAGTTACTGCAAACATATTAAATATAATTGACCCTTCAACCATTGTCAATCACCTAGGCATTGAACATACACATAAGTTGATGTCAACAATAAAAAATGCTCAGTTGATACAATACCATATTTTACAAACACGGTGTTCAACACTTCTTGAATGTTGGGATTACACAATTACATTGGGAAAAACTGCTTAGTTCTTTAGCAACTGCCAGTCTTTTTTATGTGTCAGTCATTCAACCATCAGTCATATTAGAGGAAAGTTCAATTGACAATGACTGTATGACCACAAGTGCACAGAATACAGCATCTCTGCTTAAAATCAATAGGTCATTACTTAAACTTTCCAAGCTTAGCACAACATGCCTCAAGACAACAAGTCATTCAAGCATATATTGAGTTAGTAATAGGTACAAAACTGGATCATTGGTTCTTAGCTAAGTTACCGGGTTCGGCCCCCCTAGACCCCTGGTACTGGTCCGATACGGTCCGGGTTCGGGGTTCGGGTTCGGTTCGCCTGTGGTTCGAATAGGGTTCGTGGTTCACAGGCCTGGTTCAAACAAGGGCGAACCCAAGAGGACCCAGGGTCGAACCCAAGAGGACCCAAGTCGAACCCAGGGGTCTGACAGCCCAAAAATGGATTTTTTTTTTTGCAAAATTTAAATTTTTTTTAATTCCACCACATAAAAAATTAAAATTCCAAGAGAGAAGCACAAGTCTGTACGAAAGAACAAAAACACAATTCTCGTACGGGAGAATGCACCTTGATCAGAATTTTGACTTCTTTGGCCTTGCTCCTGACGTCTTAAAAAAGCAGAAAAATGATGCACGCCATGGAGTTCCATGTGGGTTTGAAGGTTGTAATTTGGTGTTGGCCCTGGGCGCTGCCCCGGGACCCTGCGAGGGGCGCTGCCCCCCGACCCCGCAAGGGGCTCTGCCCCTTGACCCCGTTGGGGGCGCTGCCCCCAGACCCCTGCAAGGGGCACTGCCCCTCGACCCCGCAAGGGGCTCTGCCCCTTGACCCCGCTGGGTGCGCTGCCCCCAGGCCCCCGCAAGGGGCGTTGCCCCAAACCCCCATTAGAGAATCCATTTAATGATCAAACTTTAAATTGTTGAAAGTTGAAACAATGATACTTGACTATTTTATCATTTTGATATTAAACTTGATGTATATGATGTTGTTATGGTATGATCATGATGCTATGATTACAAGTTTATGTTGGTTTTGTTGTTTTAGTTAGGTTGTTTATATGATGCTATGTGACATGCTAATCTTAATTCATGCATATAGGCAGCATATATATATAATTTACATGTTTTTGTACTAACGAACCCAAACCCCTTTTCAAAATTTTGCCGTACCGGGTTCTTCGAACCCGAACCGGTGCCCGAACCCGAACCAGTAACTTAGGTTCTTAGATGAAATACTAGTGAAGAATCCGCATAAAAAGGGTATGTTAAATATTCAAATATTTCAATTCAAGAAAAGGAAATTATAAAAAAAATATATGTATTCAATTATTTCAAGGAAAGGAAAGGAAATGGAAATAAAAATAATATTTAAATATTTCAATTCACTGAAAGGAAATGGAAATAAAAATCATTTATAAGCAATTGTGATGAGATAACTTGTCTAAGCAACTCACAGACCAAAAAAATATCAAAATGAAGCAAAAAAGAAAAGAAAAATTAAATTAAAAATTCTGCAATACACATGTTACAAACAGCACCATAAATCATAAAGATTTTAAATAGGTCTTTCTAGGATTTTGAAAAGATCATATATATCAACTAACAAATCAATTGAGCTTACCTCACCCAACCCCTTCGTTTTAGCTGAAAAATCTTATCCACTAAATTCAGCAATGGAACAGTTAGCTTTGGTGGGGTCCACTGCAATCATGCCAAAACATTAAACTACGCTATGAGTGAGAGAGAACAAATTATAATACAAATAAGATTTCACATCTATTATTTCACAAAAAAGCATTTAGAATGCACATTTGATGAATTTTAGAAACTACAAAAGAAATGTCATTAGTTGCATGTATTACTGTGACCTTTATTAAGAATGCAAACATTTCATTCTGGAAAATCTATCGTGTTCAAAACATTGTGTGATTGTAAGTTTCCTGTATGGATTGAAGGAAAAAAGTTAAATATTAAATAGAACTTTGTTCTATATCTAGGAATAGAATAGAATTAGAAACAAAAGTTAAAACAGTAATCTATGCCATGATAAAGACAACACGAACATAGCATAAAGAATACCCTTGAGATTGGGAAGGATTTTGATATTGAACCCATAGTACCTCAAAGCTTAGCCCAGATCTTCTAGTGTGAGAAGTAGATAATTATTTTAGCAACATAAGTATTCACTATTTTTTAATTAGATTAGTCTGGGCAATAACCATGCTCAGTCTGAAAGCCAAAAAGGGGAGGGCTTCATTCCCATACAGCACAGCACACTGTCCCTAAGGACCAACATAGACAACACAACAAATGTCCACCCTGGTACTTGAACACAGTATATCTTGCAAATCAACTGACAAGTTAACTATTGCATCACACATCCATGTGCAAAAAATTGAATCCACCTCCTTAACTTGACGTAGTTTTAGTTTTATTTAGCCAGATATAAGGGAAACTACAAAACAAGGTAACCTCTCTTGTTTCTCGGTGTCATTAATAGTTGTCCACCTGCTATCCAGCATTTGGAAAAAGATCTGGGCTACAGAGAAGAAAGAAAGCAGTCATTTATATTAATGTCCACAAGTGAGCATAATAGGTTGACGGGAATCAAAAATAAACATAGTTATAGTAGCCAAGATTCAGGGCAGAGAAAACACCATGAGCAAAACAGGCCAAAAAAAAACAATGAAGCAACCTAGAAAGGAATACATAAATCAAGCTTATCAAGAGTTGGTAGAATCTTGGGTTGAAATCCTAATCTGGAGATCCTTGCAATAAAACATCAGAATTAAATCTACGAGAGGAGTACTGGCAGCAACATGTGGTGCACCAAAATTAGTAACATCATCATCCATTTCTGTGAAAAGGTCCATGCATGATCTAAATATGCTCATCGGAGAGCACCTCACAATTTATACTATGTCCATGAGTAACAAAAATCAGTCAGTGGGACTCAAAAGGACATTCAGTTGAAATAGGAAGGCCAAAAACAATAGGTTCTAAAGGATAACAGAGTAAAAAGGCATGACTTTTGTTTCACATGGCCAATGAATATGAAAAGACCTCCCTATAGGCAAAGAACCACCCACTGCCAATAAATGGAGCAATAGTGGCTCTCCTCCCATACTACATGGCCTGTCTTGAGGTAGCAGCTATGTGATCTGATGCAAAGAACCACCCACTGCCAATAAATGGAGCAATAATGACTCTCCTCCCATACTACATAGCCTGTCTTGAGGTAGCAGCTATGTGATCTGATGCCTAGACAGCCACGTTGGTAGGCTCAACACTTGTGGCACTTGCACTAATCATACCTAAACAAAAGTGGAATATAAGTTCCCACTATTAGATTAATATCGATTAATGTTAGCATATATCTTAGCATAATGGAATTACTTTATATTTCTTATTATTGCACTAGAAATGGCACATTGCTGTAATTTGTTTTACAGAGGTTGTAGGTTGTTAGGAATTTGTTCCTAAATAATGGGATAGATTGTTTCATTCTTTGGCTTATATAATTAGAATAATGTAATATTCATTGGCTCCAATGCCTGGTTGATGTTGTGAGTAGAAAGAGAAGGAAAAATTGTGTTTTCTAAGTGATGTGAAGGTGCTTGAAGAGAGAAAAAAGGGGTAGATCATTTTGTTATCATAGGTCAAACTACATGGACCTGTGTGCAGCAACACCCCCGGGTGGGGCATGGACCTACAGGAGCTCATGCCTTTGGAGAACATAAAGGTGCTGGCGTGTGTAGCAGGACGAGCGGGAGCATTAGCAGCCTCAGTTTGCTCAGCAAAAAATGTATAGCATGCAAGGAACATGAGCAGGTACTGTGTTATATGCATGAATGAATGAGGTAGAAGTTCAGCTTCAAACATTTGCATCTAGTTCCCGAACTCCAATCTGTATACATTCATGTATTGAGATATTTGTGGGCCTTGAGATGTGGATGAGGCCTTTTTCTCGTAGAATTCACTGCAGGCTGTGAAACAGAATTTGTTTGCTGCTGCTGCCTTTTTGGTGGTGGAGATTTTCGACTAAGATTTTCTATCATAGATGAGGTTTCAGAAAGGTATGAAACATCAGGAAGCGGATTACAACCAGCTGATATTATTTCCAACTATTTCAAATTCTTAAGTGTTAAGTTGTTGATGTCATTGATACGTATACAACACCCATTTTCTTTCCCAGATGTACAGCTGCAAGACTGCCAAAGCATATCCCTATACCTTTTGACTGGGAAGCTATTTTTTTATGAAACTTGGCCACAATTGAGTTTTAGCATAATAAAAATCCCTGTTAAATTTTTTTGCTCCAGAATTGCTGAAACTTTCAATTAAATTTTTTCCATAAATTGCCTGAAAAGATATCGTTAGTTAATATCTTTCAAACTGTGAGAAATTTTCTCCTGAAAACTTGCCACATTGAGTCTATTGGAGTTTAAAACATCCCTGAAAAGTGGTTCTATTCCAGCTCTAATGGATCTCTTAATTTAATTGCTTTCATCAATCCCAAGTCTGGTGGAGTCTGTTGCCATAACAGGAATCCTAACATTGCTTTTGTCTGACTCAGAAGTTGACTGGCAAGAATTATTGTCCATGGAGTCACAATATACTCATCATTTGAGAGTATCATGATCTTGATTAGATCATGTTGAACAAGGAGGCACCACCTAAAGATCATTCAAAGGACTAAGACAAAAGGCACAAGGGGGCTTTAATGCTTCTAAAATTGACTGTTGCAGATAAACTAGTGCCAGAGGTAGTAGCTTCAGCATTGTGAGGAAGTCTTGAATCAAAATATCAAGCATTTAAAGCTGGGAGAGCTTTGTATTTAAAAAATCTTTTTTTTTTCCACTAAGTTGCAGTAAGGAGGATCTATTTCTAACTATCTTTTGTGCGTGAAGGATCTCAGTGATCAAGTGGTAGCCTTTGAAAAGCTAGTGGGTGACCATGATTTGGTTGTGTTGATAATGCATAATTTGCTACCATCATTTGATTTCTTTGTTGAATCCTTGCACTTAATTATAGACACTCAAAAACTTGACTTTGAGAAATTCTCATCACTTCTTTTACAAAAGTAACCAAGGCAGGAGAAACAAGCAAGAACAGAGAGTGCATTTATTGCACAAAGCAGAATCAGAGAAAAATAGATAAAACAATTAGTTCATCAAGTGAATCTTCAAAGGGTAATAAGTCAATGCAATGATCCAAGTGGAAATGCTACTATTGGAAAGAGCTAGGACACTTCATAAAAGATTGTCAGAAGTGACAACAAGATCCTGCCAGTAGTCAAAGACTCAAAAGAAGACAGGATATGCAAATGTTGTTGAGAAGGATGATGTAATGTCCCCAATTTGAAATATAATTTAATAATGAACAATAATAATGAAATTAAAATACAAAAGAATAAAAATAAAAATTTAAACAAAATATAAAAGAATATAATTAAAATTTGATTAAAGTTAATGAATGGTCAAAAGGCATGAAATGATAAGTTGTGACTCCCCCAAATATGAGGTATAAAAGGGAGAGGAGAACTCATTTGAAGGGGAGATAATTTGGGAATCAGAAGTGCAGATCTGATTGTGAAAGGGTGTGTCCCTTTCAAAGGGCAGAAATAATGAAGAGTTGCACTCTTTCAAAGGGTGCTAATGGTAAAAGGGTGTGTCTCTTGCCAAAGGGCATACATGATGAAGAGGTGTGACCTCTCCCTCACATTGAGAGATATATAGGAAAGGAATCAAAATCCTCCAGTGATATCACCATCGATCAGATTAGATCAGATCAGAACTGTCATTAAGTTACAGACAGTAACATCTTTGTTCTTGGTGGTATGCATGGGGATGTGCTTAATATGTATGCTTATTATATGGAGCCTGATAATGCTCTTATGCAGAATTGAATAGTAATATTAATATAGACTACAATATGTATGACAGTCATACTTAATTTCATATGCATTCATAGTACAACAAGATATTGACATATTTACAGTCCTAAGCTCTTAACCAGTTCTAATTCCTTTTTAAAGTTTTTATTGAGGAGTGGTGTGATGCCGTTAGGGAGAGACAGAGTAAAACCATCTCATGATAGATGTGCCCCAAGGGTGAAAGAACTCATGATCCTGAAATCTGGGCTGCGGGCCCCAAGGGTGAATGGACTGAGGTTCCGGTAATCTAGGCTGCATTAGGGAGATGGTACCATCGCGCCCTAAACAAACAAGTCTCCCATTCAGGATTAGAAATTAGAAGGGAATTAAGATTAGGCCTGACTAAGGACAATGCCTAACTGTACTATAAGCAACCCTAGTCATTGATTTGTAATTACTGTAACATGGTAGGTAGTAATGTATGTTTCCCTTTGGGAATTGACAACCTATAGGCTATAAATAGGGGACATTACAGATGAACAAAGAGCAACAGATGACTTTGCTTTTGTGGCATCACAAAACCAATCAATTAATTCTACAGCCTAGTATTTTGACTTGTGACCTTTTCACACATCACCCCATTGCAAAAATGGGGAACCCCCACTTTTTCGCTTGTTAGGGTAGATGTTTTGTCTGGTTTCCTAGTTTTATCCTTTGCTAGTGAAGGGGTATCAATCAAAATGCAAAAGGATGTTAAAATTGTTAAAATGATCCTAAATTTTTCTAAGTGTTGGGATTGCAACTTTCTTTAGATGTGAGCGTAATGTGTTTTAAATGTTGCAAATTGGTGTGAATTTTGTGCTAGATCGTCAAAAGTCCCTATAGGAGTCGTTTTTCCACTCCTAAGAGGTTAATCAAGTCAAATATGAGGTTAATCAAGTCAAATATGCACAAAGTCCTGATGGACTCGACTTTTCCACTCCTCAAATCCAACTAAAATGTTAAAAGTCCCTATGGAAAAAGAATTTCCACTTTGCTAAATGATAAAATTTGATAAGTTTGGGCTTTTACAATGTGAAAATCATCACAGTCCCAATGGAAGACGTTTTTTCCCCATGAAATTAAGGCATAAAAATGAGTTGTCCCGATGGGAGGCATTTTTCCACTGAGCAATAAAGATTAAAATGGACTCTATCTTGATGAAGCGTGATTTTCCACTCCATTTTTGAGCAAAAAGAGTTGATTTTATGATAAAATGGTCTCAATGTCGATGAGGTGCATTTTTTCCCTCGTGGATAGTGTTTTTGGGGAAAATCCCGATGCATTTGGCTTCTCCACTGAGGTTGTCCCAAAGGAGATTGTTTTTCCACCAGGCCTTCAAGAGCGAAAATGTGTCCCGATGACTCACATTTTTCCACTAGGAGGTAAAATGACTAAGTTAAGTGCAATTTGAGTGTCCAGATAAGGTTTGAATCTCCACCAGATAGGAGAAGGAGTAAGACGAAGTGAAATGTGGACAAATTTGTGTTGTCCCTTTGAGGTGCATTTTTTCACTCGAGACAAAATGATGAATTATGACTAAGTGAAAGTGCCCAGTTGGAGTTCGAACTTCCCCTAGAGAGTGCTTTAATGAAATTTGACAAGTTTTAATGAGATTAGGAGGCCAGATGAAAGATGTTTTTCCACTAGGGACTGTGTTTACATGAAATGATCAATTTAGTTGTCCAGATGGCTATTGATTTTCCCCTCAAGGTCATGATTGGCATGTTGGGATGAAGTTGAGTGAAATTGTTTGTCCAGAGGAGGTGCGATTTTCCCCAAGTGGCTAAAAGTTGAATGCAAGTGAGAATTTTAATGACAAATGTGTCCTAAATGGCATCGATTTTTCCCCTACCACATGTATTTAATGATCAAGCAAAGTGAAATGCGCCAAGTGTTAAATCCCAATGCATATCGATTTTCCACTAGGCTGGTAAAGGCATGTTATCCCACATTGGCTGTGTGGTGAATTTACAAGGTGAAAACATGAATAAAAGACCCAATCTAGTGCTTATATATTATTATATTATCACTGATTTGACAGTTTGGGAGCTGAAAGGGGCTGAATTTGGAGTGGCACCATTGTTGTGGAGGGTGCGATTTTGCCTAGGGGGCTGATTGCGCCACCATTGAGGGAGTTTGTGAGCATCCAAGAGGGGCGACATTGATGGTCCAGATCTGAAACATCATTTCCATCCATCATTCTCAGACCAAATCAACATTTCCAGCCCCATCAATTTGTATTAACTTATTCTCAGCCCTTGTTTGCTGATCTAGTGATTATGCCCAGCCATTGTTTATGCTCAGACGTGTTCGTCTCCAGGTGATTGGGGGCAAATTGCAGTGCACATTGAGGTTGCACCATTGTTAAAAGTGTTTCTAGCCATTAAGGTTGCATTTTCAGAGGTGTTTTCAGATTGTATACTCTGAAAATCAGAGCTAGAACTACATTTTTGACATTAAAATACACAATTTTCTGAGTATAGCAAGGTGTATTCAGACTTAGCAATTATGATCAGACTTAACCTAAGTCTGAAAATCACGTTTACTGAAGAGGAATTTTCCAGATTTGGATTAAGATCCTCATATTTTTCCAAAATTATGTTTCATAACTTCGAATTTCTGATTTTAAAAAGCTCACAAGTCTGAAAATCATTTGAAATCAGAACCTAAGTTAGTTCTGAAAAATTAATTGCTCAAATTACCTATCACAAGTTGGGACAAAGTAAGGAACATTGAAGTGTCCTGATAGTGTTCAAACTTCCACTCCATCAAATGGTGATCAAATCAACACAAAATTTTCAAGGACAATGAGTCTCGATGAGGGTCGGATTTCCACTTGAAGGCAGAATTACAAAAGAAGAGCATTAGTCATGAGGAATGAGGAGCCCCTATAGAGAACGAATCTCCACTCCAAGGTTGAAACAAGGTTTATCCCATGGGTGTTTGATTCAATATTTGTTTGTTTTACAGGTTTGCTAGAAGGAAGGGAAGCACAATAATCAAGGCTTGAGGTGAAAGAGGATGCACCTTGCAAGGATACCAAGCGCTCAACACTTCACGGCAACAGATGATGATGGATCAGCTCCAAGATGACAATCAAGTGAAATGCAAGAATGAAGAAACTCAAACAATGCTATGAGGAGGAATCAAGGTTCAAATCCAAAGGACTCTACAAGCATATTGCAAGGACAACATCAAATATGAATGATGAAGATCAACATTTCAAGGATTGGAAGAGGATTTCAAGACAAAGATTTCCAAAAGTAAAGATGAGGACTAGCTCAAACATGAAGGTAAATTCACCATGATGGTGAACAAGTGAGGGAAAGACAAATCCAAGACATAAGCACAAAGGATTTCACATCAGGAAATCAGGAGCTATATCAAGGGATCTCAAAGTCAAAGAACGTTAATGAGGAAATTGTTCAAGGCGAACTCCCTAACATGAGGATGAAATGCAAAGTATCACAAGGAATTCCAAGCATCATGAAGAATGTTCAAGGCAAATTGATTAAGTCTACAATACAAGCCAAGGTTGCATTCCAGTCATCATTTGTTCAATCAAAGGGTACCAAGTCAACATTCATTCAAGGATGGAATAAGTGACACATGGCGCTACATCAAATATTATTTATCTTACTTATCTTCATCTCTCATTGGCCAATGTAATGGTGGTCGTAACAAACCCTAATTAGGGTTTCTATCCTTCGATCCTGGCCATTGATTGTGAATCAATTTGAGCCGTTTACTGTAAGGATAACTCTATATAAGGCCCAACTCTCACATTTGTAAAGGTTGATAGTTGAAGAGATAGAGATTAGGAGAGTAGGTAGATTAGAAGTTAGAGTACAAGTAGATTAGGAGAGAACGAAAGATTGTTGCCAAGATCTTGTTGCAAGAAACATTGTTTTTCATTGAAGTTATGGTGAATTTCGTATGTTGATTCAACATGTTGCATGGTCTCTACTTCTTATTTGCTTTCATGTTGATTAGATGAATGAAAGGAATTGTGAATGATTAATGGTAAATTCAATTATCCATAACACTAGCGATTTGCTGATTGTAAATTTGCCTTGTGTGGTCAACTGGAATCCTTAAATGAGCTTAACTTCAATTGCTATTCACACCTTGATATGCATTGCCTTGATGGTATCCTTGTTAATAGTGGTTTGAACATCATGTGCTTACCTTAGAAGATCGCACTAACCTTTTGGAGTTGTTTGTTGATGGCGAAGTAGAGTTTAGTTGAGTTTTACCCAGTCATTCATTGTCTCTTACATTCCTAGGATTAGATTAGTCTTTCTAAACCCTTCTCCTTTTGTCCTTTTTCTCAATTCAAGTTAGTTTAGGAGAGAAAGCATCAAAAAATTGCAATATCATATGATAAAGTTCTAGTAACATCCAAGTATCCAAGCATTCATGCATTCAACGTAAGTCCACTTGTGATTCTAGCAATATCACATCAAACCATTGAGCTTATCCACACCTCAAGACCCGACACTTCGAAACCTTGGAGTCTTCCAATTGATCACATAGTTTAGCATTTGGGAAGATTTTGTTCAAGAGAGGATAAGATACCTTGGTATTTTATTATGTGTTTGAGGTGCATAAAAAATACATCAACAGAATTGACGCTAGAACGAGGGCTTGATTGTGGATACAAGAATGAAGCAGTTGATGCCAGAACTTATCAAGTCATATTTTGAAGCAACACTCGACAGAATTTGTACAAAGAAAGAAGGTGATCGCTAGATTATCAAGTGGATTCACAAAAGAGGTTGGAAACAGTTGAGCTTTCAAGTTACATTTGAGATTTTATAGATCTCTCTTATTTCAAAAAATCCCCAAAAAGTGAAAAATTTCAGAAAACAAAAAATTTAAAAAAAAGAAAGATTTCTCAAAGGAGGGGCAGTGGCATTGTCAAGATGAGCAAGAAGTTGATATTCTTCAACTTTGGTGGAGACCGAATGCACAACTTTAACCATTCTGTGTGTCCGAGTTTGCAAGGCTAGGGCAATGCAAAATCCATTATACAAACGAACACGATGAAATGCATTGTTTGACATTGTTGTCAAGGATAGAATTGGTTCTACAGGGAAAAATCTTCTTTTGGGATGTTCCCAAGCTAGAATTGTGCATAAGACCTAACAATGATGTCCATGAGAATGATCCTTTTTCAATATTCAAGTTGAGAGTTCTGAACCAAATTGAGATGGATAATATACGACTCGAAGGCGTGTTGCTTTCCTGCTGGTGTCGGATTCACAATGCAACTCACTCAGAATTCACTTGTCTGATATGTGAAGAGGCTATCAACCAGGCCAGATGCCAATTTGGGCTGCCAATCCTATCTAGGGAAGTGTATCATGAATAGATCTTGGGGTGCATACATTGCAGCTAAGGAGTATAGAAGAGAAAAAGAAAAAGGCATCACTACATCATCCGACAGTGAAGGAAGCCAGCTGCAAGTCAATGACACAGGTCCACTTGATGATCAATGTATTGCAGTGGATAGCTTTCCATATCTTGCACGAAAAAAGGAAGTACGTTGAAGAAGAAAATATCCAAGCTGAAGAGGTAGTGGCAGGTGGTGATCAAGGTGTTGACCAAACAATCAAGGAAGAAAGTGATTTACACTCATTGCAAGAGGAAGACTTCCTTGAGGAATACTTGCTCATGCTACAAAATGAGGTCCTTGAGAGTGAATAGCAAGAAATATCCAGTAGCAGTCTTTAAGGAAAAAACAACCCTATAGACAGGTTGAACGAAGAGCTACAAGTTATCACAAGTGAGCCCAAGTATGAAGAACAACCTGAGGGGGGGCTCAAAGACATCATCGCCATCATGCTATTTGAGGGGGGCTAAAAGATCTCCAAGAGAAAGCATAAGAGGAGTCACTGCTGACATTGTTTCAAGACGATCGAATAGTTGCAAGAGGCATGATTCATCACCAACTTCGACCTCTCGAGGTATTGTTGAATGGGTTGCAAGGAGATAGTATAGATGAGCTAATTAATCGGGACGTCACAGTTGAGGATAACCTTGAGTCCAAGGAAGTTGATAAAACAACGAAAGAAGTTAGACTTAGCAAGGTGCTAGCCAATGCAGAAGAATGTGTGGAGGCACTAAGGCATAAAGTTCTACAAAACATGGATACTTGTGAAGATCATCAAGAGATTGAGAGGGAAAACATAGTAGAAAGCATAAGAGCCTTGGAGGCTCATCATGATCCTCTACCATTTGATGCTTCACCGTTTCAAGACCAAGGAAGTGAAAACTCATTCTTGCTACAAGAAGAATAATCAAACGAGGAGCTTAAAGCCATCCCAAAGGAAGAGACCTCCAACATTATTGAGATAGAGCCAAAAGATGATGAATAGTTCAATGGGGCGCTATCACTCGAGATCATATACCAAAAGCAAATTGAGGAAATTTTTGAAGATCAACTTATCAAGGAGACTTTCATTTTTAAAGATGGTGTCGTGTTGATGGGTTCAGCCAAAACCCATCCCATTGCCAAACTGTTCCGACCAAGCATGAATCCCAATCTAGGTTTGGCCCCAACATGTCTAAGATGTATGTGGACCAAACCCACAAACCCAAGAACTATGGGTGAAAACAGGGAGAATCTATGACCCAAATCACAAAAAAGCAAAGTTTTTAATAAAAAAGAAAAGAAAATATTTAGGAAAAACCTACACTAAAATGACTTCAAGGTCACTAACAACATATCGAACAAAAGTTTGAAAAACATTCCTATCTACAGTTGCACAAAGATAAATTATTTTGGTTTACCGTTAACATTTGGCAATTGATATATATTTTGTTTTTAATTTTGTATATTGTATGAAAATCATTGTTATTTTTAATGTTTTTAATATTTTTAATGTGTATGTTGTATGGCTGAAAATATAGTTGAAAACTTGGACTTATGAGGTCAAAATTTTGACTTAGGACTTGGCAAAATTTAGGAAAAATTCAACATTAAAAAATACATAAACTAATAAAATAAACTTAAATCACATGCAAAATACTATTAAAAAAAGTCAATGGGCTTTTGATCTGCTGGTGAAGTTGATTGGCTCTAAATGAGCCCACCAAGGATCAAATCTTGCTGAGTGCAAGGTCCAAACACCATAAATGATGAGGCCAAGATTGCGCCCCAAGCAACTTTGGTGGAATGGGTTCCCCTTAGTTCTTGGCTCTCACTTGAAGAGGTTTCATCCTAAGGCTTGTGCTCCCATATCGGATAGCTAAATGATTCTATGGGTTTGAAATAAAACCCTCCAAGGAAAAAATTAAATTAATTCATCTAGGAAAAAGATTGAAAATTTGTTCAAATCGACAACAATGGAAAAACATACGAAAAAAAAGGGAAAACTTTATACTAGAATGTAATGTCCCTTAGGGAAAATAACTAGAAATGCCCTAGTTATGGGTCCTAGTAGGGTTGAAAGTACGTACCTAAATTTCTGCTTGTCCAAACCTGCAAAACCAGGTTAGAAGATGCTATGAATTATTTAAGTAATTAACATATAAGTAAGTATATTCAGAATTAATTATAAACTAAAATTAAGGTAGCAGTGTCAAACACTAAATTATAGATTAGGAATAATGGGAAAATATACTAATGTAGGGTGTCTTATCAACAGTTTCCCATACTCAATACTACCCTGTAGGGTGCCCCATAGCAGTTCTCCCTTCCCAGTGATCTTGTAGGGTGCCCTATAGCAGTTCTCCCTACCCATTTATCAGGTAGAGCACCCTCCAACAATTCTCCCCACTTAATGATCTCGTAGGGTGCCCTATAGCAATTCTCCCTACCCATTTATCAGGTAGGGTGCCCTATAGCAGTTCTCCCCACTTAATGATCTTGTAGGGTGCCCTATAGCAGTTCTCCCTACCCATTTATTAGGTAGGGTGCCCTATAGCAGTTCTCCCCACTTAATGATCTTGTAGGGTGCCCTATAGCAGTTCTCCCTACCCATTTATCAGGTAGGGTGCCCTCCAGCAGTTCTCCCCACTTAATGATCTTGTAAGGTGTCCTATAGCAGTTCTCCCTACCCATTTATCAGGTAGGGTGCCCTCCAGTAGTTCTCCCTACTTCTCAGGGATGGATTTGGTTCAGACTGTCATTAGTAAATATATTATTATCAATGTTTGTGTCTTATTATCATTTTGTTTATTTATCAGTTAATTTCCAGAATATTTACTCATATCAATTTCCGCCAAATACCAATTGTTTACATATCTGTCATGACTTAATTCACTCTAGATTTTACTCTATTACCCTTATTTTCCAGTCATGTACCGTGTTCCCAGAATGATTCAATACGTATTTAATTTATTACTGTTATTTATGAATATTCAGTGACTAATATTGATATTGCAGAATGATTCGATATAAATTAATACTTCTATTTCTAAATACGTCAACAATATGTTAACATCCAAAAGTGTTATAGTGTTTGCAGCATATGAATTCTCAGAGTATTATATAGTATATTATTTCAGACTAAGAAAATGATTTAGAATACTATAGCGTTTGCACAGAATATCATTTCAGATTAAGAAGTGACATGTATATATCGAAAGGGGGACATGCTTTTATATAAACATTATTAAACCTTCATTATTCGGTCATACGTATGCATACCTGTACAGACTGTGGGCCAGTGTGTGGATATGGGCCTAGTTTTTTGTCTTTTTTTTCCTTCCTTCTATATCTCTCAATTTGAGGGAGAGGTCACACCTCTTCATCATGTATGCCCTTTGGCAAGAGACATACCCTTTCACCATTAGCACTCTTTGAAAGAGTGCACAACTCTTCATTATTTCTACCCTTTGAAAGGGACACAGCCTTTCAAAATCAGATCTGCACTTATTATTTAAATCAGATCTGCACTTCTCATTTCCAACTTATTCCCCCTCTCAAATGAGGTTCTCTTCTCCCTTTTATATTTCATTGTTGAGGGAGTCACAACTTTTCCTTTCATGTCTTTTGACTTTTCATTAACTTAATTAATTTTTAATTAATCATATTTAATTATATTATTTTATATTTTAATTTTATTTAAAATATTTTAATTTTATTATTATCATTTATTATTAAATTTTATTTCAAAGTGGGGACATTACATAGAAGGAGAGTCTGAAGAATGCTTGGTGAGTGCTTGTCAAAAACTTAGCAAGCAAGTTTCTAGCAAAATTACTCACTAAGCCCTTTTTACTCATGAATACTCAAAAGATTTTTAAACTATGGGCAAACCCAACTATACCAAACCTGAACCTGAACCAGAAACTTAGAGTCAAGTCTAATTTAACAGAATATTTTTAGCCTAATTTAGAACTTAATATGTAAACACAAAATAGATATTGATGGAGGTCAACAAAGGTAGCTCTTTAGGCCATTGCTAAGTGAGTTGCCAATTTGGACTTATATAAAGTCATGTGAAACTGAAATTTGTCACTATCAATAAATTGAACTTGATGTGATGATGAGGACGCATGCTAAATGAAGTTCTTGGATGGAAAGTTATAGTTGACAGGCATCCTGAAAACAAAAGTTGGCTAGAAGCCTAGAATACCTCTATGATTTGAGATGTATTTATTCTAGCACACAGGAGGAATCATATTTTAGGATTGTAAGTTTGTAATTTTACCAAATAGTTAACATCAGTTGATGCTTTTAAGGCATTTAGTGTCTTCATGTACAACGAAGGCCAGTCATAATTGAGCCTTGGTTTTTCTACAATGAAAAAACTCACATCTCGTCACTGGAGTCTCGTAGATTCAATGTCTCATTCTGTTGTTATGTGATATTAATAGACTAGTTAATAAAAATTTGATGTTGGCCATATGAGATTGTACTCAAAGGTACATCACTTTGTAGAGTTTTATTCAATTGCAATAAAAGAACAAATTATATATGTGAGAATTTTATATGATTATATTGTCTGATAATCTGATTGTTTTGTTGCAGGCTGAAGGAGAGAGATCATTAATATTTTTATATGTCTTCTCCAAATGATTCATGTCGGGATTTATATGTTTTAGAAGACCGGTCAATAGATGTCTTGACCGGTCATGTCTTTTAGACATGACCGATCAAGGCACCTATTGATCGGTGTCTTTCCATATTGCACATCCCGATTTCGGTTATGTTTGGTAACTAACATTTAATACTTAAACACTTGGTTGAAACGGTGTTAGTTATGATGCTTTGTTAATGGCCCGATTATAAATGTTTATCGGTATGAACTAAACCCGATAACAAATAGCATTACATATGCTATCGGGTTAATACCCCGATAGCATATTAATGCCGATTCATAAATGAATCGACATTAATATGCTATCGGGTTATTAGCCCGATAGCATTTAGATCGACACTTAACTATGTTAAGCAAGTCGTCGATCTAATCCATCTTTATCCAATGCCAAAATCATAATCATGATCAATGTTACAATCTGATAAACATATTCAGTTCGGAAAGCATAACTCAGATAATCTAATAGCATAGATGAATAAACCATAACAGAATAAAGGAGATTAACGGGTTAGAGAAGTCTCATCTTGCAGAAGCTACTAATGCATTAACACTCCCTCTTAGCTTTGGAAGATAGATAAAGTAACCTACATCACATTTCTCTTTCATAACCAGAATAATGTCAGTCTCCAAGAATATATATTATCTATACATATGATATGAAGTACCATCAGGACACAAGATACAAATATAAAACATCACTCTAAGTATGTGACATAGAGTATCACCTAACCATGTGATATAGAAGATTCATCATTTCATTATGACAAGATATCACTTGAACACGTGATATCAATATTGCCTAAACACGCAATACTACGGATAAACATATGAGGATGGTTAAATTCTCATCTTATCCAGGTTGTGCTATGTGCACAAACATTTTATACAAATGTTTTACCACAACACCATCATGGCACATCCATGACATACCAGAGATCCAACATGATAATTGGTTTAGAGAATCATAAGATCGTCACCTTATGATGTCTGCATACAAGTGTTCATAATCCGAGAGATCGTCACCTCTTAGATATGAACACAGGGGGTGAAACCCAAAATGTCCCAACATGACAAAAGAAGTTTACACATTAAACATCTTATTTACAAAGCAGATTACCTTTCTATCATACCTAAACCTTTTCTGAAGTGATCAATCTTCACTCTGGAAAGAGGTTTGGTCAGAATGTCTGCAGTTTGATCTCCTGTACAAACATATTCTAATTGAATTACATTCCTGTCAACCATATCTCGTACATAGTGGTATGGGATCTCAATATGTTTGGACTTGTCATGGAATACTGGATCTACTGAAAGTTTTATGCAGCTCTGATTGTCACAATGAATAATAGTAGGTTTCATAGGTTCTCCAAACAATCCCACAAGCAACTTCCTAAGCCATATTACCTCTCGGGCAGCCATAGAAACTGCAATATATTCGGCCTCGGTGGAACTTTGAGCTACAGAAGTCTGCTTTCTGCTGATCCAAGATATCATGGCTGAACCTAAACTGAAACAACACCCTGAAGTGCTTTTTCTGTCAATCACGCTGCCAGCCCAATCTGAATCTGTAAGTCCGTGTAGATCTATATCAACTTTCTCATATTTAAGACCAAGGTTTAGGGTACCTTGTAAGTATCTCATAATATGTTTTACTACCACCAGGTGTATCTCCTTAGGTTCACACATAAACTAACTTAGAGCATTAACAGCATAACAGATATTTGGCCTTGTATTTAATAGATACATTAGGGACCAATCATTTGCCTATACTGAGTAGGATCAGTGGACTGTGATTCTGCTACTGCTTCTTTAAGTTTATGTAAGTTTGTTTTCATAGGAGAGGTCATGGGCCTACATTTTAGCATTCTGAATCTCGTCAAAATGTCCAAGGTGTACTTTCCTTAGTTTAGTACAATATTATTGGAATTCTACCATACTTCTAACCCTAGGAAGTAATGAAGTAGTCCCAAGTCCTTCATATCAAATTTTGTGGATAGATCTTTCTTGCATTGATCTATAAGGTGATCATCTCCTGTGATTAATAGGTCATCAACATATAAAATCAATATTAGCATATCACCTTTATTTCTTTTGTAGTAGAGATTAGGATCTGCATCATTTTTAGTGAAACCTAGTTTAGAGAGATAGGTGTCAATTCTTTCATACCAGGCCCTGGGAGCCTGTTTGAGCCCTGTTGTGACCATTTCACACATCGCCCCATCGCAAATGGGGACCCCCTCTTTTTGCTTGTTTTTCGCTCGTTTTCGCTTTTGGTTTTTAGGGTTTTGTTAGTTAGTTAGTTGTCTGGATTTAGGGCTAAGCCTTAGGGTTTTAAATCTCGCCTTTTCAAGCCAAAATCCAGTCATTTTTGAGAGCCTTTTGAGCTTCTTTTCTGGAATGCAAATTTTGAATGCAATGATTTCGCCAAAATGGTCTAATTTTCAATTAGAATGTTCATGCAGAGCTTAAACTTGTCTAAATGATGACCGTCAATATGAATTTTTGTCTGACTGAATATTTTGACCAAATTTTGACTTTTTTGAAGTTTGATCCTGGGCATCGGAATTGATTTGTTTTTGCCTCGTGAAGTGTTAAAATGTGAAAAATCTTGTTATTTTGGCCTGTAGGAGCAAAATCGCTCCTGTCCCTCAGTGAAGGACGGGAGCTCAATTTCAAATATCTTATTGTCCCTACAGAGTCCAGACAAATTTTACGTTTGAGATGATAGAGAACGACAAGATCTTTCATTTGAATATAAATTGAAGATTTTCATGAGCACAGAAATGCCTCCAGGAGCAAAATCGCCCCTGTCCCTCAGTGAAGGACCGGAGCTACAATTCAAATTTCGCCTTGTCCTTGCAAGATTTTGAAAACTTAATGATTTGAGGACGTCCGAAGGAAGATACTTTGCCAAATGAATATAATTTGAGATGCAAAAAACGAAGGAAAATGACCTATATTGACTAAATCGCTCCTGTCCCTCTCCAAGGGACCAGGGCGAGGTACCTTGTAGCTCTCGTCCCTCTCCTAGGGACCAGAGCGATTTCCTCCATTTTGCAAAATCCAGACAAGGGTCGAGGCAAGTTTACGTTCAAAAACAAGGGAAAACATGAGATGAATGCATTGAATATAAATTGAAGATTTTTGGACGTCCATACCAGTGCTAAATGCCTAGTTCGCTCCTGTCCCTCAGGAAGGGACCAGAGCGATTCTTGATATAATTGCTTTTCTTGCAAAGTTACAAATGGTGCCAAGGCATGGGCGGATAGAGTAAAGAAGGACGAATCCGTTGAATATAAACTTAGCGCATGGCAAAGTGAGATGAAAGCCACAAAGGAATGGATCGCTCCTGTCCCTCTCCAAGGGACCAGGGCGATACAATGGTGATGATGCGTCCCTCCAGAGTTCAAGGTCGTCCCTCCAAGGTTCAAGGCCGATCCAAGTTAGGACGAAGGGTGGCGAGGACATTTCAAGGCATTTCCATCAAGCGCAACGTTGCAAAGGTCATCACATGGAAGGATTTGCACTCTAACGACCTAGATCGCTCCTGTCCCTCTCCAAGGGACCAGAGCGATATCTACATAATGGCGTAAATTTCAAAAGGCAAACAAGTTTCAAGTTACCAAGAGGGTCGAAAGGACATCATTCCACGCAATGACGATAATTGCAAGTTGGTACAAACAAGAACAAACATGTTATGATGAACTTCGCTCCTGTCCCTCAGGAAGGGACTAGAACGATATTGATATATTAGATTAATCCATGCAAGATTTACGTAAAGACAAAGATACACAAGGTTACATATGCTCCAAGACATCGTTTGAAGATAATTTGCAAGAGTTTTAAACGTCAAAACATTGCTAATCAAGGTAAAAGTCTCCCATCGCTCCTGTCCTTTGGACAAGGACCAAGGCGATCCTATCAAAACACTCACGTTCCTTCAAAGTTCAAGGCGAAATGAGGATAGGAAATGCGAAGGACATCGTCGGGGAGACATTACAAAAGAGATCGAAGTTTAAAAGTCGCCAAGATCAAGGAGAAATAATGGATCGCTCCTGTCCCTCTCCAAGGGACAAGGGCGATGGTCCCTTTAATTCGTCCAAACATATGATGAAAGCGAATGGGAATAAGCGCAAAGGACACAAGCAATGATATTTCGAAGGTCAAAGATACAAGATGAACATAAAAACATGGAGATCGCTCCTGTCCCTCTCCAAGGGACCAGGGCGATAATGGTCATAGGATGCACTTGCTCGCACAAGGAAGAAATTCAAGTTCGAAAGACCACCAGATGATCGATTTGGGACGTGGAAATGAAGGAATTAAACGTCGAAAACGCAAGAATCATGCCAAAGATGGTGAATCGCTCCTGTCCCTCTTCAAGGGACCAGAGCGATGAAGTACGTCCCTCTATTTACATATTTTTTGGCGCCAAATTAAACAATTCGAATTTACTTTAAATGCTAAATCAATTTAAAAAATTGAAAATCCATTTTTTATTGGCATTTAATATGGCGTTAACATTTATTAATTATTTTTGCCTTATTTAAAAATCGAAATTTGCAATTAAAAAACGCAAGGCATTAGTAATTAATTATTTAATTAAAAAAAAAAATCGATTTAAGCGCTCATATATGGAGGTCGGCCTTGTTATGTCATTGCAAATCATTTAAAAAATGGTTTTATTTTTATTAAGTCGGCCTAAGGGGTAAAGGATGCAAGCGCTATATAAGGGGGGTAGAATTATCATTTTCTACATCATTATTTTTACCTTCCTTTATGCGAATTGACAAGAGGCGAATATAGTGCGAGTTTCATTTATCCAAGGTGGCGAAGACACTCCAAAGGTGGTGCGAATTACATTGAAGACCAAGGGTGGCGCGCTTAGACATTCCAAAGGTGGTGCGATTTCAAACCATGGTGGCGTAGACATTCCCAAGGTGGTGTGAGGCGTGCGAAGTGTGTTGGAAGAGGTGCGAATTGCATTGAAGATCAAAGGTAGAGCGAATTTGAAGATCCATCCAAGACCACGCCTAAGGCGAATTTGCTAAGGACTTGGTGATTTATTTGTGCGAAATTGAAGATCACATTCTCTCCAGAGGTGGCGAAATCAAATTTGAGGGGATCATATTGAAGATTATCTTTATACCTCAATTTTGCCTAGGCAAATTTTGTGTTTGCATTCTAGAGTTAGCTCTCTATCGAGGTATGGCGATTTGATTATTATTGTTTTATTCCTTCATCGTCATATTTCAAATTTTGAATTTTAAATCTCTTAGCTCAATCGTTGTATTTTAGGAAATGATAATTCTAGGGACTTATCATGAGGTTTCCTAAAAATCTATCTCTCTTATCCACGTTATTTATTGCAAAATCTATTTCTTATAATGAAATGTTGTGTAGGTATGGCAACCCCAAAGGCGGGAGCATCCACCAGTCGCTCGGCTCTCATGAAAGAAGATCAGAAGACTGAAGAAGTGGAGACCAAGATCGTGTCCAAGTGGAGCAACATTGGAGATACAAACTTGGGGAACTTTAGCACGAAGAAGTTCCGAGAGGTCCCTTACATCGGCAAGCCATCACCTGTCGCCCGGAGAATAATAGAGAGTGGCATTATCAAGGCGGCCGGTTTTCCTCCAGCTATTCAGTGCCACGAGTTGATGATCGAGTGTGCCCGTCATTACAATCCACAGTCCAGGACAATTGTGTCCAATGAGGGAAACATTTTGGCGTACCTTTCAGAGGAAGCCATAAGTGAAGCCTTCCATCTTCCAGAGCACAGGGACATGATATACAAGAGCATTGAAGGAGCCAGATCAGTGTACGATGATGATCCAGATGCTTGCTTAAGCATAATCAACAAGAACTGGCTACTCAAGAGTCGTCCCCGTCTGAGCAAAGTACCGAACACACCACACCGGATCGATTTCCAAGAGGAGTACAGAGATTTGATTACCATGCTCAACAGAGTTACAGGAGCACCTCATGCCTTCTATTTTGAGAAATGGATGTTTTATTTCATCCAGGTGATTGTTCAAGGAAAGGGTACAATACATTGGGCTAGGATAATTAGCCATTGCTTAGACGTACAGTTGAGAAGACTCAGGGCTACTAAGTCCTTCCACATGAGTTCATATGTCATCTATGCCTTAATCAGGAGCGTTGAGTACGCAGGACTACCTCACAGAGGAGTGATTGGAAGAGGACCCGGCGAGGTCAGAGTTTGCGAATCCTATACCTACTTGCATCATCCACCAGGGAAGAACTACAAGTTAATCAATGATACTTTCACGATGAACATCACAAGGACGTTGCAAGGAGGGATTCACAACAGATTATCTCAGGATGCCCAGGAGTTAATCAAGAGGTACGGTGCTTGGTTCATTCAGTTTCCCAAGTTCACTTACATTAGAGTGTATGGATGTCCTTTACCTCC
This sequence comes from Cryptomeria japonica, assembly GCF_030272615.1. NCBI lineage: Eukaryota > Viridiplantae > Streptophyta > Pinopsida > Cupressales > Cupressaceae > Cryptomeria > Cryptomeria japonica. Next base: position 4,056,881 of record NC_081410.1, on the reverse strand, counting down.
ATACATGTTGCCGAGATACCCGACAGACAGGATTGTGTTACTTGAAGTAACAAGGCAGTTGGCAGCATATGTGAAGGCATTCAGACATAGACATCAGAATGGAGTTCAGGTACCTATTATTTTGGGTAATTCAGTTGAGGTATGTCCCAATGTCTCAGCCATGGATGACGCAGAGAGGGAGTTAGCCTTGTATCCTTTTTCATCTTTTGCTTGGAGGAATAGTTTTGATCCTCATGGACATTTAGAGGAGACAGTCGGTAGAAGATTTAGACATGAGTACCAGATTGAAGATTTTATGATGAATCTCCTAGATGATCTCGAAGTGAAACGTAAGATACATTCTAGATTGCCTTTGGATTTCATCAGGAAATGTAAGATTTACAGAGTAGCCGACCAAGCTCAGGACAACGGCAGGCACATCCAATCTTCATATGATAGAGAAAGCAAAACAATAAGTTTGAATTGGAATGAGCCCGAAGCCGTGGATTTAGATGATTTGATGGCACCAGTCTTGTCTTGTACTCGCAGATGGGTAGACATTCAACATCAGAAGTTGAGAGAACAAGGCATAGCCATGTCTTTTACTTTGGAAGAAAAGCCAGCCGAAGGTGGAGCAAGTGTGAGTGAAGGCAATCCCAATCCTAGGAATTCAGGTGAAGGTAACCTTCGATGTGCCAGTGAGGGCAATCTCCATCCCAGAGGTTCAAAGAGAAAGGAAAGATCAGAAAAGAAAGAGCCTTCCAAGAAAAAGCAAGGTGCCAACAAAGATCAAACACCAGGTACTTCTTCCAAGCCAGAAGATAGAACAGTTCGAGTGGAAGAATCCATGGAATCGATGGTACAGAATGATAGACAGGAGGAAGAACAGGCACAGCATGTTTCATCCGATGGATCTCTCCAAGACTATGATTTAGATAATGATAATGAAGTAACATCTCCTCCCAGACAAGAAGAAGTAGTACACAAAGAAATTCAAGTTCAAGAGACAAGATCAAATATCCCAGATTGGTTGAAGGAAAGATTGACTAAGGTGATCGTAATTGAGGACGAGGACAGTGCAATCGATCTAGAGAGCCTTGTTGGACGCTCACATATGACAACAGAGAAGAAGAAGGCTACAAAGATGTCCAAGATGATTCGAGATGAGACTGGATCTAGAAAACTGCAGATAGCTACACCGGCGGCAGACAAATATGAGGGTGAGATCCTAGCAGAGGACTATCATATACAGACTATTGAGTTAGGACCATCCACAGCAGAGCAGACTCTAGATGATGCCACCGACACATTTGAGGCACTGAAGGATAAGTTTAGAGAAGAAGTAGAAAAGAATAGAAAGCTTGAGAGAGAGGTCGGTGCATGGAGAACATATTTCAGTCACATCAATGAACCTTTGGGACGTCAGGATCCAGTTAGATCACCATTGCAGGCATTGCCCCTTCAATCAATCAATGAAGCAGAAAGATTCAGGAATATGGTCCAGCGTACATGTAATTGGATGGATAGATCTCACACGGTGGCCATTGAGTTTATTACAAGGATGTCGAAGATCACCCACCAGGCTATCCAAGTTCTTGAGATAATCCACAGATTGATGGCAACAGTAGCTGCATTTGCCCATACCAAGGACGTTGTCATTCCTGTCTTGAAAGTTATAAGACATACATCCAGAAGAATTTTAGCACAAGAGAAGATCTTGGAAGGCGATTCTCACAGTTTGTTTCAGTGGTCAACCTTACTCCATATAAAGAGTGTTCTCTTTGAGGACATCAGTATTAGATGTGGTCAAGTTGAGGAGGTGATCAATTCGATCCAGGACAGAGTATTTGAGGTACTTCGTACCATTCTTGGCAGAAGGATCGAGGTCGAGACAGATGTGGATTTACAAGAATTTGAAGATAGAATCAAGATCATCTTTCGCAAGGACGCAGATGTTACAGATGAGCAGTATGATCAAATGTATGCCACCATGCTCCTGATTGATAGAACAAAGGAACTTGAACCTACTTGGGACACAGCTCTTCTAGATGCATTTGATCAGGTTATCCACTTAGAAGAGAGTATCAAGAATCTTCCCGAGATTCCAAGCACAGAAATCGAAGGAATCGTGACAAAATTCATTGCATATGCTAAGAAAGAAAATTGGAAAGGGAATAAGATTCTAGATGAAAGGTTGTTACAGATGACATGACATTTTATTTCTCATTGGTTGATACCTCCTAGATTTTTGTGCCAAATTTAATATTTGGCTATGTATTTAATATTGTTCAGTAAAAGGGAGGTCATTTGTAACAAACCCTAATTAGGGTTTAGGTGTCATGATCTTGTCCATTGATTTACTTTCAATCTGGACCTTTCATTGTAACTGGGGATGCTATTTATACCCCCATTTTTCATTTCATTTGTAACAGAATAGTCAATAGAAAAATAGAGAATAGAGTTGAGAAATTAGAGTTGTAAGCAATTTTTATTTTGTAGTAAGATTGAGTCTTGAAGAGAGAAGTTCAAGCAATTGTTGTATATGATGACTTGGAAATCAATAAAATATTGAAGTTATGGTGTTTCGTTGCAAGTTTCTTAAGTTATCTTCATGGTTGTTGGATGTACTTGAATCACGCTCAATCAAAGTAGTTTGTTAATTAGAAAGACTAAGTGTGAGATTTGATATTTGGTAGGATTCGCAATCCAAACCACTAGCTTCTTGCTGATTGTAGGAACGCCTTGCGTGGTCGACTGGAAAACATTTTGAGTCCTTAACCTTCAAGCATTTTCGCATCTAGGATATATACCTTCGTAGTAGTGTCCTTGGTCTTTGATGCATTGAATACCATTATTACCTTAGAAGATCGCACTAATTTCAATTAAGTTGTTATCTTATGGCAAAATTGAAGTTGGTTGAGTCTTGCAAAATCTCATTCATGCTAAGTCGTTCATAGGGTTAGGCTAGATTAGACCTCTTAAACCCTGTCCTTTTTCCATTTTTTGAAAGTTCTTTTTAGATTAGTAAAACCTTCGAACTTTTGGAATCCGTAAGACGCCTTGAAGGAAACAGCAAATCACATCATACCACTAAAAAGCTTGTCCACACGTGGAGACCCCACTAAAAGAACCTTGGAGTCTATCTAACTGATCCTTTTTGCAGATCTTCAGCAGTTAGAGACTATTTTCTCAAGAGAGGATAAGATGCCTGTCGGTATTTTATTCTGTGTATGATTGTGTACAAAATACACGTCAACAAGCCCATAGAGAGCTTTCTTAAGTCTACATACATGAGACTCTGCATTATGAATTTCAAACCCTTCAGGTTGCTCTAGGTAAACTTCTTCTGAGATCTCACCATTTAAAAATGATGTCTTAACATCCATCTGGTGTACCTTCCATCCCTTTGCTGCTACAATGGCTAGTACAGCTCTTACCAATGTATATCTGGCATCAGGTGCAAATGTTTCTTCATAATCTATTCCTTCCCTTTGTGAGAACCCTCTAGCTACAAATCTGGCCTTGTGTTTTTCAATACTGCCATCTGCAGCATGTTTGATCTTGAAAAGCCATTTAGATGAAACAACAAATTTCTTAGTTGGCCTAGGAACAATCTCCCAAACATCATTCTTCATAATGGATTGATACTCTTCAGACATGGCATCCTTCCATACTTGATGTTCAAGTGCATCTGATACATTGTTTGGTTCAACTTTAGAGAGATCATTCATAAGGGCAACATAGCTAGTGAATTTATTAGGCCTTTTACTTTCTCTGAAGGTTCCTGAAGGAGCAGCAAAGTTTTGAGCTTCTCTTACAGTCTTGGTGGCCCATAGTGGTCTTTTCTTGAGTTTTTCTCTAGGTGGGTTTTGAGTTTCACCTATAGTCTCCTCAGGATTCTCCCTCTGAAGCTCAGGAGTAGGATCTTCTTCTATGTTAGGAGTAGGGATATAGATTTCAGGTTCTATTGTACTTTGGGCTCTTTTGAAGGCTAAGTTTTCTTCAAAGATTACATCCCTACTAAGTTCAATATTTCTTTGACCTTGTACATAAATTTTATAGGCCTTGGATGTTTCACTATATCCTACAAGTATTCCCCTTTTTCCAGAAGATTCTAGTTTTAGTCTTTTCTCTTTAGGTACATGTATATAGACAGGACACCCAAATATCCTAAGGTGGCTGATATCTGGCTTTATTTTGGTGAAGACTTCCTCAGGAGTTTTATCTTCAAGGTGGGAGTGAGGACATCTGTTTTGTATATATACCGCAATGCTAGTTGCTTCTGCCCAAAGTTTGATATTTAGATTTTGATCAAGGATCATGGCTTTGGCAGCTTCTACAATAGTCCTATTTTTCCTCTCAGCTACCCCATTTTGTTGAGGATTATAAGGTATTGTTAACTCCCTCTTAATCCCTGAATTTTTACAAAAATCTTTAAATAATTCTGAAGTATATTCCCCCCATTGTCAGTTCTTAGGGTTGATATTCGCATGAAGTAGGAGTTGATTGTCTCCTCTTTGTTCATCGTGATATGATTTATCTCTCGTTTCAATGCCAGAGTACAACTTGCATTTGATATCTCAAATGTCCTTTCAAGTGCTTTGAACATTTTGTAAGCCGTCTCTTGTTTCTTTGATGGGCATTATGTTGTTTCTTACCCCATCAACTATTATTTTAATAGCCTTTTCATTTCCCTCAATCCATGTTGTTTTGTCGGGTTCATTCTCGGGTGTTGCACTTTCAGTTTGAACATATGAATCAACTTTGTTTTCTCTCAAAATCATTTTGATTCTAAACTTCCAAGTTGAGAAATCATCGCTACCTCCGAGTCTATCTTCGAATCTAATAGCGCTGGCCATTTTGGAAATGTGATGTAATATATAATTTTGTTCTTGAATTATTCAGAAATTGAATAGCCTCAGATTCAATTAGCCTCGCTCTGATACCATGTAAAGTTTTATTCAATTGCAATAAAAGAACAAATTATATATGTGAGAATTTTATATGATTATATTGTCTGATAATCTGATTGTTTTGTTGCAGGCTGAAGGAGAGAGATCATTAATATTTTTATGTCTTCTCCAAATGATTCATGTCGGGCTTTATATGTTTTAGAAGACCGGTCAATAGATGTCTTGACCGGTCATGTCTTTTAGACATGACTGATCAAGGCACCTATCGATCGGTGTCTTTCCATATTGCACATCCCGATTTCGGTTATGTTTGGTAACTAACATTTAATACTTAAACACTCGATTGAAACGGTGTTAGTTATGATACTTTGTTAATGGCCCGATTATAAATGTTTATCGGTATGAACTAAACCCGATAACAAATAGCATTACATATGCTATCGGGTTAATACCCCAATAGCATATTAATGCCGATTCATAAATGAATCGACATTAATATGCTATCGGGTTATTAGCCCAATAGCATTTAGATCGACGCTTAACTATGTTAAGCAAGTCGTTGATCTAATCCATCTTTATCCAATGCCAATATCATAATCATGATCAATGTTACAATCTGATAAACATATTCAGTTCGGAAAGCACAACTCAGATAATCTAATAGCATAGATGAATAAACCATAACAGAATAAAGGAGATTAACGGGTTAGAGAAGTCTTATCTTGCAAAAGCTACTAATGCATTAACACACTTGAGTGACATCTGAAATCCTTTAACTCAAAGATTTCACTTGACATTTTCAACTTTAGAGATGATCATGAAACTCAATTATCAGCTAGATCAAATGATGTGTGCTGCCAGTTACAATGCCACATTCTGTCAAATATATTGTATGTACTTATGCATGTAATATTTTTATTTTTTTCTATAATATGTATGCCCCATTTCTGAACTAGTTTCTCTTAAATTTAATGATGTATTATATTGTTATATGTGACCAACAAATTAAGCAATTAAACTTGATTTTCAGCTAGATTGCATTCATTATGAAGGACGTCAATTCTTTAGGGGTGAGCGGCAAAGCCAATATGTTCATCCTCCTTAGCCAATACATATACAAGTGCAATTAAAAGCTAATAATTCAGTTGCAGTGATGTCCAAATAGTCACTAATATTGGCATGGAGTATTCCAGGAAGTTCCTTCTTCACAAAGCTAGCAAATCATATGCATTACAATCTTGTTCCTAGTGAGTGAGATCATTTGCTAAAATTATAGTGTTTGATATACGCAACTGTTTCAGTTTTAATTTTGGATGAGGGTTGCTCCTAAAAACAAAGATCACAAAAACTAACATACCAAACATTAGATTCTTACCTCAAGTGGTTCTCCACCTTCATTATCAACAATGTCAGACCCAGTCAATGAGTCAATTGTAGAACACCCATCTGAACCAAACCTTTCAAACTTTCTTTCAGACTGTTGAATCCTCTCTATATCATGACCCCGTACTTCTCCAGTAGATCTCACCAGTATTTTAGGAGGAAAAGGTTCAAGCTGTATTTCACCATCTGAGTGCCATCCATCACGTACTGTAAGTAAATCACCATATTCATGTACAATGCTCTCACCTACACCTTCCTCGTCTTCAGAAATACTTTGGGATCTATCTATACTAGCACTATTTGAACCATTCATTCTAGCATCCTCAGATATCAATGGCAACTTCAAAAATTGATGGTCCCTTGATGTTGTACAAATCCCCTCGGCTGATGGTGAGGCACCGACAACTTTACGTCGAAGACCATCAGAAACATCTTTAAGTTGGCGGACTATGTCATCCATAGCATCATCTACATTGACTGTAGTGACAATGTGTACCAGAAAACAATTAGATGAATATGAGAAAATGGAAAGGCCTATAAATACATAGGATTTAGAGCAGCAGTCCTTTATGTTTATAGTATATATTACCCTGTCTTTTTATTCGTCTTGTTAATTTGAGAATACATGATAACAAATCAAATAACTAATTTACAAGACTCTAATTAGTTTACAGATCTAACAGATACTACTAAATCCATATTACAAACCAAAAGATACAACTAAATCCATATTACAAACCAAAAGTCAAATTTGCTCTTGATTCTCACGAAGAACAAGATTGTTTCAGATCCATACACTTGCAAGACATAGCCAAAAATCTCCATTATATACACAGACATACAAAAATGATGGAACTAAAATCGACAGTGAAAAAAAAAGTACTACATAAAGCAATCTAAAAGATACTACTAAATCCATATTACAAACCAAAAGTCAAATTTGCTCTTGATTCTCACGAAGAACAAGATTGTTTCAGATCCATACACTTGCAAGACATTGCCAAAAATCTCCATTATATACACAGACATACAAAAATGATGGAACTAAAATGGACAGTGAAAAAAAAAGTACTACATAAAGCATAAAATAATATAGAAGCCAAAACATGGGAGAGTTGGAAAGGATAAAAGGAAAATGTCCTAGAATTATCAAGGAAATCCTATTAGATGTAATTTAATGTTCTATTTAAGTGATGTATGTTAATGATATAATAAAGCCATTTAGTTAATTCTAAAAGGTAAGTTACAATGTAAATTAAAACTGCCTTGTAATAAATTAATATTTACTCGCATGCTTAAGTTTACTTAGGCAAATTATCATTTCCTAGGTGCTAGGTAAGGTTAATATTATTTTATTAGTTACCTGCATTTAGTATTTTGTGCCAATAGATGGCAGGTAATTATACCTACCCTCACACCTCATTGATGCTCTAATAACTGCTCTTGCCTTTATATAGTAGAGCTCATGTACATTTCATATCATCTCAATCTCAATATCATTCATCTATTGGTGAAATATCATATTCTCTATTGTGAAGATTTATAGCTGTTTGCAGGTCTTGGGAAATTGATAATTCCTACAAATACAAACCACAATAATTTTAACTTTTAAGTGTGTGCCATTCAATTCTCTCAAACTACATGTATTCATTCTTCCAACATTTGTCATCAAAGCTGGGACACTTTAGGAAGATTATACAGAATCAAAGTGAGGCAGCCCTAGAAAGGGTACACAGGTTCAGAGTGAGGAAGCCATAGGAAAGGGTGTGCCAATTTAATTTACTTGGAAGGAAAAGACTTCATCAAAACAGTTACCATAAGCAGGACTGCAAATTGTTGTGCAAGCAGACAAATAGTTGCCCGAAGAAAACAGAAATATTGTCATCCAAGGAAATAAACTGTTATTTGAAAAATAAAAATAAAGATAAAATGAAAAAGCAGAAATAAGAAATCTATAAATGAATAGTGAATGGTATTAAAATAATATTGTAATATTAGTTTATAATGGTCAATTAAATCATTAGAATGGACTTTAGGAATATTCTTTTATTATTTTACCTGTCATTCTTACCCTCTGCTTTCTTAGTTGTCAATCTTCCTTTACAGATAGATCTTTTGCAACTCTTAGCACAGACTTTCACTCCTTAGCAAATACGGATATCTTGGTAATCAATCCATGTTTTGTATTTTCGTAATATGGCATCGAAGCTCAGGGCACACACCTCGGGGTTGGTGAATACGTGAGATCTATGGACTATTGCAGTGACGATTCACACACTTGACACAGAAGAATGTGCTAACGGATGTTGTACAGATTTGTACAACGGTTTTTGGTGGTTCTTTCACCAAATCGTGGATTTTTCCTGGACTGAAAATTGCACCATTTGTATGCAAAACAGCACTAGGTTATTGTGGAAAATTGTGATTTTTGTCTCTAAATATTTGTGAATTTTTTCAACAGCAGCAAATCTCATCATTCTTGTTTGCAAGTCCCATGGAATATTTTCTCTGAAATTGCACCCCTTTCTTTCAAAAATAAACATGATGTTTTTTGAGAATCAATCATGCAGAAAATTAGATTTACATGGAAGGAGAAGAATTCATCAAAAGAGCTACTACAAGTGGTACTGCAATTTTTTGTCCAAGAAAACAATCTCATTGATGATGAATATCATGTTGCGCACCTTCATGAGTTAGAACTTAATGAACGGCACCTCAAAAAACTTAACCATCTGCACTCATACCAGAATAATCTTTGTCACGGCTACAATAAGAAGATCAAAGCCCATGAATTACTGTCCAAGCAAACAATCTCATTGATGATGAGTATCGTGTTGCACACCTTCATGAGTTAGAACTTCTTAATGAGCAGCACCTCAAAAGCCTTAACCATCTACACTCATACCAGAATCATCTTTCTCAAAGCTACAATAAGAAGATCAAAGCCCATAAGTTTGAGGTTGGTGATCTCGTGCTCAAGGAAAACTAGAAAAATCTACATGACAGAGATAAGAATAGTAAAATTGAGCCTGATTAGTTAGGCCCATATGTCATCATCACAAAGTATGGCTCAGAAGCTATCAATTAACTACAACAAAGGATCACTTGCTTGACAAGACCATCAACATCCTACACTCCAGGCATTTTCATGCCTAATTTGAGGAATATCCCAATAGAAATAATAAAAAATTGAAAAACAATGGAAAAATAGAAAAAAATTCAAATGGTAAAGATAAAAATCATCATCTTGTGAACCTTGATAAGATAAATTGTCATATCATTTGTCTTCATGAACCTTCCAAATCCTTCATCCATCACATGCATTTGCAAGATGCATCCTTCCCAAATCAAGCATAATCCTCATCCATTTACCTTATTAACACCTTGGCAAGAGATGATACAACTGAATGTCAATTGACAATTAATTATTTAATTCTTTATTTTATCTTTGATATTTAATTTACTTTTGATCTTTTGATTTACCTTTTGATAAATCTTTTGACCCATATCATGCCTACTCACAGTTGCCACAATCATTATATATCATGGTGTGCTTTGATTGGTACACATCGAGGCATAGTCTATTGTTTGTGTGCCATGTTTGTTGATTGTTCTCTCACAGTACTCACAAAGGTCAATAACCTTGAGATGTGATGGGAACTCTTCATGTTTGTTGCTTATTCTCTCCTTGGTCCACCAAGGTCAATCACCTTGAGATGTGATGGGAACTCCTCTTTGTGTTTGATGGTTTGTTGCTTACTTGAAAGTCGGTCCATCAGTCTTCTATACCCTAGTACATAACATCCAATGCTATATCAAAATAAGGTCGCTCTCCATATGCCAAAATGATGTCACAATCCCAATATCTATTTCTCCATGTCTTGTCATCCATTGTCATCATGTCATCTATTCACTTTTTTATGATTGTGCTTGCCTCCATCTCTTCTTGTTCTCCCATAACCCTTCACCTGACATCTAATTTTATGCTTATCATTTTTATTTCAAAGCTCACTCATGCATCTTTCCATGATTCACCTCTTGAGGGGGCTTCATCATCTCACCATTCAATCTTTTGTTATTTCCTCCACATGACTAAGACATATCATTTTCTTCCTAGCTTCTTTCCTTTTCTTTTGTTTTTTGAAACAATGTTATTTCGGACATTTACTCAATGAAAGGCAAAATGTAGACACTAAAATATTTGTTGCCTTTGCCATCATCATTCCATCATAGTCCACTAGTACATATTATCATTTCATTACTTATTTATAACCAATACCCCCTAGAACCTAATCATTTAATTAAATAATTCTTAATTATTTTGTTAAATTGAGCTAACATTATTCATTAATTTAATAATTATTTATCCATATTGATCCTTTTCTTTATCCATTTACTTTCCACATATTATCCATTAAAAAATTAGTTAATATTAACTTCCACCTAATATGCACCTATAATTCATTTAATTACTTATTAAATCATCAAAATCCATTTCACCTAGTTAATTATCTAGTCTATCCACTTCATTCAGAAATGCTAGTAGTCCCACTCACCAATCTAATCCACTTCACTCGCATGCACTTAGTTAAATATTTCATAAAAATAGTCAACTTCCCTTAACTCCCTCATGCACTCAATTAACTACTTCATGCAACCAATTCACTCATCAATCCACTTTGTTATCTTCACAATCAATAATAATTATTTTAATAAAAAATTACTAATGTGCTACTCTTAAATGCTTGCCACCTCTCATCAATTCCCCTAAACATGGATCAAACTTGAAATCCAAAATTGAATCTCAATTGTCCATTAAATTCTCTTGAAATCCTATAAATCAAACCTCTCGTTCATCATTTGAACAATCACTCCTTTATGTATATATATTTTGTTTGTTTATCATCAAAGGAATGCAATTGTTATGCTAGCAAATTGAAAACCCACATTCCAAAACGAGTAAATCTTTAGATTAGGCTAAATCTAGGGTCTAAAAGTTGAGTGCTTAATTTGATGCTTATTTGTTTATTTTACTTTGCATGAATTCACTATTTTAGCAGATTTTGTATCAAAGTTGATAGGGCATATTGGGTCCTAGAAACACTACACCAAAATCCTCAAATGTATTTTCACCTTCAAGGGCAAGGGCATCAAGAAGGTAAAATCAAGGTCACCAACAAACTAAGGAGGGTTTAGGACCAATTAAAGAGTGGATATTTTCCTCTACACTTTGAGCTCATCTTAGACCCGAAAGGGTTTTCCTAGAGGCGTCTTAAACAAGATAAAAAAAGGCTAAAAGATAAGACAAACCAAGACTATCACAGTTGTATCTATTCAACCCCCAAAGAGTGTCACTAAGTTAAATCTAACCAATTGCTCAATGACCTCTTATATAGTTGATAGGGACATCATTTCAAGGAGTGCAATATGCACGCAGATTGACATGATCAGCAAATCTAAATAAACTAGCATGTTTCCTTGGTGTTGTGAAGTAATCACACATCACCCCATTGCAAATGTGGACCCCCTTCTTTTTTTTCGTTTTTTTAGGTTAGGGTTTTTGTCTTCAGTCTCTAAGACTCAGAAATGAGTCAAGTTTTGCGAAATTTGGGGAAGTCATCAAAGTCAAAAAATGAAGCAACGGTTGAAAGGATGTCTTGACAGTACGAATGGGCTCAGATAGGCCAAAGGAGTAAAATCGCAATTTCTCAGGGTCAATTCTGACAACTTACTTTTTTTAGGGTTTTTGCTTTTTTGCTTTTTCCTTAAATTAGAAAGTTTTTTTTGGCATTTTGGGGCCAATCCTGAAACCTGCTTTTTCGACCTGTTTTTTTCTAAAAATAGAATTTGCTTTTTACTTTTTTCAGATCCAAAGCAAGTTTCAAGTCAGAGGATTTCATCCAAAATGCACTAGTTATGAAATAATTTAGAATCCAGAAGATACATTCTAGAAAAGTTAAGTTTAAGGTCATGGCAAAAAGGCTAAGTCTAGAGTCAAAATCAAAAGAGTTCACCATTCAAACTCCAGAATCATTTGTTCATGGCAAAGAAATTTCAGTCAATATGAACTCCGCCATGGAATGATTTAATTCTTCCTTGTGCTTGTGTCAAAGCCTACCCAAGAAGGGGTGATGGAGGTCATTGAAAGTGGAAGAAAGGTTTGGAATTTTATTTAAGTATGGCAACATCATGCCAACTTCCTATTAAGAGAGCAAGTCCGCCCATCCCAAGGTATAATGATTCTTGTCAACTTGCAGAGTCCGCCATTAGCAAAAGGTAAAGTTTTTCATGAGCCCATCAAATCTGCCATAGACACATTGAAGTCCCTCCCAAGGCAAGGTGAAGTCCACCCTAAGGATTAATATCAAAGTGATTAAGTGTTGAGGGGTAAGGATGTTGGTTAAGCATGGCAAGCATGTTAAAACTTCCTTGGCAAGACCTCACGTCTGCCCTAGCTAGGAATAAAATTTCTCTCCATGTGTGAAGTCCGCCCTCCTTAAGGTGGAACATTCCTATGTCAATGATGAAGTCTGCCCTTATGATGATTAAAACTTCCTTGATCACTAGCATAGTCCCCCCTAACATGTGAAGTCAGCTCAAAATTAATGTCAAGGCAGGTGTAAGTGTTGGTATTTTGAAGGGAAATGGTAGAAACAAGGCTAAGTGTTGAAGTGAAAAATGAAAAGCACTAAGTATACTATTCTTACACACTTGCAGACTCCACCCTAGACCTTCGAAAGCATTCCCAACTCAGATGTGAAGTCCACTCTTGCAAGATGGAGTAAATGTGGCTAAGGGTTAGATCAAGCTTGCAAAAGAAAGAATTTCCCAGAACACATATCAAGTCCTCCCTATGTGATGGGATGGGGTTTGGGATAGACTAGCCTAGTCTATGCTCCTGGATCCTTCCCTGGGATCACCTGGTGTTCTCTCCAAACCCTAGGGTCTCTAGGACTTCCCTCTGCTCGAGGAATCCCTTGACCTTGCCCAATCCACCCACCAATGAGTTGCTATGCTGCTCCTAAGGTCTCACCTACTCATGAGACTCTAAATCCCTTACTATGACTAATAAGGGCTAATCTTGTTCCACACCTTCCAAGGTCTTGGCAAGGTTGTTTCAGGTCTATTTCATGGTCTATCCACCCATTCATGAGCCCCCAAGAGGTTTCAAGATTCTAACCCCTTACCGATTTCACAAATTTGTGTTTTTGCCTTCAAATAGCGCTACAAGGATTAGGACCAATTAGGCCTCCTAACCGGTCTTCTAGGGCTCCCTCTCACAAACGATGCACAAACAATCCTAACTCCCAAAATGGACTGCCATTCAATTGGCAAGGGCTCAAGGATTTTCTAGGTTTTGGGCCTCCAAATGGCCGTACAGTGCCTAGGGTGAATTTTGGGGTTTTTCAAGGGTTTTGTAAGGGTTTTGTAGTCTGCCTGGGTCACAGTGAAGGTTTTGTGTGTTAGCCACCTTGTTTGGATTGGTGGAGGCTCCTCCTTCACACCAATGATGCTTTTAACACTCCTCTACACCTCCTCCAAAGGATATACTCTCCTCTGTCCAACCTTGCTCTCCAAGACCTCTACAATTCAACCTCTCCTAACCGGGCACTGTCCAGTCTCGCCTAGAAGTAGGTCTTTGCTTGGCCTTCCTGCATATTCAAGGGCCCTGCTTGTTTTGCAGTATGGTACAAGGTCTGCACTCTCATTCCCCATGGTTTCATGGTGGTTCCACAACGGGGAATGGAGTTAAGACTTCATTTACACAATCCTGTCCAAAACTGGACAGTAAGAAGACGATTTCCAAACTATTTACAAACTTATTCAATCTGCAAGTAAAAACCTAAACTAATTGCTTGAAATGAAAGTATTTACACCATGACAAACATTCCACACAGATTCAGACGTTTCTCAATCCATTAACTTGCTTGTTTTCTTCATTCAAACTGACCAGTAACAGTTTTACAGTCTCAGTCTGATCTCTTTGCTAGGGCCGTACAAAGTCTGACATTCAACCCATGAATTTAGGGTTTGCAAGTACTTATACTACCTTTGCCTCGGTCTGTGTGCCCAAACTAGGGTTTTCCACGCTAACCTAAAGAACTTGACATCATGGTGGAAAAGTTGCTTGACAACTTTTAAAAGTTGTCATGCAACTTTTGCAACTTTTGAGCAACTTTCCCAATGTTGCTCTTTATGACTCCTAGACCCACATTGGGCCAACCTAAGGACACCACCATGTTATAAAGGACCCCTAAACACTTCAAGGACACACATACCCTCCATTTTCAAGAAAATCACAATCTTGACTCATGACCCCTTAGATCTCCACTAGGACCCTAACTAGGACCTATGAGCACATGGCTCATTATTTTATGTACAATGGCTTCATAAGAAGCATAACACCAACAAAACAAGAAAGAGAAAGAGTTTGGAAGGGTGCTCCTGCACCACTATGCAAGGAAAATCTTCCCCAAGATATGATGAAGTCCACCTCCCTTGGTTATAAACTTCCTCAGCTATAGGCAAAGTCCGCCATAGACCTTGGCGAGATTCCTCAAGCCTTGGCAAAGTCCGCCCTTGGCTGGGAAAAAGGAAAATTTTGGTAAAAGAGAAGGAAAAAACAATTAACGCATGGAATAAAACACAAAAACAACACGCCTAAACCCTATGGCAAAATTTGGAGATAAATGAGGTGACATGAAACAAACACAAAGATTGCAAAAACAATTCACCTAGCTTGAGGATGAGGTGGATTAAAGCAATAAAGCTAGGCACATGCCAAAATTCGTCCAACCTAAGAGAAATTCAAATGTCTTTGAATTTGGCAAAGTCAAATAAAGCAATGGAAAAGAAAAGTTCGCCAAAGTCACATGAGAACTTGGCAAGGTCTTTGGAATTAAAACATAATGGAAAAACGATAAAGCAAAGCATGAAGAGGAATTCGCCCAACTTGAGAATAGAAAGTTAAATAATTAAAACACAAAACTCATCATATGGCCAAATTCGCCTATGGAGATGGCTTCTAGAAGGATGAAAGTAAGGAATTGCAAGTAGCTTTAAAACCAAAAAACAATAAAACAGGGAAAGTTCGATTTGGAAGCCAATTTGTGACTAAGTGCATTGCCATTCAAAATTCATTACAACAAAAAAACACTCCAAGGCAAAGTTCGAGTTCTCTATGAGTATAGGCTTTGGAAACTTCACTATTCACACTTTTCTCTCATCTTTGTGAAGTTTAAACTTTCCAAGGCATCTTATCAAATTTTTAGTCAAGATTAGAAATGTAATTGCAGGTTCTAAAAAAGAATTCAAGGCATTCAAAGATTGACCAGCAGCATTCTCTGAGATTCTTCTTCTTTTCTTGCAAGTTTGAAGCATTTCAAGGGCAAAATTTTGAGATTTTGCACTCTAAAAACCCTTCTTTCATTCTAGAATCTGGTTATTAGACCAATACATAAACTTCTTACATCAAATTTCCGAGTTTCATCCATGGAGCAGGGCTGCTTTTGTGTCTCAGAGGCAGAAACCCTTGAAATCAGACTTTGTTTCATAACTTTTAGTGCTTTCCAAGTCTGATTTTAAGTTTTAAAATACTTAATGAAGTCTGATCAAACTAAATTTCAAATTTTCTGAGTCTGATTTTAGATTTCCAGAACGTGCATAAGGTCTGATTTTGATTTCTGGAGCCTTTTTTTTCACCTCTAGAAGTTCAAATCAGACTAAATTTAAAGATTTCAAGAAATTTTCTGAGTCTGATTTTAAATTTCCAGAGTGTTCCTAGACCTGATTTTCAATTCTAAGTTCAAAATCAGACATAAATTTCATAAATACCTGGTTATTCTAACTCTGACATTTGTTTCTCAGACCATACTCAGTCTGATTCTGAATCTGATCTTCAAAGTTTAATGAGAAAATCAGAGTTGTTGTTTGAAATTTGTCAAGTTGACACTATATTTGTCCCTCCTAAATTATGAATTTCTCTATATTGCAGATAGTAGATGTCAACACAGGAGGGAATTTAACGAAAAAGTCCAGATGAAGCTCAACAGCAAGGGCCCAAAGATGGAATCCAAATTTCATTCAAAGTGGAAGAGGGTCAGTGACATTGACCTTGGCCATGTTGACATTGAAGACTTCAAGAAAAGGATGTATGGGACAGATGATCGTTTTCCTTCACCAATTGCACGAAAAATGATGCGGAATGGGATCGTCCTAGCGGCTGGATTCCCTCCAGTGCAGTGTCTTGAGCTGATGCTAGAATGTGTGAAGAATTACAACGCTCATGAGAGGCAAATAGCAGCTCCTGATGGCAAAGTGCGAGCTTATCTTGGAGAAGATGCAATCAAAGAGGCACTTGGCATTCCCAATTACCATTCCACCATATACAAGACTAAGGAGGAAGCTTTGGCCATTTTTGAAGCTGATCCCATCGCTTGTACCGAAAAACTCAATAAGCAGTGGCTCCTAAAACCAAGACCACACTACTCCAAAGTGCCAAAGAGACCCTCCCGAACTGACTTCATTGAAGAATACAGAGACCTCATCCTATTGCTCAACAGGGTCATGGGAAATCTTGAGGCGTCTTCATATGAACTCTGGATGTACTATTTCATTGATGAAATCACTTCAGGTGTGAAGATGATAGACTGGGCGAAGATAATCAGTAATAATATTGATGAACAATTAAGAAACTTGGAACAAAACAAGCCTTTCAAAGTAGGAAACAAATAAAGGCCAATTCAAAGCATATGATTGCTACCCACAGTTGCAAATACAAGGAAAATCCCACTTCAAGAGAGTCAACAATGCATTCCTCATGTATATCACTAGAACTTCAAGGAGACATCCATCAAAGATTGACACCTGGAGCAAAGGAGCTGATTAGGAAGTTTGGGTCTTGGTACATACAATTTCCTAGATCACATACTTGAGAATCCAAGGATCCACAAGACGCCCTTATAAAATTCCCAAGTTCCCAACGAACGGGATGGTTTACTTGAAGTCGTTAGGCAGTTGGATACATTTGCAAAAAACCAGAGAGTTAAACAAAAGAAAGGAGGATCCTTTCCCCTTGTCATTGGAAGGATGCTAGAATCATGTCCATCAGCCCAAGCAACAAAGAATGTAGATGTTGAAATACAGTGGTACCAATTTTCATTCTACCGATCAAGGTACAACTTTGATCCTCATCGCCATATCAAAAGGGTGAATGGAAAGAAGTACAAGCACAGAGTTGATCTTGAAGATTTCTAGGCAAATGCTAAAGATGAATATGATGTAAGGAAAAGAATGCTATCCAGACTACCAATTAGCATGATTAGGACAGTAGACCTCTTTCCAATACCAGATCAGCTGGAAGATGATGGGTTCTTCACTCAGACAGGCTACGAGGGAGAAAAAGACAAACCCCTTCCCACAATGGATTGGTCCGCGCCTAAGACCGTTGATTTGGATACCCTAATGAGACCAGTCATGAGGTTTACCAATTGGTGAGTAGAGTAGCAAATTTTCAAGTTGAAAGGAAAGAAAACCATCATTGACTTATGATTTGATGAAGAATTTGGATTCTTGTTCTTCCGGGGGTGATGAGACAACACAAGACACGGAGAAGCTCAAAAGTGGGAATCCCAAGAGACAAAAGGATGCAACAAAAAGTTCAAAGCTAAAGAAGCAAAAAACAACTAAAGCAACTTCCACAGTCATCCCTTCTTTGATAGAAGTTGGATCATCCACTAATAGGGGTAAGGCTCCAACTATGAATAATTAGCAAGTTGAAAGGGAAATGCCTCCTCCAGTTCAAGAAGAACAAAATTTAGAACCAATCCAGCAAACCATTCCTAATGATCCGGTAACAATAGCAGATATGGACTTGGGAAATTTTGAAGTTGAAATTCCAGAACAGGGTTCTCAAGAAGGAATGATTTCCGCCCTCAAGGGAATTGGAGAGAGTGAAGACAATGAAGAAAATCAAGAAGACAATGACACTGAGCAGGCAACAGTGCCAAGTTGGTTATTACAGAGAATGAAAAAAAAAAGACTATTGTAGAGGTCCAACCAGTGGACAATTCAATAGAGTTCTTAGCCAAACTAAATCGACTTGTACGGATGAAAAAAGGCAAAGACATTTTCCTTACTTCATAAGGATAGTACAAGATTCCGTTCAATACAGGTGGTTGTTCCTTAAGTTCATAATCCAAAGAGGACATTGCACCTAAAAAGTATGAGGTGATGAATGTGGACATAGGTCCTACCACAAAGGAGTAGGAGGTTGCAGCGTGTTCTGAGAAGAAGGGGGCAACCTTCTCTGTTATTTCTCTTGGTAGTTAGAAAGATGACCATTAAGGGAGGGTATTAGAATATTTTTCTCTTTGTGTTATTAATGGTCATTTAAGTTGTTTCTAATTTCGCCTCTAGTTAATGATTGTTTCTTTTAGAAACATCATCTTTGTAACTCTATTTAAAGGAGCTTTGTCTCCTTGATTAATTGAACAACATCGATTCTTTGAAATCCATATGCTTTTGCATCTGTATTAATTTTAGCAGATTTATTCAAAATTTCAATAAGAGGGATCATATTAAGTCTGAATATTCATACCTTCTTTCTTATTCCCTGCCTTTCAAAGCAAGTTTGGATAAGATTGATTTGATTGCAGACCTGGTTTCTGGATTAAAATCAGAATTTAGTTACCCTAGAGTGTGGAGTTCTAATATCATTTTCGAAATTCCTACATGTGAAAACTCCATTTTCATCAAGGATGAAAAAATCACCATTAAATCATTTGACACGCGATTCATCACGAGTCAATTATGGCAATAATTAAATCGCTGAAAAACTCGTCGCCGATTTTTGAGAAAAAATCGCGAAGAAGTAGCAAAAGATTGCAGTTAAAAAAAGTTATTTCATTTTTAAGTGAAACCCTAAAGTTTTCTCGCGATATGCATTTCTTTAGACCCTCGAAAGAAAGTGGTTTTACACGTGCGGGAGACAAGGCATGCGAATGCGGACGGGAGGGAGAAAGGGCACGCAAATGCTGGAGAAAAGAAAAGAAAAACTTTTGCTATGCCTAATATATATGTGACTATAGATAAATCATAAGTAAACGAAATATAAATGAGTAATAATCTGTGAAGATATAATGTTAAAAGTTTTGGCAAAACTCAGACAATCTTTTATTATGGAATCCACTGGTTTACTAAGCACCAAAATTAACTTTGCAAATGGGCAAAGAAGTTTGACATTCCCACAAAAATTTATTCAATGCGTACCTCCCTATCTTCTGCTTTTCCACTTATTTTTACTTCATATTTATTTTTATTTTTACTTTTTTCACTTGTTTTTGGTATATGATGTGAATTTGACTCAAACTATGATTTATATATGATGGAAACCAGTAATATGCTATTGTGTTCTATAAATTTAGTGTATACATGTGTTTTTTTTAATATTTTAAGAAATTATATATTTTCAAATGTTCGATAATTTTGCCGATTTATTGCCCAATTTTTCCCAAATTTTTTGCCGATTCTCGATTTTTTTTTAAATTTCAGCCAAAAGATTTATTGTCAATTAAGATATTTTCATCTTTGATGTTCATGACTAAGTATGAAAAATGAAGTAAAAACTTCAACCACTTGGTCACTCAAAACCTCAAATTTTAGGTTGAAATATTGATTTCTAACATAGGCTTCATGTGTTTTCACAGATTTCAGTCATGATGAAGTTCCAAGTAGACAAGGATGCTCCTCCTGAATCAAGGATGAACTTGAAATGGAAGAATGTCAATGATACCAACCTCGGACATATCAATCTGAGGGAGTTTAAGAAGAGGATGTTTGGCTTGGACAACCTTGTGCCTACTGTGACCGCACATAAGATGATGAGGAGATGATGAGGAGTGGTGTCGTGCATGTTGTTGGATTTCTCCCTACTATGCAGTGCACGGAGATGGTAGTTGAGTGTGCTAGGCACTATGACCCTGTCAGTAGAGATGTTATACCCCCAGACAGAAGAGTGTTGGCAAATATCAGTGATGTAGCCATAAGGGAAGCCTTTAGAATTCTGAATACCACAACGCTGTGTATGTGACCAAGGATGAGGCCACTCAAATGTATCAAGACCACATAGAGGAGTACGAGGCCATCATCAATCATTCATGGCTAGACAAACCGAAAAAGGGTGCCTCTAAGCTGCCGAAGAAGAACTTGGTGAGGGCATACTTTAAAAGGGATATTGGAGACATGATTGTTCTATTGAACAAAATAATGGGTAATCCCCAAGGCGCTCTATTTGAGCCTTGGAAGTATTACTCCATAAATGAGATGATGAATGGAGTCAAGATGATTAACTGGGCTCAGATGACAAGCAACTACTTGGACAACCAACTGAGAAATTTGGAGGAGGATAGAATCTTCTACATGAGTTCATATTTGTTCTATTCCCTTGCTAGAACTTATAGATACAGAGGCCTCACCTGCAGAGGAGAGGTGGGAAACAAGGAGAATCAGCTTGTTGTTTACGATTGTTACCCCCAGCTACATATGGAAGAAAAAATTACATTTTAAGAGGGTGAATGATGCAATTTTTATGCATATCACACGAACACTGCAGGGTGGCTTACATCAGAGACTCTCTCAAGAGTCTAAGGATCTCGTCAGTAGATTCGGGTATTGGTACATTCAGTACCCAAGATTCACCTATATCAGAATTCAAGGATTTTTTGGACCTCTCTACAAGCTCCCAATTTATCCCACCAACCGAGTTGTGCTGCTGGAAGTTATGAGGCAACTGGAGAACATAATGATGGTTCAAATTTGGCTGATCTCATGAGATCAATAGTTGAATACTCTAAATGGTGGACATCTGAGAGAATAAAGGAGTTGAAGTCAAGAAGTGTTGCTCTTACTTATGATCTTATGGGAGCGGATGACTCTATGTCTTCCAAACATGGTATTTCTTCAGGCAATGCTTGGAATCCAGAAAGTGTTGGGTCTCGGAAGAGAAAAGAACCTACTAGAAGTTCTGGAAAAGCCAAGGGAAAGAAGATTGTTGGAGATACAAGTAGGAGACGTGAATCAAATGAAGGTCATTCGACCTTGAGTGCCGCATCTGTTGTGCCTGACCAGAATACAATTGAAGAACAGGAGATGGACACAGATATGGGGGAAGATGAAGTAAGACTACCTTCTCCTTCGGTTGAAGAGATAATGAGAGAGGATGTCCAAAATCCAGCCCAGGAACCGGTTTTTACTAGAGCTACAGAGGTTGAAGAACTTGAGCCTCCAACGGTTTTTCTTGATGGTATAGTTACTGGACCTAGAGAAATCGATGGTAGATTTGATGAAGATACTATGGAGCAATCAACCATTCCCGATTGGTTGAGAGAAAGGATAACGGCTAAGGTTCTTGATGAGACCCACTCAGAAGAGAATACCGTAGCATTTTTGGCGAAGGTGAAAGAACCAGTTGTGATT
Source organism: Cryptomeria japonica (assembly GCF_030272615.1). Classification (NCBI taxonomy): domain Eukaryota; kingdom Viridiplantae; phylum Streptophyta; class Pinopsida; order Cupressales; family Cupressaceae; genus Cryptomeria; species Cryptomeria japonica. Next base: position 4,035,132 of record NC_081410.1, on the reverse strand, counting down.
AAACCACCTAAGCTAGCTAGAAAATTCTCTTTGATTCAGAGGGATAGTGAAGGGTTCAGGACGGTTTAGATCGTTGTGCCGAAAAGGAAGGAAAGACCCAGAGTGATGTTGATCCTGAAGATTATGAAATTAATACTGTGAAAAGAGCACCAAACTCCAAGAAATTCAGGAGTTTGATGTTGTTGGTAACACATTGAAGGAGCGACTAAACAAGGAAGTAGAGAGAAGGAAAAGAGTGGAAGAAGAAAATGAGCAATGGAGATAATATGTTCTCCATCTAACTAAGCCACTTAATCATGAGATACCAGTTACCCCTTCGCAGCCTCTTCCGCAGGAGTCGATGAAAGACTGAGGACATGAAGGGCACATTCAGGCAAGTTAAGGAATGGACTTCAAATGCTTTGGCAGGAGCTGACATACTTGTGGAAAATTTGGTATCAGCACATGAGTCGGCTTCTTCATTGGTCAGCAGAATTCAAGGCTTGGCAGCAAATTGGGAGGATTTTGAGGATTATCCGAGGGCTGTCACAGCAAGACTTGATAGATGCAGGTGTCATCCAGGCTGGGGATAAGTATGATTTTAACACTTGGTATTGTGCTTTGGTCCCCAGGATTGAGGTCCTGAAGAAATCTGAGACTAAATGTTCTGAAATTGAGAAAAATGTTAGAGAAATTTTAAGTAAAGTGTTTTGTGTGGCATAAGAGATTTGGCAAAGGGAGGGTATGCGAGAAAAACACCTGCGCGCAGAGAACCTAAGAGCCAAAATTCAGTCGAGCTTTTTCAAAGTCTCGGGAATGATTGATAAGGGAGATCTCTCAAGAATCGTGAGTTTTCTCCTCATTGACGAAAACTTTCTTACGCGGGCAGTTGGGTGGGAATGCATCCTCGCCAGTTGTATTGATGATGTGGACGTCATCGACTTCCAAATTAGCAGCTTGCCAAATGTCACTATGGAAGAGGTTTAGCTCATTGTGTCTAGGTACAATGAATCTGCAGAAAGGGAAACTGGACACTCAACTCAGTGATAATAGCAACTATGCCACATGTCACTCTTTTGTTTGTTTGAACTGATAGAGTTTTTGAAAACCCAAATTAGGGTTTGTAGCTTTCAATTTGGGCCCTTGATCACTATTTGATCTTGGTTGTTCATTTATTTCTGGAAAACTATATAAGGCTACCTCCTCTCACTTGGAGAGTGTAAGGTTTTTGATATATTGTTGCGTGAAGGTCATTTTTCAAATAATGCATTGCATGTGCGCTTTCTCTTAAGGCTTTGTAATCTTTGTTATTTGAGTGATTAGCATGGTTTCAATTTCCTCAACACATTAATTAGAAGTTAATTTAGATTTGCTTTCAAGTTGTTAGAGTTGAATGAAGGATTTGATAAGTACTAATTAACGGTGTATCTCCACTCATACTTTTGGTGAATGGATGATTTCCATTTCACTATGCAAAGTTAGTCTAAGCCTATCCCCTGTGTATGCCAAAATTTTGATCATAAGCACAACCCATTGAGGATTGCACCCGCTTTGTGTAGTTGTCCTTAGTGTGGCAAAGCAAAGTGTGATTTCCTGAGAACACCTAGTTAATACCGTCTCCAGAATTCATAGGTTTAGATCAGCTTTCTCAACCCTATCCCTTTTTGCCCTTTTGAAGGTCTAGCTCGGAAAATCAAAAAAAAGAGAGAGCATGAAATTGACAAATTTATCTAAGTCCAAAAGCTTGAAAGACATTTGTAAACGTAAGTCCCCCTTGAGATTTTCAGCATACACTACTGTTGATGTGTTTTTTATGCACATGTGAACACAGAATAAAATACCAAGGTATCTTATCCTCTCTTGAACAAAGTCTCTCATATGCTATGCTTTTTTATCAAATGAGACAGCTCCAAGGTTACGAAATGCCACGTCTTGACTTGTGGATAAATTCAGCAGTTGATGTGAATTGTTGTGTTCACTTGGGGACTTACATAAGTGCTAGGATTATCTTCTTCGATCATGAAATATGTGGAATAGGTGTGCTGACAACTTATGATTTAACAATGTAGTTTTGGACGTAATTCTTACTAAAAAAATGGGCAAAAGGAATAGGGTTCAGGAAATCTATTCTAAGCCTAGGAATGTAGGAAATGATGAACAAATTTAGTGGAATCAAACTAGGCAAGGTCTCACAAACAGGTATTGAAACATGCTTAGTACAATCGTCTAAAGTATACTCAATGATTTTTAGACTATCACCATCAAACGTTGACACCATCCAAGTTTATGCTTGTCAAAGGACACGTAATAGTTGAGGTTAAGCTTACTCAAATTTCCAGTCGACCACACAAGGCGCACTTACCAGTGGCAAGAGGCTAGTGATAGGGATTAAGGATTCCACACAAATATATTCAACAAATCTTTCACTCAATCTAATAAACATGAAAATAAATTCTAATCTAACTTGGAGGAATTGAGAACCATGAATGCAAAGACAACATTTGAAGAGCAAAATCACCAACAATTGAACAATGATTTAGATTCAAATAGTTGCAGCATATACCAACAATTCGACAAAAACTCTCCCTTACAAACGAGAGGCAATGAGGTATATATAGAGCCTCAAAAGAAATGAAAGGCCCAGATTGATTCAAGATCAACGGCCAAGATTACAAGATAAAACCCTAATTAGGGTTTGTACAACCACCATTACATTGGCCAATAAGAAACGAGGGTAGGTAAGATAAATAAAATTTAATGTAGCACCATGTGTCACCTATTCCCTCCTTGAATGAATGTTGACTTGGTACCCTTTGATTGAACGAATGGTGACTAGGATGCCACCTCATGTTGCCTTGCACACTCTTCATCTTCACAATGTTTGGAATCCCTTATGATACTTTACATTCCATCCTTATGTTTAAGGAATTCCATGAACTGTTCCCTCCTTATGTTTGGAAAATTTCCCAATCCTAGAATCCTGAAATATTTCCTTCCTTGACGCACTTTGATATTGAAATTCCTTGATGTAGTTCTGGATTTCTTGATGTAAAATCCTTTGTGTTCATTTCTTGAACTTGCTTTCCTTCATTTGTTCACCATCAAAGTGAAGTCTTCTTCATGATTGATCTAGTCCTCATCTTCACCTTCTGGAATCTCTATCCTGAATTCCTCATCCAATCTTTGAAGTATTGATCTTCCTTATCCGCATTGCGTGCATCCTCCTTCACCTCAAGCCTTGATCATCATGCTTCCTTTTCTCATAACAGTCCTGCAAAACAAATAAGCATTGAATCAAACACTAGTATGATAAACTTAACTTCAACCTTGGTGAAAAATTCATCTGCATATGGACTAATCATTCCTCAAAACCATCCGCATTATCCTTGTCCATTCTTCACTTGGTGGAAATTTGATGCCTATCTAGACAACTTCCTTCCTTTGTAATTCCATACTCAAGTGGAAATCCGACCCTCATCCAAACTCACTGTCCTTGAACATCATGTGTTGAGTGGAAATTAGAACCTCATAGGGACTTTGTTCTTGACATTTGTCCCAACATGTGATAGGTAATTTTAGAAAATTGTAACACCAATTTTGGAAAATATGAAAGTCTGGATTGAAATCTGGAAGTTTTTCCTTAAGAAAAAACGATTTTCAGACTTATGATAAGTCTGGTCATAATTGTTAAGTCTGAAGACACCCATGTAAACTCAGAAAATCAAGTATTTGGAGCGCAAAAATGAATGTCCAGGTCTGGAGATATCACTTGGAGTTCTGAAAACACTCATAATGTGACTGATTTTTGATATCAAGTTGTAATAAAAGTCTGATTTTTTTTAGGACAAAGTCTGAATACGCCCTCCAATGCCTGAAAATACTCAGAAAATGGTGTATTGAAGTCTAATTTTCCGATTCTTAAGTCTAAATACACCCTCTGAAAGTTTGAAAATGGCTCCAAAAAGTTTGAAGACACTCTGAAAATGATGAATATCAATGGCTGGAAGTGGTCACAGCCATGTCACATGCTTGCATTTGAATTATTTTGACCTTCAAAACTCAAAAATGGTCACATTTGGGCACAACTATGTGGCTGGAAATGAAGTTTCAGTCTAAAGACAACCTAGTATACTCAAAAAAATGTCAAAAATGGTGCCCGGAAGTATATCACAATTCTAAAAATGCTTGGAAAAGGGTGTGGAAAAGTCTGATTTTTAGTTCTTAAAGTACCTGCAACTTCAATAAATCAGTCATTTAAACTTGTTGCAGTCATAGGAAACCCCTGTTTTTGATGAATTTCACCTTCCCAAACTGAAGTTTGTCAAATCTAGACACAAACAAAAGGCTGGTAAAAAATATTTTAAGTCTGAAGACAAATCTGAAAGTGAAGTTTCAGACTTAGATCAGCAATGGAAGCTCCACCATATGCCCAAAAAACTCATAAGAAATGACGCCCAAGTAAAATTTTCCAAGTTGGCAAGTGACTGTAACAACAATGGCAGCCCTTGAAAATGCACTAAAAACTCCTCCAAACAGCCCTTAACCAAAATCGCCTTAGTGTGGATGAGCTCAGCAATGAAGAATAATTCTGAAAATGTTTTCCCAGCCAACAATGGAGGTTAAATCACTCCCAGCAATGGCACCCAACAAGGTCCAAAAATAATGGCAGCCCCTTAACACTCAAAAAATATCACCAAAATTCATCAAGATATGGAGGAATCAGCCTCCCAAATAAAATCGGCCAACTTCGGCCATGGCGCCACCTCCCAAATCTGAAAATTACTCTCAAAAACTTGCTCCAATGGCTGCCAAGAAATATTGCCCAGCTGGGATTATGCAGAAAATGAACAATAAAACTAACTTTCAGCTCCAAATGTGTCAAGTAGACACTTCACCAAAATTGCCCAGCTAGAGAAAATCACCCAAATCAGCAACTTAGCAATCACACTCAGCAAATATAATGATATTTTAATGCTGGTCACCTCTCTTAAAACATGTTGTCACTTTGAGTTCTCACCACACAATCAATGTGGGATAAAACTTTTTCTCTTTTACACTTGTGGGAAAATCAACTTGCCTGGGAAATAATATTTTTTTAATTTTTTAAAACATTGCAAGTCATTAAATAATTGTTTTCAATTTTTAAATAATCGTTGACACTTGTCAACAATTAAATTTGGGGTCAATTTGTTTAAAATATTCCAAAATTTAGATCGAAAATAACCTTTGGGGGAAAATCGCCCCATTTTGGGATAAAAATCCCAATAAAAACTCATTAAAAATCATTAAAATGCTCTTGGGGGAAATTCGCCCCATGTTGGGATAAAAATACCGACAAAATTTCATCAAACTTGCACAAATTTGCCTCTAGGGGAAAATTGACCCTTGTCTAGACAATTATCCGGACCCAAAATTGTCAAAATCATCACTTGTGGAAATTCGCCTAAAGTCTGGAATCACTATCTGCATTAAAATCCATGAAATCTTGTCACAAAAGTCCTAGTGGAAAATCGATAGTCATTAGGAATCCTCACTTAAGTCATCCGCAACTTCATCCACACTCCCCAGGGGAAATTCGAAGGTAGTCAGGAAAATTCCCAACACTTCGACAAAATTTAATCATCCTGGTGGAAAATCGCCCCTAGTATGGATTCTCAATGGTGGAAAAATTGGTCATGTCTAGATTCTAAGGGAAATCCATGTCCAATCTGGATTTTGGGTGGGGAAAACCATGGGTAGTTAGGAATATGAGTGGAAAAGCACCTCTAGTGTGGAATTTTGACCTTTTAACAGTGTTCCACGGGGTCGCGTCCCTCCCCTTTTTGGGCGCGTCCCCCCATCAGGGACGTCTCGGGGACGAGGGGACGGGGACGCAACGTCCCCCGCCGTCCCGCCACCGCCACCCAATCGCTGCCGGGATGTGGAGACGTCTCCCGCGTCCCCACGCCTAAACAAACTGAAAAAGCCACATTTTAAAAAACATGTGCCTTTTGGGGGGATTAAGGGGTAACCCTAATTGGACATGGGCCCCACCCAACCCCCCAAAACAACACAAAAGCATGTTTCTTTTAGATTTAACTCTCATTTTGGTAAACTGATTTTTTTTTTCAGCAAGCTAAAGAGAAGGAAAAACTTGAAGAAGACTGATTGAAGGGGTGAGAAAAGCTGATTGCAAGTGTGATAGGAGCTAGAAGAAGCAAGAAGAGGAAGAAGAAGATTCTTCTACATTTTGGAGAGATTTTTCAAGCACAAGGTAGGGTTTTTCAACTTTTTGATTTTTCTTGTTTTTTTTTTTGTTTTTTTTTTAATATTTTCTGATTTTCATTGTTCTATGTCATTTTTGGTGAATCATTTTGCCCTCAAGATTCAACATCAAATCTCATTTTGAGATGAATAGGAAAAAAATTTAAAAATATATTGTTAAACTAGGCTGATTTTATTTTTATTTTTATTTTGTGAAATGCAGTGTCAATTTCACAATGAGCTCCCAAGGCATGAGTGAAGATGACATGGAAATCCATTCTCATAGTGAGAATGATTCAGAATATGAACCTGAAAATGAGGGGGGTGACCATGGGGCTGATCCTGGAGCCCAATCTAGCTCTATGGCAAGTGCACCAGCTAGTACAGGTTGTTAGGGGTCATTTTGATCCTAAGTCTCCTCTAAAACAGTTTGCTTCACGAATATCAGTACAAGGCACTACATCACATTCAAGTGGGGGAATAAGGAAGTGGAAGTGCAATATTTGTGACACAGAATGGTTCGGTAGCATTAGTAGGGTGAATGCACACTTTGTGTTTTGGAGAGGAAAAGGCGTGAAACATTGTAAGTTTTTCGAGGAAGCCAAAAATATATAGTACAGAATTGAGTTTAACAGGCTTTGGGGGGGTCCAGATGACACAAATATTTCAATGCCTAGTACTTTGTCTGCTAGGGCAGCACTTCATACTTCTCATGCTTCGTAGACGGGAGGAATGATGTTTGGATCTCCATCCACTTCCACTTCTACTGCCGCCAGGGCTGGGAAACGTAAGTTGCAGACACCACAAAGCAACCCCATTACTGATATGTTTAATGTGCAGCTGAGAGATGAGATAGATGAATCCATTGGCAAGTTCTTCTTTGCCAATGGCATTCCATTTCATGTTACACGGTCTCCTTATTATAGGGAGATGATGGCTATGGTGGCCAAGGGAGGACCATCTTATGTGCCACCAAGGGAGACGAAAATGAGGACCTCGATCTTGGATAAATGCTATTCCAAGATCAATATTTTGATGGAGAAGATGAAGGCATGTTGGGTGGCATCGGGGTGCAGCATAGTTATGGATGGGTGGACGAACATTAGCCATCGTCCACTCATCAATGTCATAGTCACATGTGCAGAGGGCCCATACTTCCTTAGAGCAGTTGATTGTACAGGGCATCGCAAAGATGATGATTTCCAGTTTCAAGTCCTCAGGGAGGCTATTGAGGAGGTTGCGCCACAAAATGTGGTCCAAGTAGTGACAGATGCAGCCCATGTGTGTAGAGCGGCAGGGAGACTCATTGAGGCAGCCTATAGACTCATTGTGCATGACATGAACAATGCACTCAAGGATATGGGGAAGATAGACAAGATTAGAGGAGTGGTCACCGATGCGAGAGATGTGCAGATGTTTATCTGCAACCACCACACTTCACATGCACTCTTCAGGACCTTCGCGAAGGAGTTGTTCTTGAAACCAGTTGAGACTAGATATGCATCCTATTTCATTCTCTTGGAGAGAATGATTGAGTTGCAAGAGGCATTGCAACTCATGGTTATGACTAATGAGTGGAATAGGTGGGCTGAGGCCAAGAAAGAGCAAGGGAGAAGGGTGAAGGAGATAGTGAAGAGTGATGTGTTTTGGACTGATGCGAAATACATTGTCTCTATCATTTCTCCAGTATTCCAGGTGATCAGCTATGGGGATGGGGATGCACCTAACCTTGGAGAGGCGTATGAATGCATTGACTCTATGCTTGACCAGATTAGGGCTGTTGTGCGAGTGAAGGACCCCTCTTTAGCATTCTACAATGAGCAAATCCAGCCTATCATTCAGCGTAGATGGGACAAGTTGAACACTCCTTTGCATATGGCTGCCTTTGCCTTGAATCCTAAGTGGTACAAGGCTAGACCGGGTAGACTGACACCGATTCAGGATGATGAGGTGAAGGCGGGTTTCTTTAGGTGCATAGAGAAGATGTTTGATTCCAGAGATGCCGACACAATGCGCACTAAGTGGGGAAGATTTGCCACTCTTAGAGGTTATTCAGATGTGGCAAAGATGGATATAGACAGCATGGCACAGGAGGACCCACTTTTATGGTGGAATTGTCATGGCCCGAAATCTTTGACCACCACTCTAGCCATCCGTCTGCTATCCCAGGTTTCCAGTTCTTCAGCTGCTGAGAGGAACTGATCTACATATAGCTTCATCCACTCTCTTAAGAGGAACAGACTTACCTCTAAGAGAGCAGAGAAGCTTGTGGTTGTACACAGTGCTTTGCGTCTCATGGACCGCAAGACACTTGTGTACAAGGATAGTCCAGCGACACGATGGGATGTACAGCCAGAGGAGCCTTCACAAATTGATGAGGATGATCCTACCACTTCAGATGCAGGGCTAGTTGGTGTGAGCTTGAAGGACCTTGATCCTCAGGAGTCCAACAGTTCCAGTGAGGAGGAGTTCGCAGATGATTAGAGGCCTCCATTAGCTACAGTTTGAGTTTTCAGTTTTGTCATTTTGTATTTGACTCTAGTCTCTTTTGTAATGCTATTGCTACACGTATTTGTATTTGGCTACTCATTGTAATGATGAATCATGTAATCATCTTTATTATTATAGACTTTGCAATGGCATCAGATATTCGTATTTTCGTTTTCCTTTTCCGATATTCATATGATAGAAATGAGAAATCTCCAATTTGACAATTTCATTTGTCAAATTTTATTTACTTTTAGCAATTAGTTACGTATCACTAATCTAAGTAATCTTGGTATTTCCTATAGTTTCATTTGAAATCTAATTCTTATATTGTTATACATCTTTTCAAAACTAGTTTTTCAAGTACTATATGTATATGTATAAGTATATGAGCACCACCACCCCGCCACCATCCCCCCGCCGTCCCCAAATTTAGACCCTTGGTCCCCCCATCCCGGAGACGCGTCCCCGCGTCCCCGCGTCCCCTCATCCCCGACACCCGTGGAACACTGCCTTTTAGCCCTTAGAATATGGATTTTCATCCAGAAAATGATGATTTTTCCACTCAAAATCACTAGTAAACTTCATAACTCAATAAAACTCATCTAGACTTAAGCAAATTCATCAAAAATTTCAGCAAAAACAAGGAAACCTATCACGATAAAGTGCAAAATCAACTTGAATAACTTCCTAGGAGCGAGAAAACAACTCCTAAAGGACCTCTTGACCACAAAAATATCACCGACTTATACACAGAAGCATTTACGCTCAAATATCAATGCATAATTAAAACTCAACACTTACCAAGAATAAATCAAAACCCTAAGGCAACCCCCTAGACTTAGGCAAAACTCAAGATCACTCTAACATTTTAACATTTTAAACACATGATCCTATTCAAAATTCAAAAACCCTCTCATCGGCAAAGGCAAACACTAGGAAATTAGGCAAAACTTCTACTCTAAAAAGCGAAAAGTGGGGGTCCCCATTTGCAATGGGGCTATGTGTGAAGACGTCACAACAACTACCCAAGCAGCTATCCCACTAAAGTCACTTGTTCGCACATATAGACCTTGGAATCGCCATATGATAAGCAGTGATTTTTCAGGAGAGGATAGAATACCTTTGGGTATCTTATTCTAATGTTCGATATATGATAAAACGTACACCAACAGACAGCAAAATTGGACCTTGCAAGTGGAGGACTTGTGTCTGGGGGAAACTAATAAATACACTTGTATTTGAGGAGCTTAGTCTCCTTATATAGAGAAATAACGAAGAAAGAAAAATAGAAACAATCTAAATAACTAAAAGATTCTAAGATATCTAATTGAGAAAATAGAAAATACCTAATAAACTAAATATTCTTGAATAACCATTAATATAACATTAATTACTTTATTACCCTCACTTAATGGTCATTTTACTAACTACCCTGACAAAAGACAAAACTTTCAAGTCATTTGGCCATGAACACATATAAGGCAGAATCCTCCTTAGAATGATTTACAACATGAGCTTACTGCTAAGACTCTCCCTAGTTGGACTTCTGATCAGCCAACCAATTTCCGCAGAACCTTGGGATACAACCAAGCTTCCCACTAGTGAAAGGTGATATTCTTCTTGGAATCGTCCTCAGATGTGCATTGTCCTTTATGCTAAGTAGACTCGCCTTTGCCTTTATCCTTGGCAGTAAAAATCTGTTCTGCACTGACCATGTCCCTATTGCTCACAAACTATTGTCTCCACCTAGCTTGATGCAATATCTTACTACACAACTCATCAAACTTCAAGTCAACATAAGTGGAGGTAATGTTGAGTGTCTCAATAAAGTGTTTGTAGGATCGTGGTAGACTCTTTAGCATAATCAACACCATGTCCTCCTCTTCCATCTTGTGACCTATGGCCTCTAGTTGATCGCGTATATCCTTGATCTTCATAAGATGCTCCTGCAGAGACATCTTCTCATCCATCATAAGGGAAAACAACATATTCTTCAAAAAGAAAGCTCAACTTTTATCAAACGTTTCATGGAGACCTTCTAAGTGCGCCCAAATCTCCATAGCAATCTTGCTAGATGGCACCTCTAGAAGCATTTCATTGGTGATTGATAGTTTCAACAACATTGTCACTTCTCAGTTACGTTCATCAAACTTGTCCTAGTCTTTGCCCGCCACTGTGGGACGAGTATACGTACCCAGAACCATCTGATCAAGACATCAATACTAAAAAATTGGCAGCATCCTTTGCTTCTAGGTATTGTAGTTCATGTCGTTGAATTGTTGATTGCCCTCCAACATGATGTTGGTCAACGAGACCATCACTCTCGCTTTCTTATGCACAAAAAACGAAGCAAATGTGAGCTTCAAAAGAATTTGATTTTTCTGTCAAAAACCTTCAACTATAGCTGCCACAAACTCCGAGGAATTTGCCAAAGAATCATTTTCATTTGATACCATGTAATGATATTTCATTATAGATTAATTGAGTAATTACAAATGGAGACGTAGTCTCCTTATATGGAGAAATAACGACAAAAGAAAAATAGAAACACTCTAAATAACTAAAAGATTCTAAGATATCTAACTGAGAAAATAGAAAATGCCTAATAAATTACTTTATGACCATTGTAAACCATTAATTAATTTATTAAGGTATGCATGCACAAAAACAGTATAACAGCATCACCTTATTGTGCTTGTTGAACTGTGTATGCAAAAAGGGGAAACAAGTCCTTAAGGCTAATTTGGTCCAAACATATGACATGAAGAGAAGGTTATTTCTTATGTAAACTCAAAGTAAATGCCAAAAGATTTATTGAACAGTTGACTCTAAAAATACAGCAGTTAGAAAATAACTAATAAACTAAATATTCCTAAATGAGCATTATATAACATTAATTACTTTATTAAGGTATGCATGCACAAAAACAGTATAACAGTATAACCTTATTGTGCTTGTTGAACTGTGTAAACAAAAAGGGGAAAAAAGTCCTTAAGGCTAATTTGATCCAAACATATGACATGAAGAGAAGGTTATTTCTTCTGTAAACTCAAAGTAAATGCCAAAAGATTTCTAGAACAGTTGACTCTAAATTTACAGAAAGCTTAGCCTAACAACAGAAGGTAATATGTAAGATGTAATTAGTGAAGCGAAGTTGTTCCTGATTGAAAGGAGTAATTCTAGAAGGGTAGATGAATCAAGAAACGTGATCTGGATAGCTATGAAAAGAGATATCATCCAAGTATGAAACCAAAACAAAATAAGCTAAAGTAAGCAATAATAAACAATGAGACTTAAATTAACACAAGAAATAAGCTAAAATAAGCTATAAAAAACAATGTGTGAATTGTACTTCATTTCATTGCACAGGTCTAGAAATATGTGCAATTTTAGTGAATGGAAAATTTGATTTTTCCTTAGGAGAAGAATCATGCACTTCCAAGATAAACTAAAATCTCTTTAGATTAGTAGGAGATATTTTCCACGGCAAATCAAATTATAATATTGCTATCAGGATTCAAATATTTAGTTTTGAAGTCAAACTCATTGACCTGTGTCTCATGAGTAATGGTTCACAAGAACCCATCTCTCATGAAAATATGAGAAATGGGTTCTTGTGAACCACTACTCATGAGACACAGGTCAATGAGTTTGACTCAAGAACTACGCAGTTGAATTTTGATAGCGATATAATAAAATCTCTTTAGTTTTTGTCAGAATCAAGTAATCTTAATTTTTTTGCAAAGAACAAAAGTAATGGAAGCTTACCAGCCAAAGTTTTGATTACTGAAGGAGTCTTCCCACAAGAATAAGTCTGCAATAAATGTTTCAGTTTGCTTTTTAATTGCTTTATTCATCTACGCAAAGGATTATCTTATCATGTCCAAGATGGCTCAAGAACAGCATCACAAGAAATATATTGGAATAATGCCAATCATGTATGATACCTTTGAAGTGGCACTCAGAAAGTCCCATACTTCATGTTGTTCAGCAACATTTGGAATGGACAATATATCCTGTAGATCCAAAATACACAGTCAAGTTCATCCAGATGGGTAAAAATTTTATAAAACCTACTCTTTTTATGCACAGGGCATTTCATACTTTTAAGTACTTGTCTAGGAGAATGCATCGTTGTTGAACAAAATAATCGTCAAGGCTTGAAGAAAGAAAACGTTTTGGAGGTAAATGAAGTGTGTAATTTGGTATATCTCGCAGACGGCGGTGCAATTGCTCAAAGTTACGATACCTGCATGAAAGAAAAAATAAATTCGCCTGAGAACTTACAAAGACATGAAATCTTTAAGGGGGCTAAAATTTTGACATTGACCCCTTGTTCCCACAGACCAAAAGATCAAATATAATTGTTAAAAACACATGAAAGACAAAAATCAACTGGAAATCTAATGAACCACAGCAACCTCTTAGAGTATTAAAAATGTTTGATGTTATCTGACAAAGTATGATTACAATAGACTTTACCTTCTGTCAACAAACCACGTTTGATTTTCTGAATTTGTCACGGCAATGGAATAAACAGCAAAAGATTTAGACCCAACCTTCTCAAAATGGGCACCCAGGACCTGCAGATGCAATATCACATTTTAAAAATCTAAAAGCAATACAAATATAAGAATTTGCCCACTCTTTCAAAAATTGCCAGGTTGCAATACTCACCCAGCATTTCAGCTTGGAAACATGTTTATTTCCTGTCTGTGGACATAAATCTGTAGATGAACTTTCAGAATAATTGCAGTTATTAGCTTCACCTAGTTTCAAACCTTGTAATTTCTTTGACTCCCAAGCTTCTCCACCATCTGGTAAGCATGGCGTATCTACACTTTGCCAAGCATCTGATGGACTTCCACCACTCTTGGATTGCTTATTGTGGATCTTAAGTGTCTGGATTTTGTGCCTTGTATTCTCTTCTTGCTTTCTTGAAATTCTATCTTTCTCTAGCAATGTTTGATGACTGACATTTTTCCTACCATCTACATTTTGATTTTCTTTTCCACCAATGTCTGGGCTATTATCAAAACTTGATTCCAATGCCATTTTCTCAATGCTTTTCTTCATGAACTCTGTTGTCCCAAGTATTTCTGTTGTGGTAGACTTCCATGTTTCTCCCCATGGAATGGATTCCTGAACCTGCATAACATCTTCCTGCTTCGTAGTACCTTCTATATCTTGTCTAGGAACCAATAATTTTACAGAAGGCCCTGATTTCACATGAGCTATATCAATATCTTTTTTTCTATAGTTTCGACCTTTAGTCCAAAGATTGTCTAGGTTTTCAGGAGCAAGAACCTGAGTTCTTCTTTGTCTAACAGCATCTAATGTCTGTGCCCAATCTGCAGGTCGAGAATGTAAATAACTTGCAGTTTTGATTTGAAAATCTGAATGGCTGTCACAATGGGATGAGCTTACTCCTACTCCATGATCAATGCTTTGGACTGAATTTCTTTCCTTTGCAAATGCTTTACTCTCAACAGCTTCATTTAATCCTGGACCACTAACTTGTAAATCTTTTGAGATATTTTGACTCGCAACTCCTTTGGATGACTTGCTATCAGATGAACTAGCTGATTCCTTTCTGTATGGATTCTTGCCCTCTGATTCTTTTGTTGAAAGCACAACAAATTCAATAACCTCATTTATGAACCTGAAGATCATGCATATTCAAGAAACAATCTGTAAATTTATATTTTCGTTCAGGAACCAAGATTCCTGTTAGTGGAATAAAACAACTTGAAACATATAGTTTGAGTTATTGAACAAAAATTCTTATAATTGTTATAGAACTTTGATCTAAACGGCTATTTTCCAAAAAAATTAGAATAAACCTTCAGGAGAAAAATTTTGCATCTTTAAATCAATAATCAGGATCAGAAATCACTAATGTTCCTACAGCCAAAGTAGAAGTATCATGGAATCCATGTGGCCTCCTATCAATTGTCAGTTCAATGAAACCGAGGAATGTAGGAAACAAGGAAATATGTGACAGAGCAGTAAATTCAGTTCATCCTAGACTCCTCTTGATAACTAAGCAAATCAAGTTGTACTTTCAACCATTTGAACTTCACAATTGCAGTTCCTTATAACAAATGTCACTGAAAGTTAACATGAATAACCACAAAAACCTCTAATGCCCCTGCATAAAGCACACTAACTCCTATATAGTGATGTATGGAAAACTCTAAATTCTAACTATAAAATACCAGGAAGCAATGTGAAGAACCGTACGCATCTATTGAGGAGGACAGAAACCACAGGACCTACATATAAAGATCTCTTTCATTTTATATCAAGCATTCAGGACAATTAAATAACAGAAATGAATATACAAGTCTACTGCGTTACAGATTAGATGGCTTCTTCTTCATATGATATTATTATTGTTATATTTGTTATAACTTCTTAAAAGTGTTGTAAGCATTAAGTTATGTAATATGTCATGTATAACTTGTTGACTTTTGGTGTCCTTGTGATCCAAAAGCTGTAGGTTTGTGTTAGTGTGTTAGTTAAACTTGGATTATATTATATTTATAATCTGTTGTTCTTTATGATTTATTCTTAAGTTATGTTATTAACATGTATATGTCTTGTGTTAGTAACTCGTTTGGGTCTTAGTTTTCCCATAGGATGATTTGGAAAGATGTAAGGAGAAGACTTTTATATAGCCTTTTCTATTCTTTGTAAAATTAATCTGGCAAATTCAGTTTTGTATTCTGATGGGTTTTTCAAAAATCAAAGCGTTAAATTGTGCAACCTATGATTTTTCCTTGGGGTTTGATTTCAACAAGTAGAATTGAAGTCAAAGAAGGATGGAGTAGGTTGAAGTAGCAGTTTGCAACTATTATAGTCATAGACACTTTTACAGATGAAAGTTTCCAGGTTCATCCTTTTGCAATTTCACTCGGTGTTTTCTCTCAGGGTTTCCCTCCCAGAAATCTGTCTAGAAAAACCCTCAGCTTCATTCTGCCATTTGTGCAAGAGAAAGAACAGGAGCACAAACTTCCTTTCATGCCTCCATCCATACAAATGAAAATGAAGGACTCTGTGAATGGATGACATTGATTCTCGATCTGCTCATCTTATTGACACATCATCTGCTTCACAAACTCTTTTATTTACTTTCCCAGTCTCATGAGGAAGAGTTTTTCAAAAAATTAGAACATTTTCAATTTCAAACCAAAAGTAGGAAAAAATATAATATAAAGGATCAATTGATCAGCTTCATTAAATCCCGTAAAGGAGATAACTGTATTTGGTTGCTATTTGTATTTTTACCCAATTCGAGATTTCACAATATCCAGCTCAGGTTTGTTAATTTTCAATTGGATATTCAACGATTTTCCTTTCTTGATAATTTCAGCAAAACTCTTTCTGATTCTTGTAAAACACAGAAAAAACAATGTGCAAATTCAAAGAATCTACATGGAAGGTTTAAGTATGGTATGGTCTTATTGGATTCCCGATTCACCATTGATTTTACCCAGAAGTGTATTTGAATCCCTGAACTAACTTTGTGCTCAGAACAGAAACTATTGCCTCAAACCTCTTTAAAGAAAATCTATTATTTAAAATTTTGTATTGTGAAGACTGAACATAATTTATGTACTGTTTGAAATGAGGAGAATATGTGCCCAAGTCTCCTTATATCAGGCTATTGTGATTGAGCAACTCAAGTTGAAAATTGTTGAAATATAGCTAGGTCGTATCCCTTGATTGGGCCGACCTAGATTGGTAAATGTTTGATGGGCCTTCTTATGTGATTATATTATGAAGCTGGTGAATGTTAAAGGGCAGACCCTATTTGGGCGCTCAACTTGTGTAACTTGTAATTGGGTCTAGCCCTAAATGGGCATTGTAACTTGTGATTCATGCTGGGCCCTAAATGGGTGATACAATGTAACTTGTTAATGTGATAGGGCTGATCCTATAATATGTAACTTGTAATTATTATGGGTCGGACCCTATTTTGGGTGCCAACTTTAATACATTTGATTTATGCTAGCCGACTTAAAGAATTAAAGGTCAAGTCGACGATAAGTACAAAGTACTTATCATTGTTCATCATCATCTTTTAGTGAAACTATCTCTGCAATATACAACAGCGAACATCTGTAGATGGACAGTGAACACTGTTGGAAGCAACAGCGAACACCCTTGAAGGTCAGTTAACTCCATCCGAAGGGTAGCAAACCTTCCCTTCTGACAGCAGTCTTCACTTAAAGGTCAGCGAACTGTCATTGAAGGCTGTGGACATCATCAGCGAACTTCATCCTTGTGACAGCAACATCTGCAGATAAGTTCACTGTGTTTAGTTTGCTGATAGCTTCAAGTGTTGAAGCTCAACTGTAAAGAAACAATTGGTTATTGTTTAATAAAGATCTGAGATATTGTAGCTGGGTTTTTCACCTCCACGAGGGAGGTTTTCCCAGGGTATAAGCGTGTTATGTGTGTGCCTTATTTTAGTTTGGTTTTCTGTTCTATACTGTTAATCTGATCACTAAAAACTAACAAAAATAACAAGCAAAAGATGTCATATAGGTTTGATCTATATTGTTTTTTAGTATTTACCACTGTTGGGATCATTGACTGAAAAAATGATATTTTAAGCAGTAGATGTTTCTGGCTTATTTATCTCTATAACTATAGTTGAAAGATCAATTTTTTACAGTATATAGGTGAGGGTAACAAGCATGTTAGCATCTTCTGGAAAGGATATACTCAAGTAACCCATGAGATTGTAATCAAATGGGTTTAGTGTTCAATAGTTTTTGATGTGGAAAATGAAGTTTGGCGGATCCACCAGAAGGATGGAAAACCATTCCCATCTTCAGTTAGCTCAGAGATTGGATGTACTACTTGAGAGGCAGCTTTGGTAGGAGTAGATGGTTTTTTATTTAAGTTTGATGCGTGTTACTGTTTTGGCTTTCCAGTGTTCAGTGTTCTCATTTTGGTTGTTTCGTTTCTGAGTTTTGATGGAGAGTGGAGGTGGTGTAAATGCTATTATTTTCCCCTCAACAACCGCTGGGGGAAGAGGTTTCAGTGATCAGTCAATCATGGTGATTGGTACAGATTGACAGGCATTGCTCACAAAAGGGTGGGGAGCAACAGGATCAAGTAATATTAGGGGATGTTACCCAATGATTATATGTACAGGTTGATCAGCAAGACATGGTCACTTTGGTTGCTGTTGAGTAGCATGTGTTGTTTACATCGAATAATTATTAATAACAGTCCACGGCCAGAAAATTGTTAAAATGCTTCATTTTTCATAATTTCTTCTTCCACCTCTCACTCTTTCAACACTTTGACAGCATTCAATTCATTTGCAAGTGATTACAAGGATTATGCATGACCTTGGACTGCTGGTGACTGATAAGTAGTTTTGGCAGCATTTGCAAGAAATGTAACATAACAATTTCCTTCCTTCTGTTTTTTATTTTCAGATTTTTGTTTTGTTTTTCCCTCTAATTCTAGGGTTTTAATATTCTCTATCTTCTTCTTTTTCAATTATTTGACTAGTTTCTAGGGATAACATTTTATAATCTTTTATTTTTTATTCAAGTTAGGATTTCAAATTCAGTTTTTGTTTGAGATATGGCATCATGTGGCAACCCTACAGACCTTGCTTGGAAGCAAGAAACCCAGAAAGATCAGAGGCATCACCGCTTCAAATATCATCTTGCACAAATCCATGTACAAGATGTTTTTCTTTGTGATACAATAGAGCTCGATGATATATGAGGGTTATGGCCCTCCTTTCTTCATATGAGGCAGAGTAGTAGAATGGCAGCGGAAAATGTATTGGCATGATATGTTATTATGAATCTGATTACATATGATGTGTAATGGACACTAGATTCTTATGTTTGAGATTTATGAGCATATGATTGTTGAAGCTAACACTAATTAATAGTAAGTAATAACTATGACCAATGATGTGCATTGAACTTTGTTTATCTATGAATGAATGGAAAATTACTTATTAATTATCTAAAGTCATTTTTTTTCAATATTCACATTTTTAAGATTGTTTTGTAAATGCATGTTCTTTTTTATGTTCAAAACTTTTGTCAAGGGGACAAGTCCAAATCAAATTTGGATCCACCTAGCTTTGCTAAGTCACCAGTTTTTAAACTATTATATAGATGGTCAAAGGCACATTGAGTTGATGATACTTCAACATGGTAATGTCAAGGTGAGATCGCTAACTGACCAATACTAATTACAAAAGACCAAGATATTTAGAGTTGCAGAACAGCTATCAGATGCTCTTGATCATTAGGATTTACCCCTTTTGGATCAAGGGAAGGTTTGTTGGCTTTTGGAATCCTTATGATCCAAAAATCATAGGTCTGTGTTACTGTGTTACTTAACCTAGCTTTGCTAAGTCACCAGTTTTTAAACTATAATATAGATGGTCAAAGGCATGTTGAGTTGATGATACTTCAACATGTTAATGTCCAGGTGAGAGTCACTAACTGACCAATACTAATTACAAAAGACCAAGATATTTAGAGTTGCAGAACAGCTATCAGATGCTCTTGATCATTAGGATTTAACCCTCTTGGATCAAGGGGTGGTTTGTTGGCTTTTGGAATCCTTAAGATCCAAAAATCATAGGTTCGTGTTACTGTGTTACTTAGCTTAGATTATATTTACAATCTCTAGCTCTTTATGTTTCGTTCTAATGTTAGATTAGTAATGTGTTAATGTCTTGTGTGTGTGTGTGTGTTGTTTGAGAATTGGTTTTCCTATAGAGTGGTTCAGGAAGTTGTAATGGTAAAGCTTTTATATAGCCTTTGCTATTCTTTGTTAAATTATAAGTGAATTCAGATTTGCAATGACATTGTGTTATTCAAAATGTAAAATTTGTGTATTACATGCTTTTTCCTTTGGGCTAGATTTCAACATAAGCTTGACCCAGAGATCAGAAAATCACCAAACTCGGCGAGTCTGAGTCCGAGACATGCTCGCCAAGTCTCTGGAACTCAGACTCGGACTCATCCGAGTCTGGCGAGCAAACTCGCCAGACTCGCCGAGTTGGCGAGTCTGGCAAAAACTTGCCACACTCGGCGAGTCCTGTGCCTGGGACTCGGTTGGCAGCAAGGCCCAAAAAAGGCCAAAAAAAAGCATTTTTATAAGATTTTTTAACTTCTTTTTTTTATGTTATTTATCTTCCAACCCTAAAAGTGAACTTCATTTCATTCATTTGGAAAAATAGGAGGAGAAAAGTGAGTTGTGAAGAAAAACAAGGGTGCATTGAAGAAAAACCAGCAAGGAGGAAGCTCAAGTTTTCTTCAATTTATCACATTGGGGCTGCATTGTGTTTGGATTTGGTGCATCAAGAGTTGGATAGGAAGAGTTTGCAGCTCATTTCAAGCTTGTTGTAAGAGGTAAAATTGTTTTTTTGAAAAAAAATTTGTTTCTTGTTTTTTGTTTCTTGTATGCAAAAATTTACAAACCCTACCTTAGTTTTTTTGAATATATGTATTAATTTCATTTTGTATTTGTAATGTTTTATTGCAGCAAACTTCACTTTATTATTTGCCTCAACTTCAAGTTTCACAAAACTATCCTAAAATGTCTACTTCAACTTCTAGACCCCCCATTAGAAAGGACCCTGCTTGGAAATATCATGAGGATTTTCCAAAGCAAGGAAAGGGGCAAACATAATGTACATTTTGGAAAACAATATTCCATGGAGGTATATATAGACTGAAATACCATATTTTTGGTGTGCGTGGACATGATGCCGAACCATGCCTATAAGCACTCCCTGAGGTCGTACATGAATGTTATGTAATGGTTGAGGAAATTGAAAGGAAAAAAAAACAAAAGGAGAATCGAGCGGCCATTGGGAGAGAGGCAACTTTAGGAAGAGGGACACAGTTAGGTTGTGTTGGAGGCTCTTCTTCCTTACCTTCATATCGTCCCACTCAGTTTGCTACTACTGGTGCTTCTGCTTCTACTTCTATAAGTGGCAGTTCCACCACCACTTCTCATGCTCCTAGCACTAGTAGTTGTAGTGGGAGTGTTAGCATTGGACCTAGGATTTGTAAATCTAGGTTGGATACCTTCTTTGTGCCTCGCACTACTCCTGGGTCCCAACAATCGCTTGAGGGCATGGGTTGGAACAAGGAGGTCCATGATGCCGCTAAAATGGCAGTTGGCAGGTTTTGGACCTACAGCAGTATTTCACTCTTTGCAGCCAGGTGAATGTTTTATAACTTTTATGTTTGATTGTTTTAATTTTTATACTTAACTTATCTCATTGAGTTTATTTGCGACAAGTCTCCTTATTGGCAAGAAATGGTTGATGCCCTTACCATATGAGGGGTGGAGTTCAAAGCCCCTACTGAGAGTAATTTGAGGGGACCCATTTTTTCTCAAATGGTGAATGATGTGAAGAAGGATTTAGATGAACAACGCCAGATATGGAGCACTAAAGGTTGCACCATCATGACTAATGGTTGGACAGATAGGAGAAATAGAACTCTCCTTAATTTTCTTGTTTCTTTTGCAGGTGATTGATTAATTTTAGTTTCATAGTCTTTAATTTTTTAATTTTTATCTAATGGTTTATTCAATGATCATTGACCTAGCTTTATTTTTTTATTTCAGGGGGCATCGTTTCCATCAAGTCCATTGATGCCTCCGCCCATTGCAAGAATGCCACCTACCTATGTGAGCAGATAGAGGAGGTGATTGATGAGGTGGGTGAGAAGAACATAGTACAGGTGGTGACCGACAATGCAGCAAATTATGCTGTCTTGGGTAAACTTTTGATTACAAACTAATTTTGTTTGCAAATTAATTACTATCTTGTGGTTTGTACCTCCATTAATTACAATTTACAATGCAACAAATTATGTTGCTGCAGGTAGACTATTGATGGAGAGGCACCCATCTATAGTTTGGACTCCATGTGTTGCTCATTGCATTGACCTCATGTTGGAGGATATTGGAAAACTCCCATGGGTAGAGAGATGTGTAGAAAGGGCAAGAAATGTGTGCAAATTTCTATATAATCATTCATGGGTGTTGGCTCTTATGAGACAATACACAGAGCAGAAGGAGTTAGCTCGTCCATGAATCACAAGATTTGCCACAAACTTCATCACATTGCAGTCCATGCTTAGCTCTAAGTCGGCCTTGAGACGTATGATTGTTGGTGAGGAGTGGTCTTCCTCATCCTATGCTACACCCCTACAAGGAAAGATATGGCAGACTGCATTTTTGATGAGCGAGACTTTTGGGTCCCTTGTGATGAGATAGTGAAGGTAATTTTTTTATAAATTCTACAATTTAACTTCATGTTTTATAACTTATTATATGTATTCTCTGAAAAATAAATTGAATGAATGATTCAATAATTGGATGATTACATTGAAAGATATACACACGTATATATAGAGGTTACAAGACGATGTTCTATAATTAGAACATAACGTTAAAGTAAAAGATTAAAGAGCTAAAAGCTAAATTAAGCTTAAAAGCTAATTAACTAAAAAGAAAAAGCTAAATGCTAAATAAAGCTTAAAAGCGAATTAACTAGAAAGAAAAAGCTAAATGCTAAATAAAGCTTAAAAGCTAATTAACTAAAAAGCTAAATGACCATTAAACAAGGAACTAAATATAGGTGACTAAAATATAATTAAATATTCTAATACACTCCCTTAATGATCATGCTATCTATCACACCAAGCTGCACTCTAAATTTGAGAAACTTTGTCGGGCTCAAGGACTTGGTGAGGTTATCTGCAGTCTGATCTTCTGTGGGAATGTACTGCAGTATCACTGATCCATCTTTAAAATGCTGGCGGATGAAATGACAATGAAGCTCCACATGCTTTGTCCGCTCATGGAAGACTGGATTTTTGGCTAATTTTAGAACCCCTTGATTATCACAAAACAAGGGAGTAGGTCCTGGTTGAGACATTTGCATGTCTGCAAGCATCCTACGTAGCCAAATTGCCTCACATGTTGCCTTAACAATTCCCCGATACTCTGCTTCGGTTGAGGAAAGAGCTATTGCCTGTTGCTTCTTGCTGGTCCATGTGACTACACCTGTACCC
Source organism: Cryptomeria japonica (assembly GCF_030272615.1). Taxonomy (NCBI): domain Eukaryota; kingdom Viridiplantae; phylum Streptophyta; class Pinopsida; order Cupressales; family Cupressaceae; genus Cryptomeria; species Cryptomeria japonica. The sequence goes on along the minus strand of NC_081410.1, from coordinate 4,012,330 downwards.
AAGCTGAAAACATGCCCAGAAGTTGACTTTCTGTCATCAACACAACCTGCCCAATCTGAGTCTGTAAAACCAACCAGCCTAGGATCTTTGCTTCTATTGTACAGAATGCCAAAATCAGGAGTGCCCTTCACATATCTAAGCACACGCTTCGCTGCAACCCAATGTTCAACTTTTGGGGCTGCCATGAAGCGAGAAATATAGCTCACAGCATAACTGATGTCAGGTCTAGTGGCGGTGAGATAGATGAGGCTGCCCACTAGTTGCTTGAATGAAGACTCATCCACTACAGGTGAATCTGATTTGGCTGATAATTTGAGCCCTATCTCCATAGGTGTAGATGCAAGTTTACAATCTTGCATTCGAAACTTATTTAGTAGGCTCTTGGCATACTTTGACTAAGAAATGAATATGTGGCTATCAGTCTGCCAAACTTCTACACTGAGACAATAATGGAGAAGTCCCAAATCTGTCATATCAAAATGCTGACACAAATTTTGTTTGACCTACATGATCAGATGTGCTGCATTGCCAGTAATGATGAGATCATCAACATAGACTACTAGAAATAGAATATCATCACTAATATGTTTGACATACAAATTGGGATCTGAAGGACCCCTCTGAAAGCCTTGATCAATCAAGTACTTATCAATTTTGATGTACCATGCACGAGGAGCCTGTTTGAGGCCATAGAGTGCTTTGACTAGTCTACATACCTGGTGTTCCTTACTGGCAACCTTGAAACCTGGAGGCTACGTCATGTAGACTTCTTCCTACAAATCACCATTGAGAAAGGCACTCTTGACGTCCATTTGATGGACTTTCCATCCAAATTGAGCTGAGAGAGCGAGAACAAGCCTAATGGTACTCATCTTGGCTGTGGGAGCAAATGTCTCCTCATAGTCGATGCCCTCCTTCTGTGAAAACCCTTTTGCCACCAACCGAGCCTTGTACTTATCAAGGCTCCCATCAGCTTTATACTTGACTTTAAACACCCATTTGCAGCCAATGGGCTTCTTTCTTGGAGGAAGATCGGACAATACCCAAGTGTTGTTTTTCAGAAGACTATGTTGCTCCACTGCCATAGCCTTTTCCCATTCAGGTACACCTTTAGCCTCTATATGTTTGAGGCTCATAAATACCGTGAATGTTGGCCATAAGAGCAAAATTAACTGTGTGTTGCTGGCTCTTACCTCTAACTGATCTACCCTCAATGGCTCATCATCATGAAGATCACCACTGGTCTTGGCCCACCACTTAGGCCGCAGAGTAGAAGTACCAACATCTGCTGCAGGATGAAGAAGATTACCTGGAATATCTGGAGCAAGCTCCTCTAGATGTGGATCGAGAAGATCCTGAGGAAAGTCAGGGGGTACAATGTCATGCCTGGGAGACCCCACAACTTCAGAGTCAACTAAATCCCTCCCATCGGGTGGAGCTAAGGGAAGACGAACACCCATACTTACAGCCTTTGGAGGGTGATTTGCAGTGCTCAAATCAGGAGAGGAAGGCTGAAAAGGCCCTCTTTCTTCATCAAATACTACATCTCGACTGAATATGAGGTGATTAGTGTCTATATCAACCAGCCGATATGCCTTGTGGTTGTCACTATAGCCGATGAACATCAATTTCTGACTCTTTGGATCCAGTTTGGTGTGCGTGGCATCTGGAATCCAAACATAAGTTGTAGAGCCAAAAACTTTCAAATGACTGATTTTGGGCTTCCTGCCAGACCAAGCTTCCTCTAGAGTCATCTTCTTAACGGCCTTTGTGGGAGACCGGTTCAGAAGGTAGACTGCAGTGAAGACCGCTTCCGCCCAAAAGTGTTTTGGAACATTTCTATGCTCCAACATAGACCGAGCCATCTCAGTGATTGTACGGTTCTTGCGCTCAACAACACCGTTCTGTTGTGGGGTGTAAGGTGTGGTAAGTTGATGCTTAATGCCATGTGATGCACAAAAGTTGGTGAACTCTGTAGAACAAAATTCCCCTCCATTGTTGGACCAAAGAGTGACTATCTAACAACTAGACTCTTTTTCCACTAAGGCCTTAAACGTTTGAAGCATGGTGAACACCTCTAATTTCTGCTTAAGGAAATAAACCCACATGCATCTACTGAAATCATCAATAAATAATAGAAAATACCTGCATCCAGTGACTGATGGAGTGTTCATGGGACCACAAATGTCTGCATGAACGAGTTGCAAGACCTTGGATGCTCTCCATGCATCTCCATCTGAAAACGGAGTGCTATGCTGCTTTCCAGCTTGACACGCTCCGCAAACTCCATAATTTTGAGTTTGAATCTCAGGTAATCCTACAACTAGATCCTCTCGAACCAACTGAGAGAGATAGTGGACATTGAGATGCCCATATTGTTGATGCCAAAGAGTGCTGATGGAAGTACTCCTAGCTGCCATGGCGAGCTCCTGAGAACCAGTAGAATCAACAAGTCTATAAAGACCATGATCCTCAATACCAACTTCAACTGTAGTGCAAGTCTCCCTATCAACAATGCTGCACTTGTGCAACCCAAAGGCGACATCCAACTGTGGTGCATGCTGCTTAATCTGACTGACTGACAGTAGATTGAGCTCCATACCAGGTACAAAGTATACATTGAGGAATATTAAATCCCTCCCACCAGATGAAATCTGAACGTTGCCCTTGCCGACATCAGTATACTATTCGCCTCCACGAAAGATCACTGAATCAGTGAAAGGCATGTACTCTGTAAACCAATCCCGACGATGTGTGAAATGTCAAGAGGCTCCAGAGTCAATGTACCATGCTGATGATTGAACATCATTAGAGGAGGTTTGGGCCATGAACGCATAGAAGGCAGATTCCTTCTGATCAGGATGCGTGGCAGAATTGGCTTTCTGCTTGGACCCTCCCTGTTTGGATTGCTGGGATGCTATCAATTTCCAGCAATCTTTCACCAAATGGCCATATATATGACGGTAGGAACACTGTAAGCTCTTCTTTTTGGAAGACTGTTGAGGTTGACCTTGACCTTGTCCTTTCTACTGGAAGGACGAAGCTTTACCCTTGTACTTATGCGAAGCTGAGGCTGTGAAAACCTGTTCAGTGGATGAACTAGCGCTGCTTCCAAACTGTTGCTTCCATCGATCCTGTTGTAGCAGCTTGTTGCAAAGATCAGGAAACTTCCAATCAACACTAGCAGAGGAGATATTGAGCATATCAATGAAATGCTCGTAGGATCTGGGAAGGCTTTTCAGCGTGATCACTACCATATCCTCTTCCACCATGGTTCGGCCTATAGCTTCTAACTGATCACGGATGTCCTTGATCTTCATAAGATGTGCCTGGATAGATGACTTCTCATCCATCATGATAGAAAACAACATATTCTTCAGAAAGAAAGCTCGGCTCTTGTCGGACGTTTCATGAAGATCCTTCAAAAGATCCCAGATCTCTTTTGCTGTTTTACCTGAAGGCACCTGTGGGAGTTGATCATCTGTGATGGAGAGTTTGATAAGCATAACAGCCTCTCGATTCTTCACATCATGTTTGTCTTGATCATCACCTGTTGTTCTAGGACGAGATTCCTTGCCCAAAACAAGCGGATCAAGGCAACGATACTCAAAGATGGTAAGCTTACCCTGTTTCCAGGTGTTGTAGTTGCGGCCGTTGAACTTCTGACTGTGTTCCAACATGATGTTGGTTAATGATGCCATCACGGAAATCGAGGTTGATTGAGGTCAACTAAGTGAAAGCAAGAGACAAAAAATCTGATTTTTAAAAAAATCAGAATAGAAACAGCTGTTGAAAAAACTGAAACCCTATAGGAGAATTCTGGCATGAATTCTAAGGCACGAATTTCGAGGTTTGGAAGAAACCCAAAAATTAAAATTTTCTGCACACTTAAAATATAGCATAAATGGTGCCAAAAAAACAGCAAAAATCCCAACATCCACAAAAATAGCAAAAATTGTGAACTGGTTTTCAATTCCAAGGCAAATTTGCTGGCACAAAAAATGAGGCACAGAAAACAAGGCACCCAAAAAAATCTGAGACCAACCCAAAAAAACTCTCAAAAAACCCACTAAGAATCTGAAAACAGAATGTAGATCCGATGGCTCAAAAATTGAGGCACGAAAAACGATGCACCCAAAAAAATCTAACGACAACCCAATTGAGGCCTCGAAAAACCCACCAAGAATCTGCAACTAAAATAAAATTTCAACTTGAACTAAAGGGTCAAAACCCTAGTCGAAAATTGCAGAAACCCTAGGAAAATTTGCAACCTGCAAAAAAAACTGCCCAGGAAGAGAAAAATATCTGCTGTTTTTTTTTAAAAAACAGTTTTAAAAAAAATATCTTCAATAAAAACTTCGAAAAAAATTTAATAACAAAAATTTTCGAAATTTTTAATTTCCATGCTCTGATACCATGAAAAATAAATTGAATGAATGATTCAATAATCGGATGATTACATTGAAAGATATACACACGTATATATAGAGGTTACAAGACGATGTTCTATAATTAGAACATAACGTTAAAGTAAAAGATTAAAGAGCTAAAAGCTAATTAACTTAAAAGAAAAAGCTAAATGCTAAATAAAGCTTAAAAGCTAATTAACTAAAAAGCTAAATGACCATTAAACAAGGAACTAAATATAGGTGACTAAAATATAATTAAATATTCTAATATTCTCTTATTTGCTCATTTTTTTAAATTACACAATATTTTCAATTTTGCAGTTTGTTAAGCCCTTGGTGGTTTTGTTGCGAGTTGTGGATGGAGAAAAGCCCACAATGGGCTATATATATGAGGGCATGGATAGGGCAAAGGAGGGCATCAAATTCGTCTATGGAGGAGATGAGAGCAAGTATAGTCCCATTTGGGAGATCATTGATAGGACATGGCATCATCAGCTTCATAGGCCCATCCATGCAGCAGCCTATAATTTGAATCCGGCATTTTGTTTTATCCCTTCTTTCAAGGCTGATGTGGAGGTCCTTAATGGGCTATACTCAATCATGGAGATGATGGGACCTACTGGTACTACTCAGATAGAGCTTATTCGAGAACTACAGTTGTTCTCAGATGCACAAGAGGAGACCACCTCTCGTCTTGTCGCCAAAGACAGTAGGACAACTATGATGCCAGGTAAAAATAAATTGTAAGGCTTAATTTTAATTTTATTGTATATTGTAACTTGTTAAATGAGTTCATGAGTGAGATTGATTTTATTTATTTTTCTCATTTCAAACTCAGATCATTGGTGGAGCTTTTTTGGCCCAACGACACCAAATATTCAGAAGTTGGCCATTCACATCTTGAGCCAACCATGCAACGCATCAGGTTGTGAGCGCAATTAGAGTATGTTTGAGCACATACACTCCAAGGGGCGCAATAGATAATCTGTGGAGAAGATGAATGATCTCGTCTTTGTTCACTACAACCTCCACCTGAGAATGAGAAAGAATGCATTAGTTGACATCTCTCCTATCATTCTAGATGAGGTTGATCTTGAAGCAAAGTGGGCCAATGAGAGTCAGACAGATCCTAAGATTCCTGCGGTTGTCTTTAGTGATGATGACACTGATTGGATCGACCATGTAGATATAGAGGCTGAGGCTGTAGCCATGGCAGAGGAGCAGAGAGCACAAGCAGAGACAGGAAATACTGAGAGTGACACAGCTGTTCCTGATGTTGGTGAGCATGGCATGGTGTCACAGGGAGCGACTATGACCGCTAAATCATCCAAGACCTACCTTAAACGCCTTCGCAGGGGGCCAGGGCGAGAGGGTGCACGCTCCTCTGAGCCATAGACACTTTTAGATTAATGTAAACTCAGAAAATCAGAATTTAATTACTAACTAAATTGATTAAATGAATAGGTTATAGTTTTCCAGATTTAAGCATAACCAAGAAAAGAGCAAAATAAGTACAAGACACAATTACCCTGGGAAAACCTCCTAGGAGGAAAAACCCAGCCAGAAAAGATCCTCAGATCTAATTATGGATTGAATGCATATGAAGGTTACAACACTTATCTCAAGTAGTTGAAGATGATTGTACTTAGGACTGATAATGTCTTCCACAAGACTGCACTTTCATAAGCATCAAATTGTCACATCTGCCCCCTTTAACAGCAATCAGGTCCAAACCCTAGATCTGCAATATTTGCATATGAAGTCTGCTCTTTTATGGACTGCAGCCTTAGCACTCAGTTCACTCTCCACATTGATGAATTTCGCACCTTAACTAGCAGATGAAGTTCGCTTTAATGGCAGAGGTAATTCGCTGTAATGGCAGATACAATGTTGCTCCTTTAAGTTCGCATTAGGCAGGCACATATATTTCGCATGGAAAAACTAAATGAATAATTAATGATGTGAAGTTTGTGTTTATTTATATGTGGAGTAGTAGTCTTAATCATGTCAGCTTGCCTTTATAAATTAAAGTCCTTTAATTTATTAACCGAAATGCATAAGGATAGGGTTGGCCCTACGTTGGCGTGTTAGCTTGTATGTATGTGGCGTGGAGATGCAGCATGGGGTCTTCTTTAGATGCCGTGGGGTATAGGGCCCAGCCCTACACGTTGGGAAGGGGCTGGCCCCCTTGAGCGGATTCCAATGTTGCCCAAGGCAATTGGAATCCACTATTCCCTAATTATAATCAACACAAAATCAACAATAGGCTTGTAGTTGTATTTACCTTTGGTATTTGTGTGGAACATTTGATGATGATCATATGATGACATGGATTTTTTATTCCATGAGTTTTGTAATATTGTATACATTTGACAATATTTATATATTTATGTTTGTTATTTCCTTCAGCTACAATTTGCGTTTATGCTTATGTGATTGATGTATACTTGTGTATGTAATCAAATGAGTCGAGTTTGATGATGTTATTGTATCTTTAAGGTGTATTCAATAAAGGGTGCATGAAACAAGTTTTAAATCTTTAAAAATCTCTAAATTTCTTGAGTTTTTCACTTTCCCGAGTCCAGTCGAGTCTAACTCCGAGTCCCAAGCCCGAGTCCGATTCAGCGTTGCCGAGTCCGAGTCCCGTTTCTTTGGCTTGACCATACTCCACAAGAATGAATGAAGTCATTCAATTTTATGATATGCTGGACTTTGAATACTTCAATAGAATTCAATATTCTTCTCAATAAATTTCACTGTCATCCTTAACTAGCATCAGCAAAAGGGGGACAAAACACTCAATTTATAAAGCTCATCATGTATGAAACATCTAATCATAGCGAAACATCCTTTTGACATGCTCTCATTTCTTGATTGTTATACATCTCTTTGTCAGTGATGTCATACTCCACACTCTCTCCCCCAAGAGCTTGCAAAGACAACATGATGCTCTAACTTGAAATTGCAAGCTTGAGGAGATAACAATGAACCTTGGTAAAACTAAAGTTATGATCAACACTAACAAGGACAAACTTTCCAATTTCCAACTCTCTTTATAAAGGGGGGATAATTGAGATCAGAATGTCCTATATCTACTTGAGCTTTTAGTTTCTTAGGCATCCCTTCAACCTAAGGCCTACATCCTAATCACACCTTTGCAAGGTTTATGCATCTCTTTTCCTAAAGCAACAATGTCTCCAAATGCATTTACAAGATATCCCTTGTAAGATGCACCTCTTTGATGTAGTCATTAGATCCATAGTTTTTATGGTTTTGAGGCTTGGGGTTCCAGCTTGCAGATAGCTTACCTTGGACCAAATTGGGAGGATCCAAACCCTCATGAGCAACATTTGATTTGATGCAGCAAAAAGCCCCATTGTGTGTCCGAGCCAGCTTTGTGCACATCCCCTACAATTCTAGTGTCTTCTCAAGCTCATTTTCCACACTGATAGGTTTGAGCCTTTGGTGATTACGCTTCTAGGCAAATGAGATACATCATACCACTACTGAGCTTTGTATTCATTTGAAAGGATTGCTCTTTTGCTAAAGCTAGATGTCAACAATGTTGTTAAGGTAAATTCACTCTTTTAATCCATCAACATGTTTATCGATCAGCTCCCTCCTTTAAATTATTCCTTAGACACCCCCTCCCTGCCTTTCGCCTTCCTCAAAGGTGGCTATCATTTGAGCTATCAACAATGATCTCTACCAGCAACATTTCTAGTTCACTTGGACCTATCCTCCTTTGGCTCTCAACCCCAAACTCACTTTCTACAACAATCATTTCATGCAAATCATGGATGGCATCACCATTCGACCTAACTAATTCTAATAGCATTAGCCACATGGGTTAAGGATCCCCCTCGAGCAACTAAGAGTATGTTCCACTTCCCACTAGCTTTGAATTGAGTAAAACCATCACATTTCATGTGAACACAATATCTACCAATTTTTTCAATTGCCACATATAGTATAAGATATGAGGAGAGATACCATTGCTTGTATAGGGACTCCAGAAGCTCACTATCAACTTTCTTTTGCTACCTAAATCAAAGCTTGGCTCTTTTCTTTAAGAATTTTATCACCCTCAAGCACAAGACTCTCCAAGGGGCCACTATAGCCACCAAGTTGATCACCTCATTATTTTGACCTAGTGCAGGTATAGGTGGCATTCAATGCCCTTGAGAAAGCACAAATTTTCACACAGTTGATGACAAATCAAGGAAATGGAATACTTCTACACACACTACCTTTGCATGCACTTATACTAGAGTACCCCACCTCTCTCACCCAAGGCACCACATTGTTGAATCTAAATAACAATTGAGATCTCATATTCAAGCACTTGACACTGATGTCTTTACCACATCCAACAATGCCTTTCCCACCTCCAACAATGTCTTCGATGTGGGAAGGTCTTCAAACATGGATGTTAGGAGAGGTTCAAACAAACTTTCTATATAATACCCTTGCAACCTCCCCCAAGCCATCCAAGTGAGTTCTCTTTACCCTAGTCATTTAAAAAGGACACCATCAAAGCTTGTATCACCACCTTCATTGCAATTGGTGAGGGTATAGGATTCTCTTCTAGTGATAGAGATAATGCCTAGTTCACTAAGCATTCTAACATCCTTGGTTGTATCATTTTGGCAATGAGTCCTCTCTTGGATTATTGGACTATTTGTAGACTAGTTCAAGATTTCTTAGTCTCATGGGTTCTTTCCCATCTAACAAGACCAGGGTTCTCTTGTTCATCAAATTACATTTATGTTTTGTTTTGCTTTGGAGCCTCTTTTATTTTGTAGCTTCTTTGGAGCCTCTTTTTTGGCTCCCTCTTGTTATAGAATCTTGTTCCTTCTCCAAGACCCATTAACCTATTTTGGTCACTTGTGCACATTAATATAATTTCTTTCTTTTTCTTCCTTCTTAAGATTGTTCAGCATAAGCCCCTTAATTGTGGACATATTCCTATGAGCGTGATTGGATCCTGCAAAAGCACTTTCACAGTGATGGATGATGATGTTGCTCATTCTCCTGACCCAAACAATGCTGCAGACATGTGACGTTGTTGGTTTCTTACCCTAATTTCTTGCTTTCATTCGCATGTTTCCTTGAGGACTTCCCCTCACAGAGCTATTTGTGTTCATACTTATCTTTTCACTGTTTCGGGTTTTACTGATTCAGGAATCCTTTTCTTGAAGTGCTTTGTGTTTAGTTATTCTCCTTGCTCTAATAATTTCTAATGTGACTAACCTTTTTTTCAGTCTCACTCACCTATTTTTTAATCACCAGTTGACATTAATGTAATTTATTTCTTGCTTGCTTGTCAATTTCCTAGATACTATCATGTGCTTGCAAAAGCTGCTTCTTTCACGTTCACTGATAACCATGAAATTGTGTTCTGCAATTTTCCTGATTTGGCTTCTCAATCTCGGAAACAAAGCTCCACACTCCTCTCTTTAAAAATTCTTATTTAGAAATTTCATAACAGAGTTCTCAATGAGAAAAAGCAGACTAATTTTCATGTCTCATAAAAACTAATAATGATTGGTTACAAGACATAGGGGCAAACAAACACCCCATTAAAACACAAACTGTGCAAACATTTCTATCAAACCAAACTCACCTCTTCAAACCCATTTGTCATTTCATGAAGTTCGCCTATGTTTATGGAGCATGGAAGCAAGGTAGTCAGATTGACATCTATTGAAAAATGCAGGCAATGAGATCAGTGGATGGGCAAAACTGCCTATGCAATACAATTTTTATGGCTCTTAGCATAAAATCAACTTAGTGAAGTTATTACAGATGCAAGTTGAAATCTGCAAAAATTTCTCCATGTGTAGCATAGTAGACTGGTGGCTTGATCAGAATAAGGAAAGCAAATGACAAAGCTTCAATAGTATCTAACCAAACAATCATTTCTCAAGCCATATAGACAGTTCAGCTAGACTGAACAAATGGTTGTTCATCTCATTACGACAAACTAATCTCATCCAATCATTTGCTGCTACCATTGGCATAACAGACTTTTCTTAGAAAACATATCAGGGCATGTATAAGACAACATGATCTCTTTCTCCATATGCACATGAATACTTTTTTCTTTTAAATAGCATAAACATCTCATCTTTGGGTTGTACCGCACAAATAACTGGAGATTGAAAATAACCAGTGCAATAAGAGGCAGCATAGAAAAGAGTATAATTAAGATATCGGTTAAAAACTAGATATAAAGAAAACCTTGACAACTCCAAGCTATATAACTCTTATCAACAATCTTTAATGCTGTCGCTCTCAAAACCTTCAAGAGAAGGTTCTATTACCTTCACAAACCTGAGAATGTTAAAAAAATAAAATACACTAATTCTAAACTACAGAAACTAATAAAAGATCACAAAGAATACACTGACATGGCATTTAAGAAGTTATGGTTTTGGGAAATGAAGAAAGAGAGACTAAAAAACACAAAATGCGGCAACCACCAAACCAAATCTAAAATATGATACTCAATAGATTTTAAGATAATCAACAGAACTTTGTATTTTCACATCACAAAAGCAACATACAAGTGACAGATTATCCGAAGCTAACCCTGGGCTTGCAAAATTCATAACTGGCTGCATAACAGCACATGCTAGAAGTTCTCGGGCAAGGCATCGAACAAGAGGACACTGAGCTTCCTGAGGTCTTAAGACAATTGCCACTACTCCGGCCATTAACTGCCTAAGAACCTGAAGAAGTACATTGCAACAAAATCAGATTCGATTGTAAGAAAAATAAATGTAAAATCTAAATCAAAACCAGTGGATAAAACTTTCCTCCTCTTACCTTGTACTCATTCTCTGGAGAGACTAAAGCAGGGTGCAATTCCTTTGTAGCCGATAAACATTGTTTCAATCTTTCATCCCTTTCTTCAGATGAGAGAGTACGCATAACATCTCTTCCAATGGAAGCTTGATTTTTCCTAAAGAGTTCTATATGACTCCCAATCAAATCCACCATGTCCCTAAATATGGAAGGTAATATAAAATTTCAATAAATTGTCAATTTCTCCTACCTAGACTAGAATATAATGAAGAGAGTGGAATCTACAAAAAATAATAAAGGGTCACCTGGTCAGTAAATCAATCAGATTGATACGTTTAATCCTCTGGGATATCTCCCCAAATACATCATTTATAAGAAATTTGATCTGCTCTGGAACCTCATGGTCAGGAGTAATTGAAGAATACCACAGATCTGTGACAAACTCTTGCACAATCTTCTGGGTAAAATCATCCACTGCTGCTTGAACAACTGGTGAGTCAATCTTCCTCTTCCACCTCATAGAGACCCGTGCAGGAAAGAGAAGTGGATCATGAGGAGACAACTGCCTCTGTTTGAGATGAGAAAGATATGACGGTTGAGAAATCAATGGAGTCCTCCTACGAATTTCCAGCTCAAGGGAGAGGTATCGAAATAATACAATAATGATGAATGATATTGGAACATTTAACCAGACCAAATTACTTGTCACTGCCACGATACAAAGACAAATCAGTCAGCAATCACCAACCAAAACATAACATTAAATCTGCAAACAAATTTCTAAAACTGAACTCATCTGACTCTGTCCAATAACTATGTGGAACACAGAACAAACACACATTGTGGTCTCATTATCTTAACTCTCATCTTATGTTTCGTAAAAAAAAATTCTTCTAGAGATAGATTTAGGCACCTGCAATCAATAAGTTGTTTTACTGTGAACATCGGCAGACCTCAGTATACTGACAGCTATGAAAAATCGCTTTCTATTGAAATTCCTACTAACCAACCTGAACATAGTTATTTCCATTTCAAAAGAGACTTGTATGTAGTAAAATAAATAAATGCTTCTTAAAGAAAACTCTTATTAGAGCCCCCATGATATGATAAGAAAAAACAGAAAGCTCACTAGAACTCTATTTGTTAAATGTGGTGTTGAAGAAGTAAGAAGCATCAACACAAGATAAGAGGCTCAATATAAAATATAGAGGAAACCATTGTGGACAAATCCAGTGCATTAGCCAATAAGTAAGGCAATGTCCACCAACAACTAAAATGTCTTATAAGGATACACAGGTGATAGCTCAAGAGAGAATTTGATCACCATAAATTTATAACATAATGTACACTATCTCCATAGCTTAAATGATATTATACACAAAGGAATCATTTTACTGCTCCTTCATTTTCATACATTCTCAATTTAGCTATTAAAACATTTATTTGTCTTTAGAAGACAAAGAATCCTAATATTGAGCTAAATTTCATTAATGGTACTCAATTTGAGGAAGCAAAAAGTTACAAACATCAACAATTAAATTGATAGGTTGACAAAAGCCATCACAAAGATGCATGGAAGGTGAAGGGAATGACCAATAGGATGGAAAGGTTGGTAGCACCAAAACCATCATTCAAGGTTGATATACAATTGTGTGAAGAGGTATGTGATGCTAAAATTTTGAACGGTTAATTGAAGCAACTAGAGGACTTTAGCATATATAAAGTCAAAGAAAGAACAAATCAATTTCTAGTTTGCAGATAAGAAAGACACTCAAATAGCAATATTACCACCAAGAGAAACAACAAGGCTTGCAAGACATACAAATGAATTCAGAATATAGGTGCGACAAAAGGCTTGAGACAAATGTGTATTGTACACATTGTGATATGGAATTAACTGCTCATTTGGATGGGAACTGCTGGAAGTTACATTTCAATTTGGGGCCAAAGTGTCATTGTAAAATGTGGGAGAAAATTAGAGTCAAAGAACAATTCCAATTTGGATGACAAAGTGACGTGATTGTCATCAGAGAAGACAGCAATCACACATAAAACACCACAGATTGAAATGGAGAGGACAAAGTCCCTCAACATTAAGATTCAAGTGTACAATAAAGTAAATCCAGTTTCTAATTTGGATTCCTGGAATAATTTTTGTCACCAAGAATTGGTGCATGGGCATGGAGTGGAAGCATATAAATACCCTGACCTATAACCATTGGTCTGGCTAAATAAGGGTGCAAATATGCAAAACACTAAGCAGTGCAAAATCAAGTTTGCTACTTGAGCGAAGTACATTTACAAAATCATCAGGGTGCTGTTGCACCATTGGACATAAATGATGTTATGTTTGGAAATACTTATCTGTGATATAAGAGATGCCATCTTCATGAGAAGGAACCAACTTCAATTTACCAAAGATGGGCATATATTCATTGTCAATAGAATACACATAAGGAAAAATCCCATGGTTCGGCTGAGGATAAGAAAAAAAGAATGATAGTTGCAAGCCAACATCAAGTGACCTCAAGTTCAAAGAATGAAGAGGAAGAATCCACACAGGTTATGGTGAAAGGCATATGCCTTGTTTTCCTCCATACTCGGCCTTCGTGGGACCAAAAGCAGGTGTGATCTATAATGAATCATTAGTTAGTCCCATTTGACAATGTTTTAGTATAATAATTATGAGAAAGTAGCACGAGGGTTCGTATGCTCAAATGTCAGTAACGCGATGGATGTGAGGGAGCCAAAAAAACTAGGCAACTACATAAAAAAATTGTTGGGAGGAAGTTTGCAAGTTTGTTCAATGTGGATCCATTCCATCTCTGTACAATGGGTGTAGCAAGAGAATAGAAGGGATTTGAGAAAAGATACGGTTCTGTTATTGACCATTGTACTATTGTAAGCAATACTTGTAGTAAAGCAAAAAGAGGTGGCCTAGTGACTTTCTCAATGGAAAACTTGCAACTTCTCTATCACATTATGTTTGCTTATATTTAAATTCCAGTTCCATATTTCCTTTAAATTTAATTCCTTTATTATGCATGTAATTTAATCTATGTTACCGGGTTCGCCAGTTTTGGTCCCCGCACCCAACTAGGTTCATCCAAGTTTGGGTTTGCCTGTAGGTTCGCCCCAAGCATTCTATTAGAGAGAATTAATCATCATATTATTCTTCAATACATTCTCTTGTAGAGTCTACAGATATATAGTATTAGAATATTAAAATAACGTTAATTTTAGTATTAATGCTCAATAGTGTATATTCTATTTTAGTTAGATCGTCTACGATCTTCTCAGCAGTTTCTTATTAGAAATTTGCTATTCTTGTAAATACTCTTGTATTATTTATGAGCATCTTACTCATTCTGTTAATTAATAAATTCTTTGAAATCCATTGCGTGTCTCGCACTGTTTTATGGTATCAGAGCTTTAGGAGAATTTTTTCGGAAATTTTTTAATTCTAATTTCCAATTAGTGGAAATTTTTGAAATTATTCCAGTTAATCATAAAAACTCATTTAGGGTTTTTCATTTTTTTTTCCTAGCTCCTGTGACTACTTCGTGGGTTTGTACAGTCGCGATTTTTCGTGACCCGTGGTCTTCTGCAGTGCTATCTGCTAGCAATTCGGGGTGCAGGTGACGCGATTTTTTTTCTCACATTCTGCATCACGTTTTTACAGCGGCTTTTTTTTTGTTCGACGGCGTTCGTGGCTCTGTGCACGACTTGCAGACAGTTCTTGTGGGTTCTAAAACCCATGTGGACGTCTATAGGGTTGGTGGTGCGACTCCCGATTTTTTCCTATACCAAATTTTTTGTCTGCAAATTTTCTGGGAATTTCATGGTTCCCACGACCCTTTGATTTTTTTCGATTAAGGCGTCTACCTTCAGTTTCCATCGAAAATAAATTTTTCTTGCAGATTCTTGGTGGGTTTTTCGAACCCTAATCTGGGTAGTTGTCCGTTTTTTCTGGGTACCTCGATTTTCGTGCCTCAATTTTCGAGCCAGCGGATCCAAATTCCGACAGCAAATTCCTTCTGGGTTTTTCGCAAGGATTTCTGGGTTGTCTTCGGATTTTTCTGGGTCAGCTGGAAATTTTTTCTTGAAATTTGTGCCAGCCTGTTGTGACCATTTCACACATCGCCCCATTAAAATGGGGACCCCCTCTTTTGCTTTTGTTTTGCTTGTTCTTCTCTCTGCTTTTAGAGTTTTGAGTAAGTGAGTGAGTCGTCTGGACTAGGGTTAAGCCTTAGGAGTTTCCTTTTGATATTTTCAAGCCGAAGTCTAGTCAAATTTTGAAAGATTATTAAGCATCCTCACGGAGATCGCAATTTTGAAATAGGTTGAGCCTGCCAGGAAGTTAGGAATGTCTCGGGATGGGTCCAATCAGGATTTTGAGGGCAAATTCAAGTTAGGTCTTAGCATTTTAATGATTAAATTATACATTTTGTCTGGGCAAATTTTAACCAAATTTTTGGAAGCAAGGTAACCAATTCCTGGCCTTGAAGATGACCTGACCCTGCATGATGGAGTGATCTAAAGACCTAAATTTTGATATTTTGGCTTATAAGGGCAAAATCGCTCCTGTTCCTCTCTCAGGGACCAGGGCGAAAATGATATTTGGTGCATCTTGGTTATTGACTTGTTTTAATTGTTTTGTGCAAGGCCGCCAAGGGATGCAATTGGACGTAAAATGAAGATTTTGAAGATTTTGAAGACTCGAAAATGACAAGTTTTTTTGAGTTTAAGACCAAATCGCTCCTGTCCTTCATTGAAAGACCAAGGCGAAATGGCTCACTTAGATCGTTTTGGGCCTCATTTGATCGAACTGAAGCATCAAGGACGCAATGAAGGATGAAATGAGCATAAAGGAGTATCCAGACTTAGTCGTTGGCAATGAAAGGTTGAAGATTTGGCCTAGAAAGACAAGTTCGCTCCTGTCCCTCTCCAAGGGACCAGAGCGATTTTCTTCAAGCACACCTTCTTGGACATTTTTTGGATTTGGGCTCTTGTTCATAGCTTGCAAAATGATGGTGTCTTCCCCAGCAAAGGAAATTTGAGATGAAAATTGTAAAGATTTGACCTTGAGGACAAAAGGCGCTCCTGTCCCTCACTGATGGACCGGAGCTTGAGTTCCTAATTTGCACTGTCCTTGCAGGATCAGGACAATTTTATGATTGGAAGAGATCAAGGAGGGCATGTTTTGTCCATTGAATATAATTTGAGTAGTCGACAAGCAAGGAAATATACCAAGTTGCAAAAGGGCGCTCCTGTCCCTTGCTGAAGGTCCAAAGCGATTTTCTAAAAGGTGCAATTTTCTTACAAGGACGAAGCAAGTTTTGTGATTGAAACGAATGAAAGAAGGCATTTTTAGCCCGTTGAAGATAGTTCGGAAGCCTAACAAAGGACAGATAAGCTTGGATTTACAAAGGGCGCTCCTATCCCTCACTGAAGGACCAAAGCTTGAGTTCCTAATTTGCGTTGTCCTCACAAAATTTAAGTGATTTTGCGATTTGAGGAGGTCAAGAGAGGTATGTTTTATTCGTTGAATATGAGTGGCTTACGAAGGAGAAAATCAACCCAAGTTGCAATAGGCGCTCCTGTCCCTCACCCAGGGACTAGAGCGATCTTTAAAAGGAAGCTCCTGTCCCTCTCCAAGGGACCAGAGCGATTTTCCCTCAAGACAAGTTTCTGGCCAAGGTAAAGCGCGTTTCAAGTTTGACATGAATGAAGGAAGGCGTGATCAATCCATTGAAGATAATTTCGGAAAGATAGCAAAACGTAAGTGAGCTCAAAATTGCCTAGGCGCTCCTGTCCCTCTCCCAGGGACCAGGGCGAAAAACATATCATCAAGTCTTCCCTTCCAAATTTGGTCGAATCCAGGCCAAGGCACATGATGGCGATGATATTTGGAATGTTTCAAGGAAGAACAAAGTTGCAAAGGCCACAAAAACTTGATGAAATTGGCTAAGGCGCTCCTGTCCCTCACCAAGGGACCAGAGCGAAATATTCAAGTATGCCTAATCTTAAAATGCCACTTTCGTTTCCAACACTCAAAATGGAGTAAGCAATGACGTTTTACGCCTTGAAGATAATTAGATATTGATATGATTAAGGATTTGTGCCATGGACTAAAGATCGCTCCTGTCCTTCACTGGAGGACCAGGGCGACTTCTATAGAATCAATCATTCCTTTTCAAAACCACGTCAAGGCGAGATTATGCAAAGTCAAAAAGGTCTTTCGAAGGACAATGAACAAGGAATTGACTCCAAGAATCGACAATTTTAAGCTCGAAAGCAAAAACATCGCTCCTGTCCTTCACTGAAGGACCAGGGCGAATATCCTTGGAAGAGCTCATTTTGTCTTGGAGAAACGAGTTAGGTATACGTGGGACGAACAAAAATGATCATTGCCTACCTCACAACATGAATTGGCAATTTGGAAAATGAAGTCCAAGGACAAAAAGTAAGATCGCTCCTGTCCCTCACCAAGGGACCAGGGCGAAAAATGTTTTAAAGCAAGCTCCTTCCAAAGGTCGCACAAATTAAACTCAAAATGCCAAGCAAGAATGCTATTTTGGATGTCCAGGAAGGGACTTTGAACGTGAAAAGCGAGAAATACAAGGCTAAAATGCATGAGCGCTCCTGTCCCTCTCCAAGGGACCAGAGCGATGTTGTTGATATCCCTTATTCTTCCCATACTTAGGCGCCAATATTTTTTAAATTGCATTAAATGCTAAATTTGCTAAAACTTTGAAATATTTTAATTAAATTGGCATTTAATAAGAACGCATGGGCATTTAATAATTAATTTAAGCCTTTAAAAAATCAAAATTTTTTTTATTGCAAAGGCATTTAAATTAATTGAATAAAGAAGAGAGCGCTTGGGGTATTATTTTAATGTTTTTTTTGCAAGGTCGGCCTTCTCTTTTATTAAATTTTATTTTTTTTTTTTGGCCTATTTTCCAAGTCGGCCTATTGGGAATTGCAAGGATGAGCGCCTATATAAGAGAGGTATTTTGAAGCATGTTAATCCATCATTCAATCATTTGTTCAAATGCGATTTTGAAGAAGTGATAAAGGAGCGAAATCTCATCCAAGAAGGAGTGCGAAGTTTGATTTAAGAGGAGCGAATTTCGTTGGAGGCTAGATGTGGAGCGAAATTTCCTCAAGGCGTTGAAGGCTAGAAGTGGTAAAGTTAATGCTTGCGAAGTCTAGAGGAAGACCATTTTGTTGAAGAAAGCACATTTTGAAGACTTCGATCCACATTTTGCCTAGCGAACTTGCTTCATTTTGCATTATTTCTTAGATTTAGTTCTCAAGTGGAGGTATGGCGAGACTTCCTTGGTTAATGTCGAAATTTTGAATTTTGAATTTCCAATGGCGTAGTTATATTTAGGAAATGATAATTCAAAGATTTATCATGAAGTTTCCTAAAT
The DNA here is from genome assembly GCF_030272615.1 of Cryptomeria japonica. Lineage (NCBI taxonomy): Eukaryota > Viridiplantae > Streptophyta > Pinopsida > Cupressales > Cupressaceae > Cryptomeria > Cryptomeria japonica. The sequence continues at coordinate 3,993,672 of NC_081410.1, read as the reverse complement.
ATTTAAATTGCAAAATATATTGCTCATTATGAAATGTTGTGTAGGTGACAAGATGGCGACCCCAAAGGCGGGAGCATCCACCAGTCGTCCAGCCCTCATGAAGGAAGACCAAAGGAATGAAGAATTGGAGACCAAGATCGTGTCAAAGTGGAGCAACATTGGAGATACCAACTTGGGAAACTTCAATGTGAAGAAGTTTCGAGAGGTCCCTTATATTGGAAAGCCATCATCTGTCGCAAGGAGAATAATTGAAAGTGGCATTATCAAGGCGGCCGGGTTCCCTCCAGCAGTCCAGTGCCATGAGCTGATGATCGAGTGTGCCCGCCATTACGACCCACAGTCAAGATCGATCGTGTCCAAGGAAGGAAACACTTTGGCTTATCTTTCAGAGGAGGCTATCAGTGAAGCTCTTCATCTACCAGAACATAAAGATATGATTTACAAAAGCTTGGAAGGAGCTAGATCCATGTACGAAGATGATCCAGATACTTGCTTGAGCATCATCAACAAGAATTGGTTACTCAAAAGTCGTCCTCGCCTGAGCAAGATTCCCAACACACCACATAGGATCGACTTCCAGGAGGAGTACAGAGATTTGATAACCTTACTCAATCGAGTTACAGGAGCTCCTCAGGCCTTCTACTTCGAGAAGTGGATGTTCTTCTTCATCCAAGTGATAGTTCAAGGAAAAGGAACAATTCATTGGGCTAGAATCATTAGCCATTGCTTGGACGTGCAGTTGAGAAGACTGAAGGCTACTAAATCCTTCCACATGAGCTCGTACATCATGTATGCCTTGATCAGGAGTTTTGAATATGCAGGAGTGATTGGAAGAGGACCTGGAGAAGTCAAAGTTTGTGACTCTTATGTTCATTTGCATCATCCACCTGGAAGTAATTACAAGTTAGTCAATGATACCTTCACAATGAACATCACCAGGGCACTGCAAGGCGGGATTCACAATCGGCTATCCCAAGAGGCACAAGAGCTTGTTAAGAGGTATGGTGCTTGGTTTATCCAATTCCAGAAGTTTACATATATTAGAGTTCATGGGTGTCCTTCACCTCCATATATGTTGCCAAGATATCCGACAGACAGGATAGTATTACTTGAGGTGACTAGGCAGTTGGCAGCTTATGCGAAGGCATTCAGACACAGGCATGGAAATGGAATTCCTGTACCTATCATACTAGGAAATTCAGTTGAGGTATGTCCTAATGCTCCAGCTTTGGATGATGCAGAAAGAGAGTTGGCCTTATATTCATTTTCATTCTTTTCATTGAGGGAGTTATGGGTATATAGAAGAGACAGTTGGTAGAAAATACAAGCATGAATGTCAAGTAGAGGACTTTTGGATGAATCTCTCAGATGATTTAGAAGTGAAAAGAAAGATGCATTCCAGATTGCCTTTAGATTTTATCAGGAAGTGCAAAGTTTATAGAGTGGCCGATCAAGCTCAGGACAGTGGCAGGCACCTCCAGTCATCTTGTGATAGAGAGGACAAGGCAGTGAAGATAGATTGGAACGAGCCTGAGGTTGTGAACTTAAAAAACTTTGATGGCTCCAGTTTTGTCATGTACTCGCAGATGGGTTGATGTGCAACATCAAAAGTTAAGAGAACAGAATATATCAATGACTTTTACTTTGGAGGAAAGATCGGCAGAAGGAGGAGCAAGCGCAAGTGAAGGCCACCCTCATCCTAGAAGCACAAGCGAAGGCAATCCTCACCCCAGAAGCGTAAGTGAAGGCAATCCTCATCCTAGAGGTGCGAAGAGGAAGGAAAGACCTGAGAAAAGAGAATCTTCCAAGAAGAAGCAAGAGGCCAATCGAGATCGCTCATCCGGCACATCTTCTTGACAAGAGAAGAGGACACTCGAAGTGGAGGAATCTATGGAATCAATGGTTCAGAATGATAAACATGAAGAAGGACAGGCATCTCAACGTTCATCAAGTCAATCTCCCCAGGTCAATGAGCTACATGAAGACAAGAATGATGATGAAGTGACGTCTCCTCTCCGGAAAGAAGAGCCATCACCTAAAGAAATACAAGTTAGAGAGACAAGGTCCGCCATTCCAGATTGGTTGAAGGAGAGACTAACAAGGGTAATTGTGATTGAGGATGAAGATAATGTAATTGACTTAGACAGCCTTGTTGGAAATTCTCAGGAAGTGGCAGAGAGAAGGAAGGCTACCAAGATGTCCAAGATGATCAGAGATGAGACAGGATCCAGGAAGTTGCAGATAGCCACACCTGCAGTGGACAAATATGAAGGTGAAATCCTTGCAGAAGAGTATGATGTAGAAACATTTGAGCTTGGTCCACTCACAGCCGAGCAGACACTAGATGAGGCCACTGATTCATTTGAGGCACTTAAAGATAAACTTAAGGAAGAAATGGAAAAGAATAGAAAACTTGAGAGAGAGGTCGGTGCTTGGAGAGGCTACTTTAGTCACCTCAGTCAGCCTTTGAGACGTCAGGATCCCGCAATATCTCCTGTGCAAGCACTTCCCCTTGAATCAGTTGGTGAGGCAGAGAGAGTTAAGAGCTTGGTCCAGCTTATGAGCTCTTGGATTGACAAATCCCATACAGTTGCCGTTGAGTTTGCAACAAGAATGATGCAGACCATCCATCGGGATATCCAGGTCCTTGAGATCATTCACAACCTAATGATAACAGTAGCCGCCTTTGCTCATACTAAAGATGTTATCATTCCTGTTCTTCAAGTAATCAGGCAAACATCAAGGAAGACCTTAGCACAAGAAAAGATAATGGATGGAGGAGCTCATAATTTACTCCAGTGGTCTACTTTACTCCAGATGAAGGAAGTTCTTTTCGAGGACACCAGCGCCAAATGCAATCAAGTGGAGGAGGTCATCCATCCAATCCAGGACAAGGTGTTTGGGGTGTTATGTACTATTCTTGGCAGAAGGATCGAAGTTGAGACAGATGTGGATCTTCAAGAGTTGGAAGAAAGGGTCAAGGTCATCTTTTGCAAAGATGAGAATGTTATTATAGATGAGCAAAGAGATCAAATGTTTGCTACTATGCTCCTGATTGAGAAAATCAAGGAACTCGAACCTGAATGGGACGCAGCTCTTCTCAAGGCCTTTGATCAGATTATTCACTTAGAGGAACGAATGAGGAATCTTCCCGAGATTCCTATTGCTGAGATTGAAGGAATCGTGTCCAGATTCATTGCATATGCTAAAAAAGAGCATTGGAAAGGGAATAAGGTTCTAGAAGAGAGGTTGTTATAGATGACATGGCACCTTAATTGTCATTGGTCTATGTTTCCTAGATTTTTGTGCCAAATTAAATATTTGGCTATGCATTTAATATTGTTCAATAAAAAGGGAACTTTTGTAATAAAACCCTAATTAGGGTTTAGGTGTCAGAATCTCAGCCGTTGATCTTCTTTTGATCTGGGCCGTTTATTGTAATTGAGGATGCTATATATACCCTCATTCATTTTCATTTTGAGAATTAGAAATAGTTAGCAATAAGAAATAGTTAGAAGTTTAGAGCTTTTGGAGAGAAGAAAGTTATTTTGTAGCAAGATTGAGTTTTGAAGAAAGAATTTCAAGCAATTGTTGTCTATTTTGGCTTTGAGATCAATAAAGTATTGAAGTTATGGTGTTTTATTGCAATTCTCGTGGTTATCTTCATGGTTGTTTACTTTCTTGAATCATTCTCAGTCGAAGTAGTGTTTAGATTTGAAGGACTAAGTGTTGGGCTTGATCTTTGGTGAGATTCACGTTCCAAACCACTAGCTTCTTATTGATTGTAGGAACGCCTTGTGTGGTCAACTGGAGAGACTTGAATTACTTAAACCTTCAATCGTCATTGAGCTTTGGATATGTGCCTTTGTGGTAGTGTCTATGATCCCTGATGAATTGAAAAATCATTTCTTACCTTAGAAGATCGCATCAATTTCAGTTGAGTTGTTGTTTCTTGGCAATATTGAAATTGGTAGAATCTTGCCAAGTCTTGCCTACATTGAGTCATTCTTAGGATTAGATTAGGATTCGTCTCTTGCAAACCCTACCTTTTGATCTTTTTGAGAACTTGTTAGTTTTAGGAAAATCTTTTCCTGAACGGAAACGTAAGGCCCCTTGATGAAACAGCATTCACAACGACCACTGGTGCTTATCCACACGTAGAGACCCTACATTACAGAACCTTGGAGTCATCCTGATTGATCCTTCTTCGCGATATCTTCAGCAATCAGAGGCTTTATTCAAGAGAGGATAAGGTACCCTTGGGTATTTTATTCTGTGTTAGGCAGTGTACAAAATACACGTCAACACAGCCGTACTTCATTTTTTGAAGTCTGTACATGCATCTGCCTCTGTTTCTGCAGTGGGATTCAAAAATTTTGAATTTTGTGCCCGCGCCTCTTCTCTGTTTTTTTCGTTTTCAGTGCATTGGGAAACGTGCAAATGGCTTCTCTAACCAACCTGATGTTAGAAGGCAGTCAACGCTTTAATGGCAACAATTACAACATCTGGAAACAGCGTATGTTGACCATTTTTGAATATAGGCGTCTTGACCAGCTTGTTTTGGGAAAAGAGCTCAGTCCTGGTACACCTGGTGCAGATCAAGATAAGTTTGATGAACACAATCGGGAGGTAGTTATTCTTCTCAAACTCTTTGTGACTGATGATCAGTTACCACAGATTCCTTCCGGCAAGACAGCTTTCAACATCTGGAAGCATCTGAAGGAATTGCATGAGACATTTGACAAGAGCCGAGCATTCTTTCTGAAGAATCAACTGTTCTCCATTATGATGGACGAACGCGTGTCCTTACAGGAACACCTCACGAGGATTAAGGACATTCGAGATCAGCTCGAAGCAATTGGTCGGACTATGGAGGAAGAAGACACGGTAGTAATCACTCTGAAAAGTCTTCCGAAATCATATGAACACTTCATGGAGACCCTCAATATTACTTCAACTAATGTTGACCTGAAGTTTTCAGAATTGTGCACCAAACTTCTACAGCAAGATCGCTAGAAACAACAGTTTGGTAGTGGTACTACGTCAGCCTCCTCGGAAAATGCCTTCACAGCCCAATCCTTTCACAAGGATAAAGGCAAATTTCAGTCCTCTTAGTCTTTTCAGCAGAAAGGCTCTTCTCAGACACAGGATGGTGCTAAGAAGAAGAATGTGCAGTGCAATTACTGTCACAAGTACGGCCATATGAAGAAAGATTGCCGTCAGAGGCTCGCTTCTGAACAAAAGAAGCAGGGAGGGTCACACCAGAAGGCGCATGTTGCTGAACATTCCGAGCAGAAGGAGTCTGCCTTTTATGCCTTTATGGCTAAGAGGTCTTCAGATCATGCCCGATCTTCTGCTTGGTACATCGACTCTGGTGCGTCACGTCACTTTTCTCATCGACGTGACTGGTTTACAGACTTCTCATCTTTCAGTGATTTCGTTGTATTTGGCGGAGGTGAGGAGTATACAGTTGTTGGCAGAGGCACTGTTCAGATACAGTCTGGTGGCAGGAATCTCATCTTCTTGAATGTGTACTATGTTCCTGGTATGGAACTTAATCTGCTCTCTGTCAGTCAGATTATGAGGAATTCTCCTCAGCTAGATGTGGTGTTCAGTGCTCAAAAGTGTTCCATCATTGATCGGAAGACTCGTCTTACTGTTGTTGTTGGTCTAGAGGATCATGGCCTATACAGGCTTCTTGACACTGGTGATTCTCCTGAAGTGGCTCTGGCAGCTCGTGTTTCTCCTCTTAGCACTTTGTGGCATCAGAGATATGGACATCTCAACATTCAGTATCTCTCTCAGCTATCTCGGGAGGGACTTGTTTCAGGGTTACCTGATATTCAGACTCAGCATCTTGGAGTATGTGGCGCCTGTCAAGCTGGCAAACAGCATCGGACTTCATTCACACATGGAAAGTCTTGGCGCGCTTTTAAGGTACTTCAATTACTTCATGCTGATATTTGTGGTCCTATGAATACATCTTCTGTTACTGGTTGCAAATACTTTTTGCTTATTGTAGATGACTTTAGTAGAAAGATGTGGGTGTACTTTCTTAAACACAAATCAGATGTATTTAGTATCTTTCAGAAGTTTAAGTCCTTAGTTGAAAAAGAGTCTGGATGTAGCATCATTACTCTTAGGATAGATAACGGGGGGGAATTTTGTTCTTTTGCATTCTCCAACTTCTGTGATACCCATGGCATCAAACGCCAGTTGACTACACCCTACACTCCTCAGCAAAACAGTGTTGTTGAGCATCGCAATCGTACGGTTGTTGAGATGGCTCGTTCAATGTTACAACACAAGAGTGTTCCGAATAAGTATTGGGCTGAAGCAGTGTTTACTGTTGTCTACCTCCTTAACCGTTCACCTACTCAGGCTGTTAAGGGGAAGACTCCAGAAGAGGTTTGGTCTGGTCGGAAGCCTAAGATCAGCCACCTGAAGGTTTTTGGCTCTGTTGCCTATGTTTGGATTCCAGATGCTAAGCGCTCCAAGTTGGATTCCAAAAGTCAGAAACTCATGATGGCAGGATACAGTGATCACCATAAGGCCTACAGGCTGATAGATATAGACACTGAACGTCTTATCTTCAGTCGTGATGTTGTATTTGATGAAGACAAAGGATTCTTTCAGTCCCCTTCTTCTAAGCAGTGCTCTGAGGATCAACCTCACAGTGTTCTTCTTCCATTAGGCTCGCCTGATGGACGGGATGATGCAGAATCCATTTTCGATGATGCACTACCTGAGTTCCCTCCGGAGAATAATCCTCCTCCTACTGTTCCTGTTCCTGATCCCGAGCCTCTTCCAGCTCCTCCAGATGTTAGCACTTCTACTCTCCGGCCTAAATGGTGGGCCAAGACCATTGGTGATCTCAGGGATACTGAGCTCATTGAGGGTAGAACCTCCCGTAATAAGAGCAAACAGCAACATACAGTCAATTTTGCTCTCATGGCTAACATACAAAGTGTTTTTGAGCCTCAGACATATTCAGAGGCTAAAGGTATACCTGAGTGGGAACAGGCTAGGGAAGCTGAGTTCCAAAGTCTTCAGAAGAATCACACTTGGGCCCTTTCTGATCTTCCTTCAGGGAAGAAGCCCATTAGCTGCAAATGGGTGTACAAAGTAAAATACAAAGCTGATGGAACCCTAGACAAGTATAAGGCTCGTCTTGTTGCTCGTGGGTTCTCACAGAAAGAAGGCATTGACTACAAGGAGACTTTTGCTCCTACAGCCAAAATGAGTACCATACGGCTCGTTCTTGCCTTGGCAGCCCAATTCAATTGGAAAGTCCATCAAATGGACGTCAAGAGTGCCTTTTTAAATGGTGACTTACAGGAAGAAGTCTACATGACACAACCTCCAGGATTCAAGGTTGCTGGTCAAGAACAGAAGGTCTGTAGACTAGTCAAAGCACTCTATGGTCTGAAACAAGCTCCTCGGGCTTGGTACATGAAAATTGATAAGTACCTGACAGATCATGGTTTTCAGCGGAGTCCATCTGATGCAAACCTGTATATCAAGCATATTAGTAATGATGTTCTGTTTGTGGTTGTCTATGTGGATGACTTAATCATTATTGGCAGTTCAACACATTTGATCACTGGGATCAAACGGGATTTGTGCTGCACCTTTGATATGACAGATTTGGGACTTCTCCATTACTGCTTAGGAGTTGAAGTCTGGCAGAATGAGAACAGTATCTTTCTCTCTCAGTCCAAGTATGCAAGAAGTCTTGTGGACAGGTTTAGAATGCAGGATTGCAAACTTGCCTCTACTCCTATGGAACCCGGGCTCAAACTTTCAGCTCAGTCATCTTCACCAGTTGTGGATGAATCTTTGTTCAGGCAACTAGTGGGCAGCCTCATCTATCTTACTGCCACTAGACCTGACATCAGTTTTGCAGTGAGCTACATTTCACGCTTCATGACAGCTCCCAAGGCTGATCATTGGATAGCAGCGAAGCGTGTGCTGCGTTATGTGAGTGGCACTGCTGATTATTGACTTCTGTACACTCGGAGTTCTGATCCTACACTCAGTGGTTACACAGATTCTGACTGGGCAGGTTCGGTTGATGACCGTAAATCCACAGCAGGGTATGTGTTTAGTTTGGGATCTGGTGTTGTCACATGGACTAGTAAGAAGCAGCAGGCAATGGCTCTCTCCTCAACAGCAGAGTATCGGGGAGCAGTTAAGGCATCTTGTGAGGCAGTTTGGCTTCGACGAATGCTTGCGGATATGCATGTCTCCCAGGCAGGTCCAACTCCCTTGTTCTGTGATAATCAGGGAGTGCTCAAACTCGCCAAGAATCCAGTCTTCCATGAAAGAACCAAGCATGTGGAAACTCATTGTCACTATATTCGACAACTGGTTGAAGACGGATCTATCCAGTTACTGTATGTTCCTTCCTAGGAGCAGCCAGCAGACATCTTCACTAAGCCCCTTGGTCCTGATAAATTTGTAAAATTCAGGGGGTCTATAGGTGTAGTTAATAGATTGAGCATTAAGGGAGGGTATTAGAATATTAAAATAATGTTAATTTTAGTATTAATGCTCAATAGTGTATATTCTATTTTAGTTAGATTGTCTACGATCTTCTCAGCAGTTTCTTATTAGAAACTTGCTATTCTTGTAAATACTCTTGTATTATTTATGAGCGTCTTGCTCATTCTGTTAATTAGTCAATTCTTTGAAATCCATTGCGTGTCTCGCACTGTTTTATATAGGAAGAATGGAGGCAACCATATGCTCTAAAATAGCACTCACTTGGTAAAGAAGAAAAGGTATGCAAACTTGTCAAGTCCCTATATGGTCTCAAACAAGCTCCTAAAGCTTGGTATATAAAAATCAATGAACATCTGCGACAACATGGTTTTACTAGGCATCCATATGATCCAAATCTCTACCTCAAGGATCAAGGGCGGGATATTGTGATCATTATGTATATGTTGATGGCTTAGTTATCACAGGCAGTTCAGCATAAATGGTTGAGACAACCAAGAATGATCTCAAGAAGGCATTTGATATAACAGATCTCAGGTTACTACATTATTGTCTAGGCTTAGAGGTGTGGCAAACTAACCACCATATATGTTAATCTCAAAGGAAATATGCCAAGACATTGCTTGAGAAATTCAAAATGATGGATTCCAAACCCATGTCTACTCCTATGGAATCAGGATCGCAGTTATCTACATCTGATACATCTCCCCAGGTGAATGCAACTCTCTATCGTCAAATGATTGGAGGTTTGATTTACTTGACTTACACCAGAATAAATATTAGTTTTGCTATTAAATATCTATCAAGATTCATGCAAGAACCAAAAATGTGTCACTAGAAAGCAACAAAATGGGTACTAAGGTATATCGAAGGTACAATGAATCATGGTTTGGAATATAAAAGGAGTAATCAATTCTTCTTAACAGGGTACACAGATGTAGATTATGTAGGATCAATTGATGATAGGAAATCCACATCTGGATTTGTTTTCTTCTTAGGATCAGGACCTACTTCTTGGAGAAGTAAGAAGCAATCCATAGTTGCTCGTTCTTCAATAGAAGTAGAGTATCGTGCAGCAAGTGCAGCAGTTTGGTTGCATCGCATATTAGAAGTATTGAGGGTGCCACAAAACCAGCCTTCAATCCTTTGTTGTGATAATCAAAGTGTTCTCAAGCTTGTTCGTAATCCAATGTTTCATGAACAGACCAAGCATATTGAAGTTAACTGCCACTTCAAACAAGAACATGTTCAACAAAACAACATCCAACTCCAATTCTACTCAACTCAAGAACAACATCCAGATATCTTTACCAAGACTCTTGCACGTGTGAAGTTTGAAAGTTTTTCAGGATTCTCTTATTAGTACTTTAAAGAAATGATGTAATAAGAGGGGAATGTTGGATATTTCATCACTCCCGTACGGTTTGTTTAGTGTTTGTTTGATGTTTGTTATTATATTGTAAACTTAGCATATTAGCTTAGTTTGTTAATGATTTGTTAAACCCATGAGTGCTATTTTAGAGCACACAGTTGCCTCTATTCTTCCTATATATTTGTAGACTCTACGGGAGAATGTATTGAAGAATAATATGATGAGTAATTTTCTTTGATACATTCCAATTACCCTTTGTTATTTTTCTTCTGCCATTTTGCATTGTTTCGTCTTCCAGTTCAATTATGAACTATCAATTGGCATTTGGCATTGATCAATGATGAAGTATCATACTATCAAATGTATTTAGTTTTATAATTCTGTATATTTCTTTAATATATATATATATATATATATATATATATATATATATATATATATATATATATATATATATATATATATATATATATATATATATATATATATAGATATATACGGACGAACCCGACCCACGAACCCAAAGGGCAAAAAAGATTTTGCTCGAACCCATGAACTAGGTTTGTGTGCCCGAACCCGAATCGGTAACTTAGAGTTTAATGCCTTACGTTGTTTGAAGCATTAGAAACCATTCTAGTCAGCAAGTTCATTTAAATTTTTTTTTCACTTCCATGCTGATGAGTTGTCATTGAGCTACTCGATGCAGTTATATACCAAAAAAGGGATCTCAAGATCAATATTTGAGTAAAAAAAGTAATTTAAGGAAGAATGTTTTTTGGCTACAAGAAATATTTGAGAAGGTGGAAATTTTTGTTTAGCAACCTGCTAAATCAATTAATTAGGCCTCAAAAAGTATGTATGTTGTGCATTTTAATACTCCAAGTCCATATAAAATTTAAGAAATATGGATGAAAATGAGTGAAATGTACACAGAATGAGGAGGAACCCTCCAAAACCACGATAATCAGAGCTGAGTCGCTTGTTCCCCTTAACATTGACATGCTCCGAGTGTCAGAGGTAATGTTTTCCTTTATGTTTAAGAAATTGGACTAGCAAGAAAACCATTTAAAACAAATAGCAAGAAAAGTGTCGATCATAAGAGAACAAAAAGGAATTACATGACAAGAACGAGCCCAGCAAGAATCCAGAATCTAGGGAGGCATTAAAGTCAGCAATCACATGAAAACCAAAATCTCTACTCAAGCAACTAGAAAGGCAATCTTAATTATTTCAAGTTGCAACCTTGATATTATTCTAATTAAAAGATCATTTAGCCAAGAAATCAATCAAGATTTAGAGTCAGATTCCAAAATAATATCATTAAAATCCTTTAGATTTGATTCTTAAAAGCTTGGCAAATGGCTCTAGCCTCAACAAAAGTATTAGAAGTTAAAACCAACACCAAGACTAATAGAAAACTAGAACTTAATCTTACCATTATAGCACGACAAGTACCTCCTATGCCAACATTTCTCGCATTGTCTTTTGAAGGTCCATCTACATTAATTTTAACCAAGCACGGAGGAGGGTGTTCCCACTTGATAAGTTGATCATCCTAAGGGTTATTATTGGAAGAGGCAAAAGAGAGAGAAACCATAGGAATACCAAGTCTCATAAGAATTCTAAAATCCCACCAAGAACTCAATTGATGATCCTAAATCCAAACTTAAAAAATTTCTTTCAAATTCGCCATAATTAATCCCCAAACCTAGCGAATATGCCTTGTAGTACCATTGAAAATCCTCTGCTTGCATCCCCACCAAATTTTCCAACATATTAAACCATGATCAATATCATTCAACAAATTTAGGGCTTTTAGCTTTAAAGAGGGTCACGGCTGATTCACGAGAGAGTCTTGGATAGATCATTACTACTCCATGAAATTTCCTTCAAATAGCACCATAAACAATGAATGAAAATAGCAAAGGGGCAAGCTAAAAGGGGACCTTTTCCACTCTGGTAGAGGATACATCGATTCGAACCAAGAACCCCATGTTTCTGAAAATTATCATGATGAAGAAATTTATATAAAGCTGCTAGCCACATGAAAGGATTCACCTTTGACCAAAATTTGAGATGCAGTTCCAAAGCTTAGAATTCTTACCTACAAGGATTTTTGCCAAAAGAATTTTATAATCGGTTTGTATAGTATAAATCCCAAAAATCTTAGTCCCCATCCAAGGATGTCATAATGCTTTTAGCCTTTTATGAAGAGACCTTTTCGGACACTAGCTAATCAGTCAATGAGAAGAGGCAATTGTTGACCTAGCCAAAGATATTTAAGTTTCCATTTCCAAATCCTCCTACCATCGTACATGACATCATACTAGATATCAGAAACATGACTACAATAAACCTCAACACATTTATAGTTTAGTTAAAGGTGATCAAGAAATTCCACACTAAGTGGACTATGTTGACTCCACACATCATCCCAAAAAAGAGTGACAATCCAATAGAGGCCAATTTTAATTAGATAACTTCCCAACTTCATAGTTTTCCTTATTTGAGAATCCTAGGAATGAAAGAAAGATTCTATAGATTGAAGTACTTGAGCTTAAAAGTTCTACCCCATAAGGCATGTTCCTCCACACACCATCTCCGATACAATTTGGCAGCAAGTGCCATATTGTTAAGGAGAAAAGATCTTATACCTAACTTGCCTCTCTTTAAGATGAAAGATTTTATCCCAATTAACCAAATGCCATATCTTTTTCTTAAAATTTCATTCCCAAAGAAACTTTCTCATTTTATGGTCCAAATCATGAAGGATGCCTCTTGGCACTGCAAGAACGATAAATCTATAAACATAGAGAGCTTGAATCACAACTTTGAGAAGGACCACATGGCCAACCAAAGGGATTATCTATGTGTCCAATGACTAAAATGACATTGAACAAAATCTAACATAAAAAATAAAATCAATTTTCCAAGGCAAGTAGGAGATATAGGGATACCCAAATATCTGAAAGGAGAAGCAACCTGGAAATGAAGAATATTAGCAACTTGTTCCTAAAGATGAAGGTTTACATGGAAGAAGAAAACTTGAGACTTTTGTTCATTCAAGATTTGATCAAATGCACTGATATAAACGTCATGAGCTCACCTAAGAGCAATCACTTCCTTAAGAGCGGCATTGGCCATCAAATAAGTGTCATCCACAAACTAAAGATGGATAAGTGATCCATACCTTGCACAATGTGAAAGCCAAAAAATAGATTTGGAACATTTGAGGTGCTTTAAAAATAATGGAGGGAGAATCATTTGTAATCATAGAAAAAGAACTAATGCAAGAGGCCATGACTTATTGAATCTAGTTATCATCAAAACCAAAGGCACATAAGATATCTTCCATAAATTTCAAACAAAGACTTTCATGAGCATGGAAGTTTTCTCGTTAACATGCATAGAGTGAATAGTCAACTAGACAATTACAATAACATCAAGGATTCGGTGTCCTTGTAGAAACCCCTTGTTTTGGGGAAATGATAGAAGAAAAGATTCGCTTCAACTACTTAGCAATAGTTTTGGAAAATATCTTATATAGATAGTGAGCCATAGGTCAGACATCAAAAAAATTCTAAACAAGATCTTTCTTAGGAATCAGGGCATGACAAGAGTTGTTAAGAGCTTTTAACATTTGTTTTGAAGTATGCAATTCCTCAAAAGCCTCAAAAATGTCGTCTTTGACAATAGCCCAAAAAGCTTGAAAGAACTCGATAGGAAATTAATCCTTAGCATTTGTTTTGCTCATGGGACCCTCTCTCCAAAAAAATAGTTCCTGAAGCCCCCTCATGGGACTGCAGCCTAAGGCTATTTAAGCATATGATGGATTTGAAGAGAAAGATGACGGTCTGAAGGCCATATATGCACTCAACCGATTGCAAAATAGACAATAACATTATTTGAAATTAATGAATTCGGCAAAAACTGGATATCTAATGGCGGCCTTTCCTTTATAGCCATTAATTGCCCCCGACATCCACAAATAGTAAAACATACTCTAATTTAAGCCAGACCTAATGGCGGCCACACCGTCTTTATCACGAATTGTCCCCAGTATAGATAAAATAATAGATTCTAGATTTCTTCAAAGGTCTCTCCAACAAGAAGCATAGCAGAATTTTCATGTGTTCTTTGGATTGCCAGAGAAAGATGACGGTCCGAAGGCCATATATGCACTCAACCGATTGCAAAATAGACAATAACATTATTTGAAATTAATGAATTCGGCAAAAACTGGATATCTAATGGCGGCCTTTCCTTTATAGCCATTAATGGCCCCCGACATCCACAAATAGTAAAACATACTCTAATTTAAGCCAAACCTAATGGCGGCCACACCCTCTTTATCACGAATTGTCCCCCGAATAGATAAATTAATAGATTCTAGATTTCTTCAAAGGTCTCTCCAACCAGAATTATAGCAGAATTTTCATGTGTTCTTTCTCTTTAAAGAAACAACAATTCAGGGTTTCGTCAACGGTAAATTCAATTTGAATTTATACTTACGGGATAAGAGGTAGGCGAGAGCGATAACGCAGATAATCCATACGAGGGTTCTGGCCTTGGCTTCCTCTATCAGATCATTTATGCTCTCCATTCGCCGCGCCATACCTCAATGCAGCGAGTCGGGCCCTGCACCTACCCAAAACATAAAAATAAAATTTCGCCCCGAGAAGGAAAAGGATTTTTTTGGAGGGTGTTGGCTTCTTATTATATCCACGCTGGAGCCAGCAGGGCGGGCCACGGTACGCATGTGCAAAAAAATCACAGTGATTACTGGTTTTCCGTTCGGCCTTTTCAGCTCGCACCTCCTGCTAGGTAAATTCTTCCCGGTGAGAATAATTTTGCCACTATAGTTTGAAAACGTGTGAACGAACTTCCAACGGAACCTTTGTCTTCTTGGCTTCCCTCCCGGGAACTTTCCACATCTTTGTCCTCTTGTTATTAATTACGTGAGATGTATAAGGGTGAAATGAGATAGTGTTAAAACAAATTGGATCGTAAACTTGATTTTTAACTATATTTAAACTATAATTCTGATCATTATTATTTATTATAAATTAGAAAAAATATAATTATGATTAAAATTAAGATTAAGCTCACAACAACAATTGTTATAATGTAGTGTTAAAGTTGTTTCTTTGGATCGAATCCTATCCAAGACTCTTGTGTAAACTATAATTCTGATCATTATTATTTATCATAAATTAGAAAAAATATAATTATGATTAAAATTAAGATTAAGCTCACAACAACAATTGTTATAATGTAGTGTTAAAGTTGTTTCTTTGGTTCGAATCCTATCCAAGACTCTTGTGTGTTGTTGGTTGTAGATTGGATGTTGACATGGTCAAAGAACAAATAGAGCGGAGGTCTCGGTTGGTTGGGACAACAAACTCCTCACACCTCATGAATGAAGATGGAGGATAGACCCAATGTTGGGGTTCGCACCCACATGCCTCAGAGGAGACGAAGAACAAAGAGGAGGTTTTGGTTGGTTGGCAACGACATGCTCCCCACCCCTCACGAATGAGATGGAGGATAGGCCCCACGTTGGGGTTTGCACCCACATGCCTCGGAGGAGATGAAGGAAGAGAGATCGATAGCAGTGTCAGACGAAGAATTGTTGGAGGAAGGTACGAGGGCTAGGAGAGAGATAAGAAGGAGACAAGGAGAGATAAGGAGGAAAAAATGAGGACAAAAGGAGGTGCTAATGCCTCGCAATCAAATATGATGTACTTCGGGATAAGGTCTTCCATTATGGCCCCACTGGTTCAAAGCTCTAGTCAAAAGCAATCACCAATAAAAAATAATAATTATAAATTAATGTTATAATTGATTATTTTGATATAATCATGTTATTTAATATTATTTAACTAAGAAATCTAAATAATTATGCATAAGAAATAAATATTAATTAGAATTAGAGTTACAATATAATCGATTAAAAACTTTATAATTATATTATGATTATGTAATAGTTGAAAATAATATTTAAGAAGTGTTGTGTAGTGGGGAGTACTTGTCTTTGTAGTATTGATGTAAATAGAATAATTATTAATATAAATTATATATATTTATATTAAAAAATAGAAAAATAAAAAAATTATACTAATAGTAAATAAATAAGACTAATTAATTATTAACTAATTTAATATTAAATAACTAAAAAATATATCCCACTAATAAAAATTAAATACAAATATGTAATAAATTTATTAATATATAACAAATATATTATATAAAATAATAAATTAATTAATTTCAATCAATTATTAACAAATTTAATATATAAGAAGTGGTTTTGAAATGGCTTTCTTGATCTACTAAAACCCTTCTGCATTTTATTGTTGGTTTGTCGTCTTTTGTTGTTGGGTCACTGTCTACTGTTGGTTTGCAATTTGTTGTGGGTTCATTGTAAATGGCTACTGTTGGTTTGCCACTTGTTGATTTTTTGCATGCGAACAATGGTGTCCTTGTTGTGACTGATTACCCACCTATAGGTTTGGGTTCACTGTAAGTGCATGTTAGTCTTAGAGGATCTGATTAATATTGAGAGGGGGGATGAATCAATATTAACAACAATTCAAATTTGAAACTCAACCTTATAAAACTTTCACCAAATTAAACAATAACCAACAACAAAACCATTTACCAATATCGGTATCTGCTGATAATCATCTGCTAATCTGATTTATCAAGTCCGCACATTAAGTGTTCATTAACAATGTATTAACTGACAATAGAACACAACAACACATAAAAACATTCACCATGTGAACACCATGTTTTTCACATGGAAACCCAAATAGGGAAAAACCATAGTGGGAAACGGTACCCACAAAATTGTGCACTCTTTCAGAATGCACCTTGTTAGGAGCCTATCCCGATTGGGAGCTTACAAAGATGCCCTATTAGGAGCAAACCCTGTTAGGAGTCACCCGGTTAAGGGATTTAGATGATGAGCCATGTTAGGAGCTTTGACCTGTTAGGATCAACCTCGCAAGACGATTTAACACTTAGATGTTGAGCTACCCAGTTAAGGGGTTTCCAATGTAAGGCATGTTAGGACCTACCCGACTAAGGGATTTTGATTGTTGCAACTATTAGGGAACAATAGTGAATGATCTGGGTATAGCACTTAACTGCTTGCTTGATCAAATCCAATTTTGCTCCAAATCTTCTACACTCTGGCAGATCTCTCACACTCTGGTTTGGCTTCACACTCTTCTCAAAACCACCAACACAACAAACATCAACTAAACTAACATAAATAACATTTACAACTAGGTCAGTTACTAAACCTTGGATACATCAAGAATTTACAATACAGATCATCATATAGATCATTACAACATTTTACAAGACAATATCAATCATTGAGTGATCGTAACTCGTCACAGTAACTCGATCTGATACAAAGTCAAACCCTTAGAACACTCTTCTAAGAGCTTCATTGTTTCCCAATAAATTTCATCTTCAAACACGGCAAAACAACAATTCATCCATCTACGCGGGTTGTGCCACGTCACCTCCAACATTTGAACTTGATGTAGATCACTGTCAAACCAAAAATCATTACCGGTTAAGAGAAATCTTTATCGGTCCTTAAACCCTAGCAAAAATACAATATAAACCATAAACATGACTTCCGGTAACCAAAACATGATGCAGTTATGGTCAAATACATATTACAGTGATACAAACTCACATTCCAAACCGCAACACTTCAATCATCACCAATCGCCAGATCTAATCATAACATTTCCTCATTTACCGTTTAAGATCCTAATTCCCAGTTTCTTGTTTCTTTATTGGTAAGCTCTTTCCGGTAGACCAAAAAAGACTAAGATGACAAAATACAACATAGTAAATATCAATTGTCATCAATGACAACACAAACAACTGATCAAAGTCATCCAATCATGCAATCTCAATCTCTTCATCACAAACAATCCTTTACCAGTTCAGTCATCATTCTTCATCTGCATCAATTATGCCAATCATGCCAACATTCTCCCCCTTTGCCATTGATGGCAACACCAACATATTCAACTAAAATCATGATGCTTAGTTCTAGAACTTCTCTATTGCACTTCACTCTTCTGTCAGTTCTTCTCTTGTCCACCTGGAACTAAATCTTCGTTTCCTCTCCCTCTTTTTGTTACACATCTTCTCCTCCTTAGGATAATATATTTCTTCTCCCCAGTCATATTTCTTATTCTCCCCCTTTCACAGCACTGCCAAAGGTGCATATGCATCAACAATCATCAAATTTGTTGATGTTGTTTTCAACATCTCTGCAAATCTCATCTAAGTTGCTCCCCCTGCCGAGTAGCCATCATTTCATCAATCCATAGTGAAAAGTGTTCAATAAGCATATTGGATTGATGCATCGCCTACATCCTAGTTTTTCTTGTATAGGGGTCTGACCCCTAATTTACCTCTGAGGTACTCAAAGGTAATCTTCAACAATGGTTTTGTGAAAATGTCTGCTAGTTGCTCTTTGCTTGTCACGTACTCCATTCTGACTTGTTTTTCCTGTACTCTCTCCCTCATAAAGTGATATTTCAATTCTATGTGCTTTGTCCTTGCATGTAACACAAGATTTTTTGAAATTATAATAGCACTAGTATTGTCACAATAAACAATCATCAGTTCAGACATATCTTTCTTAAAACCTTCCAACACATGTCTCATCTAGATTGCCTATGTGCAATTCATAGATGTTGCAACATATTCTGCTTTAGTTGTTGATTGTGATACACATGTTTACTTTTTACTTGTCCAAGCAACCAATCTACCTCCAAGAATAAAAGCTCCACCGGTAGTGTTTTTCCAGTCATCAACGTTGCCTGCCCAATCTGCATCAGTAAACACTTCCAAAGAAAAATCATTCTTATAAGGATACCATAAGCCATAGTCCATTGTGCCTTTCAGATATCTAAATATCCTTTTCACTGCTACCAAGTGAGTCTCCTTGGGATCCTTCTGAAATCTAGCAACCAAACCAACAACATGTGCAATATTAGGCCTATTGTGAACAACATAATGCAACTTACCAATCATGGATCTATATTATTTTTCATCAACAAAGGGTGAATCATCATGTTTAGACAATTTACAACCTATCACCATTGGAGTACCAACCGGGTTACAATCCTCCATGCCAAATGTTTTCAACACTTCCTTTACATACTTACTTTGATAGATAAATATTCCACCATCCAATTGTTGGACCTGCAACCCAATGAAAAACTTAATCTCACCAATAAGAGACATCTCAAATTATTTCTTCATCTCCTCAACAAAATCCATACATAAATCATCATCACCTCCAAAAGTTATATCATTTACAAATACTTCAGCTATCAACACTTTGTCTCCATCAGTCTTAAGATATGTGTTATTGTCCTCACTAGTACGTTGGAATCCTATCTTGATAAGGTGTGCATGCAATCTTTCATACCATGCTCTCGGTGCCTGATTCAATCCATACGGTGCCTTGTGTAACTTGCAAACCATATATTTATCCTTAGACAAAGCAAATCCATCTGTTTGTTCTATGTACACTTCTTCCTCAAGGATGTCATTAAGAAAAGCATATTTAACATCTATCTGGTAGACCTTAAAGCCTTTAAATGCAACATAAGCAAGTAACATTCTTACTCCTTCCAATCTTGCCACCGATGCAAAGGTTTCTCCATGATCTTCTCCTTATTCTTGTGCATGGCCTTTGCATACCAACCTTTCTTTATTCCTCACAACCTTGCCTTCTTCATTCAACTTGTTTCTAAAGACCCATTTAGTGCCAACCACATTCTTGTTTTCTGATCCGGGAACAAGTGTCCATGCCTTGTTCTTCTCTATCTGATCCAATTCCTCATTCATAGCATTAATCCAATCATCATCATTCAATGCCTCTCTTACTGTTTTAGGCTCAATAGTAGAAATCAGACATGAGTTTTCTCTGATTTTCCTTCTTGTTTATACTCTAGCATTTTTATCTCCAATAATTTGGTCTTCTGAATGATTTAGTCTGACATACCTTGGTATTACCGGTTCTGGTGTTGTGCCTTCTGCTTCATGTTCTTCATGTTCTTCATCGCTTTCTTCATTTACCGATTGAGCACCTATTTCTACATCTTCCGACTTATCATTCTTTTGTACTTCTGGTTCAATAAACACAAGTTTTTCTTCATCTTTCTCAAGTTCAGATCTGTTGGTGTTATTAGATTTCTTAGAGTTCATCTACCTTCACATTTGCACTCTCAATGATCCTTTTTGTTCTCTTGTTATAACATTTGAAAGCCTTAATCTTTGTAGAGTAACCAAGAAAAATTCCTTCATCACACTTTGCATCAAACTTTCTAGTGAAATCATCACATTTAATGAATAATTTACTCCCAAAATTTTTAAAGTAACTTACATTAGGATTCTTGTCATGCCATAATTCATAAGGTGTTGTGTTGTTACCTCTCTTGACAAGTACCTAATTCAAAGTGTAAACAACGGTGCTAACTTCTCTCCAAAACATTTTCGGTACTTCACCTTGAATCAACATGGTTATAGCAGCTTCAACAATTGTTCTATTAATTCTCTCTGCTATCCCATTCTATTGTGGAGTTCTAGGAGCTGACATCTGCCTCTTGATTCCCTGTTCATCACAAAACTTCACAAACTCATCAGAAGTAAATTCTCCTCCCCGGTCAGATCTCAAACATTTCAAATTCTTCTTGGTTTCTTTCTCAACTAAAGCTTTGAATACTTTGAATTTACTGAATGCCTTAGACTTTTCTCTTTGAAAAGTTATCCATATTATCTTGGAAAAATCATCAGTGAAAATCATGAAATATTTATCACCATGATAGCTCTTAGTCCTCATAGGACCACAAAGATCAGTATGAACCAAATCTAGAATATTTTCTAAAGAGAAAGAATTACTCTTAAAAGTTACAGAAGTCATCTTACCCATCTGACAGTCCTTACATAGCACATTATCTGGTTTAACAAGTTGAGGCAAACCTCTCACAATACTTGATTTACGAACTTTTATCAAATTGTCAAAATTCACACGACAAAACCTCTTGTGCCATTACCAGTTGTCTTCAATATTTGCCACCAAACAACTATTCACATTAGTATTCAAATGAAAAATATTACCTCTTGTATGCTTTCCAGTAGCAATCAATTCCCCATTACTTCCAAGAATCCTGCACACTCCACTTTTAAATTCTAGAAGATATCCCTTATCATTTAATTGACCAACACTCAAAAGGTTATATTTTAATCCATCAACCCAAAAGATATCATCTGCATTACTTTTTCCATTCAATTAAATAGTTCCTTTACCTTGAACCATGTAGGGCGAGTTGTTACCAAACCTTACCACACTACCATCAAATTCTTCAAGAGGTAAGAAATTGTTTCTATCACCGGCCATGTGGTGCGAGAAACCACTATCTATTATCTATTCATCACTGCTATCCATGTGAGACACCAATGCCTTTTCATCAGTCAAATCTTCCTTCACATCAACAAACACTATCTTCTCATTGTCATCTTCTCCTGATTCTTCGTCACTTACTCCTTCATAAACCGCAACATAGCTATGTTTTTGTCCTTTTCCTTTAAATTTCCTGAACTTTTCCTTTTTATCACCGTTAGGACAATTTGGAGCAATGTGTCCAATCTTATTATAGGAAAAACACTTCAAAGGAAGTTTACCTTTGTACTTACGAGTGCCTCTAGGAAATCTTTTAGCCAATAGTGCCTCGAGTTCCATCAGATGATCTTCATCATCAGCATCACCTCTATTACTGCCATGACTAGACCTGCAATCATGATTATGACAAATATCCTTTCCTTTCTTCACAGATGTATCGGTTACATAAGCTTTAAAAGCATATTCAAATGGTTTTGAAATACTATTATCAAAGTTATTTAACTCAAATGCAGTCAACTTTCCAATAAGAGAATCAACAATGACTTTATCTTTAGAAATAGATCCCACTTCTTGAATTGCAGGAACTCTAATAACATATTGTGGTAGGAGAGTTCTAAGCATTTTACTAACAACAACATCATCATCAATCTTACCTCCAACACTCTTAATACCACCTACAACTTCTTTAATCCTTTGACCATATTGTGCAATGTTCTCACCATCAAATTTGCCTCTTAAACTTTCTTCTTTTGCTCTTTGTACATGTTCATCTCCTCATTAAATCAAGTCTAGTTTCTCTCATACCTCAAATGTGGTTTCTAATCCATGAACATCTATATACTTAGATAAAGTACTTACAATTGCTTCCAAGGATTGAATGTTTTCTTGTTGTTCTTTAAACTCATACAATGTCAAGGGGTTGGTAGTAGAAGCAACATACTTGTTTACCACATGATTCCAATACTGAGCACCCAATCCTTTGATGTTTTCTTGTTGTTCTTTAATCTTTCTGGACATAGAGGACAAATGCTCTGATATCAATTGTTAATCTTAGAGGATCCGGTTAATACTGAGAGATGGGGGTGAATTAGTATTAACAACAAATTCAAATTTGAAACTCAATCTTATAAAAATTTCACCAAATCAAAAAATAATCAACAACAAAACCATTTACTAGTATCGATATATGTTGATAATCATCTGATTTATCAAGTCTACACGTTAAGTGTTCATTAACCATGCATTAACTGAAAATAAAACATAACAACAAATAAAAACATTCACCATATGAACACCATGTTTTTCATGTGGAAACCCAAACAGGGAAAAATCACGGTGGGAATTGGTACCCACAAACATTGTGCACTCTTTCAAAATGTGCCCTGTTAGGAGCCTAGCCCGGTTAGGAGCTTACAAAGACTCCTTGTTAGGAGCATACCCTGTTAGGAGTCACTTGGTTAAGGGATTTAGATGATGAGCCATGTTAGGAGCTTTAACCTGTTAGGATGAACCTTGCAAGAGGATTTAACACTCAGATGTTGAGCTACCCGGTTAAGGGATTTACAATGTAAGGCCTGTTAGGACCTACCCGGTTAAGGGATTTTGACTGTTGTAACTATTAGGTAACAACACTGAATGATCTGGGTATAGAACTTAACTGCTTGCTTGATCAATGATGAGCCATGTTAGGAGTTTTGACCTGTTAGGATCAACCTTGCAAGAATATTTTTAACACTCAGATGTTGAGCTACCCGGTTAAGGGATTTATAATGTAAGGCTTGTTAGGACCTACCCGGTTAAGGGATTTTGACTGCTACAACTATTAGGGAACAACAGTGAATGATCTGGATATAACACTTAACTGCTTGCTAGATCGGATCCAATTATGTTCCAAATCTGCTACACCCTGGCAGATCTCTCACACTTTGGTTCGACTTCACACTCTTCTTAAAACCACCGACACAAAAAACATCAACTAAACCAACATAAATAACATTTACAACTAGGGTGGTTACTAAACCCGAGATATATCAAGAATTTATAATACATATCATCTTAGATCATATCAGATCATCATATAGATTATTACAATAGTTTACAAGACAATATCAACCGTTGAGTGATCGTAACTTATCACAGTAACTTGATCTGATACAAAGTCAAACCCTTATAACACTCTTCTAAGTGCCTAGCTATTTCCCAAGAAATTCCATTTTCAAATGTTCCAAAATAGCAATTCATCCATCTACACGGGTTGTGCCACGTCACCTCCAACATTTGAACCTGATGTAGATCACCGCCAAACCAAAAATCATTACCGGTTAAGAGAATTATTACTGGTTTTTAAACCCTAGCAAAAATACAACAAAAATCATAAACACGACTTCTGATAACCAAAACATGATGTGGTTCTGATCAGATACATATTACAATGATACAAACTCACATTCCAAACCACGACACTTCAAACATCACCAATCGCCAAATCTAATCAAAACATTTCCCAATTTATCAGTTAAGGTCATAATTCTCAATTTCCTCTTTCTTTACCGGTACGCTCTTTCCAATAGACCCAAAAAGACTAAGATGACAAAATACAACATAGTAAACATCAGTTGCCATCAATGACAATACAAATAACTAATCAAAGTCATCCAATCATGCAATCTCAATCTCTTCATCACAATGTCATCACAAATAGTCCTTTACCAGTTCAGTAATCATTCTTCATCTGCATCAGTTATGCCAATCATGCCAACAATGGATGCTCCTACTTCTTCTTTGATGTCTCCTTTCTATGGTAAGGTGGTTAACTCTTATGGTGGTAAAACTCTTCTCCTAATCCTACTCATCCCTCTCGTATGGGTAAACCCTTGTTTTGTTTTTATTCTACCCTATTGTTATTTGTGGATAGGAGGAGTTGGAGAAAGAACAATATTTCTCTCATGTTGTTCTTATCTCCAAGTTCAATGGTTTGTGGCCTTCCCTTCCAGATTTGAGTAAATGGGTTTTGGAGTCTTGGAGACCCATTATCAAGGATAGGATTGAACTTTATACTTTTGTTGAGTCTTTTTGTGGTTGATTTTCAATCTAAGGATGACAGAGCTCGAGAGTTGGAAGACGGTATTGTGTTATGGAGTAAACACTCGCTTTCTCTTAGGCCTTGGTTCCCTTTCTTCAACCTTCCTTATGGATCTATTAGCATATTCCTACTTGGATTAGACTTCCTAATCTACCTCTCCAATTGCTTTGACTCTATTGGAAATGTTATTCATAAGTTTGTTATGGTTAATGCTTCTTGTTTTATCTAC
Source organism: Cryptomeria japonica (assembly GCF_030272615.1). Lineage (NCBI taxonomy): Eukaryota > Viridiplantae > Streptophyta > Pinopsida > Cupressales > Cupressaceae > Cryptomeria > Cryptomeria japonica. Next base: position 3,969,035 of record NC_081410.1, on the reverse strand, counting down.
AATTATCCTACTTTTGTCCACATTCTTGTGGATATTGAACCTCAAAAGATTTATTTGGAGAGGTCGTCTTGATGGTTGGGGATAACCGTGGTCTCAAATTCTTGATTATGAGGGTCTTCTTTTTTGTTGCAGACAATGTTTTACAACTAGTCACCTAGCTACAAATTGTCAGAAATCTCGCCATATAGAAGCAACATGGTGGAAAAATGCTCTTCGTGAGAATCTTATTGTGAGAGAGTTTTATAATTTTGAGGATGATTTTAGGGATGAGGAGTAAATTTTGAAAGCAACTACTACTTTTTATGATTCTTAATGGTCCTTTTGAGCAAGCAGATGAGTTTGACTTCACCTCTACAGACTATTGTGGTCAACAAGCATGAATATTTAGCTATGGCTAATGCTCTTGTCTCTCTAGCTTTTGATCCCTTAGCAACTTTCCCTCATACTTCCCCTTTCTCTATACATTTGAAGGATGATCTTTCTTGAATGGTTGTACCAAGAAGGAAGAGAGGTCTTCCAAATCATAACCATACCTCTCAATCTTGGTCAAGGGTGCTTGTGGTAGTTAGAATGCTCCAAGGGTGGTATATTTTCCATCTCTTTGGTTTACCATTCAGTTGTTTATATGGGGTTTTTGAGTGCCCTTCAAAAATCACTTTTCATGAATCTTTTTTGGGAATCTATACACGAGAAGTTTATTTTTCATTGTATTTTATTTGATTTTAAAATAAATATATTCTCATCTATCAAACACACAAAGGTGTCTAAAACTAAAGTCGTTGTGGATTCTAAAATAGATTCTAAAATATCCATTAAGTAAAACCCTAATTAAAAAATAACCTTTTTGGGTTTGCTTCTTTTTCATATTCTTCATTATGTGATGAGGATTTTTTATGGTTGTAGGAGAAACAAGTGATTTTTTGGAACAATGCACTTCAAAAAGGAAGAGAGTGGGTTTGATGAGATTTGGTGCAAATGTCAGGATATTTTTTGTTCCTTGTATCAGTATTTTGAGAAGCGTGAATTTTCTTTTGATTAGAAGGTGTCTAATCAAATGAATATTAAGAAGGTGAATCATCTTGTGAAGGTCAAGAAAATTTAGAAAATTTGAGATCTCATTGGATTTTTAATCTTTTTACTCTTAGTGTTAAGGTTTAAGTTTATTTATTTATTTGGGGTACCTAATTTTAGCTTTCATTTACCAAATTGTTTTCTAGGTTAGAATTACTAGTCATAAAGATTTTATGGCTATAATTCTACAATTTAAATTTGGGTTTTTTTTTCTATAGCTTTGGAAGGGGTACCCCTCACCTCAAATGAGGACCCACTAATTGAATTTTACACAAGCAATCAAATAAAATCCAAAATCCAGCATAAGGGAGTGTCCATTACATGATAGTATGCAATGTCTTCCTTTCCTTGTCTTAGTCCTTTCCTCTTTATATTACAACACAATTGTCTCGGTTGGATATTATTTGCTTTAAGTGTTGAAACCATTTTAAAATTTATTTTGACTTGAGGATTACCACTAAAAGCTAACAAAATTTCTCTCCTTGTTTGAAATCCTTTGCCTCATAGAATTTCTTAGTTGGCACTTGGAAACACAATGCATGGTGGAATTAGTGCTAGAAGACATGCAACTTGGATATAGGTATGGGCTTCACAATGTGGCAAAAATCAAAGTTTTGCGACAAAGGATGGACATCAACACAACACAATAAAAAATAGATTTCAACCACACATTGTAGTTGCAAGTTCCTTGATGGTCATTTGTGGAAAATTATGTGATATATTTCACAAATGACACAAAAAAGTGATGTAATAATGGTGTCAAATTATTCATTGCACAAACCTATAAAAAAAAATTATTTTGTGAATTGTATTTAACATATGAAAACAAATTGTAGCATCCTAAATTGTACCCACCTACAATTTTGTCCTCAATTTGGTATTTCATCATCTAAGGCCCGACTGAAGCACTGATTTTGCTCACAATAACTATCAAGCACAACTTTTCACTTTCTACATCCTAGAGCCCTGATTTCAAGGACCATGGCATCTAGCACCATGGTTCTCTAAAAACGAGCCCAGTTTGGGGCCTCATAACAGTCACATAATTTAGGTGGGGACCTAGATCCCATGTCGGCTCATGTCAAAAATTCAATTTGTTTTTCAACTAGCAAGTATAAAAGGAGGTCTACCCCTCTCATTTGGAACCTAAACTAAAAATTTAAGATCTCAATTACACTGGCAAATTCAAGCGAGCAAGAAATCAGTCTTCTATCGAGCATTAGAGTAGAGGTGAAGTCAAGGTTCAAGCATTGGAGATGACATTCAAGTTTTATGAAGACTATCTACATGAAACCCTATTTCCTTGTGACGACAAACAAAACTTCATTAAAGGTTCCTTGTGAAGACAAACAAAACTTCATTAAAGGTATATCATTAGGTTTTCATTCATTCCTAGCCCTTCCCTCAATAGGAAAGTATTTTACTGCAATACTTCATTTACATTTCAATTCAATTTCATGGTTTATTCCAAAACTAGGGTTTGAGATAAGGAAAACCTCTATTTCCAACAATTCCCCCTTCTTTTTATGTGCAGGAAATAGGTACAAAGTTGCATTTAGAAGGATCGACAGGATTCACAGAGATGAACAAGTTCACCTTTTGATAGTGATAAATTCGAAGGACTAGGCCAAATTGGAGTAGCACTGTCCCGAAAAATCAGGCCAAACTTCTAGGAACATATATGAATCATCTTCTTCTGCGCAGATCCACATTGGTGGCTCCGTACGACATCTGTAGCTCACTGTTCTATCAAATTGCTTCAATAATTCACTATTTTGCCTTAATCTTTAACAATTCAAATTCTATTCAATTTAGGGAAGAAAGAGCCTCATCTAGGAGGCTTGGAATATTTCAAAATCTTGAATTATCAAGGTCAAATCTATTAGATTCCATCTTTCCTCAATGTTTTGATAGATTAGGCTTCTTAGTGGTTTTATTATCTTAATTTAAGCCTGACCCTATTTTTTCACCAAAACACAAAGAAAATGTAAAAAAAAACAACATTAGAGAGTCTTCACCCACCAATTGCATTTCACATAAGAAAGCAAAAAAATATTAAAAAAAAACATAAGAGAGCCCATAGATTACACAAGAGATGCAATGCGTCAAGTTCCTTTCAATGGTGTTGTTAGTCTGAAGTAGAGTCAGAAAAGCATTTGGTATGATGTTCATGTAAAAATCTAGCATTATTATTAGATGAAAAATAATTTGAAATATTTTGTAAGAAGATCTGAAGATAAACAAGTAAATATTAAAAAATAATTAAGTAAAATTATTGTCATTTGAAAATAAAAATTGAATAAATAAATAAATCCCTTAAGTTTACAATATATTAATAGAGTTTAAGTTAGTATTATAAAGTTTTAATGTAGAAAATTATATATTAAATAAATAGTTATTCATAGATTGAATTTTAAAGGTTAATAACTATTTTTAATAAATCAATTATTAAATGTAGTTTTTTTTGTTTAATTTATGTTTTTGGTGATGTGACTCCCAAAATCTATGCATTAAATGTATCCGTAGGAGATGGTAATGGCTATAGGTAAAAAAATCACTATCTGTAAAATCGCTAAGTAGTGTATGAGATATTATATAGGTTTTTTTTTTTTTAATTTATAATTACGTGTACATAGAAATAAATTACATGACATATCTAATATGATTTGTATGACATATATTTAATATTATTTGATTGATGCAATAAAATATGTAATATAAAAACTAGCATACCTATATTTTTAGAAATCTAAGTAAAGTACACCAAGAGATATCAAGTTTCAAAATATGGAATATTTATATGTTCAATAATAAAGTATGAAGTACAGTTAAATTCAATGATAGATGTTGTTTTCTATTTAATTTTGGTTAAATTTGAATTAATGATAATTAAAATGAGAAAAAAGCAATATCATACATTTTAGAGGTATAATAAGAACATTTGTAAAATATTATGCAAATTAAAAATTTGAAATCATTGATCAAAATGATATTTAAAAAATGAAAAAAAATCCATTTAACTAATCATTCACGGAGCAGTAATAACTGTTAAACATCTATACTATATTATAATCATTGAATTTAGTCATAGATACAATGTGTAAATAGGTTTTCAAAATTTGTATAAGTTTTACTTTGTTAACCATTTATGCACTGTTAATATCTCTTCATTTTTAATACCATGAAGAAGAGCCCAAATTTTGATTGTTACGTTGGACTTCACAACATATAATGTAGGTATCCCATAGTGAGCATGTAACAACCTGAATAATGGCATGGCTTGATGCGTTGTGAAACTGATTGAATAATTAAACTTAAGAGTAGCAAGCAACCATTCTTCAAGTGGTCCTGTGTGAAAACTAATTTGTGATTGCCTCTTAAGAAATCTCATGAACTTCATACTGAGTTGTTCAGATAGGTTGTGTTTTTCGATTGTCATTGTTGACCTAATAGTGACCTTCCATATACATCCAACAAGGTAAAGGTCTTGAAGCTCATGGTATTGAGAAATTAGTCCGTCACATAAATTTATAATCTCAATTTGTAGATTATAAAATTTTACATCTAAGTTCATTTTCACCTTGGAACTATAGAGGAAGTTAAAGTATTAAGCATAATTATCGATTTTTCTTTGATTATTCTTTGGTCGATTTTTGTCAATTTTATTAATCATTTTTTCTCTCAACTAGTAGCGAACACTTAATTCCTCTATACGAAGGATGACATTGAGTGGAAGACGATAGTGGTACTTTTTCAACCAATTAGATGCCCATGCATGTGCATTACGTGACATTTTGCTCACCTGCAAGGAAACTATTTTTAGCTTTTAAATCAATATTGAATAGTATGGAAATATATGTTAAGGTGAGGTAATTAGACAAATTTATAGAAATTTTCTTCATTTGAAGCAAATGTATGTTGTTAAATATGAAATAAAGTAGAACAAAATATATCTAGCATTTCTCTTATCATAACAAAAAAAATGATGCAAGGTTACATGATGTATATTTAGAAAATGCTATAAATTTAGAAATTTTCTTCATTTGAAGTAAATGTATGTAGTTAAATAGTAAATAGAATAGAACAACATATATTTAGCATAACTAAAAAAATGATACTTTAATATTAAATTATTATTAAGATATTAATTAAATTGTATATATTAATCAATATCAAATTATTATTGAGATATTACTATACTTTTGTATTTTTATATTTTTATATTTCTATTAAACTCTTCATCATTCAAAAATAAACTATTAATACTAATTATTGTTATATTATTATATATTTATATTACTATATTACTCACAGTGAGAATGTGTAAATAGTTTTGTAAAAAATACAAACTAAGAAACAATACAAGGATGTTAGCAATTATTATCTTGGTTGAAATTCACACATTTATTAAAGAATTTATTTCATATTATTTGAAGAAAGATATATTACATCAATTATCTTCTAAATATTTTAATCTATTTTCTTTGGCATTTCACTTTGCAAGTTGTCTACCTTTTTTCATATTTTCATATCTGAGACCTTCCAAAGACTACACGAGACACTATCACGAATGTTAATCATGTTCTTTCTCGTGGTCCTATATCAATTGTGACTTTTGATAAAGTCAACCTTTAAGATTTACGTATTGTTAATGCCCATACCAATCATAATGGTAATTGACGCGTTCTACTCCTTTGTATCGTTGTTATTGGAATTGTATTTGGATGATGATTGTCAAATGGTATTCCTAAATAATTGTCAAATTCAACCATGACATATGTTGCTAGTTCAGGTGGAGAACTTCCCGCTATATAGATAATTTTTCAAATATATCCTAGAGCTCCATTTACAAGTCTTGCTTATATCCAAAGATCTTTAATGTATACACAACAAATGAATTCAACTGGAAAATACAGAGATTTTCTTAATACACAATTAAAGATTTAAATCCATTGATAAGATAGTGAGAAAAGATATATGAAGAAAGTATGAATGATAAACCAATGTTAGAATATGTGAATTGTTGTGTACCTTCAACACTAACGTTGTTTGTTTCTTTCCTTAACTTCCTCAAATCCACAATGACTTTTTACTCTTGTGTAGTTGAAGGTAAATAAACAAACTTTGTCACTTTAAATAAAGTATAAACAAAATGTTCTAAATACATAATAAATTTATCTATTTGAATACATGGAGATGTCTTTTTATAACTAGTAGTTATGCATTACATATTGGATATCTTACTTGTTACAATACTACACATGTAATTTATTTTAATATAAATTATTTAATTTATTTTAATTTAAGTTATTTAATTTAGTTTAATTTAATTTATTCTAATTTGAGTTATTTAATTTAATTTAGATTATGTACAACCTGAGTTGGCCTAGTGGTGTAGGGCACCTAGCACTCCAAGTTGCTGTTTTTTTTTTTTTTCAAGTTTGTGTGTTATCTTTGTGATGTAATATTGGACCAACCATTTAGGACTCGGTAGAGCCATGGTTGAGGTGTCCAAGTTTTGGTTTGAGTCAATTGTGTTCGGGATGCTGACAGCCTGAGAAGTGAGATGCTTAGGTAGTTCACAGGTAAAGTAGTCCAGATGAATGTATTCATGTATTAGGGGTCAATTGTGTTGTGTTTAGGTCTTCTATGGTGTTTGAGGAACTTTAGGAGTCTTAAAATGCATTAGAATGTAAAGTTGCATCTTGGAGACAAAAGATGTAAAAAGTTGCTAAGCAACATTTTGCAATTTCTTGCAAAAGTTGCATTTTTTGTTATAGGTGTTAAAAGTTGGTTGAACCAACTGAAACAGAAGCATAAAAGCCAAAATTCACTTCATTGTACGGGTTGGAGGATTGGAAATGCAAGAGCAAGTTTTTGGATTGTGAAGCAAATTTGTTTCCATCGATTTTTGACAGTTTTACTCTTGTTTTCATTGCTTGTACGGTCCAGTACAGACTAGATGGTGTAAACTCATTGCCATTCTTGTGTGTTCATTGTATTTGTCTTCTTTAAGGTTGAATTTTAGGTTTGATTGTCCTAGGTTGCAGAGATTTCTTCCATTCTTTGCAGCTAGGAGCAAAAACCTTGCAAGTAGGGTTTTAGAGCAAGAAAATGGCTCTAACCTAGGCATTCTTTGATGGCACCTATTGAAATCACTAAGAATGCTAGGATAGGGTTTTTATATAGCCTTAGGTTAGGATTTGTGGTTTTGTAGGTCCTTGAGGAGGAGAAACAATGAAGCCCTAGGCACATCGTTGGGAGTAGGTGAGTTAGGACAACAAGAAAAGTGTGATTTATGAGCACATGGGGATTTGTGCAGGACCAAGTGTCATATGAGTGGAAATCCCTCTGAATGCCCTTGAATATTCCTACATTGTTTGGAGTAGGAATTTTGACTGGTGAAGAGTTTTAGATCCATCTTGCCAAGTCACCCGATGAGGCATAAACCCTTCAAAATAGTGCAACATTGGAAACCCCACTTGTACAGATAACCCAGGTGCACTTTTCCAATATTGTTTGTAACTTCCAAAAGGGTACTCAAATCCATGATTTATTTATAGCCTTGTTTGGGATTTTTGCAAACTAAGACCCTATAACCGCCAAGGGAGGGCTAATGCAATTAGGCCTATTTTGGAATCAATAGAGACCTAGAAAGGTTAGGAAGCTAAAGCGATGGATTTTGTGAGCCTAAAACCTCAAAATACTTCAAATACACCTAATAGATGCATTGGGGACCCATAGGAAGTGGTTGTGTGTTAAGATCCTCGCAGGAGTGGTTGGAGCCCAGGAGAGGAGTTTGTGTGTGTGTGCGTGTGAGTGATTGAGATGGCAACCTCAAGCGATGGAGTTGATTGTCCAAAACCATTGGCTATACCTAGGAGGCAAGCCAAAGAGGTTCATACCTTGGAGGTCTCATTAGCATAACCCCTACTAAGTGCCATTGGAAGGACTTGAGTAGTTGAAGGGTTGAGTAGGACAACTCACTCAAGAAGGTGTATTGAACCAAGCTCCAAGACTCTTTGCATCACCTAGTGGTGGAGAACTTTTTCTCTTTGAAAAGAGGTCACAAGTTCAAATCCCAGAAGGGGGTAGGGTATGTACACCTTATCGGCTTCGACCTATTACTGATTAAAAAAATTAAAAAATTAAAAAAATCATTTAGGTTATTTTAATTTAATTTTAATTGTTTTAAATTGTTTAATTTTATTTACTTAATTTAAATAAAATCTGGGCATTGTTTTAGTTTTTGGTCTTTGTTTCTCTACGCTTACATGGTTACGACATGTTATTTTTATTAATGATATGCACCAAAAATTATGGAGTTATCTTATCTAGCATGGTTTTGCTAACAACTAAATGTAGGACTAGATGTTTGGAGGATGCTTGTGACAGTTACTGTGTAGGGAATCATAACATCAAAGGCTACTCGAAGGATAGAGAACAGGTAAATAGGAAAGGAAAGGAAAGCTATGAACTCCATGGGATGACCAAAGTTATGAACATCAAAGTGACAGTTTCTTCGGATTACAGGATGTGGTCTTCACATTTGTGGGCTCTCCAGGGTCAAAATACAGGCATAATTTTATATACTGCTACATGATATCTGTATTAGGCTTGAATTGAGGAAATATGTAATTTTTTCAAATGTATACATATACGAACAAATGGATATTCTTTTGGGGCAAGACTAGAGGTTTTCTCCACCCGGCTCTTTCCTATCGGTTTCCCTAGTGAGCCGAGTTGTATTAGATTTTAAAATATTAATAGAATCTTATGGCCTAAGCCTTTTACCTAATAAAACAACAAAAAAAAAAAACTAGTATATATTTTATTGATTTCTATTTTTATATATATAGTAATATAATTAAAAAATTAAATATTTAATTTGAGAACTCTTATTATAAATGGTTGAGTGGATTAAGGTTGTTTAAAGTATTTTTATTACAATACTACCCATATAATTTATTTTAATATAAGTTATTTATTTTTATTTTAATTTAAGTTATTTAATTTAGTTTTATTTAAATTATTTAATTTCATACATTAATAACTAGATATAATCAAATAAAATTAAATATTAAACTAATTCTAACTTGTTACAATACTAAATATGCAATTTATTTTAATTTAATTTATTTTAATTTAATTTATTTTAATTTAAGTTATTTTGATTTAATTTTAATTATTTTAAATTGTTTAGTTTAATTTATTATTTTATTTTTTTACATTATTTTGTATTAGAAATAAGGAGATCAAAAATACAAGAGATCATAGAGTATCAGAGTTCAGAGGCCAAGCCTCACACCATCAAAAATGAAGTATATACAACGAATCAGCAGGACAAAAACATAAACCAAGACACCTAGTAAAGCACTTCATCTCAGGTGTCCACCCAAGCCACCCATCCCATGGAGCCATCCATCCATACCATGCTTTTCTGATCTTGGATTTGTTTCAGCGTGTAAACCATCTCACTATTAGCATTGTGAGGTCTTCTTTTAATCTCCTTGCTAATTCTGCTGAAGGTTTGATTGAAAGCATGTATATTATCCAGGTGCAGCCTCCAGAAATATCCATTTTTAACCTCATTTGTAAAAAAGGTAGCATGACCATCCTTGAGCAGCCTTTTGAATTTAGCCTTGTTGATTTTCATGGTCATCTGAATCTGCGAAAAAATTTTAAAGTATGTGAGACTTCGAAAAGACTCAGTAAGCATTCTAGGGATATTTTGAAATCTTTCTTCATTTCTACACTTCCAAATTTGCCATAAAATGTTAGATGAGGTAATATCCCAAAACATATTAACATCTTTTCTAGCTTTAGATATAAAACCAGTAATAACTTCAAAAAAATTGAAATTAGAAGGGATAGAAATACCAAACATTAACCAAATCTCTTTGGAAAAACTACATTCGAAGAAGATATGCTTCCCCGTTTCCGGGGTTCTGCAAATGCCGCAATAGTTAATATCAGAGAAAGAGTTCCTAATAGGCAGCTTATTGAGAATAAGTAACCATTTAAAATATTTAATTTTAGGATCAATAGAACTTTTCCAAAGATAATTAAAAACTTTCTTCCAAGAAGAAATATCCAAATCAGTATTCCAAATATTGTTAATATGATTGATGATGTCATCATTATAATTTAAAACAGAATAAATATTCTTGGCTTTAAGTTTGGAGATGGTGATACCATCAGGCCATTTTATCTTCAAATAACTATTAGAGTCCACATGACATAGGGTAGGAAAGTCTTTACTAGCTTTAACAATCATACTATAAGTCTTTTTAAGAGAATCAGGAAGCTTAAATTTATTCTTTAATTCATCCCAAGGGATAAGTCTGTCCATTTCAAAGATATCAATGAATTGCTTGATTCCAAGGTTAGCCCAATACTTAGCCGAGCACCCTTGGGTAAGAGCAAGGGGTTTATTACCAAGCTTAAGGTTCCACCAAATGGATCTTTCACCATGGAGGGTTTTATTATCATAGAAGTCTTTGTTAGTGATGAATTGCCTAACATGGTTCCAGGCTTTCCAGATGGATTTAAAAACCGCCGAGCCTTGAACTATAATAGGAAATTCACCACAAATGAGATCAATGAGAGGAAGATTTTTCCAGAATTTAGCATTTTTAGGACATCCCCTCTCAATATTATTACGAATCAAAACTTTCCAAGGATCATCTCCCTTTAAGGCATGAAAGATCCATTTGGAGGCCAAAGCAAGACCGCAAAGTCTTAGATCTTTCAACCCTAGGCCCCCAAGGAGCTTATCAACATGACACCATTTCCAATTGACAGAGTGCAGCTTTTTATTTCCCTTCCCATCAGACCAGAGATAATTTCTAATAGCTTTCTGGATTTCCAAAACTTGGTAGTCATTAAACATCCAAGCAGAGGCATAATATATGTTGTAAGAAGACATAATTTTTTGGCAAACTTGGATTCTTCCAGCAAGAGATAGAGACCTATTGTGGCACTTGTTCAGCTTATTATGGATCTTATCCTTGACCCAACCCCACATCTCTTTTAAAGAGGGATTAACAGAAAAGGGGATACCCAAATATCTGACAACTTTAGAGGGGCCACCCCATTGGAAATCAAATTTACTAAACCATACAGGAGGTTGATCATCCCAACCAAGACAAATAGATTTGGCATGGGATAATCTAGCTCCAGAAATTTTACAGAAGAAATTAAGTTTATTGATCATGGCAACAAAATTCTCTTCAGAGGCTTCATGAAACAGAGAAGTATCATCAGCAAACTGACAGTTTATAATTTCCTTATTATTAGGAAGGATGATGCCTTTAACAGCAGGGGATAAAGTGTTGTCCCTAAGAATATAAAAAAAAGCTTCAGAAGCAATAACAAAAAGAGCGGGAGCAAGAGGGCACCCTTGTCTAATCGATCTTCCCAAAGGGAAGATGGTAGACAGGGATCCGTTAACATCAATTTGAGCATGAGCATCCTTGAGAAGCATTTTCACAATACCACAAAAGAAGGATGGGAAACCAAAAGCCTCGAGCATCATATTAATAAAATTCCATTCAATTCTGTCATAAACCTTCTCAAAATCCAGTAAAAACATAGAAACATTTTGATTAGTATGCTTAGCCCAATTAAGAGCTTCCCAACTAGTAATAAGATTCTCTAATATATATCTACCCTTCACAAATCCAGTTTGGGTAGGGCAAACAAATTTGGGGAGAATGGCTTCAAGCCTAGTTGACATAATCTTAGCCAAAATTTTATAAGAAACATTTAAAAGAGTTATAGGCCTCCAATTCTTAATAAGGGATTTATCACCCTCCTTAGGGATGAGTTTAATGATACCAGAATTAATATCCCTACCCAGGGTTCCAGTATCGATGGCTTCATTATAAATATTAATTAAGACTTTGCTAATCCATTTACTGTTAGCCTTGTAGAATTCCGCAGGTAGCCCGTCAGGCCCAGGAGCTCTATCATTATTAAGGGAATTGATAGATTTCTCAATTTCCTCAAGAGACAAGGGCTGCTCAAGAATAGAAGCATCCTCAGCCGAGATCCTTTTAGGAATAAGATTCATACATTGATCTCTAAGGGCCCTAGCCTCCTGAGAATCCTCCGAAGTAAAAAGATTTTTATAAAATTCAGCAAATTCACTCTTGATAATATCAATATCAGTAATCAATTGATTGTCAATAAGCAGTTTATCAATAGATTCCTTAGCTTGCTTATGTTTAATAAGATTAAAGAAAAATTTACTACCTCTATCTCCATAATGTAACCAATGGGCTCTTGAACGAATTCTCGCCCCTAGAGCTTTTTGATGTTGATGTTTTCTGAGAGCATTCTTAGCATGGGCAAGCTAGTGACAGAGATAAGGATCATCCGGGTTATTTTGGATATCAATTTCAGCATTATAAAGATTATCATTAAGCCAGGATTCCTTAAATCTATAATCTTTGGCCTTCTTTTGACCAATAGTTCTTAAAAAGTTTTGCCAGGCAGAGACATCTAGACTCCACCTACGGATATAGGATAAAGAGGGAAAATGAGACTCATTGATGAGTCTAATAATGGAAATGGCAGCAAGAATGTCATTATCCTCCAAAAGGCTAGTGTTGAGAATGAATTTACGGTTAGAATGATTGCTATAAATAGGTGAGCAGCCGAGATTAAGAGATATAGAAATAGGGTGGTGATCTGAAAGAGTGGTAGGGGAGACAAGCACCAAGTTATTATTCTTATCCGGAATCACAGAAAAGAAATTGCTATTAAGATAGAATCTATCAAGTCTAGAGTAGATTCTATACTGACCCTTCTGAAAATTACACCAAGTAAACCAGAGGCCAGGGTTATTATTCTTGCTTCCCCTTAAAGGATCAAAAAGGGATTTAGTCCTTTTAAAGTTATTCCAGGTAAGTCTTTCCTGCTCTTTCCAAGAGAAAGGGAGACCTCCTAGTTTATCTTCTTGATTCTCAATCATATTGAAATCACCTCCAAACGTCCAGGGAATGTCAGGAAGCGAGCTAAGCCAAGACCAAAACATACTCCTTTCCGTATAATCATTGGCAGCATAAACAGAACATATACCAAAATCCATATCATTATGATTAAAGATCAACCAAATAGCTCTATTACAAGGTGAAAAACCGAAACTTTTAATTTTAGGTCCCCATTTGGGGCTGAGTAAAATCGCCACTCCCCCTCTACCCTGAGGGTGATTAGTGGAGAATTTGATAGCATCTCTCCAGATAAAATTAAGATTGGATTCGAGATTGAATCCAGTAGACTTAATTTCTTGCAGCATAATCATATCAATATTAATTCGAGAGCTGAGAAAATTCTTAATAACAAACTTTCTATCAGGACATTCCAGTCCTCTAATATTCCAAGAGACGCAATTCATTGAGATAGAATTAGAGAATTAGACGCCTCAACACCCACGATGTCCTCCATAGGAGAAACATCCTCAGAGTCAGTTTGATTCTGCTTCTTACTGTTCTTGTTTTTGTTCTTGGATCCCGGAGGTCTTCCTTTCCTTCTAGTAGTGAGGATATCCTCATTATCAGACAAAGAAGGGGAAGAAGCCTCCAGCACCGGAGACTGATTATTAACAACAGCAGGGTTTGCCGGAATGACTTCAACTATGAAATCATCCGAGATCTCTTGAAAATCTTTCACAGGGGGATTCTGTTTTGAAGAAATGAGTTTGGTGGGAGCCTTAGAAGCAGATAGAGGGGGGACAGAGGGTTTAGTATTGTCTTTAGTAGTCATATTAGCTGCAGAAGGAGGGGATACAAAAGGCATATTTGGAGTCGAGTCTTTTTTACTCGACCGATTTTTCCTTTTTTTTGTAACAATTTGAAAACCATCTGTATCCACTATGCTAGTAAATGATACATTTTGAGAGAACGGTGCTTGAAGCGGAGAGGGGGGAGATTGTGAGGGGGCAAGTGGGGAAGGCATAGGATTAGTTTTAGCAAAGGAAGGGGGAACCGACTGGGTAGAAATGGGGAGGTTAAAAGGATTAGTATTCTTTTGGGTTTTATTTCTGATAATCAGGCAATCTTTCCTAAGATGCCCCTCTTTTCTACATAAAAAACACGCGTTCAAACCTCCTAGGGTTTCAACAGGGCAGGAGACCTGCTCATTAACTATAGAAATATTAATTTCTTTGGGTAAATCCTGCCCAGGCTTCAAAGCAATAAGAACTCTCGCATCTAAATGAGGGACTAAACGAGCAGAGTCATCCATTCGTAAGAATTTTCCTAGGGGTTCAACCAACTGAGGAATAAAATGCCACAAAAAAGGGGGAATTTGTTTAATGAGAACCCATCTTGGAGCTGAGAGAGCAACCACCTCATCAAGGTTAGCCTCCGCATTCCAAGCCAGAGCCCTGAATGTGGTGTTTCCAACTGTCCAATATTCTTTTTTTAGCACAGCCTGTTGAGATTCATTGTTGATAAAAAACACAACAAACAATCCTTTCTGTATCTGCCTACAAAAAGAAATTTGATAGCCAAGCTTTAAGTTCCAATAATTATAAAACCAGTCATCTAAGAATTTCCTAGCAGGCACTTTATCAATTTCGACCGCAGAGAAGAAGATGGCGGTATTTCTTAATCTTTCTTTTTCCTTAATAATCTCATTTAACATTTCAGGGTTAGGAGTAACATGAAATGCAGAAGGATTACCGATTGTTGTGTTTTCATCTTGTGTAGGTTTGGCGAAGCGAGCACCAGAGGCGATTGCAGGAGATGAATTTGCAATCACCTCCAGAAAGGATCTCGGCTTGTTGCCAGGGTTTGAACTAGGTCTAGGCACATTATTAGCAGAGTTATCAATTGATTTCGAAGCAGACACATTACTGCTACGGGGAACTGAAACATCTGAAAAATTAGAAGGCATATTAAATTTAGGGTTTGGGATTAAGGGTGGATCACACCTGATTCCTTGTCCATTCGCCGAATCATCAAAATTACCATTGCTTCTGGTGACGCCAGCAGTATCTCCTGTTTGAGTATTGCAACGCACATCCTGAGAGATCGCCATAGCAGCAACAGGTGCCACCTTGTCACTGTTTGCGGGGGTGGAAAAAATGACAACCAGATTTTGTACTTCGTCTGTGCGAGCCACCAGATTTGCCATTTTGGATTGCCCTGTGTCCCTAAAATTGGAGCCGTCCTTCATTGCCCTAGAAAGCGAACGCAGTCAGGGTTGAATACCAAGCCTTTTTACATTATTTTGAAATCAAATCTAGTAAATATTTTATTGATTTCTATTTATATAGAGAGGTTTAATTTATTTTCATTTAAGTTATTGAGCTTAATTTAATTTGTTATTTTATTTTATTTACATTAATTTGAAAGAAAATCTGATATATATTTTATTGATTTCTATTTATACCCTATAATGAAAATTTTAAATATTTAATTTGAGAACTCTTATTATAACTGATTGACAAAATTAAAAATATGTAAATTATTTTTATTGAAATTTTTTTTTTATAAATTTTATTTTTATTATTACTATTAAATATTAATACTACATGTGCAATTTATTTTAATTTAGGTTATTTAAAGTTATTTAAATTATTTTTATTCAATCAATAGTAAAACTAATCGTAATTATGATAGGTGCCATGCAATATGGCAGGTGTCAATTTTAATTGTAGGGAGTTTTTAATCGTAGATATCTATCAATCCATTATGTGAGTATTAATACGCCTCTGGCGTAAAGAGAAAATTAATTTTTACACTAACTGTTTCTGATATAGATCAATTAGAGAAAAGATAAATGATATTTATACAAGCATTTAAAATAAAAAATAGATATAAAATATAAAAATTTCATTGAAAAGTTTTAATTCTATGATATGATTGGTTGAAGTAATTGGAAAATTAAATGCAGTGGATATAGAAACTAATAATAGAGATATTCAATCTCTTATTTTCCTTCTCTTAATTCATTCCTTTAAATCACAACATAATTATCCTATTTTGATATTATTTATTTGTAGTGTTGAATATGTTTTAGAATTTATCCTTTGACTCAAATAATTTCTTTTTTTTAGTGTCACGAGACATAATGAATTAAGTCAATTTGTTTGTCTTCTTCTTGGTTGTAAAAAATAACATATAATAGGAACTATCTTGTCCTTTGATCACAAGTTTATTGTAAGTAGATGTAAAATCAATGCATTATGTTTATGCAATTTTATTTAGATAATTTATATATCATATCATGAATCATACATGGAACCCACACTAAAATGACAATGGATGTCATCTTACTAATATTTGAAAATAAGAGATTTTCGAAACACTTTTAACACATATACTCCAGTATGTAGCACAAAGCATTGTCATGTTTCATACATAGATGTATTGTTGTTTTATATATTTATGTTTTTTTTATATTCACTATCGTGGAATCTGGAGGTGTCCTTGCAAAAACAAGACTAATCCCCCAGTGTGTACAACCCACTCACAAGGTAGCAACACACACAGAGTTAACACAGCCGGGGACTCGAACTCAAGACCATGGGGAGCATACCCACGCCTTAAGTTGCGATCCACGACCGGGTGAGCTAGGGCCGAAGCCCTTTATATTTATGTTTTGATTGCAACATATGCTAATATATAACCAATTAAAATTATAATGTATTTATACTAATTATATTTATATCATTTACATATCATTTACAAAATCTATATAAGTGTAATAAACAATACATGATTATGATTCTAATTACTATAGCAATTGAGTTGTAATGTAATTGTAGGGAGTTAGAGCATAGTCTAGGACCATTTCTAGGTCTAAAATGCTAATGATAAAGTAGTATGAAATAGATCTATATAATGGTCGTAATTTGATAATTGTAAATTTAATGAGGGTTAAAATAGATTACTTCTATTAATAATTTTATTTTGTAATTTGTAATGCTATCATATTTCCACAATCCATGCTATAATTCTTATAATGCTTCTGGATTTGATTGTAAAAATATTGCACACAATCGAATCTAGAAGCATTATAAGAATTGTAATTTGTAAATTACAATGATTAAGATCTAGAGTTTACTATTGGACCAACATTGTTTTCACTTCATCCCTCTAGGACAATAAACAATAAGTGTCTGCTTGTAGATGGTGTGATAAAGTATATGCTAGTACATTGTTGATGCATGTTGTATGACAATTCTTTGTAATTCAATGCAAAAATAAGATTTTTCAATAATCAACTAATTATCCAAGATTAACCTATAAGACAAGATCCTAGATACTTAATTTGGGTGTTGATATGAAGGAAGATGAACAATGACTAGTTTTAAAAGAACACATCTCAAAATTGGTGAACTAGAAATTTAAATTAGAAGGACTAGGTTGTGGATGTGACTAAGTATAGAGCATAGATCCTTACATTAAGTATATTTTAAGATGGAAAAAAGGTTTACAAAAAGAATCAATTGAAATTATTAGAAATAATAAAATGTTGATTGACTTGGATAAAAACTAGAATTAATTAATTAATTAATTAATTAATATAAACATCATGACAATGTATTTATAAAATAAATAAAATAAAATAACAAATCATACACATTTATCATTTAAATAGTCATGTTATTTTATTTTTTCATTTTATAACATATTCAAGCTAGAAAATCTCACTTAGAAATTTTTTATTTTATTAAATCAATCGTAAATGTCTTATATAATCAAATTATTTTAAATTTTTTTTTTTTCATTATCTATGAAAGACCAAAGAATAATAAACATTGTATAGTCATTTATCCCTCTTAATACTTACATCCATATTCATGAGATACACTTATTTTTTGCATCTTAGGGGAGAGGACCCCGTAGTTGAGCACCCTAATTTTGCACTTTTCAAACTACTAATTTTTTACAACAACTTACTTGGCAAGTCTGATGCTTATAACTATGGTTTCAATGCCACATTATCAAATATGATGCTACATCAGCATGCTTTATGCCAAGGTGTCCAAAACAACCCCCCAAAAAAGTGAAACCAATAGTCGTACATAAGGAGCCCTCATACTTGTGCAGTTGACATGCCATCACATGATTGGTTGCTTTTTACAACTAAGGGTACATTTCATTCAATTAAACGACTCACCTTCAACTCTTGGAGACCTTTCCAACAAGTTAAACAACTTGCAATTTCAAATCCTGAGTAGAAAGTTAGGTCTAGTCAAAGTTAGGATAAAATTTGATATAGTTTTTTTGAAAATTTTGTGGTTTTGGATTTTATTATGTAATAAACAAATATGGCTGTTGTGTTTTGATTCTCAAGGGGTTTTGGTGACCCTTGGAATCTCATAAACTGTTATATGTTGGATTTTCGAATTGAATGGATTACTTTTTGGCTTGCTTCAATTCCGTGTTTACCTTGTTTGTGTAAGTAAATCCAAAATACTGCAGGTTCTCACTCAGGTGTTGTCATCCGAATCCATAATTCAAATCAGTGATATTAGAGCAAGTTTGCTCATGTATGTCATATCACACACGATCAACATATCAAAGATTGGGGTTGGAAACAACAAATCCTTTAGACTACCTTCCTTTGAGACGCACATGATCGCAAATGGCTAAGTTGTAGACCGACAGTGACATTAAAGCGTTGGTTGCAGATGCATTAACAAAACAACATGAAGAAATGATGGAGAAGTTCAAGCAAATGTTGGAAAGTCATGGGTCACAAGCAAACCCACCATTCACGAAGTATACACCATTCAAGGTGCAAGTGAATTTCGATATACCCATGTTTCTAGGAAAGATTGATGCGGATGTTGTTGATGATTGAGTTTCAAAATTGGAAAGGTATTTCTCTGTCAACCAATTCTCAGATGAAGAGAAAATAACTTTTGCTCTTCTCAACGATGAAAATCATGTGAAAGATTCATGGGAAGCAAAGTTAGCATCCAAGGCAGAAGAAATTGGCAATACTTTTATTTTTTATCAAAAACCCACATGGGGAGAATTCATGGAGTATGTAAAGGAAGAATATTTTCCTATAGATACATATGAACATAAATATATGTAGTGGCAATTGCTTCGACAGAAAAAGGACCAAACTGTTCAGGAATATACTAATGTGTTTCATGCTTTAGCAACAAAGCTTGGCATCAAAGATTGTGAGAAGCACCGAGTTCTGAAATATCAAAGTGGGCTCCATAGGTATATCCAAACCAAAATAGAATTCCTGAACATAGAGACTTTACCTAGTGTATATAAATTTGCTACAAAAATTGAGGAGAAATTCAAATAGAAAGGAAGGGGGGATAACTTCGCAAACAACAAATGGAAGGGTGAAGGTGGCAAAATTGCATGGAAACAAACCTCCAAGGAATCTTCTCCCAATTTACCACCGAAAAAGGCATGGGGTATGAAGAAGGCACAAAAGAACGGTATGTGTGAATTCCATCAAAGTCCCTCTCATAACATGAAAGATTTCATAACCATAAAAAGTTTAATGATGGAGACGCATCAGGACAAGGAAGAACCTAAGGTGGCAGAATCTTGCATAGAAGAAAGTCATGAACAGGTCATTGAGGCTGATCCATATGCAATAGTAGCTACTACAAAGATATTGCTTCGGAAGGATGAGGAAAGATTATTCCACTCACAGATGTGGGTTGGAGGAAAAGCCCTGCACTTTATTGTTGATAGTGGAAGTCAAAAGAACCTAATATCAACAGAGACTGTGAAGAGATTGAATCTGAAAACAACAACACACCTGCAACCCTATTCAATGGGATGGGTAAGTCAAAGGAGAGATATTCAAGTGCACCAGCAATGTCACCTTTCATACTCTATAAAGCCTTTCAAAGATGAGGTAGTTTGTGATGTAGCTCCTCTAGATGTTTGTGTCCTATTGGGACAACCATATATGTACTAGCGCCATGGTGTTTATGAGTCCAGACCTCACAGCGTGACAATTAGATTAGGTGAGCAGAAATACCGAATACCAAAGGTAAGCCCTGCATACTCTACATCTTTGATTAGTGCTAAGCAATGTAGGAGGTTGGTTGCCAGAATGGGAACATTCATATTCTTGATGATTCGTTATGAAGAAGAAAGGAAATCAATATATAACTCCCATGCCATCAAAACACCACAACACTACAGAAAAGATCAATGGATCAGATTTTGATAAAATATGAGAATCTGTTTAAGTTTCCAACTGGGGTACCTTCACACTGCCAAGTGAGACACACTATTGATTTGATACCAGGAACTCCATTGCCTAGTGAACCAATCTATCGTAGATCAGTATTAGAAAATAATGAAATTAAGAGGCAAATACAAGAATTGATTAAGAAGGGACATATTCGTCCAAGTGCATCACCCTGTGACATTCTCATTGTTCTCACAAAGAAAAATGATGGAACTTGGAGACTTTGTATTGACTATAGGGCCTTGAACAAAATATTAGTCAAAAATAGGTATCCACTTCCCCAGATAGATGAACTTTTGGACCAGCTTAGAGGGGCTCGATTCTTCACAAAAATTGATTTGAAATCGAGATACAATAAAGTACCAATTGACTTGACTAATGTATGGAAGACAACTTTTAAATCTAAAGAGGGATTGTTTGAATGGCTAGTGATGCCTTTCGGTCTAACAAATACCCCAACGACATTCATGAGAATGATGAATGATATACTCAAACCATTCATTGATTCCTTTGTGGTGGTATATCTGGATGACATACTCATCTTCACCAAAACTTGGGAGGAACATATGCAACATGTGGAAAAAATTCTCTCAATTTTACAAGATCATGGGCTTTATGCAAACAAAGAATAGTTCTCCTTCGGTATGCAGAGTATTAGATACTTAGGGTATGTTATTGACAGTGAGGGTGTCCATGTTGATCCTGAGAAGATACAAGTGATTAAGGACTGGCCATCTCCTAGAAATCTCACAGAGTTACGAAGTTTCCTCAGGTTGGAAAACTTTTATCACAGATTTGTGTTGAGATTTTCCCATTTGTCTTGGCCTTTAAATCAGTCATTGCGGGGGGAACACAAGAAAAGTTCAAATGGACAGGTGCTCAACAAGAAGCATTCAAGGAGTTAAAACGAAAGTTATGTTCTGCACCAGTTTTATCTCTTCCTGACCTACAACAATCAATTGAAATACAAACTGATGCATCAAAACATGCCCTCGGAGCAGTCCTCATGCAACATGGTCACCCAGTTGCATATCATAGTGAGACTTTTTTTGATATAGTGCATCAGTATGCCACTTACAATAAGGAACTATATGCTATCGTTCAAGCTTGTAAGTAGTTAAAACATTATATTTTGGGTAAGGAGACTGTCATTCACACATACCACAAACCTCTTTAATTTTTGCAAACACAAGGGAAGTTGCAGAATGATCAACATCAACGATGGTCAGCCTATCTTCAACAATTTCATCTCAATATTCGCCACACGAAGGGAAGCACTAACAAAGTAGCAGACGATTTGAGCAGGCCTCCGATTGCAACTATAAGTATGGTATTGGACTCATGTGGTCATCAAACTGAAACCTAGGCTCGCTTGTATGAGAATGATGTTGAGTTTGCATATGTTTATAATCAATTGGTGAAGGAAAATCAAGTGAATGACTTCTATTTGTAGGATAGAATGCTTTGTCACCTTGGCCAAATCTGTGTGCCCAATGCAAAACATAAAAATCTGATATGGGAAGCTCACTATAGTAAGGTTGTTGGTCATTTTGGCATAGGTAATACTACTGCTATACTTCAGAGGTATTTTTATTGGCCAAATTTGAGAAATGATGTCATTTCATACATTCAAGCTTGTACTGCATGTGCTATTGCTAAGCCTGCCAGTTGTAAACTTGGACTATATATGCCACTTCCTGTTCTTGAAAAACCTTGGCATTTAGTTTCTATGGACTTTATGTCTCATCTTCTTGCCACCAAAAGAGGCCACGATTGTGTGTATGTTGTGGTAGATAGGTTCTAAAAAATGGTAGTAATAGTGGCTTGTAAAAAGACAATTTTTACAGAGGACATTGCAAAGCTTTTCTTTGAACACATATGGGTTCATTTTGGTCTGCCGAATACCATTATTTCAGATTGGGACAACAGGTTTCTTAGTAAGTTTTGGTCTACATTATGGGAGAAGATGGACACAAAATTAACAAAGTCTACTGCTTTCCATCCTCAAACAAATGGCCAAACAGAGGTAGTGAATCGAATGATCATTCACATCCTAAGCATGTATCACCCAAAACATCCTCGCACATGGGATGAAAGTCTTCCATATGTTCAACATACTTGCACCCATGGATGTTGCCATACCACTTATTCAATTTGATTTGGTTCCATGAGTTGATAAGGAGGAAGATAAGGTAGCAGAATTCATTGATAGAATTCATCAGCTGCAACAACAAGTTCATGAAATCTTGGAGCCTACCAATAAGAAATATAAGGAGAGACATAATGAGCATCGTTCTCCTCATAATTTTCAAGTCGGGGACAAGGTGTGGTTGCATATCCAGAAGGAACGATTGCAGGGTGCCAATAGGAAGCTTCATCCTCTGTGTTATGGGTCATACACAATCATCAAGCAAGTTGGTGATAATGCTTTTGAGCTCAATTTACCCCCCTTTCTAGGTCTTCTTCCAATCTTCAATGTGGAACTCTAGAACCTATATTTTCCCCCACTATTAGATGTTGCAGATGTGGTAGTAACAATTTTCATTACAGAATTAAATCCAGATGCATCTTCTCCATTCCAATGTGATCATATTGTGGACACCATGGTGAAAACACTCAAACAACAACATATCTATCTGTACAAAGTGGTTCGAGCAGGGCAAATTGCTCAATAAGGAAAGTGGTTTACCTAGGAGCAACTTCAGCTCCATTTTCCTCATCTCATCCAGAGTGTTGATGAAATGGGGCCCATTTCTTTTCAAGGGGGGAGTAATGATAAGAACCAAATTTGAAATATCGAAAAAATATTTTCATATTTTTTCTAGTTTTTTCGACATGTTAGTAGTTGGGTTTTTTGAAGGCCTTCGGGGCATTTTCAACCCTTGAAACTTTGGTCGTTCTTTTAGAACATTATTGTAGGCAGGTTCTTTCAAGACTTCGCCTTCAACTCTTGGAGACCTTTCCAACGAGTTAAACGACTCGTAATTTCAATTCCTGAGTAGAAAGTTAGGTCTAGTCAAAGTTAGGATAAAATTTGATATAGTTTTTTGAAAATTTCATAGTTTTGAATTTTATTATGTAATAAACAAATATGACGTTTGAGTTTCGATTCTCAAGGGGTTTTGGTGACCCTTGGAATCTCATGAACAATTATATGTTGGATTTTCAAATTGAATGGATTACTTTTTGGGTTGCTTCAATTCCTTGTTTACCTTGTTTGTGTAAGCAAATCCACAATACTGCAGGTTCTCACTCAGGTGTTGTCATCTGAATCCATATTTTGGATCACCTTGTATAACCGGCACCTCCCACCATGTATATACTCTCAATACCTCCAATTCTCTGCAATGATGTAAACCTTCAATTTTCTTAACTTAGCAACCTCTCGGTCCAAATTCTTGAAGAGAAGTTAATTGAGCAAAACTAGGAAGTGCAGACAACTTGGGGCATTCAATTATAAACTGTTTTCTGATTGAGCCTAGTAGACCTACTATCTCCTTTAGATTTCTATGGTTTTCAACTGTGAGAGTCTCAAGGCTAGTGCAACTGTCTTTTGAGATGGTGATCATGGACAATTTATCATTATCTGATAGATGTATCGTTTTAAGCTTGCATAATGAAGAACTTAAAGACCTCGTTCCAAGATTCAATTCAAGGATTTCACAATGAGATATCAATAAGCTTTCCAGATTAATCAATTCACTGATTGATTTTGGTAAAAATTTCACTCCTAAAATTTTTATGTCTAATCTCTCTAAGAGACAAAGATGCCTCAAATAGTCCCGTAAACATTCAAGCCTATGGCCAAAAGCAATTTTGAGTGTTTTCAAGGAAGACAAATCTCTAAGAGAGGTTGGCAAGCTTGTCAATGAATCACCCCTGACACACATTTTTTGCAATTTGCTCAGTTGACAGATCTTCGTTGGTACCTCCCTTAAACCATCTGTATTAATGTCAAGATCTCTCAAGGATGCTTGATTTGTGATGTGACGAGGCAACTCTTTCAATTTTTTGCAGCCTGCGAAGTCTAAAAACTCTAGCTTTGACATGTTTTCCATTATGTCCAACATAAAGGTGACATTAAAATAGACTCGTAAGTTCAGATGTTGCAACAATGTTAACTCCTTACAAGAGTCTGGTAACCTCCCCAATTTCTCGCATCTCCACAAACTAAGATGCCGGAGATTTCTCAAATTGCCCATACTGTAAGGTAGTGATAATAGCCCATGCAGTAGACATAATTCTTGTGGAAGACTTTCCAAACAGGGTGCAGATTGCAGAACTATTTTTCTCAATTGCTTGAGACTTCCTATTGACTTTGGCAACCCGTCGAATTGATGGCAATAAGAAATAATCGACACTCTTAACTGTAAAGGAGCCTGCAACATATTTTCGAGGAGACGAACTAAACATTTGATAATTGTTAAAAAAAAAATTGAAATATAAACTTAAAACAGATGGAAGATACTTACATCACAATCAGCTACCCAAAGCTCCCATATATGATTTCCCAACCTCCAATTTTCAAAGAATTCTAAAACCCTCAATTTTTTTAGTAGAATTAGTGACAGAAGATTTCTCTGTCCAATATCAAGCCATCGAAGCCAGATCAAATCTCTTGTTGCTTCATTAATTAAAAAATTTAAATTACAACCTTGGGCAACAATAAGTTTCAGTCCAAGTCTAGAAGGCGCCAGGCTCCAAATTCCTCTGCTTGTTTTAACCATGAGTTCCGCCTGCGACGAGCAATCATTGAACTCCTGAGCAAAGATGGCCTTTATTCCTCAAATGCCTATTCCATTTTGAACCCAAAGTAGAACATAAAATCAAACAACTGTGAGAATAATAGAATTTCCTTAAGGCAACTAGACAAACAAAAGCAAAAGAGATTCCTTTTGCCATTGATGAGATAGACAAAAAATAAAACAAATATTAAACTGGTCATTATTCCTAGAATGCCTATTCCAATCTTAATTCAGAGACATCTATTCAATACTGGAGCTAAGTTGACCATTATTCCTCCTATGCCTATTACTTTCGGAATCCAAATAAAACATAAGGTTAAATAACTACGAAAATAGTAGAATTTCCATGGAAGATTTCTATGCCAATGATTAGTGAGTCAATATAAAATTGTTAATCTCACATGTTCTTCATTATAAACTTTATTTAAACCAGACAATTTTTCAACACTCGAGCTAAGGTGGATATTATTCATCCCATTCCTATTCCATTCTCAATCCAAACAAATCATAAAATAAAAAATTTAGTAAAATTCAATTTTTTTGCAACCATAATAAAAGCTTTTCCATTGGTGAGTGAGATAATTAAAAAAATTGTTAATTTCACATGTTCGTCACTAACTTTAATAGTTTTTTGGGGAGACCAAAGACGGTAGGGTGATTGTTTATTTGCAATCTCCCTTCCCAAATCCCTTAAGTGGTCATGCATTTTGATGAAATTTCTCTCATCTATTTCAACAAGACACTCATTTCTCAGTCTCTCCAAATTGTACAAACCTTTCCACCCTGATCCGTTCCATCAATTGCCAAATCACTTTTTTTTCCTATAAAGAAACATGTGATATCCAAGAATACCTCTTGCTCTTCATCATCCAAAGCATCGTAACTTATTTTCAGCTTATCCTCGATATCCTTGTGTACTATCCTAGATATCTTCTCTATTTGACTTTCTCAAAAATCTTTGCTTGAGTATCCATAAAGCTGCCCACCAAGGACTTTAAGAGACTATGGCAACCCACTACAAGCCTCTAAGAACTTTTGAACAAGCTCATCAAATCCATTTACTGGAGACGGTTGTAAGAAAGCATGCCAACAAAATAGTTGCTTGGCATCAACTTCACTCAGAGGTTTCATTTTATAGTGGGAGATGTTCCAACACCCGAGAACTTCTAATTCTCTCGTAGTGATAATAATCAAAGTACCTGGTCCAATCAAAATTTCAGATCCTGTCCTGGACAAAAAAGCGTTCAATTGGTCCACGTGATCAACATCATCTAGAACAATCAATTCCCGAATAGATCTCAAGTTGCTTGTAAGAATTGCCTTCCCCTCTTCTACATTGTGAACAAAACTTTTGAAACCAAGATCCTCCAAAAGATTTTTCTGCTTCTCATACAACAAGTTCTTGTTAGCAGCATCTCTAACATCTAATATAAGGCTAGCCTTCTCCATAGATGGATACTTATTATTATATAGATTTTTAGCAAGAGTGGTCTTGCCAGAACCACCCATGCCCCATATTCCAACAATATGCACATTCTGATGACTTGTGTTAGATTGAAGTGTAGTCAATTCAAAATATTTTACAATTTCATCTAAACCCACAGGATGTTCTGCGACCATGAATGGTAGCTTTTTAATATCTTTTACAACAGAATAAGCAATACTCTTCAGCAGCATGTCCTCATCTCTAAACACATACAACAACCAAGGAAAAAGAATAAACATCACACTTTAACAATTGACATTATTATGATAAAATAAGTCTATGGGAATAAAAAACAGTAGTAAAACACATAATAAGTGCACAAGGTGGAGAAATTGGTACTTACTTCTTACTATTAATGATGTAACCAATGTTATGTGAAACATTGAAGAGAGTGTCTTTCCACTTCTTTAGCTTTTTGGAACTGTATCTACCCTTTTTTCGTGCAACTCAAATGCTTCAGCATAGACTCCTTTTGCATATCGAACATCTCCAACATCAATATAGTAGAAGATGGGAACAATTCTAGTGCCTGTTCTGAACATAAATGATAGCTCATCCAAACACCAACGGGATTGTGCATAATTCTTTGAAAATATAGCTATATGAAGGGAAGTACTCTTCATAGCTTCTTTTAGTTCTCCGGGAAAGGAGTCTCCTAATTCAAGCTCTTATGAGTCTAGAAAAACTCCGAGTCCCATGCCATTTGTAAGCATGCTATAAAGACTAGTGGCTATTGTGTGCTTGACATCGGGTCCACGATGGTTAATGAAGACATCGTAGTATCTACCAGAAGCAGATGTAGATGGTAGAAATTCCTCAAATTGTGAGTAGCTGCAAGTGTTAAAAGTAGATGCCTTTTCAATTGGACTGAACTAAACACAAAGAAGGAATAAAAGACAGTAATGAACAAAGACTTCTTGTTGAGGTGATGTGGAGGTGAGGAGTGCACGGTTTTTCTGTGCAACAAAAAGTTGATAGGTTTCAATGTCTTAAGTCAGCATGACCTGCAATCATAACAACTGATATCATTAACTTGAAGTAGTCAATAGATTCATAATTGTTTTGTTCCCTTTTTAACTACTGGCTGAAATGCATAGATATTCTCAGAGAATAGAGATAAGCTTATTCCAAGTTTATTTACATAACCATTAAACAATGTTACATTCATATTGAAGACACGCTGCAAGGATCAAACTCCATTTGAAGAAATTAACAATCTTAATCCAAATTTATTTACATAACCATTTGACAATGTTACATTCAGATTAACATAAAGCAGAGTGTTTGAAATATCATCAGAGTAACATGGTTTACAAGCCTGACCTTGTTCAAATTGACTATGTCTTATATAGAAGAGCACAGTATTTGAAATATTACCAGATTTACATGATTTACAAGCCTGGCCTTGTTCAAATTGACTGTGGCTTACATTGAAGGTTTCTCTCAAAACTGTCTAATACAAAAAGAATAATTTTCCAAACAGTGGTACTGGAAAAATGGGTTACATGTCCATCATCCAAAACCGCATTGGTTAACATAACATTACAAAATAAAACCTTCTCACAAAAAACATCGTGAGGAAAAACATTATGATGAGAAGTTATATGCTACAAGACCTATGTGCTTGCTCACTTGGTTCATTGAAGTTCAAAAAATTATTAATGTAATGGATATCTTTACCATTTTGAGATTTAACCATAATTTTCTTTTACTTCACATAATACAGGGGACACACAGCTCCAGAATATGTCATTCATGGTGAACTCTCTGAGAAAGGTGATATATAACAGTTATGGGGTGTTGGTATAAGAGATTGTGAGTTGCAGGAAGAACACAAACCTTACTTTACACTCAGATTCTCAGAATCTCCCCGAACTGGTAGATATTTCCTTATATTTTTCTCAGAAAAGCAGAGAACTGAAATCAAAAAATGTGTTGATCACTCTTTTTCTTTCTTTCAGGCTTAGAAGATATACGAAGGGGGGAAAATCTTGGATCTAGTTGATGAGAAATAAAGAGGTATATTGAAACATTTGTTCCTCAATTTTGTTGTTATTGTCGGCCATTCAAATAAAATTAAAATGTAATTTTTTTGTTGTTTGTTTTCATCGATTCAGAGAAATGGAAAGAAAATGCATCAAATAAAACCCTAATCTGTCATCTTGCAAATTTAAACAACTCTGATTTGAACAAAGAGAAAATGGGGTTCGATGCAATTTTGACTGACCTTAAAGAAGATGAAAAATAGAACCACCGAGACAAAATACGACTCTGAAATCTCTCGTTGTTGTTTAGCTTCAACCTATGCAACCAAAAATAAATAAAAATACTTGACAAAACTCTACAAACCCTAAATTTAACAAAACTGATATCCTTTAGGAGGTAAAAAAAATGTGGGCATGGAAACTAACCTTGAGGAATTTGGCATAAGAGATATCTGTGCAGATATGGGAAAATATGAAACCCTACATGGGTTACACTGATGTTGTCGAAGTTCTCTACAAAATTGTTTATTGCTAATTAATTCCTGCGTTTAAAATTCCATTCGAGCTAGTTAGGATTTAGGCATGTGCGACAAGAAATAGCGATGGGCATAGCATTACCCGCCAGTGCATATGCAGAGGCAGTTGGTGGGCATACCCTGGTTTGGTTGGTGCACGATGACTAGAAATGCCAGCTGGATGTGTTCGTCACTCCACAACGCTGGTAAAAACAAATCTATGAGTGCAGATTCTGCAGAAGCAATCTAAATGGCAAACATCAGAATTTTCGAACTTTTTTTGGCTAACCAAAGTTGCCCCATTTTGTTTCACATTTCGTAGACTTTCGGTCATAGGTAAAAATAAAGGATCATGATGATGAATACCTAGTCATGCGGTGGTTTACTACCCATTTTGTAAGGGAAAGCACATGGTTTAAGAAAGGTATGTTACACAAGTTTTAAATTTTATTTTGTTTATATGTTACACAAGTTTTAAATTTTATTTTGTTTATATGTTGTTTTCAAATTTGTTTTATCAAGTGAAATGGTCAAATTTTAATATTTATATTAGCACTTGCATCAAAACAGGTGTAATGGTTATGTGGATAATAAAATATAGTTAAAATAAGCATAATATTTGAAAGTATAGTTTAAAAGATAATAATATGAATATGTTGATAATAATAATATTATTGATATTATTAATATTCTTATAATTGCAATAATTATAATATTTAAAAATTTAAATCAAAACAAGTGCCACATAGTGGCAAGTACTTAACTTTATAGTATTGTAATAAAAATATTTATTATATTTCTTAATTATTATAATATTTAATTATTGTGAGAGGCAACCCGGGTATTTCAAGTGTCGGATGTGTAGCTTGCTATGCGAAAGGCAAGGTTTTAATTAAGAGAGCTCAAAGGCTACAAGATGGGACCAATAATGAGTCGGAAACACAAGCAACATTGTTGGTGGTTGAATTGGTGAGTAATTTGAAAATTCCAAAGGTACATTTAGAAGGTGATTCTAAAATCATAGTTGATGTAATTTCGAAGGGCTCTTCTCCAAGTTGATGCATTAATAAGTACTATAGACACCAAAATATGGTCAACACCTTTGTCTCCTATTTTTAACATATCATGAGCATAGTGCCTCTTAGGTTTAATTAATTAATTAAACCCTTCTTTAGTAACAATTCTTCGAAATCGGTGGCGGATGTTGGTGGATGAGAGGTGGTCTGTGGGAGGGGGGTTGTGCTACACGCGGCAAGGGCTCAAGGTTCCCTACGGACTTGTAAATAGCCAGTGGGACTAGGGGGTTGTGGTCTGATATGTCATTCGGTGGTGCTTGGGATGGGTGGGTTTTTGTTGCCTTGCAAGGGTGTGTAGATCCCTTGCTTATTTCCCTTCGAGGTGTGGGTTTATTGTGAGGTACAATGTCTAGTATTGGTGGAGAGGCCTCAAAGGCACCTCCCCTCATGGATTTTCGTGTTGCAGTGGGTTCAAAATCCCCATCCCAAAATGTCAAGACTTTTGATAATAATTTTTTTGTCTCAGATTCGGGATTTGGTATTGTTGGTGGCTCTCGGATTACGAAGATTAATGGCTATCCGGAGAGATGCAGTGAGAGGCCGAGGTTGGTTATTCCTCCGGAGATGACAGCCGAAGATGTTGAATACTTTTCAAAACACTCGCTATATTGCAAGTTTTTGGGGATGAGGGTTTCTCTGCAGTTTTTGGAAAACTGGGCGCAGAGGACTTGGGCACCGGAAGGGGAAATGGAGATTATGCTTCTGGCAAATAACTACTTCATGGTTACATTCAACTGCATTGAGGATCACAATAGGGTTTTTGAAGGAGGCTGATATTTTTACAACCAGGTGAGATTGTTCATCAAACCTTGGCATGCGAGGTTTAACCCTTCGGAGGAGCTCCCGAATAAGGTCCTAGTGTGGGTGTGATTAACATGTTTTCCAGTGGAATGTTGTCGGGAGGATGTGTTGCAGATGCTCGCTTCATTGCTTGGGAAGCCAGTTGGATCTTCAACGCAAACCTTAGGGAGAAAGGTAATGACTTTCACTCGTATTTGTGTTGAAATTGATCTTAGTAAACCTTTTCCAGAGGTTATAGATATGTGTGTGAGCTCTTATTCTTGGGTTTGACAGTTGGATTATGAGACTTTACCATTTTGATGTCGTATGTGTCATGAGTATGGTCATTTGTAGTGTAAGTGTCCTAGGTATAAACCAGTGGTGCGCCAACCTCAGCAACCGACCCATGACCTAGATGGGCTGATAAAGGAAAAGTTGCCATGTCGGATGAGGTAGTGGGTGTTGATGGTTTTGTCTCAGTTAAGACAAAGAATAGGAATTAAGGACAAAAGAGGCCCTTTTAGGAGAGACGGGAGGAGGATACCTTTAACAGATTTGAAGCCTTAGATGACTTTAGCCAACAAGAGGTGAACTCGAGATTAATTCCTTTGGATCAAGGTGCATCGGGGTTGGTTCTGGAAAGTGTGATCTGGGACTCTACCCAAGCTTTACAAGTGGTTGGAATTCAGCAAATGGAGATGGATCAACCAATAGTAGCCCAATTAGGACCCACTTCTGGTGTGGAAGTGAAGTTGGCTAGGGGGAAGGGTTCTTCTGCAGCTCAGAAATTGGAACCTGTTGGGTCAAAAGTAATAAGACCTCCTTACACCTGGGTCTTCATCAGAAAGACATTAAGAAAGGAGCATCAAAGAAGAATTAGAAGGTTGGTAGAAAGAAGGATTTGGATAAGATCAAATTGATGGGGGAGAATTTGGTTGAGTCAAGGTCAGTAAAAATTATGGATTCTCATTTTTCCAATCCCCTGAAATGATTGTGCTATCATGGAATATGAGGGGATTTAACAATGGCCCTAGACAAAATGTTAGGGAGTTGATAAGGATTCATTCACCTGATGTCCTTTTCTTGCAGGTAACTAAACTTTATGTGGAAAGTATGATGGGTGTGGTGTCGAAGCTTTGGGGGAGAGGCGAGTGTTAGTGTATTGGGGCAGTTGGCTCCTCTGGAGGGGTGGCCTATCTTTGGAAACCCTTGAGGATTCGTCCTATTTGGTGGGTTGCTTCCAGATCTTCTTTATCCGAGGTTGCCTCTAGTCTTGAGACTGAGGATTATATCTTATTTACTAACATTTATGCCCCCACTGATCTTCAAGGTAAGCAAAATTTATGGTCTCATGTTTCTTTTATGCGAGGGTTGTTCCCTTTTCATCCTTGGATTATGGTGGGATATTTCAATGCAATTTTAGAGTTGTGTGAGAAGAAGGGTGGTGTTATGCGTTTGGAACCTTCTTCTTTCCTTCTTCGGGATAGTATATCTTCATTGCATCTTGTTGACATTAAGCCTGGTAATGGTCTGTTAACTTGGAACAACTGGAGGGTAGGGGATTATTGGATTGCAGAGAGGTTGGATTGCAGAGAGGTGGGGGTGGTCCACATACTTTGAGATTCTAGACTGGAGAGGGTCGGACCACTGGCCCATAAAGTTGGTGTCTTCTTCTGCTGAGGTCGCTCGCACTCCTTCATTCAAATTCTAGCTTATGTGGTTACGAGATCCTTCTTTGCAGGATCATGTTGTAGAGTGGTGGAGGAAAGGGAGGCCAGCCTTTGGCACTGCTATGTACACTTTTGGCAACCAGCTACAATTTGTTAAGGTTCAGCTTAAACAGTGGAATCGCCAGTGTTTTAGGAATATTTTTCATGCTAAGAAAGCTGCTCAAATAGTGTTGAATGACATTACTAAGGAAATAAGAGAGCATGGTTTGTCTGAAGCCTTTCTTGGAGAGGAAGATAGGGCAGTCAAGGCTTTAGAAAAATGGGAGCTTAGGGAGGAAATCTACTGGAAACAAAGAGCTCATATTGATTGGCTTCAAGCGAGGGACAAGAATACTGTGTTCAAGATTATATCCATGTTCTGGTCAATGATAGAGGTGAGCAGTGTTTATCCTTGCAGGAGATCTCTAGGGAGTCTTTACAGTATTTTTGGTCCCTCTTTAGCAAGAATACTCAAGGGGACTCGGAAGAGGAGAATCAGGTTTTCGCTTGTATTCCTTATCTAGTTACCAGGGAGATGAATGAGCAGCTTATGGGTCCTATTTTGTTGGAATAACTTGAGAGGATTGTTTTTCACACAAGGAAAGGAAAAGCCCTTGGATCGAATGGGTTTCTGATTGATTTCTTTCAAGATTTATGGGATATTATCAAATTGGACTTATTAGAGGTGGTCCAAGGGTCCCAGAGGAATAAATAGATGCTTCATGCTTTGAATGCGACTTTCATTGCACTAATCCCCAAGTGTGATGGGGTTGATCGGTTAGGCCAGTTCTGCCCTATCTCTCTCTATAATGTGACCTATAAGATCATTTCTAAGTTGATAGCAGAGAGGTTGAAGAAGTAGCTTGGGGATGTCATCTCGGAGGAGCAGAGTGGGTTCGTGGAAGGTCGCCAAATCCTGGATGGTGTGGTCATTTCTACTGAGACCATTCATTCTATTATGGCTTCCAAGGAAAAAGCTATGTTTATTAAGCTAGATATGGCTAAGGCTTATGATAGAGTCCATTGGTCCTTTCTCCAGAAGATCCTTAGGGCCTTTGGCTTTGTTGATAAATGGATTTAATGGGTAATGAGTTGTGTTACGTCTACCTCCTTTTCTGTGCTAATTAATGAAGATCATGCTGAGTTGTTTGATGCATCTAGGGGTCTTCGCCAGGGGGACCCCCTCTCCCCATACTTATTCATTCTTATGGTTGAGGGTCTAGGTATTATTCAAGGTTGGAGCTGGGGAAATGACCTACATCCTCATTCCCATTTGCAATTTGTTGATGACACGACCCTGATGGGATTAGCTCGGATTAGAGAAGCTACGAATCTGCGTAATGTTTTGGATGTTTATCTTGCTACTTCAGGCCAGTTGATCAATAAGGATAAATCTTCCATTCTCTTCTTCAACACACCTGAAACTATTCAAAGGAGGATTGCTCATATTCTGAGATTCTGGGTCGGTTCTCTTCCCTTGACTTACCTGGGTATTCCTATCTCTACTAGTTATCCTCCCAGGGACTCGTGGTAGGGTATCTTGGACAAATTTCGCATGAAGGTTGAGAATTGGAAACATAGATGGTTATCCTTTGGTGGGAGGGTTCAATTGATCCAGTTGGTGGTTCAGACTCTTCCAATTTATCGGTGTATGCTCCAAGTGGCCCCTAAGTGGTTCTTGAAGGGATTGGATTCTCTGGCAAGGCAATTCTTATGGGCAGGCAATCTATCCTCCTATGGTGCAGGAGCACCTACTCACCAGGAGGTTAAAACTTATAACATGAGCAATTTAATTGCATTTGAGTCATTCATTATGTATTAAAGTCATTTGAGTCCAATTGAATCCAATGTAAGGCTATGGAAAGCCAAATTGTAAAAGTTGTTCACCTAGGTCCTCATAAGGTCAATATTGGTCAATAGGGTCAAAGTATGAAAATTTTCCCAAGGAAGGGTAAATTGAATGTAATGTATCATATTTGGTCCATATTGAAGTGTTAAAAGTGTCCATGTAAGGGTTAGAGTCATTTATGTCAAAAATGCAAAAATTGACAAAAAGTTGCAAAGTGCAACATTGCAAAAAGTTGCAAAAACTGATGTAAAAGGTTTCCATTCAGTCTTAAAGGGGTAGTTAATCAGTTATAGGGGGGAAGATCTTATATATTTTATGTAATGGTCAAATTTGAGTCATGCTGGCAAGTTTGGAGGAAGGGTTTGTAAGGAGAGCAATTGTTTGCCTCTAACTGTCATCCAATTTGCAGGTTGAAAGTGTCAGTCATGGTGTTTGGCACCAATTTGAATGTAATTTCTCGGGAATGGATGAAATGGTGTGAAAGAGAGGAAGTCTTCACCATGAAGATCAAATATTTGTATTGGTTTTGGAAGAAGTAATGAAGGTGTATTATGTTTTGTGTAACCCTCTATCTGTTGTTATGTAACAGTCACATTGCATTGCTGCTTTGTGCTTTATGCATATTTTACTTGGAAAATGGATTGGATATTCCCTCTAATAGATTGGAGTGTGTAGAGTAGTGAGTTATCAAACCTTTGGAACAAATGTTAACATCATCCGTTGAGTATGGTAAGAGACCCACTTGGTTTTCTAAAATCTATTTTAAAACTCTCATTCATGGAGTTTCTGGCAAATGTTTAATGATATCTTACGTTTCAAACAATGGAAATTTATGTTTATTGGCTCATTCTAAAGTATATTCAGAGAACTTTAACATGAATTTTGTTTGGGATCAAATGGTATGGTATTATATGAGAAATTTGATGCCCTAGCAGGCTAATCAATGAAATTTTTTGAGTTTCGTTTGATAGTCAAATTCAGTCTTTGTACGGGAGGCATAACTTTTCATTGAACTGTTGGATCTTTACAAGTTTTTGATATGTTTTAGTAAGCCTAGTTCTATATGTCTCCACCAGAGATATTTCAAAAAAGTTTTCTAGTTTTAAAGATGTGAATAACATAATACAGGGTATCAAAACTGTCACAATTGGGACAAATTTGGAAAGTGATTGGAAGCATGAATTCGATGGACTCATGATTGATTGGTATAAGTTTGTAAGGATATGGTGAAAGTTTTGTGATTACTTGAAGGTTATTTATTAAATGTTTAAGTTGATGGAATGTAAAGGTTGTAAATATCTTTGATAAGATTAAGGAACCTATCATATATGTTATTGATTCAATGATAAGGTGTGTTGTTACATGAGAAATGCCTCTAAAATGTTGTTCAGATGATTGAATCAGCATGATCCTTGATGGTTGGTTGGGTTTAAATGATGTTCTGAATCATCCTACAAATGGTGTCTTGTCAATTGGGACTTGGTGCGTAGCACGAAGCAGTCAGGTGGGTTTGGCTTAAGGCAGTCTATTTTATTTGGGGAGGCTTTGGCAGCTAAATTGTACTGGAGGTGGTGTGTTGAATAGGATCGAGGTTGGGCTAGGATTTTGGCCTGCAAATATATGCAGATGATCCTGAAGGAGGAAATCCTGAGATATCTGCTTGAGGGAAAAGGTTCATCGATTTGGAGTACTCTCAAGAAAAGGGCTTCTCTTATAAAGGAAGGACTTTTTTGGATATGTAAGAGGGGGGAAGAGGTGTTTTTTCTGGTTCAACTCTTGGGATAGATATCCCCCCATCCTTGATTAGTTTCCCAACCAAAGGAATCTTTGCCAGAGGTTCCTAGAGGTAGGGTGGTCTAGGGTGAGTGACTTTAAGGTTGTTTATAGGTGTGAGCGTTTGGAGTTGGAGCGGTGGAAGGCTCCTAATGAATGGTCGATTGCTGGTATGGATGAAGAGTGTGTTGAGCTGTATGGGATCCCTTAAGGGAAGGGATAGACTTGCTTGGTCCCTGAATTCTAAGGGCGTATTTACTGTGGCTAGTGGGTACTAGGAGTTGTTGTCCCGAAGATTGGAGGGGAGGGATGTGCTTTGGTGGAAACACGTGTGGAATAATTTTTCTTGGCCGAAGTGTAACTGTTTCGCTTGGACTTTGGCTTTGAATAGATATCTAACTTGGGACAATATTTGCAAGCGAGGATTCCTTGGGCCTTCCATCTATGTTTTGTGTGGTAATAGGGAGGAGGATTCCTCACACCTGTTCTTCAAATGCCCTTTCTCGTTGCTAATTTGGCATTACTGGTGGGGGGTGTGGAAGCATCCTTGTGTTCACGTGGATTCTTTGGTGGTTTTTTGGAGCAGTTTGGGCATGCCTTCTATTTTGTCCTCTTTTCTCCAAACTGTTTGGCATATTGGGCCCATTTTCATACTGTGGTAGATCTGGCTAGAGAGGAATATGAGGATCTTTAGGGAGGTCAGATTGTTAGTTCAACAAGTGTGGAATAGAATCATTGGTATGATTCGGGAGACCATGGAAGCTAAATGTGAGGTGAATTTTCTTTTGGATAGAGGCGAGGCTGATATTGTGAGTAGGCTGGGTCTGTAGGAGATGTCTCTCGCCTCGACTTGTATTAGGAGAGGTAGACGTGCTATGAAGGTTCAAAGGGTGGGAAGGTGGATGCCCCCTCAGGATGAGTCCATCAAGATTAACACTGATGGCTCCTCTAGGGGTAATCTGGGCCCTGGTGGGATTGGCGGTGTTGGTAGGGATAGTAGGGGGAGGTGGTTTTCTTCTTCTCGATGCATAAAGGGAGGTAGTCTAATAACTTTATGGAGGGATTGGCAAATTTCTATTCCCTGTCGTGTGCCTTAGAGTTGGGATGGCGGAAGGTTACTTGCAAATCAAATTCGTAAATTGTTGTTAACTTGTTGATTGAGCATAAGGTGAGTGGGATTCATTGGCAGCTGGCAAGGATCATTCACCAGATTCTTCAAATTAGTTCTATGATGGAGAAGGTGTCTTTCATCCATATTCCTCATGAATGAAATAGAGGAGCTGATTGTTTGGCTAAGTGGGCCTCAGAACATGATGATGATTGGAAAGTTGAAGATTGGGAGCAACTCTCCCCAAATTACTATCAAGACTTGCATAAGATATTTGCTGAGGATATGGATAGTTATGAAGCCAACTGATCTTGGGTTGGTCTTGTGGTTCCCTCTTGGGGCTTTGAGACTCTAGTTCTCTTTTGTAATTCTTGATTCTGATTTTCAATAAAGTTTTTACCCCTTTATTAAAAAAAACTTTAAAAAATCTTCTAAGTCCTAAATAAATAAATTTAATAATTTATTTATTTGACCCCTTTGTCCATTAATTAAATAAATTCATTTTATTTAATTAACTAATTCATAAATATGAGCAAAAAATTAATAAATCATTTTTAATAATTTATCATATTTATCTTCCTCCAAAATAAAGATAATTAATAAATTTTATTTATTAATTCATCTTTATTTCCTTCTTTTCTTAATTTTCTATTCTTCCATTTTATCCTCTTATGTGGAGATATTTAATAATTTTTAATTATTAAATCTTCTGATAAATCCTCCTAATTTTCGAATTTGAAAACTAATATCTTTCCTTGATTTTCAAAAATCAATCTTTTTGGCAATATCTTATTAGTCTTAATTTTCAAATTAAAAAACGAGGTATGCATTTGCTTTTTGTGATGGGATATTTTATTTATTTTTAATTCTTCTATTTATCTTTTTGAATGAAGATATTTAATAATTTTAATTATTAAAATCTTCTTGGTATTTTCAACTTGCTAATTTGGTATTTATGAGAAGATAATTAAATATTTTATTATTTATTCTCATAATATCTCCCCACTTGCTTTCTTCTATCTTCATCCTTCCCTGAATGGCATCTCTGTTGTGCACTTAATCTTGTCTGTTGATTATTTTTAGTCTCGAATCAAACTTGGCCATCTAGTCAATCCCCAATTTTTCTATAAATTGGACTCCTTTGTTCATCATTTTCAACCACATTTTCAAGTATCCTCGCACTATCAAAATCAATGTTGCTTCATGCTTTTGCACTTGTAGGTGAGATCCACACAAGCCCAATTTGGAGGAGAAAGAAAGCCAATGAAGAGACATGGAGGATATGCTTTGATGTCTCATGGTTTGCATTTATTTTTTAGCATCTTGTCTTCATACCTTTATTGTGTGTATTAGGAGTTATTTTCATAAGCTTTAAGGTTTGTGGTTGTCTAATTATGTGCTTTGATGCCTTTTTCTAAATTCCTAGTTACAAGTACGTCTCAATTATTTTCTCAAAGTTGCTTGCATTTTAGGATTTTTCGCATTTTGCATATTAGAGGGGTAGGGAATGGGGTGGCAGACTTTTTGTCCAATGTGGCATGCAAATTGGACCATTTTGTAATTCGTTGGTGGGATAATGTCGACAAGGAAGTACATTGGCCAGCCTAGTTGGATGGTGTCGTCACTACCTTTGGTGTCTTGTGGAGGTGATGGGAGTACTTGGTTTCAAATTTATTGATGTTGCTTGGAGATTGAGCAAGCATGAGTGTGATTTAAATCCAAGACCTTTTTGGTTGGGTATTGTTGGATGAGAATGTTTATATTCTATGTGGACGGTACAAGACTTAAATGCGTTTACAGTTTCCTCCCTTGGGATGCATACGAACTCTGTATTCTTGTAAGAAGGGCGACAAAGAATAATGACAGTACTCAGCATTTATGGTGTTTAAGTGGAGATTTTATTAGGCTTTTGATTTTTGTGGTTCCTAGTGTATTTGTCATATTTTTTCCCGTGTAGCAGTACAAAGTTAGGAATAAGTGGAGGTTGGTGGAGTGGCTCCATTGCAGAAATAGGGTAATGGAGGTGAACTTCATATTGAAGAATTAGAAGGAGCTTTGTCCGTTCGTTGAACCGGTTTCAGAGAAGTGTTTGTTTGGAATTTTTCTCTTTAAAGATGAAATATTGATGAAGTGTGTTCAGTGAATTCTAGGATAATCTATTGCAGTGGTGGCTTTTCGATACAGAACCAATATGGATGTGTATTCTCTTATCCTAGTGTGGGGTTGGAATTAGAGAGCACTGTGAAACTGGTCAAGAAGGTGATGAATGCCATTGTGTGGGAAGATTACCTCCTAGGAATGGAGTCAATTCTCGAGTGGGTGGTCCCAGGAGTTGGCTTCGACATATGTGAATGTGTTGAGAATTTTCATTAGATGGTCGAGGTCGATTTTGTTCCTTTTGTGAGGTGGCGTAATGATGCCTGGAAGGCCCATTTTAGAGAAGAGGTGTGCATTGGTTGGGAAGCCTTGAAGGTGTTTGCGGACTTGATGGAGGTTGAAGCTATATAGCAACACATGATAGAGGAGCTGCGAGATATGGAAGGTGGTGGGCATGAGATGAGGAAATGAAAGCGGGTGGCGAGCAAACCCTAGACTTCTCTCTAGGTAGCTTCTAGTGGTCTATTATTGTTAAATGATGTTTTAATTATGGTATGTGGGGTTAAACCCATTTGAAATTTTGTCTACAAACATTATAATGTTGTAAATTTCATCACGTGGGAATGGTGTGTAGAGCAATTTTTGTACGCTCGCTGGTAATGTAGTTGGGTTTGGGGGTGGTACTTACATGGGTTTTTTGGTGATTTGCCTTTGTAGGGTGGTTTGGATTGGTGGTTTTCTGGATGCTTTTTGGTAGGTGGTTTTGCTGGTTTTTCTTGTTAAATTGTAAACTTTCCTTAAAATTTAATAAAATCATACTATTATCGATAAAAAAAATATTGAATTATTTTGATTTTAAAACATCATTTTAATTATATTTTTGTATTATTAACTATAACTCTTACTTCCATAAAATAATATGGTGAAAATGAAATTGAAGGTGAAGACATGGAGGAGTAGCAGCGACAAAGTTTGAAGGTTTTTTGCTGGTTTATTGTATTTGTTTTTGTAATTGACCAAATATAGGGGAATTTTGAGAAATGTTTGTATAGCACTCATTAAAAATGTAGCACATGGATAGAAACACAAACTTTTTGTATAGACATAAAATGTAAATTCAGGATGATTATTTGGCTATCAAAGAGCCATGAATATATATATATAGTCTTTTGCCTTTCGCCAAAAAAAAATCCTAATTAATTATAATATATATATATATAATTATAATTATAGTTATAATAATCAAATTGATCTTAAACTTAATTATTAATTATTAGTTTAAGATTTTATATTATTTTCAATATATTTGTGTAATATTAATTATAATTGATCTTAATAAGATAACTATTAATCATTATAAAATTATATAATGATTAAATGAAAATTATTGAAGAGGATGTATGGAGATTTCTTGTAGACATTTGGGATGGAAAATAATGATTTATTGTGGTGTTTTCAAACCTCTAATGATAGTCTCCATTGTCTATAGTTGTGATTCAGTGAAGTGTGATTGTTTTGGTGAATAGTCATACAGTCAAGTCTTTGGTCCAGATTGTGGCGGTTATATTAAGTTACCATGACTATATATTCTCATCATATTTTAGATTTCGTAATCTCATGTGTTTTACAATTGAAGATATTCAGGTATGAGTTTTGATTGGTTTAGTGACAAAGTAAAAGTGTGCAAGAATGTGTTGCATTCCTTTACCTTCAGTTGATTAGAGTGAAGTGGTTCGTTGATGTTTTGTGTAGCTTTTTGGTCATTTGCGACAATGTTTATGGTTTGTATTGAAGATTGAATCGATTACATTGGTGTGTGTTTACAGAGTTATTATAAAGATTAAGCCATGGTATTCTGGTTTGTGTGGTAACATGCAATTGCATAAGAGCTATTTTGGAAGTGTATGGAAGGTGTGTCAACATGGTGTGATCCCTCACACATTTCATTTGTCTTTTGCATTGTCTTGGAGATTGGTTTTTGGTTTGACCACCTTGTATGTACACATTACTCTTGTTTTTGCCAACCTAGTTGATAATATAGTGGTTGTAGATGTTGTATAAAGAATATAATGATTAAGTAGATAAAATAATGAATTGTTTATATTGGCATATGTGTGGGATCATGAGGGGCCAAAAAGTGACGATAGGAAAAAAATTGCCTTCTCCATTCACCCAAAAATGCAAAAAATTTGTGTTGACTTTTTGCTTGGCTTGGATGTCTGTACATTTAGCCATGGCACAATACAAATCATATCGGATATCCGATTAATACTGGATATCTGATTCTAATCGGATATCCGACTCTAATCAGATTTTCGATGTTATTAAAATTTTATATTATATAATATATTATTTTAAATATTATATATTATATATTATATTGTATATGAATAATACATATATATATTATACATGTAAATCATATTTTCAAAACGAAAAAGGGTTCACGAATTGGATATCTGGTTAGAATCAAATATCTGATCCTTGTGGGTATTTTTATACTCGGCTGAGACAGCTTGTGGGTCATTTTTACCCACGAGCTGAGTGAAAAATAGCAATATGATATCGGATTTGACCAGATATCCAATTTCTAAAGAGTATTTTTATGCATAATCTTGCTAA
This sequence comes from Cryptomeria japonica, assembly GCF_030272615.1. Lineage (NCBI taxonomy): Eukaryota > Viridiplantae > Streptophyta > Pinopsida > Cupressales > Cupressaceae > Cryptomeria > Cryptomeria japonica. The sequence goes on along the minus strand of NC_081410.1, from coordinate 3,927,022 downwards.
CAAGCATGTTTTTTTCAATTTCCTTGTATTTTTATGATTTATTCGCATTTTTTGATTTGTTTTTCAATTTTTTTGATATGAATTAGGTTTTTTATTTCATTTACACAGTTGTTTGAAATTTGTTAATTAAATCCAAATTTTCAACTTCAATAATGTAAAATGGGTAATAACAATGATAATCCACCAGTTCCGCCACAACCACCAAACCCTCCATTACCAAACCCCCCCTCAATTCAAGATTTAATTGGTCAAGATTTGAACCAATTGAGGGGAATTGCTAATATTTACAGTAGAATCCCTCGTCTATCCTTGATGTTAACTACACTAAATGCTACAATAGACAATGTAGAAATTATCACCATTGAGCATAATTTTGTTCTTTTGTGGTGAGAGGCCATGAGGGATAAATATGTGGATGTCTTGAGCTATGATCGGGTGAAGGAGCTTGAGATATCTAAAGCCAATATTGCCACCCTATTTATTAATCCTCGCACCATGCAACCCGTAGATGTGAAAAAAAGCTTTCCATCAAATAGTGTCAAAATGATGATATTGTAATACACTTTTGGGATCATTGGTGGATGGTTTTTGGATAGACCACCCAACAATAGTCTCCAAGTGCCATTCTAATATCGAGTTCATTTTGGACAAGCATGTTAACTACTTTGACATCAAGCTTTCCGGGTGTGGGGGGAGTTATGCCTTAGGATACACCTGGGGCAGTTCGAGTATTACAAGGCCCATATGTTCTCCCTCCTCCCATTGATCTCCCACCTCTAGTACAACATCCAGATATTATTATCGAGGCAACGTCACAAACTATATCAGTTATTCACTCTTTGAGTAGCCTTTTAGTTTCTTAGACTGAGGCACTAGCTCTACCTTTTGGTGACGTTAGCTGTGGATTGGGTGGTGCTAACAGATCCTCCTCAACTCCACATATTTGTGTGCCACATACTTGTGCTATGTGCCATCAACTATGCTTAGATTCTCTTTGATAGCCTGTTGATCCTCCCATAGACACAACTAATTATGAGGTGTATGATATGGCCAATGCACAAGATGTGACGATAGGGACTCGAGCACACCCTTGGGAGTCCTCACTTTCTAGAGACTAGGAGGTACCTTCATCATACATTGATGATATAGTGGTAAGACTCAACTTGTAATTTTATAGTGCATTTTATTTTAAATGATTATTTATAAGAAATAGTATTAAGTAGTAGTGTTTATGTACATGGTTTATTTAACAATTGATGTCTAAGGAGGAGTTATCATAGGTCCATGATGGCACCCTGACATCCATTTCATTTGGCCTTGACAGCTATACAATATATATTATTGTACCTAGTCGTTTACATTTTTTATTATATACATGCTTGTCATTAATTAAATTATATATTAACTTACATGTTTATCTTATTTTACTCTTGTAGGATACACCTAACATGAGTGCGATGTTGTGTGATACATGCTTTGGAAGAGCAATCAGAGACAAGGGAAAGGTAAATAAATGCAAATACGATTGAATTAAGAGTTTAAATAAATTATAATGATTATACCCATGTCTACATAGATTGATAGTTTCACATACTTGGCGTCTTTATGTATAGAGAATTGTTGGCTTCGCATCCTTGTTGGTTGCACCCACAATACTTGAAGAAGATGAACAACACTCATAATGTGCTTTCGTGACATCATTACAAACATCGTCGATAGACTACATTATTCTCCATCTCTTCTCCTTCCTCATCTCACAATGACCTACTCCTATAAATAACCATCTCCTTACTCTCCTTCACAACATATTGAATACTCATTTTCAAGCAAACCAAAGCTTGAACAAAACCCGAATTCCTCTAATCAAGAGACCCACGATAAACCCTCGAGCAATGTTGGTGTTGGTTGCATGTTTGGAGGTGGCGGTTGTATTGGGAGGCGCAACCCGATATTCGGGCATTAATCTTGGGTCAAGGTTTGTAGCTCCAGGAGGTTCTAACAAAGGTGACAATTTGATTTCAGTTGTAGAAGCCTGTCCAAATCCATGCGGTAACTCTAATGAGCATGAGGATTCCAATTCAATAGCGTGTGCTAAAGGAGGTCCAAACTCGGGAGGCAATTCTAAAAAATTGATGGAGTCGTTTGGGCCAAATCTAGGTAATAATTCGATTGCAGCTGTGAGAGAAGGTCCCAACCAAGAAGGCAATTCTTTGGGAGGCCGCAAGGATGCTCACCAATTTCTCATGTCACGTCCCTAACGTCGTGCAAACATTAAGGGACGTATGTTCTTCTTTGAATCATCTAGAGATAATCAACTTAGCAAGGTCCCCTCTTTCTAACATTCATTATCCTCGACCAAGCCAACCATCACAACATCTGGTTTGGGTTAGGAAGCGATAATAATTATGATAGGCAAGCTTTGCTTCAGGATCTCGCCAAACATGACGAGGGTACGTATGTTCTTATTAGTACTTGTCATTAGGCTAGTACTATTGTAATCAGTTGCACCCAACTTTCATTAACTCGTTATTATTCAATTATTTTTTCACCAATAATGTCTATGAATTTCTTCTTTCAATGATTTTTTGTAATTTTTCAATAGTTAAGATGCATGATTTTTAAATTTGCAAATTACAAAAATTGTTTTTCTTCAGTGTAATTGGCTCGAATAATTTGCATCTTATTACTGGATTTCCCGGATCCACTTTTCTGCATGATTTTTTTGGGCAACTTTTTAGGTCATTAAAATAATATTTCGTATAATATCGTCAATATTTGTAAGACATGTGTAATAGATATTTTAAAGGTTTGGATTGGGGAAGTCAAGCTTTTCAATTTGCAATATTTCATATTTGTGGGCTATTACTTTTTTTAGAGTTTCTTTAATCAATGTCTTGAATCATATTTTATGATTCACCATAATGATGGTGAGCAAGAGAAGAAAACAATGTGATGGTGAGTTATAAAAGAGAACATATTTGTTTTAATAAAAAAATATATTATAAAATTTATTTAATAATTATTTGTGAATATTTTAATAAAATATTTTAAAAAATATATAGATATTGTAGTCATGCATTTATTAAATACTTTCATTCAGGTTGATTATTTTATGATAAACTTTTTTTTATTGTGTTATTTTATGATAAACTTATTAATCGATATCTTTGTGATTTAAAATTAAAAATGATTCCTTCATTTGTTGACTTAAAAATTGATTGGCTCTAAGACTGATATTAAACCTTTATGACTGCAGCATTGACATCTTGAAATGACTATGCCTTGTCTCTAAGTGATAGTATGCACAATAAAAGGCATCATGACTGCTCTTGAAGGGCTTCTTTGAATGTCACAATTATTGCCAGTGTCATGTCATATTTTATGTCCTTACTGTACAAAGTATGTTAGGCATATCATCCCTTTCTCAGTCTCATTGTCTTTGAATAGATTAAATGGCAAAATAGGATGTCATGTTGAAATCCCTTTGCCCCCAAGACCATAGAGAGTCACACCGATATCGGTTTGGTCGGTGAAACCTTTCAACTTCAGCGAGCTCAAGAGTTATATTACAAGCATCCCTAGACAACGGTCTCATTGATACAAGACTTATGGCCAAGACAATCAGAAAGTCACATCAATATAGAACTTATCGTTTTAACTTTTTACTTCTGCCAACGACCCAGAGAGTCTTACCGATTAAAAATGTTATACTGGAATGACACCTTCAGCGAGACAACACCAAAATTCTTGGTGAAATCCATCTGTGAGGTTCTCCAGTCATGCTTTATATGCTACAGTACTAGCCTCAATGACTGTCAATGCAATCTTCAATGGGCTGCTCACTGCTTTGTGACTAAGTCTTGTAGCTTTTATTGTGTCTTGGCTCTTTTGCTGCTAACTCTAAGTTGCTCTTTCCGTTGAGTGGTTGTTCTGAGACTCTTTTGATGTAGATGCATTATAACTCCTTCATTATGACTATGGATTATTCTCATGATAGGCTTCCACTTATGAGATCCATGTCACCTACAAGTTGTTGTTCTAAAATCTCTACACTGAAGTTCACCTTTTCTTTCACCATTAAATTTGCCACTTGACTAAAATTCTCAATCTTGGTGGCCATAGAGAAGGAGGTGTAAAACTAGGACTCTTCGATGCTTCCTCTTTCAAACATGGGTTACGGTAAAAATGAGGAGTTCTGATCCAAAATGAAAATCTACTATTCCCTCCTAAGTTTGATCATGTGGTCTCCTCCAGAATTTGGCTTTCAAATGACTCTTAAAAGGAAAGGAAACAAAATATAATGAAAGAATTTTTGACATTTTTAAAATAATAACATGACCCTCTCGACATCTTTACAACATGCTTATAGAAATGAAACCTTTTTTTTGACAAATTTTAATGCTTTCTATCAACTTGACTCACAAGACACCCTGAATATGAGATAAAAAAATGAATAAAATTATACATGCAGACCCAACATGTACAATTGACATAATAATGTAAATTGGATAACACATTGGCGATTCTATGGAATGCTTGCTTGCTAAGGAATAATAAACCAGTAGCCTTATTGACTTCCATTGAGTATATGAGTTGAGAAAATTACTAGTATTCAATAAGATTACACATATTTACACATGTTATAGTTAAGATTAAATGAACTGACTTAAAAAATACAAAATTACCAAATACATTCATTATAATTATAGTTAGGGTTAGTATTATAATTCAATTAGAGTTAGATCTATCTTCAATTAATTTAGTGTTAGCGTTTAATTAGGAGTAGAGTTCAATTAGGATTAGGACTATGATTCAATTAGTTTTTAATTAAAGATAAAATAATTTTTTGAGTTAGGGATAAATTATGATTATAGTTCAAACATAATTAGTGTGAGGTTTTAATTAGGGTAAGGGTTAGGTATAAAGTTAAATTCGAGTTAGGGTTAAGGATCAAATAGGCTTCTAGGCTTCTAGTTTGATTGAATTTTTCGATTACTTATTCATTCATTATAAGTAAAACATTATAAATTATTAATCTCTTCTATTTGCTAATTGTTTGCAAAAAAACATATTCAATTACTATTACAAATCTACACGACAAGTACTCACCACTATGTGGCACTTGTTATTTATTCAATTCATTTTTTAGATAAGTTACATGGCAAAACAATACTCAGATAGAAACCATTTTTAACCATAACAAATTCGTTATGAGTCTTCAACACTGTTAAAAAATCAAGTTTTTTTAATGCTTCAGCTCCATTTAATGGGTTTATGTGTTATTTTTTTTTTTAAAATTTTAATCTCATATGAGCTTGAACTATTTGGTTCTTGTTTTATTTTCATATTTTTTTAATATGTTATTATTATTTCTTATAAACAGAAACACTCACATTTATTTATAAAAAATAAAAGTTTTTCATTAAAAACAAGCATTAAAACATTATAATTGAAATTGATATAGCAAAATGGAAATGTAAATAATTAAAGACTAAAGCTAAATCATTGTTGTATTGAATGAAAAGTAATATTAGAATGACATTTATTTTGAATTTTTAGATACTATATAATGAATTATAGCAATAAAGTAGGGCTTTATAAAAAAATAAAAAATCTTTTGTGTATGTTAACCAATTCAATTACCTATCTCCATACAAGAAAGTAATTTTCAAATATAAATTAATATATTCACATGTTAATTTATATTTATTAATCTATAATCTATTCTAAGATGTAATATTCCAACATTCTCTCCTTATCGTATTAATTCAAAGAAAGGATGGAACGTTGCATGGATTGGACACAACACTTCATCTAGAAATACGATGTACCTCTATAAATCTCCTCCCTAACCCATGACACACCAAACAAGTTATATTATCAAAAGTCTTGCCTACCAAACTCAACCTCAATGCACACCAAGAAAACTTTTCTCTAAGAGATCACCCTTCATAACCTTCATAGCAACTTTTTGGGACCATTCCTTTTTCAAAAAAACCACACTATCCAAAGAAATGCAAACTTTAAATGCATCATATTGAAATATTGATATTCTCTCCATAATTCATGCATCTTTAATTTATCAAATTATATATAAAATTCTTCAATTTGTTCCTATTCTTTTATGACATATTGTAGTGGATTGTTATAGGTTTAAAATTATGTGGTGTAGAAGAGAAAATAGACTAAAGATACTTATATTAATAGTTTATTTGAGAAATTATAGACTTTATATCATATGTATAAATATACAATATTTTTATTTTCTCTTACTTTTAATCTTCTCTATGTAGGACATAGAAGCACATAAGAACTAACCCATAAATAAACAACAAAAAATAATTTTTTTCTAAAAATTAAGCTACTAATTAAAATTATAAATTGTCTATATGATACATCCATGAATGGAGGATCCAATAAAGGATTATCCAAAAATGTAGTCTAATGAAACAACGGTCATGCAATGGAGCTCAATAAAATATTGAAATAAAAATATATTCCTTATTGATTCCCAATCACGATGAAATTACAATGTGTTACAATATGATCGCAACATGTTAGGCCACAACCATTTGATTATAATTAATGTTGACAAAGGTGCGTTATACACCTTACATAATAAAATAATAAAGCTAATCATATAAATAAATATTTAATTACAACAAATTTAAGAAATGTGAGCATCACAATGGGTTAGACGTTTTTGGAGACACTTTCTATTGTATGTGACATTGGGATAAATATTTAATGTAGGTGCCACAATGGGAAAATATTTAATACTAGAAACAATTAGTACCAAATTAGGCTAAGGAAATAATTAGGATACTAGTCTCCTCTCTCATCGAAAGTTGATTTCTTGGTGGCATGGATGACACGTTGGTGGTGGCTTGTTTTAGGGTTGGTGCATCGTTGCTAAAAGACTTGTAGAAGGTGATGGAAGGGAATTCTAGCATGAAGTGGTGTCCATTTGTTAGCTCCAACAAACTCTAGAATGAGGCAAGGCAAATTAAGAAGGCAGTCAAAGGTGTGGAGTTTCTAAAGAAAGCCATGAGACTGTGGTGATTGAGGGTGTCTCTAATTTGCTGATTTTAGAAAGTTCAGAGGATAAAATAAACCATTTATATTGATCATGTTATTTGGATGTTTACAAGTACATAAAGCTTACAATTTTTAATAAATTTTCTTATTATAGTAAATAATATAATAATAATAAAATATACCCTGACAATAACTAGACCATATTGTGAATTAAAAATCATTTGATGACTACCTACATGATGCCTTTCTGCATATATCCTATTAAAGTAGTTATGGGATCTCCAATCTCTACCAATTACTGTTTAAAGAAAAATTAAAGAATTTTGTCTGCTTTCAAAGGAAATCCTGCAAATTAGCACGAGGAAGTTCAAATGAAGTGTTGAGCAGGGGCAACAAGGAGAAGGGACAGTGCATCTGCTCGCTACCTGTCTTTGCCTTGGCCTTTATGGTTTAGTTAAGGATACTAGTTTTCACTTTCATCACATGATACAATGCTCAAGCCAACCTACTTCGACCATTGTAACCGACTTTGACTCTCTCTACACATACTTACCAATAGTGAATAATAAATCTAATGTAGCATAGGAATTCCACTTGCTTTAGGACTAAAATTGGATCCGCTCTATTAATTTTGCATACAGTAGATCTGTCATATAATTCAGATCTAACCTAGTGAAATGTATACTTCTTTTCTATAAAATTTTCATTGTGTTCTTCTAAGTTGGTTTGTTGATTAGATTGGTTTTATAATCATGGAAATGATCGAAGACAACATTTTCAATCATTCAGATATTCAATAATGATTTAATACGAAATTAGGTTCTTTTCAATGCTCCAAATTGAAATACTATTAAAATGATCTTCTTCTTTAATGTGTATGATTTAACAAATTTTCATATAAAAATGAATATAAATTGAATGATCTTACCAAGACATAGTGATTAACTATGTAAGAAATATGCTTAGTTGGATCATGATGACTATTAAAATGGATGAGAGTTGACAAATAATTTTATTTTTAATTTAAAAAAAAAGTGTGACACAACTTTAAACTTTCACCCTCAAACTCTATATAATGACTTTGAGCGGTAATCAAAGACAACGAGAAGTTGTGCAGTATGTCCTAGAGTGCAATGTATTGCTTATTTTACTAGATGAATATTTTTAAGCTCCTTGATTTAAGCAAGAGGGCATCAATTTTTTGATTTATTAGATTCTTAAATGATTTAGGGCAAGTCCTTAAATAAAACTTCAAGAATGCAAAGAAAAATAAAATTGTACTTTAAGTTGGAACAAAATGATAAAATAGGGAAAATACGTGAGCTCAAATTTTTATATTAAGTTCAAAAAATTTTATGATCACTTTTGTAAACACATAAGTAGCTTAGATCAATTTTGTATATGCATATCTAACCCAAGGTGAGTAATGAGGGTAACTAAAGAACACAAGTAATTCCCATAAATGAGTTCAAATAAATATGGGTAAAAATTAGGTTATGTAGTAAGTCTTAGAAAAAGTTATACTACTTGTACATTTTTTTATTATGTATTAAAGATAACCTAATCAAAACAAAGTCAAAATATAAAGAGAAAATTGTAGAGTAAACAATTTTTAATATTTTAAATACTAAAAAAGGGTCTTATCTGTGCTTTTTTAATCACTCGAAAGATTGCCAATAATTTGGATATAAATTGATCACAATATTTAGGTAATGGTAAAAGTCTAATTGAATTCGTATAATGCTTTAGAACAAATTAATATGATCACTTTGACCCTTTTCAACAATTAATTAATTCAATTGTTAAACAAAAATTTGTCCATTTTAAAATAAAATGATTAACATTTTTCCATGTGAAATGTGTAATTGGTGTTGTAATTTCATATTAATTGGAGAAAAATCCTTAGATTCAAATTTTATCATTTTCTCACTCAAAACATTTCAACAATATCTTATTAATTTATAGCTAAAAAAGGTCAAATAATTTGCTCATTATCTTACCACTTTATCACTCAATATTAATGTATTTCATTTTTTTAATCTAAATTTAAATTTTATTTTATATATTAGCAATTTTTATATAACAAAGTAACACTATTTATATTACTTTATATGAAATTAAATAATATACTAAATTTAAAATATAGGTCAACCCCAATAAATGGAGTTGTATGAGATCTGATCCCCTTGACAAAAGTGCAAAATCGAAATGAACAATGCATCCAAAGAAATCATTTAAATTCAATTTTGATGGCACATCTAAAGATAAACCTAGTGAGTCAGAAGCATGATATATTGTAAGAGATTCAAATAGAGTAATAATGTGTGCAACTTCATAAAATCTCAAATTAGGAACTAACAATGAGGTTGAGTATGGGATCGAATTTTAGGTCTTCAACTATGCATTAAAGAGGGTCTAAGAAGAATCACAATTGAGAGTGACTTAAATATTATTATTAATTCCATAAGATTAAAATATTTACAAAATTGGAAGATTTATATACTTGTTTATTTAGCCTTACCTTTACTAGGCTCTTTGGAGGATTTCTTGATAACTCATGTTTATTGAAAGATCAATAGAGAAATAGATTTCCTTACTAACTTGGCTATTAATGGAAAGGAAGAGTTGGTACTTGTCAAAGAAATTTACATATGATATTCATTTAAATGATTTCTCTAAGGCTTCATGGGGGATGGAAAGTAATCATGAGAGGAGCTAATGAAATATTTCATTTTGATAGGTTTGGCTTGTGGCTTGCTCAAGCTAGAATGGACCCCCCACACTTTCATGCCAAAGGGAGATCATGGATTATGACAAGCATAGTGAGATTTGGTCTAATAATGAGCCACATGAATAAAACAACTTTTATAGCATATTTTCCATTATTCATAGTTATTTGGCTCTCAATCATGAATACACTAGTAAGGCTTGTGTATGGTTCATGAAAAATGGCATTTCTAGGGAAGGTTACTACGTTGAGATTGAAGTGTATTTTAGAACTCATAGTTGTCATCCCTTATTTGTTGTTTAGTGGGTGTTAGAGGTTGAGTTATTAGTTGTTGATTATAGGTTTTGAGTAAACACAAATATATCCTCTAATATGTTTGTGGTGGTACTGTTAAGTTTGGGGAGGTTGAGGAAAGAATTAGGATAATAGTCTCCTTTGTCAGATGCACCAGACTAAAAATTTAGATAATTCTAGATTATTGTTGAAGTGTTGTGAATTGGAATACAAATTTAGAGAATTCTATTGCAGACATGGGTGGGAAACAGTCTATGATAGTCAATTGGCACCACCAGGCATTGCAAAGAAGACCACACCAATGTGCGGACGACTGCCTAAAATTAGGGCATTTATACAGAATACCCATAGAGGGTTCACGTGGTATATTGACAAAGCATGTGAGACAAAGAAAAGGAATAACTTATAGATACGAACCGCGAAATTGCCAAACTCTCTGTTTCTAAACCACCATGCTGCTTTGCAGATTTCCAAAACTGTGGGTAATTCTTTAAAGCCCCTTGCATTTGTAATGCCCCTGTCAGTCAAATCTGTCTGCTATTACGTGTTCTCTCCTCAACACAACATGCAACCATGTTTGAAACCCTACCTCCGCATGTTCTCTGCACTTTGCAAAACTCTTCACAACTCGAAACCTAACTTTACCTGAGGCAGACCTTGTTTGTCGTGTGTTCTCTTGCATCTATCATTGTGAAAAACTGTGTGCACCGTCTCCCCTGTGAATTGAATCCTAGAGAAAATATTTTCTTCAAAAATAATCTTAAAAAATATGCAAGTTTCACATGAGACATAATTGCAATCAATTTTTTGTTGAAAAATCTAAAGATTTGATTGGATGGCAAGGAAGTGTTTAATAACTGGTTAATGTTTTTGTCTTCTGCAAAAGTTCCAATAGGTAGGAACTAACAAGGCAAAAAAGCATAAAAGATATTAAGCACACGTTCACATACCCAAATAAGCCAAATACATGACATGATGATTTCTTCTAGGTTCTATGATGGTGGCTTGGAAGTGTTGTGTTCTTGTCTCTCCACTTCATTTTTTTATTGTGAGAAGTGATAGAATTCTTTACCCTATGTTTACTCTTGTTTTTGGCCATTAACACTCTACTTTTTTCTATGATTGATCTATATTGGATTTAATTTAGAAGTTCCATTACATACGTGTTTTAGTAATTGTCAAATTTTTAAAGTTTTTCCTAGTGTATTGATCTAGTTTCCTTATGCATTGGGTTTCTTAATTGCGGGATGTTGTGTTGCTAAGGCTAATCATTTGATTGCCTTTGTGGCATCAATGACCTTGTAGGAGCAAACTAGTATTGTTTCACAATAAATGTTGAGGGTTAGGTTATAAATGTAACCACAATATTCAATCTATTTTTGTTGGTTTTATAGACATATTGTTTTTAGCAATGGATGGAATAAAAGATTGTAGCTATGGCTCCAAAAATATGGAGCTAAATTTTATTAAATAAAAGTACTGTAATGTATTGTGAAAGTGAATATAGTTGGTAGTGTGAATTGAGTCCATTATTTGACATGTTTTCTTGTTTCAATTTCCCCAAAAAAATTGCAATCAACATTTTGGATGATATAGATATACAACTTAGATTAGTTATGTCATATAATAAATGTACATAATACTTTCATCAATAATGTAGTAATGCAAAGTTTTTAATTTTCTTATTGTCTCACAAGTAGTTTTGTATAGTGAAAACCGTGTTTTGTGTGTAGAATATTTGTTATTATGTTTGAGGCTCTAAAGTTGATATTAAAAAAAAAATCATCTGTAATGTTGTAATATATAATTATCAATATACATGACATTGTATCATCCTCTATATTTGAAGCAATGAACATTCAACTTTGAAAATACGAAATATATTTCTTCTTGAATATTTTTTTTGGTAGCCTTCCAATAGGTCAAAATATGATTTTTTTAATATTTGATCCTTTGACATATTTTGTAAATTTTATTTTTGATAAAGAGTTGTAATTGAACATTATGTATAACTCTTTTGTTCATATGATTCACTTCAATGTAAAATATAACTATCACACAAAATGACACACACTACCCCATTTCTACACCTTTTCTTATGCACGGATAAATTATTTAACTATGGCCTTGCTTATATTTTGCATTAGGTATAATTGTGAGAGATATGGAAACCATTACAAATAATAAAGAGGTAAGCTAGTGAAGTGAGGAAGTCTGTTAAGAGGCAAGGCAATTATTGTTAGAGTAAAGTAATTAATTAACTTTGCTCTCCTCTTAAGATTTCTCTTTATGCATACATTAGTCATTTAATAATTAATATTTAATTATTAAATGCTCACACCTTAGGGTTAGGTTTTCCTTTTGGTGTTGATCTCCTTTATAAGGATTGATCTCTTGTATTATTCATATTCTTGATTCATTTTTCTCTGATAATACATCTTTTCTCTTTGTCAGAGCCAAAACCCTTGTATTCGTTCTCTCTCTTTCTCTGTGACAGGTTTCTTGCATGCAGGTTTCTTTTGGGTTCTGTGGATTTGTATTTTTCAAATCCTACATGGTATCAGAGACAGATCTGCTGCAGCTTGTTCAGACTTTTGAAAGATTTTGAGATCCAGGTTTTGGTTGCATCAGATCTGTGTTTGTATTCTGTTTTTTATTTTGGAATAGGGGGTATTTTTTTTTCGGTGCACTTTGAGCCCAAACGGACCTCACCGTTGAGCTCGTAGCGCCCAAAAACCCCTATTTCCATATAAAATTCGTCCGATTTGGACACAATTGCACCAGGGGGCAAAAAATTTTTGGCCCCAAGGCCGTACGGCCCTAGGGCATGAAAACCGAGGCGGAAATATTCAAAAAAATCAAAAAACAATTAAAAAACGTAGTTTTTTGGTTTAAAAAGGGCGCAGCCAATTTATCGGCCGATGCAGCAGGTGCGCAGCCCGGCGGCCACCGCCCGGCCACCGCCGCCGGCGGTAACCGCCCTCGCCCCGCCCAGCAACGACGGCCGCCCGCGCGCCGCCCACGCGCCACCCGCGCCCCGCTCGCGCACAGCCCACACACCGCCGCTGCCCCTGCACCGCCACAGCGCCGCCAGCCACCTGCGCTAGCCCCTGGTCGCCCAGCGGACCAGGGGTTTAATTTTTTTAAGCCCTTGAGGGCTTAAAGGGCCTATTTGGGCCTTTTAGAAGCAGTTTTACTAAATCGGGTATAACTCGGGCATTTTAGCTCGGATTTTCGAATGAAAATAGGCGTTGGAAAGCTGGTTCCGAGCCCGATCTAAAAGATGGATACTTTTTTTCTGATTTTTCCGTTTTGTAGTGTTTTTTGCCAGTCGAAGTCAGAACATGTTTTTTGCACTCCAGGAGCCATATCTTTTGCATACGGACTCCGTTTTTCGAAAGCGAATAGGCGTCGGAAAGGTGGTTCTGTGCTCTTTTCAGATCTACAGTCTATTTTATCAGAAAAATCTTCAGGTGCTCCAAATTTTGTCTCAACCCGTTATTGCTTTCTATCATTTTCTGGCTTTCAGTTTGTACTGGGGATTAGTTTTTTGCATTGTGGGGGGGTGTTTTCTCTTGCTTTCTGTTATTTACATCAGAAAACTGGAATTTACAAACACCAATACAAAAAAAAAAATCAAACCCCCTTCTGCATCTTCTGTCTAGTTCTGAAAGACCACTTAATAATAATTAAAAATTCAGAGCAGTTGAGGCACAGTTTACAGGATGGCAGACAGACCTATTGAATCTCTCACACCGCATAATTACCACACTTGGAAGGGTCGCATGATGACTCTTCTCCAGTCAAAAGGGTTATGGTCCTGTTTGGATGAGGTTCAGCCTCAGTTGACACGTCCTTTTGAGATTATGCAGCACAGGAACAATATGGATCAGGGTATGGGATTGATGGCTTTACACATTTCCGACAGTCTCCAGTTTCATCTTGAGGGTTGTATCACTCCTCGAGCCATTTGGACCAAGTTTGAGGGACTTTTTGGTACTGTCAACGAGTTTAGAGCTTTGCAGCTTGAGGCAGAGTTAACTTCCTTGGTACCTGATTCATTTCCTTCTATTGAGGACTTTCTGATGAAGTTCAAACAGCAAAGATCTATCTTGCAGGGTTGTGGTAAGACTAAGACTGATACAGAGTGCATTTTCCTGATTCTCTCCAAGCTTCGGGGTCCATTTCAGATCTTCTCTTCGACCTTCTATTCCACCATGGATGCCTTGGGTGCTCGACATGTCATGCCTTCTTTTGAGGTCTTTTGTGATCGTCTGACTCGTGAGCAAGCTAAGCTTAAGCAGTTGGATTCACTTTCAGGTTCACAGAACCAAGCATTGGTAGCCCAGTCCTCCAAAGGAAAACAGAAGCAGAAACCGAAGCCTAAGAAAGATTCAGAGGCTAGTGAGAATCCCTCCAAGCCACCACCTAAGTCTGATTCAAAACCACAATTCAATTCTAAACAGGGCAAATCTTCAAAGTCTGGTGAGTCTTCCTCCAAGACTAAGAAGAAATCAGGTGATCCTTGCAGTTTTTGTGGCAAGGAAGGACATCCCGTTTCCAGGTGTTGGAAACGTTTAGAGGCTTTGGAGGAAGCCATGCAGCAGCATAATATCAGTGCACCACAGCCTCCTTCACAGCCCACAGGGAAAGGTCATGCTCTTTCTGCACGAGCATTGTCCTCAGCGTCCACTTGGATTCTAGATTCTGGTGCCTCTCACCATATGACACACACACAGGATTTGGTCACCGCTCTTGCTCCTACAGGCACTCGACATATTGCAGTTGGTGACTCAGCACAACTTTCCGTTCAGGGTTCTGGTACTGTTTCATTGGATGGTGGTTGTCTTCAGGATGTGCTTTTGGTTCCTGACATTTCGACAAACCTTCTATCTGTTTATCAGATTTGCCACTCTGGCTCTGGTAAGACAGTTGAGTTCTCTCCACATGATGTGGTTATTCGAGATCTTCATGATCCTGACTTGGTTGTGGCTACTGGGAGTGTGGATTCTGCATCTCACTTATATAGTTTTGATGGCTTTGAGAGTTCAGACACTGTTGGTTCCTCTCTTATAGCACATGCAGATTCAGTGAGCAGGCTTTGGCATGAGCGTTTTGGTCATGTCAATTACAGATATCTACAACAGATGAGTACACAGGCACTTGTGATTGGGCTTCCATAGATTTCTTGTACAGATGGTGTATGTCGTGGTTGTGTCCTTGGCAAACATCATCGAGATCCTTTTCCTAAGGGTCGAGCCTCTCGTTCTAGGGCAGCCCTAGAGTTGGTACACAGTGATCTTATGTCCTTTCCAACTCCTTCTTTTTCAGGGGCCCGTTATGTACTCACTTTTATTGATGACTTCTCCAGACGTACATGGGTGTACTTTCTTAAGTACAAGTCTGATGTCTTTGACTCTTTCAGGAAGTTTAAGACATTTGTGGAGAAGCAATCTGGACTTTCTATCAGGAGGATACGCACAGATAATGGGGGGGAGTATGTAAATCAGGCTTTCAGAGATTTTTGCACCGAGCATGGTTTACAGCATCAGTTTACAGTTCCTTATACCCCTCAACAGAATGGTGTTGCTGAGAGAAAGAATAGAACCTTACGGGAGATGGCAAATTGCATGATACAGTCTCGAGCTATGAGTTCTTCATTTTGGGCTGAGGCAGTCAATTGTGCCAATTATATTCAGAACCGGATGCCCCATAAGGCATTATGACATATAACTCCTGAGAAGGCTTGGACCCATGTCAAGCCTGATGTTTCTACATTACGAGTTTTTGGTAGTGAGGCTTGGGCATTTATTCCTGATGCTCAGCGGATAGCCATGGAGAGGAAGAGCCGACCACTCATATTTGTTGGCTACTGTGAGGATGTTAAGGCATACAGGTTGTTTGATCCTGATTCCAGAGAGGTCTTGTTTCGGCGGGATGTCTAGTTTGATGAGTGCTATCCTCGGATGGATTCTCCATCACCAGCTTCTCCCTCATTGCCTACTCCTTCCTCTTCATCTCTTGAGGATTACTTATCTCTTGAGGATGATGTAGATCATGATCCACCATCTCCACCACCACCAGTTGCTCCGTCTTTGCCGAAGTGGGCCCGTGATACTGTTGATGCAGCAGGTTCTTTGGCAAGTGATCCTTCAGATACTCATCGCACTCGTGCTCAGACATCTGGTTCTAGTCTTTTGAGTCATACCCTTTCAGATGATCCTCAAAAGTTTTCAGAGGCGACAGGACACCTAGAGTGGGATAGGGCCATGGATGAGGAGTATTCTTCTTTGATGAAGAATCATACTTGGGATCTTTGTCCTCTTCCTAAGGGAAGAAAGTTGGTTCGGTGCAAGTGGGTGTATCGTACCAAGTATGCTGCAGATGGTTCTATTGATAAGTATAAGGCCCGTCTTGTTGCGAAGGGGTTTTCTCAGGTAGAGGGTATTGACTACTCTGAGACCTTTGCTCCTGTCGCCAAGATGAATTCTATACGCCTGGTACTTTCACTTGCAGCTTCACAGGGATGGACAGTGTTTCAGATGGATGTGAAGAGTGCCTTCTTGCATGGAGACCTACATGAGGAGATCTATATGGAGCAGCCTCAGGGTTTTGTGCAGGACACTTCTTTGGTTTGCAGACTTCGACGTTCATTATATGGTCTCAAACAAGCCCCCAGGGCTTGGTATGAGAAGATGGACTCCTTCTTGCTTTCCTCGCACTTCACACGCTGTCATTCCGATCACACAGTCTATATTCAGCGTCAGGAGGGTGATCTTTTGATTCTAGTGCTATATGTAGATGATCTCATCATTACAAGTAGCTCATCCTCCATGATTCAGAGTGTTCAGAGAGCTTTGATGGAGCAGTTTGAGATGACCGATCTTGATCTCTTGCACTTCTTTCTGGGTCTACAGGTTATTCAGTCTTCGGATGGGATTTCCATTTTTCAGGAGAAGTATGCTCTTGATATGCTTCAGCGATTTGGCATGCTTGATTGCAAGTCTGCCCCCACTCCATTTCAGTCAGGTGTTGTTTTGTCTTCCACTTGCTCTACTCCTTCAGTAGACCCCACTTTATACAGGCAGTTGGTTGGCAGTCTGTTGTACCTGACACATTCTCGTCCTGATCTTTCCTTTGTGGTTGGCCTTGTCTCTCGGTTCTCCCATGATCCTCATGAGAGCCATTGGCAAGCAGCCAAACGTATTTTGAGATATATTCGGGGCACCACACATTATGGCATTCACTACTCTTCAGGATCCCGTCACATCATTGGCTTCACTGACTCCGATTGGGCTGGTGATGTCAATGATCGGAAGTCTACTTCTGGCTTCGTTTTTTGCCTTGGTTCTGGTCCTATCACATGGTCTTGCAAGAAGCAATCTGCTATTGCATTATCATCTACAGAGGCTGAGTACCGAGCAGCAGTGTTAGCCAGTCAGGAGGTTTTATGGCTTCGGCAGTCGATGACAGAGTTTGGGTTTCCTCCAGATTGTCCCACTATTCTTTGGTGTGACAACCAGAGTGCCATTCACATTTCACGCAACCCAGTGGAGCATCAGCGGACAAAGCACATTGAAATCCACATGCACTTCATCAGACAGTTGATTCAGGATGGTTCTCTCATCTTGGAGTATATTCCTACAGAGGAGCAGGTTGCAGACATCTTCACTAAACCTTTGGCATCTCCGCGCTATCTTCAGTTGCGCTCAATGCTTGGGGTGAAGGAAGTTGTCCTTGGGGGGTCTCAGTGAGGCCTTCCTTCCTTCATTCATGTTTTCTTTTCAGCATGATTCTTTATCTCTTTTTGGAGAGGAGTTTTTTCCCACTGGGTTTTCTCCTTTACTCCACTTTATAGAGATTTTCTTGTATTTGGGTACCTCATCAGGCCTTGTTGCCGGGACCCTCTTTTGCATTGTAGTTCCTTTGCTTTCTTCTGCAGTGTTTGTAGCTGCATTGTAGCTCATCTTAAGGGGGGGTGTTAGAGTAAAGTAATTAATTAACTTTGCTCTCCTCTTAAGATTTCTCTTTATGCATACATTAGTCATTTAATAATTAATATTTAATTATTAAATGCTCACACCTTAGGGTTAGGTTTTCCTTTTGGTGTTGATCTCCTTTATAAGGATTGATCTCTTGTATTATTCATATTCTTGATTCATTTTTCTCTGACAATACATCTTTTCTCTTTGTCAGAGCCAAAACCCTTGTATTCGTTCTCTCTCTTTCTCTGTGACAGGTTTCTTGCATGCAGGTTTCTTTTGGGTTCTGTGGATTTGTATTTTTCAAATCCTACAATTATGTGAAGAACAATGGCCATCAAGGGAAGAGCACCAATAGATAACATAGTTCCAATAACTGTCACCTTATTGTCATGTTGACCCCCCAATAGCCGTCATAGTGAAAACACTTTTAATAAATTTGTTTTGTACCAATAGCCGTTCATTTTTTGTAATTAATTGGCCCATTTGTGCACCACTAAATTGGAACATTTGTCTCATTTGTGCACCAATATTGGAACATTTGTGCACCACTATTGGGACATTTGTCAACAAGTACTAGCAATTTTGAGTTGATGGTTACTGGAACATCTTTACTTAGGTATCAGGCGACACTTTGAAATGTGTACTTTTTGACCTTTGTGCGCATAACTGATTCCACAATGTGCATCATTACTACCGAGAAGCCATATCAATAGCTATAAGCAGCTAAGTCGCATACAAAGACAACTAAAAATAAATAATCAAAATCCAATGTACCGTTTAGGATCCGTGGATGCGCGAAGTTAGCTATGACGGCTACTAGTGCTCTTCCCCTACTCCTACTAAGTGGCGTTTAAGTATGCAAAGGGAAATAAAAGCAGTTGTAGCACTATGTCCACGATGGGTCACGACCATCACAATGGAGTGTTGGTTCCATAATAAGGTTGAAACCTTGCATGGTTTTAATACTCCATTGATGAATTCAATCGAATAATCAATATTAAAAATTTTAAATAGGTATTGTATTTGTTTATTTTGTTGAATTTGACAAAGTAAATTCATCATTTAAATATTAGTAAATTATCGTAGCAACTATGTAATTCTCATGCATTTGAGGAAATGATTTCAAAAAATTGGTTTAATTTAGATATAGTAGTTGTGCTTTTACGAAGTGAATGGATTAGGCCATTGTTAACTTTTTGAGGTTTTTTCCCTTGCGTTATTTGTAGGTTAATTTTGAGTATAATTGTATAGGTTAAATTTAAGGCTAATTAGAATCTTCTTTCACATTGGCAATTTTTTTTTCTAGAATTATTTTTGTTCTTGGCTTGGGATTGAGTGGGAGGGGAAGCCTCAAGGTATTGTTGAGCAATAAATGGATTTATGAATTAGGGGACGACTATAATTGTATGGTTAGATTGGGCATGTTTAAATGATTCTATACTTAGATTGTGGCTCAGGTTATACATTGCATGTCATGAATATGACAAATGTCAATAATTGAATTTAATGTGTTTTTGAAGAAACAAATAAGTAATTATTTTAATTGGTATTTATTAACAATTGTTTGATTGTGGTGAATTTTACAAAGTGAGGATTCAATCCTTTTCTTAAATAGTATAAAAGCTATATAATTTTTTGATCCATTAGATAGATTAATCAAAATATGTTGGGATAGAGTATACTAAATGATGAGTTGTATTATTGCGCGAGTTTGAATTTGATTAAAAGAGGTTTAATAATCATTGGTAGGGAATAATAGCTTTAGAATTTTGGTATATCGAATGAATTGAATATAGAAGTCTTTAGTTGATTTACACTACCTATAATAGAATAATTTCACATTTGAAAAAATAACTTCTCATTATCCACATTATATAGCCTTGTATTAATTTGAGCTTAAAAAGTCAGTTTTTTAAAGAAAAAATATTGCAAAGCATAAGAGTGACACAATTACGAAAATGTGTTACATGAAAAACTTGCCTACAAAAGGTCAACATCAACTCCATTAATAGATGTTAACTCCTTAGATCTAATTCTATATTACTTGTTGCTGAAGAACCATCTAAATGATGTTAAATGTTCTCAATTCTCCACTCAACAAAAATCAATGTTTAAATTGTCAATGGGCATGACATCTAAGAGTGGTGTAGTAAATTGTGTCCCTTTACGATTTCACACTCACTTTGGACCCATTTTGGTGGTTGTGCCCAATGTACCTAGTTTATGTCTAATTGTGCTCAATTTCAAGACCATTTATAAAAATTGGTACAATTTGTTGGATCTCAAATCAACAGATTGGATAGGTTCTAAGGAAATGCCAACTCCTATGATCAAACCCTCCAATTGACTTGGCCAACTTATAGAGTGAACCTATAAATGGTTACTAACTCCCTCACTTTAGGCTCTGCAAGACCTATGCGGGTATACCTATTCACTAGTGGCTTTCTATGACTAATGCTTTGTATAGCAGATTGAGTATTTTGATCTAAATTCTTCCCTACCTTAGAATGGCATAGGTTCCTAGGATATGTGGCTTTTAGATGAGTTCAAGATCATTGTTGTGGAAGTTATTCGATCTTTGTACTTGAAATTTATATCTATGTATGCTATTGCTAATTGGTTCTACGAATCCTACTTACTTATCCTATGGTTTTAATGCAAAGGTAATTAATATGGTATAGGTTGTAATTTGTGAATGACCAGTGTCTTTCCTGTTATTTGGGATACAAAGTCTTATATTTCTCTAGGACTTAATGTATGATTTGTGAGACAGTTTTGAAACCTACCCCCTCTGGTAAATCTATCAGTTACTGTTTCTTATGAGATCTGCTAAATGTTTATATCATAAACTGCCTGAATGAATTTAACCCTAACCTTAAGGGACCATTCAAGGAAGAACTGCAAGGAACAATTACAATCCACGAGTAGATCTTTTTAATCCAAATTTATAACATAAAAACATAAACTTCGCTGTAAGAATACGAATAACCTTATCTCCTTTAGATAATATCACAAACAACTGCCTACTGAGAATGAGATAATCTACAACACATATGCAAAGAAAAATGACTGATTCTATTAAAGCTTCAAAATGATACAATAGTATGCCCCAGGCTATAGTATGTGTCTGGTATCTTCTATTCTAATAATGTCTCCGTTTTACAAAATTTGCTCATATAAATAAGTGAGCAACACCTATTCTATGAGAATATATGTCTCTTCATCATTAACAACCTAGTTACAATTGCTTAACAATGTGAAAGATAAAGAGATTAAGCATGCCAAGATGATTAATATAACTGTCACTCTTATAGCATCTAACGACCACACTCTTTCTTTTCATATATGTCTCCAATGAAAAAAAAGATCAAACACTGTCAGGTTGACATGTGGGGCTACATCTTCATCCTAGTTAAATTGGGCCACAACTTTCTCCTTAATCTGTGCAAATTCCTTTTGCCATTGTTCCAATGGAGCCAGTTCACCGTCCTTGTAGACAACCAGTATTGTTGCAACACAGTCTTCATCCAATGTTTGGAGATATTTATTCAGTGTGTCCGTGTATTTGTCATGCTCCATCAGGTATTGGTCCCCTTGAACTCTTTCTTTTGCAGTCATGGCCGCATTGTACTTCAACACATCTTGCAATCTCAACTTTAATTCTCTCGTGTTCTTTTAGAGCTTTTACAGTCCTTGAATTTGAAGGGCTCTTCTTGCGAATCCAATTTTGAATTGTTTGGCTCTGGATCGCTCTCTATGAATTCTCTTAGGCACCGTCAACAACGTCTCCTACTTCATCAATTCATTGAGCAGTTATGCTGAATTTACCAGTTAATAATTCCAGTTAAGCAACAATCACACAAATATTCGTTTGAATTTATGGTGACATGACTTCACTGAGATTTGTTTTGATCTTTGCGGCAACGGGTAATCATTTGTCTAGCAGTGCTTTGAATTTTTCACTGATGCTTATTCAACCTTACACCTGTGTTGTACTTCGATGAAATCATGTGTCTCGATGTCTTTATCTTATGTCTCCCTGACGTCATTCTTTATTTCGGTGAAATTGACATCATCGCTGATACTTCTCTTGGTCTCATCGATATCTTTATTTCATCGAAGCCTCGCTATAAGTGTTTATGTCGATATAATGTTTTATCAAGTCATCAAAATCTTCCTTTTTGATGAAAATGCTTTTATCGCTAAGTCCCTTTGTCATTTTATTGATGTTAGAATTCCATCATTATCCGGCCTTTGTACTAGCGTCGATGATATTTTCTCTTTCGGTAAAAGAAAAATATTCTTCTTTGACCTTTTATGTTCGGTCGATAACAAGTCATCGATGGAAATTTCTCATGTTTCATCGATCTTTTATCCTTCGGTGAGAAAGCTATCTTCGGTCAACATCCTTTGTGCCTCTTCAATATGCTCCTTTTCCTCGAAATAACTTCGTCGATAAGATATCTGTGGGTTCCTTCGATTTTATTCTTTCAGCCAAACTTCTTCCCTCAGCGAGCTGTTCACATGTCTCATCGATACTATAGTTTCATCGAAGCTCTTTATTTCATCGGAGGGACCACTCTTGATTTCCTCGACGTGCTTTAGGTCGATGGAACTAATATTTTTGGTGAATCCTTTTGGAAGCCCATCGCGGCCAAGATTTGTTCGATAAATCATTTTATCGATAGGATAGTGGTAGGCTTCTTCGATAGAGTCATTTCGGTCAGACTAGGCATTTCGGTGAAGGATTAGTATGTATATCTGATGGCCTTGGTTTGAGCGACAATTTTTAGGATTCTGATGTTGATGAAAATGCCAAGGGTTCTATCGAAATTCTTAAGGGCATGCTTGATTCCATTTTTTTAAGAAAACTTTTGTAGCTTCTAATGAAACCATGAGATTCCATTGATTTAAATTCAATGCTCAACACAATCCCCTAATCACGACCTTTGTTCTAGCTCAAATTGTTGGGAATAGTGCACTCAATACCCTTGTCAAAGCAATTTAGCCCCAAATTTTTAATTATAATGGTTGACTTTTCAAGTAGCGAGAAATTGCACTCAATATCACCCTTCCCCAAAAAATAAATTTGAAAGGGCACAAGTTGCATATGAATACAACTCCATGTCTCATTTTAAACTCTGATCAACATTAAGTATTGCAATTGAGCATTCAATCAAGCATATTCAAGGCAATTGAGCACACACTTGTGATTGAGGAGTCAAGCATTTAAGTTTCACCTATCATAACACTCTTTTTAGACCTAGATAAGACTTGTTTCTTCTTCTTCTTCTTCTTCTTCTTCTTCTTATTATTATTATTATTATTACCACCATCATCATCATCATTATTATTACTACTATTAATTTTGTGAGCAAAGTTTGTTAGAAATTATAAATTGAATAAGGATGAAATTTTTTAAAATGAAAAGAATTAATAAGTGGCGGCACTCACGCGAGGTCATAAATTTATTTGGAAACTATTTATTTATTCAATATTCTAATTGAGCACATAATGTAGGAGAAATAAGAAGAATCTAGAAAAGAATTCAAATTCAGATTTTAAATGCATGGTCAAATGTAACCGCCACTATGACAAGTTATAAGGAATATGTCTTGCATGAAATTAATTTTGAAATTACTTATTTTCTCAATATGTTAATTTAACACATGCTGTAGGAGGAAATTAGAAGGTTCTAGAAGAGAATCTCAATTCAAATTTTTGCATGTAACCCCCACTATGACAATTAATCATTTTGCATGAAAAGAATATGGAAATCAATTAATTTCTTTTGTAGTGGAAAAATGACTCTCTTTTCTATATATTGAGTTCTAGATTTTTGAAAAAGGGGAAGTTCATTTTTGTTTCTATGTAATTAAATAGGTCTTTGAATTGTTAATAAATTAGTTCGAAATTTATGTTAGTTGTAGGAAGATTTTTGTAGGAATATTGCAGGATTTTCTTTACTTTGAGGATTTGGAGAAGATCTTCACCAAGATACAAAGAAAGGATTGAGGAAGGATAGCAAAAACAGAGGGTGAATCATCAACAAAGTCTTCATTCGACGTGTAGAATCAGGTTCCCCTCTTCCATATTCACTTGCATGATTTGTTTGAAGAAAAAGAAAATCGGGGATGGATTTTTATTTTGCATGCATGTTATAATTTCTTTGGGAAAAAATTAGAGGATTGAAGTATTTATAAAAGATATAGTTATTTTGTTTATTCTAATAGAAGATGGGTTAAACAATATAGTAGATTCATTAAATCATATCTAAAAAAAAAGAGTATCTCCTCTATATTTTCAGATTTTTGAATGGAAAAAAAGTATGAATATGAGTATGCCTTAACAAATACATGTGTATAACTTCTTTCTTTTAAATTTATAAATCAACAATTTTCTTCTAAAAAAAAAGAGGGTCTATTCAAATGTACATACTACTTAGATTCACAATTGTGAAAACCCTCCTTTCTTCATTAACCAATTATTTATTATTTTAAGGTTTTAAAAAAAAATATTTACTTCTGTTAGTTAAGATTAAAAATTAAATAATTAAATTTTTTTTTGAGTTATTTATTTAAGGTTAAATTATATATATATATTCATTCTAAATGATCAAAAATAATATTAATATTGGATAAATTAATATATTTGAAAAAAAACATTAAATTTTTTTAATAAATTTTGGGCGGGCCTTTCTTTTAAATTTTAAATTTATGTATATGGGCAGGAATCTATAATTTTTTTAATAAATTTATTTATTTAGGTTGCATTAGTTAAATTTATGTATATATCACTCAAACAAACAAATGCTCCCTATTTCTTTGTCTCTATCTTGATCTTGATCTCTATCTCTATTTCTCTAATATGCACTTGTTTCCCTTAATCTTTCCTACTCCCTGTCTATACATCACTTCCTATATCTTTATCTTTATCTCTGTATCTCCCTATCTCCTTGTCTCCCTCTTTCCATTTCCTTCCATCTCTCCATCTCTCTCACCCCCTCTACATTTTACAAGTTATATCTACTCTGTCTCTCCTTTCCATTCCTATATATACTTCTTTCTATCCCTATTTATCCTTCTCTCTCCCTCTTTTTATCCCCATCTCTCCCTCTCTTCCTGTCATTCCCCCTTTTTATATCTCTCCACTTCTCCTCTCTCACTAACTCATACACACACACTCTCCTTGTTTATCCCTTCCCGGATCTCCATCTCTATATATTTCCCTCTCTTTATTTCTCTCCCTCTCTCTAAACCTTTCTCTACTACTTGTCTTTGTCACCTTCTTTCTCTCTCTCTTGCCCCTTTTATCTCTATCCCCCCCTTACTATCAATGCATCATTATCTTTGCCCCTCTCTCTTATTCGTTCCATCTCTCTTTCTCATTCATTCCATCTCTCTTGTACTATATCTCTATATCTCTATTTCTCTTTATCCCCCTCTTGCTCCTCTCTCTATATCTTTCTATACATATCTCTCCCCATCTCTCTCCATATCACTCTTTGTCTATCTATATTTTTCTTTATCTATATCACTCCCACTTCCTCTCTATATCTATTGATCTCTCTCCTCTCTCTATCTCTTTCTATCCATATCTTTTTCTACCTCTATCTCCTTATCTCTCTCTATTTCTCTATATTCTCTCCTCTTTATTTCTCCGTATCTCTCCCTCTCACATTCCATCTCTATCCCCCTATCCATCTCTTTGTTGCTACCTATCGCTCCCTTTCTCTTCTTGTACATCTTTATCTCCCCCTCCTTCTCTTCCAATATATGTCTATCTCTTCGCCTATCTTCATATCTATTTGTCTATCTCTAGTTCTCTTTACATGTCTATTTCTTCATCTCTCTACCTCTCCCCCTCTCTCTATATCTCCTTATATCTCTATCTCCCTACAAATATGAAAATAACTAAAACTCAAGCAAAAATGTTAGAAACAATGGATAAGGGTCCCATTGGGTATGCCAAAATATTTAGGCTGAATTTTGAATCTATTTGTAAATCCTAATGAGATCCAACCACTAACCCTATATCTACAAATTAATTCAAAAACACATCAATGAAGAATCTATCAAACATGCAATACTAATGAAATAAACCAATATACCTTCACAAGTCCAATAAGCTTGTCACCATTATTCTTCTATCCTCCATGATCTTGTATTTGATATTGTTACTCTCAATTTGTGTTGCACTTGCATAAGAGTTCGAGAAAGAACAAATGTAGTGACGATGATGTATACTTGTGATGAAGTATGCTAGAATGATTTTGACAGAATATAGGTGCTACAATGATTGCTTGATCCCCCAAAATAGAAGGAAGAATATTCTCTTATAGAAATCTCAAAGAGAATAAAGGGTTTAGATTAAGAGGAGGGAAATAGAATGAATAGGATTTGAGGGTAGGCAAAGATGAAGGAAGGAGATTAAGAGGTAGAAGAGTGGTAGGTAAGAGTAAATAAGATTAAGAGGTTAAATTGAAATGAAGGTATAAGAGTAGGTAATTTAGGGAGACATAGTCACGTGGATAAAAAGAAAAAAGTAAATAAATTAATTAATTAAATAAAAGTAATCATTCAATTAATAAAGGAAAGACTAGATATATTAATAAATACAAAATATTTATTCAATTAATATAGGAAAGATTAGATAAATTGAATAAATTAAATATTTATTTAATTTAGGAGAGAGGTGAAAAGATTATATAAATAATAAATATTTGATCAATTAATAGAGGAAAGATTAGATAAATTGAATAAATTAAATATTTATTTAATTTAAGAGAGAGGCGAAAAGATTATATAAATAATAGATATTTATTTAAATTAGAAAGAAGAGGTTCGGTGAATTAATTATATAAATAATAATATTTATTCAATTAAAAATAGAAGAGACTTAATGAATTAATTAAATAAATAAAAATATATATTTTAATTAATAGAAGACATAATACATATCTATTTAAATTAGAAAGAAGAGGTTTGGTGAATTAATTATATAAATAATAATAATTATTTAATTAAAAATAGAAGAAACTTAAATAATTAATTAATTAAATAAAAAATATATTTTTTAATTAATAGAAAACATGATAAAATAATTAAAAAGAAAAAGTATTTATTCAATTAACACTTAATTAATTTATAGTTAATTAACTAATATTTATTTAATTAATAAAAGACACAAAGATAAAATAATTACATAATTGATAAATATTTATAATTAAACAAATAAAAATATTTATTTACATAATAAAAAATATTAAAATAAAATAATTAAATAAATAATAATAATTTATAATTGAATAAATAAAAGTATTCAACTAATAGACGATTTTAGGTATCTACACCTCTCTCTCTCTCTCTATATATATATATATATATATATATATATATATATATATCACTTCCTATCTCTATCTTTATCTTTCTATCTCTTCTTCTCTCTTTTTCTAATTATTTTTTCAAGTTTTTACATCTATCTAATTCTATATGCTCTCTCGCTTTACCTCTCCACATCTCTCTCCTTTTCTCCATCTTCATTCTCGATCTCTATCTTTATCTCTTTACCCTTCTCTCTTGCTCTTTCCTTCTTTATCTTTCTCTCTTTCAATTGCTGTAACTATCTCTCTCCCTCTCATCCTATTGCATTTATAAGGAGCTTAATGGTAATGGAACTTTATGATTGAATCCTTGTAAATGGATGAAAAGTGGATTTGAAGGTATCAAGCAACATTATTTTCTAAATAATCTACCAATTGATCTCATGTAATACACAAATTTTTACCAAAAAAACTGACGAAATTTTCTTGAGCATATCCATTCCGAGTTCAAAAAAAGATCACAAATTCAAATCCCACAAAAAAATAAGATACATAAACCTAAATTGTAATATAATTAAGTACCTCCCACAAAAAATATGAAATAATCTAATATTACTCCAACCCATTGCAAACCCCCGTTCAAGCATTGCTACCACCGTACGTCTCTCGCCATTATTATTTGTTGATAATAATAAAAAAATCTCTCTTTTTCATATATTTGTCTATGCACTGTAAATTTTCTCCTGAAGATTTTGGGGAGGGGATTTCGAAACGAGAACTCTCTGTACATAATAGACCGGAGGTCAGAGGCTCGAATCTTCGCAATTAACAAAACTAAATCACAGAGGAGTTTTCTTGAAGACTTATGATCTGCGATTATCTGGGGCGGAATGGCAGGTAATGGTGGCCCAGGTTCTATCTTTAAATTTAATTACCGCAGAAAATAAATGTTTCTTTCTATTTTGGTTCGAAAACTAGCTTGGGGTAAGAACTATGTAAGATTTTTACGTTGTCCGCAGCTCGAAAGGATTAAAATTTGTTTTATTAGTTATTTTCCGGTGGAGGGGATTTTATGGTTTACATTAATATTTTTATCCACTGAAATGTTGCGTATTAGAGGATTTGAGATTTTCTGGTGTACATATCGAAAGCATCAAAATTTTACAATAATAATTTGCGCTGTAGGGTTTATATTAACTTTTTTAAATTCATGAAAAGGCTGCGTATTAGAACTTTGATGTGACGTGGGGTTTCAAATATGTTTGCTTTTTTGGGTTTTGCTGCTCTCAGTTGCCTCCTCTCTTTTGGGATTTGAACTGGGAACACTATTATGATTATTCTGCTTTAAATTCTCAATTAAAATGATGGAAGGTATCTTTCAGTCAATCTTACCGATGACTTTCATATTTGTTTACTTCTGGTGATTTGAATAGGGCCTTTATTTTTAGTATTTATAATTATA
Source organism: Cryptomeria japonica (assembly GCF_030272615.1). Classification (NCBI taxonomy): domain Eukaryota; kingdom Viridiplantae; phylum Streptophyta; class Pinopsida; order Cupressales; family Cupressaceae; genus Cryptomeria; species Cryptomeria japonica. The sequence goes on along the minus strand of NC_081410.1, from coordinate 3,898,190 downwards.
CAATTTTTTTTAAAGAATTGTATGTTTAATTGTTTATTAATGTTCTGGATCATATTTTGTGAATAATTATGAAGATGAGAAATTAGCGATCAAATGATTAAGGCATTGGATTCTAATTGTGGAAATCTAAATTGAAATCTCTAAAATGATATCTAAGATGAAATTCTAAGTGGTCACAATTTCTAAATTATTATCTAAATGTTAATACTTATTAGAATATTTCATGTGTTGTTTATGATCAGTCATTAAAGAGTGAAGTTGAGAATCCTATTATTTTTATTAGTAGCAAATTAGATAATTGTTCGTCTACCAAATTTATCAGATCAATAACAACTAAAAATAAATAACAACCAAAATGTTGTTTCTATGCTAACTATCAACTTCAATTTGCTGGTCCTTCTTACATCCAAGATCTCCCTAATTTAATTATTACATCTCTCTCACAAACCTGCAATGATATTGTTTTCCCAATCCACGTCTTTTTATGTGCACTGGAAGATCCTAAACGTACACTGGAAGGTCTTCTTGTCTAAAATGTGAAGAGACATTTTTGTTCTGATTGTTCCATATTCTTGTTTTGCTGTCAGGAGGAGACTGCCCCCTTCAGTATACTGGTGGTTTCGTAGCTACCCCTAAAGAGGAACCAGTGGTTTTGAAACCACCCCATGATGGAGCCGGCAGTTTCTCTCTGTTGATTCCCAGGGTGAATTTCAAGCCTACAACTTAACGATAACTTTTCTGTTGAATATTCTTTTCCAAATCCTTACTGGATCATTTTGAGAATTCACCGATGCCTTGGGATAATTTGTTTGAAATCCAGAGTATAGATAGAAAGGATAGATCTAAGGTATGAGTTCGAGCAGTCAATTCCTATAAATAGATAAAGAGATTATTGAAACAGGGAGTCATCATAGAGTCTTACCCAATTTCAAAGAAGCTGTCGCGATTTTTAAGAAAAAGGCATATTTTCAAAAGAAGAAAAATCCATGTTCGAAGGGCAATTGGATTGTGGGTGTGATTATCAGAGTTACAATCCAAGTTGAAATCTCGTAAGAATTAGATTTTGAAATATTAACAAAAATCACCCAAAGAGAATTTTTCAATTTTGTAAAAGGTTCTTTTATTTGGTGTTAATAAAATAAAGAGCACTATGGATACTGTAAGATATCTACTCCTGGAGGTTAGCCATTATATTATTTGATTCTTGTGCTGCTGAAACAGGTAATATGCCTCCACGAAAGCCTTGGGAGAATGTTGAAAGCTCATCTGGTCCTTCTCCATTCAGACCTTCTTCGACCGGTCCTACAAGCACAGTTGTAGAGTCAGCTGGAGTTGCAAATATTGGAGAGAAGAATTTAGATGCTGAAAGAAGACTGCCTGTTGCTAATAGAAGCACAATTGGTAGGCCTATGCCACAAAGACCCTGGGAACAGAACCGCGGTGTTGGCTATGGAAGTAACTATGCAGGTATATTTAGGTTGCATTAGTTCCTATTCAACTAACACTTAATCAATGCCGCTGAATTCGGTTGACCTAGTTAATGTTGAACATGTTTGTAATATAGCATTCGTCGTCCTTTCAAGCTAGCAATATTCCATAACTGTTTATTTTGTGAAACACACAGGTTGCACAATACACTTCGTTTGCTGAGTTTGTTTACCAAATGCAGGGTTTGGTTCCATGACGAATAATAATTCTAGCTATGGTGCTATGACACCTTACAATTCAGGATATGGTTCTGGTATGTATGGATCAAACAGTATGTATGGCGGATTGGGAGGATATGGAAGTACAATGGGAGGATCATACAGCGGTGGTCTTTATGGCAACAATATGTACCGTGGATATGGTAGCCCGAATGGATATGGTGGGATGCTCAATAATGGTATGGGAGGCCCAATGGGTGGATACGGCTTTGGATCAGGAGGTCCTTATGACAATGGGATTCAAGATCCAAATAATCCATTTGGTGGACCTCCTTCGCCGCCAAGCTTTTGGCAGTCTATGCTGCGGGCGGTGAGACTACTTTTTCTTTTATTTACCTTGAGCTCTACCTTCTATTTCTGTATAATGAGTTAAGTCTCTAGACAAGAAAATTGTAGCTGTTCTCCAAATGAATTTAATGGATGAGTTAGCTTTTACAATCTATTGACTTTTCTTTTGCAATCATTTAGCTAGCTCTCATTCTTGATTGAGTATATGACTTGTCCAAACACAGTGGTCTATCCAGATGCTATACAAGCACTTACAATCATAAACACACATGTACATATATTAAATCGTAACCGTCTCTTCTAAAGTAGGGAGCTGCTTCAAACGGTGTTGGATGCTCATGTATCTGATTTGTCGGGAAGGAAGCAATGTTCCATAGACATTTGAGAATCTTGAGACCGAAAATCCCATCTTTGTCTTTGATTTAGAGAATCTCTTCATCTTTTTGAGTTTTCTATTTCATTTCACATCCTTTATCTGTTTTCCTTTTTATCATCTTTACATCTGAGATTCTGAACACTCATTTACTTCTGCACTTGTTTCTCCTCCATAATAAAGATAGAAATCTTTAACTTCAAACTTTGGTGAAATATTTACTCCTTCTCGAAGCTCTATTTCATAAATTCCTGTTACAAATTCTTTCAAGACTTGACATGGTCCTAGTATTTTCCACTTTAACACATCATGCATCCCTTCATAAATCCTTCCTTTTATATATGGGCAAATATTAAATCTTCAATTTGAAATCAGCATATTTAGTGTCCTCTCTTGAGCATTCTTTTGAAAGTTTTATGCTTGCTTTCTGTAATACTTCTCTCTTTGCCATTACCTGTTTGATGTGGATCACTCTCAACTGTTTTTTCTGCTTTCAACAACTGTTTTTAATGCTCAAACATACAATAGGACTGCTGTCTATTTCAACTTTAAACTAAATTTATTTCCATCCTTCATAATAGTATATGTATTTTTTATTCTATTCTAAGTAGCCTCTTAAACTGCCAGTGTTTACCCAAAAGAATATGACAAGCATCCATAGAGATTTTATCATACATAACTTAATCTTTCTAATTTCCAATTTGAAAACTAACCAAACATTGTTCACTCACCAAGAGTTGATGATCTCTTTGTAATCAAGAAACTTTGTAGGGTTGGGATGCTTTGCCCTCTTCAATATCAACTTCATTATTTCTTGTGACATCAAATTATCTCTAGTAATGCTGTCCACAATTACCTTGCAACACTTTCCACTTGATTTGCACGTAGTCCTGAATAAACTTCTTTGCTCAGAGTGATCCTTTTCTAGTTTTATTAACACTCTCTTGAGCATTAGCAATTCCCCTCGTTTTGGTGTCTCTGTATGCTGAGGTGATACAATACCTTCTGCATCTACTTGTGCAACATGATTTTTAGCCATACACTTTTTACTATTGTCTTGTTATATTTGAAGACATTCAAATGACTTATGTCCAACTTTTCCACATTGGTAGCACGAGCCTATGAAAACCTCTTCCTCTACCTTTTGTATTTTAATTGAAATCATTATTTTGTGTAGTACCAATTTCTTCTTCACATGCTTGTTGTTCCTTGCTACTATTTGTTTGTTCTTTTCCAATAATAGACGGTTGAATTATTTTGTTACCTTTTGGATAACTTCTCTTTTGTCCTTAAAACACTTTAATAGGCTTCCTCTATGCTTCTAAAGTTCAACAAACTATTTCATCTCGGAAATTTTAATGCAGTCCATTTACCTTCCTTGCTACCTTTTCTGGTCATCTTCTACATATCCAACCCCTATAAGGAGTCTACAAACTCCTTAGTATATTCCTTTACATCTTACTTCCCTTTGTTTCAAGTTTTGTAACCTTTTTGAATAAACTCAAGTGATAATGTGAAGAATTTGGTCTTTAGTTTTGTCACCATTTTATTATAACTTTTAATTTGTTCTTTCCTTTTTCTTTGTTTCTTAGTTTGTATATAATCCCGCCATAAAGGTGCATGGATTTTTAACCTTGTGCAAGCAAATTTGACCTTCTTGGATTCCTTTGTAGAATGATAATCAAAGTATCGTTCCATCTCTGTAATCCAATCTATGACTGGGTCCCATGGAGGTGGCTTCCTGAAAAATTTCAGTGGATGCTGTTGAGAGTTTTTAGGATTATTTGAAAGTTGTTGGTCTTATGGATTTTTTAATGCAGTTTAAGCTTAAAAGTTTAAGATCCAAAATTTATGGAAGCTGGTGGTCTCATTAGTTTTATTATTTAACATATCCAATTCAATAAAATAAATAATAAAATAATAAAGAAAATAATTGACAAAAATTAGAACACTCCAAATGGTTGACAAGTGGTAGAAAAAAGCCTAAATTGGTGGAGCAATTTCTAGCCCCCCACCTTTTCCACCACACAAATCTGCATTTCTAAAATGTAGGAGCTGCTATTCTTTAGCAAATGATTTCAATTAATTCTGTAGCAGTTTTTTTTCGCTTAATGAAACCCTGCTCCATGAAAATAGATCCTGAAGCCCCATAGAACCCCAGCCTATGAGTTCTTCACCATTCAGACTACCATTATAATAAGGTGTATCCAATTGGACATACCTTCAATCTTTACAATGATTTTAAGAAATCTGGTTTGAGCTTGTTGAGTCACTTCTCTTTTTTCATTACGCACATCTTCAAGGTGAATGGATTTTTAACCTTGTGCAAGCAAATTTGACCTTCTTGGATTCTTTTGTAGATTGATAATCGAAGTATCGTTTCATCTCTGTAATCCAATCTATGACTGGGTCCCATGGAGTTGGCTTCTTAAAAAATTTCAGTGGATGCTGTTGAGATTTTATAGGATTATTTGAAAGTTGGTGGTCTCATGAATTTTTCAATGCAGTTTAAGCTTAAAAGTTTTAGATCCAAAATTTATGAAAGCTGGCGGTCTCAATAGTTTTATTATTTAACATATCCAATTCAATAAAATAAATAATAAAATAATAAAAAAAATAATTGGCAAAAATTAGAACACTCCAAATGGTTGACAAGTGGTAGAAAAAAGCCTAAATTGGTGGAGCAATTTCTAGCCCCCCACTTTTTCCACCACTCAAATCTGCAATTTTAAAAAGTAGAAGCTGCTATTCTTTAGTAAATGATTTCAATTAATTCTGTAGCATTTTTTTTTTGCTTAATGAGACCCTGCTCCATGAAAATAGATCCTGAAGCCCCATAGAACCCCAGATCCTGAAGCCCCATAGAACCCCAGCCTATGAGTTCTTCACCATTCAGACTACCATTATGATAAGGTGTATCCAATTGGACATACCTCCAATCTTTACAATGATTTTAAGAAATCTGGTTTGAGCTTCTGGAGTCACTTCTCTTTTTTCATTACTCACATCGTCAAGGTGAACTCTTCTTCTTTGAGCTGTCTATATTGTAGCCAGTTTTGCTAGGATCTCCCTAATTCCTTGAGCTAAATTTGCAGTTCTGGATGCTTTTCGCTCTCCCACATTGTTTACCAGCTCCCCACCTGAAATTCATTTGTATTTAATGTTTTTCTCAACACTGGCAGAGCTCTTCTCAAACTCTCAATCCAAAGACAGACCTTGGTTTGATACCAATTGATACAGACGAGGATCGCAGATTCAAGGGAGGTCTGACAATCCAAGCAGCGTAATATGACATAACAGAAAAGTTTGACACGAGATAAAAAGGATAAACAGCAATTTAATGTATTTTTTTTTTCTATAAAAATATAACAATCTGAACAACTCGAATTATCCTCAACACCCTGAAAACATATAAGCTAACAGGATCGAAAAAAAAAAAAACATTGGCAATTCAAGACATAATGTTCTAGGTCTGCACAGGTGCAGCCTTTAAGTTATTTTACCACACTACTATAGAAGTAGAACAACCTTATAGACTAACTACAGAATTCTGATATCTAATTTCACTAACGTGACTTCTCCAAAGATGCAAAACTCCAGAAATCTTCCTTTCTTACTCCTCCTCAAAACGCCTCCATCTTCCGTAGCTATTACAAGAATCATTAATTTTTTGCAAGAAAGAGATAAGAAACGCCATGTCGCAGGACTGGAGAAAAGAAAGCAAGTATATGCTGAAATAAAGGAGCCGCTCTCTAAGGCTGGGGTCTGCGGAGGAGGCTTTCTAAAATTTTTTTGTGGGTATTGTTGAGATTTTAATATAGGATTTTTAAATTATTTAAAAGCCGATGGTTCATGAATTTTGTAGTGCAGTTTAGAGTTTAAAGGTTTAAGTTTCAGAATTTATGAAAGTTGCTGGTCTCATGAATTTTTATTTTTTATCATATTCAGAGTAATAAATATAAAATAATAAAAAATTAATTGATAAAAATAAAAAATTTAGATAAAAGAAAAAAAGTCTAGTGTCTAAAGTGGAACCCTTCTATTACTAATCGCTCCACTCCACCACTTCAAATTACACTAAAGAAATTTAATGAAACTGCCGATTTTAGTGAAAGGAATTGTGCCAATCGTAATCGCCTGTTCTAAAATAGGAAGCTGTTTCAAACGGTGTTGGATTCTCCTGCATAAATACGTTCCCTGTATGTTTGGCAATAATATTGGTAGAGAACTATTCCGTGACTTCCATTTTGCTTTTCGGACCAATTTTCCTTCTTGTTCTGGAGTCCAATCTGGGTGGGAACATGCAACTAGTCATCTGATTCAGAATATCTTACCATCTTAAAGGAATTCCTTAGATGTTCATTTGTATGTCCAAATGGTTTCTCTATTAGCAAATGTAATGTCCCTTGTAAGATTTCCTCTACTTTCACAATCTAATGAGACAATTACTCTTACGATGCTTAGGGCCTTAATATATAATGGAATTATTGTTATGTAATGCTCTAATAAAAAAAGGCTTAATTCATGAGATTAGTATGAATTTGAAATGCAATGATAGAACGTTTTTAACTGATATAAAATTCAATATGCAAGGATTTGCAAATGTGCTAAGATTATTGGAATTCTGATTGTATTGCTGTTACAAGAATATTGGTTCAGATCTTAGTTGGTAAGATCGGTGCCCCTGACTATCCTTATGATCATGCGATTGAATTGGTTATGAATCCGATCTGAATTACAATATGTTGCTCTTCCTGTTAAGGCTTTTTGTGTTTATGCAAGCTTTTGACGCCGTCTCTGCTATAATTCCTCTTTGTGCATGCATCCTCTACCTGGCAATCGGATGGAAAATCACCCTCCTCTCACTCAGTGATCTATTGGCTCGTGTGAGCACTGAAACTCTAAAGAAATATATGTAAGCATAACATTCCATGCTATGGGAGGAGCTTATGATCATTCTTAAATATGCCACGATGAGACATGATGTGAGAAGTTGTGTCTCAAGTTTCAACATCCACAATCCTTTGCAACAAGTGCATAATCGTGTCTTTTCCTTGTAATTTTAATGTCATTAGTTATTAACTAATTGCAGATTGTGATACTCCTTCCTTGGACAGCGATAATATAGAAGACAACTACATGTTCTTTGGTTGATATTTGGTATTTCCTTGGATAGTGATTATGCGTGAAGTGACCTTATGCCTTGGGTTGATCGGTTTTTGTAATGCCTCCATTTTGCGCCTTCCTAAGCATTAGTTATTTTCAAAGGTTAGGCAATTATCAATGGTGCCTATAGGCTAATGTAGTGATTAGGGGGCCCTTTGAGGGTGATTCAGGGTTATTTGGGTGATCCTTTCGGTGTCTATTTGAGTACTCTTCATCTCAGTGCATCAGTTTTTTTGTGGTTTGCCTTCCAGAGGTCTTTCAAGCTCCGTTTATATGCACTTACTATTTTTAGTAAGTCACTTGAACATTTGGGATCATACTATTTATGGTAAGTCATCGGGATGGTTAGAGGGCACCATGGTTATATCCAAAAAGTTGGCAGGATCAGTTGTTGGTTTGATATTTGGTATCTAATGGAGTTTAATGATTTTATTTAATTAATTAAGTCTAATCTAACATTGACTTTAATATAACTTATTAAATTAAATATCTTTATGATTGAAGGGGATATAAAGGGTCAATGTGCATTTAATATATTAGTGCCATAAAGTATTTAATTATTATGCCAAATGGGACGCCAACTTTGGGAATATTATAAAGCAACAAAATCATTTAATATTTAATGATTTTAAAAAAGTGAAATAAGGCGTTGCTTTTTGGTGTGAATATAAAAAAGCACACTTTGTGCTTTTTCATTATTATTGATCATTTGCAAATTGTTGAGGCTTTTTGGAGAGTAAGGGTTTGCTGCTGAAAATCCAGATTATTGAGAACGAAAACTCTCAAGAGGAACAATGCTTGCAGGTGTGAGACATCATCCGAGAGTACTTAGTTGATAATCTCATCCAGAGATTATACTTGCACTTATTTAAATTCAGATTTCCAAGGTTTAACAGCTTTATAGGGTTTTTCAGGCATTCAGAGATTGATGGAAGGCAGATCGGGGTGGCTTATTTGCAGGTTGGAAGAGTTGAACAATCCCTAGGGTTTGACAAGCAAATTTATAAAGTCTATAGGCAAATATTGGGATGCCATTCTTGGTGTGTTATTGTAATTTGGAATTGTATGCTAAATGAAGGATTGTTGATGAAGTCTATTTGTTGTTGTAATCTGAATGGTCAGATCGGTGCATCACAATACCTGTATAACAAGAAGGTATTTACACTGAAATTCATTATTTCAGTTGTTATAATTTTTGAGTTCTTTATTTCTGCTGCTCACTAAGGTTAGAGCATTATATGTGCATCATTTTGATTTTCTGAGTTGCATATAGCAGTACGTAAAGTTTAGACTTCAAATGTTCAGTCATATGGTATGATTGCAAGCTGTTTGTCATAATGTCTCCTTGATTGTATGGAAGTCAAGATGAATTATATGAAGGGAAAAAAATTAAAATGTTATTAAAACATTAAACAAATCAAATAGATAATAATATTCAGAACCATTCATATTCAAGTGTACTCCAAGTGTTTGACAAAATAAATGAATTTGGTTGCACATTGGGGTGGGACACTCCAGTGGTATCAGAGCCCAAGTTCTTGCCATCTTGTTGGGTGATTCAGTAAAAAATTCAAAGTTATGACAATGGGTTTTAGCAAGGTGAAGATTAGATCAAGAGGAGTTATGAACAGGAAGCTATCCAACTCTTTGAAGAGTACTAAAGCATGCCTGAGGGGTTTGAAAAACAAGTTTCCTTTGATTTCTTAAGTGTAACCTTGAGACCTGGTAAAATGGGCATGGTGAAGTACATCAGAAGAATAATGAAAGAAAAATCAGAAGTTACCCCTGAAGAAGGGTTAGTGAAGGAAGAAGAAGCACTTGTTTGTGACTTGCGGCTTATAGGTGATCTTGGAGAAGATAAAAATCAGTCAACATGCATGGGATATTGGACTCTAAGCTTTAAAGAAAATAGAACCACAAGTTCACTTCAGTCCTATAAGGACAAGGATGTAGGAGAGTCACCTACTGAAGCTATAGATGAAGAGTACATGAAGATTGAAGATGTCCTCACAGAGGTTGCCAAATTAGAAAATCAGTCCTCTATTGCAGCCACATCCAATGAGTAATCTTCACTTGAAAGTGCAATTTTCAGTCATGGGAAAGATGTTGCAGCAGGTAATGATTGCACAAGTTTCTAGGTAGGAAACTTGGAGGTCATGCTTGACAAAATCAACGAAATGAAGGTTTCCATGGATGATGTTGTGTGCTTCTAATGTTGCCTCATCCTTTTTTCACGAGGAATGCATGTCATCATCAAGTGTGATATTTGAATATGATGAGTACAAGGAAACAATAGAGTCTATGTGTGCTTTGACACAAAATGATGATGATGATTTTGTATTTGGGATGAACACTGTCCTAGTTCCAAATTAGCATGTGTAGAGAAGGTGGCATAGAAGAAAGTCAAGTTCTTCAAGGACAATCAACCATTTCATCGTATAAATCTGATTTTGTTCAAATACCCATTGACTCACATAATTAGGTGAGTCAATTGAAAGTCACCGAAGATAAATTGTTGCAGCTCTCACACTTTGATGACACCCATGTGATGGTTGAAAAGCACCTTTGGGAGGTCCAACTAGAGAGGAGACAAGGGGGGACCCAGAGAGGAATTTTCACATTTATAGTCGATCAAGGAAGCAATGAAGACAATGAAATCAGATTATCTACATCTTCTTTCAGATCAAGATCATCTCCTAGATCCTGCAGAGATTTATTTAGAGGCATTGAGGAAGAAAGAAGTAGAAAATCTTACCTTTGTGCTCTTAAACATTAAAGACACCTTCAAGACTACCCAAATGGCCCTTCAACAATCATAAATTCAGGTTGATGAGCTTTGCTTGGAATTGAGTTTGGCACATTCTTCATCATCTTTTCAAGAATCAGAAATTCAGGCTGATGAGCTTTGCTTGGAATTGAGTTTGGCACATTCTTCATCATCTTTTGCAGGAACTAAGTCTCCTATGGTAGCCTCTTCTAACAAACAACAATCCCATTCGAACATAGATGATGAATTTGAGGAACCCCATGGTAAGGTCTTAGGGATGAAGGAGACATGCTTACGTGAAGATTCTAATTGCAGCAATGCAATAGTTGCCTTAGTAATCAGCCATGGAGGAGGAAACTTCATATCTCATTGGCAATAATGATGGGGAAGCACATAAAGAGTTTGAACTCTTGAAAGTGGAGGAGAAATATTTATAGGAAATTGCAACTTGCAACCATGAGGAAAAGGATTTGATAGGGAAGACATTTGATTTTCAAGAGGTTACACCTCTTGGAGCAGCTCAAGGGTGAGTACTCAGCGTAGGAAGAAGTTGCACAAGCTTTAGCTTGTTTTGATATCGTAGATAGATCCATTAAATACTTCTTTTGGATAGTTCGCTTTGATGAGGGACAAAACAAGTGTAGGGATGAAGTCTTAGCATCAAGTTTGCAAACACTTAGACGGGCACTTGAAGTGATTAAATTAGATTGCTTGCATTTGCTTTCAGGTAGAGACCATGCCATAATGTTTGCAAGGCTTATATAGAATATTTGGAAGGAAAGAGGCACCAAAAGCTACTTCAAGGCCTGTAAAGGTTGAACAATTTAATGGAGTTAATGATGCTTGGAGTGATGAAATATGTGGTGGTAGTAGTAGCTCCATTGTCACTGAGATTACACATGGAGATAACAAAAGGGTAGAGCAGGATGAGTGTGATTCAGTTGGGTTTGGTAGGCATACTGTGTATGATGATGCAATCTTTTTGCTCCATGGTCTACATGGTGAGATTCCTAACTCATGCAGTGAGGTATGAAATCCTAGTATTGATAGAGGACTTCCATTGGAGTCTATTAATGCAGTTCATTGTGATTACATCATGAGATATGCGTATTCTTTTTCATTTACCCACCCATTGATGACTTGATGTTTTGAATGACACATAAAAGTGGCGTGGATGACTGGTATGAGGTGCTTCCTTGTGTGGAGGAAGGAACCAAATCCTTTAGGCCTTCCTGTTTGCTTGTTCGGGATGGTCTCTTTTTTGGGATACATGATAGGGAGGCAGTGTTGTGGCAGTTTGACATTTCGCTTGTAGCCAGTGTGGAGCAATTGGATTTTTTAGTTATCGAGGAAGGTGGATGGCCATTTTGTTCGTGGGATCCAGGTGGAGTACTCTATGGGAGGTATGATATAGGGAGATTTGAGCAGCATGAGGATACTCCCTTTGGTTGAGTTATTCTAGGTCACCTATTTGGTCACTCTAGGGATATATGATGAGTCCTAATCTTGGGATTCAGGGATTCATGTGATGGATGGAGTGCTTCTCAGGTTGTTGTAGATTGATGACAATTATATCAGAGTGGTGCAGCAAATTGGTGGAACCATATTATTGAGATTCATATGGGATCATGGTATTCAGACTGGCATACAAGTGTAGATAGCATTTGGTTTGGTATGCATGTGCAAATTGCTCGAGGGTAAGCAATCTTTGGGAAGGGTGGATTGTAATGTCCTCATTTTTGCGCCTTCCTAAGCATCGACTTTTTCAGAGGTTAGCCTATTATCAATGGTACTTGTAGGCTAATGTGGTGATTAGGGGGCTCTTTGAGGGTGATTTAGGGTCATTCATTTGATCTAGTTTTACAAGATTTAGACTCGGCTCAGACTTGGCAAGCTGATTTTCGACTCGAACTCGGCAAGCTGATTTTCGACTCGAACTCGACAAGCTGATTTTTGACTCGAACTCGGCAAGCTGATTTTTGACTCGAACTCGGCAAGCTGATTTTCGACTCGAACTCGGCAAGCTGATTTTTGACTCGAACTCAGACTTGGCACCCAGACTTGGAAAGAACACGACCAAGACTCAACAAATTGAAAAGCCCAAGAAATTCATTTTTTTTTAAGGATTTAAAACTTGTTTCATTTATCCTTTAATAAATGAACCTTAAAGATACAATAATCTAATCAAATAGAAGATACCTTGAACACATACACAAGTTTACAATGATCACATAAGTATAAATGCAAATTTTAGGTTTGAGCTGAAGGAAATAAGTTAATTTAAATAACACATGAGAAATATAAATAGTGTCAAATGTCTACAAAATTCATGGAATATGAAATTCATGGCATCAAAAGTTCAAAACATATATCAAAATAAAAACTAGAGCCTAGAAGTTTAAGGCGCAGAGGAGCCAATATCAGTGACCATTCGACCTCATAACCCTCCTACATGTGTGCCTAAGATAGGTCCTGGTAAGTTTTGCAGCCATGATATCTGCTTGTGTCTCAGGCTCAGGCTCAGTGACATCCACATCATCCTCGAAGTCCTCCAATGGGTCTCCTCGTGCTCTAGCCTTCTCCGCCATCGCTACTACCTCTGCCTCTCGATCCACCTAATCAATCCATTCCAATTCTTCATCGTTGAAGACAAGATCATCAACCTCAATTTTCCACTCTGCCTGTGGATCAACCTCCTCTAAAGTGATAGGATACGTGTCAGTGCCCAAGATTTGTCTGTGACAGAGGTGAAGGTTATAATGAACATACACAAGATCATTCAACCTTTGCATTGCTAACCTGTTGCGCTTTTTGGAGTGAATATGCTCAAACTTGCTCCAATTGTGCTCACATCCTGAAGCACTACATGGCTAGCTCAAGATACAAATTGCAATCCTATGTAGATTTGTTTGTGACAGAGGTGAAGGTTGTAATGAACATACACAAGATCATTCAACCTTTGCACTACCAACTTGTTGTGCTTTTTGGAGTGAATATGCTTGCACTTGCTCCAATTGTGCTCACATCTTGAAGTAGTACATGGCTGGCTCAAGATACGAACTGCAATCCTATGTAGATTTAGCACCTTATTACCAAACATCTCCCACCATGTATCTGAAACGAGAAAAAATAAAAATCATTTTTATTCAATAACTTTGAGTTTATGATAATGGTAATAGAATCATAGATAGAAAAGTTTAAGATTTAAATCTTAAACTATGCCTTGAATAGATTTTTACCTGATATCATTTATGTTCGGTTTTGCTTGCATGTCTCGTGAAAAGAAGTCTCATTGTGCATTCCTAAACATCTCTATCTAACAGACTATGTGTACTCCAATTGATGAATTAGGGGACATTCGCTCTACAACTTCGTAGAGCCCACTCCAAACCTTGTCATTGGCCTTGAAATTTGGGCAAAATTGGAACGCCGGCTCAAGGAAGTAGGTAGCTGCATGTATAGACCTGTGAAGCAGATTGTGCCATCGTCAATCAATGACCTCCCATATGGGACTATACGTAGCCTAATTCCTTGAATAAATAGCTCTAATGGCCTCTTTGGCCCTATCCATGCCTTCATAAATGTAGCCCATTGCAGGCTTCTCTCCATTAGCAACTCGTAGGAGAACAACAAGAGGCTCTATGAATTGTCCTTATTGTGAAAGTTGAAACATTAAGCTTTAAGTTTTAAGTTCTACATAAACACGTGTGAACAAAAATAAGGAAATGAGAACAAAAATATAATGGAAAATTAATTGCACAATTTCCTTGGCCGGTTGTCAAAAGCTATGCTCATCAAAAACCCGATCAACTGTCTCAATCCTTCAGTGGTCTTTGCATATGATGATGTGGTCTGCTCCTCACTTACAAACATGTGTTTTAAATTGACCTTGGACTTAAGCAAGGATTGCAACGTGATAAAATTTGTTGCAAATCAGGTAATTCTTGGATGAGCCAACTCTTTCTTATTTGTGGAATTCCTCATAAGGTTGAGGATCTAGGTATGATTATATATGTATTTACAAATATTTCTTGCGTTCTCTTCACATGATTTAATCCAGGGAATTTTTGCCAAGATCCTTTAATATGAGGTCAAGGCAATGAGTAGCACAAGGGGTCCAAAACAAGGTGGGGTGCCTCTCCATAAGAAGTTTACCTGCAAAAACATAATTTGCTGTATTATCTGTCACTATCTATATTGTTAAATTCTTGTAACATTGGTCGTGCTATTTCATGATTCCGATGCATTAATTTGATTACATGTTAACATATATAATAATAGATTAACTATTAGTATATACGTTAACAAATAATGAATAAATCAAAATTAAATTATTGCATTTACCACCGGTTACATTGTTACATGTTATCAGGTTATGATTAAGCGATTCTTATCAAATCGCGCTCCTCCTGATCGGGCAAGTAAATGATCCTAATGCTTGTTAACGTGTTGTGGTGAGTGGTACGTAGGGAAGAGATGTGTCTTCCCACGTGGGAAGACATATCTCTTCACTACGTAACCCCTCATCCACTTATATAACATGCATACATTGAGGAGGATGAACACATTGAAATCAACAAGTGTGTTGCATCCTTCAATTCACATTGTAGAAGATCAAATACAACTTTCAGGTTATATCTCCATCTCTCCTATCTTCTTGATCACAAAATTTTAACTAAACCTAACATGGTATCAGAGCAAAGTTAAGGAAGATCATATTAAAATTTTGTAACGATCTCATAGACTTTCACTCGACCCTTAGTAGATCACATTCCTATAATTCTAATGGCAATCGGAGTTAGGTTTGAAGATCGATTAGGTGGAGGATCAAATTTTGTATCTTGGAAATTCAGGATCATGCTTGTTGCGAAAGAAAATAAAATTGACTCCCATGTCAAAAGTGAAGTTCTTGAACCCTCTGATGATACAGAGAAAATTCAGTGGAGCAAGGATAGTGAGAAGGCTCTTAAGATAATTGTGGATTCAGTGAGAGACCACATTGTGCCAGTTATTTCTAAATATGAGATGGCTTTTCAGATGTTCAAAGCCCTAGCTGACATTTATGAAATCAACAACACTAGCAGGGCTCTCACCTTAAAGAATCAACTACACCATATAAAGATGAATAAAGGAGAAACAATTACATCCTATTTCTTGAGGATCACTGAGCTTAGGGATCAACTATCCACTATTGGACATCTAGTAGACAACAAAGAACTTGCTATGATGGCCCTAAATGGACTTCCTACCTCATGGGAATCGTTCATTCAGGGAATCACTGCTCGTTCTAAATTTCCTAAGTTTGATAGATTGAAAACCGATTGCATTCAAGAGGAATAAAACAAAACAATGGTAATGAAGACATTTAAGTTCTAAACTCTAATTCCCACAAGAAAGGAAAGAAGAAGAACTTTAAGAGAACGAGGGACAACGACTCAAATGGAAAGAGGTCTTCAAAGAAGAAGAGAGACATTTCTGAAGTACAATGTTTCAGATGTGACCAATATGGGCACTATGCAATGAAGTGCCCAGACAGGATCAAGCAACAGGCTTCAATGGTAGAAATTAAGAAAGGGAGTGATTTCGAGAAACTAGTCTTCTACTCAACCCTCTCTAGTCAAGTCACCTCCAGTTCCAACACATGGGTGATTGACAGCGGAGCATCTCGACGCATCATTGGATTTCGTGAGCACCTAGATACACTTGTGGAAAATTCAAATGAAGAAGTGACAATTGGTGATGACTCAAATTATCCAGTTATGGGAATAGGACCCTGCAATATCAACCTAAAGTCAGGCATATCCCTACAGCTGACTGGAGTTCTATTTGTACTTGGTATAAAGAGAAACCTTGTCTCAGTTTCTGCACTTGAAGATAAGGGTTACAGATTAACCTTTATGGAAGGAAAGGTACTTGCTTGGCCAAAGAACTCCACCATCAAGAAAGCCCACACCATTGGAGTAAGACAAGGGGGCCTCTACAGACTTTGCACCACTCCACCTCTAGCCTTGATTCATGAGACTCCAGATTTGAATGAACTTTGGCACAAAAGATTAGGGCACCTTCATTTCCATGCCCTACCTCTAAGATAAAGAAGATGGTGATTGGCTTACCCAAGCTAAGTTAAAATTCTAAAGGAGCCTGCAAGGGGTGTGCCTTGGGAAAGAATACTAAAGCGTCTTTCAATTCTAGCAACAGTAAATCCAAAAATGTATTAGAATTAGTTCATTCTGATTTATGTGGACCCATGTCTATACCCTCCTTAGGAGGATTTTTATATTATGTAATATTTGTAGATGATTATTCTAGGAAGACCTGGATATACTTTCTGAAGTACAGAGAGTCTGAAGAAATCCTTTCTAAATTTAAGGAATTCAAAGCTCTTGCAGAAAACATGACAGGTAAGAAAATCATAACCTTAAGAACAAACAATGGGGGGAATACACTTCTGATATGTTTAAAAATTATTGTATAAATGCTGGGATTAAGAGGGAGTTAACTGTACCTTATAATCCACAACAAAATGGGGTAGCTGAAAGAAATAATAGGACTATAGTAGAAGCTACTAGGGCTATGTTGATTGACCAAAATATAGAAACCTCATTTTGGGTTGATGCATCTAGGACAGCTGTGTACATTCAAAATAGATGTCCTCATTCTCTTCTTGATAATAAAACCCCTGAAGAAGCCTTTACTGGTAACAAACCTGACATAAGTCATCTTCGGATCTTTGGGTGTCCAGTCTATATTCATGTCCCCAAAGAAAAGATATCAAAGTTAGAACCTTCTGGAAAGAAAGGAGTATTTGTTGGGTATAGTGAAACCTCTAAGGCTTACAGAGTATACATACTTGGCCAAAGGCAAATTGAACTAAACAAAGATGTCATCTTCGAAGAAGACATAGCATTCAGGAGGTCCAAAAGCTCTAATGAATTAGAACACCAAGATCCTCCTACAAGCATGGATGAGGATTCCACCCCTGAGATTCAGAGGGAGACCCCTGAAAACGTTGAGCATGAAGTTCAAGACTTACCTTTAGAAGAACATTATCCCGAAACTAGGAAGAGACCATGTTGGGCTAAAAAGATGCTTCAAGAAGCCGAAAATTATGCTGCTCCAAAGGGGACCTTCAGAGAAAGTAAGAAACCTAACCTATTTTCCAGCTATACTGCCTTGATGAGTGAGATCATTGATGCAAAACCTTCCTGTGTTGGAGATGCTCTCAAGCATCAAGTTTGGAAAGATGATATGTCAGAAGAGTATCAGTCAATTCTAAAAAATGATGTCTGGGATATTGTGCCTAGGCCTAAAGGCAAATCTGTGGTATGTTCTAAATGGCTCTTTAAAATCAAACATGCATCAGATGGCAGCATTGAGAAGCACAAAGCAAGGTTTGTTGCCAGAGGTTTCTCATAGAAAGAAGGTATTGACTATGAAGAGACATTTGCTCCTGTTGCCAGATACACTTCTGTCCGAGCAGTTTTGGCTATTGCAGCTTCTAAAGGATGGAAAGTCCATCAAATGGATGTTAAGATTGCTTTTTTGAATGGTAAGATTTAAGAAGAAGTTTATTTGGAGCAACCTGAAGGTTTTGTGATTCATAAGGCTGAATCACATGTCTGCAGATTAAAGAAAGCTCTATAGGGACTGAAACAAGCCCCCAAAGCATGGTATGAAATAATTGATCACTATCTCTTGGAATTAGGGTTTTCCAAGAATGAAGCAGATCCAAATCTCTACTACAAGGTAATCAATGGTGAATTATTAATCCTTATTCTTTATTTTGATGATCTACTAATCATAGGAGAGAATAATTTTATTTCTCGATGTAAGAAAGAATTAGCCTCTGAGTTTGATATGAAAGATTTAGGAATTCTTCACTACTTCCTTGGATTGGAAGTTTGGCAACAGGCAGATGGTATAATCCTTAATCAAGGAAAATACACCATTGATATACTGAAGAGATTTGGAATGATGGATTGTAGATCCATGACCACACCTATGGAGACAAATCTGCACAAGCTAAAGGAAGCAGCTGCAGAATCAAAGTTTGCAGATCCTACCCTCTACAAACAGATTATTGGATCTCTGATGTATTTGGTAAACACAAGACCTGATATATGTTATGCTGTTAATGCACTAAGTCAGTTCATATGTGAACCTAGGGAAATACATCTTGTTGTTGCGAAGCATATTCTGAGATATCTTCGAGGAACTATTGTTTTTGGTCTGAAATGTAAACATGTAGACCTTGACCTACATGGATTCACTGATTCTGACTGGGCTGGAAGCGTAGTTGACAGGAAAAGCACATTAGGATGTTGCTTCAGTCTAGGATCAGGAACGATTTCATGGATATGTAGAAAACAATCTTCAGTTGCTCAGAGTTCTACAAAAGCTGAGTACATTGCAGCCTCCATGGGAGCAAGAGAAGCAGTATGGCTCCAGAAATTGCTTGTAGGACTGTTTGGTCAGCCCTTAAATCCTACTGTCATCTATTGTGACAATCAGAGTTGCATCAAGCTATCAATGAATCCAGTATTTCATGACAGGTCTAAACACATTGAGATTCCTTATCACTATGTCCGAGATATGGTGGAAAGGAATGTGATCCGACTGAATTATATTAGTACAGGTAATCAGATTGCAGACATTCTTAACAAGCCTCTCTCCAGGATCAAGATTGAACACTTTAGAGATAAACTTGGTATGATGGAAAATATTATTTAATTTTGAGATAGAGTCTCATTTATTCTGGTATACTAATATATTTTAGATGTTTAATGTGTAAACTCTTTTATTTGTCATGCGTGTGACTCCATGACTTCATGGGCCCCCTGTGAACATTATTGAAGGGTGACGACTTTTCAATAATGAACATTTGTTTCAAATTGATATTGTAAGGTGGTGACTTTACAATTATCAATTTATCTATCTTGATGGATATCATGTGACTTGATATCTGTGGACATGTCATGATAGTATATATATCTCTGAGACATTATGGTAGATATTAGTTGGTTGATATCATTAAGTAAACCATAATTATGATAGAGATCTTCATGGTGAATAATATTATGAACATAATATTCATGGACATGCCATGAAATCATTATCAGTATGGTAGGCATCATGTGACTTGATGCCAGTGCACATACCTTACTTGATAACTATGAGTTATGGTGAGTATCATGAGACTTGATATTCATTGTCGAACCGTATCTCTGAATATCACTATGGTGTGATATCTCTTCTCTTCACAATCAATGGATGAATTGTGATGTTTTCTCTAACATGAAATGTGTCCTCCCTAGTTAAGAGGGAGTGTTAAATTCTTGTAACATCGGTCGTGCTATTTCATGATTCCGATGCATTAATTTGATTACATGTTAACATATATAATAATAGATTAACTATTAGTATATACGTTAATAAATAATGAATAAATCAAAATTAAATTATTGCATTTACCACCGGTTACACCGTTACATGTTATCGGGTTGTGATTAAGCGATTCTTAATAAATTGCGCTCCCGGTTACATCGTTACATGTTATCGGGTTGTGATTAAGCGATTCTTAATAAATCGTGCTCCTCCCGATCGGGCAAGTAAATGATCCTAATGCTTGTTAACGTGCTGTGGTGAGTGGTACGTAGGGAAGAGATGTGTCTTCCCACGTGGGAAGACATATCTCTTCACTAGGTAACCCCTCATCCACTTATGTAACATGCATACATTGAGGAGGATGAACACACCAAAATCAATAAGTTCGTTGCATCCTTCAATTCACACTGCAGAAGATCAAATACAACTTTCAAGTTATATCTCCATCTCTCCTATCTTCTTGATCACAGATTTTTAACTAAACTTAACATATACCACATTCTCTTCACCCACCTCCTCCAACACCCCACAGAGATAGTCAACATTTTTCATTTTTCTTGAAGCATCAATTGACTTCAAAAACACTATATGCTACCTGAGAAATTAAAAAAACAAAACGATTTAGTAAAGTAAAATTTTAAAAAATTAATCACTAAATCAATGTACTTTACAAAATACAAAGTACAATTACTTGATGAGGAGACAAGAAAATTCAGCAGTGTTCTATTTCTTCTGTTGGTCCAACCATCAGTCATGATGGTGCAACCCTTCCTCCTCCATACCTCACGTTGCTCGACAATTGTGGCTTTGACATCAGCCACCTTTTGACTCAAAGTAGGACCTTCTATCTCCTCATCATTAGGGGCTTTGAACTCAAACCACAAACAGTAATGGCATCTACCATAATTTGCCAATAAGGAGACTTAAAACAAATTAAATAAACAAAATAAGTATTTACTATTAACTATTAAGTTTTACTTGTAACTTAAAAAATTAAAATAATCAATGTGGCATACTCTTAATTTCTCAAAAGCAAAAAAATCAAGACATAGAAATCAAAATAATAATGAATACCTTGTTGCATGAAATGAAATGGTGTTGTAGAACAAAAAAATCTCCATTTGCATTTTTCGCAATGTCATGCTTCTCCTTATTCCAACCCATGCTCTCAAGTGATGGTTGGGCATTCGGAGTCATGCATGGAACAAAAAGTGAATCTAATGTGGATTTATTTTTACAAATTTGAGGCCCAATGCTCACACTTGCACTACCACTACTTCCAGATGCAGGAAATGGAGGTTGAGGATTTGAAGAAGCCCCTCCACCAATGTTTGCCATTTCTTCCATTTGCTTCTTTTTTAATTCTTTTTTCTCTTCAAATTCCTCTAATTGAGCTTGCACTTCACGTATAGCCTTAGGGGGTGCTCTTTTGCATGGTTTGACATCATGCTATTGTATTTTTGCAATGTGATATTTCAGCCGGTTAATACCTCCCCCACTATATATTCCCAAGCCTTATCCTTTCTTACTGGGTCTGCCTTTGGGGCACCACTACCACCTATTGGTAGGTTGAGACATTATTCTGCAATATATTATAAATGAAAAAAATCAGCATCTTGTTGTGACCATTTCACACATCGCCCCATTGCAAATGGGGACCCCCTCTTTTTGCTCGTTTTTCGCTTGCTTTTCGTTTCGCTTTTAGGATTTTGTTAGTCAGTCAATTGTCTGGATTTAGGGTCAAGCCTTAGGGTTTTAATTGCCATCTTTTTAGGCCAGAATCCAGTCAATTTTGAGAGCTTTTGAGCTTCCTTTCGAAGGATGCAAATTTTGAATGCAATGAATTCGCCAGAATGGTCTATTTCAATTGGAATTTTGAGTGCAGAGCTTAAATTTGTCTAAGTGTTGAAGGTGAAACGTGAATTTTTGTCCAATTGACCAATTTTGACCAAATTTTGAGTTCTTTGATTTTTGATCTCGGACATTGAAAATGATTTGTTTTCGCCTTGTGAAGTGATAAAATGTATAAAATCATATTATTTTGGCCTGTAGGAACAAAAATCGCTCCTGTCCCTCAGTGAAGGACCGGAGCTACAAATCAAATTTTGCTCTGTCCTTGCAGGATTTTAATGATTTGACGATTTGAAGAGGTCCAAGGAGATATGTTTTATCAAATGAATATAACTTTAAGAGCAAACATGGAGGAGAATGGTCCAAAATGCCAAAATCGCTCCTGTCCCTCTCCAAGGGACCAGGGCGAAGTACATTATAGCTCCGGTCCCTCTCCAAGGGACCAGAGCGATATTCTTCATAGGGCGAGATTCAGGCGAAGATCAAGTCAAGTTTATGTTTGAAGGCAAGGAAGGAGGTGAAATGAACTCATTGAAGATAAATTGAAGATTGCCAAATGCCAACAAAGGACCAAAATGTTTAAGTTCGCTCCTGTCCCTCAGGAAGGGACCAGAGCGATTTTTGTTATAAATGATTTTCTTGCCAAGTTATAACCGATCTCAAGGCATGGATGAATAGAAGGGTACATTACGAATCCGTTGAATATAAGTTTTGAAGATGACGAAATGAAATGAGGCCTACAGAGCTAGAATCGCTCCTGTCCCTCAGGAAGGGACCAGGGCGATACAGTGAGTATGTTGCCTTTTCCTCAAGTTCAGAACTGTTCCAAGTCAAGATGAAGGGTGGTAAAGGCGTTTCGAAGTGTCCCAATGAAGATCGAAGTATCCAAAGTTGCTAAATTGAATGGATTTACACTAAGACCCCTAGTTCGCTCCTGTCCCTCTCCAAGGGACCAGAGCGAAATTTGCATAAAGGCATAAATTTTGAAAGTTTGTCAAGCATCAAGCAATCAAGGAGGATCAAAGGACTTTATTTCATGCGTTGAAGACAATTGCAAGTTAAACAAGGCAAAGACGAGCTCAAAATGTTGAAGTTCGCTCCTGTCCCTTGGGAAGGGACCAGAGCGATGTTTACTATATTGGCTAATTCATGCAAAAATCACGTAAGGTCAAGACTTCACAAGGTTGTAAAAGGTTTAAGGCGTCTTTTGAAGGAGATATACAAAAACTTCAAACGTAAAATGATCGTCAAATTGAATACAGAAGCTATATCGCTCCTGTCCCTCTCCAAGGGACCAGGGCGATTTATATGGAATCATTCATTTTCCTTCAAGTTCATGCCAAGTCAAGGTCTTTCGGGATCACACAATGTATAAGGTGTCATTCGAAGATGATTTACAAAGGTTTCGAACGTCAAAATGTTATCAAATGAGCTATAGAGCCTATATCGCTCCTGTCCTTTGGACAAGGACCAAAGCGATTTTTGCAAAAACACTCATGCTCCTTCAAAATCAAGACAATGCAAGGGTTGGCGAAGTAAAGGACGTCCTTTGGAAGACAATGAACGAAGAACGAAGATCAAATGTTTACAAATTTGAGCCAGGACATGGAGATCGCTCCTGTCCCTCTCCAAGGGACCAGGGCGATATTTGCCAAAACACATGATATCCTTTGAAGATCACGTTAAGATAAAGTCGCACATGGTTTTAGACATCATTTGGAAGGCGATGCAAAGGGAAATGGACATTAAATATTACCAATTTGAGCTTAAAATGGAGAAAAGACAAGGATCGCTCCTGTCCCTCTCCAAGGGACAAGGGCGATGATCCTTTAAACATCAAAATGTCTTGTGAAAAGCAAGTGGGACGAGCATGGAATGAACAAGCGATGTTATTATTTGCCTTATGATGAAAATTGGAGTTCGAAGATGCAAGATCGACGTGAAAACATGAAGATCGCTCCTGTCCCTCTCCAAGGGACCAGGGCGATAATGGTTATAAAGGCATTTGTTCACACAAGCAAGACAATCAAACTTGAAGGACCCGACAAAGTGGTTGATTTGAACGCGGAGATGAAGACTTTGGACGACAAAAACGCAAGAATCATGACCAAAATAGTGGATCGCTCCTGTCCCTCTCCAAGGGACCAGGGCGATGAGGTACGTATCTACCATTTTCAAAATTTTGGCGCTAAATAAACATCTTTGAATTCATTTTAAATGCTAAAGTTTGATAAATTCAAAAAACTCAATTAAATTAGCATTTAAATATTGCGCTTAATATTTATTAATTATTTTGCCTTTAAAAAAATCGAATTTATTAATTAAAAATAAAAGGCATTTAATAATTAATTAATTAATAAAAAAATCGATTGGAGCGCTTGGTATTTTAAAGGTCGGCCTTGTTATTTTATTAAAAAATCGTTTAAAATTGCCTTATTTTTACCAAGTCGGCCTTGGGGGTGAATGGTGAGGCGAGCGCTATAAAGGGAGAGGTGAAATCTTCATTTTCACAATATTATTTATCATCTCACACATGCGATTGGAGGAAGAAAGTGCGAATTGTGTTTGGAGAAGTGCGAATTTCATTCCAAGGTGATGCTAACATCATCCAAAGGTGGTGCGAGACTTGGAGATTTATTTGTGCGAACTTGAAGATCCATTTGAACGAATTTTGAAGATCACGTCAAAGGCAACTCAAAAGGTGGCGAATTGCTATTTTGCTAAGGCGATTACATTGAAGGCTATTTTCGATCTTTTTGCCTAGGCGATTTTGTTCTTTTTGCATTCTAGAGTTAGCTCTCGATTTGAGGTATGGCGATTTGGTTTTATTGTTTTATTTGTTGATCGTCATATTTTAAATTTTGAATTTTGCTTTTTGAAATTTTGAATTCCTAGCTCAATTGTTTTATTTTAGGAAATGATAACTCAAAGACTTATCATGAAGTTTCCTAAAATTTATTCTCTAATCTATGTTATTTATTGCAAAATCTAGCTTCTCATTATGAAATGTTGTGTAGGTATGGCAACCCCGAAGGCGGGAGCATCCACCAGTCGTTCAGCTCTCATGAAAGAAGATCAGAAGACTGAAGAAGTGGAGACCAAGATTGTGTCGAAGTGGAGCCACATTGGAGATACAAACTTAGGCAACTTTAGCACGAAGAAGTTTCGAGAGATCCCTTATATTGGCAAGCCATCGCCTGTCGCCCGGAGAATAATAGAGTGGCATCATTAAGGCGGCCGGCTTTCCTCCAGCTGTTCAGTGCCATGAGTTGATGATCGAGTGTGCTCGTCATTATGATCCACAGTCCAGAACGATCGTGTCCAAAGAGGGAAACATTTTGGCGTACCTTTCAGAGGAAGCTATAAGTGAAGCTTTCCATCTTCCAGAGCACAGGGACATGATATACAAGAGCACAGAAGGAGCCAGATCAATGTACGAAGATGATCCAGATGCTTGTCTAAGCATTATCAATAAGAACTGGCTACTTAAGAGCCGTCCCCGTCTGAGCAAGGTCCCGAACACACCGCACAGGATTGATTTCCAAGAGGAGTATAGAGATTTGATTACCATGCTCAACCGAGTTACAGGAGCCCCTCATGCCTTCTATTTTGAGAAGTGGATGTTTTACTTCATCCAGGTGATCGTTCAGGGAAAGGGTACGATACATTGGGCTAGGATGATTAGCCATTGCTTGGACGTACAGTTGAGGAGACTCAAGGCTACTAAGTCCTTCCACATGAGTTCATATGTCATTTATGCCTTGATTAGGAGTGTTGAGTACGCAGGACTACCTCACAGAGGAGTGATTGGAAGAGGACCCAGTGAAGTCAGAGCTTGTGATTCCTATGCCTACTTGCATCATCCGCCAGGGAGCAACTATAAGTTGGTTAATGATACTTTCACGATGAACATCACAAGGACGTTGCAAGGTGGAATTCACAACAGATTATCTCAGGATGCACAAGAATTCATAAAGAGGTACGGTGCTTGGTTCATTCAGTTTCCGAAGTTCACTTATATTAGAGTGCATGGATGTCCTTTATCTCCATACATGTTGCCGAGATATCCGACAGACAGAATTGTGTTACTTGAAGTAACAAGACAGTTGGCAGCATATGTGAAGGCATTCAGACACAGACATCAGAATGGAGTTCCAGTACCTATCATTTTGGGTAATTCAGTTGAGGTATGTCCTAATGCTTTAGCCATAGATGACGCAGAGAAGGAGTTAGCCTTGTATTCTTTTTCATCTTTTGCTCTGAGAGAAAGCTTTGATCCACATGGACATTTAGAGGAGACAGTTGGCAGGAAGTTTAGACATGAGTATCAGATTGAAGATTTTATGATGAATCTCTTAGATGATCTTGAAGTGGAACGGAAAATGCATTCTAGATTACCTTTGGATTTCATCAGGAGATGCAGGATTTACAGAGTGGCCGACCAAGCTCAGGACAGTGGCAGGCATATCCAGTCTTCCTATGATCGAGAAAGCAAAACAATAAGGTTAGATTGGAATGAGCCCGAGGTCGTGGATTTAGATACTTTGATGGCACCGGTCTTGTCTTGTACTCGCAGATGGGTTGACATTCAGCATCAGAAGTTGAGAGAACAAGGCATAGCTATGACTTTCACTTTGGAAGAGAAACCAGCTGAAGGTGGAGCTAGTGTGAGTGAAGGCAATCCTAATCCTAGAAATTCAGGTGAAGGAGACCTTTGATGTGCCAGCGAGGGCAATCTCCATCCAAGAGGTTCGAAGAGGAAAGAGAGACCTGGAAAGAGAGAATCTTCCAAGAAGAAACAAGAGGCTAACAGAGATCGTTCATCCGGTACATCTTCTAGACCAGAGAAGAGAACAATTCAAGTGGAAGAATCCATGGAGTCTATGGTACAGAACGACAGGCAGGAAGGAGGACAGGCACAGCAAGGGTCACCAGATGGATCTCTCCAGGACTATGAGTTAGATGAAGATAAAGAAGACAATGAAATGACATCTCCTCCCAGACAAGAAGAAATAGTGCACAAAGAGATTCAAGTTCAAGAAACAAGATCGATTATCCCAGATTGGTTGAAGGAAAGATTAACCAAGGTGATCGTAGTAGAGGACGAGGACAATGCAATTGATTTAGAGAGCCTTGTTGGACGCTCACACGAAGTAACAGAGAAGAAGAAGGCTACCAAGATGTCCAAGATGATTCGAGATGAAACTGGATCCAGAAAACTGCAGATAGCTACACCGACAGTAGACAAATATGAAGGTGAGATCCTAGCAGAGGAATATGATATACAGACTTTTGAGTTAGGACCATCCATAGCAGAGCAGACTTTAGATGATGCTACCGACTCATTTGAGGCATTGAAAGACAAGCTTAGAGAAGAAATGGAGAAGAATAGAAAGCTTGAGAGAGAGGTCGGTGCATGGAGGACGTATTTTAGTCACATCAATGAACCTTTGGGACGTCAGGATCCAGCTAGATCACCAATGCAAGCACTTCCACTTCAATCAATCAGTGAGGCAGAGAGATTCAGGAACATGGTCCAACGTACAAGTAATTGGATGGATAGATCTCATACAGTGGCCATAGAGTTTGTAACAAGGATGATGAAGATTATTCATCAAGCTATCCAAGTTCTTGAGATAATCCACAATTTGATGATAACAGTAGCTGCATTTGCCCATACCAAGGACGTTATCATTCCTGTCTTGAAAGTAATAAGACATACTTCAAGGAAGATTTTAGCGCAGGAGAAGATCTTGGAGGGAGAATCTCACAGTTTGTTTCATTGGTCAACCTTACTCCATATGAAGAGTGTTTTCTTTGAAGACATTAGTGTTAGATGTGGCCAAGTTGAAGAGGTGATCAATCCGATCCAAGACAGAGTATTTGAGGTACTTCGTACCATTCTTGGCAGAAGGATCGAGGTCGAGACAGATGTGGATATGCAGGAGCTAGAGGATAGAATCAAGGTCATCTTTTGCAAGGACGCAAATGTTACAGATGAGCAATATGATCAAATGTTTGCTACCATGCTCCTGATTGAAAGAACGAAGGAACTTGAAGCTTCATGGGACGCAGCTCTCCTAGATGCATTCGATCAGGTCATCCACTTGGAAGAGAGTATGAAGAATCTTCCCAAGATTCCAATTGCAGAAATTGAAGGAATCGTGACAAGATTCATTGCATATGCCAAAAAGGAACATTGGAAAGGGAATAAGGTTCTAGATGAAAGGTTGTTATAGATGACATGGCATCTTATTTGTCATTGGTTTATGTCTCCTAGGTTTTTGTGCCAAATTTAATATTTGGCTATGTATTTAATATTGTTCAGTAAAAAGGAGGCCATTTGTAACAAACCCTAATTAGGGTTTAGGTGTCATGATCTTGACCGTTGATCTACTTTCAATCTGGACCTTTCATTGTAATTGGGGATGCTATTTATACCCCCATTTTTCATTTCATTTGGTAATAGTTAATAGTGTAATAGTCAATAGTTGATGTAATAGAGAAGAGAGATTAGAGTTAGAAGCAATTTTATTTTGTAGCAAGATTGAGTTTGAAGAGAGAAATTCAAGCAATTGTTGTACATGATGATTTGGAAATCAATAAAATATTGAAGTCATGGTGTTTTGTTGCAACTCTCTTGGTTATCTTCATGGTTGTTCAATTTACTTGAATCATGCTCAATCAAAGTAGCTTGTTAATTTGAAGGACATAGTGTGAGACTTGATTTTTGGTAGGATTCGTAATCCAAACCACTAGCTTCTTGCTGATTGTAGGAACGCCTTGCGTGGTCGACTGGAGAATACCTTGAACCCCTTAATCTTCAATCATTATTGTATCTTGGATATGTACCTTCGTGGTACTGTCCGTGATCTTTGATGCATTGAATATCATTTTATTACCTTAGAAGATCGCACTAATTTCAATTGAGTTGTTATCTTATGGCAAAATTGAAGTTGGTTGAATCTCGCCAAGTCTTGTCCATACTAAGTCATTCATAGGGTTAGACTAGATTAGACCTCTTTCAAACCCTACTCTTTTGTTATTTTTGAAAAGTTTCTTAGTTTAGCAAATCTTTAGCTTTCGGAATACGTAAGGCCCCTTGGAGGAAACAACAAATCACATCATACCGCTGGAAGCTTGTCCACACGTAGAGACCCTACTAAAAGAACCTTGGAGTCTACCTAACTGATCCTTTATGCGAATCTTCAGCAGTTAGAGACTATTTTCTCAAGAGAGGATAAGATGCCTATTGGTATTTTATTCTGTGTATGATGGTGTACAAAATACACGTCAACACATCTACACACTCTAATTAAGTTAAAAATAAATAAAATAAAGAAAAAACAAAAGTAGCATTTTTTATTTTTTCCATCAACATAAAATAAAACAAAACCAAAACAAATGTACAATAAAATGGAAATATGAAAGTAAAAAAATAAAAAAGCAACAAAAAAATATAACTTACCTATTCAAATTTGCTCCAAAATTGAAGAAATGCACCTTCAAATTTGTAGAGGCCTCCTCCAAATCCTTTTTCAACTCCTTTAAATGTGTGAATGCAAGCTACTAACTTGCACAAACAATCAACAATCACTATCTCCTCTTCAATTGATCTGCTGGTCTGCTCTTCAATGCCTCAATATTTTTGCTCAAATGCCTCTTTTTCTCTCCTCCTCGTGTTTGCAAACAATAAAAATGAGCTTTTAGGGTAGGGAAGCAAATATAATGACTTTTTGGTCAAGTGAAAACACTTAAGTTCTTAATTTAGTTGCTTTTTATGTGTTTCTGCGTGGCAAAGTCTTACCCTCGGGACTTGACGAGTCTGCCAAGTTTGACAAACTAGGCAAGTCTGAGCAGACTTGGCCAGACTTAGTCCAGTCCAAGTCCAGAGCCCCTTGGACTTTGTAGAGCCGACCCGACTTTGGGGCCAAACTCGTAGAGTCCTAGATCATTGATTTGATCGTTTGGGTGTCTATTTTAGTTCTCTTCATCTTAGTGCATCGGTTTTTTTTGTGGGTTGCCTTCCAAAGGTCTTTCAGGCTTTGTTTATACACACTATTTTTAATAAGTCACTTGGACGTTTGAGTCCATACCTACTATTTATGTTAGGCATCGGGATGGTCAGAGGGCACCACGATTATATCCGGAAAGTTGGTAGGACTAGTCGTTGGTTTGATATTTGGCTTCTAATGGAGTTTAATGATTTTATTTAATTAATTAAAGTCTAATCTAGCATTGACTTTTGAAAGGAAATACAAGAGCAAGGAAAGAAAAATAAAATCCAAGTAAGTTTATCGATGAAGTAAATGTTACCAAGAGAAATGCAGAAACCTTGGAGCAATCACCCAAATGTGAAGGAGGAGGCACAAGAACTTTTGAAAGGGGAAAAACAAAGAAAAACCCCTTGTGTTATTATGAATGAGGCAATGCTTAAAATAAAAGAGAGAGAGGGAGTAAGAAGCTCTTTACAATATTGTCATTAAGAAGAAATGAGAGAGGAGACATCTCTTAAATAGAGACGAGGAGAGGTAACTCCCAAATCTTTGAATGCCACCATTCATAAAATGTGTGTGCCATGTGTCCACATCCTTTTAAGGAGGAAATCTAAGATTCCTTAATAAAGGAAAATAAAAGAAATGACTTGTCCTCACACATGTACAAGAGGACAAATTACATGTAGGAATTCCAAAGGAATATCCTATACTAAATACAAATAAACCTAAGCCAAGTAAAGATTAAATATGCTAACAACTTTAATATAATTAATTGAATTAAATATCTTTATGATTAAAGGGGATACAAGGGGTCAGGTGTCCATTTAATATATTAACGTCATAAAGTATTTAATTATTATGCCGAATGGGACGCCAACTTTGGGAATAGCACAAAGCAACAAAATCAACTAACATTTAATGATTTAAAAAAAGTCAAATGAGGCGTTGCTTTTTGGTGTGCCTATAAATAAGTATTAAATCTTTTTTATTGATCATTTGCAAATTGTTGAGGCTTTTTGGAGAGCAAGGTTTTGCCACTGAAAATCCAGACTTTTGAGAATGAAAACTCTCAAGAGGAACAATGCGTGCAGGTGTGAGACATCATCAAAGGGTACTCGGTTGATAATCTCATCCAAAGATTATACTTGCGCTTATTTGGATTCAGATTCCCAAGGTTTGACAGCTTTACTAGGTTTATCAGGCATTTAAAGATTGATTGAAGGGTGGCTTATTTGCTGGTTGAAAGAGTTGAACAACCGCCAAGGTTTGATAGACAAATTTATGAAGTCTATAGGCAAATATTCGGACACCATTCTTTGTGGGTTATTGTAATTCGAAGCTTAATGCTAAATGAAGGACTGTTGATGAAGTCTATTTGCTGTTGTAATCTGAATGGTTAGATCAGTGCATCACAATCCCTATATAACAAGAAGGTATTTATACTGAAATTCATTATTTCAGCTGTTACAATTTCTGAGTTCTTTATTTCTGCTGTTCACTAAGGTCAGAGCATTATATGTGCATCATTCTGATATTCTGAGTTGTGTACAACAGTCCATAAAGTTTAAATTTTAAATATTCAGTCATTTAGTATGATTGCGAATTGTTTGTCATAATGTCTCCTTGATTGTATGAAAGTCAAGATGAATTATATGAAGCAAAAAAATGTTATGAAAGCATTAAACAAATCAAATAGATGATAATACTCAGAACCCTTCATATTCAAGTGTACTCCAAGTGTTTGACAAAGTAAAGAAATTTGGTTGCACATTGGGGCAGGACACTTCAATTTCACTTTTTCCTTTGACAGCGATCTTTAACTAATCAAGTTGGAAATGTCCTTGACGTGCCATACCTTTGGACCATACAATGTTCTTTTTCTTGATTTGTTTTATAAATTGGACGGGATAATTGCAGAAAATGATCAAGTTTTGATAAGTATGTGATTTGATGGTTAACTAGTTGATGCAGGAGCATCCTATGGTATAAGAGCAATCTTGCATCAACCAAAGAAAATATTTTGTTTAATTTTTATGCTATTTTTGGAATAATGTTCTGATAAATAAATTTAATGTTTTTGGTAGTGTTCCACGGGCATTGGGGACGGGGGGATGCGGGGACGCGTTTCCGGGACGGGGGGACCAATGGCCTAAGTTTGGGGACGGCGGGGGGACGGTGGCGGGGGGGGTGGCGAGCGGGTGGTGGGGTGGTGGTGCTGATATAGTTATACATATACATATAGTACTTGAAAAACTAGTTTTGAAAAGATGTATGATAGTATTACAGCATAAGAATTACATTTCAAATGAGACTATAGGAAATTTGAAATACTAAATCTAAATACCAAGATTTCTTCAATGCTAATTGTGTTGTTATATGGAGCCTAATCAGACTTGGAGGTTAAATTTTCTCTACTTCTATCGACGCGGTTTCCCCCTATATTTTTCAACGGGGGTTTGGGGGCAACGCCCCTTCGTGCTCCCTATCGCGATACAGGGCGGGTTCGAGGGGCAGCGCCCTGCGAGGCCAAAAATACTTTTATTATTTTCTGAAGGCGTCAAGTGTTATTTTTCTATTGGCCCACGTCCAATTAGGGTTATCCCCCCCAAAAGTCACATATTTTTTAAAAACTGCTTTTTTTTGGTTAGCTTTGACGTGGGAACGCGGGAGACGCCTGGGCATCTCCTCGTCCCTCGAGAGACGTCTGGGCGTCTCTCGAGAGACGGGGAGACGCCTAGACGTCTCCTAGGAGACGTCTCCACGTCTCCGCGTCCTGGTGGCGCTTGGGTGGCGGTGGCGGGACGGCGAGGGATGTCGCGTCCCTGTCCCCCCGTCCTCGAGACGTTTCTGACGGGGGGACACGCCCAAAAAGGGGGGGGACGCGTCCCCGTGGAACACTGGTTTTTGGGGCCCAAATTTTTAATAAATAGTTGGCCAAGTCCTTAAGGTAGCATCTTATAAGGGAGTTTGACACATGTTGGTGGAGGTTACAAGGCATAATGAAGTAATCATTGATCAATGCAGCCACTTTGGAAGGTGGAAGCAAATCGTGGACACTTGTTAGCAGCAGTTGACAGAGAATCTTAGAAGAATACCAAAATTAGGCATCCATTTTGGAAGTAAGTGACGTTGTCTTGCATGCCTACGCATATTGACACGTCACTTGCATGCTTCCCAAATTGGGGAACCCAAGTTTGCATGTCTTTGTGTGTGCTATTTTTGGGGTTTGGAGGAGTTATAGAGCATCTTTTTGACACCCACCTAATTGGATAAGAAACTGGTGGACATGTAGAGGCCATGTGATTCATTTATTGTATTTTACGATGTTTACAAGCTAGGGTTGTATAGATTTTTACCATGGTTTTTTGGAACCTTGTTTTTGAGGTATGGTAATGTTTTATGATGGTATTTTGAGCCCCCATGAGTATATATATTGAGGAGTTGAGTTGGAGATCTCAGTTTTTCAGTTTGTAGGTTGAAGATCAGAGTTTGAGGAGTAGATTGAGGCTCAATGGTTGAAGGATTACTTTCAGAGTTGTTTGATGATTTCCTTGTATTTCACTCTTGCATATGCATTGATTTTATATCAATTTGTTGATTTGTAATCAGATTTGAGATTATGGTATCTTGCCTTTAAAGCTGAAAGCTTTGTAAATTTCAGAACAACATTGTAGTTTACTTTTTAGAAAGATTGATTGAAAGCAAGAATCATGTCTTGCATGTTTCCTATTTAAAATGTTGGTTGTTTTGAGTTGATTTGTTATAGTGGAGTACCCTTTACCATTTTAAGTAATAACATTAGATTTCCACAATCCATTATGTTGAGATTGATTGTGTGAGAAATGTTTTGCATCAAATAACGTTTTGGATCACTCTGTGATCCATCATCAGAATGAGAGTGTGCATAAGGAGAAGGAGAAATAAAAAATAGCAAATCTCATCATTTTAAGTAAGTCATTTAAGTGATTTGCATGTGTGTGGTTTGAGAGGAAGAGTCTCATTGCATCACTAGTTAATATCTTATCATAACAATACTGCATAACAGCGGTTAGTTAATAATATTAAGGATAGATCGAAGTTGTTAAGGTTGGGTCATTAAGACATTGATAAGTTAACCAAGGGCATGGATTGAGGTCCAAACATGAGATGCCACTCTTCAAGGAGATGCCTATTTAAAAGACACGTCTCTCCTAGCCATAAAAGAAGATATAAGAAGAGAGGACCGGAGGAGGGAAAAATAGAGAATAATAACAATCATCGTCAGGAAAGCAGCCTCGAAGAACACAAGATATAAGCTGATCAAATACTATACATTCAAATCGATCATCAATCAATTGAAAATTACAACTTTAGAAAGATAGTGATCAAACATCTCAACATTGACTAAGACAAAAAACATAATTTCAAACATATCAGGAAGCATATCTTTCTCTCCCGCATCAGCAGAATTCCTCCGAGTCAGCGCAAATTTATTGGTATAATAAAATTACTGTGGTAGGCAGAAATGAATTCAATATTTATCCGTAAACCTATATTTGTAAATGTGAATATTTGATGCATAATTGTATGCACATTTAATTATCTGATCTAAGCATCTGTGCATTTAATGACATGATTACAATGAATCATCATGTAGGGTAAGGAAGGAAGAAATCTGCAATTAGGGAGAGCAGCTATAGGGCACCTTGCTACAGTGGCAAATAGGGAGAGAATAGCTATTAGGGCACCCTATTACACTGTGAAAGGGAGAGAATGGCTAAGGGCACCCTGCAATTTGCTTTCCAACTCTTACATTGATGGATTGTTGATGAATGCAAGATTCTCCAGCCATGGAAGAATGGAGGGGGAATGCATGAAGGGAGAAAACGACTGTCTTAAGGCACCCTACCGTGCCTCCTTCCATATCTTTTATGACTGAGACTCACATACAAATCAAACATGCTGCATAATGATTTCCTTGCTCTACTAATAAATTTATCTCATGAACTGTGTCTACATTGTACAATGCTACCTAACTGATTGCAGGTTTCCAAAACAGAATTAGTTCATCTTATTCCTAAGTTGAGAAATGTTCCTCCAACTATATTATCTGCTTTGTTTCATCTGATGTTGCGAATTTAGGTTAAAATAGAGAGAGGTCCAGAAAGGGGACATTACAAATGGTATCAGAGCACTGTTCCTGCCAGCCTGCGGGACAAACGTACTTAATTGCTATCCAAGTAGGGTTAACTGCTCTTAAGTGGAGTTAAATTAAATAGGCTAACATGTGTGTGCCTTTCAAATGTATTCGTGATGCCTGCCGTGTATTTATATGACTTCATGCCCGATGTGTATTTATACTTCATGCCTTATGTGGATGCTTTATGCCTTGTGTATTGCTTCATGCGTTACATGTATTTATGGTTCATGCCTTGCGTGTATATCTATGTACATTGCTTCATGCCACTTCATGTTTCATGCTTTAGGTGCTACATGCCTTAAGTGCATTCATGTGTATACTTCCTACTTTATACATGTGTGCCTCATGCCTTAAGTGTATTTATGTGTATGCCTCATGACTTAGTGAATTTGTGTGTATATGCTACGTGTATTCCCATGTATGCCTCATGACTTAAGTTAATTCATGTGTATACTTCATATGCTCCATGTATTCACGTGTATGCCTCGTGACATGCCTTATGTGCTGCATGTATCCACATGCATTCATGTGTATGCTTCATGCTTTATGTGCTGCATGTATTCACGTGTATGCCCCATGACTTAAGTGAATTCATGTGTATATTTCATGCGTTGCGTGTATTCATGTGTATGCCTCATAACTTAAGTGAACTCATGTGTATGCTTTATGCGCTATGTGTATTCACATGACTCCATATGTATGATGTCTGCCTTATGTGTTTCCTATGTATACTTTGTGCTTTACATATGTGTATGATTCATGCCTTACATTATGTGTATTCATGCTTTACGCTCTATGTGTATTCATCCTTGCCTTATGTGTATTTATTCATGTGTATGATACATGCCTTATGTGTATTCAAGTACATTTCATGCCCTAAGTGTATGCTTCATACCTTATGTGTATTTACATGACTTCATACCTCTCGTGTACCTATGTGTATTACACATGCTTCATATCGTTCAGGCCTTACATAGGCTTCGTATCTCGTGTGTTTATACTTTGTGACTCGCGTGTATGTATGTGTATGACTCGTGCCTTAATGTATCTTTGTTTCACGTCTTACATGTATTTATATTTGACATGTTTCCAGCATATTTACTCCATGTGTGTATGCGCCTCTCTAATGTATGCCTTGTGTTTTGCATATGCTTCATGTATTCTCAGCATGTTTATCCCATGTGGGTGTAACAACTACACCTTCCTCATGTATGCTTGTTGTCGTATGATTTTACTCATGATTAACAGAGATAAAAACATCTCCTGGTATTATCAAATACAGTGACATCCTTGTGAAGGTACAGGTGAATAACATATGATAACCTGGACTCATCAATAGTAACAATGGCAAAGGTCACAATGTGCATAAATGACACATTTGAGAAATGAGTGAACATAAAAAGTCAGATACATAAAAACACCCGAGTGTCTGAACTGAAATATTAGTCTAATGAGTTCAGATCTAAAAGTCAACCTTAGGTTTAAGAAGAAGAATTGCTTCTTGGATTTGAGCATAGATATGGACATGCATACTAACTTCTTTTGGAATTCAAGTGTATGGCATTCAACGAGTAGTCACTAGGAGATGAAAGACTCTAGAATAGCATGCGTTCAAAGAAAACAGCTAAGATAAGAGAAAACTTATTGACTTGATACAATATTAGAGTAGTGCAGCAGAAGGGAAATGGTGAGAAGCCACAGTTTGGGAACCATCTTGATAACTCTATTCATGATCATTGCTTGAGGACAAGCAATCTCAAGAAGGGCAGACTGTCATGCCTCCCGATCAGACATCCCAATGAATCTGTGCATGAAATTGCCTTGCAAAGCAAGACTTCGCAATTTCATAAGTTGTAGGTATCTGAATACAACCAAGGGAAGAAAAAAATATGATGTGTATTTAATTCAATCCTGCATAACAGCGGTTAGTTAGTAACATTAAGGATAGATCGAAGCTGTTAAGGTCGGGTCATTAAGAAATTGATTAGTTAAGCAAGGGCAGGGATTGGGGTCCAAACATGAGACACCTCCCTTTGAGGAGATGCCCATTCAAAAGACACGTCTCTCCCAACCATAAAAGAAGATATACGAAGAGAGGATCAGAGGAGGGAAAAGAAGAGAATAATAACAATCATCATCAGGAAAGCAGCCTCAAAGAACACAAGATATAAGCAGATTAAATAATGTGCATTCAGATCGATCATCAATCAATTGAAAATTACAACTTCAAAAAGATAGCAATCAAACATCTCAACATCGACTAAGACAGAAAACATATCTTTAAACACAGCAGGAAGCAGATCTGACTCTCCCGCATCAGCAGAATTCCTCCAAGTCACAGCAGACCGATTGGTATAATAAAATTACTGTG
Organism: Cryptomeria japonica; assembly: GCF_030272615.1. Lineage (NCBI taxonomy): Eukaryota > Viridiplantae > Streptophyta > Pinopsida > Cupressales > Cupressaceae > Cryptomeria > Cryptomeria japonica. The sequence continues at coordinate 3,861,108 of NC_081410.1, read as the reverse complement.
GTAGGCAGAAATGAATACAATATTTATCCATACACCTACCTATATATGTAAATATGAATATTTGATGTGTAATGTATCAATTGTATGCACATTTAATTATCTGATCTAAACATCTATGCATTTAATGATATGATTACAAGGAGCCATCATGTAGGGCAAGGGAGGAAGAAATCTGCAATTAGGGAGAACAGTTATAGGGCACCTTGCTACAGTGGATAGGGAGAGAACAGCTATTTGGGCATCCTATTACACTGTGAAAGGGAGAGAACGGCTAAGGGCACCCTATTGCAATTTCCTTTCTAACTCCTACATTGATGCTGCTGATGCCATGGAAAGAATAGAAGGGGATTGCATGAAGGGAGAAAACGGCTGTCTTAAGGCACCTTATCATGCATCCTCCTTCCATATCTTTTATGACCGAGACTCGCATACAAATCAGACTTGCTGCATAATGATTTCCCTGCTCTAATGATAGATTTATCCCATGAACTGTGTCTGGAATGCTTCCTAACTGATTGTAGGTTTCCAAAACAGAATTAGTTCATCTTATTCCTAAGTTGAGAAATGTTTCGCTAACTATATTATATTCTTTGTTTCATCTGATTTTGCAAATTTAGGGCAAAATAGGGAGAGGTCCAGAAAGGAGACATTTATGCACCAAAAATTTACCTTTTTTTTAACATGGTTTGAGAGGCCTAACTTGTGCTACATGTTTTAAAATACAGTTGCATGGTGTTGTCAATATCTTTGGACGAATTGCTAACCTTATTGATGAAAACACTCAGGCATTTCATTTTTTCATAACTGCTCTTCTCCAGGTAATTTTGGACATACATCTATGCATATTTCAAAAATTTAATCATATTGTCATTTATAGAAATGAGCCTGACTACTGTTTCTTCGTATGCTGCCACATCTTGCAGCTGTTCGATCGGTCGGGTCTATTATATGGAGAAATTGCTCGGTTTGTGCTGAGGTTGCTTGGAATTCGGACAAAATCAAGCGCCATGCCCAGGCCTGGATCAAGAGCAATTGCTGGTCAAGAGACACCTGAAAACTACTACATTGAAGAACCTAAAGGAGCAACCGGTGCCTTTGAAAATGTTTGGGAAGATGAAGGTGGCAGGCCACAATAATCACTAGCAGGATATACTACCTTTATCTGATGAAGTATTTTCCCTCTGTTTAGTATATATAGCAACCAATATGAAGTGGCTTTCCTGCTTGAATATATATTGAATGCAAACTGCAGCGGTGCAAGAGCTTGCAGTTTAAAGGCAGTGGAGAAATCAGAGGGCTGATGGGGTGACCAAGAGTTCTTTATTTCCACGTATCGAGGCAGCTAGAAGCGGTCTGCCATGATATCTGTTTATGACGAGTGATAAGTATTAGTAACGGAATAATACCAACTTTAGTTGTAGACAGGTTGGAGAAATTTGGCCGAGTGTCGAGGTTTGTGTTTGAATATTTGACCCCTTTGTAATAAGGAATTAATGCTCTATGTATATCTGACCGTTTCCTTCAAGTTCAAGCTCCTTGTTTGGCTTAGAAGGTTGACTGCCATATGTGTATGTATAATTATGACATTTCGAGTCAATAAAAGTAAGTCTTATGGTCTTCTAAAGAGTTTTAATATTTACAGCAATTTCATCACACTTGCAAATGCTTTTGCAAAGCATTGAGGCGAAACAGTTCACCGAATTATGGTAAATTTGGCTGGCGTTTGAGCTGTGTCCTAACAGCGATCCCTTTGTAACAAGGAATTGATGCTGTTCATACCTCTTCGTTTTTTTAAGTGCAAGACTTTTATTCCAGGTCTGGATCACAAGGTCCAGTGCCGATGTATTAAATACTTGTGGCATTTTGAATGAATAAATCTATGGCAATTTTATCAGACTTGCTAATGCTTTTGCAAAACATCGATGTGGAACATTTTACTGAATTATAGCAAGTTTAGTTGTAGACAGATAGGATAAAGCTGTCTGAGTGATGATTGGCTAATAAGTTTCACTGGTTCGGTGCCATGTGTATATGTAATAAGGACATTTTGAGGGAATAAAACCAACATCTATGGTAGGACTAATAATAGCCAGGCATAACCTACAATGACAGCCGAGGGGCAAGTGGTGGAGTCTAATAGTTGCGAGGGTTTAAAAAAATAAATAAAAAATGGCGCCAGATAAAAACAAGAATGCATGGAAAAATGCTACGGATATATTGGGTACTTTGAGTAAAACTCGATGCACAAATCAGAAAGATGAATTATCGTTAAAGTTGTGCCAGCGAAGAAGAATCCTGTGGAGGAGGTAGCGATCTTACAATCATAAGTGTTTAAAAAATTAAATATTTTAGCACAAATTAGATGCAAAGAAATAATGGAGAAAATAAATGGATTAACAAAATAACACGAACACAAAATTTAAGTGGTAAAACTTTGACAAAATGTCAAGGAAACATTCACGAGGCAAGATAGTGGTATTCTTATTGTTTATAAGAAAACATTTAGAAATTTTACATGTGCCGTTCTCTTACATTCCGAATTTGCAAATACAAAACATTTACAAACTTCACATTTGCTGTTCTCTTACATTCCGAATTTGCAAATACAATAACAATTACAATTTTATCTTCACAGTCAACATAAAAATATACAAAAAATCTTCTAAATGCAATTGCCACCAAACATAGAAATAACCCATTCAACTCCTTAAAAGAAAGTAAGAACTTTATCACAAATTTTGAAGGTGAGAAGAAATTAGAAATTCCTGTTTTCTATTATTTTCAGTTTTCAATTGTTGTCAATATCCAACAATTTCCACCTTGACAACAATTTACCTGATACTTGTTCAAAACCACTCATCACCCCTTTTGCAAGCCAAGAGAAGCCACAATCCACTTCAGCGTCTCTACCAATACTAGTTTAGTAAACATGTTTGCACAATTTTTAGGTGTATTTACTTTCCCAAGGATTACTCTACTTCCATCAATAATTTGTCTGACAAAATGGTATTTAATTTCAATATGTTTGGTTCTATCGTGATAAGTTGGATTTTTAACCAAATGAATATCACTTTGACTATCACAGAATACAATCATTTTCTTTTGCATTTTTCCAAGTTCACCCAAAAAATCCTTCAACCAAATTGCCTCTTTACATGCATGTGAGATAGCTATATACTTTGCCTCAGTTGAGGATAAAGCAACTATTTCTTGAGTAAAGAAATAATTTGATGTAAATCTTCTTTTATCCAAATCACTTGCAAATTCTGAATAAACATAACCACACACTGAACCATTGCAATCATTATAGGTGATACAATAATCACTTGTGCCTTTGAGATATCGAAGCACCCATTTCACTGCTGCCCAATGCTCTTTACCTGGATTTGTCATGTACCTATTGACAACACCAACTACACGTGAAATATCTGGTCTTGTACATATCATCATATACTTTAAACTTCCTACCGCATTAGCACACGGTACATGAGACATATAAGCCTTTTCTTCCTTAGTACTATGACATAAACTTGAAGAAAGCTTAAAATGAGAAGTCCGAAGGATATTTACAAGTTTCACATTTTGCATACTGAGTCTTATGAGGGTCTTCTCCACATATTTCTGTTGTGCTAACCAAAGCTTACCATGTTCCCTGTTTCTCCTAAAATTTGTTTTGTTGCTCTTAGATCCTTCATATCAATGCCCTAGCCAACCGAGCCTGTAACTTATTGATTTCAACCAATCTTTTACTTGTTACAAGCATATCATCAACATATAACACAAAGACAATGAATAAATCATACTTCTTATAAAGTGTTGGCTCACCATGAAGGAATCAAACTTCTTGTACTATTGTCTAGGTTATTGCTTTAGGCCATACAATGACTTCTTGAGTTTGCAAACATTTTCTGTTGCAATCTTGAACAAACCCTTATGGTTGTTCCATATATATCTTCCCATCCAAATCTTTACGTTAAAAAAACATAGTTGCTCTAAATCAAGGTCAAGTAATGCAACTAATACTAATACAACTCAAATAAAAAGAAGTTTAACAACTAGTGGAAAAACCTCACGAAAATCAATGGCTTTTATTTGAGAATATCCTTTTGCTACTGGCCTTTCCTTGTACCTTACAATTTTATTATGAAAACCCTTCTTCAGTTTGTAGACCCACTTGCAACCAACAACTTTCATACTCTTTGGAAGTTTTACCAAGTCCCATGTCTTATTCTTCTCCAAGGCATCCATTTCTTCTTTCATTGCTATTTTCCATTCCGCATATTTAGTGCCATTCACTTCTTACTGATGACAACTTGGTTCCCCATCGTTAGAAATCAAAGCATCAAATGAAACAAAATCATCATACCTTTTAGGAGAATTTCTGACTTGTGTAGATCTCCTTAGAGATGGTTGTGGTGTTTCCACACTTTTCTATATGTTTTTCTAAATCTGCACCTTCATCTTTAGAAGGTTTTTAGTGCTCCATCTTTTTTGTAGATGGATGAGTTTCCAATTGAACTTGTTGATATTGTGGTACTTGTTTCTGTTCCAAATTAATTTTTACAATGTCTGATTTCGTTAGAGAAGATTCATCAAATACTACATCTTTGCTAATAATGACTTTGTGGGTAGTGGGATCCCACAACCTATATCCCTTAACTCCATCACCATAGCCGATAAATGAGTATTTCTTGGATTTGGGGTCTAATTTAGAATGCCGATCCTTAGAAACAAGAGCATAAGCATAACAACCAAAAATTTTCAAATTTGAATAATCACATGAATGACTTGTCCACACCTCTTCAGGAATCTTACAATCTATTGCAACTGATGGTGACCAATTTACCAGAGAGCATATTGTATTAATCGCTTTTGCCCACAACACTTGCTACACTTTGAAATTACTGAGCATGCTCCTTACTCTCCCTAGAAGAGACTTGTTCATGCATTTAGCAACACCATTTTGCTAAGGAGTGTAAATTGTGGTTTTATGTCTTACGATCCTAGCTTCCTTGCAACAATTTTCAAACTCCAAAGATGTGAACCCACTTCCATTATCTATTCTTAAACACTTGAGCGATTTGCCAATTCTCTTTTCAACCAAAACTATAAATTGCTTGAATGCACCAAACACATCAGCTATACTTTTAATAAAATAAACCTATACCTTTCTAGAGTAGTCATCTTGAAATGTTGCAAAATATGATGCTCCTCCAAAAGAAACTATAGGGGAACCCCAACCATCTGAATGGATGTAGTCTATAACACCTTTACTTGTATGACTGCTTGATTTAAACTTCTACCTACATTGCTTCCCAAAGACACAATGTTTGCAAAAATTCAAATTTAATGATTTTAAATTTTAAAGTAATCTATGGTTCATTAGTACCTTTAACCCTTTCTAGTTCATATGACCCAATTGTTGATGCCATAAACAAGTAGATTCACCACCTTCCTTAGATACCACCATTGCCTTATTTACCTCAATACTCCCTTCTAGCCTATAAAGATTTCCAGCTTTTGTAGCTTTCATAACCGCTAAAATGCCCTTGGACACTTAAAGTGCTCCACCTTCAGAAGAGAATTTATAAATATTAGGATCCAAAACACCTAAGAAAATTAAATTCTTCTTCAGTTTTGGTACATGTCTTACCTCTATTATCAATACCATCAAACATCTTGATTCTAAGCTCCCAATTCCAACAGTCTTACAAGAAGCATTATTTCCCATAAGAATAACACCAACATCAATAGGTTGGCAAGTAGAAACCAACTTCTATATGGACACATGTGATTAGAAGCATCATAATCTAGTAACCATTCATCTTGATGTTGTAACATACTACAAACAGATTACACTTCACCAACCATACATGAACCTTTCTCAATAGATTTTTCTTCCTTTTTGGATGCATCATTATCGTCTTTCTTCTTCTAACAATCTTTCTTGAGATGCCCCTGTTTATTGTAATACCAACATTTCCACATACCCTTTTTGCCTTTTAACTTGGATTTGGGTGTCCCTCTTAAATTCTCCCCTTTTTTGTGGATCGACTTCTAGCCACCATTGCTTTCTTTATGGAGGTTTCTGCATTAGACTTCCTTCGCATCTCTTCAGACAATAGAGCTCCCACAACATAATCAAATTCAAGGGTGTTAGTTGTGCTAAAGCTAATATAAATGACTAAGTGATTTGAAGATTTAGGCAAAGAATGTAACAGTGTGGTTGCCTTGTCTTCATCTTCAACTTTTACATTGATGAACCCAATTGACAAATTAGAGTATTGAAAACATTTAAATGATCAAAATTTTTTGTACCTTCATTCATAGACTATACAGTTGCCTGTTCAAGTAGATTCGGTTTGTCAAGGATTTTGTCATGTAAAGACTCTCCACTCTGCTCCATAAACCTTTTGTTGTTTCCTCTCCAACAATATTAAAAAGAACCTCATCTGCCAAACACAACCAAATTGTGGTTAGAGCTCTCATATCCAGATCTTCCCAGTCCTCATCAAACATATCTGTAGGTTTCTTTGACTTTCCTACTAATGCCTTGTGCAATCCTCGATGCACTAATAAATCACATGTCTTGAGCTTCCATAGTTCAGAAATATTTTTACCATTAAATTTCTCCACCTTGAACCTAGCATTTGAAAACTTGGCCATTTGATGCTAGGAAAATCAAAGCCAAATTCTAATGCAGCCACTGCAAAAATAATTGTTATGATATCACTTGTTATGGAAGCGAATCCAAAAATTCAGAAAATTAAATATTGTAGCACAAATTAGATGCAAAGAAATAACAAAGAAAATAAATGGAATAACAAAATAACACACAAGACACAAATTTAGGTGGTAAAAGCTTAACAAAATGTCAAGGAAACATTCACAGGACAAGATATAGGTATTCTTATTGCTTAGGAGAAAACATTTACAAACTTCATAACTGTTGCTCTCTTACAATCTAAATTTGCAAATACAAGAACAACAATTACAATTTCGCCTTCATAGGCAATGCAGAAATATACAAAAAATCTTCTAAATGCAATCACCACCAAACATTGAAATAACCTGCTCAACTCCTTAAAAGAAAATAGGAACTTTCTCAAAAAGTGATTTTTTTGAGGTGAGAAGAAATTAGAAATATCCGATTTCCATTATTTCCAACTTCCATTTGTTGTCATTATCCAACATTTATTTGATGGCAAGTTCTAGTGAATTCAATAGAAATTTGCATCATGAGCACTCGGTAGATCCGCAGGAGAAACTTGTGGATGCTAAGTTTTTTGTTGACTTTCACCTTGTTTTGAATATAAGTATTTTTATAAATTATCGAGTTTTTCTCAAATTATGGGAAAATTTCAAATATATATATATATTAAATTGCCAAGTTTTGCAAAATTTTTGCAATCCGAGTCAAAATTTGGTCTTTTGAATATCTCCCAGCTTAAAGTTTTGAAACCATGAACAAAACTATGCAATATATCTTCATAAAAAATCTGTAAAATGGCCATTATTTACAATTTGGAAAGGACAATAATATTATAATTTATCTTAAATCTCTGAATTATATTTAGGATATTCCTTTTTCTTTTGTTCATAGATTATTTTTTGACTTAAGTGATTAGTTATACCTGGTCACGGTATGGGGTTCTATTGATATAAATGATCTTTTTGTAAAAATGATTTTTTAAAATGATTTTTTTTTTAATCAATGAATATTAGTATGTATTATATTTACATGCATAAATTTTACAAAATGTGAGAAAGAAAATCCCATCCCATTGATGAAACAGTCCAGTTCAACCCTAATTTGAAACCACGTACTAACCATCAAACTACGATATTTGAATGTCTGCTAAATATCAAAATTATAGTATCTTACTACCACCATATGATATACATTTACTACTACAAACCATGTCCATTACATACACATTTACAAAAAAATAGATTAGAATTCTTAAAGCCATAACCAAAAATCCTTCACAGCATAAACACACGACATACTGGTTAAATTTTCTCTTAGGACTGTGGTGGCTTGTGCACCCAATAGTTGTCTTGCAAAAAATTGAGGCATTTCTTTAGTCAATTCTCCACATTTGGTCCTTTCTCCTTCACTTCGCGATCCCTGTCATTAATGTACTCTACGAGAAAATTTTAACCCACTTGGGCTTCTTCTTTGTGCTCCTCTTTATCACTTGATGCACTCCAAAGAAGAAAAGGCCTCAATGATGGTGTAAAATCAACAACATGCAACCAATCTCCATGACTGGTAACCAATCCCTCTCCAAGCTTTGCCATCACTATGAAAGTGCCCATTCCATAAGTCCATTCATCCTTTACACATTCCTTCATTACCTGATGCACCTCGTCCTCCTCACCTAGTTCCAGACACCAAGCTAAAAAGAACGAAGTAATATCAATGTTGGTGCGATAACGCTATTCTGATTTCATATACTCTTCATCCAACAGCATATCAATAATTTTCATAAACATGGGGTCCTCAAATTTGAAGATTTTGCTTGGACTTTCCAATGAAATTTTGCCAAGAAAGGCAAGCTATTGTTTCCTTGTGAGTAAAGTTTGCCTCCATTGTCTTGCACTTTTCGAATACCACCACATCGCTGAATTACAACAAGCGCTAACCACCACCTTTGTTCAACACTATGATCAACAACTCTCAAGGAAAGGATTAAAATGCATTCTCTACTTTTCTAACAACTTCCCATGAAATTCGAATAGCTATGAGTTAATGCTCCTTAATCCTTGTCATTATTTCCACATTCAACTGCATCCGTAAGCCACCACTCCTCAAAATTAATGATGCAATAATCTTCCCAAATCTCTACGGTTTGATCATCCTTAAATGCTGTCACCCACTTGGATAGGGTGTCCACCACATCATTGCTATCTCTTAAACTATGAGTAATTTTAAATTCAGAGAAAAATTTAAAGCATTTCTAATTAATTTGATATATTGGTTTAATTTTCATGCAATAACTTCACCTTTGGCTATAGCATTAATAATAATTAATGAGTCTCCCTCTAAATAAATGATGCAGGAGCATCTCCGGTTCTTGGCAATCTTGCATCAACCAAAAACATTTCTTTTCTGTTTTGGTAGTTTCAGCATTTCATTCTGCATTTTCTTGCATTGGCTCACCGGATCTTGTGGAGTTGGATTTTGCTTGAGGACATGATCACATTCCTTATTTCTAAATCGCGGAACATTTGGATCATTCTCTGGCAAGTTATCAATTTCGGATTCTGAGACAATTTTCTAGCCCCAAAACCATTTGGATCTATTTGCATTGGTGAATCTACTAGATACTTTCGTAGCTTACAGAGCCTTGTGCGTTGATTTTGATGTTCTTTGGCCTGTGTTTGACCTTCCCTTTGATCCGCACTTTATCTTTTGGATTTTCTGGAGGAATCCCTTTGGCAGAGGCCGACCTATTGGTTTTACACGTTTGGTCTTATTCTTCGGCATTTGATCCCTTTTGGGCCGACCAGATCTTCTTGGATCATATAAATCATTGTAATTGAGCATTAGAAGTCGATAAGAAGAAACTAGATTGAACATAGTAGATAGATCTTAGGTTTGGAGGTCCGGGAGTGACCTATCCTGTAATTAGGCATGTTTGTAGCAGGCCAGTGAGCTGGATCTTGTAACCTAGATGTTACCGGTTATCTGTAACCAGTTTTCATGATCTAATTCATTCAGTTTTGCATTGCCTCCATCATAGTTTCTTGTTTCTGTTGTGTTTACTCTTGCTGCCTAGTCCGGATTGATCTCTTTGAGGTCCTTCCTAACCGTTGATTGCACCAATAAAGCTTTGAGATCGACAATTTTCTGGCCATATTTATTGCCTACAAAGCTGCTTGAGCCTTGACTTCACTATTTGTCCCATACATCAATCTCTTTGCTCCAAAAGAAATGATATTTCCTGACCAATCCTGTGCAATATATCCTGCACTTGAAGGCCCAGGGTTCGCTTTAGACACCCCATCAAAGTTTATCTTTACCCATCCTTCTAGTTTAGGCCACATGATAGACTTATGAAGGGAGTCAACTGAATGAACCTAAAAAGCCCTATTAATAGGCCAAAATTATTTGTTATGTTTTATATAATTGTAATGGTGAAATTAGTGTATTCATGTCATTTTTCATTTAATTTTGTATTTATCTTTAGATATTTTAATAGGTTTACATATTGTTGGCATAAGTTTTCCGTAGTGTTAAATGATGTAATTATAGAAAGTTAGATTCCTTCTCCTAACGTTATCTCCATACACTCATATTCCCTTATATTTCTTCATGCTCTATCCAACTATCCTTATGCACTATGTTTTGATTGTCTCTATGTCTTGGTTTATTTTTATGAAATGTGGGGTTGCCCCTATAGATATGGATTTGACCCCTCAAATTTCAAAAATCAAATTTAAATTTCATCCATCCTTTTCTTTCCAAGGATTGACTTAACAAATGTTTTGCACTATTTATTGTTATGACCTTGTATTTAAAAGGTATACAATTACATTCATTTATTATCATCTTACATCCAAGCATCTCTTTCGAATGTCATTCACATTTCAAGGAAGAAAAATTCAGTTTGGTGCACTAAATGAATATAATTCTACACATTCATTTCAGAGCATTTGTAGAACTATGATCTATTATCTTCAATCATTCACCTAAGTGTTTTAAGGGTTGACATAGAAGAACATATGTCCTTGTGACATCAATAATTATCTATAGATATTTTTAAATACAACCAATTTTAGATAGTAAAAAAGATGAAAGTAGAGGCAAATCAAGTGGTTCAGCAAGCAAAAGTGTGCAAACTACTAGATCATTTATGTGAGGTTATGTAGCAAGAGTTGTTGGAGAATGTGTCAATGCACCAAAAAATCACATTACCAGTTTTGGTATGGCAATCTAATTATTTTCATAGCATTTTATTTTATGAATGAGTTATCGACGAGTAAATGGAAGATCTGGGATATGAGTCGACTGATAGTAGCACAAATTTAGGAGCATACCAAGCACTTCTAAGATGCCACTTCTTACACTACCACAAATTGGGGATTCTTCAAATCCCTTCAACAAAAGTTGCAAAATAGAGAATGGATATCGTATGACATGGTTTCGAAGTACATGTATAACATTATCTCTCTAGTCAACAAAGACTTCATATTAATGGAGGAAATCGAACCTCGAACCTCTTAGATCCCTAAACTATTGTATGAGGTTACAATTGTCATGATATATTCATATGTGGCAACACTACTTAACCTCCCCAAGGATCTACAAGCATAACGGTTTACAACCTTTTGAGATTTCATGGACAATGTAGCCAAGAAAAAGTTTATGAAACACATGGACAAAAATAGGGAAAAAATCAAGGAGAAATGGGGAATTCCTAAGAAGAAATCCTAGGAGAAAAGCACTACCACTATTAAAAAGTTTGGAAGATTACATCTAGGCACATCACTTGTAGTATCTACACAATTTGAAAGGAAGCTCCAAATAAGCTAAAACAAAATTACCCATTACATCACAAAGATAACTATTAGTGAAAGAGGCCTTAGAGGTCATTTTGCAAATGAGTGTGGAGAAGAAGAAAAAAGAGAAAGAAAGGCGGGAAGAGAAGTCTCTCCTACGAAAGAAGAGAGCACACAAGAGGAACTGCCAACAAAGAAAAAAATATAGCCAATGGTGAATGAACATCAACACTACAATGGACTCTTCCAGAAGGAGGTTCCAGAGAAGACCTTTAAAAATTGTGATTATATGGTAACACCCAATAAGGTAATTGCTAAATGATTATTAGTAAGATATATAGTCGCATATAACACCATGTTAGAAGACCTGATGGATAGACTTTTGTCTCATCTATCTATTGGAAGAGAGCAAGCTGCACAAGAAGAGGAGAAGATGTAAGAGACAACCATCGAAAAAATAGTTCCTTCCACCACACTAGCTAAGAAAGAAAAGCTAACAAAAATAAAAACAAGTGAGTTGCAACCCAAGCAAAGATTGGTTAAATGATGCTTGGGAAGCTAGAGATTACCAAGTAAATTCAAGTTGAAATTACGAAGGCTATCACCTATGCCTACAAGGAACTACATGAGGAAGAAACAAAATATGAAAAAGGTAACTTTTTCCAAATCAAAGCCCATAGAACATAGGATCCCCTCTCCTCTACACACTTCTAATACACCTTGATGTCTACCACCTCACCAATGCAATCCATCAAAGACTTCTTAGCTAGACAAAAACATATCCAACCATTAGCTTCTGCATAGTTAATCCAATGACCACTAGTAGATTTGCATGTTGAAATCAACAAAATCTCTCAAATTCAAAAGTTTCGATTAGGCAACCTATTACATTGAAAAACAATGGAGGATATTTTTAAGCAACATGTAGATAGTTTGGAGCAATTATAAGATACGATGAAAGACCTACATAGCAAATACCCTCATTTGCAAGGGCATTCCTCCCAAACCCTTATGGTACAAGTCAAGACATTTGTGGATGAGATCCTACAAGAGATGATACTATAGAAGGCTACAACATGCAGAACAATGTGTCACTACCTACTCCACTTTGGAAACTCATATAAACACATTGAAGAGTACAAAAGGTTACATGAATGCTTTATATCAATTTTGTCTACGGTATTCCATTATTACAACATCGATTAATACTCAAATGGACCAGACAGAGTTGCATATCTTTCAAGTATCCACTTCATATGATTCTTTATGGGATATGGATGGATAAACCTAAGTACAAATGGAAGTCCTGCATGCACAATTCAACAATTGTAGGATTGACAAGAACAAACAAGGCACAAGTTTCAACAAATGAAGGAAGTGGTTATCTTGCAATTGGCCCACATGACTAATCTCCTCAAAAATGCACAAAAGGTCATGGTAGATTCAAGTCCCCATCACGCTTTTGAAAAGTTGAGTACCTCTTAATGCAGATCAATGCCTAAAACCAACTATTGTAGCAAGTTGAGACATAATGGGATAACACATTTGCTAATCTCAGGGAGATCTACAAGGCTATTCTCTCATCGCAATAGAAATAGAGTTGTCTTGAGGAAAAGACAACACTTTGAGTGTGGGGATGATGTTGGCAAGGAAAAGGCAAAGCCAAGACAATAATGTAGATCATACCACAAACCATCACAAGGAGGTTGCAAAGATTTTAATTAAAGAGACATCATCAATACTAGGAATTATATATAAGGGACATGCCCCACCGGCTAGATATTTGTATAGACAAAGATACAATGTAATAGAGTAGATGAAGTATGGTTTGAGAATAGAGATATAAGAACAATTTACATGTAATTGTATGCAAGATTTAGTGTGATCAAAATACTAAAATTGAGATCAAAAGCTAACATACCAATGAAACTTTTGAGTACAAAGATTAACTAAGTTTAAACTAATATAAACAAGTTAACTTCCCAAGATGTGTCTCATTGTTCTCTATCTCACAGGATCCCTCAAGTCAATGGTTGCTCTTAGATCATTGAGCAAATGACTTAGGAATGACAACTCCAAGAATGGGTGATAAAATGATAATGATCTATATGCAATGCATTCTAGATCTAACCATGCTTGCTAAGATATGATTTTAAGCTATGATAAAGACGATAATATGATAATGAAACTAATTAGCTAGTCTAACATGATTCATGATTAAAATGCTATATCAAAAATGCTCCTAAATGATTAAAATGCTATTTTCAAAGAGAGGCTAAAATGCTTGATACAATTAGACTATAGTATAGATGCATAAAAGACTTGGATAATGAGATTGAATAAATTGAGTCCTATTTATAGAGAAAATAGGGAAATGGATGGTTAAGATTCAATAATCTTAAGAAGGGCTAGGATTGAAAGTTACTCAATCCATGTTTACAATTTTCACCATGCAATGGGGACAATTGTCAACAAGAGGTGGCTTGAGAGGAGATGTAAGAGGCATTAAATACCTGAGAAGACATGAGGGTCACCCTAGGAGGGCGTGGTTAGGGTTAGGTTAGGGTTAATTAGTGGATAAAGGTTTTACCCAAAGGGTAAACTCTTGTGTAAGGGTTAATAGGATAACTAGGTTCAAAGCAATGAGTGCTTGACGAGACCCATGGGTTAGACGAGGGTTAAGTTAGAGAGAAAGTCTCTAACCATGAGTTGACGTTGGATTAACCATTAATGGCTAGGAAGAATTTGAAGGTTAACTTATTGAGGACACAAAGCTTTCAATGCATTTCAAAGACTTTGAGGCATTTTTGAGAGGTGACTTCTCTTAAGGAATGTGCAAATGTTTAAGAGATGAATTAGGCTAATTAGGATGATTAGAAGAATCTAGAAAAATTTGGAAGAGGATTAATCATGCAAGTGGATTTGTTAGGAGAATGCAAGTGGGAGATAATTTTGGATTTTAATTTTGAAATAAAGTGATTTATTCCAAAAAGTGGATGATAACTTGCCTAATTTAAATAAAATTTTGATTTATTTAAATTGGAAAGGGATTTTTAATTAAATGAGAATTTTATTAAAAGGGGAAGGGGATTTAATTAAATAAAGTGATTTATTTAATTAAAAGCTAGAAATTGGCTATATGAATTTAATTAAATAAATTGAATAGTTTATTTAACCAAATAGATGAAAGTGGGGAAATTAATTAAATATAATTTAATTAATAGAGGAATGTGGTTTTGAAGAATTAAATAAATATTAAATATTTATTTAACTAGATGGTCAGATTTATACGTCTACAATAATAAGGAGATACAAGGAAGAATGCACAGGGGAACATAGATAGTAGGAAGATAGATGGAAAACATATGTACATGAATGAAAAAAATAATTTATATATATCTAAAGTTACACCTATTGCACATGGGTTTATGGAATCACTTTCCTATGTATTTCATTTTGTTGACTAATTAATGTATAGTCCAAACTAACTCTTTACTCCTCTTGCACGACTGAGTCTTGAGTATAAGCACACCACATAAGAAATGCTTGGGGTTTAGTAATTCGATCTATGGTCCCCCATTTTATTGCTAACAACTGGGTTATATTAGCCACTACCTATACCATAGAGACCATGGGAAGATATCAACATGGATTTTGCTTTTGGCTTAACAAGGACCCAAAGAGGACATGAGTCAATATTTGTGGTGTTTGATAGATTTTCTAAGATGACACATTTCTAGAGGAGAGAGGAATGGCTATCCTTAAGGAAATATGTCCACCAAGATAAAATAGCCCTATAATACCTCTAGTAACATAGATTTAATTATTAAATTGCATTGAAAATAACTAAAAAGTAACATAGTAAATTGTATGTTATTATGATGAATTTGTAACTAAGCTTTTATAAACACTAGACTTAAAAAGAAAAGTTAATTAAGTTTTAGGGAGATAAAATGTAAAATTTTGAAAATTGAAATGAAAAAATAGAGAGAAACCTGACACCAACTGGAGATACTCTTGGTCTTAGTCATTAGCACAAACATACTACAACCTGTGTACATTGTCCTCTTGATTTAATCCACTAGAAATTTCCCAGAATATGTGCTTTAAGATTACACAACTTCTTAAGCTACACATAGAGAGACATGAAAAATGTTGGGGGCTTGCCTCAGTTAAACCATCATTTTCTTCTTTGACCTCAATGAACAACTAGATTGGATTGAATAAAAGATAGCCAAAATGAAGGACCCAAATGCAAATAGACACTTGGTAGAACTATCACGTCTTTACAACACAAGCCCCATTTTCTCACTTGAGAAACTGAGGACAACCTTCTTTTCTTTTGTGCCTTGCCTTTTCCTTGTTTTCTTCCCTTTCTTTCTTCCTTTTTTGAACCCCTTTCCTTTTCCTTGTCTCCTCCTACCCTTTTTGGGATTTTGAGGATCAAGGTTGGGCGTTGCTTGTTTCAATTTGGGGGCCAAGTAGCCCCAACCCCAAATGCCCCTTTCAAAGATCAGGCATTGGGGGTGTCAACTGTGCATATCTCTATGCACACCCTAAAAAAGAACACAAAAATATTGAGAGGGAGGGTGGGGGGTTAATCAATATTTTAACAAATTTAAACTTGAAGTTACTAAAACATACAACAGGGAATACACATAATCACATGAACTCAGGATATCATGTGGAAAAGCCTTTTGGGTAAAAAACCACAACTCAAAAGCTTTCAATAATAATTCATGGGCACCAACCCAAGTTACAAAAAGTGAGCACCAACTCTCAAAATGATGAAGCAACAACTTCAGTTTATAGAGGCACCAACCTCAGAAATAAATCTTCAATGATTTGTTTTTTTCTTACTAAAAGATAGTCGTTTTTTTGGTAGCTTCTTGATAGAGACAAAAAAGAGGATTCATTAAATATAATTAAAAAAATGATTCATGCCACCCGTATAATCTTGAAACCATTGCACACAGAGATAAAAGAAACAACCTTATTGCAAAGAAAATGGCTCTGTAGTTCTACGATATTTAAAAAAAATGACACTTCATCCATCATGGTCACTCGGAAACCTACACACATCCATCCAACAAATACCTCCTATGCGAATTAGAATGAAACAATATAGTTAAATTAAAATCTCCCACTGAACAAAGATGCTACCACTGCCATAAGAAAAACATTCCAAGCATACACGTTTAAAAAAAACGCACAACAAAACATTTTAAAAATGACTCCAATAGAAGTGTCTATCCTATGATGTGGTGAATAAAAACAAATCTAGCATGAGACGGGAGAAGTTAAAACACGTAGCAAGTCCACATAACTCCTTCAAGCTAGTTGTAGTTGAAGATGTGGTACTGCTGAAAACGACACACAAGCAACCTGCTCAAATGCTGACACTCAAATAACCTAGACATCAAGGACAAAATTAATTCAACAATCTCCCCCTTTTTGACATTGATGTCAACCCAAAAATTCTGAAACAAACATAATCAATCTAAACCAAGAAGTAAGAAACTCCCCTTGTCTCACTACTCCCCCTTTGACATCAATGATTGAATCAAGTCTGTATAGCTGAAATCGAAAGACCTGAATTGGGGCATTAAATGTAGCAATAAGCACTCCCCCTGAGACCAATCTGCAAATTAATGAGGAAGTGAAATCACTCCTAGCTTCTACCACAAAAACTCAAAAAGCTCATTTGGTTGTGGCTTAGTAAACACATTTGAAATTTGTTCTTTATAAGACACACATTCCAACTTGATCTACTAATTAGTAACTTGCTCTCTTAAAAAATGATATTTAATAGGAATACGCTTAGTCCTAGAGTGCATAACTGGATTTTTGGAAATATTGATAACACTCATATTATCACAGAAAATAATGATAGGATGATTGTATTCTACCTTAATATCTTGTAGTGTTTGTTTCATCCATAGAACCTATGTACAACATGGCACTGCTACAATGTATTCCGCTTCAATTTTAGACAAGGAAATAGGCAACTGTTTTGTACTTAACCAAGAAGCAAGATAGGTGCCAAGAAAGAAAGCACCACCAGTTGTGCTTTTCCTATCATCAACTGAACCTCCCCAATCTGCATTAGTAAAAGTTGTGAGCGTAAAATATTTACATCTAAGATACCATTAACCAAAATCCAATGTACCCTTAAGATATTTGAAGATCCTTTTTATAGCTTGAACATAAGTATCCTTTGGTGTAGCATAAAATCTAGCAACATAACCCACTGCCTACATAATGTTAGGTCTAGTAGTTATGACATATAACAAGATGCCTACCATAGACTTATAATAAGTCTAATTTACATTAGGAGACTCATAATCTTTGCCGAGTTTACATCCTGTTACCATAGGTGTACTTACAGGATTGTAGTCTTCCATTCTGAACCTTTTGAACATCTCTCTGATATACTTGGTTTGAGAAAGAAAGATACCTTTTTCATATTGTAGAATTTATAGACCTAGAAAGAAAGATAGATCACCCAGCATAGAAAGTTCGAATTCCTTCTTCATATTAGGAGCAAAAACCTTGCACATATCTACACAATCACTTCCAAAAACCAGATCATCTACATAAACCACAACAACCAAAATCTGTTTACCTTCTTCTTTCACATAAAGGTCGTTGTTCGCCATTCCTTTTTTGAAGCCTTGTTGTTTTGAATACTTCTCCAACTTGTCATACCAAGCTCATGGAGCTTGTTTAAGTCCATAAAGTGCCTTTTTTAGCTTACACACATAATCATGATTCTGTGACAAAACAAACCCATCAGGTTGTTTGATATACACTTCTTCATTCAAAGCTCCATTAAGAAAGGCAAATTTTACATCTATTTGAAATATTTTAAAACCTTTGAAAGAAAAAAAAGTTAAAAACATTCTAATTGCTTCAAGACATGCAACCGGAGCAAAGATTTCATCGAAATCAATACCTTCTACTTGTGCATACCCTTTACAAACAAGCCTTGCTTTGTTTCTTACCACCTTGCCCTCTTCATTCAACTTGTTCCTATAAACCCATTTTGTGCCTATTACGTTCTTATCCTTGGGTCTAGGCACAAGCTCCCATGTTTTACTTTTCTGTATTTGATCAAGCTATTTTTTCATGGCTGCTATCCAAATTTTATCTTTAGTTGCTTCTTCAAAACACTTAGGTTCAACCATGGACAACAAAGAAACATCATCATTTTCATAATAGTTTACATTCCTTCTAGTTGCTCTAGTTCTATCTGCAAGTAAGATTTGATTAACTGGATGATTCCTTTGCACAAACTTAGAAGCTGTCTTAGAAACAGTCTTACCATGATTGATTTTAGATTCATTTTCAGAATTAGTATCTACTGTCCCAAGTTGAAAACTTGAAGAAGAGTTTATTACCTCAAGTTGAACAATTTCTGAAGTATTCTTTACCATAGCATTCACTGTTCCAGCTTGTGTATGAGAGGAAGAAGTTTGAACAATGCTTTGTATTTCATCTTTTTGAGCACTATTGTCACCATTTTCACGCTTGTCACATGTGTTAGTAATCTCATGAATTTTTACATTACCACTTTTTACAATCTTATGTAACCTCTTGCTAAAGAATTTGTAAGCTTTACTTTTAGAAGAATAGTTCAAAAGGATACCTTCATCTACCCTAGCATCAAATTTACCTATGTTGTTCTCTTCTCTTCTGATATAGAAAGGACTACAAAAATATCTAAAGTACTTCACACTAGCAAGATTACCTTTCTATAGCTCATATGGTGTTTTATTGTTCTTTTCTTTTATCATTCCTATGTTCTGAATGTAGAAAATAGTATGAACTGCTTCTCTCCAAAGTGTCTTTAACCTTTGACTCATTCATCATACTTTGAGCCATTTCTTGAACCGTTCTATTTTTCCTCTCAACAACACCATTTTGTTGAGGTGTTCAAGCTGCTGAAAACTGTTTCTAATTCCATTTTTCTCGCAAAAACTGACAAACTCATTATAAGTAAATTCACCTCCATTGTCAGAATGTAAGCACTTTATTTTCAGATCTATTTCATTTTCAGCAGGAACTTTAAATACTCTAAATTTTCTAAAGCTTCTGATTTCTCTTTTAAAAAAGTTACCCATGCCATTCAGGAATAGTCATCAATTAAAATCATGAAGTATTTCTCATCTTGTAGACTTGCAATCCTTGTAGGACCACACAAATCAATGTGAACAATCTCTAGAGGTCTAGTATTGGATAAATCTCTTGATTAAAAACTAGTTCTAGCTTGTTTGTCCATTTGACAATCTTTGCAAGCAATATTTAAAGGTTTGGAAAGTTGTGTCATGTCTCTTATTGCTTCCTGTTTGTTGATTTGAATCAAATTGTCAAAGTTTTTGTGCTTAAATCTTCTATGCCATAACCAAGCTTCATCAAGCTGACTTAAACAACACATTTGACCATTAGTTTCATCAAGAATATATCGATTATTAGTAGCTCTACTTGCATCAACAATATGCTTTCCATTTTTACTAATAACACAACAATCTGAATTAAACACCAAATTATATCCTTGATCACACAACTGGCTAACACTCAAAACATTATGTTTCAGCCCTTTAACATACACAACATTTTCAACCTTGGTTTCACCATCATTTAAAACAAGTGTACCTTCACCTGCAACTCTTGCAGAAGAATTACCACCAAATATAACTTTACCTCCACTCATCCTTTTAATAGTAAAAAATTTGCTCGTCTCCAGTCATATATTTGTAGCAACCAGTCTCAACATACCAGATGTCCTTCTCATTCTGTGCAAGAAAGGTAGTTTGCATAACCAATGACATTTCTGTACCTTGCTTTTCCTTTTTCCTCCACACTTTAGTGCTCTCC